>NC_141269.1:7602500-8982500 GCF_054856545.1 Hippocampus guttulatus | reverse complement strand
TAATAGAATCACGAGGCACTCTATCTGCGCCGGTACCAAAAAGAGCACAAGTACAGAATTTTAGTTATGATAACACAACAGGTAAAATTAGAAAACGTTTTAAAATGTTAAACCTTGAAAAAAATTGAGTGAAACTATTTCACTCATTTTTCTTGGGTGTTTCTTTAACTTGTATTTGTCAGGCATATTCTGGGGCAGCTAACATAGTTTATTTGGCTGTTGTTAGCCTGTCAACCGACGTGCCTACACTGCGGCCATGTTGGGAGGGACAACCATTGAAATTCAGTTGTAACTTGCTTGATACTCAAGCGAAGTTCATTGTTACGTTACCCTTTTTTGTCAATGCAAAAACGTGTGCTTTGTACGTTATCTTTTTTTTTAATCTTGGCATCCATACCAATAATGCATAACGCCTTGGCGCCTCCTAGTTTACCGTCGTCAAAAGGACGCAATTCAAAAGGGGCGTGTCGTGTTGTTCATATCGATTGGTGTTGATGCAGCATGCGCGATGTTGAATGAACTCAGGCGTGTTACGCATTATAACCACTTTGTTTTTGGGGCGTATTATTTTTTTGTTACATGATCGGTCAAAATCAAAAAAATATGTAATAATAGTAAATGTAATTCTTATCACTAAATTTACATAACTGAACTTTTATTATCAATAAAGTGAGTTAACTAAACACGTTTCGTCATCATTAAACATAATAATAACGATCGCTCACCAATACAGGAGCAATTCTAGTGGTACTATACTAAGAATTTATAAGAATACAACTAAAATTTCACAGTTTGCGCTCTGACAATGACATCATCACCTTAAATGATTTTGACTTGCTGTTTCAGAAGCTATGAAAGGCATTTTGGTGATGAAAAGTCTGTTGTGACTATCTTTTAATGTAAATTATGGACGATGGATCCTCTCCCAGGACCACCAGAGTTCACCCAGTACCTCCCGTCCCTTCAGCGGAAGACGGTGCCAGTTTAGGTGGTGGAGCTTCAGACAGAAGTCTGTTGTTCCTCTCTTTCAATTTTGCGGAGAACTCTTGGGCGAACCCGCTGTCTTAATCATCCTTAGACCCAGCCTCGTCAATATTTTTGAAACAGATGTTATGCTTCCTCTACATTTTAACTGTTATTGACCATGGTGAGTTTTCTCAAAAATCCTGAAAAGTGGTTGCGAAGGAACCCCAGCATAGAAATAATAACTCGTAAATATATATATTTTTTAATACAATAAAATGGCAGTGAGGGAATAATTTACACATTCACACACAGACAAACTTAAAAGGCCAAAACCATTGTGAATCTATGTAAACAGTGTAACAACACATCAAAACTTGAGAACTGTCAAAATGAACGGCTCTGGAGTTCTAAATGGCGCCCTTGTATGGTTGACAGCTACATTATGACATCAGCAGGAAGAAAATGCAGAGAACAGACTTTGGTGCTATTTGTAACTACAAATGTATCCCTGAGAATGTTAACAACCCCACTTCCTCTGCTGCTCATCAAAGCGGAGTTAAACCATGAAGTACCTGTATATCTGGGCAGACACACAGCAGTGATAGTTTGATGTACTGTCCTCTCTCGTCTTCTTCGATGTCTTGACGAATATAAGCAACCACACCTGGCAATACCGGAAAGGGCAGTGCATCATGAGATTTTACAGGAAATACACCACACCGCTTTGTGCACATTCTGTATTCCATAAGTACACATACTATAGTGCAGTATGGTGGGCCTCGTGATTAGGACGTCTACCTCACAGTTCAGTTGAATCTCAGCTCTGGCCTTCTTGTGTGGGTTCTCCAACTTTTCTCCCTGTGTTCACCCTATGCTTGTGACACTTGAGCTTCCTCCCACATTCCAAAAATATGAATATTAGGTTAAAGATTGTAAATTCGACATCAGTTTGAGTGTTTGTTTGTTTGTCTATATCGCCGATGTCGGGCCAGAACCTCCTGTCAAAATTTGGAAAGTCATTTTTTCACAAATCTATACTATTCGTGCGCCCACACATGTTGGGGTTACTTTTACAAATTATTGACCAATCTAAATGGTTGAAAATTGGCTCATCTCTTTGACAATACATTTTTAAACAAATGAAGCAACATGCCGTTTTTGGGGAGTGCTGAAAAGTGATTATTTTGAAGATACTGACACCAGCAATATGTGCCCTGCAATTGTCTGGCGACCAAGTCAGGATGTACCCTGACTCTCAACCAAAGTCAGCTTGGGATCGGCTCAAGCTCACCCATGACCCTAATGACAGGAAGCAGTACAGAAAATGGATGGTACTAGATAGTACATTTACAGGACATATTCCTTGCGGATGAACTGAAATGCATGACTTGTCTCTAAGAACCAATACCTATAATCAGTACAGACTGTGAATGGTCATTTTAAACAGAAAAAAAATAGCTAGTTACAACCTGCATTCATCATGAACGTGCATTCAGTTTTATCGAAATGTATCACCTTACCAAAGGCTCAATAATGCAACATAAGCTCCATTCAATTAATTCTTCCTTCTCAATGGATGCTATGTACTGTATGTGCAGTGAACATGTTCACGCACTCTGACCTGAACACTCACACAAACACGCACAGTGACACACCCATACCCCCCAGCCCCCAACACACACACACACACACACACACACACACACACACACACACACATCATTTTGACTCTCGATCATGTTTCCAGAGGCACAGGGCACATGGACAGACACACCAAGTTGAACGCATAGAAACATATCTGTGATAGCACCACACAGTCTCCTCTGTTGGAATAGAACGATGTGGGCTTGATGTAGGCCCAGTCAAAGTTGTCCAGGTTCAGCGACCTCTGACAGTGCTGTTCACTGAGAGGAACCAGAGCACGCACGAATGCGTATTTGGCCGAGCAGCTGACAGCGTGTACTGTACGGACCTTGTCAAAGTGGAGCAAGAAACAGGGGTCATCCTGAGGCAGAAACACATACCGTACATAAGACTCAAATGTCATGTGACAGTTTGATTATTTTTAAAACTTTTAGATTTTAAATGATTTTCGATGAATTCAAACATATTTATAATTTAAAAATTACGTTGAGTTGGGCTGTGGCTGGAGCAGTGTCATCATATTGGGATGAAAAATAATACTTCACACCATTAACAATTTCCATAACAGCTCATATAATATTCTGATTTCAACAAGTCCTTGGCTTGCTGAAACTATCTCATCTGTTACAATATTATATAAAGAATTTTAAGAAGCTGATTAATTATTTTTTTTTTGCAACTGAGAGTTAAACAAAATACCAAAAAAAACCCTGATCCATATCCAATGCCTCCAACAATATAATGTTGTTGTAGGAAGTTCGATGTATAAGAACTTGAATTAATTTGTAGAGCTATCAGAGTTAAGCAGTGGATATGGTAGAATACTTCTGGATCAAAAGGGTTTCTTTTGAATCTGTTTTGTTCATGTTTATTGCAACGAAAAATCTTCCACAAGTGTTTGAATGCAATTTGATGGATGTTGTACAAGTCATATTAAATGATCAAACAGGAGAATGGGTAATTTACAAACAAAGAGTTTACTCCCAAATGTGCCACAAATTTTAAACAATGAATTAAGCCAATCTTGTGGTCCGTGCAAAACATCCTCAAATATCTATCTAACTTTCGTTATGTTGTTGATTGAAACGATACGGTAAGTCATGATAAAGATTACCACATCAGGGTCTCGCCCATCCACCAGAGTCAGATCTTGCAGGGACCAGATTTCTGTCCTCCTATAGCACTCCTGGATACTGGAGCGTTTGGTGTGGCCCCTTTTGGATCCAGATTTAAGGGGAGCCTGTGTCATCTGGCACCGCACAATGCATAACTGCACAAGCCTTTTTCTGTTTCCAACTGCAGAAACACACAACAGTTTGATTCCCATGAGTAAGTCAAATAATTAGCCAAGGTACAAATAAACATAGTCCTAAATAAAAACCTCTCTGGTAGACAAATGTGAACATTACTAGCTTTCTTAGGCTTGAATTTCGATGTGGCTCTTTGCATAGGATTGTGCATGAAGTGGCTGTTTGTTACATGGAGTACAGTCTTGAGAGTCCTGAAAATGGATGACTAATGGCCAGGGAGAAATAAATCCAGTGTGCATGTGCATTTTATCATCATTCAACAGTTCTTGAGACGGGCGAATAAATGTCAAAGATGCTGTTATAATTTCAAGCAGCAGCAAATAAAGTTTCTTACTTGAGACGCAGAGGAAATGTCGTCCAATCTCCGGTTCTTCAATCTCAATAAATTCCATCAGTCTCTGTTTTGCAGGTCGAAATAAAACCCTTTGCATCTCCTCCCTCAGAAGAGACGACATCACCGGAGTGAAGAGCGGACCACAGTCAAGGCTGAATAAATAAATGTGGGCAACAAATATAGCAAGATGAAATGACAACACCTGATAGCAGATGGTGGGGAGGGCAGGATGTTTGTTCTTCTCTGGTTGGTGTGTGAAATGAGTGCTTCCTCAAGAACACACACACACACACACACACACGTACACATGCATACACAAACACACACATACAGTCCATGCTCCACTCTTTACGAATCAGGTGTGATCGTCCATGTCTCATTACTTTACTATTGTACTGTCTTCATGAAAACTCAGCAGGGACTGAACAAAAAGAGGAGCAATAAAGGCCAAACCCTTTCTCTTTTTATTGTGTCACAGAAGCCGCATTGCAATGATCATATTCGCGATCATTACAGTTTCCCCACCAGTGTTCTACAGTTATTTCTCAAATGCACATCTGGAAACACAGTAGAAAGTCTTACTTTTCTAACAATAACATATGATACAAATGAAAAAGTACTCCCAAAGTACTACTAAGTAATCACTGTTCTTAAGTTCTAGAAATGGTTTAATCCATATTTCATTTGAATTATCCATCCATCCATTTTCCGAACCGCTTGATCCTCACTAGGGTCACGGGGGGTGCTGGAGCCTATCCCAACCGTCTTCGGGCAGTAGGCGGGGGACACCCTGAATCAGTTGCCAGCCAATCGCAGGGCACACAGAGACGAACAACCATCCACACCCACACTCACACCTTGGGACAATTTAGAGCGTCCAATCAGCCTGCCATGCATGTTTTTGGAATGCGGGAGGAAACCGGAGCACCCGGAGAAAACCCACGCAAGCCCGGGGAGAACATGCAAACTCCACACAGGGAGGCCGGAGCTGGAATCGAACCCGGTACCTCTGCACTGTGAAGCCGACGTGCTAACCACTGGACTACCGGGGCGCCCTCATTTGAATTAAATTGTTTTATTTCATGTAGTGTGTTTCATTTTCCGAATATCGTTTTTATCGTCTATTGCTATTTAAAATACAAAAAATGCAATTAATCATTAGGTACAAAAAGGTGATGATTTTGTGTACAATATAAAAGAGAAATGCCACTTAAGAGGACAATAGTACAGTAGAATTTGTTTTAAGTATATTGGAGTGCACTGAAGGCGAATGTTTCCCACACTCAGGGTTCAACATTAATAGTGGCCCTATGGCCCAGGGCCTGTGTGACACTGTGTCGGGCAACCACCTAGTCTCAGAAGGTGGCCGTTATGGGCCAGTGCAAATTTTTAAGTCACCGAAAACCAGCCATCAAAAATGGCCCAAAAGTGCATTACTGGTTCTAACTAAACGACTGTATCTTTCCTGTTGTAACACTTGTGGGAATAAAACATGACCGGTCTCATCAAAGAGTAGCCAATGATGAGTAATAACTGTATAACTGTAATATATATTTTTTAATTTGTTTGTATTCATACAGTATATATAAAATTTAAAAAAAAATCCTCGTCTCACCCCCCCTCGGGTGGTGTCCATCCCTCATTCAGCTCGGGTCCTCTACCAGAGGCCAGGAAGCTTGAGGGTTCTGCACAGTATCCTTGCTGTTCCCAGCACTGCACATTTCTGGACTGAGATGTCCGATGTTGTTCCCGGGATCTGTTGCAACCACTCATCTAGTTTGGGGGTCACTGCCCCGAGTGCTCCGACCACCACAGGCACGACTGTCACCTTTACCTTCCAGGCTCTCTCCAGCTCCTCTCTGAGCCCTTGGTATTTCTCGAGTTTCTCGTGTTCCTTCTTTCTGATGTTTCCATCACTTGGAACCGCTACATCCACTACAACGGCTTTCCTCTGCCCTTTATCTATGAATATATATAGATTTATATATAGATATATATGTGTGTATATATATATATATAATGCATTGTTAAATGTATGTGTTAATTTGTTAATTCGATATTCCAAGAATTTTGTAAGTGATTTATTCTTTGAAGCATTCATACTAGTATATTAATGTTAATCTGCGCAATTGCAATGCCTTGACTTGAGTAAGGTTAGTGCATGCCCGTGAAGACATTTTTACAGTAGAAATATGCAAAATTTAAAATACTAATTGAAACATATTGTATTACATTATGAATATAAAGGGACAGTACCTGTCCTGATAGGGCCACTGCAACGAAGCTCACGGTGGCCGACCGGGCCACCAATCAAAAAGGCTTAATTTCGGACTCTGCCGTCATTGATTGGAACTGTACAGTGTCACACAAGACAACATTGTATGCCCCATCCTTCTCATGCAAGCACTCACTGTAAAGTTCCACCCTTGGTCTTTCTGTCTCCCCTCCACTCACTCCCTTATTGACGTTGCTGCATGATGTGGCACATTGCCCAGTGTTTCTCTGTGATTAAACGCTTGTTGTGTGGGAAATGGATTTCCCAAAGCACTCTGCATGCTTCCCATTAACCTCACGAGTCATTGGCTCTCTCCTTGAGCACAGGTGCGGGGTGAAGTGCTCCCCTTACAAGGATGTAAACGATGCTACACTTAACGACGAGGCCGAGAGATGTTGCTCGATAATCAGAGAAAACAACAGAACACATTGATCATTTCTCTAGTTCCATTTATATGAGAAATATGATCCTAAATTGGAAGAGAGCAAGTCCCAGCGGAATGAACAAGACCAAAGGACTGATTTGATTTGTGGCCTTAAAGCAATGTGGCTCCATTGGATTTGTCACATTTGTGAAAACAACAACGGTTCGCTCCACCGCTAAGTGCTTTTATTATTGTTTTGGTCCTGATTGTTGGAAGGCTTTTTGCGTCTGAGATGGAAAGATGAGCGAGTACAAGCAGGAAGTAGCCAGGGAGGGAAACGTGTTGAATCTCATACATAACACATGAGGTTTATTGTACTTACTTATCAGGATCTTTAACCCCATCAATTCATCTTGTCATGATTATTTGCATAGAGCAGGGGTGACAAGCTCAATTTTTGTTTTGGCCCACATTTTAGCAATGGTTTCCTTCGCAGGGCCGTTATGACTTTGAACTCAAATAAATGTTTCATATTACATACACACAAACGAACTGATGAATACCTTGTTTTGAAATTGAAGGCCAGTAAAACGTGCTCAAACATTACATTGATTTTTAAAGTAGGGATTGGTAACAAAAAAAGGTTTGCAATTTCTCAATGTTTTTAACGTGAAGACAAAATGCAATTTTGGTGTTGTACTAAGAAACATGAAGTTGACACACATATGTAATTTGCTTTCATGGGCCACCTAAAATGATGTGCAGGGCTGAATGTGGCCCTCGAGGCACTCTGATAAGGGTCATATTTCCCCTTCGACCTCAAATAGCTGAATAATATGAGCACCATCGTGTGAAAAGGTGTGTTGAGGATTGTTATGTGGTGTTGTCGGAGGCATTGTATCAAGATTTTCCACTCATTTTGTATTGCACTTTTCTTCATTTTTTTTCTTCAGTGCAGTATATTGTATTTGTTCACGAAACTTGAGCTGTATTCAAGGCCTGAGTGGCGCACATTTTCAGCCCTGGAGTTTCAGGGCTCAGGCAGACCCACCTTAATTCACAAGGTTTTAATGACATTTTACCCTTATTAGTGTATCAATCTAAAATCTTGTACCACGACGGCCAATGATATTCATGTCGTGTTTGCTGTAAAATATTTCTTATAATTGAATGTGCTTACAATATCACAATCAGTGAACAAATTGTGAGAACATAAATAGGTAAAATGGGCAAAAGGACAAAAAGGAAACAATAGGCAAGCATACTGTATATATACAGTAACATGGGATAAGACATTTTACACTGAGCAAGGCAAAATGATCAAACGCTGTTAAATCATCAAGATATAGGCAGTGAACTGCATCTGATGCACTACTTTGCGGACTGACGCTAACTTTCATAAAGGTTGTCGATAGGGTGGAATTAATCAATAATATAAGGGGAACCTCCATACAGGATTACAGGAACGGGTGCAACGTCACGTCTTATAGAGCTTTTGATTGGGTGTCGAATAAAAGGGGAACCCCTCTCTCCGCGGTAAGGCCACCCTCAACCCGCCTCTTATGGCACCCTGAAATCATAATGTCACATCAAAAATGTATATTTTCGTATATTGCCCCCCCCAAAATAAATAAATAAATAAAGCACGTTTTATATATATATATATATAAGTCGTCACTGTAATCATTACCAAAAAAATAAATAAAAAATAGAGTGGAGAGGAAAAAAACACGCAGTCATTTCCCTCAGGTGACGATCCCTCAGCGGTCTCCGACTTGGCTGCTTGTGTACTGTACTTGCCAAATAGTGCGCCCTACTGTCTCTATTGCGCATGACTGTACGGCGTAGTATGAAGTAGGCCTCCTGTTTTTCTCCCCAAGCCGGAGTCCTCTTGGCCCCCGCCGCCTCCTCTCGATGCAAGGCTACGAGCGAACCGCACAACAGCAGGCTTCGCTGTCGAACGCTAGGCGAGGTGAGGCTCTTTTGGTGCGGTGGATAGTTATCGTTTTATTCGGTGTTTGTGTGCGAGAGGGAAAGAGGCGCGGAAGCGGTTCGACTGCAGCGGAGGCTTGGGAACTGTTTCCGCACGCTGGAGGGCGAGCAAGGCCCAGTGACCCACATTCTCAGCAGCCTTGTGTCTATGCGCGCGTCCGTTTCCGTGTGTGTGAGTGTGTGCGTGTGTGTGTGCGTGTGTGTGTGTACGTGCGTAACCGCTGGTGGCGCGTGTTAGTACGTAATGTATGTATATATTTATATACATATATATTTAGAGAGAGAGAGAGATATTTACATTTGTAAGTGTGTGCGTGTGTGTGCGCGCACACACATCCATACATCTGCCGCGTAAATGTTTCCACCATTGCCATATTTGCTTTTTAACGGACGTAAATGTTCCCAAAGCGTAAAAAATGTATTTAGTGGAGAGCTTGGCGCGCGTTAGTGTTTGCGGTATTTTATGGAATAATTTGGTTCTCAGTTGTTGCGTGACAGCTCGGAGCTCAAAGCCAGTTTTGGTGTGATATGCTGCCAAAATTGTTTTCAAAAATGTTCAAACGAATGCGTCATTTGTCGTGTCGGTGCCGTTCGCGAATGTAACGGTAGGAAGAATCGAGTCACTCGATTAGTGAGCTAAATTGGCAGGTTTCGGTAGCAAAGCTTAGTTAGCATGTTAGCTAGCTACAGTATGTGGGTTGCCTTCCCGGTTGTATAACGAACACCTGTGGCACATTTGCTTATTGTTTTATTCACTCGATTTCGAGCTGTGCGATGCGGTGTAAATCTGCCGTACTCTTTTTTGAACGTGTGTCCACTGTAAAGAATGGCTCAATGAAATAAAAGCTTAGCCATGAGGATTACTGTACAGTAGGTCATGGCAGCGCTTCCCGAAGTGCAGCCACTCCAGGGTCAAGATGGTTGCTGTAAAACTTCCAGTCATTCATCGGCGGAGTTGAAATCGTTGCTTGAAAATTTTCATTTGTTGCCAACGTGTACACATAGGACATCTGCACTGTTATTGAAGTCATGTTTTTACACGAGTTATGGTCCTTGCTTAGTACAGTAGTAGCTGACATGGTGTGAATGACTGCAAAACGAGAGATTTTAATCGTGAAGGAAATGTATTTCTACCGGAAACATTTCACCATCATCAGCTTTTAAAATGTGAGGATTTTATCAGTTTCTCATCAAATATATTATCGTGAGCCAAATGCTGTAGTTGCCTAAATCATTTTGAACCTAGTACAATATCAATAGAAACCACCAGTGTGCTTGCCAAAAATTGCGTTTTTCCTTTATGCCCATGTAGACAGTACAATAAATATGTTTGAAGATGTTGAGGGTTGATTTATTTCCTATTGGGACATTTCAGATGTTATTAGGTCCTGTGAGGGTTACACTACGTAACTAAGTCGATACAATTAAAAAAATATGATCATTTATAATGAATATTTGTGTCGCTTTGGGCTTGTTCAATTGTCCTAGCTACAGGCCGAATATGAGTTTCTTTTTTTTAAATGTCATATGACAATTTGAGTTATTATTTTCAATATTGTAACATTTACTATCATATTTTTTAATGTTGAAAATACTAAATACCATTTTGAGGTTACTGAGCTATTTTTTTTCTTTTTTGAATAAGCCTCTACCATTTGCATGCATGTCAAACAGTGAGCACAGGTCTCATGTTTGTTTGACAGGCTTTGTTTGTCTGTGTGTGTGTGTTGCAGGCGAGGTGTGGCTAACACAAAAAGATCTGTAAGCTCTCAGGATAGCCTCTAAAACAACAGGCTCTGCCTCAAAGGGGCATTCCAGTGACTGAGTAAGTTGACAGTTTTGAATCATCCTTTTTTTTTTCTTTCATAACTAGGTCACTGTGCTCCAAAACACTTCTCAAGACCACAGTATAGAAGCATGACAAATTATTTATTTCCAGCATTTATGTGCTGTATACACAGTGCACAAAAATGCATTTTACTTGTCTTTCTCACTCAAGGTCGAGTCATTGTTTTTTTGTGAGAAAAAAAAAGACACAAACATAAAGTTTGAATGAAAAAAAGTTTTTTGTCAGTTTTTTCATGTTGATATGTTTAACTTAACTTTTACTCGGTATATAAACTTTTCTCAACATTTCAGTTACTATATCCGTAGCCCGATGTTTGAACGATCAATTGAAAGCTGACCCTCAGTGTCATGTTCAGATTTTTCCTACAGGTTTGATGGCCACTATGGCTTTCCCGTGGTCTGGTGACCCCTGATGACCCCCGGGCTCCGACTCCTAACCCTATCCTTAAACCCGTGGAAAAACGGTTATTAACTCACACCGTGCATGAGCTGCTGTGGGGTGAGTGAACACGCTAAATGCTTCATTGAGAATAGTTAGTCATTAGTTGTCGTAATTAGTTTGCAAATTATGCAGATTACGTCAAGGTAAATAAATGCAACAGCATCGTGTGGTATTTTTTTGTGGAATTTGCCAAGTAGTTTTATTTTAAAGTATAGATATGTTGCTAATCAACAAACACATGTATGCTTGGTAATTTGAAGTTTTCATTAAAAATAAATAAATACCGGAATGTGTGTGTGTGTATGTGTATATATATATATATATATATATATATATATATATATATATATATATTATATATAAAACCCACACTCAGCATCAACAATTAAGTGGTACACCCTGAACCGGTTGCCAGTCAATCGCAGGGCACTAAGTACAAGATGCTGCCCCCAAATAAAAGCAACCTTTTTTGACATAGATCTAAACAAGGTCCTGCATTCAGTGTACAGCACTCCAGTTACATTGTATCTCGTTTATCACAAATGCTGCTAACCACCCCCGAAGTGGATCAGCGTGTGAATAAATGACTGCTTTTACAAACCTCAACTCAACTCTCAACTTAATACATCTCGGGCAATGTTCATTGTGGTCGATTTCATAATTGCCTGCTGTTGTCTGTTTCATAGCGTGAGTTTTCGATTTTGTGCTTCTCGCTTTGGTTTCAACAGTCTTTAAAAATACATTGCAGTGGACTGGTGGTTATTGTCAGATGTTGGAAACCCGAACCAATTCCAAATGACTGACGACACTAGCTCCTCTCTTTTCGCCACCATGTCTTCAGTGTAAAGAGTGCACGTCAGCAGGCTCCATAGCCCATTCATCCATCCATCCATTTTCTGATCCGCTTTATCTTCACAATGGTCGCAGGGCGTGCTGGAGCCTATCCCAGCAGTCTTCGGGCAGTAGGCGGGGGACATCCTGAACCGGTTGCCAGCCAATCGCAGGGCATACAGAGACGAACAACAATTCGCGCTTACACTCACGCTTAAGGACAATTTTTGCGTGTTCAATCAGCCTGTCATGCATATTTTTGGAATGTGGGAGGAAACCGGAATACCCGGAGAAAACCCACGCAGGCACAGGGAGAACATGCAAACTCCACACAGGAAGGCCAGAGCTGGAATCGAAGCGGGAAATGTAGTTTTTGTTAAAACAATGTGAGCTCCCCCCACCCCCCCCCAAAGGGGAAAACCCCCAAAACAAACCAATATATCGATGAATCACCCAGCACTACACCCTAGTCTTTCATCGTCAACTTTAACACTGAAGCTTATGTCCTTGTGTCACGTTAGCAACGTGATGATGGACCCCAAAAAGCAGGCAAGAGGGAGGAGCAGGGTGTACTTGACAAATTGTATCAAAACATAGAAAACTAAATCCAGAACAAAGTCCTCAGAACAAAACAAATCCAAAGTAACAAACACAAACCATGGCAGAAACTAAAAACTCTTAATAACAAAAACATGACTGAACAAACATGACAGTAGCAAAGGAACAGCAACAAACGAACATGACAGGAGCAAAGAGCACCAATGACCCGACAATGAGTGCTCGGGCTGGGAGTCCTTTTAAAGCCACTAATTATCTAACGACCAACAGGTGTGCAGCTGCAGAAAAAAGCCCCACAGTGCCACCTGTTGGTCACAAACCGAAACATGACACCTTGAGTGTTTTGAAAGGCGCTTATAAATAAAATGTATTATTATTATTATTATATGTTTTACTATTAACAACATATTTTTATGTTTGTTTGTTTGTTTTTACCGTTAAGAATTTTCGAGGGCGGCACATCAGCCTCACAGTGCACAGGTGCAGGGTTTCGATTCCGGCTCCGGCCTTCCTATGTGGAGTTTGCATGTTCTCCCCATGCCTGCATGGGTTTTCTCCGGGTACTCTGGTTTGCTTCCGCATTCCAAAAGCATGCGTGGCAGGTTAATGGAACACTCTAAATTGTCTCTCGGTGTATGTGTGAGCGCGGATGGTTGTTCGTCTATGTGTGCCCTGCGATTGGCTGGCAACCAGTTCAGGGTGTACCCCGCCTACTGCCCGAAGACAGCTGGGATAGGCTCCAGCACGCCCCACGACCCTTGTGAGGATAAGCGGATCAAAAAATGGATGGACGGATGGAAAAATGTTTGAATATGATTTAAAACATTGCTTTGCCAGCATGCCTGAAATGATATTTATTCTTTTTGTCAGTACCAAGGCTGCACAAAGGGTGTATGACTTTTCAACAAGACAGTGTTGTCAATTATCGAGACATTTTTATTGTATTTATTTATTTATTTTTAACAGCAACTTGACTTGTCATCACTTATTCAGTGAAGAATTGTATCCATCTAGGCTATTATTCTGGGGAAGCTGCCCAAGTTGAGACAGTCTTTCGGGACTGCTGCTTTACACTTACTGTGTGTTATTGTTTTTGTTTACAAAACTAAAAGCCCTCAATTGAAATTTGACTAAACTTGTTTTTTTTTTGTCATCTGAATTACATTCTTAACGTTAAGTCAAAGTAGGTTAATACATATTTCCCTCCATCCCCTTCAAGGTGGACTTCCAAATGCCTACCTCACGCCTAAAGAGCAAGTCACCACAACCACAGCCCTGAGCAGCAGCCACCATGACATCAAGCATTGCGTATGTTATAGCATACATACAATGTGTGACACCGTGCTGTATTTTCAGTGATGCAAAACAGTATAATATATACTTTGAGACCATTATGTTATTGTGGAGCCGTCTGAGTTATAATCACAGACAACTCTTTATTGAGCATACTTTTCAAAACTATGCAAGGCTTGGAGGATGAACAAGAATGACCGCAAGGCCTGAACTAGAGCACACCACATGCATGGAACATGCTAATTGGGTCTAAGTTTAGTGGGAAAATTATGTCAACACCGCATCATTATGATGTATAAATTTGTAACATTAGACATTCAAGTTCACCTTTTTCACAAACACTAGATACCCACATTTATTTTCTTTTCCTCGAACCCTATGTCTAATACTCCCCTTCAGTTCTGGATGGTTTGTTTTATTTGCATGTTTTTTTTTTGGAAGGGGGGGGCAAAAAAGTGTCTTATACTTAAGAAATCACAGTAGTTCATGACATCTGCATTTGATTCTTTTTGTGGTTTATGAAAACTTTCTCTACTTTGAATGTAAGTCTCTCAAGAAACTGCACGTGTGTCTAGTATGATGACAGTAAAGCCTGAGCAGAAACTAAAAGATACTATTTGATTTTGGTTATAAGAGAGGAAGCCCGAAAGCCCAAGATGACACACTGGTTTTACAAACGCTCTGGTAACCTTCTTGGCGAGCACAACACATTCCTTCGATCTTTCCCTGTCTGCCTCGCTTTCTGTGTGACCCAAAAATAAACCAGCCACTGGCATGTAGAATTCTCATTAGCCAACATCCTCTATTGGCTCTTATTGCCAATGCCTATCTGCTTTCAAGCCACTCACAAGTGTGTGACCGGGCAGGAAAACAAAAGCGCAAGAGTCAGTAGTTTCTCATCAAAACTCGTTTTTCTCCTCACACAGGGATGATTGTAGCATCTTTGATGGGTTGATGGAAGAAGATGAAAAGGACAAAGCAAAACGGTAAATTGACTTGAAATACTGTTTTTGATTACTCACTAAATAAGATTCCCACGTCAAACCTGAAGAGTTATTCACATATTGAACTTACCCTGCCTTTGAAATGTAGCGTTTCCCGGAACAAGTCTGAGAAGAAACGGAGAGACCAGTTCAATGTCCTCATCAAGGAACTTGGCACCATGTTGCCTGGCAACACCAGGAAGATGGACAAGTCCACCATCCTGCAGAAAAGTATCGACTTCCTGTGTAAACACAAAGGTCAGGTCACCTCACTTCCTGTTTCTGAGCATCGCATCACAGAGCAAAATGTTCCTGCTTCCTAAATAATGTTGTCTCTGTTTACTTTCATTGTAAGAACTTGATCGAGACCTGATGTTATTACAGTGAAACATCCAGAATCCAGCAGTTCATTTTTAGATGCGAATTGTTCTAATTAAAAAAAAAAAGAAAATCCCCATATACATGATGTAAAGTGTTAATTGTTCCAGGTTCAAGCTGTCTCCCTATTACAGCTCTTTTGACAGTATGGCAAGGTTTTGCTTACCATGATAGCGATTTTGTTATAAAAGCATAAAAACAAGCTAAGATAAAGTAAAACTCCTCACCGTTGGAAGACGCCTGATAGACAGTGATAATGTTCAACATGGCATGTTGTTGAAATTCATGCGTGTACAGTATATGTACTGTTATTGATGGTTGGTTGATAGTATGCTCATATTGTATGAGCGGTCAGACGTCACAGAAGGTAGTCTAGATTTGCATTGGCAAGAGAATGAAATTACAGCCGTTTTTTACACTCAGTGCACAGATGCCATTTTACCAAAATAGGGCCCGATGACTTTATCTCACATCATTTAGTGTTATATTTAAGCACGCTAATGATCATTCTGCCTTGTTTTCACTCTGAGCTTTGCACTATCAATACATTTTCCAAAAATGCCTCTTGTGGCACTGCTGGCTTTTTTTTTTTGATGCCTCATATTTCTCTCTCTTTATTTTATCTTTCTACACTAGGTTCCCCCCTCTCAAAATATGTATATATATACCTGTATATATATTTTTTTCTCCTGATTAGAAATCGCTGCCCAGTCTGAGTCCAGTGAGATCAGACAGGACTGGAAGCCGCCATTTCTTAGCAATGAGGAGTTCACCCAGCTCATGTTGGAGGTCAGATATCTTACTTCAGTTTTATTCTAAATATACTAATCAAGTTAACAGACTACCTGGTACTCCAACGGCTGTAGCTCAATAGTAAAGAGTGTGTTTTTGTCTTTCCCTGACATTTTCAGGCACTGGATGGCTTCTTCATAGCAATAATGACTGATGGGAATATCCTCTATGTGTCAGAAAGTGTCACATCATTACTGGAACACCTTCCTGTGAGTATCCCAGGCGATACTGTATCGTAAAGTCATTAATAATCTTTTTACCCTTGTGTTCTAGATAGCATTAGCAGCCTGTGTTAGCAAATAGTAACTGGCATGGAAGATCAGCATTTGCATATCTGACTCCATAGCACACAATATTTGACAGTTTTTTTATGTTGCCAGAATGCGCCGTACAAAAGCATTTTGACTTTTTTTTTCTCTTTCTTGGTTTGGCAGGCTGACCTGGTGGACCAGAATTTGTTAAACTTCCTGCCAGTTGGAGAGCACTCAGATGTGTACAAAGCCTTGTCCACACACCCCAACGACCCAGAAACCCTCACGTCAGATTATTTAAAGAGTCAGTAACACACAACTAATTTATGTGTAATGTAGCTTGATAGGTTTCTGCTTTATTTTGCCATACAACTTCATATGAAGTACGGGTATTGGGAATATAATTTTCCGACCGTAGTAATTTTATCAAACATTGTACGTCAGTCAGCACGGTGGGCGACTGATTCGCACATCCGTACAGTGAATGGATGTACACATTGTACATCTTATATCAAGTCCTTGGCCCCTAAATGTTTGAGAATTTAGTTGACAGAAAGATGTTTTTTTTCCCCTC
This sequence comes from Hippocampus guttulatus, assembly GCF_054856545.1. Taxonomy (NCBI): domain Eukaryota; kingdom Metazoa; phylum Chordata; class Actinopteri; order Syngnathiformes; family Syngnathidae; genus Hippocampus; species Hippocampus guttulatus. The sequence continues at coordinate 8,965,665 of NC_141269.1, read as the reverse complement.
ACCAGGTAAAAACTACATGGAATTTTGTTGTCATATGCTCCGAGGGTCAATTGATCCAAAAGAACCTCCTATCTATGAATATGTCAGCTTCATTGGAAATTTCAAGTCGCTCAACAATGGTACAGTATATCACATATTAGTCGAATTAGCTGGAAGCAGCTGTTGTCACCTGATTTGTTATGGTCAGAGCTTGCTGTTCTCTCCTAGTTCCTAACGTGACAAGGAATGGTCTGGCGGGGGTTTTACAGCGCTCTCTTCAGCCAGCCTTTGATGACCAAGTGTGCTTCGTAGCTACTGTACGGCTAACTAAACCTCAGTTTATCAAGGTAGTCTCAGATATGCTCACCCTACAATATCATTAAATGTGGTGAAAACGCTACAGCATATCTAATAATGCTACGATATTATTTTTATTATGTTCATAGGAGATGTGTACAGTGGAAGAGCCCAATGAAGAATTCACGTCTCGTCACAGTTTGGAATGGAAATTCCTTTTTCTAGACCACAGGTAAATTAACATCTACTGTATGTGTATATAATTCTTCATTCATCAGATACGCCAATGTATTACATTATACCGTATTATATTAACACAGCGCCACTCTTGTGCAATAATTGATGCATTTCATTTGTTTTTCTCAGAGCTCCACCAATTATAGGCTATTTACCATTTGAGGTTCTGGGAACTTCAGGGTACGACTATTATCACGTGGACGACCTGGAGACCCTTGCTAAGTGCCACGAACACTGTGAGGGCTCGCTTGTAAAATCACTTTGTAATGCTAAAAATCTTTCCATGTCCAAAGTACTTCTGCTCACAGATCTCTGATTGGACCATTTGTCTTTCCTTTGCTCAGTGATGCAGTACGGTAAAGGGAAGTCTTGTTACTACCGTTTCCTGACGAAAGGTCAACAGTGGATCTGGCTGCAGACGCACTACTACATCACCTATCACCAATGGAACTCTCGGCCTGAGTTTATTGTCTGCACACACACGGTAGTCAGGTATTACGAGCAAAAATACCTCTTGCCTTTCTACCTTTTCACTTGAATGAAAATCACTTGAATGAGGTCACTCTAACAACTTAAAACGTTCACGTATTGACTCAACAATCTCTTCCTTCTCAACCCCCCCCCCCCCCCCATCAAAAAAAAAACATCTTTGTAGCTATGCAGAAGTGAGGGCAGAGCAGCGAAGGGAGCTGGGCATTGAAGAGTCCAAACCCGAGGTCACTATGGATAAGGTGAAATGTTTTTTTCATGGCACCTCATTGAATCACATACATTATATTGAATAAAAGCAAGACATAATTAATTGATAAACCCACATGTGTTTGAAAGCAATTTCATCTTGACTGGTTTACAAACAAATATATTGCAGCAACATTAAAATCACATAATAAATACAATTTTTTTTCTTGACTTCAATGTATTAATACAGTAAACTGGGGTATACTGCCTTTGACACCACCTTCCACTGCCTGTTTTGAGAGAAACATTTGGCTCCATAACATAACAAATTTTAAGTGACTGAAGTGGATGCAGCATTTTCCAATTAAAATGTAACGTTACGTTTTTGTAGGTTCAAATCGGATTTTATTTTCCCTTTTTTTTTTGTCCCTGACACAGAGCCAGGACTCCGGTTCAGAGCTGAACACATCCAGCCTCAAGGAGGCATTAGAAAGGTTTGACCGCAGCCGAACACCCTCAACCTCTTCGCGAAGTTCCCGGAAGTCTTCATCGCATGTATCAGACAACACTTGCACTTGTAAGTGACACACTAGCTTTTGCATACCAGATTAGATAAACATTGACTTTTACAATGGAAGGGACTTGATGTCTGCCTTTGTCATAGTAAAACATGGAGATTTATCAGTTTATCTATTGAGTAGGAGTGATGTTTAACTGACATTTCATTTTTTGAATTTATTGTGCACAACCCTATCCGTTATAATAACCAGTGTAATCCATTGTCTCTAATGCAAAGAATGTAAACAGTAACCTCAATCTCCTCATTTGGTTTTTGTTTTTTAGTTAGTCACTGATTCTTTTTGTGCACCAACAGCCTCCAAGCTACATATGGATACAGCCACGCCTCCACGACAATCTCTGGCTTCAACCATGGATATGACCTCACAGCGTCGCTCATCCATTAGCAGCCAGGTGAGACCAAATGAACCAAAAATATCTAGATGTAGCAAACTGTGATGCTGCATTGCCAATCTTATTCTATAGATTTTTTTTAAAGACAAAATTGAGAGAATTTTTTTTGTAATTGTTTTTCCATATCTGCAGTCCATGAGCTCTCAGACTACTGGGCAGAGCGTCACGCCAAGTATGATCAGTCAGCAGCAACAGCAGCAACAACAACAACAACAACAACAACAACAACAACAACAACAGCAGCAGCAGCAACACCAGCAGCAGCAGCAGCAACAACAACAACAGCAGCAGCAGCAGCAACCACAACCACAACCACAGCAACTGCAGTCAAACGTACAGGCGAGTCACGACTGCTTTCCTTGCTCTTTTCTCTGTGTCGAAAATCATTGATCGATCATGCGTTCGTAGAGTACAAGCTATCATCACAACTCTTGTTAGACGGATCTGTTTCTTTTCACCTCCCCTGCAGCCCGTGATGGAGTTCTCAGCGCAGGTGAATGCGATGCAGCATCTGAAGGAGCAGCTAGAGCAAAGGACCAGAATGATACAGGCCAACATTCAGCGGCAGCAGGAGGAGCTAAGAAACATCCAGGAACAGCTGCAGAGGGTCCAGGGCCAGGGTATCCAGGTACAGTAAAAGCAATACAGTATATCCTGTATCTTACCCATAGGTTTTTAAGGACGATGTTCCACGCTATATCGCAGTTCACTGTTGTCTGGACTATAACATACAGTACATTTGTAAGCGGTCATTTTGTCTGAGTTTTTAGTCTGCTGACTTACTGTAATGCCCTTGCATGTGGGAAAAGACAGTCACAGTCGCTGATGCACGTTTCAGCCGTTTATTGAATGCCAGGAGATCGATAAAACATAAATACAATGATGCCTGCCACATCTCATGTTCAGAATCGCTCACATCACACGCCACCTCACCAGGCCTCGCCTCTAAAAGGCACATGCATGTATCACAGACACTCAATACAGGATACATTATTTTCTTTTTATGCATGTATTTAGTTCTAATATGGTTACATTGTGTTTAAAAAGTGGATTTTAATACGTTTACATTTTTTTGAAGCATATGGGAGAGGTAAAAACCATATGGCCTCTCTACATAGTAAATTTTCATGAATTGTGAAATGCAAATTATACAAAACTCCTGATTTAGAAATGAAAAAAAAAATCCAAATAGAAGAGACTCAGTCTGTTGTAGGATTACAACCTGAAGGGTAATCTTATGCGATGCGCACACACACACGCCCAAACACACACATACACACACACACACACACACTGTCACAACCAGACAATGGCCATGTATAATTTAGGCCTGTTAAGTTACTCCTGGAACTAGTTTTAACCCTGTGACAGCTTGGACTGCTGCCAGAAAGTAGTTTACTATAATTAGCAATCTTGCTACCAGCTAAAATTATACGGCCACAACCTGATTGTCTTCCTCACCTTAGTTTCTTAACTGACATATCTTTGCTTGAGAGTAGCTGCATCACTGCCGGCTTCAACTGGCACCAGCACATTTAAATACCCTGTTCAACATTTTGACAGTACCATAATGAATGATTTAATTCGGTGATTGTGCCCTGTTCAATATGCATCAAACGTATATTCATATTGCATAAAAGTCAGATGTAGGAGAAATTTCTGCCCGCATTTTCCAAATTTGGGCAAGTGCTTACTTGAATAAAGCCAGAAAACATTTGCGCAGTTGCAACTCCCTTCGTCTGACCCAGAAGCAGAATCATCCATTATGCATTAGTTCTCCTGGAAACCACCATCACAGACAACAGTTGAGCCTTTTCACTAAATCATGTTGTTGTTGTTTTTTCAATCCATTAATGTGCTTACACAAAATAAATGTTTGCTCATTGCAGATGTTGTTGCAGCAGCAGGGTGGAGCGATGAACATGCAGCTCCCCCAGGTGGCGCCGGTCCAGCAGACGACTGCTCTGAGCAATCAGGTCCCTCAAGCTGCAATCAACCCTGTGCATTCAGGAACACAGCCTCTCACCATCCAGCAGCAGGCCCCTCCTCCTCAGCCAAGCCTTCAGCAGCAGGTGGGATACAAGCATGTGCACACAAAGACAACACATTTACAGTGGACGATCCATAGCTGAAAACAATTTTTTCTAGTTTCAATCAATGTTTCCCATTGAAAATGTTAGCTACTGTTTAGAAAAGCAAAATGAAGCTGGGCCAAGCCGCTCACCCCTCATATTAAGCAGCCCAATGTTGTCAACTATCCATCCATCCATCCATTTTCCGAACCGCTTGATCCTCACTAGGGTCGCGGGGGGTGCTGGAGCCTATCCCAGCCGTCTCTGGGCAGTAGGCGGGGGACACCCTGAATCAGTTGCCAGCCAATCGCAGGGCACACAGAGACGAACAACCATTCACGCCCACAATCACACCTAGGGACAATTTTAGAGCGTCCAATCAGCCTGCCATGCATGTTTTTGGAATGTGGGAGGAAACCGGAGCACCCGGAGAAAACCCACGCAGGCCCGGGGAGAACATGCAAACTCCACACAGGGAGGCCGGAGCTGGAATTGAACCCGGTACCTCTGCACTGTGAAGCCGACGTGCTAACCACTGGACTACCGGGCCGCCCTGTTGTCAATTATTAATTTATGTATGTAATGATATTCAATTACTGTATGTTCTCCTGACCAGCGAGACTTCAGAAGTTCAATCTCTTGATCTGTGGTTATTATCACCAGTTTCCTCTTCTCCAAAGAGTTTCACTATCTCCAAAGTTATGTTGGATTGTCGATGCAAATTTTTCTTGACAAATTTAATAGACCTATACATTTTTGGGGCCTTTGACATTCTACCATATTTCTTCCTTGGTTTGTACTCAAATATTTTTTTAATGTATATTGCATGGGGCAGGTCGTTAGCTGCGCCATTTTCCCGGCTAGCAGTGTATGTATGCAAATGTGACAGTTGATGGACACTTTTTGCCTTTGCTTCTTTTTTCCTTTGCATTACACGAGCTCACCTGCGACGTGGTCTTGACTTTGGCTCATGTGTGACCTCCCTGTGCCACTGACAGGGCTTGGTGATTTGAACTGTAGATAAAAGATACATGTTTTTAGAAGCCCTGCAACATACTTGTTCAGCTGTCGCTATTTGCAACACAATATTTTGCCACACGAATTCAGCTCTGTTTAAACAAATGTCTATTTCAGCCGATACTACAAATCACGTGATCGGTCCACATTTCTGATCACATGATCAGATCGGAACATCGATTCTGAAACACTGTCTCTCTTTGTTTCATGTTTGTTTTTTCTTTCTTTTTGGGTGCATGCAATATGCATTTGCGCTGCAAAAATGAAACAAAGCACATGTTTCAGGTTTTTATTTTTCCAAAATAGAACCCTGGACATTTTGTTTCTCCTATATAAATAAAGATGTATTGTGTTGTATTGTTTTAAATTCAATGCAAACTCTGGCCCATAAAACCATGCGAGTTATGCAGCTGCAAGTCATTTTCTCATTCTGTGGCTTTGAGCTGTCGCAAATGATTTGTTGACTGTCTTCATATATGCATTTGAAGAAGATAAATAAGACTTTCCGAAATGGAGAAATTAGATCCCCCAAATAGATCTGAATTGTTGTTTCTTTCTTGGCTTTTTCCCCTCTGCAGACTCAACGGCAGTCTCAGCAGCCTCCTCAGGCTCAGCCGCAGACCCAGAACTCTGTGCCAACCCAACTGTATAACACCATGATGATCTCCCAGCCGGGGCAGCACAACGTGCTGCAGATCAGCACCAGTCTGCCGCAGAACAATACCCCGCAAGGCACAACTGTGGCCACCTTCACACAGGACCGTCAGATCCGGTACATTTGTCCATTCAGTTAAGACGTTACAGTTGATTTGTTTGGAAATTGATGTTTTCTTATTTTGGTTTCTACATTAGATTTCCAGCAGGGCAGCAGCTGGTGACCAAACTTGTAACAGCTCCAATGGCGTGTGGGGCAGTCATGGTTCCCACCTCCATGTTCATGGGCCAGGTGGTCACCGCGTATAACCCTTTTGGTGGGCAACAGGTAAGGACGAAGTTGCTATGTGAATCATATTTTGGCGTAGGCCGTTGCTCTTCTCGGTCAATTGAATATCTTCTTCTTCTTTCCCGTTTCAACACCTGCACATCTTCAGCAGGGAGGGCAAACACAGACACTGACCCTTCAACCAGCGCAACCTCCCCAGGGTCAGACTGACGGCTCCAACCAGACGGCTGTAGTGGCGCAAAGCGGCCAACAGGGGCAGCAACAGCAGCAGCAGCAATTCCTACAGGTACCACGAGATGGCAGCAATAGTGCATGATGTAAATGGTATTGTCTATTATGCATTTGATTTGGAAACAAATGTTTCATTGTTCTGTGTTTTAGAACCAGCTCTTTACTGTGTTTAGTTTTGTTTTTGCATGTGTGCAGTCAACTGTTTTTTTTTTTCAGAAAGTGTAGGAATTGGCCTGAATAATATTTCCCTGTGTGTTTAATAAATCTATTTCATGACTTTTTGAACTATTGAAATAAATGAACTTTCTAGGCACCTACTTCAACTTACATTTGTCAACCTACTAACAGCTAACTTCAGAGTAGAAATGTACTGCATCATCAAAAAGAGGTACTAATATTTGTACCCATGTTTTCTGGTCAGGGCCCTCGCCTTCTCCATAGTAACCAATCCACCCAGCTGATTCTGCAGGCAGCTTTCCCACTTCAGCAGCAGGGTACTTTTACTCAGACAACTCATCAACAACAACAGCAGCAACAGCAACAACAACAACAACAACAATCACAGCAAAGGCAACAACAGCAACAATCCCACCACCAGAGGCATCCGCAGCAACTCAAACCTCAGCCCCAGAAACAGCAGAAAGCGCCATCGTCGCACAGGACTGACAGTGTCAGCAGCCAACCGCAGTAAGGTCTGGAGGGCAACGCAGCACTTATTTGGAAAAGAATAATGGCAGTCCAAGGGCCTGCCACATACATTTGTTTTAGTTGTGTGGGGTGTGCAAACCTTTCCAGCTGAAAGGTGTGTTCGTGGAACGAGGATCTTATAAAAGAGCATCACCCATGACAGCTGGAGAAATAAACCCCCGGCAAGCTCCCTGTTTTCCCTTGGAAGGGGGCTGCTGTGTCTGTGGAATACACCTCATCGCCACGGTAACAGAAGACTGTTGAAGGTGTGTCAAAGTGGACTAACCTTGTACAAATTTCCTGTATGATATTAAGAAATATGTGTAAATATCCAATATAGCATAACAGGAAATGGAAATGTAGTCTTTTATATGATTGCATGGAAAGAATAACTGTAAGCTTTTATTAGTTGCTTTTAAAAAAACATTTTTACTTTGTTCAAAGTGTTTCCTGGCGTGTTGACGAAACCCCTCAAATGAACCTTCCCCACTTCACGCGTTCCCACAAAAGTCCACAATTAGCTTAAAATAGTCTGGTTGGGGGATAAAAGGTGAAGTGAGGTATTTTTTTTTGTGCAACTCAAGTGTTTTTAAGCACTGTGACATTAGCCCTTTTACACTGCCTGTTAAATTCACTTCCCCCCAAGGTTACTTTTCTGTACAAAGGGCAAGGCATGGAATGGCGGGGAGGAGGACAAAGTCGACCCCGCAAGTTTTCTGCCTTTGGAAGTCGTATCAGAGCCGTGGCGGGATACCAACTGTGTGTAAGGCATTCATGCAATGCCATGTTGTGTTGAAAGCAATTGTTGCTGTTCGACAAAAGTATTCTTTATCACTCTGGGTGCTGATGTCACAGATCTTATTATCATAATGTGGTCTGCAGGGTCGTGATGTGAAAAGTGCACACAGTAAAAGGCAACGGCTGGCCTTCTGCTACGGCTCTGATCTGGCAATTTTGCAGGACCTCTGTAAAAGGTGCTCTTGACACAAAAATGTCTGTTTTTGTTTTGTTTTGGGGTTGTTGTTTTTTTTTTTACTCTTTGCCACAAAAAAATATTAATTACAGTCCAACTGAAATGTTTGCGGGATGATTACTGCGCGTATAGGAGGTTTAGTGATTCCAAGTGCCAATTACAGAGTCCCGTTCGTTTTAATTCCCAGCAGCAAAGGCATACATACACAAATCTATATTTTCCAACAAGAGATAACCCCTAACACGTTTGTGTATATATGTAGAAGGGATTATTTTTGAACAGTCTTGAGAGCCCTATACGTAACAAACAGTATATCCTCATGAAACTTTAGCACTTGATGTGGTTGTGTACAGTAAATCACTGTCCGAGACCTAGTCGCTTGTCACCTGTGGCATGACTCTTTGTGTGAGAATTCTATCTTGTGTGCGTGAGAGCGAGCTTGTTTGCGAGTGTGCGTGCGCGTTTGTGTATTACATGAATCGACTTAGTAAGGGGTTGAAGTTGCCGGATGGTACTTGTACTCTCAGGAATGTGGAAAGTTTTGTTTCTGCCTCAGTCTGGAACCAGACCGGGAAGGGTTAAACTGTGCTGCCGTGAAGACCGGAGGCTCGTGTTGCAAAGTCACAAGGAGTGTGGTGACTGATGATGCTCATGATGATGATATGACCCACATTCTTCAAATGAAAACAAGGCAGAGGTCCTCATTTGGACCTGTAAACCTCAACATGGGACATTTATCTCCCGGCCTCCTGGTTCATCGCAGTTTAACGCTTCTCTTCCTCGTTGTTGGGCCTCAGAAAATAATCATGCAGTTCACTACAGTTGTTCCTCAGTTCTCAAGCAGCAGTAAAAAGCAGGACCAGGTCAATGGGGACCTCCACACTACACTAGTAAGCCATATCAAACGCAAAAGCCTCGGTTTGGAGGAAGAGTTGACATTTGGTAGAGTGATTTTTGTTTATCTTCCAGAATGTTTCTGTGTAACCTTCAAAGTCAAACTCCACTTCCAAGTTTTCCCAATCTTGGTTTTTTTTTTCCGCGAAAGAAATAATGTAAAGCAAATGGATTTTCCCAATCTGTTGCCATGATAAAGCCAACCAAAACGTAATCCGCAAGCTTTTTTAAACATTCCTAGAACCACTGTATTACTCACAATATTAAGTCTTCCAACTGAACGTCAAACAAGAACAGTTAGTAGTTGGCGAGCTTCTCTTGTTATCGGCAGGCTAGTGATTTGCTTGTGTGCTTTCAAATGTGATCAACATTCGTCAAGTTAACATTTATGCAATTGATACTACGTGTTTTTCATTTCCGGTTCTATTTTGTCGTTCCACCTTTGCTCTCTGCGATCGCTGGTAATGTGGTTTAGCCCAAAAAAAAAAAAAAAAGACAATTACCTGTTTCGACATGTTTTGGAACTTTGTACTCTTCCTGGGGTGCTTGACTTTGGAGGTTCCACTGTACATCCTTGAGTGCGTGCGTGTGCGTGCTTGTATTTGCGTGTGTCTGCATGCGTGCGTGGTGACAATGGCGTCTCCTGTTCCTGAGTTGTTCTTGTATTTCTCAGGGGGAACAGTATTGGTTGCCCCTTGCGATAGCCAATCAGTTCTTGCGTTGCAGTATAAAGAAAATTGTAATATTCAAGAAACTTTCCTCACCGGTTGGGCTGAGTATTCTGGAAGCCCGTGTGTGGGACTGCTCAACTTGAATAAGTGTGCGTGTGTAAGTGAGTGAAAGAGAGAGTGAGCGAATGTGTGTGTTTGTGCAAGCATGCTAAACATGTCACTGTCAAACCATATTTTCATATGGAAGTAGATGTGAGTGGAGAAAAAAAAATGGATGTTTCTAGACAATGCAGCAACTAGTCCCCTCTCCCTACCCACCTCGCAGAGTTGTTAAATGACCGACAGCCCAACACATACCACAGTAACACGTCAAACTGATCTCAGATTAGATTCTATTTGCAACTTTGACGACCCTCTACATAGTAGAAATCATGTAGATCATCTTAAGCAGGTGTGTGTGTGTGTGTGTGAGGCATCACTCTGAAGCGAGATGCTGACTTGTTCCTTTCTTGTGTGTGTGTCACTGATAAGCCAGCCCAAAGAATGTACAGTAGGCCTGTAAGGGGTTTTTCTTATTTTAAAAAGAGACAAATGGATGTTGTTGATTATATGAAAGAAGGAAAATGTGTGAAGACAAATTATGTTTCTTGCAAAAAGAAAAAAAAACTAGATTCTAATAATGGACAGGTTTAACATTATAAAATAAGCCCTGAATATTATTTTTTTTACTAGCCCCAATCAAATTGAGGTGTATATTTAATATTTGATGAACAAGACAAGACAATGGGCGCCCCTCGTCACAGATGTCCTACTCACGACACAAATTGGTTTCAATGCTCGTGTAATACTGTACACAAAAGACAACCGTATTGTGTGTAAAACGGTGCTATGCTTTCTTGTACTGTACTCACCCTGTATGTATATTCCTGTGCTCCTTTTATCTATCCCAAAGTCAAATGTAATAATAATCAATATTCTGAAGCAAAAATGCTATTGTTATGATAACCCCCCCTCTCCCCTCTTGGTCAATTTGAAAAAATAAACACAGCTGCAAATATGGTATGTGACATTGTAAATGACTTTCTCTTCAAAAAAAAAATCAAAACCAAATTTCACAGCCTTTTTGGTCACATTTTAAAACCAACTACGCTAACAAAAATCTTTTTTTATTGTTGTTGTAAAGTCACTTCCGCTGAGCTGACACATAAATTGGACATGTTGTTGCCTCTACCATCACTGGTACTTTCTTTATTATTACAAGTCCACAAACTGTATCAAAACTGCAGGGGCTCCTAACCAGATTGTGCGCCCTCATGACACTCAGACATAGCCAGTCAAAATCTAAAGGCACATCTCTATTGTATTTACAATGCATACACACATGACATATCAAATGGAGAACACACACACACAAATCAATCAATCACTCAGTCCTGAACACTAAAATTAGGCCTCCTCCACAAACATAAACAGTGATGGAAAAAAAAATTAAGAGACCGCCATGTTTTCTTCAATTTCTTGTTCATTTTAATGTCTGGTACCACTCAAATGTAGCAATTGACACAAAAGACATAAATGGATTGCCAAAAAGAGTCGTTTTTGGCCATACAATGCCGTAGCTATTGACGTAAGAACTTGTGAAGTGATTTTAGTTATTATCAAGAAAACCTTTGGAAATTTTCTTGATCAGCTTTTAAATTTAACTCTGAGGAGCTGTTTTTGCTGTCATTAATCTTTTGGTCCAATCAAATGTACCTTCACTTGTTCTCAGCATTTAAAATGAACAGGAAACTGAAGAGAAAAAGTGGTATCTGAATTTTTTTCATGGCCATACATCTGATCTCCCACTTGGCTGGTTACTTTAGTCAAATATACACCTCACATGTAAGAATGGGTAACATACAGCTTATTTTTGTTGTCTTTATAAGGAGTTAGTGCTTACATGCCGCTTTGACACTCAGTGAAGACACATCACATAGTGACTCGGACTTATTTAAGGCCGATTTGATGATTGTTGTCCCAATGATATGATGATTTGGAGGGAAAAGTTGCACATTAACCACAACGGTGCATCAAGCAGAACATTTAGTGCTAAAAAGCAGATATTTGAAGGCTTTAGGCAACCATTAGTGCTTCACTTTTTATCTTTCTTGTTTTGATGCTAAACTAGTACAGATGCAGCAGTGGGGAGGGGGGAATACTTATATTTTCATTTTTCATGCTACGGTAGCTAACAAGACACTTTGAGGATGAAACCAAAGCAACTGGCCATTGTTTTTTGTTGTTGTTGTTTGAATGGTCATTTGAATGCTCTCTGTGTTTCAAGTTTGGATGCCAGGAAGTCAGCTAGAGAGTTGCTTTTAGTGATTAAAAGATGAAGTGAGCTTTCAGCGTTTCTTGTCTTGTCATGATGCTAAGCTAAGCCAAGATGGCTGTCAAGTAGCTGGCTCGTGCCTATTCAAAGATGGCCTTGTCTGACAAAAAGGAAAATCTGTAGTCAGCAACAATCGTTTCCAAAATGCCTGATCCCAGGAGGGCCATCTCACTGACCCCCCCCCCCCCCCCAACCTGACGCTGTTGTACACGAGGGGTGGTTTGTTAATGCTATAGTTGGCTTTATTTTCCATGTCCACTTGGAAAGTTGTAGCCTACCGCACAAATCAATAGGAGATACCTGAGAGCCGTGCAGGTTGTATCAAGTGTTTGTTATATAAGACCAGTGGTATGAAAGCCATATAAATATATGATTAAACATAGGGAGGGCACATCATTACATTATTTTATAATCACGCTGGAAATTGATTGTTACGTGCCAATTGAATTTGAAATTAAAAGTTGAATTATGAAAATTGTTGCACACATCTTTAAGTATCCAATTAACCGTTCACTCTGTTGAGAAGAGATTGAATAAAAATAAAAAGACATGAATGTAAAATCTGTTTCAAAGTGAAGAAATACTCATTTCTGTACAGATTTCCTGCCAGAATAAAACAAACAAATGAATTTAGCATTAAACATGAAGTAGACAAAACTATTTGTTTTCGCGGGCCAATTTAAGAAACACAATGGATGTGATCTGTACCCGGGGCCTTGAATTTGACACCTGTGATTCAAATCATGCAGGTATGTGCGTGTATGCAGCCCATTCCTGTGAGAATTTAGTCGGATTCAGTACAAAAGTAGTTTTACCAGTATAAAACATAAGCGTTTTTCTTGATTTTATTAATGAAACCAAATAAAAGCCTCAAACATCTTTGAAATAATGGCAAAAATGTAGAATTCCCGTGGCAAAATATAGCAGTTTCAGCACAGCATGTCAGCCATGTTTGTGGAATGTGTTTTTGCAGGACTCGCTGCGGACATGCAGCTGAAGATGACTCCGGTTCAAATGTAAGGTGTAACCTTTTTGTAAGATTTTCTTCTTGTGAGGAGTGTTTCAGACATAATCCATGAATACGTCTGCGGTACTCTGCAGTAAAGGCTGGTTGGGGGCCGTGGTGCTGCACACGGAGCTCAGCCTCCGCGATTGAGCCCTCTGATGGTCCGAGGGACCTGCGGCGTTGCTCAGCCTCAGATAAACCTGAGAAATTACAGCCACATAAGTTTGATTTTGGATTCCCACCCACAATAAGAAAACACTCCCATTGCACATCCCGGCATTCTGAATAAGTTGAAATATAATGAACAAAGCATCATGAGGGGGAAAACATGTGGTCTTAGAAGACAATCCAAATCATTCATGGTTTGCTCTACTTACATTCCGGGTATTTTCTGACAGAAGAAGCTCAGTCCTCTCGACCAGTTTTCTGAAAGAGGGTCTTTTTAAAGGGTCCTGATTCCAGCATGAGAGCATCATGTCATACCTAGAGGGGAATGCAGCCTCACATTTATTTGAGTTATTTGAATTATATAAACCAATCGTAAAAACGTGTATATCCATCCATCCATCCATTTTCCGAACCGCTTGATCCTATCCCAGCCGTCTCCGGGCAGTAGGCGGGGGACACACTGAACCGGTTGCCAGCCAATCGCAGGGCACACAGAGACAAACATCTATCCGCGCTCACACTCACACCGAGTGACAATTTACAGTGCTCCAGTAACCTGCCATGCATGTTACGTCCGCCTCACAATGTGGAGGTGCAGAGTTTGATTCCAGGCCCTAGTCTTCCTGTGTGGAGTGCGTGGGTTTTCTCCGGGTACTCTGGTTTCCTCCCACATTCCAAAAACATGCATGGTAGGTTAATGGAACTGTCCCTTGGTGTGTGTGTGAATGGTTGTTCGTCAAGGTGTGCCTTGCGTTTGGCTGGCAACTAGTTCCGGATATACCCTGCCTACTCCCCGAAGAGAGCTGGGATAGGCTACAGTACACCCGTGTTCTGGATGCAAATCATAATGGTTATACTGATGTCAAATGAGACATCAGATGAGTGTTGTTGTTTGGACAGCAAGCGGCATGTGACTTGGCAGTGATGAGCTCCACCAGTGCAGTCTTTTTCTGGAACGCGACGCCCATGCACATGTACACACACACACACACACGCGCGCACACACACGCGCACACACACGCATACTTACATCTCAATGGGAGCAAACTCAGGCTTGCTCATCCTATGGCCCTCTTGAATCAGTCGATAAAATGTTGAGCCCACCTGCATCCCAGGATACGGACTGTTACCTGCATCCCACACATTCGATGTGTTCAAAAGTCCGTCTACTCACATGGCTAATAATACAGTCGACATTCTACAAATGAGTCACGGCTCTAAATTGTTTACCCAGTGAGAAGATTTCCCAAAGCAAGATGCCATAGGACCACACGTCACTCTCATATGTGTAGACACAATCAAAAATGCTCTCAGGAGACATCCACTTGACTGGAAGACGTGCCTGCATGGGCAAAAGGCCACATTACGTTCGCAATATGGAATTTCTTTGATTCATTCTTCCACTCGAATGATTTTTGTTAATCATTGGAAAAGAGATTTTCTTTAGACCACAACCCTTGTGTAGATTTCTCTATTTTTGGTTTTACAATTTATTTTTAATGGAGTCTTTAATTGCTATTTTTCTCTCTTGCAAAGAAGACAGAGGCACAAGAAATAATAGTGGCGGGATTATGAAGTAAAGAAGAAAGTAGGGAAGAATGAATTCCTGGAAGAAGTGGATAGTCTGACCACAACGTATCCCTACTGGGCATCCTCCAATTGTCTCAGATGCTGTGCATGTGTTCATCCAACCATGTTTCAAAATTGGGATGACCATTTTAGTGTGAAATACAGGGTCGCTAAAGTCTGGACAAAAATGAAATATCATCCATCTTCCCATTTCCTATTCTGCTTGTCCTCATTAGGGTCACAGTCGAGCTGGCGTCGAACCCATCTACCTTTGGGCAAGAGTACACTCTGGACTTCCAATGGCAGGGCACAAACAGACAAACAAACTTCAAATAAAAATCTGACCCGTGTTCTATTTGCAAAAAACTCTCTGAAGGCACAGACAAACAAACAACAACCAAGAATCCCGTGGTGGGAGAAGGATTGTGCTGAACTCACATTGCCGCGGAGCACATAGCTGGAATCGGTAGTGATGTCCCGTGCCAAACCAAAGTCACAGATCTTAGCCACCCTACCATGAGTCAGGAGAACATTTCTGGCTGCCAGGTCCCTGTGGATGCACTGCACCGACACAACACAAACACGGATGTGTGTATGTATTTACTTTGGAACTGGTTCTGGTCGTGGTGGATCATGAGTTGGTATAAGTGTACCTAATATTGTGGCCAGTGATTAAATCGTGAGTAATGAGAACTGTCAGACTTACATTCTTAGATGTGATGTATTCCATCCCTTTGGCCGCTTGGTAGGAGAAGCTCAAAAGATCTTCAGCGGCCAATGAAAGCTCATCTGCATCTTCTAAAGGAAAACCCGGCGTTAGATTACCGGTACTTATACAAGCGAGTCATGTTGTGCCGTCATTGCTGCAAAGTTTCACCTGACTGTGAGGACCTTTCTTTGTCCGTGGAACGCATGGCCATATATTCTCGACCAGTCACTTCGCTGCTGCACACGCATACCAATGATATGTTATGAACCGTCTGTGTAACATAAAAATATGTTTCGAACTGTAATTTCACAGCAAGTGCAAGATTACCTCGCAGGCTCTGTTTGCTTGGACACGTTGCGATAGTAACCGTTGCCCGTCTGGGAATTTAGGAAGGACTCTCTTTTTCCGCGCAGGAAGTTGAGGAGGTCGCCATAGCAACAGTATTCGGTGATCACTAAAACTGGACCTGGAAGGGCGGCGCAGAGAATTCGCAAAATCAATTTGGCTACAACTCAAGGACGGAGATGCTGTTTGTGATCATAAGTAGTTCGTTTGCGCATCAGTCAACTCGATAGGTGTTTGTGTGGACAATATGAAAGCTGTATGCCAAAACACCAATATTTTCAGTCTAGTCAGTATTCAATAGCTTGAAATGAGGGCTTTTCATGCCAAGTGTCTTTCTGCTTATTTGGTTTCCATCAAGATGCCGCAGAGTGGTCAATTTCACGGCTCAGACAGCTGGACAGTCCTCCTTTTTACTGCATTCAATCAGCTTCCTGTCAGGGCTGGCTGCCATTGACTTGACAGTTCAATATCTGATTTCTATTAAAAGCATAATAACTGTCTTACATTGCAGCAAGTCAGTGTTTTTTTTTTACGCTGCCTCAGACAACCACGAAGAAATAAATAAGTAAGTCAAGCAAAAGCATCGAAAAGACGATTAAAAAGTCCAGCGAGACAATGAAAGCTTGTTTCGACACTCCTCTCTCTTTGTTTTGGAAGTTCCTCTCACCTCCGACCGTGCTGGCTCCCAACAGGTTGACGATGTTCATGTGGTTGCCGAGGTAACTGAGAACCTTCAGCTCCGACATCAGCGCCTCCTTCTCCGTGGCGTGAGCGTTGTCTGCGATGACATCGTCACGGGAGACGTTTGAGGGCTCATGTTGCGTTTTACAGGCCAAGGTAGAAAAAAATTAAATAAAAGACACTTACGTTTGAGCATCTTGACGGCGACAGTCGTGACTGTGTCAGCTGAGTTCAGGCCATACGCCGTGGCCCTCACCACCTTTCCAAAAGCTCCAGAACCCAGAGTTTTACCTGTGTGTTCACACAGATGAACTTGGAACACAGTCCAGCTCTTACACAAATTTGCGAAAGCATCAACGCATATGTTAACTTTCATACCAAAGCGTAGCTTCTGCCGAGGAAACTCCCATTTGGAGTCGTAGGGAAGCTGGGTGGGGTCAAAGTAAATGTAGTTGTTGCCGTGGATACTCTCGATGACTTTCCACTGGATTTGGAATTTAGGTTTCTGTTTTAGTGGGGAGAGGAAGAGATGTAGATCGATATCAACAAAAGAAATCCTAAAATTGAAAACTATGGTGCTGATCCAAATTCTACAGCCAAGCTTGAGGTCTGCGCTTTACTATACTATTGCAGTTCTCACAAAATCTGATTATCATTATTTTTTACATACAAATCATGTGTTCGATTTCTTTATATTGTGCAGGTGTACCTAATGTTGTATCCAGTAATTGTATGTTTATTCGGTCTCCCATTATTGCTACTCCGTATGCACCAACCTGCTCTCTATGCACTTTAAATGCTGATGTAAGCTAATTATCTTGGAGCCTGAGTCACTGCACTGGAATAAGAGCAAGATGTCATGTTGCGTCAGACGTGTGTCGATTGAATCTCTCTAATGGCTGACTGAGTCGTTTCATCTTCATTAAAACACATTCATATTTTTCCCCCCCAAAAATGATGAAATAAAATGATGGGAAACGAAGCATGACTCACCAGGGGATGAGCGCAGTTCCTTTTGCAAGTCATTTATAATGCAATTTATATTTTGTGACGAAACATGACTGATCAAAACCATTCAATATGATATGTAAGGGCATTCCATTTCATGTATATGACGGACAGGTGCCCAGGCCGCTGACGAACGAGGGACTGAGACGTATTTGAGTGTATGTGTCCATAAATCATTTTTTTACTGATGGACGCGATGATGGAAGTCCGGTTAAATTAGCATGACAGAACGACTTCTGATTACACTATGGTTTGGCATGAAATATTGACAGACTGACAATAACGGACGGGTGACCAAGCCGCTGACGAATGACGAACAATGGACCGTCAAAATGTTTTTAATTGGCCTCCTAAGCGAAATTAAATCATGACGTTGCATTTTGAGGTTTATTTCCTCTCTTACCTGCATGTACTTATAGAGCAGCACCACCAGGATGAGGCAGAGGAAAGCGCCAGTGGCCACCATGCCAGTTAGAAGTGGGGTGAACAGTTTATGCGGGATGAGTCGCTCTGTTCAGGAACAAAGCCATAATCAGGAGTTACACACACATCTTTTCACACAACACATGGCCTCAAACGACCCGACAGGATTAAAACAGGCAGTTGCAGCGGTGGCGTTTGTTTGTATGTCCTGGATTAGCGAACCGACACCGTCTAATCCCAGCCTGCATTGTCAGCATATGCTAATCTCATTCCATCTGCAGTCAGTAACCACACACCTAGCCTGCACACACACACCCGAGGGTCAAAGGGTTTGTGTGTGTAGATCCTTGTGGAGGGGTTTAGGAGGAAATACATCCACACACACAGCCATCTGCAAATGCTTGTGTGTGTGTGTGTGTGTGTGTGTGTGTGTGTGTGTGTGTGTGTGTGTGTGTGTGTGTGTATGTGTGTGGAGTGGGCTGGGGGTTGGGGGGGATAGATATTAACGATATGGTACCGCTGATGGAGAAGAGCGTATAAGCTTCCTCCCGCTCTGTAGATGCCACACACTCCAGCGTATGATAGTTGCCATACTCCTTGCTGATGTTCAGTCGGCTCTCCACCTCACTCCTACTAAAGGTGGACTCTGTCACCATGGCAACATCCGCAGTATCCCATTGGGTGGCATTGGGTAGGTGTGAGCACCTGAGAAGAGGTCATACCTGTATATTGCTCCACTTACGGCTATATGGCAAATCATGATCGTTTGTGCATTTGACAGGTTGTAGGTGAGACATTTTTCATAAGAATAAGAATACCTTTATTCATCTCACAATGGGGAAATTCCCATTTTTAATTTTATTTCCAGAATTTGTTATGGGATCAGTGAACTTCTCAACCTAACTTACACTTCCAAAGCTCAACTAATTGCACATTTTACATGATCTTTTTTTAAAAAAAAATTTAAACTTCATGGATTTAAACTACTTCAGAAAACTGAATCAATAAGTTAGTTTTATAGAACTAAACTTTCTTGGTACTTGGCTAATATTGTTAGCCTTACAAATCTTAGCTAGCCTTTGTTAGCCTTAATTTGTTAGCTTTCATTTGTGAGCGTTGCGTCCGACATAACAACTACATCATTAGCTTTTGGTATGATCTGCTTAATTTTAAGAAACAGTTGGTTGGCTCTCACCAAGTTTCATTTTTGTTACATTTTGAGGAGGTAAAACATCAATTCAGAAGACCATAAAGAAGTATGCTAAGATTGTTGTATTCCGGCAGAATACGACATTCTTATACTGAATATATAGAAAATATCGGTGTGGTTAGTTAATAGCGGGGCAAGTGATGTAATACCTTGTGTGAGGAATGTCACAGATGTACCAGCTGATTTTTGGAACTGGGTGACCGGCGGCAACACACCGCACCTGACCATCGACTGGCCCTTCGTGCGCGATGATGACAGGCTTACCTTGTGAATAGAGATCATAATCAGATGCTCAAACCCTTAGGAACAGTGTTAATGTAGAAGAATTGACTTACTATTGACATATACGTGAAATAGATGGTCGACGGATGCGTCTTGATGACTGGCTGAGAATTTATAGACGCCACCCTCCGAGCCAAGGACCCTTACCAATTTTAACTCACTAATGAACCTAAATGCAAAGTCACATGAATTGTATTATGGCGTGCGGGTGAGTGCTCTTTACTCCGGAATCGGCCAACATGTTACAAATGTTACCTGTATTTGTGTTGGTGGATAGTGATAACGTGTTCTGTGGTGTTGAGCAGTTGTTTGTCGTTGTAAGACCAAGACAGAACGTCGGGTGATGGATAGGCCTCTAAATCAACTCTGAGATTCAGGCTCTCCCCCTCGCGGACGCCGGCCTGGATGGGACTTGGGCGGCTTAACATGGTAATGAAACCCCTTTCTGCACAACACACAGTACAAACAAAGAGTTGTTCATTTAGCAACAAGACTTGTATACTTGGTTTGCTATGTGAATGCTGAGAAAGGGGCAAGTAGGTACATTGATGTTGCAAAGTAGTCCAATCAAATGACTCAGATTTAATTCCTGCTCTGTTTGCAGCCCTCGTAGGCAGCATACATATTTGCATAGTATGTGGTGATTGCTAATATAGGTTATTCATTGATTTTGTAAGCTGACTAACTCAACATTTGCACACAATTTGTAAAGGAATAGCAATTTCTGGTGTCACAGCTGTATCTTGCTGCGCATATAAGAGAAAACCACGCTATCATCATATGCAATCATGTTTGATGAATTAAACAAGAGATCACTTATTTGATTCCATTTTTAATGAGCCTTTTCACTTCAGGCGTTTGAGTCCAGTTAGTGGAGTACAAGAAAACCTGCTCACGCTGTACTGGGAGACTTTTTTTTTTTAGTGTTTGTTCAGTCAAGGCACCACCTTACCATGGTCTTGTCAACAAGTCAGGTCCTAACATGTCCACAGATCCAGAAGATGTTATGGGTGCATTTTAAGAATCTTTGACGTGTAGGCTTGGGATGTTGCTTTGGGGCCCTGATTTGAATAGCTTGCAAATGAAGGAGAACTTTTAAGCCATTAGGTTTTGTTTATTTTTGCCTGTAAGAAGTCTACAGTCGACAAATACAGTTTGGAAACCGCGGAGAAGAAGTGTCGGCTGGTGCACAATTCAGGAAAGATCCAATGAATGAGATCATATCTATGGTTGTTTTAACAGCTCCTTGAGCACGGTGACATTAACCTTTCTATAGGGTTGCTGAAGAGGGCAAGTTGCTTCAGTGCGGTTTAAAGGTTCCATTCTGTACAGTATAGTATGATGTATCGTATCCATCACGGTTTTACTGGCTAATCCATAACTAGATCGAATGCTGTCACGCCATCTCGGTCGACACACTGTATTCTAGAAGTGCTTAAATGCTTACCGCGGACATCCAGGTGGAGTGCTGTGGAGCTTCCACCTCTCTCGTTGTGGGCCGAGCAGCGATACGTCCCCGAGTCTGTTCGCTTCACGGAGCCTATCGAGAGCCGGGAGGCCCGTCGATAACCTCGTGAGCCGGGTAGGATGTGTGAGGTGTGGGCTTCATTTGGATGCTGCAGGCAGTTAACCACGACAAAGTTAAGTCTTGCTTCGTCTTCCACTCACATTTACTGGAAACGAGAAGTACGAGAAACTACAAACAAGCAAACAAGTGCATCTCTTGCTAAGGATTCATCTTGCTCAAAAATTGTTTTACCAAATATTGAAGTTGCCCCCCCCCCCCCCCCCCGCCCCACACACACACAGAACTTTGATGGAAATTTACCTTTGGGTAATCCATTAAATTTGTTGAAGACTTGGTGCCTGACCTAATGAGATTCCCTTTGGGCGTTCCTGACTTGTTACATTATGTGAGAATGTGATGGGTGTGACCTTTTATCATCAAAATTGAATCACTCTCTTGACATTGAATGATTTGAATGATGCCTCGAGTCATTTTGAAGAAACTCAAAGCCTTCTTTGGCTTTCAGGACATGAATATGGAACCAAGGGACATAGGAAATAGATGCTCCGTGGTAGTACGTTTTTGGGGGTTGTCGAATATTTCCAAGATTTATATCACACTTCACATTTTAAGTCTGTTATATGGCATCACATATAAAATAAGACAAACGGGAAAGCCATGAACAAAATTTGAGAAACAAGAACCCTATTAATGAAACGGCACATCATTTGTAGACCTCCTTCAACACAAGTCACGTGTGTCTTGCAACCATGGTTGATATAAAACTCACCGCCGATGATGGATAGTCCCACTTGACATTAAAGTCCGGGTTGACATTGGAGGAGCTACAAGTAAGCTCAAACTTCTCTCCCTTTCGCAAGATAACCTTGTCCCTCTGGGACAATGTGATGACAGGAAGCACCTCCGGAACTGCAGAAAGAAAAATGTTATCGGGTTTCCTAGGACCTTTTTTTAGGCATGTGTAATTATTGGATTAATAAACATAACCCATCTGAATTTAGCAATCACTAAGAGAGCCTCAAGGGTGTCATTCCTGTTTGTTCATTCGAAACAAATGAACACACGCGCACGCACACACATTTATATTTGCATATCCTTAGCCGTAGGCACACATGAACTGCGTGATTTATTGCTTTCCATAAATGTCACCGACGTCACTGGCGGTTGGGTTTGACAAAGGTTGCCATAACTCTATTTCGCCCAAATGCCGCCTTCATGCACTGTTACAAAGCTTTGTTCCGCATAACGTTCTGCTAATCCCTGTGCCCTTCACCACAACCACATTTCACTCCCTCTCTGGCATCACTCAGAAAGGAGTCCAATAACTTTGCCCAGCCTTGTTTTTGATTCGGACATTGTGATGCTGCGCAGGCATAAATGCAAACATCAAGGTCAGCCCTTCATTTGACAGCGACGTCTACTACTGGGGAAAATGCGAACGTTTTAGATGTTAGTTTGGTATCCAGTGAGTAATTTTACAGTCTGTCAATAATGGTCGAGCTCTGCACTTTTATTTCTGATCAAGGTTAAGCGTCGTTGTAGTAGATAGTATTTATGTTTATCAGTGCAGCAAGAAAAAAAAAAAGAAATGCTAAGAAAGGTATTTTACTGTGGCTAACTTATTATTATTATTATTATTATTACACTTGTATGACAATTTAAAAAAACTGAGATATAGGAGACATTCTTTTGGGCATGCCCCAGCTGAATTTGGGTGATATGCACCCTGGACTGGTCAACAGCCAATCACGTGACACATACAACCATTCTCACGCACATTCACACCAATGGACAATGAACAAATCTAGTACAGCCAATGTTGACAAGTTATCAGGACAGAATGGGAAAACCATTGGATGACATTAGAAACTTGGGCATTGTTTACCGAGCAGCACGTCCACCGTGTATTGGCTCGATGTCACTTTATCTGCTCCGAGCTGTCCCACGCACACGTAGCAGCCTTCAAACTCCTTGCTCGCATTGCCGATGATGACGCCTTGCTCGTGGTGGGTCCAGTAACTCATGGCGGAGGGCAAAGGTCGCCCGTCACACGTTTGCAAGGCTAGCAATGTGACGTCCGGGTTAGTCACCAGGCAGGGAATGGTGCAATTCTCGCCAGCACGCACCAGGATGACGTTGACCATGGTGCGCTGGAAGGCACTGACAGGGTCTGTAAAACGTGGAGAGTTCACGTCCGTGTTTTTGTTCAAAAATTGTAATTTGGCTCTCCATTTTTTCTTCTATCCAGAAGCAGGTAATCCGTTTTACTTTTATGCCATTTTTTTTTCAAAACAACATTGGATTGGACCACCCTGATCCAAATACACCATTTTCAATATTTAACACTGTGGGCTACCAGCAATTCCAAAATCAACAGGTAGAAGAACCAACATGAGGTCACTTTAAGTGTTTGTTTGTTTGTTTGTTTTTAGACAAAACACAAAAATAACAAACATCCACTTCTGTTTATGATTTCTTTTATGAACAGTCATCTGAGCCACAACAAAAGACAAATACACATAAACATTCATGACATTGTGGATACTTTAAAGAAGTCTTAAATTGAAGAAAAAGGCTAAATGTCAAATGATGTTATTTCTTTGAAATTCGTGTGCAGTGATGAATGAAATTTGACAAATTGATTTCTTAGTTATCGAAATCTGTCTGGGGGCTTGTTTCATGGGGGACAAGATCATTTGTATTTTTATGTGATTTTTACTTTACGATGCTGGGAGGCTTAATTGTCTACTGTAAACTGTTTACTTCATCTAGCACTGTAACAATCTAACAAATGATGTACAAAAAAATAAATAAAAGTACGTACACAAAATTGATTTATTGACCCAGTTTTGGTACATTTTCCCACTTGAAATCCACATTGAAATCCTACCCTGTCGGGACAGGATAATCCTGTTTTTTGTTTGTTTGTTTTTCAGAGTTATTCAGATTCTACTGAATAGCTTTGAAGAAGACAAACTGAAAATTTGATCTAGATTCAAACTAAGATTGCATGACATGATCTAATCCAATTTCAGAATCCTTGGAACAACTGGCCTCATGAGTCTTTGAATACAAGTCGAATTAGTTTTATTTGGGTAGTGCCAATTCACGACAGAAGTTATCTCAAGGAACTGGTCCGCTCGCGCGCCTCTCCCTCCCCGCCGCCACCCACCTTTCACATATACGTAGATGGACGTGCTCTCCAGTGTGCTGTTATTGACGCACACGTAGCGGCCCATGTGGTAGGCTAGCACTGCGGGCACCTTGACAACAGTCGCACCGCCCTCCTCCGCTTCCCCCTCCAGTCTGCGTGCGTTCTCCCTCTGCCACCTCAACCTGGATGTGGCGCCAGACGTTGTGGCATTGTCATGGCAATAGAGCTCCAGCCTCCCCCTCTTGGGAACGACTACATGAGGCCCACTGGGGGAGATGATGGGCTTGCACCACCCTGGACCAAAAGACAAAGAAGGAGTCTCAAAATGATGGGCACAAGCTTTGGGACAACTGGCCATTACCCGTGTAAGATGTAAAAAAGGAAGAAAGTATGGCGTTCGGATCGATAACAGCTGCCGCACTTCTGTGAAGTCATTCGACAAAATTTAGTCTCTGGGAACTTTTATTCGATTCATCCAGAATAACGGTGTGAATGTGACACCATTCCAAACTATTCCGTGGCAAGCTTTGAACGTTTCAATACAGTACTTTAGAACCTTCTGTTCTCTCACAAGGAGTTGAACAGAAAAATTCACAGCAGATGTTTGATCCATGAATTCATAAAATACATGTTGAAGTTAGGAGGAGTGTTGAAATAATCTTCTTCGATCAACCTGTTCAGATTTTCACATCACGAGACCAAGACAACACTTTACAACAATTGAGCAATGATGCTTTGCCAATGCGAGGCTTCAGATGGGAAGTTCTCATAGCCAAGTGGCCACCAAGCTTAGAGGGTCACTGAATGTCATCAGAAGATACAGAGAGGAGAGATACAAAGAGAGACTGGAAAAGTAGAGATCATTGTAAATATATCATTTTGTTGTTCAGTTCCTTGTTAGAGAACATTTCCTGCATCACATCTGAAGATCTCCTGCCACTCTTAAGAGCAATTTCTTCATATTTTCTTCAATATAGGATAATGAGGCTAGATTGATTTAGTTTGTCATTGGTTTAGTTTAGTGGTCCCCATTAGGGATCAATTCCCGTTCAATGCGGCGTTTACATTCCTCCTGTGACTGACTAGCTTTCAGTCCAGGTGGTAGTCTACCTTTGGCTCTAAAACAGCTCAAACAGCTTCAGTCCCTGCAAGGACTCGAAACCAGATACTGTAAGTGTTCCAGAAAATTGATGCATTGTTGTTCCTGATGATTTGCGCTCAAAATGCCTTATCTTTAGGTCAAATGCAATAAACTGATGACAAAATTAATACAGAAAAGCAAGAAAGAAAAAATGCATTGAGCAGTGAGGTGCATAAAGGAAAGTGGTGCAAAATGGGCTGTTTGTGAAAAAAAATCACCCCCTCCCGAATATATATGTATGTACACATTTATATATATATAAAAATCTGATTTTGTGCTCATTCCACCTCTCCCTGTCCTTTCTGTGCTATTTGTCTGCTCCGGGTTGCCCAGGAAGGAGCATAGTATGTGGAGCTTTTAATTTGCCCAGCAACAAGGAGCCATGTGACATGATCAGGAAAAAAAACCCTGCGCAATTCTGTGATGTTGTCTGCGTGATGTCTTATATTGGAACTGGGTAAAGAAATGAGAAGTTAAAGATAGCATATCAGAAAGTGGGAGAGAGTACTCTAGCTGTCTTGTTAAGTGGCCAAACTTAATTCTGACATGTTGCTTAAATGAACAAAGAGCCCAAGAGAATAAAGCAGAGTATAACTACAGGTCTTATGTGATGATTAAATAGTATATTTTGATTGGCACATAGCCAATGACATCTAACCAACAGTGCTCAGTAGAAAAATCAATAAGTATGAGCTGTCTTTAGCTGAGTAATCATGACCTCGGGCCTCTCAGATAAATATATGCGTCTAACATTTCCAGCTAAGTTTACCGCCAGAAAGAAGTTTTCTTTCTGTCCCTCGCTTACATTTTGGGCACCTTTTCAAGAACAGGATGTGACCGTTGTGCCTTCAGGCCGAACCAACCCAAGCTCCAGAGGACCCAAACCGGCACCTCTCAGAAATGTCAACATCCACTTTTCTTTCTGATGAAAAGCAAATAGTTTGCCTTTTACAAAAGTGTAGTCAAAAGCTACGCCAAAATTCCACCGTGGCTTTGTTTGCGTTCAGAGACGTCTTGTGTGTTGAGATATTTGTTTGCCGTGCAAAGTATCATTTCAGTTTGGATGAATAATTGATTGGTTTTGTAACTGACAACACATACACACCTGTTGCCTGGCGGGAGAAGACGCAATCCGCCCACCCCCCATTCCTTCTTCTCCTCCTCCGTGGTGGTTATGCAAATTAGGACTGATACGATCTGTAAACCTGAGCTCACGGGTTGAGTTAAACTGCACCGTTAAACTCCAACAGATTCCCAGGAACAGTGTTTGTGGAGGAGGCAAACCAACGACTGACTATGTCACATTTACAATGTTCCTATACTCTGAATCAAAAGCATTAAAAAAAAAATGTCCACAAATACAGGATTACATGTTGTGATGATATTTTATTTAGCAAATACATAATATTGCTCTACTATTACTCTATTTTCCATATACTATATGGTTCAACTCAAGGGCCACGCTGCAGGTCATTTTATGTGGCCCGTAAAAGCCTGAAACTAATGAGTGGGACATTAAATGCACAAAATGAGTACACTGACTTCCCAAGAGCTTTACGATTTGGTGATTTTTATTTACGTGTGTTTCTTGTTAGCTTGCAAAGAGTGCACAAAAAAGACTTTGTTTCCAGGAAACTTTCTGAAGGGGTGGGGCATGGGACCAAGAAGAAGCCTTTAATATGGGAGGTTATTTTGGTGAGAATCCAGATAAAGGTCAGAGCTACTTTTCTCACTTTCCCTCAATTTCGCAAGAAACAATGGCTCAGTCTCAAGGACATCTTTCTGGGATATGGAAGAAAGCAGGCATCCATAAGGTTTATAGTTGAATCCAAATGTATTTATCATTTGGCCATTTATCATTCAACCCAGTGCCATTCAAATGTTGTTCTTGATCTTATAGGTCAAGTCCAAGTAATCACCAAATAAGTGAATGGTAAATAAGGCTTTTTAGCAGCAGGTGCGTTCCCTACCTGTCAGTGGTAGGAAAATCAAATGTGATGCAAACACAATCCACAGGCATGTCATGCTGAAATTTTCCATGTTGACTTTTCCACTGCATGTGTTTCACGACATCCTGCACGATCCCGATAAAGCTCCAAACTGGATCCAACGTGGCCAGAACAGATCTACTCTAATGGAAGAGCTCTCTGGGATGGATACAGCGGCTATTAAAGCCTCTCCTCCTCGCTGACTCTCCTCCCTCACTTGGCGCGCCTCCTCCTCCCTGTCCCATTGGCTGGAGGCGCGCCAAAAGTGATGAGAGGCGCATTACTGGAAATTTTGTTGACAATTTCCAGCCCGTACACATTATTATAGAAGGAATAAGCAAGAACTGGCCCAACTGTTTTGTGTTGTGCTAATTTGTTTTGATGACTTAAAATGTGACTGCCTCTTCTCACACTTGAGTGCTGCATGCTGTGATGAGAGCTGAGAGCTCGCTCTGTTGCCGATGGAGGCACTTTTTGTCTTTACAAAGTACAAAGAGAACAATGTTCAGTTTTGGCGTTCACTTAATAAAAAGCTTATGGGGATTAAATGTGGGTGCCAAAATATTTAGAAACTGCCTAGAAGCAATCATTTGATTACATTATTTTGTTTTGGACGATTTAGGTTATTAATTTAGTTGACACTAAGAAACGACAAGGCTTTGGAAATGTCAGCTCGCATTAGAAATTCGTTTTCCATGTGACTGCATTTGTTTCCTTAGGGTAAAGGTTGTCTCTATACTTGTACTGCAGCACACTTGCATAACATAATGAGATCCAGTACAAGAGCTGTTCGACAAACAGCGCTGAAGAAGATAAGGATACTCACTTTAAATGGTTTTGAGAAGTATTAACAGCAACAAAAACAGCAGCAATATCAAAAGCAGCCCTGACCATGCCCGTTCCAATTGCGTTTTATTCTACGGAATTTTGGGGTACAGCAAAGGAAGCTTTTGTTTTTAATGGCACCGCCATTGAATTCCTCTGCTGATTTAATAGCAGTTGTGGTCAGTCAAACATTTATGTTTTTTTTTCTTTGGATCCCTGAATTTTGCTTTTGTTTTTCATTTGAAACATAACCAACACGAATATTTGATATTCATCTGCCGTTTCATTGGACAGTGCACTATTGTATATGCCTTCTTGCCTCATCAACTCTTTTTGGATTCAAAGAAAGGAATTGTGCAAAAATGTTGACTTACGCAGGAAGCTGCCCCACTTTTTTCCTCCCGCGTATTGTCATGTGTCTTTACTGCAAGACGTGAGAAAAGAATAATGAATGCACTTAAGAGGCCAAAGGCATGTGGAGCCTCTTGTTGCGTGTTAATCACAAAGCTAACATCAGTCTCTTGGGCAAAATGAGCTTTTATCGGTACGCCGAGCCTCCCGGCTATGGCATGGAACAGGCTGCTATCCTGAGGTTGCTCCAGAGAAACATGTGAGTGGACAGTGGGGCTGCTGTTTTTTTTTCTCTTTCTTACACACATGATAAAATCCTCAATGCATATCATTTATTTTGTGGCTTTTTGGTCACTATGATTACATATTTCATGTTTGTGGTCACATGTTTTCTCAAAAAGGCGTTATCTTATTTTCTGTGGAACGACTCAACCCAGTTTAATGAAGTGGATCGATTACATTTTCTTCATGTATCCGCTCCATTGCTGTGATGACACATCCCCCCCCCCCCCCTCACAGTATTTCTGCCAAATTGACAGTTTGGTGTGGGCAGGGTAGCGATGGGATTATGGTCATATAATCTTACACAAAGTGAGAGGCGTTGGCAGTGGGGCGGGGGGGTAAACAAGGTCAAAGTGGACACTTAAGCAGAATCTATGACTACTGAAGATGCAGTTCCCATTTCGCATGTAATAATAATAATAATAATAGATTTTATTTATAAGCGCCTTTCAAGACACCCAAGGACACTTTACAATAACAAAAAACACAAAACAATACGGGTTGAGCAGCGGCAGCCAAAACGCGCCAGCGTTCACTCAACCCGAAAGTCAGAAAGAAACAAGGGAGGGACAGGGTTGTATACATCCATCAATCTGTGTCAGCCATTGCCACGGTGACACCGAGTAACCCATCTGAGTCACTTGTCATCTTGTGTTAGCATTAGCGTCCAGGCTAATCCAACTCTCCAGAGTTGTTTGCGGTGCTTGACATACACTGAAGTGCTCAGGAAAGGTTTCGAAATACGTACTTTTGATTGAGATTAGGTCTATATTTTGTTGTCTATAGTTCTTTGGGTGCTAAAGAATCATTCATAAGGAAAGCAGTAGGATTGCTTACTTTGAATCGTAACAGTTTACGGCAAATACTTATTACATATGGACCAGTGGCCAGTCGGAGATGTCTTGTCCCTATTCCATAAAGTCAGCTGACAATAGATGATAGGTTCCAGCTCCCCCGCTAATGTAATAGCGTGTTAGAAAATGGATGGATGGGTTGCTTTTTTTTAACATCTTCAACACAAATAATTGGGTGTCTCGAGTGGCTGGCCGCCTAAAATATTTTATCTGCCTATTTCTGAAAATGTGTCCGTGAGCCATTTTGGACTCCCACCCCACTGTGATGTAACAGTGTGGCAAATTTACAGAACAACAGCAGCCCTCACTGCATTTCTAGACGAGTGGTTGCACAGGCTTTATACACTATAACAAGGGTGTCAAACTCAGTTTTGTCATGGGCCCCTTTGGAGTTACGTCTTACCTCGGAGGGCCGTTACGACAGTGAAACCAAATAAATCACATCACATCTTATTATTACTTATTACACAAAAAAAAGACATATTACTAGTTTTCTATTACTAGTAAACTATTTGTTTCTTTGTTGAATTATTATAGTAAGTGGAAACCAGGTCACAAAATTATTGCAAAATGTCACCATTATTCATTACGTATGACAAATTGAGATTTCGGTACAGATTTAAGCAAGGATCATGGAAGCTGACAAAGGTGATTTTCTTTCGTGGGCCACATCAAATGACCTGGTGGGCCAGATCTGGACCCTGGGCCTTGACTTTGACACCTGTACACTATAACATGGCCAAAACATTTTATAGTTCTGCCACTGAGCCTTTTCATTATTAATTAAAAATCCATCCATCCAGGACTTCAGGCTCACAAATCCCACAATGCCAGCAGAGACCTCTTAATAAAAATGATGATGAATTTACTCTTTTTACATAATGGTTTGCTACTAAACCCTTGTCATTGTCCAGCTGGAAAGCATCTGCTGAGTGATTTGCATCCAAACAAAAGGAAAGGTGTCAAAATACAACACACCTGAGCTGAGCATCTTTTGTCTCTGGGTGGATGACACTGCATATTGTTCTTCATGAGGACCGTCAACATGCGGCGTCCATTTCCACTGAGTTCACATGTCACTCAAGCGGTTTATTTGCCTTCACCTATTTCATTATTTATAAGTGAGGTAAACGTCTATACCAGATCTGGGCTGAGTCACTCTGACTTAGCGGGCACGTGTGTGCGTGCATGTGTGTGTGTGTGTGTGTGCGTGTGCGTGTGCGTGTGTGTGTGTGTGTGTGTGTGTGTGTGTGAGTCACTCAGTGCTTTTAGACAGATGAGGACGGCAGCTTCGTGGAGGACAGCAGAGGTTTTAGACGAGAAAAATCGCCACTTCGATTAGATTACGTCATGGCAAACATTCCTCTCCAGATGCCCGGCCCCGTCTCTCGCTCCCTTTCACCTTCCTCTCTCCTCTGTCTCGCGTTTCTTCTGCCAATATGACACACACACACACAGACAAACTAACTCAATCACCTACAAATGGAGTTCACACCCTCAGGCGGCCACATGGAGTCTGCCAGAAAAACACACACTTAAAAAAAAAAATCATACTTCATGGCTTTATGTTTCACTGACGAGCCAAGCTTTTATTACAATGCAATCCAATGCTCTCCCATCTCGACATGATCTCTACATCTTCTTCTGCTTGGATACAGTGGGATGTTGCTGTCTTTATTTATCGTTCCGGATTCTGTGGTTGTTAAGAGTCACTTTATGGTTGGTTTTATGCCCCTGTTATGACCCACTTAATAGACTGGACAAAGAGGAGCACAGGGTAAAAAAAAAAAGTAGACTATACTGTTGCTTTGCACTGGCCAGTAGAATAGAATCTCTTTAGCCGCCGGAGGTCATCTAAACAAGGAATTTCAATTTTGACGAAAAACATTTTGCCATGAAAGTTGCTTATAACTTCTGCTGCCTTCCATGACACCACACGTGATTTTTATGATGGCATGACAAATTGCAGACGGATTGTTTCCACACTCCTGGCAAAAAAAAATTTAAAAATACATTCACCAGTCTTGGAGGATGTTGATTCATTTGTGTAATTTTGTCGAAAAATGCAGATGACAGCTATGACACATCTATCTGTCTGCCTGTCTGTCCAATGATGACATTACATTATTAGAGAGGCAGATACTGTATACTGTATTTGAGGATCTGCAGTCCAGTAAAAGTGCTCTAATGGATCACAAATTCCACTGCGTTTCATATTGAATATCTTAATTGTACATTAGGAACATGTTCATTTGTCTAAACACATTTTGAGCAGGAAACAAGATGGCACTAATCAGCTCAACAGATGGACAACAGTGCAAGACAAAAAGAGAAGCTGCCATGTTAAAACCACAGTGTTGAGATAACCATATGTGTAATCCAGGGAGATGATGTGAATTGACAATGTGCCAGGCAGGCCCGCACGTATATGAGTAAGCTATTATCAGCGTGTATAATTATACTGATAGCCCCGTGATCGTTCTCGGTCAAAATAAACATGATTAGCATCGATTTGTCTGTAAACCACCCTAAAAACAGCGTAAAGCGAGCGAGAGCGGACAGGCAGGGACTGAGAGGAGGGCTCCTGATGTACAGCGAGGCTGGAGAAAGCAATGCAAAGATGGGGAAGGAGTACTGGGAGGAAACGCGAGAGGAAGATGGTAAGAAAGTGATGTTTTATTGAAAAATTAATCATGACAGTTGTTGGTGTCTGTCAAACCAGGGGTTGCTTTGGCTTACTTCTTGGGCCTAGGCAACATTTTTTTTGTCTTTCTGTGCCTATAGGTAGATTTCATTGTCACTGTACATTACACTGTCAGGTTTGTTTGTTTTGTTTTCAGCCCCAGCTGGAGTGAAGGGCGTTTCCCTCCAGCGGGCCCACCTGTTCCACGTTCACCAATCAAGCCTGCCATGTATTTAAGGACTGTCAAGAGGCCTCGTCTCTTATCGGGTAATTGACCTTACTCACTGTATTGCCTCAAGTGTTATTTTCTAGACCTTTTTGCTCAGGTTCATAGTTTTGTCCGTTTAGATTCCGCTTTTGTAAGTATTTTTGTTATAGAGAGTTTTGCTGATTTTGGTTATCCGTGTTTGTGCTCTTGCTAATATCGTGTTGTGTGTTTTCGGGTGTTGCTGTTACCTTGGCTTTTTTGCAAGCACTTTCTGTTCATGTTTCATTTTCCTGGCTTTTTGTCGCGACTCGCCAGCAATTTCTGTTTGTACTTTGTGTTTTGTTTTTCCTTAAATATTTTTGTTACGGATTTTATTTGTCTACGTTTGTGGGATCGCGTCACCATTCAGTTCATCCACCAAGTGTCTTATCCTTTAAATTGGCCAAATAAATGCTGATATATTTTTAACCTTTCATATATCTAAAAGGATATAAGACCCAGTTCTCAGTATACCTCACTCTAATAAATCTAGTATTGTCAAATCAAACTCGCTGAGACAAACTAATCAATTATTACTGTACATTATTACCATAAGACTTTTTTTTAATTAGTGCAATGGCTCTTGGTTCCTATCTGTAATGTGGTTGGCTAGTTTACAATGTAGTCAGTTGGAAGAGGGATTGAGTGTTGCTATATAAGCCTCACCACTTCCTTTTCACATGCATTTCAAATCCAGTGAAATGTCATCCTAAGTATCCATAGCAACAATTATATTTATTTGAGCCCCACCCAGCTTCTCATAACAACCTGTGAGAAGACATGGCACTTTTCCTTTCAGTATTTAGCTATCGTCTCATTTCGTCATTGTTAAATTTCATATCCATCCCAAAGTTTGTTTTCCCACAAGAGGTTTGTTGTTGATTGGTTGACTTGGGTTAATGTCTTTGTCAACCAATATTTAGTTTAAGACATGCATACATTTAATGTTATATGCAATTTTGTGAAATAAAGAAACTGAAGAAATGTTCATTTTCATTTTTGAGTGCTGTTATAAAAAGCAAGACTATTGATACGGTTCTGTGTAGGTGTACCTAAAGTGGTGTCCAGTGACCGTGTATATCATATTCTCACATTTGCTGTTTCCACTTCAGTATAATGTTTCATTGAGAATCATTAGATTGGGGAATGTGATAATCTTGTTTTCTGTGTATTCCTCCCTTCTAAATGACTGCACATCAATCATAAACCTCACATTCACTTCATTTGATTCTGTTTCTTAAATGCTATATACTATGCGCTTTATTGACATGTGAGGTGAGAAGGAGATGAAGGGGGGAGAGCGCAAAAATAGGAATGAGAATAAAAAGGGAAGGGGGAATGAGAAAAAGCTGAAAAGATTGATGGATGAGAGTGGAGAGACAAAGAGAATGAAATAAATGCAATTTGAGCACTGATCAGTTTAGCTGGGCGACCTTCCTTGCCCCTCCCTCCATTCAGTGTGAGTGTGCTGACTGAACATACACGTACTCTACATGCACACAGAGTTGCACTTCTAAATTAATTCAGATGTGGCACACTATAGCCAATGTTGCCTTTATGTTTATCATCTCTTTTTCAGCACCGCATGAAAACATGTGGCAATGGCAGAATAATCACCACAGTAAAGAGGTGCTAATAGCTAAAGTAGCTGGGGGGAAAAAACAAGAGTGTGAGAGAATCCACAGATTTCCACCGTCAATTAGTGACATGCTAAAGTGGCCCCTCTTAACTGGTCACAAGCCATAAATGCATTTACAATGCGTGTTGCATTACGGGGATGACTTCTGGTGCGCAACACAACCACAACAGCAAACATGTGAAACCACTTTATTGTTGACAAGACTAAAGGTTGCTCCACAAACTCAGAAAAGACCGATGAAAATAGAATATTAAAACACAAGGGAAAAATGTTAAAATGAATTACAAGAATTTTACGTCATGGGATACTTGCCTAACTCTTTATTAAGTAACTCATGTCCTTTAGGATACCTCAGAAAATGTCTATGGGGGCTAAAATCTGGTGAATGGGGAGACCACGTCACATGACAAAAGAAAATAATATTAATACATTACAATAATTACATTTTTAATATGTGGAGGTAAAAATACAGTGAATGGCAGTTACAGACAGCATGTCTGCCTTACAGTCTTCTGGTTCAGATTTTGAATCACATCTTTGGCCTTCTTGTGTGGAATTTGCATATTCTCCCTCTGCTTGAATCAGTTTTCTCTGGTTTGCTCCCACATTCCAAGACGTGCTTGTTAGTTTAACTGAAGACTAACTTGTCCTCATGTGGCAGTTTACGGTGTACTTCGCCTCTCATCCAAAATAAGCCTAGATAGGCTCGAATTTACCTGTATGTAATTGGTAGTAAAAATTTTATTATTTTTTATTTGTACATTTCAGATTCTGTACTTTTTGTAAATTTGTTTTTAAGTACAGGAGCGAATCACTACTTCTACTATTTCACACAAGCATCTGTATTTCTACTGAAGTATAAATTTGAGTGTCTGTCTTCGGGCAGTACCCTGACGAAGAAGGCTTAGTCCAACAAAACGGACAAAAATAACAATGCTCACACTGAGCAGTTCTGTTGACTGAGATTCACCGGCATATATTATTTAAAAACGACGAATATTACTGTGGTCTACTGAGCAATTGTGACTGTGCTTTCACTCTCAGCAAACCGTTCTAAGTACATTAGAGCATAACGCGTGTTGACCGCTAGGGGCAATGTCTTTTCTGACCTACACTAAGTCACCAAGTCGTTGTCCATTGCGGAGAGAGTGCTTTCAATCGCTTCCGGTTTCCCCTCGGCTCTCTAATGTTGGAGATTAATCTATGAAATTGTTATTTATTTTCCCCCACACACTTGCGTCCCGCCTAAAAAGAGAAATCGTATGCGTGCACGGTGCACCTCCACGTAGAAGAATTGACAAGCCTTGTGCCACTAAAGCTGCTTTAAAGGTTTGCGAACATGTCTGCCGCCGAAGAAGCGGACAAAACGGCCGCTACGGATGCTAGCGCTGGTGACGAGGAGGAAGAATGGCTGTATGGAGGTAAAATGGCTGTTTTGCCCTCTAACATAAACCCTCGTGTCAGGCAGGGGCGTTCGTTTGAGTGAAAACTGCCCGAGTAACACCAAACAGTCAAATTATCACTACCATTCTAATGGCAAAACAATGTGACCGGCACTTAGCTTAGCTCGGCTAACCATACTGCGCTTCTATGGCTGGTTTAGCCGCGTGACACTTGGCAATTTCAATATAAAATTTTACCACAGTCTAATTAAATCACCATTTGTGTATTTTTGCCTTAATGGACGTAAGTTGTTTCGAGGTTGACTTAATTGCGGCGTTCTCATGTTTTCAGATGAAACCGAGAGCAAAGAAGAGGAAGAAGAAGCCAAACAGACTGCTGCTGACAGGTAACGGACACCTGTCGTGCACTTCCAAAAGGGGCCTTTTTATGTCCACGAGAAGACAAACTCCCACTGGTTGGTAAATTTTCGCACAGAAATGGGCCACGTGCTCGAGGGAGCCACAATTTTTCATCTGTGCTACTTGCGGGAAATTCCCAATTTACAGCAGCAACATTGTGAAAGGGAGAAAGTAGAAGACAATAAGTATATCAATACATATAAAATATAAATATAAGCATATTAAAAATGATTATTACAATGAATGTCTGCCTTAGTACGTCTGAGACTGGTGATTTTTGATTTTTTCAACTGAAAAACCTGGCATATCGCAGGAATGCCGTAAACCCCCCTGCATTAGTGTTGGCTGTATGCAAGGTATCCACTAGGAGAGTTTCCCCCCTTTAAAGGTCAGTTTATTCTTCAACGCAAATTAGAAACTTTCATTTGATCTACAGTGCTCCTGCTGAGGCCCCGTCCGAGGAAGCTGCCGAACATGCCACAGGAAACGGCGTGGCGTCCGAGGTAGCCCGCTTGCACGTTGATAGGCTCCAATGATTGCAATAACTCCCGTGTTGTTCTTTTCTTCTAACAAAAACGCTCTCAGTCACAGGCCACTGAGGACGCCGCAGGTGATGATGCGGAGAGTGACAGCGACAGTGATGATGATGATGACGACGTCCGTGTCACCATTGGAGACATTAAAACCGGGGCTCCACAATACACGTATGCTTTTGAAATACTGTTTACATGAACGAATGATTGTCATTCAAACACATTGTACAAGTACTACCCTGCCTCTTTGATGCATGTTGTTTGTTGTTTTTCTCCTCCAGATCATATGGGGCGCCTCCTGTCAATCTCAACATTAAAACACCTGGCTCCAGATCTTATGGACAAGGTACCCCTCTTGGCGCGTCTTTGTTGTGTAGTTGTAACAACCTAAAGATTGTTCAGAGAGCCATACTTGATCCCCCTGACTTTTTTTGGTTGTTATTTTTAGTTACCACAAAAGTGAAAGGAGTCGATCTTGAGGCTCCTGGTAACATTAACGGTGTCCCGGTGCTCGAAGTGGATATGGAGTCGTTTGAGGAAAAGCCCTGGCGGAAACCGGGTATGTTTGCATGGGTTTGTCCATAAATGTAGTCAGGATGGAATTGTTGGGCTTCCACACTACATTTGAGCTGATTCTTTGACATGACATTTGTTTTTCCACCTTACATTTGAAGTAGTTGTGAAAATACTCTCAATTCTTTGCGACCGATTAAAGGATGTTGTCCTCTCGTGTTTTTGCAGGGGCGGATTTGTCTGACTACTTCAACTATGGCTTTAACGAAGACACGTGGAAGGCTTACTGTGAGAAGCAAAAACGATTGCGCATGGGCCTGGAAGTCTCAACCGTTGGCTCGGCGACGAGTAAAATCACTGTAGGTTAACGCATATTATTTATTTTATTTCACGTTTGAGGTTCTTTCTATGTCACAGTCCTTTTATTCGTCTTTTTGAGGAGGGAATCATTAGAATGCAATCAAATTTATCAGATTTTGGTTGCCTCAAATTTCCTTCCAAGGTCCAACAAGGCAGGACAGGCAACGAGAAGGAGATTTCCAGTCTTGCTCTTCACACGTCCAAATCAGACTTCACCTCTCCAGTCAGCCTGTACAAGTCTGTCACCAGTCAGGTCCCCAGGTAACGTGAAATGCCTTTACTCCTCCATACATGTCAGTGTCCATGACAACCGAAAGGTAGAAGCGCTGCTTTGCTTTCCATTTGGAAAAGGGAGACATGATTGGCGAACATCAGAAGTATTAAACCGGAAAGCGATGTTTTTCACAATCTAAAGAAATTGCGTCTTAAAAAAAAAAAGACATCTTCCTTTATCTGTGTGTTGCCGTCTGTTACTCTCATTTCCTTTACCCCTGTTAGGATCTCCCCCCCTCAGTGGACTGGCCCGCCTGTCCCGGATATGTCCTATTATACGTAAGTGGGCACGGCCCTGTCCCAGTCGGGAAATTACGAAAAAAAGAAAGGGGGAGCCTGGTGTGTTTTTGTAAAACCACCAAAAAAAATGTGTCATTTGGTAGTTGATAAACCTCAGACCTAATTTGGAAGCAGTAAGACGCAGATGAGTTCAGTGTTAACGTGCCCTTTGTTTTGTTTTGTTTTTGTGAGAGAGGAATGAACACTTTGTCCACAATTTGGCTCAATTTTTTGAAACTGAGGACGTCTGGCTCAAAGTCAAGAGGTTCTGTGTTCAAATCTCAGCTTTGGCCTCCCTGTGTGGAATTTGCATTGTTCTCCCAGTGGTTGTGTGGCTTTTCTCTCGGTACTCTGGCTTCCTCCCTCATTCCAAACATGCATAAAAAGGTTAAGTGAAGACACAATCGTGCTTCGGTGTATATGTGAAAGTGAGTGGGGTTTTTTTTCCTCTATACGTGCCTTGAAACTGAAATTGGCTTGCAAAGCATGCAGGGTGTAGCCCACCTCTTGCCCAAAGCCAGCCGGGAAAGACTGCAGCTCATTTGCAACCCTAAGGAGGCCAAGTGCAATGGCAAATGGACGGAGGTTTTGAAAATGGCCAAAGTAAATCGTGGTGTTTGCACAATGATGTTTTGACTTTATGTTAAGATAAAAGACCCGAAAGGCACCTTGGAAAAATGAAATGCAGCACATTTAGCGGAACCACACTGAGCTTGGTGACTGAGTGTCCATTTTTGTTCTTTTCTCAGGAAGACGAGCGGTACCATAGATGTGATTGGCGGAGGGACGGCCACCATCAGTAGGGTCGAAGGTCGGCGCAGGCACAATCTTGATGGCAATAACATCCAGGTTCTAAAGACACATCTGCCACAGAAACGTCAATTTATCCTGCATGCACTTCAAACTTGAGCTTTTTTTCCTTTGTTGGGTTTAAAATTTTTGGTCGTACAGGTGATCTCTGAACACGCCACATCAGACGCCGATACCGCCGCCACGAAGATGCCCACCTTCTTTCCCCCCGGACCGCTGCCTCCAAACATCCCCCCGCCTCCTTTCCTCCCACCGCCACCCAACGTGAGCTCGGCACCGCCGCTCATCCCGCCGCCCCGTGAGTTCCGAGCCTTATTTCACTGCCACTCCATGCAGAGACGCCTCTTGCATGGCATGTGAAGGCTTCTTCTTCTTTCTGTTCTTGTCCCTCTCAGGGTTGCCCATCACTGTTCCCCCTCCCGGGTTTCCGCCTCCACCTAGTGGCCCCCCACCTTCAATCATTCCGACTATGGACAGGTAATATCTGACGGCGTGTGATAGTCTTGCTGTAAAATTCACGAAGATCCGATAACCATTTTCCATTGGCAAGCACAGTCATCAGCAAGTCGTATTTGCAGTGCCTGAGCTAATGCTATCTGGTTGGCGTACACATCTGCTTGTTGATCATTGGTTGAGCACATTTTACCACTGTGTCATTGTTATTTTTGAGAATAGACGACAAGAAATGACCCAAGTTTTCTCTGCAGCCATGCTGGAGGTTACGACGGACGCTCTATCCCGCCATATGCCTTCCCTCAAGGTAGACACCTTGAAATCTCTTCTCTGCAGCATTCATTGTCTCCTAACCTGTAAACCCTTCCACTGCGACGTTGTCTCCAGGTGCCTACCCTCCCCCCATTTCTGGAGGGGTGCCCACTTCTTGGCCCCCGTTGATGGACAACTCCAAACCGTGGGACTACTATCCCCGTCGGGATGACAAGCGAGAGAAGGAGAGAGAGCGGCCCCGAGAGAGGACGCATGAGCGGGAGAGGGAGCGGGAGAGGGAGCGTGATCATAGCCCCTCAGTGATCGGCTACACAAGGTGAGATGAAAATACGATTCTTCTGACTGGTTTCAATCAGAACCAAACTTTCATCGGCGTGAACTAATTTACACAACATTAAAAACGTTTTGTAGAGCAATGACATGCTATAAAGGTCGAACTATACGCCACAACATTTTTCTCTAGCTTTCAGCTGTCTCTTAAACACTTGTGCATCTTAACCTTGCCGCGACAGTTTTTGCTCAGTCAAATGATTGCACTTCATAGCAAATATTGAGGCCCCTGTGTGATATTCGCCACCCTGAGTAAACGCCTCTCGCTTGCCGCAGCGACGAGGAGCGGTACCGTTACCGCGAGTACCAGGAACGCGGGTACACAGACCGCCATCGTGAGCGGGCAAGCCGCGAGAAGGAGGACCGACACCGGGAGAGGCGGCATCGGGAGAAAGACGAGGGACGCCACAAATCTTCTCGCAGGTATGACAACCCTCAATGTCTCATCTTTCAGCCTTGGCGTCACAGCACCAACGTTTGGCCCCCTGTCCGTTTCTCCATTTCTCTCTATTGATTCCCCCCCTTCCCGCCTCCTCATCTCTTTTCTCTCTTGTTCCCTTCAACTGTGCTACTAACTTTGTTGCACTTACTCGGGCTTCTCTCTCCATTAGCAGCAGCAGCAGGAGAAGGCATGACAGTGAAGAGGCCGACAGCCACCGGAGGCACAAACACAAGAAGAGCAAGAGGAGCAAGGAGGGCAAAGAGGCCAGCGAGGACATGGGCGCCGACCAAGAGAACCAGGAGGCCATGGAGTGAGCGCCACCTCCTGTTATTCCTTTTTTCTTCATTTTTCCCTCTCCCTCCTTCTGTTGTCTGTCCAACCCACTGAAGACGAGAGAGAAAAATGGATGCCCCGGTGACGGATGTCACTTGTCTTCATCAATCTCCAGTCGTCGCTCAATCTACTCTTTGCCGTCGCTCGTTAGGAAAAGTGGTGGCAGCAGAGGAGGTTGTGGAGGGGCAGCCGTTTTGCATTTCTCCACCACTGGATGACCTCATTGCCCCCCTCCCTCCTCTTGTCCTCCCAACATGCTCCTTGTTTCCTTTTTCTTCTTTTGTTCATCATGAGAATTCATGTTGTGTTTGAATACAGTCATTAGTTCCAGAGTTTGTCACCTTCAATTAAAAAAAAAACCAAGTTTTTTGATAAATAGTCTCTTTGGTTTAAATATGCCGTGTTTGCATTTAGTAGTGGGTGCGTTTCACACTTGGAGATAGGAATGTACATGAATCTGATTTTATTAAAAAAAAGGGGGGGGGCGGGGGAAAAGTTTTCAGTCTGTTTACTTGTTTCTGTTTACCCACATTTCCTGTCTGCATAGACAGGAAATGTGGGTAAGACCAGGCATAAGTAGCCTTGGTTACCTTAATTGTTGTAATTACAAAGTTGAAATGAATGTCATTTTAATATTTTATTTATCATCATCGCAAGCACGATGTTTTTTGTTGTTTTTGCATAATTCAAAACCAAATGCCCTTTTTTCTTCTTTTTTTTATATAAATACTACTTTTATAAACAATCTGCTTATTGTTGAACAAGCAGTGTCCTACAAACTTGTGTTACTATTATTAGTTTTTTAAATATATATCTCTGCGGCGGTCTGGTGGTTGGGGACGACAGTGTTAATTCAACCAAATGAGAAACATCCCAGTGTGGACACCATTATCCGTTGATCAAACAAAGATCAAATCTCACTACACTACCAGTGAGATACTTTTTCCACGTTCTTTTGAGAATTGCACAGTGGGCCGCTGGTTCTGCACCCCTTGTGTGGTGCAAAAGAGAAGGGCAGTTAAAACAGAAACCCACAAGGGCCATTTATCTTGAAAGTTGAAGTCGTGGATGAATTAATCAGTCAGTCTTCACTTAGTCATCTCAAGTAAACTCACAGTGTCACAGAAGCAGTTTTGAGCAGCGATGCAAAGCACATGCGCAGATCAAACTACTCTGTTACTTGATCCACATTTATCCTCTCGGCTACGCTTGGGGGTTTTAGACCTAATGGCGATAATCGGCTGAACAAAGCTGCTCTGTAAAATAGCGATTAAATCAAGATTCCTTCCATTCCCCATATGGGTCAAGGTCCACCCCTCCCCACCAAACACAAAAAAACATCTATCCGCCTAGTTCTCTTGAGTCACTTAACGTCCGCAGCTGGAAGCGTAAAAACGTTTTCAAAGAGCTGTCAGATGTGAAGATGAAGTGCGGTGGTGTGGTCGTTCTTTTGCTGGGTCTTCTCTCCGTGGGCCGCGCTGCTCCGCCGATAAATTGTGACGCTCTCCTGAAGCCAATAAGCATCAGCAATGAGCAAGTAAGTGCAAACCTGCAGTCTCATTTGAAAATTGTTGATTCAATCGATTCAATTGCATT
This sequence comes from Hippocampus guttulatus, assembly GCF_054856545.1. Classification (NCBI taxonomy): domain Eukaryota; kingdom Metazoa; phylum Chordata; class Actinopteri; order Syngnathiformes; family Syngnathidae; genus Hippocampus; species Hippocampus guttulatus. The sequence continues at coordinate 8,923,550 of NC_141269.1, read as the reverse complement.
TGGATGTTTTGGAACAAACTTCATTTGAAATGAAAAATAGCAAGCAAAGATTGCCACTTTTTTTGTTTTGTTTAACTTGCTTACTACAGCAAAGAGGGTTTCCGCTTCATCTTGCCAAATGGATTTCCTACATTAATTTTGACAAAAAATTGATTGAAATCACATTTTTCTTCACTTTAACTGGTTTTCCGCACATGTATTTTTCACCAAATCCCTACTAAGCAAAAATAAATAGTACCGTAAATACCAAAATATTGTGACGATGCATTTGTATGTTTCAGTAACTGAAGAAACCAGTGGCACACTTCGACCAACAACAACAAAAAAAGACACCATCGACAACAAATATTGCCTAATTTATCTTCAAAACATAACTGGTGAAAATAAATATTTGTACTCCAACACTTTTCTATTGTAAAGATTTCCAGTGAAATAACAAGAAAGTCAGAAACAAGAAGTGGATACACTCTTTCCTTCAGTGCGCCAGTGATCTCATGTGAGCTATCACCGTACAAAAGTTGAATAATCAATCATCTTTTTTTAAGACAATAATGCTCAATATGTCGTCCCCTTTCCAGAGAAGCAAATATTTGAGCTGTTGTTTTCTTTTAAATGGCATTGAATCTCTCCCTCTTTACATTCCCAAAAGCCCCCCCCCCCATTTACAGTCCTGAACGTGATATGAACTGTAATCATAAAACCAAAACACGTAGCCATTAAATTGAGATTCTTGTTGTATAATTACACTCCACGCGATTATAGATTTATGTGGTTTCACTGCATGTGGAGATTTTATTTTATTTTTTTGTCATGGGGCCACATTGTACTTAAGTTTCTCCTCAGAGGGCTGTCATGACTGTGAAACCAGAAAAAATGGATTAACACCTCATCATCTTATTTTATATATGCAACAAACAATGGTTGGAAAAGCTCAAAGTTGAACACAACTTGTAATTTCTTTACCGATTTTAGCAAGAAATATGACGTACACATGCATGATTTGTTTATCTTTTAAATGATGTCGTGGGCCAGATCAGACTGCCGGGCCTTGAGTATGACAGCAAGACTGCGCGAGCGAATGCATGCTTTTTGCTGGAAGTCACGCTTTGGGCTTGATACAGATGTTGGGGCGCTGGCTGTACATCGGGGGAAGCTCTGACCTCCCAGGAAGTCGATCCCTGGGACATCTGCTCAACAGCATCTGGCTGGACATCCGCGCCACCTCCCTCAGCAACGTGCTCACCATCTTCCAGACGCAGAGAATGTAAACACACGGCTGCAATTATAACAAACATTCTGTATTGTTTACCGGGGACTCTCCCTCCAGCTACGGTGAGTGTTCCGGGATGATCTACAACGTGACCATGGAAAACAGCACAATGTTGATTGGTAAGCGGAGTCAAGCTCCGATTTTTTATTTTTTGTTTTGTTTTAAAGCATCCGCGATAAAAATTCTCCAGGAGTTCCATGCGTTTTTTTTTTTTTTTTTTGACAGAGCGTCCGTTCTATCTGAAGGAAGTGTACCTGCAGACCAACTGCTCAGACTGTCTGGTGGTCTATGAAGAAGTCAAATCCAACCAAGACGCTTTTCGGAGTCTTCTGCTTTTCAGTAAGACACACGACACTCACTCATCCGAGCGAAGCATTTTCTTATGACTGACATTGGGACCGTGGTGGGGTTGACTGTTGCTCGGTAGGCGCTTGATCATCGCTGAGTTGATTTTGAGTTTTGTTCTGTTGGATCATAGTTATGTTGCTTGGCTCTTGATTGCGACTCGGTTGTTGCTTGGCAGTGGCGGTTCTGGATCAATTTCACTGAGGGGGCCGGGCTGGGGTCAGGGGTTTTGATGGGGGGGCACATTCAACCCAGGGCTAAAAAGACAGATTCGAAATCTTATTTGACTTTTTATTTCTTCAGACTTTGAAATTGTAGTCATAACATTACAGTGATGAGAAAAAAACAGTATTAGGAGGGCTAAAATGTCTGCAAGTGTAACAATACGCCGTGTCCATCTGTTGAGAATATTCAAGCCAGGGGATGATATGGTACCAGTCTGCCGGGGACAAAAATTGCAAATACACTGAAGCTAGATGTTTTACATGCATATCCAAATTTTAAAAGGCAATGTCTTATATATTGATCCTGTTAAATAAAAATAAAAATAAAAAGGGGAGACTAAAAAAGTTACACACACACGCGCGCACCCCCCCCCCCCCCCGCCCCCCGGGGTTGATTGCAGTTGATTGCAGCCTGACTGCTTGTTTGGTTGATGGTTGCTTGCTTGATCTCCAGGCAGGCAACAGAGCATCTCACCCGCTGATGTGGAGATGCTCAAGATGCAGGCAAAATGTCTCCAGATGCCCTCTCCACTCATGATGGACCCAAGCTATGGTGAGATGCCTGAGCTCACTCTTATACAGAACACAAAGAAATATTAGGTCTTATATGTTTATCTACACAGAACTCTGCCCGGACAACATTGCAACCTCGGATGGACTTGCTGCCTTCAACTCCTTGTTAGAGGCCAAGATGGGACAGCGGGTTGCGAGATTGCTGGACAAACTTTTCGATATCTTTATCAACTGATTGAATTTGTGGTGGGAAACACTTTTATGGTGTTCTGCTTTCCACACATCTGCGGACAAATGCATACAAATCAAGCCTATTGCAAGTAGTGTGTAGCTCTGATTTGCGATTAAAGTTCACTCACAAAACAATACTTTTGTGTCTTTTCCTTTCAAAGAGAGAACGTGAATGTGAGAGCACGCCTGACATCGGGGTTGGGTAAAAATTTCAAAATGTTGCCGCGTCTTTTGTAGATGAGATTAAAAAAAAGTTCAAACGCATTTGTCAAATAAACGGATACATGTATTTTTCTTTGCCCATTAGATGCGTATTGATGAAGAACAAACGCGGATGTCTTCAATCTCCATTGAACATTGTGGGACTTGATGCTAAACTTTCAAAACACATTACATAACCTGTGCAAACACACGGCTGACTTTGACACATGGACTCAGTGAGCTGGGAGTGGATGGAGCCATCATTCTAGCTCGAGCAGCTCCAAGATCTCCACGTAAATCGAAAAGCTGAGCCACAATGTTCCTCTTCATTCTCGCTGCCGCGCTTCTTCCCGCGGCCCTCTCAGCTCCTCTGGCCGACTGTGATGCGCTAACCCGGCAGGTGCAAATCCAAGGTCGCGACCAGGTAAGATGCTTCCCTCCTTGAGTGAATACACTGCGTGCGAATGACGCTTCCGCCGTATGTTGCAGTTCTTGGGCGTGTGGACATACGTGGCGGAAAGTACCAACATGCCAGGATCCAAAACCCTCACCAAGATGTTTGTGGACAACGTGTGGGGGAAAATCTATCCGGCCAATGAGAGTGACTCCTTCTTTGTGTTTCAAGTCCAAAAAATGTACAGTAAATGTGGCATTTGGGTTTACATTTTCAATAACCTCACATCGACTGTCAATGTGTTCTATTGTGAACGTTTGTGTTTTTGCAAAGGTTGGGCCGTTGCTTCAGTGTCACTTCGAAGCTGACCTTAGTTAACAACACCCTCCACATGGGTGAGCTGCCAACATTGATGTTGATCTTTGTTCGGGCTCATTTGCGGACTTTGCTTTTACAAAAAAAGTGCAAACAAACATCTCTTTTGTGTATTTGCATTAGAGTATCCCATCTCTGCTACTGAGGTTCTCATGACGACCAGCTGCCCCGACTGCATCCTTTTGCTGTCCAATTATACCCTTGGAGAAAGCACGTATATGGGCATGCAGCTTCTGAGTAAGAATTAAAACAGCGTCTCTCGCTGGGCAGTTCACCTTTCTCGAGTCACGCCAATCGACGCAGCCAAAACTGACTGAACTGTCTCACAGCTAGTTTTGTCATAGACGACCCGAGACAGTGGAACAACTTGTGGCGTGCGCACCACTGTGCTCAGGCGGCACTTTTCAACAAAATGGGCAACCGTAATAAAAAATTCACTTCGGATGAGTTGCTACATGCATTTATGCAGCTGATAAGTAACATAGAACACATATGTGGTAAAAGGAGTCAAAGGGCACAAAAAGTTCAGAGTAGGTCATCATTAAAAAAAAAAAAAGAAACTCAAAACATTAGACCTACCCACATTGTAGTGTCCAGCATGATAAAACCCAGTGTTGGTGTATCTAAGTCATGTCCGCCATCTAGTGGTGAAAAGTGATATTACAACTACAGTCAAGCCCTGCAGATTCAGATATATTTTTCATAGTTTGGTGGTGGTGGGGGGGGGGCTCCTTTTAAAATTTATTTATCGACTTATTTATTTATTTTGCATGCTTTTTCCCACGCACCCCTGTACTCCCACCATTTTCTGTTGAAAATGTCTATTTAATTAATGGTTATCAGTATTATTGAAGAATATTTAAAAATTATATTAAAAAAAAAAAAGAAAATCTTACTATACACTGCAGACTGTAACATGCTTTTCTTTGTATTTTTTAATCATCATGACCTGGGAGAAATGACTATCATTGGATGTTGAAGCTATCCAATGTGGTTTCTTGTCCTCAGGGCTATGTTCAAAGTATATCCGAGGGGAGATGTGTTTAGTTACCTGTAAGAAAAGTGATGAAAATACATAATACAAAATGACCTTTGACCTTCTGCTTGTTCAACAGCCAGGAGACCCAAGGTGACAAGTGCCGAGATGGACGAGTTTAAGAGGCAGGCGGCATGTCTGAACTTACCCTCACCCACCGTGCTGGACTCAGACAAAGGTGAGAACATTTGCATTTTTATGAACCCTTTCGGGGACTGCGGTTACTCCAGTGGACATCTTGTCATGTTATCAGGTTACAGGGTGCATGAAAAGATTAATATGATGTGGTGGTCTTTCGTAAGGCCACATCGCCGAAACAGAGACTGTCCAAATCAGTGTGGCACAGCACAGCGGTACAAGACTTTCCTGGCCGTTCACTGTAATGATTGTTTAAGGATTTTATTATATTTTCATTTTCTAGACTTCGATCATGAGACGTTGTTACAATCTGTGGGGCTAGCGAGAAAACAAACGATTATCTTTTCAATCCATTAGCTACTACTGTACTTTTAAGTCATATGTACTGACTTTTTTTTTCTTTAAATTTGCAAGGTTTTTGCACAGATTCATCAGCTTCCAAAGACTCAGAGACCGTTGATCTGACCTCAGCCATGAGTCAAGCCGACCCAGAATACATGAAAATACTGGACAAGATGCTTAGCAGTCAAAGTGGAATAAAGATGATTATGGATTCAATTTCAAACTAAAAAAAAACAAACAAACAAAAAAACAAGGCCATGTTGCCTCAGACTGAATTCACAATAAAAATTACATCAAGTTCTCTTTCTCAAAAAAAAAAAAAAATTTTGTATTGTATTGATCAACAACTGGATTTGTGTGGCTCCAAAACACTGTTCAAATGGATTAATAATACATTAATCACATTTGTTTATGTGCCAGGACTTTTACAAGCCGTGATTGCCACATGACCTGAATAAGATCTGATCTAAATCAACCTTTAATTTTAAAGCAAAATAAATTATCATATGCATCAAAACTTCTTGAATTTCAATGAAAAGAAGACTGAAGTGATTGTGTTCGGTCCCAGTGACCCTTGAGTATCCGATCCTGCTGACTTGGGCCCCCCTGGCTCCTCATCTTAGTTTAACTCAACATAAGACCAGGCAATGAATAGTGAACAACAACATTAAAACAACACAGAGTGGTTGTATGTGTTTACTTCTTTCATTAAAGTGGAACAGCTGGAAGGAGAAGGGTGGGGGTGATACACTATAAAACAAATATTCAAGTACTGTGGTATAACCATAGCGAATACCCTGACTGTGCTACATTTTTGATAATGATCGAAGATGAGAATCCCCTGAGTGTGACCCACATCCACATGCCGCCGAGTTCCAAGTAGGGATGGGCATCATGGAAAAACAAACCGAACCCTGTCTACTCTGTGGAATTAATTAATTGCTAATACAATCACATTAAATGTTTTTTTTTCGAACAATGATTTTGCCCACTCCTTAGAAAATGTCGTCAAATGCCCATCCCTAGTTACAAATCTTGTAAAAAAAAAAAAAAAAAGCTAACCTTTATTCACTAGCAGTACCTCGTCACGGAAGGCGTTTAAGCAGGAAGTTTTAGTCAACGTTTGAATGGTAACGGCGATGATCTTTCAAGTGGGACATTTCCAAAAATGCAATGATATGAAATGAAAGGTAAGCCTATGACAGCCGTGGGAATCTACGCTTACCGAGTTGTAAACTCCAAAATGAAAACAAGTGGCTTATTACCACGTTAAGCCACCTTTAGTAATTGGCTACTCCGAGAACAAAAAATATATACTGTATACTGTATATATAGAAAAATAAAAAACCTCTCATATTTCTCATCTGGGCCACACTCACAGCTGGAAACCTCCTTCAGGGTGAGAAAGTAACAAGGATAAGGCCAAATGAAGAACCACATCCATCGTGTGCTTTTTTTTGCAGCTGACACATGGCTACACACTAAAAGCGGTGGGAACCTCCAAAGTCAAAAACTACGTCAAAATTTACAATAAGAGCTCAACTTCGACTTGGGCAAATCTCCAGAGGTGTTTTGCTTTTTATCCAAGATGAATTGGTTGGTCCTTACTATCAGCAAGATTCAGCGCATAAGAATAACCCCTCTGTTGTTGTGTAAATGTTTTTCCTTGCGGAGTTGTTCATCAGTGAAATACAACCATCAACACTAGTCGACAGCATCGCTCTGCAAACACCAAAAAAATTTTTTTTTGTATGTAATGGTTCACGTTACAAAATTAAATGCGGCTTCTAATTGTGACCAGAATACAAAACAGGACGTCATGGTGACTGATCGATCGGCGCGCCACAAATTGTGAAGGGCCTTTGTTTCACCACTGACTAAGGGCGGGGGGGGGGGCATCTGGAATTTCAGGAAAATATATTAATTGCCACAACAAGCCTACCCCACCCTCCAAATTCTGATTTGATTATATTTATTAATATTATGACATTCATATCCACCTATGCTTATACTGGTCAATTAAAAATTTTGAGGGGGGGGGGGGGGTCCAATGTCTCATGAATCAGATTTGTTCTTGTCAATGTTAACAGTATTCATAGTGATTTTTCAAATCTGATGAAGGCCTTTTTTCGTATGTTGATATAAATAGCAGATGTGATTGTAGTCTAGCTCAGGGGTGTCAAATTCAGGTGCCGGAGGGCCACTGTCCTGCATGTTTTCCAAGTCTCTCTGTTGCAACACACCTGATTCAAATGATCAGATCATCAGCAAGCTCTGCGGAAGCCTGACATTGAACCTGTTCATTTGAATTCGTCTGCCAGGTATTATCCATGGGGCAAATAGTTTAACTTTATTTTTGTTTACTTTTACAGTTAACTTGTCTTCAAATGTGTATCACAGTGGAGCATAAAAAAACAACACTTACTTTGTAGATTTCACACAACAAAAATTGAACACATGTTCAACTTTGGAGGTTCCGCCCTATTGCAAACATGTCACACACACTTACAGATGAATAGGAAAAAAAGCATCAAGACATGTCTGGCAAAGTAGAAATTGAAAAAAAAATACAAAACAGAAGGCTGCCTTTCAGAAAGTAACCTTGCTCTGTGATGTCACAAAGTTTTTCCACAACGTTGCTTTGACCAAAATGGTTAGAAAAAAAAAAAAAACAGTCATCTCTTTCTCACCTACCTCCTTGTTGCCGAGGCAACTAAGGGCAGGGCATATGTTGTCCCAGAGTGTGGAGTGCAGTCACGACTGTGTGATTGTCTCTGGGTCCAGGCAATGCACACTGAAGTGTGCTCAAGTGACGAAATGATGTCCGCTGCTTCCTGCTACACATTTGAAGCTTCCTGTCCACGCCCCACCCTCTTCCGAAAGCACTGGGGTGTATTTGGTGGGTCGCCGCGAGCCGAGCTTCGAGCAGCATTCCTGTCACCACGGTCACGCTGTGCTCGAGTTCGCAAAACAATGAAGAGTCCCGTTTTCCCAGCGCCAGTGCTGAAATCCACACTGCCGCCAAATCGGGAGCGAGCCGGCTCGCCTGAATTCACTCATTAGGATACTGAGCTTGTAAACCAAAAGGCGAAGAGAAGATGACCGCGCGAGAAGTCATCCGAAATGAAAACTGAGGGCTGATGTCGCCCTGTAAACAAAACAAAAAAAACTTTCGAGTGATTCTGGAGGGAACATTCCATCGGCAGCTTGGGACGGCGACAGCGGTGAAGATCTCATCATCGCCTAGTCAGGTCTGAAGATGGGGATCTTCGGTAGGAATTCTATTAGGATTACCTGATAGTGACAAGAGAAATTGTTATTTTCAAGTAGATTTTTGCAACATTTCACTATCTCAGTTTGAGTGAGGAAATGGCTTAAAATATAACTTGAAACATTCCATTGCTGATCAATGGAAACTGCTCTGAAGTGGTACACTGTGTACAGTATTTATATATATGACTGAAAATTACATCAGACCATCAAAACCTTACAAGCTATTGACATAATGTAAGGACATTAAATAGGCTGTGTGTGGGAGGAAGTCATTTTTAAACCAGTTCAAGAATTACTGCTCGCTGCCAAATACTAATAATGTTCCTGGAAAAAAGAAAAGCCAAGTGTTTTATTTTCACTATTTCCAACACCGAACACATTGGAACTCTTGCAATCAAACGCATTTGGTATTCAACATTCCACAAGCTTGTAAAATAAAATGACAGACTTGCTTTTTCTTTGTAGAGTAATACCAACACAGCACTTACATATTCCATCATGTTGTTGGATTCACACTTTCTTTTGTTCAGTCTCCAATGCAAACACAGCTGCAAAGACATTTTTTAAAAACTGTAAATATATTCAAAACACAAGAGCAGACTGCAGACAATCAAGAAGGGCCCACAATAATGTTGAAGAGTTATTTTTCTTTGCGTCGCAGCTCGTATTTTGGGGGAATGTAAGTAACAAGGAAGAAACAGCAGAGCTCCATAAACCTGTTTTGCTGTTAATGTTACAAAATATTTTTTCCTTGTTTAGACTGGTTTGAAAATAGAGCTGGGAAATTAATCGAAGCGTAATTGTGTGATTCTTGTGATCATAAAACATTATACCAGAAGAAAAACGATGAATGTGCTGGACGACACGGGGCATCTGATGGTTCCTGCGTTGTGAAAGCACCCTGAAGGCACCGTGTTGCTTGTGCAGTAGGTGTGTGACGAATTGGAATCTGCCCACCCTGAGCATGCTTGTAAGAGAAATTTACTTCAAAATAATATCTTCTATACGGCCCCACTAGTCTAAACACTATATCCTGATAAATATTGCATTTGTTAAATATAAATTAAGGAGCAAAATCCACCCGTATTTAGACATTCCACGGGGTGGCCATTTTGATTTTGCCAATTATTGAGATTTCAAATGATGAAAATTGACACACAAACGCTGTATGAATGCATAACGACAGGTAATATAACACTACTCAGAGACATATATTCCTCGTAATCTGTGAAAAATGGGGCACTGTATATGAATAAAGCTCAAATTGCAACTTTCCTCTGCTATTACGACTTTCATGCAAGTGTGAAGTCCTTGCTAGCATGGCAGGACACTGCCCCTAAGAGGCCAAGGCGTGCAGAGCAGAACAGCTGGTATTTATTTTCAATTTAGTCTTTAGATATTATTTTACTTTCTTTCCAATTTATTTTCTGGTTGCTCTTTTAAGATTGAGTTTTGGTATCTGAATGAATACTACGTTCAGAAATCAATGAACGATTGTTCATTTTGAATCATTATTTCAATATCCATTTTTTTCCCCCATAAGCACCCAAGCTCTATTTGAAAAACAAATTTTCATACAACCGTACAGCAAACGCAACGTTGAAAGTTGAGTATGAAGTAAAGGTGTAAAAAAAACCAAACAGAAAAGCCGGCGTATGAACTTTACACACCTTGTGGTAGAGTCTGCTGTTCTCCCACTCTAGAAGTTTCTCTATAGATCTTCTTGTCTGGAAGACAACAGTGAAAAGTGTGTCTCGGTCAGGCTGGCGTGTTTTTAGGGTGCCAGGCCTGTGCGTGTGCGTGTGTGTGTTCGCATGCGCATGTATTACCCGCTTGCTGAGACAAATCACAGGCCACAAACTGAAGCCAAGCGTGCAGCAGCAACACAGGCAGCCGCACAGCAACCAGCGCACGTTCACAGGCAGTGTCTTCTTCAGACAGCTGTTCACACGGTTGATGCTTGCTTTGAACTCTTCGGGTGCGACCTGACAAAGCCACAAGATGCATGTATCGATTATATTGCCACAAGAAATTTCATCTGTGCTGTATATATGTTGTACATAGAGCACATTTGACAATAAAGTTGACTTGGCTTGACAATGGAAAGAGGCATACTCATCAAACAATGCATTTGACATGGGTACTCACCTTCCCTGTAAGCGCTGAAGGAAATTCTGATTCAAATTTGTTGCTCAGTCCAAACCTGGAGAATTAACGTGACACCAGAATGTCAAACGTTCAATTTGAAATTCAGACAAAACTTTGGCTTACGAACCATCGTCCATGATGTCATGATACTGCGCAAGACCTCGGTTCAGTGCGCATTTTTTAAATATATATTATTTGATCTCATTCATGAACGTCAGTAATACAATTATTAACTTGTAATGTAGACTTTATCCACACCCTATATTTCCAACATTTCGTGGGGGATTATTTTTTGTCATGTCACAATAAGAAAAGCGATCGCCCAACACCAAAATCAGAAGAATTAAATGACACGGGTTTTATGAAAAGACACTATTAATGTTTAAAGTATCTGGTCGCAAAGTATGAAAAAAGTCAAGACAAAACCATTTTAACTGCTTGACATTAGCACGAACAAACAGAGGGCGGGCATAAAAGAGGAGTCGTGTGCTTAAAAACTATATTCCTATATAAAAGCAGTTGGTACTTTTAATTTTAGCTCGAGCTCGAAGCTAACGGGCTAAGCTCGTCCACAGGCGGATGCTAATCAATTAGCATCCGGCTAGAAGCACCCGACGATCGCTCATCGTCACGCGACGCTTGAACTCTCCCCCGCCCCAATGCCAGTCGGCCTCGTCGGCCACTTACACTGTGACGTGTCCGGAGCCTCGCACCACCACCGGATCCGGAGCGTACTTAAGAAGCTGCTCCTCCGCGGCCCTGTCCTCGTCCTCTTCCTCATCCTCTTCCTCGTAGATTTCGTCAAAGTCCTCCATCATCGCACGCACGGCTCCGAGACGAAACGCCGCGCTTCCCGGTTGAGACGCCACCGGGACGAACGCGATGACGCTGGGCTCACCGAGAAGCGGCTCCCCTGAGATTGCCAATTGGACAAAAACGAGGATAAATTCAAAAACGAGCTGTCCCGGAGACGATAGTTCACATCTCTGAGCAGAAGGCTCGTAAGCAAAATATCAACATCCGCTGCAGTCGCCATACGACACCGGAAGAGCGGCCAAGGCGAGCTTCAACTTTTTAAGCACAGAACGCAACACCGCTGACCAAAGTTAAACTCTTGCATCGCTAAATCGGTGCCTTTTCCGTCCGCATGAAAAGACTTTGAACGCTTTACATAAAATGAAATTAAAGTATGCTTATTATGAAAACATAAGGTTGTGCTCTTCTAACAAACAAAATAATGCTTCTATTTTATTTATTCAATGAGATCTCACTGTAAATGATGCACCAAAGGCATTTTTTCATACAGGCAACAAAACTGTAAAATGGCCCTTTCTACAAATCATTGCGATTTGCATCCCCAGGAAATAAAATGTTTAAATGCGCAATACAATTAACGGTAAAATATTTTTTGTTTCATCCCTACAAGACGTGAATCTGCGGTTGTTGTAATGGTGCTCTATAAATAAAGTTGAATTGAGTGTGCTGCAATGCCGCATTTTACCCTGCTCGTGTGTGGATGACATCACTTTTTGGGGGAAACTTAAAGGAGCCAAGTGTGATGAGTCTAAAAATGCGCCACTCTGAAATTTCCATTATGAAGGGTTGCGTTATGATGAAATAAACTTTTTAGGTGTTTTTTTTTGGGAGGGGGATGTAAGTTTTTTTTGTGTATCTTACTTTGAAAGGCTCAACCGAACGTGCTTTTATACACTTGTGACTGTATCGCAACTTTTTCCTCATCTTGTTCCGCCCAACGTCAAAGAAGAAGGGAATAATTAGAAAATGAAAATCAAGAGCAAGAAAAAAGATCCAAGTGTAGAACATCCACTATATATTGTCACTTCCCGTGCAGGCTCCACTCTCAGGCCATCTGCAGTCAGTGCAGGAAATGCCAAAATAAAATCATACCGTGACTTTCTGTGGTATTATTTTCTAAATAAATAGCATACACGCTTGCAGCGAAAGCGAGTTTTTCAATATTAATACGTACCATAATTTGTGACAGCCAAAATGACGAAAACAAAATAACCCTGTGCAGTCTTGTTAAAACGGTCCACTTCCTATCCTGCTAGCACTGGACACGCCGACTTGTCTAACGAAGGCGGTGCGAGAGTAGAGCCTGTACTGAAAAGTAATTCAAAATAAAGATGTACACATAGCTGACTCTCCGAGATACATAGCAGTCATCACCAATTTTAGCAGTAGGTCTTGTTTTGAAAAGCTGAACCGGAACTTATTTCAAACACGGACAGCTTCAGTATTCCAAGACGGAAACGTGGACTGAAATTCGTGTAATGCTTTGGTCGTGGTATGTTTATTCGTTTGACTATATAATTACTGGTATTTTCAATTGTTGAACGATAATGCGCAATGATTGTGTACTTTAGCCCGCGATGATCTGTGCATTTGTAAGAATTGATTCTCCTCCTTCCGTGATTCTGCGCTCATTTCCAGCAAAGCCACCTAGTTTTTGGTTAAATTGATAACCTTGCGACCAAAAGATGAGCACAGGCCATTTAAGGACTGTGGTCCAACTTCTCAGAGACATGGTTCCTGCCATTACGAGTGGGATGTTCCTGATCACCCTCACCTCATGTGCAGTGTTTGGCCTTCAAACTTACTTGGACTTCTCTGAGGGGAGCCTCAGCGTTGGGGCGAGTGTTTTTGTGAAAGGGCATGTGCACACACTCTTCGCGTACCCTTTCTACCACAGAAGCCTCACTCAGCTGCTCCTCAGCATCTGCACCATGGTGTTCCTTAGTGGCAGTTTGGAGAAAGGCTTTGGCACCGTTCGCTTCCTTTTTGTGTGTATTCTGATGTCCACCGTGACAGGCTTGTTGTACGCCTTCCTGGATCTTCTGCAGGAGAGCAATGGCAAAGGGCCAACGGAGGGGTTGGTGCCTATGGCCCTTGCATGCGTGGCCCTCACCACCACACACACAAAAATGACCAAAGCGTTCCTCTGTGGAGTCAGTTTACCCACCATGGCTCTCCCGTGGGTATTTGTCCTCCTCACCAGCGTCCTCATTCCTCACACGGTGCTTCCCTGCAGCATCATCTCCACTCTCATCGGATGGATGCACGGAAGAGGATGGTTCTCTTTCGTTGACATCTCAGAGGCCAAGGCAGGCCTTGCGGAGAAGACGCCACTTTTCCGCTTCCTGAGGAGCATCAGCATGGTGGCGTTTGTCCCAGCTTCCACCGAGGACAGGCGGAAAACACTCCTCCCTCAAATCAATCCAACACCTGGATCCTACCCAGTGCAGGCGTATGCGCCAGCATCAAGCACCAACATTGCTGTTAGTGGCTCAGCCAAGATATATGAAGGTTGGTCGACAAATGCCACTGCAGCATCTGGACCCGCACCCTTCTCTAACCCTCATGCCTCCGAAGCGGGCGGCGGTGAGACAAGTCAGGGACATAGCTGCGCACACGGCCATCCATAGTTGACTTTTGTTTTACATTATAAACATGCTTATGAATGATTGTAGCCTATTTTAATGATATGTGACAAGGATGGCGCAAATATATTTTTTTTTAATGAAAGAACCGTCAGTGCAAAAATGCAATCAGCTTTTCTCTCCCAGCTTTAACACGCGGCGGTTTCAACAATGATGCATCTTTTGCAAATTTGGAATTACAGATTCTACTAATGTCAAAATCTTATATACCCTCAAATGCATCAATGATGCTATATATCGGCATGTGTAATATTCAAAAGTATTTGTATGTGTGACATTTAGCTTTTGAATTAGAAAATTTAAATCATTGATCAAGACAGAACACTTCAAGCACTTTGGTTTAATTGACGAGCAAAGACCTCACCTTGTGTCACAAGATCAGTGAACTACGTTTTACAAAAGAAAAAAAAAAAAAAAAGAAAAACCTCATTCTTCCCAAGTGTCTCCATAGATATTTTTCTTCCCTAAAACACGAAGAGAAATTAATGAGTCAACTGTCTTTCGTAAAGAACAGGAGTTATTGATTTTGGTTTTTTGTACCGCTTTTTGTTGGTCTTTCTGGCTCCTTTTCAGGGGAAGTTTTGAGCAGTGACTCCGCCTTCTGGGTGAGTGTGACCTCGTAGTTCTCTCTGTTTTTCAGACGCAGGTCCTCATAAAGGATGGACTTCCTCTTGGGCTCGTTCTCTTCCTCGTAAGACTGAGCTGGAGATGACAGTTTTACACAGAAAGCAGCAATCAATGCTAAAAAAATTTACGACAGCATGTTTTCCCCAATTACAAGTCATCTTTTCCAAGAGGAAGTTGTAGTCCCAGCAATGGATTTAGCGGTCTCAACAGCATTATCTCACATTTAATTGACAAAATCAAGCACACACCAATATTGCGGATGGCATTTTTTGTGCGAAGAGTTTAAGTAGTACTATAGGCTAATTTGGCAGGGAAACAAATGGAACCTATTAAAACAACTGACTGTCATGCAGTAAATTGCAATGGCATGACAACGCCGTTTCTGCATGAAGCTTACCATCATAAGCTTGTTTACTTAATTGAATGGATTGTTTCACGATTAGATTTTTGAGCACTCTTTTAAGGAACAAAACACCAACAATGGTCACTGAAATAACTTGCAAGTCCTCAACGTAGTAAGAAATGTAACTAAGTTGAAAATTAACCAGTGAAAAGGCTGCTTTAAATTCATGGTGCAACAGAATGATTGATTGATTGATTGTACTTTTTAAACTTTGTTTTGCTGCACAACCTTTTACCATCCGTTTTGTCCAGGCCTGTTTCATGAGTTTGTTTTTTTCAAATGAATTCAAAAGCAATGTCTGATTTTCACCGGTTACATTTCAGTAAATTTGCATTTTGTCAGTTTCAAGTTATTTCAGTGACCGCTGTTAAGCACCAACAAAGTGCGTACTTTATTCATCCCGTGAGGGAAATAAGATAAATGAATCATCTAATTGGTCATGAATAACACCTAACCCGTTTCTCCATTATTATTCGAAACATTAATACGGGGCAAACGTGATTAGTGCTTGACAAGCATTCATCAGTGTTACCTGGTACATTAAAGTCATCTGATCTTCTGGAGGCAGTGGGTGCTTCTGGATTAAATCCATATCCGAGTTCTGGGGTGGAAGATGGCGTCTCTCCTGGCTGGAACATGGTGTCATAGCTCTGACTGTCAGGATCACTCAGCTCTGACGGGGCACCTTTTGGACTAGATAGGAGAATCACACAATCCAGTTACGGGCCTGCTTTGGGCTAAGTGTGGGCTTGGCACTAGTACACACAGCTGTGGGGACAGTCCTGTCCTCTGTCTCAGGGCCTCTCCGAGAGGAGAGTTGTCCAGCCGCTTGAACTTTTCCTGACACGTCTTCATGTAAGACATCTTGCCTGCCATGTAGCCACAGAAGCCAGCAACTGGGAGGAAGAAAAAAATGACAAATGCTGCGTTCCAGAGTGCTAGAAATTAAGAAATATCCTTCTGAAATCGAATGAATCTGGCCGCATTGAACATTAAAAAAAAACACAATAAATCCACACACCAATTTCCATTCAGAAGCGTAGCCAATATGAGTGCATCTTTGAGGGAACCATCACAGTTGCGTGATGTCAGATTACAGCAAAATAGCTTTACGTTTCTAAAATAAAGTTGTTGTTTTTTTTATTACCCTAAATCATCAACAGATCATTGAATGAACGAAATTAAGAAATATATTTGGTTAAGTTTTCCAAGTTAAAAAAAAAATGAAAACATGATGTAGACCATTATTTTAGGAAAGTAACGACATTGCACATATGTACAAATGTTTAACTGGCCACCTGAAAGTTACTGGTCACTTTCATTAACTGTTTCAAGCTGTTATCATTCAGATTCAAGCTTAAAAGATACGAACATTTCGGATGAATTGATTTTCTTCTGGGATCTGGCTTCATGTTTTTGATTTGACTTACAACTTTTGATTGTGAGAGTCATCTTAAGAATCAGGTTGCATTAACTACATCATTTTGAGACCAACTGTCTTCAAACTTACAGGCCACTTTGGGAAGCGATCCAAACCGTGGAGATGCAGAGAGAGACCCTAAATGGAAACAGAGAGGAAAAAAGAGACAGTTTATTAAAATTGCTATCCATTTATACTCATAAGATAGCACGTTTTGTATGTAGTCTGACCTCTGGCAACCAGGGCTTGAGTGATGGCCATGCTCACCACAGAGAAAGGCACAGCTGCAGGGTAAATATATATATATTTTTTTTAATTAATCAAGGAAATGCACAGTTGAAGGCCACACATAACATTATACCACTAAAGTGATTGATATAGTCAGGGGGATATTAATTCCACAACATTTGAGGCAGGGTAGCAGCTGGTAGGAGGCCCTCTTGGAATCTCAAAAGGTTGTACAGTAGTTGATGTCAGTGTAAGTGTACCTAATGTGTGACTCCTGTGTGTACCAGTCAGTGGGATGTACAGTGCCTTGCAAAAGTATTAGCTCCTTTGAAGTTTTGCCACATTTCAGGTTTTAAGCAAAAGATAGCTATATATATATATATATATATATACATATATAGGTGGGAAAATATTTTGGGTGCAGATTACTGTATTTTCTTAAACTGGTATTGTGGAAAATTGCCAGTAATATTTTGTGCCATACTGAAGCACATTTTAGAGTATCTACTAATTTACGTAAGTATAGGAGTTAACTTTTACTTCTACCATTAAAAAAAAAAGTTTTATTTTTTTTAACAGTTTTAAGTATTAGTACTTATCTTCATGCACTAAGAGTGACCAGAATCGTTTTTTCACAAATATTAGGAAAGAGTTTGACTACTTTTACGACCTGTGGAAAATACACATTTAGAGTTTTGGCAGTCTAAAATAATTGTTAAGGTACGGTAACTTACACCTGTACCAAAAGCTTTCCTTGTTGCACTCCCGAAACACTCTTTTCTCCTCCTCGGTGGGGATGTAGTCTGTGCCCACCAGCGCCTGTTGAGGTAGCAACCAGACACTTCAATATCGTTATTCCAAACTCAAGACAGTATTTAAACGCAGTTGGGTGGGCCGCTAGTCTTTACGCGAAACCACCAGGCTAAACGCGTTAGCACAAGCGAGGGTCAAATAATGCTAATCGACGTGCTGCTAACCTGTGCTCTTTGGCGCTGCCGCTCCTCGTGAAAACCCGCAGTAGTGGATGACATGATGACAATTTAACAACAGCACATTTGGTCGCCTTCAATGCATGTGAAATAGAAAAAAATATAGGGCGCTTCCAGAACACTAGTGTATGTAGTACTCGATACAATGTCATTGCCAACTGTGACGTAAACCGGAAATGAATATGTGACATTTCGAGGTTTGCCGGACTCTGAATAACCCACACAAATCAAATTCAAATATCTAAACCTATAAATGTCATACTGTTACTTGTGTGTATTTAACTGGGCAACATACAACTTAATAATTGTAAAATAAAAGATATATTGTTTGGCAATTAATGTCTCGGAAATGGTTGCCGACTGCCCCCCAGCGACTAAATTGGTCACTGTAGTCATAACTTTAATTTAGCATTGAAGATTGTTCCAAAATAATTAATAGTTTCTGATGAATATTGTCACTGTTTAACCGTTATTTAAGTGCGAGTCATTTAGAATAGCAAACATTTTTAGGTTCAAGGACAATTTTAGATTTAGGATTTCTCAGAACATTAACAAACATAAAATGGATGCATGGAATAATTTTCATTGTGACCTATCCTTAGTTAGCACGTTAGCTTCACAGCTGAGTAGTTCTTTGTTCGAATCTCAGATCTGGCACTTCCTGTGTGGAGTTTGCATGTTCATTCGGTGCTTGTATGATTCCTTCAGCCAGCCCTATTTATGACCACATTCAAAAACATGCACAGCTTCATTGAAGATCTCAAATTAGCCATAGAGTTACGTAAATGTGATGTTAACGGGTGTTTGTCACTGTGTGCCCTGGGATTGACTGGCTGGCTACTGGTCCAGGGTGTATGCGTCTCACGCTTTAAATTAACTGGGATAGGCTCCAGTTTAGCAGTGACCACAGTGAAGGACACGTGGTACAGAAAATTGATCGATGGAACCCTCATTGCATCTCCACAATACAAATTACAGTAATGTGGAAAATTGAAATAGACTATTGTAGTACTATACTGTATTTCAATTTTGAGAGCTAATTTGAAATGAGAACATTTTGCAGTAACATAGTAACGCCCTCTAGATGCTGCTGTTGCACTGTGTTATTCACAGAACTGTGTACAAATGTAACTCAAAGGCCCAAGCATCCAGTCCAATCTTTAAGTACAATTAAAAACAACAGGGTTAGCCAAAATGCTGCATATTTCATTAAATATAAAACAATGTAAAATTACAGAAAAAAATAAAGCACCGATTTCAACAAAATAATCTGCTCCTTTTCAAGCATTTCATGATGGCAACCGGTTCAGGGTGTCCCCCGCCTACTGCCTGAAGACGGCTGGGATAGGCCCCAGGACCCCCCGCGACCCCTGTGAGGATAAAGTGGATCGGAAAATGGATGGACGGATGAAATAAGTTAATATCTTCAACAATACTTCTGCAAACTATGTGTATAGCTACAATCCTCAGGGAGTAAAAGATATCCAGATACTGCAGCACCTGAATGACAGTAATAATTTTATTGTTCTAATCTAAATTGAAATCATGAAGTGCAACAGTTTTTTTTTCCATTTAAAGTTTACATTTGGCACGCCGTGACGTTGACCAATGGGTAGCTCTATTTAGAAGATCAATAGTGTGCTACAATGATCCACAGTCACGTGCGCGCACGCGCACGCACACACACACACACACACACACACACACACACACACACACACACACTGTATGTCAGTCACACACAGGAGAATAGTCAGGCAGTACAACAATGTGAGTTGGATTGCAACACACATCACATCAGCGATTACAAGAAATTGTGAGTGACCAAGCAAGGTGTGTTCATCTTATCTGTGGGAGCTCTCAGCGATGTGAGAACATCCGCCAACTTCTGATTCACCTTCACACTCCACCTGCGTGGAACACAACATTTGACAATCTCAGGGCAACAGAGCGGCAGCATGGATGCACTCAAGCCACCCGGGGTGAGGACCTCCTATACTTATATTTCCGCTTTTTTTTTTTTAACTATTTCAAAATTGACACAATTAAATAGCGATAAAAACGTTTTGGTAAGGGGGGGGGGCTGTGGCAAATAACCCCTCCTATAAAACATTTTTCTTGCTGAAACTAATAATGAATATCTAAAATAAATATGACCTACCTAGACACATAATTAAGCCTAAAGAGCTAGAATCAACACATCTGTACGACATTCAAATGTTTCTTTTAATGCATTAGATTATTCCATTAGGTAGTTAATGAATAACAATGAATAACAGCAAATATTTCAAGAGCAAACTACTGAGAGAATATTGTATCCTGTGACCTTTTTAGTTTTTACAATGATAGCAACCTTTTAAATGCAAAAATAAATAAAGATGCCTCTGTGTGTGCATGCATGTGTTTGTATGTAACATTTAAAAAAAAAGAGAAAATCAATTCAGCTTCATTTCCGTGTCATAGCGTTATACTAATGGAATTTTACTGTGTCCAGGATGACACCATGTGACTGTATGATCAATACCTTGTGGCATGTGTGTGGGTTAATGTGTGTGCTAGTCATCCCACTGATATGGGTCTTTGGAACTGTTCAAAAGTAAAATATTGGCTGTTAGTTAAGAATTACAAAGTAAGCAAAACTAAAATTGAAAAAAGAAAAATCTTAACGAAATAAAAATGAAAATGGTAAAAAAAAAGAAAGAAAAAGAAAACAACCTATATTTGATGTGTTTTATGTTTACTAAAACTAAAATCAGAGTGAAAATGTCCTTTGTTTTTGTCTTCATCAATTAAGATCATGAGCTTTTGGAGTTCATTTTCAATATAATTATTTTGATGTTGTGGAAAGTCAAAGAGTCATGTGAGGATTGTAGTTTACCTTACTTTACGACACAAAACTATTCCAAACTCAAGACAGTATTTAAACGCAGTTGGTTGGGCCGCTAGTCTTTACGCGAAACCACCAGGCTAAACGCGTTAGCACAAGCGAGGGTCAAATAATGCTAATGCTAAAAAGTGACCTTTTTTTTTCAATCTTGCACTTGACAAATAGGTTACTCTATGTATTAAAATTCGTTTTGACTAATTTCAGCTTGCAAAGGAACACAATGAAGGAAATGACTGCAAAAGTAAGTTTTTGAACGCAAGACTTGTTGTGCATGCAAACTATGACATCACAGAAAGACTTATTCTGTAAATGTGCAAATAGTGCAAAAAGGAACTCCTGCAGACTCGACCCTGGCGCTGGTGGACGATGCCCGGCCAGAGGAGGAAGACCCTTGGGATCTGCCTGAGCTGAAAGACACGGGGGTGCCATGGTCAGGTGAGGAGGAATTTGAATGTGCATTTTAAATCTGTGATATTGAACGGCACAATGCCAAAAGTGAAGCATCAGCCACTGCTGAGTGAGTCCAACGAGCATTATACGAATGCCACTATCAAGTTTGTCATTATGTCATAAATACAACTGCATTGTACGTTGGAATACATTGGGTGTGTTCCCTGGACAGACTCTGTGTCATATAATGATGAAATGATGATAAGTACCACATAAATACGTTGATAAAAGGTTACCATTAATGAGATAAACTGAAGGTTATCATTAATGACTCTGAGTGCAAGGTTGGGATCAGCATCTTCAACATAGATACCAACATTAAAAAAAATACAAAGATTTTAAACCGGTGTCGACCGGATCCGCACAATTATTTGTAAACGTTCAAAAAGTGTCATTGTTGTAGCAACTTAATCTTTTGTATTTGGGTGGAACGTTTGAAAACAACATTTGAAGTGACAACCAATCCGAGATCCACAAAAATCAAATTTAAGGGTTTCTTTGAGGGCTTCTTTACCAGCCCCCCATCGTTCGATACCATTTTAAAATAAAATCATTTAAGTAGTGCTATAGCAAGAGCAGATTAGCATGTCTGACTCAGAGTTAAGAGGTTAGGGGGTTTGAATCTGAGCTTTGGCTTTGTGGGGTTCATCCATTCTCCCCAGTTTTCTCTGGGTACCGGTACTGTGGCATTCTGGCACATTCCAAAAAATGCATGTTAGTTTCAGTGAATACTGTCCAAACATGCTTGGTTGGTTATTGGACAACTACATGAACAGTCTGTGTTGAGTTCAGATGGAATAGGCTCAAGCTCACGGGGTGACCCTGTTGAGGATAAGCATGTTATTTTATTTTATATTGTAGCTATGCATTGTTATTAATCTTGATTGAAATTACAGTTTGATATTTTGTTTTCTGTTTTATATCAGCTTTGGACACAAAAGGGAAGGTGCTGCGCGTGTTGGTGTCAGTGGTGAAACTGGCTGTGCTGCTCGGCCTCCTCTACATGTTCATCTGCTCCCTAGACATCCTGAGCTCAGCCTTCCAGCTTGTAGGAGGTATGCGTATAAAGGTCCGACATGCCTCTATTGGGGCAATTGGACAAGATAAAAAAAAAAAAAAAGAATGTCATCCACTTCATCCACACAGGAAAAGCAGCAGGCGACATTTTCCAGGACAATGTTGTCTTGTCCAACCCTCTGGCTGGTCTGGTCATTGGCGTCCTGGTCACGTTACTGGTTCAGAGCTCATCAACTTCATCCTCCATTGTTGTCAGCATGGTCTCCTCTGGATGTGAGCACCAACATGCATGCGATGTGACACATGCAGGTATGATGAGGTGATAGTGAAGAGACGTGGGTGTTTTTTTTTTTGGGCAGTGCTAACAGTCCAGCTAGCTGTTCCGATCATCATGGGCACTAACATCGGCACCTCGGTCACCAACACATTGGTTGCCATGACGCAGGCAGGGGACCGCAGTGTCTTTCGCAGGTAACGTCTCAGGCAAGAGTGGGGAATATGCCGCCGGTCAGAACATCTGATTCGGTCCATGAGCAATTCTAAAAAACAAATAAAACCTTACAGGGGCTATTATAAAAGTCTAAAATCAATTTGTTAAAATTTTTTGATACAACTTTACAGATAGGCCGTGGTTTAAAATAGAGTTCCCTTCCTATGGCGGCAACATATCCCAAATTTGAGCGTGACGTACACTAACTTCGTAATGAAGTCACACTGTAATTACAGTACATTTATTAGGACCAAGCCCAACACCCCCAATGTTTTATAATTGTCAATATTAATAGTTTCAATAGTAAATATACCAAAAACTACAATCCCCAAACATTTGACCATACAACATTACCCTTGATAATAAATGTCTTACAGATGACGTGTTTTGAAAAATGCACGCTAAGTGTGTTTGTATGTGCACATTTGGCAAATACTCGCTGTAGTTCTCGCGAGTATTTTTTTTTCGCGAGTATCTTAAATCTTCCCTGACATACAAAACTCAGGCAAGATGTATCACATCAACATACAAGATCCTTGGACTAAATTTCTGTACCACTTTCCTATTTCGACTAGGCTAGAGTTTTTCAGTAAATCACTTGAAAAGTGAACTGTCAATAAGCAGGAGCTTGCTGTAAATATTTATGTAAAACACTTATACGGAATAAATCTAAAGCGAATAAATAAAAAACAGCAAGCGTACGACAACAGTCGCAGAGCATGGCTTTTGTGCCACGCTATGACGTAATCTTACGCTGCTGTACAAACTAGTTTGCACTTTTGAAACGCAAGGGCAGAGAACATTGACGACCCCCAATAAATTAATCTTAGCCTTTGCCCAATAATAACTTAATTTTTTAAAAATATATATATTTTTCAATAAAAGTCCATTCATTCCCATTTACCCCTGAATTTATGGGTAGCGTCATTTCCCTTCCTTTCGCTAAAGATTCCAATGACTATTGGGTTGGCTTAAAAATAAATAATATCAGCTGAAGGCTCGTGATCATGTCTCTCTTTTTACTGTCGTAGTGTAATAACTCATCTGGTGTGTCATAAAACAGACACGGTAGTCATAATCTCGAGCGATACGCTAATAACACAACATATATGCTGCTACCGATAGAAGTGAGCGAAGTTCATTCGGCGTGGCATGAATTTCACTTGTCTTGACGACTCTTGTCAGGGCGTTTGCGGGGGCAACGGTGCACGACTTCTTCAACTGGCTGTCGGTTCTGGTGCTGCTGCCTCTAGAGGTCGCCACCGGCTACTTGTACGAGGTCACCAAGCTCATCATCGACTCGTTCCAAATCCAGAGCGGAGAGGCCCCCGACCTGTTGAATGTCATTACTGATGTCCTCACAGATTCCATTATAAAGGTAAAGGCGTGAAGCATACGTGGGATGTATCAGACTGTTCTCATAAACAAACAAAAAAAAAAGGAGTATATTTGACACGTTGGCCGTTCATCATTGATGGAAAAAATGCCAATTAGAATTACGACTGCACGTTTCTGCATGTTGTGCTTCTCTCCGAGACAGCTGGACAAGTCTGTCTTAAGCGAAATAGCCACCGGAGATCCAGCAGCCCGGAATAAAAGCCTCATCAAGAAATGGTGCAAAACTTACACCAACACGGTAGGATCAAACATCACTGGGACAACAACAAGAAACGGTGTCCTTAAAGTCTCTCTATACACTCCCTTTCTTCCTTTTTTGTTCAGGTATCAGAAGTGAGGCCACCAACATTCTACAGATTAGGCTTTGCAGTTTTTGTGAAGATATCATTTCGATATCCTTACCTTGCCCCTGGCTTGGAAAATGTCAGCGAAGCAGTGCCGCAAAATTGCCAGCTGGAACGAGGTGTTTCTGCTTCTCAAAACTGCAAAGCCCAAGCTGTCAGATGCTACTGGCCTCACGTCTGTCCAAATGATAGCTGTAACGAACTAAAAAAAAAGAAGAAATATATTGTGACTTTTGTGCCACTTTAAATATGTTGAATATGGTTTACATGTATATATTTTTTAAACTATGACTTTCAGAGCACAGTAAATGTCACCGTTCCTGGTCCAGAGAACTGCACCTCTCCGTCAATGTGCTGGACTGACGGCAACTACACCTTCACACTCAAGAACATTTCACAGACGTACAACATCAAGAAATGTGAGCATGAGGTGACACAAAGTCATTCATCGCTGCATGCACTTGACCTTGACATGTTCTCTGTGTGTGTGTTGTCAGGTGATCACCTTTTCGTCGACGTGAACTTGTCCGACCTGGCTGTGGGTTTGATCCTTCTGGCTCTCTCTCTGCTGGTGTTGTGCTCCTGCCTGTTGCTTATAGTCAAGTTGCTCAACTCCATGCTCAAGGGTCAAGTGGCCATGATCATCAAGAAAATACTGAACACTGGTGAGTGGAGACGCAAGGTTTGCTTTTATAGTGCAAGCCATTTTATGGGACTGGTGAAAGTCTCCGTTGCTAATACTGTATTACGTGCATGTGTGCAGATTTCCCATTCCCCTTTGGTTGGGTCACGGGATATATTGCCATTTTAGTCGGAGCGGGAATGACGTTCATCGTGCAAAGCAGCTCTGTTTTTACCTCTGCTATCACTCCACTTGTTGGTGAGGTCACTCAGCTATCCGTCCATCCACTCATCCACCCCATCGTTCAACAAACCACTCCATCACCATTGTTTTTGTCCATCCATCCCTCCACCTCCCTCCCCCCGCACTACTGAGCCATCATTCATCCAACCAACCCTTTTGTCTGACCACACATCCATCTTTAGGATCTACATCTTTCCATCCAGTCATGCAAATAAATACCAACATAACTCTGATTGATGAAGCCATGATGCATGCACGTTTTCAGCAATCCGTTCAACCAACGCCGCCCAAAGGTCCATCGGGACATCTTGCATCTGCCAGCTCATCCATTCAACCAACCACCAATTGAACCAGTTGTTTTCAGTCACCCATCCATTTATACCGTATTGGCCCGAATATAAGACGGCCCTGATTATAAGACGACACCCTCTTTTTCAAGACTCAAGTTTGAAAAAAGACTTTTTGAAAACCAATTTTTTTTTTATACAGAAAATAATTACAGTACATCTGAAACAAATGATTATAACAATATATTTGAGAGAAAAAGCATGCTATTTTGCCTCATTCAAATCTTAATATCTGAACATTTAAATATGTAAACTAAAGTGCAATCACATTCGTAAATGAATGGCTTCTGGTTTTTGAAATGTAAATTACAGTGCATCATAACTTCTCCTCAGCTGCCGGTTAACCTGGCCGATCTTCGACCCAGTTTTCTCCAGATTGTTGCTACGTTTCTCCATTTTCTGTTATCTCTTCCATTACTTTCTTCTCTTTTCTTTCTTACCGTTTTAAAACAAAATTTCTTCTTTGTGCTACCGCTATTTTTATTTTTATTCTTCGTGACAGGGGTTTACTTTGGCCTGGGAGTCAAGTTCAGCATTTGTTTCAATGGTATCTGGCGCCATCTAGCGTCGTGAATGGGTATAATGTCTAGACCCCGAATATAAGACGACCCCCACTTTTTCAGTCTTATTTCAATGCAAAAAAACACCGTCTTATATTCGGGCCAATACGGTACAAGCCGCTATCCTTCTTTCCGTCCACTGCTTCATCCTTCCATGCATCCATTCAACCTTCGCACAGTTGATGTTGTCGTACCACTTAGCCATCCATCCTCATAATCAATATATAATCATACCATCCATACATCAATCACCTGGTCATCTCTCCCTTCACCGATCCAACTAACTGCCTAATCGTCCATCTACCCACCATGCATGCAGTATATTGGTGATCCATGCAGACTAACTTTTGCACTGAAAAACATATTCTCTGTATTAATATATTGGTCTTATCGATTTGAAACAAACCCCCAACAATCAAGACGAAAATACAGTTGGAGCATATTCATCTGAAGTGATTGATTAGAGCAGAGAAATATCTCATGGGCCTTCGTTACGCACATACCTGTAGGTATTGGCGTCATCAGCATAGAGAGAGCCTATCCGTTGTCTCTCGGTTCCAACATCGGCACCACCACCACAGCCATCTTGGCCGCCATGGCCAGTCCAGGAGACACTTTGGGTAACGCTCTGCAGGTCAGTTAGTCGCGTTAGCACAAACACAATATTTGGTGTTTTACCTCCATGCTAATGAAGTGCATTTATGGTTTCTCCAGATTGCCCTCGTACACTTTCTGTTCAACATCTCTGGCATTATTCTGTGGTATCCGATTCCATTCACCCGATTCCCCATCCGACTGGCCAAAGCCTTGGGGAACATCACGGCCTCCTACCGCTGGTTCGCCGCAGTCTACATCATCTTCTGCTTCTTCCTGCTGCCGCTCCTCGTCTTCAGTCTGTCGCTGGCTGGATGGCAGGTCCTGGTGGGCGTGGCCTGCCCTCTCGTAGCCTTTCTCATCATCATCGTCGTTATCAACGTGTTGCAGAAGAGGAAGCCCGAGTGTCTGCCGGCCGCATTGCGGTCTTGGGACTTCCTCCCTCTTTGGGCGCATTCTCTGGAACCCTGGGACAAAGTGGTGGGTGTGGTCACCGCCAAATGTTGCTGCTGCTGCAAATGTTGCAAAGGTGATGCGGATAAAGGGCGAGACAACAAGAAAGGCCATACAGAAGCCTACGATAACCCTGCAATGTGTGCAGACAGGGAAAATGTGTGCAGTGTGAAAATGACCAAACTTTGAGTTTCCCCCGACAAGGTACTTGATTGCACAAGATTAACTTTATTATTTATGTCCTCCCAAAATTATTTATTGTAATGTAAGAGCGACGATGGAGCAACTGTGAGCTGATTCTAGCAAATGTCTGACTGTAATGTAAAAAAAACAACAGTACAAATACCATATCGCTGCGCAACTTTAAATCATACTTTCTTTTCATTCCCAACTGTGTTTCTATATTTTCAGCAGCCTTCATCATTTGTATCTTGTAGAGTTTTTCATTGTGAAGAGAGAAAAACAATGCAGCGACCTCGTTCACACGTCGTTTCAAAGTGTGAAAAGATGTTGTAATTATAGAAAGTGATTATATTCAAAGAATATGTTGTCTGAAATTAGATGAATGTCCATCTAAATAAACTTTTTCAGTTTGAATTGTGTGTGTCAAGTTTGGGTGATATGTTTTGTTTCTGCAATAGCTGCTTAAAACTTCAATTTACGGCTTCCACGCTTACGAGAAAATACAATTGTCCCGTCACATGTTATGGAAGAATGTGCATGAGCAATATAGTGCTGTTAGCTGTGACTGTGAGTCATAGTTTACGCGCAGCTACTGTAATTCATGTCAGTTGTTTAAAAAATAAAAATAAAAGTTGGGTGAACCCACAATTCCAAGGCAAGGAATTCCGATTAAAGGTCGCCAATTCAACTGAATAATATTAAGTTTTGCTGATAAGTGGTTCAGATAATGGATGGATGGATGCTGTGAAAAATGTCTTTCCTTCGTTTCTCAATGATGAAATAAGAGTTTACAGAAATGTTGTTTTATGAATTGTCCCTGTATTTAAATATGTAAGGAAAAACAACACAGCACACTTGATTGCTTTGTTGTGCTGACAAACACTGTTTTCGTACGTGCAAATAAGAATTTCTCATTTAAAGTTGTTCCAACCTAAATTACTGTTTTAGCCCCCAAAATATAAAATATACAAGTTGTGTGTTTCTTTTTTGTTTGTTTGTTTTTGTCTTTTTTGTGTGTGTAGCATTCCACTTAAGTCTGTCCGTGCTTCAAAAAGTCTGCTTTAAGGACTAGCAGAACCCCCCCCCCCCCCCCCCAAAAAAACTTATTGTAAGTCACCGTCTCCACAGATCAACACAAAGTGAACTGAGCCATTTTCCAAACATAAACCAAGATGAGCACGCCCACCCGCCTCTCCTAGCTGGTCACAATATGCAGTCACAACAATAAAATAAAACAATGACATACTTCCTCCATCCATCCATCCATCCATCTTCTGAACCGCCTATCCTCACTTCTCTTCGTCAATGCGGACACACTCACAAACACACACATGTACTGAACTCACAGGAAACAAGTTTTGAACATCACCTGTGGGAACCACCCAGAGTGGCCGCGCACGCTGGACTTTGTATGGTGGTCTTTTCAGTCGATGATAAGACAGCAGCAGCACGTGCAACTGTGACAGAGTGTGTAACAGGTGTGCACAGGTTAACCTTGTTCAGATGAGCGTGGGCTTTTAAAGAACATATAATCTTATCTCTTGTCATAATTCAACTTCTTTTAAAGTGTAACTTACGTCTGATCTGGTCGATCTTCAATTGTTGGTGTGAAGGACACTAATAAAATGCAGAAAAACAGACAAACAGGGTGTCAGTTATTGTCTCGATGATTTTGGACTAATACAGTGCCATACCATTGAATAATTGTTCTCTACGTAGTCAAACAAATCAGATTATTGATGAAAAACAATAAAAGAGGCGTGAATGATGAGGTGGCCAGCAAATAGCACTCTTGAGCTTTGCTATTATTTGGAACGTGATTGCAGACGCCATCTATGAGGTTATAAATCGAGTGAAATATGTTGGAAAGCGCCCCCCCCCAAAAAAAAGATTGCGATATCTCGCATTCGTTGCAAGGGAATGCAATCTTTGCGAGGGAACGCAGTTTTTGCGAGGGAACAAAATGTTTTGCGAGGGAATGCAAATTGGTTTTTTTGGGGGGGGGTGGTTTCATGTCCCCTTAGCATTCCATATCTTAGGTAACCATCTTAAGGTCCATGTACTCTTTGTAATAACTCTCAGGACAACTTGGCATACAAGGAGGACAACTACATAGGATTCAAAACTTTACATTGTAACTGACAACTGCATGCTACCAGTACGTTACAGTATACATTTCCACCAGTTAACACCAAGGACAGTGAAGTCCAAACTCAGGAAATACGGCCCGGGTTGCATTTTCTGACTTCTCTCAGCATATCCGAAAAAAAAAGATTGCGACACAGCCTGCAATCCTACTGAGTGTGGGTGTTGAAAAAGTGGGGGCGACTCACCTGATGACGACTACTAGTAATAGTTTTTTTAACATGCAAAGAAACTACAACTAAAATATTAATAATGGTCCGAGGGCACTGCTTCATTCATATCGTTGGGAAACTCAGAATGCTGTTTAATTATTCAGAGTGCCCCCAAAAATGGAGTACCCCGAAAACACTGCGTCAGGCAGTACAAGAAAAATAAACAGTTTCAGCACGAGCCGCTGATTATATGCTGCCTTTAAAAATTAACGTGAGTGGATTGCGTTCTGCCTCCTGCACCACATAAAGACAATGAAACATCCGCTTAATACCTATGTTGGTTTTTTTTCTTTTTATCTTAAAATGGCTTCCTTGAACCAAAATGCAGCGCCACATTGTTATAGCCAAAGATACAATCCTGGTGGATTAATCCTCTTTTGGCGTTGTGTGTCCTTGCTGTGGAGGGCATGAACTTGTCACCATGGCTACCGTTCTTCTTTTTCATCCTCTCAATGGAAGACGAGGAAGAAGAACTTCTGCCGGATGACCGTGAGTGTGAATGGTTGTTTTTCTATGTGTGCCCCGCGACTGGCTGGCAACCAGTTCAGGGTGTACCCTGCCTACTGCCCAATGACTGGGACAGGCTCCCGCGTGCCGATAACCTTCATGAGGATAAGCGGCTTGGATATTGGATGGATGGATGGAAATTTATCAAGTGTAATAGAAGGGTGCGTGTGGGTGGGTCGTAATGGCTTAATGGAGGCGTCCTCCAAATCATATTTTAAAGATTTCTGCTATGGAAAAAGAAAAAACACTTGAAGTCACTGTTGGACAAATAAAATAATTTATTTCTTTAAAATCCAGAGGCAATGTGTGGTTACAGCCATAGCAGATAATTCCCGTCCATTTCACACGCACTGGACACAGCCACTGACACTATTGTACGTCGAAGAGCTCAATACTATAACCGCTGCTGAAGCATGGCATAAATAATTCAAAACAATCACTCAAATAAACTTTTAGCACCATTCATTATGTTATGCGAAGTAGGGCTGAGGAATCCCTTCAACATATATGGGTTACGGCATACTTTATGTGCATCTCTTTGGACATTGCTGTGCAAAAAAAGGTTTGTGACCTCCAAACTGCAATGGGTTTGTCTGCTTAGAAGTGAGGGGGTCCATAGTAGGCCGTGTAGGCTGCCACGACGCCCTGCGTCTCTGCCATCTCGTCGCAGCCCGTGTTCAGCTCACACACCTCTCTCAGGCTGCGCCGGAACGAAGAACGTTGCATTATTGAGAAGCAGTTTTCCGCAAAGAACTGAATTGAAGTTTTGTGAAATCATTTTTCAAAACAATTCGTACCGCTCCATCTGGTAAAAGGAGAGGGGGGCTTGGCGTCTCGACCTCAGCAAAACGGAAGCCACGTCTCGCTTCATGACCACGTGGGAGTCTGGAGACTCTGTCCCTTGACGGAGAAAAAGTCAAATGTGTATTTGACATGAAAATTTTGATTTAGGTGAGCTCTCGAGAGAGCGAGGGGGCATCGCTGTCTTTAACAGTCGGCCGCACTTTCCACGACATTTGGTCCTTGATGGAATTTTGAGCCTTTCAACGGAAAAAAAAAGTGCTTGTGATGAGGGCAAAAGCATGCAGACATACAGTAAGGTCCAATAATAGAACCACAGTGTTCTGCATATTTATGATTTGCCACTTGTGGATTCTATACACAGTTTGCATTTGGAACATATTCCCCATCGTTCGTTGGAAAACTCACTCAGCTTTGTTTCTGCACTCAGGCCAAATACGTGTCTAATATAAAATGATTGCTTTGGCCCCATTTTGTGGCCTTTTTGTGCCACGGTTGAAGTTAGTTACCGATCTTCTTGTAATGCTTTGTCGCCATCTACTGACATCTGTAAGCAATTATAAATCTTTATTGGGAGAGTGTCAATTAGTCAGGGATTTTTACTATCCTATCCTCACAATGTAGGCTACTCCGTTATTTGAAGGAAAAACCACCACTTCACTTTTTTCGTACTTTTTCTCAAATGACTGAAGATGCCGCAAGATGGCGCCAACATCCTGTCTAATAGAAAATTAGTACTACAAGCTATGGCGAATATATTTTGACTGAGAGACAAGCTTTGTATGTCGGGGGACAATTTAGCCTTGGAGGCAGAAGAAGATACAAGAGAGCCTTCATTGCATTACTACATACTTTGGATGCATTTTGTTGAAATCAAATAATCGTTTTTTTGATTGTTGTTGTTGTTCTTGTTGTTTTTTTACAGTTTAAAATTAAAATTGTATCAGCAATCATACATATTTTTGGTGTCAATCACACTTGCAATTCAGCTTTTTTGCTAGATTACTGTTTCGATGGCTTACCTTCAGTACTGGCTGACTCAGATGAAGAGGAGGAAGAATCTGAGGCAGAGTCGGAGTCAGAGGCTGAGTCCGAATCAGAGTTTGAATCTGAGTCCGAATCAGAGTTGGAGTCTGAGTCTGAATCAGAGTTTGAATCTGAGTCCGAATCAGAGTTGGAGTCTGAGTCCGAGTCGGATGAGTCGGAGGCTGAGGAGTTGGCGTTGTCTCCAACATCGCCGTTGTCTCCGGCATCGGCGCGGTCACCAACATCAGCGAGGTCGCCGGTGTCTGAGTGGTCAGAGTCGCCATCGTGTTCCACGTGAGACTCATATTCGACAACTGTTGAAGGGACATAAAATCAAAGTTATGAACAAAGTTTCCTTCGAGCACGGAAGGTGATGTTCAGGAACACTCCTTCACCTCCTGTGGCCCAGCACGCTGAGAGGAGAGCGCAGATGGCGAGGAGGCTCAGAGTCTTCATGGTCTCTGGAAGTTGAAGTTGGAGTTCTTCGTTTGTTCTTTCGGAGGGAGGAGCTTGTTGCTTCTGCTTCAATCCCCCTGAAGCGAGCTCCATTTTATACTCTTGTCCCCGACCGGATTCAGACAGCGAGGAGACCCTCTGATTGGCTAGCGAATCACATGTCAACATCTCCTCTTGCACTTGTCAAGGGAGGCTGCCACAAAAACTCCCACTCTAGCACGGGACCCGCTCCAAGAATTCAGTGACCCCAAAGCACGCTCTCATCCAACCTGAAAAAGTTCTTGGCCTGCTTGAGGCTGGAATTCCTCTGGTGTCCACTTAAAGTTACATAATCAATTTACATACTCCCTAAAAATCGCTGCGAGGGTTGCAACAAATAAGGCTAAATTCTTTAGAACTGAACAATTCGGCCATAACATCCATTATGTGTTTTAAAGATATCAGTTGGCAGACACGGGCACTGGCAATGACTAAATTAACTGGATTGTAGTAATTTTACATTGTTGTGCACTTTGAGTTGTTAACATTGTATAATTTTTTTAATCTGATTTTCATGTACAGTCTTAAGAACGCTCCTGTAAATAAGTTATTTTCATATTTTCTCTCTCTCTCTCTCTCTCTCTCTCTCCTTTTTTGGGTCAGAAATACTCCCTTGTCCCAAAATGGCAGTCAACACGTTCATCATGAAGATATTAACATTTTTCCTGAATTTATTTCCAGTAGCCACACATACAAGCATTCCATTATGGCATTTCACTCTGTAGTTTTTGACCCAGGGGGTAGTGGCAATGTTTCAAAAAGGCCCCTAGGTTTTTCTTTCCTTTTGGCTTTTTGGTGTTTTGTGACGCCACCACAGAAATTTACCAGCAATGGCAAAAATATATATATTTTTGGTAATAACTATAACCATCAAATAGAAAAATAAATTGCAATGTGTGGGTCACTGCAAAGTGTATTGCCTGCCCACCTCCACAGCACATGTAGTTCATACATGAACATTTAATTTCATCCATCCATTCATTTTTTTAAAATCTGCTTATCCTCACAAGAGTCGCGGGTGTATTGGAGCATCTCCCAGCTGTCTGCGGGCAGTAGTACACACTCAACCATTTGTGTTCACACTCACACCGAGGGACAATTTATAGAGTGTTCAATCAACCGATCATGTATGTTTTTGAAATGTGGGAGGAAACCAGATATCCAGAGAAACCCATGCAGGCACGGGGAGAACATGCAAACGCCACACAAGAAGGCCTGGGCCGGAATCGAACCCTGTAGCTTTGCACCATGAGGGGGACGTGCTAACCCGCCGACCAGCGTGCCGCACATTGAATTTCAGAAGTGTTTAATTTCTTTTGGACTTGAAATCACTCCTCTCCTTAATTACACATCTGTTATCAAATTTAATATTAATTATGAACTGTGGCGACTCCGGCCGAAGGTGTGGAGTTTGCATGTTCTGCCCGTGGCTGCGTTGGTTTTCTCCGGGTATTCCGATTTCCTGAATTGAATGCTCTAAATTGTCCCTAGCTGTGAGTGTGAGCGCGGATGGTTGTTGGACTCTGTGTGCCCTGCGATTGGCTGGCAACCGGTTCAGGGTGAGCCCACCTACCGCCGAAGACAGCTGGGAGAGGCTTCAGCTTGGAAGAGGAAATGCTGACTATTGAGGACTAAGCCAGACTCAGAAGCATTATGCTGAAAAGTGAAAGAAACTGTAAAACTGCTTCAGTACAAGAGAGAAACTACAAGACATAAACAACCTTGTGAGGATAATGCGGATCGGAAAACGGATGGATGGATATTAACTGTGGCCTACTATGCTCACATAGAATGCATTTCAATTTGCCTACACAATAAAGAAACGCTTGAGTATGATGACAGTTTGACCCCGGAGCATGTTCATTTATTTCCCCTGGGTAATTGCATCATCTTCTATCTGTGCATCTTCATTTGAAAAGATGGGAGGCCAAGCAGTGTTCCGGAACAGTTTGTGCAAATACAAAACTAAGTACAAAGGTTCCACTACTCCATATGTTCATTTTAGCCCTCTCCATCAAATCATGTTCAAAGGTATTTTAATTGTTCCAATCAACTCTTTTGGGCACAGCATTCAAACTATTGTATGAAAGTTTTAAATTAGAATATGTACGGAATGTGATTGAATTTTAATAGTTCTGCTTCTGCAGAGTGGAGGTTTGCCATTGCGATCATCTTACTGCACTCCCGTTACCCCACATTCTAGATCCCAACCCCACAAACCCCAAACTACAGTGCGAGTGCACCGCAAGCTTCTAATCGAGTGACATGGAGTAGCGGTCAGGCTCATTATGCGACAGACTTAATTAGAGTGCTACAGCGTTCCACCACAGCCGCGAGCAAGCGCTATTTAGGGACGGCAGAATCTGGCAGGGGCCAGCGACTGGCAACAGTAAGCGGTGGCCCGATCGACACATGCTTCGCGCTTACACACAGCTAAATATAAGGAAGGCCTATGTGTTGCTATATGGTGGTATGCATGCGGTTTCGGATGTTGAGATCTGGTTCGAGTGTGGATGCGGCTGCGGGTCACTTTATAGAAAAATAACTAATCTAAACTTTACTGCAGCAGCAATGACATGTTGGTTATGTGTGTGCGCATTTTATGGGCCCACTTCATGCCTCAGAGACTCAGCAGTCCAAAAAAAAAAAGGGCCGTCCATAAGATGCAGTCTGACCTTGATGCCCTTGTTTCCTATAGTCTCGTGTTATTCCTGGTGTCAGGCAGCATTTGTCTTGGACAAAGAGCCGTGTAATTTCAACGTCTAGCTTGGTGTTGTTGTTGTTGTTGTGTGGATGCCATTCACAAAAGAATCGCCGCAACCTTCTTCAAAAGGCGGATATCAAATTGTCTACGGAAAGCCAGCCAGACAATAAGACGTGATAATAATAATAACAATAATACTTTTTAATATTATTTTTATGATTACCGTAGTTTTTGTTGGATGGGGGTCCAAACACAGAGTAGATTCTCAAGTAAAAAAAAAAAAATCCAAAAATAAAGAGTAGTATATGTACTCAACTTGGGTATCTTATTAATTTCTGTGAACACAGTTAACATACCTATTTACAACTTATCAACATGCAAAAATCATAGTCGATAACATGATATTTTGAAGCAGGTGTTTATCCTGCAAATGTTATGATGTAAAAGCTCTATTAGCGCTCATTCGACAGGTGTACCTAATGTGGTGATGTACTGCAGTGGCGGCTTTTTTTGAGTTGGTATTTTAAAATGGTCACTTTCGAACAATTTGGAAAAAAAAACCCAAAATGTTTGACCCATCAAGAAGCACGTCCCAAAGACTGGCACTCTAAAAACCAAATGTGTTGCAAAAGTCTTGCACACGTACATACAGCACAACCCCATAATTACCGTATGAGTTCCTTGGGGAAAGTGTTTTTCTCTGAAAAGCCACAACAGTGACACGTGTCAGTCTTGAGAATTATTGTTCCGAGTACTCGAAAGCTATATCAGCACGAAAAGAATTAAAAACAACAACCACGAAAATCTCTTCTCATTTCAAAATGGAAAGCACATACTCACCTGCACGCAGTTTCAAATTTTGCTTTTTCAAATCAATGCAAAAAACACATGAAGCATTTTAAACATTCGCTTTTACATCTATTTATCAGAGTGTATTTTCTTTGTAAAACATATCACAGGATTTGCTGGTTTAAAGAAAACAAGTAACCCAAATGGTTTCCTTTTTTCATGCGATTTATTTCATCCTCTTGAGTGGAAACTGTACTTTTTAATTACGTGAATGTTGAGTTGCAACTCAGAGTATGTGAACCAAATCCATGAATATGATTTGAAAATATACACTATATGTTTATGCATCTTTATAATGATGACTAAATACACTCAATTGCTAGTCAGTACTAATATTCGCTTGATCTTTCCCCTTTTGGATTGATATGGCAACATAAAACAATACATATAGGAAATTCACTCTAATCCTAAATAATAAATCAAATGATGAATCATTTTATCATTTTCATTTATTCATATCAGCGGCATTTGTGTGTTACAATAAAAAAATATATTTTCTGGGGTGATTTCAAAGCAAACCCGACATGGGGGGGGGGGGGAATAAAATCAAAATGTTATAAGAGGCTCAGTATTAGACTATAATAGTGATTTGTTGAAATATTTGGGTATGGTCATTTTGAACTTGATTCAAATCTAATCCGATGCAATTCTCGAGTATTGCATGAAGACGAGCCCAGTTGCACTGTTTCTCTGATTCACTTGTGACTTTTTTTTTCAGTTCTTAAAAGTGGAATACTGCAATTATGTTTGCCTTTGTGTTATGTCACTTCAACCCAATCCAAGACTGTCTGGATGCCACCTGTCAGGGCTTCCCAATTCCGCCGGATGCTTCGGCTTGGCAGGACGGCACCGCCAATTACACTATGTTGATCTCCGTCTGGATCTTGAAATTCCCTTCTCGCTCGAGTGGACGTTGCTGGGATGATCCCAAATGTTTTCTTCTCACAGTGTCTGTGTCCAATGTGCTCTTCTTTTTTGGAAGTGTTGTTGTTGTTGTTGTTGTTAACACAATGACTGAACATTCAACTGAATAGTGTGGAACCTCAAAAGCTCAACGCTTCGAGGATGTACGGTTTGAAATAGGACACAAACATTTGGGGAAATTACGCTTTTATGCACCCTGTAACCCGATAACTTGATAAGCTGTCCACCGTAGTAACCGCCGTCCCTGAAAGGGTTAAAAAGTCACACAAATTTTAAGAGCTCAAATTGCAGTCATCCACTTAAAAAAAATAAAATAGAAATAGTTTTTTTTTTTCACCCAGAAATTCTAAGTGAATTTTACAAAGAATTTTTGGACTGGGAAAAAAAGCCACTTTAGTATGGAGGAACAAAAACGTACAGCCTTCAAGTTGGGAGATGGCGACTCTTGCAGCTGAGCCATGCTGCTCCCTCTTTGCATTTTTCAGATGCCCAAATATATTTGCCACGTCAAAATTGAAGATGTATTTATGGAAATGATTTTGAGACAAATCTCTACGCATATAAAGGCCCATTTTGGGGTCTCTTTTTGGAGACACCAGCAATTGATTAACACACAATAGGCGTGGCATGGCCTGGGGGTTCGTGCTTCAACCCTTGTATGATTTTTTTTTCAATAAACTACAGTGGTACTTCTACTTACGAAATTAATTGGTTCTCTGGAAGAAATTTCTTAACTGGAAAATTTTGTAAGTAGAGACGTGTTTTCCATGCAAATGCCGTAATTCGTTCCAAGCCCCTCAAAATTCAGACATAAATGTTTCCTAAAGCATAAAAATGCATCAAAATATATAACAAATACATGTTACAATTAGATTGTTGCACAATAAATGGCAGTTGTGCATACTGTAAAAAAAAAACAAAGAAAAGAGTAAAGAATAAAAATGATTTTAACTGCGTCCTCACCATTTTTTGCCCTCTTTAGTGCATGTTCTCTCTCAGAAGTGGTTTAAATGTATTCTAATAAAATGGTAAATGAAGGTATATAAAATGCATGGCTGGATAATATTTTCAGGCCCAAATGGTGCATTTCGTTTTGATTTACATTCACTTCATTGTAAAGTAACATGAGGATGACCTTTGACCACTGTCTGGAGCATCCTGTGTCTTCCTGCGCTGCTGTGTGTCACTCTCACTAGGACAGTTGTATTGTGGTCGCCACTGTGACATTTGCGGACAGACTGACAAAGCGTGCCAGCCTGTCTGCAGCTTGTGGCCGCCGACACGCGGTCAGCAAAGCAGGCCGCAGACGGCCTAACGCTGGAATAAACAGACAAAACAAAACAAGACGCACACCAGTAGACGTGCAGCTGCGGATGCCGCGAAGGTTCCCGCGACAAAGACGAAGACTCAACATGAGAACATTTATTGTATTTTTATTGAATTCACTTTACAACAATATGGGTCATTCACATCTTTGAACAGCATTAGAGCTCTGTTTTGGCCTCTGCTCCGGCCTGTTTCACCTCCTGTAAAGTACAGAAAAATGTCATTCATTATTGTCTGAAATACGTTAAAAAAGAATCCCGGTGAAACTTAGTGTGCATGAAAATGGAAGAAAACAGTGGGACCCTGTTGCCTTGGCCTTTGCTTTTTTTTACAGCTTCTGCGCTTCTGGTTAGGCTTTCTACAACACGGAGGAGTGCGTATGTGGACATTTTACTCAATTCGTCCAGAAAACCTGTTTGCACATAGCTGGAGGGCTGGAATTGTCCTAACTTAGGTACTTACTATGGATTCAGAGGTAAGTGTTCAAGTCCAGCCCCTGTAGTGACACCCGAAAGAATTACTGCCCAAGTACAGTTCAGTTGTATTTAACTTTGGAGTGCAATATATTTGCATTTGAGCTCTTTTGTTGAGGTCCACTTTGATTTTATTTTATTTTTTAGGTGTAATGCATATTATTTGAATCGTTATTTAATTTTGTCATATTCTTTTATTATTATTTTCCTATAATTAAGTCCAAATGTTACCGTGATTTGCAATTAAAAACTACATTTTGTCTCATTTCTGATGATGAGGCTCCTACAACGCTATTTAAATGATGGTCAAGAAGAAGAAGAAGTAATCATGCATTACTGGTGATGGTCACACTTTTTATAGCGTGATGAAGAAGGTGTCGGTAATGCACCAAAAGTATTTGCCAACTGCCAAACAAAAGGAGAAGAAAAAATGGAAGCAGAGGAAAAAGCAGCAATCGAGACAACAAAATGTTTAGCATGCAGCTTCCCTACTCTGAATAAACAAATGGCATATTTGAACAATGTTCTGAGTTTTCAATGGTTGGAGTGAAACAGTGTGCGCGCCGAGTAGATTTCCAAACGCACCCACGAGTAGGAAACGAGAACACCCGGTCTTGTTTTTTGATTTCCCCCAGAATTGTGATTTATAGTCTAGCACTGACATTTTTCCCCCCTTCTTCATGATGCAGTTTTTGACTGCATGAATTATACTCTGGAGCGACTTATAGTCCAAAAAATACTTTGTGCAGTACATGTGCATCTCCTCCTAATTGGGCTATCTTCACTATAATCAGCACGTTGAACACTTTTGTCCACTTGAAAAGGACTGAAATGACCTTACTTGTAAATGGCTGCTCACCTTCAGCTCCCCTCGCAAGAAAGAGTTGCAAAAGTCTCGCACGCGCTCAGGAGAAATGTCGCCCTCCGGCATCAGCCACTTCATATCGGAGTCACCATCGTAGATGCCCACACGTGCGAGGTCCTTAGATTTGAGCCCAAAGTAGCGCAAGGAGCGGAAGTTGGAGTCTTCAGCACCATTGATGAGCACGAACAAGAACTTCAAGAGAGTTTGGTTGTTGTTTTTTTTTTTTAGTATGACTTATTCAGGGCATGTCATGAAATTCTTGGGCAAAAGTGGAATGTAACTCCGTGAAAGTCATTGTTTGGAATTTAATCACCTATTTTATGCATGGGTGAGCTGGAGCCTAACACATACAGTATGTACAATTTTGATATATTAGTACCACCATTTCAGTGCTTATTAAATCAATAATAAATAGTATTTGTATACTATCGGATCATATCTTTTTATTTGATTGGTGATAATCATACAATCAGAAATTGAATTTATTGCAAAATACGGAAATAGTACGACCGTCTCTGTCTCCGTTGCTCAGTACAAAATGGCTGAAGTCAATCAAGTTTGTGAAAACACAGTACTGAAGTTTACTTCTTTTTACCCTTGTATGAATGTTTTGGTGCTACTTAAGAACCTGACCTTTAATAGTCATCCAAATATTTTATGATGGCAACAGTTTTAAGATCAAAAAGACAATTTCCACTTCTGCATTTTGTGAAAAGAAAATGACTTCAAAAATACAAATGCTCGTCTAAAATCTCTCCGTATTCAATATATTCTCACCTTGTCAGTGAACTCTGGAGCTAAAGCCGCCAACTGCTCCTTAAGCTCATGAAATCCTTCGCGCCCTTTGTTGGCAAAGAGCAAGAGGTGAGTCTTCACCTCTGAGTTGAAGAGGCCCACAGCTGTCTGAGGAAAGAAAGCAGCATTAGGGAAAGGGAAAAGTAGGCAAAAGCATGCTTAGACACTGCACCGCGCAGGTGGACCCACCACTTGGTTGTATTCGGTCATGTAGCGGACCTCGTTCACAATGATAAAGTTCACAAGACCGTCAGTCTCGACCTTCTCGGCCTCGGCAATCACAAGGTTCTCTTGGTGGTTATCGGCCTGGAAGTAGCACATGCTTGAGCATCATCATCACAAATGCTCGAGAGTGGTGCGGCCGTGACGGTACCTTTCTGAAAAGAGTGATGGCGTCTGATTTAATGCCGTAGTCAGCCCACACCTCTTTCGAAACACAAATAGCCACGGAGACTGAATCCACCCGCTTTGCTGCCGCCACAAGCTCTTTGTAACCGTGACTCTCTTCTCCCTGCAGTGTCCCAAAAAAAATGTTTTCAATTCAAATTGTGAATTGTACAAACACAAACGTAAGGTAAGCTCTTTTCACTGAATGTTGCACTGACAAACAGTATTTTCATGCAAAAACCTCCCATCGGAAGTGACGCGTGGTGTGTGAGTACTTATATTTCTTATTCAAGGATCAAGCGGTTTCGTGTTATGTGCACAGTTTAAAAGAAAAACCATTGACATTTTCACTTTGATGGCTAAAAATGAATTTCAAAATATAGACATTTTTACGATACTGTATATAGACATACCCATACACACACGAGTGTGGGTTAGGATGTGTAATATTATTTTTACAGATGGCTGACATTCTCTGAATTTAATGAAATTAAATTACAATTAAAATCTTTAGCACAACATGAATTACGGTGTGTCAAGTCTTCAAATGCTCTGATATGTAAAGTACGCGTAACGGTAGATGCATATACCGCACATTCTACGCAGTCATTCAATAGAAAGTGAAAATGTGATCAAGAAACCTTTACTTTTTATTGTAATTGGTTGTTGAAAATTATTGCTAAATTTATAAATGTTCAATGTTGTACGGTGTACAAATGTTTACTTATTTATTTATTTTTATCTGTCTGGAGTTCTCATTCATTATCACATGCCGAATGTAAAAACGGATGGGCAACAAGAGAATTTCTGGACATACTAAAACTGTCAGAGGTCTGTAAATTTCTTTTTTTTCCCCCCCTCAAAGCCAAAAAGAAAATGTGAATGTGGTCGTAACAGAAAGAAAGTGAAGATGTGGGGGGGATGCGGGAATGAAGACAGACATTAAAAAGGTAGCTATTTTGGAGGGACTATTACACCCTCTCTGGGAATTCATTTTAAATCCCAGAGAAGCCAATAAAAAAATAAGTTCATACATTGGTACAAACCGTTTTGTTTTTCTCTTGAACCCTCATTACCGTTGTTTACCAGAGACTTAACGCAGCTTCTCCCACAAGCCTTCACATGTGGACTTCCTGCGCAGTGGCCGACCGTCGTCCCCCGCATGCAGAGGACAGCCAGAGGGCGCGCAATGTATCAGACAACCAGTCAACCTCTGACCTCAGTGCAACCACGCCAAAGGAGTGGCAACTTGGCAAGGCCCATGACGTCCCTCTTTCAAGCATATTTGCCATCAGACATGAAAACAAACGGCTCAGTGTTGGCATTTTCGTTGTATCTTAATTTGGCTCTTCTATGTCTGGCTTGTGGCATGAAAGATGGTGTAATACAATCGAGTGATAAAATCGCGCTCTTCTAAAATCTCCGTCTCATTTTTACTGACCTCCAGGAATCCAATCACCACCACTTCGGCAGAGTCGATGAAGGCCTCCGCGGCTTTTGTGTCGTTTAATCTCGGAAGCGTTACATCTGAGAAGAACACCCCCCCCCCACCACCAACACACACACACACACCATTTCACTTACAGTACATAAGTCTCATAATGCAATTGTTACATCAATACCTAGCATGAATTTTAGCTACTTGGTTTTCAGTAAGATGTGAACATGAAACTTTATTTTTAAAAAATTACCACTTAAGACACATATTGTCATTTTACCGTACAATGTAAAAAAAAAAAGTCATGTTAAAGACACATCTAGTATTGGGTTTTAAAAAAAAAGTTACCTTTCTCTTCAGCAGTGACGGAAGACAAAAGGATGAAGTAGAACAGTCCAATCAGCATTTTCACTTTATTTTTGGAGGTCCGTTGGGATTTTCAAAAAATTTGCAGCCTTTCGACTTGAAGTGTTACCTCGTGGCTACGTCTCCTGCAGTTAGTAGTGGTGGTGGTGGTGTCTTGTGATAGGAGGTTTCTTGGGAAGCAGCCAGCTGTTCCTGATAAGTTTGGGTGCGCGGACATTGGATTACGTGTCATCATAGGACAGGAGTTTGAGTCACTAGCGATGAAATAAGGCATCAGTCTTGCATATTGTTAGACTAATTGCATCATTGACAAAGTCATTTTTAACTGACCGTCCCAACGTCAATCGAAAATACCAATGAGCTAGCTAAAATGGTCAGCGTTTCCCCGGCCCTTATCCAGCCAAGGCACCCATTTTACATTCAAAAGATCTCACAGCTCACCACCAAACGAAATGATCACAATAAGTATTAAATAATGATGATCATCTCAATGTACTGGTACTCGCAAATGTGATGGCACAGTTTGAAATCTGGTCCTGGCGACAAAGCTAATATACTTGCAAGGCGCCATGGCTTCTTATACTGTATGAATGGCAACAGTTGGATTAACGGAGTTGTTGTACCCTCTATCATCTAATGGAAGAGCATTTAATTGACACATTTTGAGTGCCACGCCACAGAATCAACCGGACTGCGTGGGGGCATATTATTTACTGATAAAGTTGCTAAAAGTTAATTTTTGGTTCAGGTTTATGGAGGAAGCTTCCCCACACATGGGTCATGGGCCAACCAAATAAAGCCTTAAAAACAAAACAAAAACCAAAATAAATGGAGGAAGGGCAAGACCCACAACACCTGATAATTTATTTTTTTGTCTGAATGTTGCATAAGAACCAATAAAAGATAGTTTCATATAATTATAGTAATAATTCAGAAAACCATGGATACATGTAATAAAACAAAAAACAAACCGCCCATCTTGTTTGATGTACTCTGGTGGGAGGGGGGGGGGGGGTGAATGCTGACTACGGATCAGCAAAACAGCTGCGCTGAAGAACAACAACCACTTCAAGGCTAAGTCCTCCGCATGTTTGGTTTGTAGTCATAAACAGTATCTCCACGACTGCTGTTGCTTCCTAACAGCTAGCAAACATGGATGTGTTCACCAACAAACACATGGTCAGAAGCTGAAGAAACCAAGGCCACCCACATAGACCCCAAAGTCTTA
This sequence comes from Hippocampus guttulatus, assembly GCF_054856545.1. Classification (NCBI taxonomy): domain Eukaryota; kingdom Metazoa; phylum Chordata; class Actinopteri; order Syngnathiformes; family Syngnathidae; genus Hippocampus; species Hippocampus guttulatus. Next base: position 8,879,803 of record NC_141269.1, on the reverse strand, counting down.
CATCAATTTGTTTGTTTTCACAACAAGTCTTGAAATAAACAAGGTGTAAATCAGGAGTCACCCAGATGTTATTCAGGGGCCTCTTACGAGCTCATCGGTGATGGGACATTGTGAGTTACGAGGAAGGTCAGGTGAACTCACTTGGAGGGATTTATGAAAATAAAGTGGTGCATACAGTGGTGACTTGAGATACAGATAACCCGACTTAGAGTTTTGCGAAACAACCATCTTCAAGCTGATTAATGGCATTCCCAGTTGAACTTTTGTGTCAAACCTAACATAAAACAAAGACAATTACACACATACTTATACTTACACATACTCACATCCGTGAAACCTTCCCTCGAAGTCCACAAAAGTAAAAATGATGTGTGAAAAGTTGTATAGTTATGGGGTCACATTGTTCTAAAATTAAGTCATAACATTACGCAGAACTATACATCGTAATAGTTTAATAAGGGAAGATAGTCTGAATTAAAAAAACAATAAACTTAAAAAAAGATCATCGTGCCTTTTATCCTGAAAAAACAAAAGCCTACTATTCTTTAAAAACTGGCATTATGTGCCATAAAAAAATAAATTAAAAAGTACAATTTTCTCTATACAGAAACAGGATTCTTTTTTGCCCCTGTAATAAAAGACAGCTTTTGTTGTTGGGTTTGTGTCACATGCGACATGTCACAATCACCACAGAGGTTTTTATTGGCCCAAAGCTAGGGAGAGGTAATTGAATTAGTGTCTTGTTTTATTGGCGCTCCGGTTCTCATATGTAGAGGAATGCACTTCAGCTCCCGAGAACCTCCAATAAACTCAAGTTGATGAAGTCTTGCACAAGGTTGTTGCTGCAATTGTGCATTTCGCAGTGACGTGCAATGAAAAGTTCACAACTGGGAAAGTAGTGACTCCTCTGGAGTTCGATACAAAAATATGAACCCAAAAATTAAGATTAGCCGATATTTCAATTATGACCCTAATTGAAACAATTTCTCAACCTTCATTATTTGTTTTTTGGTTTTTTAATTTTTTTTTATAATCTCACTTTTTTAAGTAAAAAAAATGCATTTGGTCTGACCTTTGTATTTAAATTTATGAGAGAAACGTTTGCAAAATTACCTCTTTGGTCTGGTGTCATAACCGCATGCCTGGTGCTTGGAACAAACCATTCTGTGTTAAAATGGGTAAAGAATTTGATGAGTAAGATTCATGTTTTGGAGACAAACACAGTGACCCCAATAAAAAGCAACAGAGAACTGAAATAGAAAGAAATTGAAGCGTAGATTGCTGTTTGTTTGTTTTTAAATCTTCATATGCAGTGAATGGGAGGGTCTGTCTCCCATGCATGCCCTGACCGCACGTCTCCGGGATTGAACCTATTTGCACATCCTTGTGTTGCGGGGAGGTCGTATGGGTGTGGGAGGGGTTTCAGACAGAGGCATTTGAAAGTTATTTCGTGCTGCAGTAATCTGTACACACGTCACAGAGGTGGGTGGGGGGAGGGGGGGGCTTGTTGTCATGGGATGGGCGCTCAACGTGTCTCAGCAATGTTTCAAGATAGACGCAACCTATCACGAGTCCACTGACGCAGACATGGGAGGGAACAAGTTGATCTCTTCACTGACATATATATATATATATATATATATATACTGTATATATATAACATTTACTTTTGAATTCCTTTATCACAATAGTTTTCTAAATTAAATAAATTGTGAATTTAATGTTTTTTTATATAATTGAAAGTTAAATACATTCATTATATGAGAATGTCAAAAATAACAATTTTAGAACAAAATGACGCTACCTCAATATATATCAACACTTCATTGTGTGAACAGGACAGCTCAAATATTGTAAGCGCCCTATGAAAAATATTCATCCGCAAATTGTTTTCCCTTTTGATCAGAAGAGCCCTTTTAAAAATGCTGTTTTCCGTTTTTATAAATAAGAGAATTTGAGGATACTGTATATTATTTTCAGTGAAAGGTAATGAAATACTTTCTGCTGTAAAGTAAAAAAACAAAAACAAAACACTATTAATACTATTATTATGTGGTAAATAATACTGCATTCAAAAGTGTCTTTAAATTTAAGACAATTAGCAGGATTTTAGCATATCTTCAATCTTTTTTTCCCATCACAAATTTGGACGTATTGCCATATTTTCATTATTATGCATCTACACTTGCTGATGCAATTGTCTCTATGGACAGGATGCTGCCATCTGGACTCAACTCAACTCTATATATATATATATCTATATATATATATATAGATATATATATATAGAGACAATCTCCGCTGTCTACAAAGTGCTGTACACATAGCAAAAATAATTCATACAACACACAACACAGCAATAAATTAAGTCAAACTAAAAATCAAGTCTCGTGTAGAGTCAAAGACTAAAAATGAGTTTTAAGACGTATTTTCAAAATAGACAGTGAGAGGGGCTTGCTGTACGGTCATATATCATCAGATGTGTTTTTATCTCCGTACCCATCACTTGTATGGGACATGCACAGATTAGGCTGACACAGTTGATGCTCCTGAGAGGTGAGCGAGTGAGAAAAGGTCGTGATGTAATGCAGGCAAAGCTCAGCTTTTTGGATTACTCTCAATTAGGCCGCAGCTATTTTTCAAGTAACCCTTACACAACCTATAACGCCATGAGTTTACCTTCTGCCATGTACCAATAATCCCGAAGGCCCCTCTTGACGCAAAGGACGCATAAATTGGAATGCTTGCAGTATGGATGAAAAACAGTTTCCAAGAACATGGAGCCTAATTTAGACAAACGCTATTTAAAAATGGATACCAGGTTAATTTACAGTACTTTTATTTGATTTATAAGAATATTCACCACTAAATTACATTTAAATGTGGTTCCAAGTCCTGGAAATGGGCTGTGGCATTATTAGGATTTGGACAAAAAGTCCACACTAAAATGATTTTTGCATTGACTCCTATGCATAAATTCCAAACCTAATCCAAATTTGCATATTTGTGTGTGTGTATTATATTTCCTGTCCTTTTTCTACTGTGTGGCGCAACAGAGGTTGCCAGGGTAACAGCAAAGTCAACATGATAGATATTTGCCCAATTAGTATGTGGCTTGGGGGTCACATAATATTGTTGCACAAAAATAAGGTAATTATTACAGCCTGACATGCTAAGATACTACAAAAAGAGGTGTGAATTCTATTCTTAACCATGCCGGTGTTAAACATAGACTCCGGTCAATTTTACAAGCTATTGTTGTGAGCGAGCTTTACAAGAACTTTCAATATGTCTCCAATGTTGACAATCAAAGACCACACATCTAATGTGGACATTTCAAGCAAATAGTGTTTGCCATCTCTGTATGCGTATGACACCATTCTTCTTCTTCACGAATGAGGCGGTTAAAAAAAAATTCAACATTGATAACTCATGAATTCGAAAGCATCTGCATTAAAGCAATTCCTGATGCTGGATGGCCTCTTCTCGATTTTATGACTGTTGCTCATGCATGGAAACACACAACAGTATAATGTAATAGCGTAGTCGCAGTGTATAATTTCACTGCGCACCCATTTTAAAAACAAGCAATCCATCTTGTTGAATGGACTGCGGTCATATCGGTTCAGAACTTGTACTGCATGTCAAATGAGCCTGACGGCAGATGCATACTTTTATACATCACGTGAATTAAAACGAGTAAGTTTCTATGGGGAGCAAATATCCTTTTATCAACTGCTTTACATGTACAGTACTCCCATATCAAGTAATATCACAAAAATAAGATGCACCGTGAACAGTAATTGATTTTTTTTGGTTTCAGAACTACTGTGATATTGATTCCAGTGAGTTTTTAAATTGCTCTTTATGTGAAATTATTCCTGAATTTCCTCTACGATTTAAGTAGAATGGGGAAAAATGTTGGGTTGGGTGCACTAGAGCTTTTATTCAAATTCATAATTTTTGAGGGCAAGTGACAGGTATGTATGTGCTCTGTCAGCAGGGATTGGCTCCAGCCTAACGAGAACAAATGGGACAGAAAATGACTGTCGGGTGAAAGTAGCTTCTATTATTGACTTTGTTGTTGACAAATCATCTTTCATGTTACTTTGAACCTTTTTAAAAATATTTTTTCCCCCAATGAACACATTAACGAAAGTGAGTGGTGTTAAAAGATGCATGTTGTATTATAATCTGGAGGCCTACATGTTTTTTTTTTAAAGATTTGAATTGATGTGTGTACACTATCTCAGTTAAATTATATTCTGAAATTTCTAGTCAACAGTGTCATTCCTGAGTCATGTGTGCTTCCTTATGCAACACTGAATGATCTCGCTTGTTCTGGTCACTAAAATAGCACTGAGCCCAATTAGCGGCCACGTGTTGTGTGACCACAGAGGTGGACGTGTACCTGTGTGAGAGGGATTAGCAGTCAGCGTATAAAAGAGATGCCAGGAGACCAAACGGCACTGAATCGCCAAGTGAAGAGCCGAGAAGAAGTGAGACACACAGCACCCGCTGGTAAGAGCCAATCCTCTACCTTTACGTTACAGCAAACTTTGAAAGGGAACTGTTACAGTCGTAGTAAACATATTTGCGGAGTCGGGTACTATTTAAAATATATTTGTTGGGTCTTACTGTAATGTTTCTTTAACTTGTGATTTTATAGTTAAACAGCTGTGAACTGATTTGGCTTTCTTGGCTTGCTTTTCTTGTGCGTCTTTTATTATCATTTATTTTTTTAAAAAGAGTGATATTTCCAATTACTATTATTTTGGATGTTAATAATGGTAACATATAATCTACTCACTTTTGAAACCAATTTGTTCAAACATGGCACAAAAAAAAAAAAATCTGAAAAACAGATTACGATTTTAATTCACTGTCCAGCATACAAATTACATTGGATGTATGTTCACTTGAGTGTCATTTCGGAATGAGTTAAATTTGAGCTAATCTGGCGTTGAGTCACTTGAGGAGTAATCTTGAAAGCCGCCCGAGTCAAAAATAGGCGAAGCTGTTTGGTAACACACATTTATAAGACTTCGTGACGACACAAGCATTGAAGCAAAACAAGACTTAGCACCTCTTAAACTGTGCATCCAGAAATTAACAATGGCAGACACAGCAGTTGCAACCCCCGCCGACAAGAAGGCACCCCCCAAGTTCAAGCAGAGGACCACCCGCACCTTCAAGAGCAAGGCCCCTAAGCCCGGCCAGAAGGGGTGAGTTAACAGCAAATGTGTCATGTAGCGTGTGCATACCTTTGACGTGACCCGTTTGCATCCATGCAGATTCGGAGACGACATCCCCGGCATGGAGGGTCTGGGCACAGACATCACGGTGGTTTGTCCTTGGGAGGCCTTCGGTGACATGGAGCTCAGTGATCTGGCCAAATACGGAATTGTCTAGAAGGCTTCCTGAAGCGTTCCTCTTCTCAGCGGTCTATACCTCACACCTCTTCTCCACTTTCCCCACCACCACTTGTCCCAAACGACCTGATGTCTTTCTTGTGTTAGGCACAACATGGAACCTTGGGAAACTTTCCAAGTGTCCCACTGGATCCCAAATTGTTAAAATATGCAAACATATTTAAATAAGCTTTAACTGAGGATACTGAAGTATCACTTTGCACTTATTTAATCACTACCAGCCCCCGTTGCCCATCCTTACCCGCCTTTACCACTCCATCGCACCCCCGCCCTTCTTCTTGTACAGCTATTTGTGGAAGAAATATATTTTTATGAACTATGCGAATGACAACTTGGACAGTGTCTTCTGTAGGAATGGGAGTTACAGTTGAACAGAACTGTCAATAAATGTTCCTAAATAACAAGTGCTTATTGTCGTGTTTTCTATCCATCTTTCTAAAGGTATAGATCCAGTGTGACTTAACACTAACACAGAAACGTTTGTTAGATTATACTGTCGTGAACAAACAATGCTGCTTTTCTCAGTACATTGACTCAAAAAACCCCCCCAACAACCTTGAACATTGGGATAGATCGACTACTTTTATCATTACTACTAATATAAAAAGGTTAGCATCAACCTTTAGTTCACAGAAAAGTACAAGTTGAACACAAATGAACGTAGTCAGTATGTACTGAACGTGTTTTAATCGCGTCTGCTTCCCCCTAGTGGACGGTATTGTCATTGTTGCCACAAACAGCAAAAGTGCCGGCTCACAAACTGGGATTGCGACCCAGTCGTCATCACTTTTCTCCTTTTTACAGGTTGTTTGTGAGGAACATTTTAACACTCGTAACCAATCGCACATGCGTGAAAAAAAATGAACCGCTATGAATATGGCCATACATTCATTTCCTGTAGCTTGAGCTGGAGGCTGTCCCATCTTACTTTGGATGACAGCTATGGCGCACCCTGAACTGAACTCACACACAGATCTACGCACAATTTGATTCTTCATGAACTGTAACATGCATGTTTTTTTTTCTTTAAATGCAATTTGTGAATGAGAGGAAGCCAAAGTACCCAGAGATGCATACTCCCGACAGGAAGGCGTGCATCTCGTGCTGCTCACTATTAATAGTAAAACATAAATGATAATGCAGTACAACCTAAACTTTAACAACAAATACAAAAGTAAATGTTTAACACTGATCACATACGGTAAGAGAAAAAAGTACACCACTAAAAGATGAAAACAAAACAATTGTTAATCTTAACACTTTCATGCACCCAGTAACCTGATAACATAAGATGTCCACTGAGAAAAGAAAAAAAAAGACAAGAGCCATATCACAACAAAACAATTTTATATAAAACATTTTAAATAGACAGTCAATAAGAAAAAAAAACAATGGGAGTCAAAGGGAGGGTTGGGGTTTTGAGAGTTCTAATTGTCCACTTCTAATTGTCAGGAGAACAGAGTGGCAGGAGAACCATGACTAAATCAAGCTGCCATACTTTTTTTTTAAAAAATAAATCTCCAGGCTGCCACCCTGTGCTAGTATTTACCAGGGTCCTGACCGCTAGCTGTCATCAGTCATGGCGTTAATTTAAATGATGAAAGATGCAAATGTCTCAAATGTCAAATACAAAAGACACAAGTTTCATGCAAAACTACAATTTTTTTTGTTTTTTGTTTTGTTAAACTTGACAAGTAATCGCTCATGCTGGTTTATCCATGCCTTGACTAACCACATTTGAGAGCATTTTGCAGTTGGTTAACTAGAATGTGCTGTGGACTCTTGTTAGCATCTTTGGCTAGTCCTTTTTGTGTGTGTGTGTGTGTGTGTGTGTGTGTACAGTCCAGCGCACATTCTATAGCTGAATGGAGATATTTTAAAAAGAAATTACCTTTTTTTTAATGAGCAGCATATTAAAAAAAACATAAGAGAAATCTGCCAGGTTTCACACAATTTAAAACAATCTGATGTGTGCAGATTTGCACAATTGAAATGATGTGACAAAATGTGACATTGAATTGAACCAAAGTAGTGCTTTCCACCAACTCATTCATTTTCACCTGAAAATGTAGAGATGAGGAAAATAACATTGGGTATATTGTGATGCATGTTCAAATATGACGCTAAATAATCCCATAAACAAAAACAACAACAGTCTGCTAGTGTTACATGCATACCATTAGTTCTCCTCTTGGTATGATTTTATCAAGACATTCACGCAAAAAAAAAAATAACAACAACAACAACAAAAAACAAAACAAAAAAAACCCAGAAACAAAAATAAAAATTAAAAACAAAAACTAATAATAATAATAAAAGCTTGAAATTTAACTTGCACCTTTTTAGGAGGAACAACACTTGCGGATATAAAAAAGAAGACAAAAGTAAATAACGACAGCAACGGGATCATCCAAGATTATGACATTAACATAGATAATATATTTATACATTTATTCCAAAAAATGTGCTTTCTACAAATCTTTGGAACAAAAACAAAAAGCCAAAAAAAGCCACATTTTGAAATATAGAATAGAATAGTATAGAAATATGCACAATAGTAAGGTGTTTTGCATTTATTAGATTTTTTTTTTCTCCATGAACTTGACAGGAATCTCTCTCTCACACACAATTATAACCTATATTGTTTTACAGGAAGACTTAATCGGTATTGGTGATGTTGCTCGTTAATTATGGGGACTGAGGGAACAATCTACCGTCTACATGTCGAATACTTGAAATAGTTGATTCAAAGCAAATCAAAAAACATAACTCCTCCAAATAAGAGTGCCGTTGGCGTAGTGTTGCCGTTTTTGTGTGTCGTGGCATATGCACAGAAGTGTGCGTACTCTAAAGATGCGAAATACGGCCAAGAGGCAAGATTACTTTACAGGTGCTTATTTTCACTTCTTAAGGCCTCAACATATTCCAATGAGGATTTAGTAGGATCTCATACAAAAACAAACTAATTAGTCGAAGCAGAAATTTGGCGTGCTTCAGTTAGATTTTATCAAGTGGTTAAATATCTCCGTGCAGCTTCATTTTGTTATTGTCTCATAGATGCCATGCCACAATTGATCATAGAAAAAAACCCTTCTCATTTCTCCCTTCAGATGGCACCAGTAGGTGGTTGCAAGTAGCCTAAGTACCTTCACTACGTATGACTGATATCGCCACGTCACAGGAGACATCTTTTTCACGACAACCACCACCTGGCAAGTGGGCACGGCATCTGTACGGCTAATAATTCAAATGGAGTGAGGTGCTGCTCTCTTGCCGAATGGAGCAAAAAGCTTCTTAACAACGTCCTGTAACACAAACACGCACCTGATGTCCAGAAGAATGATAAGAAAAAGCAGAACTAACCTTCTGCGAGGGAGCCTGTACTAATTGCTATATTTGCTATAATATGGTATTTTCACGACCAAAAGGCACACTTTAAACTCTTCAATATTCTCCAAAATGTACGGGGTGCCTAATAATGCGGGTCGGTCGCCTTGCGTATGCACCAAGTTCCAAAATCTGTGAACGCTGTTGTGTGACTTTGATGGGGTGTCTGTTTGACTGCCCCATGTTGTGCCGACGCGCTACTTATATAGAGGAAAGGCGGGCGTAATTGAGGACAGCATGCGGGCGTTCAAGTGGGCGTGAAAGAGGACGCTAAAGGCACGGCCACAGTCGGTGTGTCTAGAACGTCCATTGTGCTAAACAATGCCCACGCTCCCGAAGCAATCGGTTACGTGAAGGACCACGGGAATTGAGCACGAGAGAATTCAAGATCAACTAATACATCGTGCTTCGTGCTTTCGTTTTATGAAATGGTGCCACTTATCCATCTGGGCATGCACGACTGTGGAGCAGAAACATCTGGCGGATTACAAGTAAAAAACTGGCCATCTTCCGCTGCTAATGGAGTAAAAAGTGTCATGTCCTGTGTTATATTAAATAAAGATGCTTTCTTGGAGACTTGAATCCTTCAGTCTATCGCTCTGCAGGCCTCACTTGGCTTTCATGACCGACTGTTCTGTCAACCAATTCCCACATTCCTACATACCCGCTTCGGCGATGGCAAGTGATGAGGGACAAGCATACTTTGCATTTTGAAATACAACAAAAAGACTGCTGACTAACACATCCAGCCCAACCACACCACCAACATGGACGAGGTGTAGCTCACTTTCAACATCCCGGTGAACCACATTGGGGGGAAGAAGAGGACCGGCACGGTAGCGATACGCACAACGGGGCAACGTGAATTCGGCTTTTACTGTTGTGCTCGGTTGCCATGGGGATGGACAGAAACGGCCAAAGTGAAGTTATGTGCGGCGTGGGAGCGATGGCGAACACGGGTTTACTAAGACTGGAAGGTGGCGCCGGGTGAGTTACGCCACAATTTGTGAATGGATTGCGGTTGCTTGGGCTGATGTGTCGGCTTGCACTGTTGTTCGAGCTTTCACAGAAGCCGGCGTCATTTCTGAAGAGCCGCACGGCAACGAGACTGACTCTGACAATGACGCGAGGGATTGTGAATTGACCTAGCTGTTCATTTTGGACACACAAGATTTGAGGAGGAGGATTGAGCAGAAAAAGGATGTGAATATATTGTTATATGCTTCAAGAAAGTACAACCGCTGCGTTATTAAAAACATACGCTACTGTGCATGCATGCGACCGGATTTTTTTAAGCTACCGTACGTTTTATCATGCCTATAATAAAACGCGTCTTGTGTATGTGTTAAATACAGAGATAGCACCCGCAAGTGATGCTACGCCTTTGAATACGGTGTGCCATATGGTCGTGAAAATACGGTATTATTTGTTCTAGATATTTGAATTAGGTATTTGTCGATAAAATGCTTTTGATTGAAAATAACGCACTTGTACAAATAACAAAGCCGTAACCCTAAAACAGTTGAGTCACTAAACCACAACATGGCCCTTATTTGGGGAAAGAGGGAGTTAGTAAGCTTTTCTGTTATTTCTTTTTTTTTTTTCTATCCTACCAAATTTTGGATGAGAGCACATTGGACCAATACTTAGCCAGCAAAGTGTAGCTGACGTCAAGTGGGGGAAAGAAAAAAAGAAAGGAAAAATTAACAATCAGGATACTAATTGCAATGATTATAAATTTGGTAACTTTGACTCTAAACTAATTTATTTGCATATCATAATTTAAAGGTTCACCGTTTCCGTATAGTGAGAAAACTTGAGGTAAGGACCAGTGCTTAGAAAGCCTCCCATCCCTCAGCTTTCAGTCATCTTTTCAAGCTGCCAAGTTCAGTCTCTGTGTCCCGCCGGCACACGGTGGGAATGGGAATCCTCTCCTTTACTAGTCACAATCCATCAGCGAGTTTTTTTTCCCCTCGCGTCTTACTGCCACAGCTGAGCTTGAGCGTGCGTGTCTTTCTCAAAGACGTCGGACAAAAGATTCATCGGTAAAAGGAAATAGCCTTTGGAAGAACATCTGGGCTCCATCACAAGTCTTGTGCTGCTGAGTGCGGAAGGACTGAAAAGGGGGACTATAATACAGCCGTGCAATAAGGGAAGGTGGCTACTTTTGCCTTTTTTTTTCTCTTCGTATTTTTCTTTTTAATGTAAAGGTCACCTGTCAGTCTTTGATACAGCATTCCTCTATTTCTGTGTATATAAGAAAACTTGGGACTTCTCTGGGATGGGAACTTGGTGCGGTTGAGTCCAAGCTGGGTGCAGTGCACTTTCACAACAACAGAGGGAGCACTTTCAGATTAACTCGCAGCAAGAGCTCCAGGGGAATGTAGTGTCTTTAATAAGGGGTGAATCTACTGTAGCCCCCCCTGTACAGCGTGGCCTGCGAACAATAACACTCATTCAGTAAATGGAGGAGTCCAGAAAGCAGGGATTGACACATACTGTCTGAATTAAAATACACTCAAATAATAGGTTTTCATTTGGTGGAAAAAAAGAATCTTAGTGCGTCGTCGCCCAATATTGTATCTTGATTTAGGTTTTTTTCTCAATGCTAAATAAATCAAATGATTAACATAGCTCTTATAATTGGAAGTTGCACATTCAAAAAAATATTTTGGGGGGGTCTAATTCCAAACGTTACATCATGCACCTATTTCCAAGACAGCTGATTTATACCAATAGGGCTTATTTTTTGTGAGAATCTTTTTGGCCAGTGTGTGAACTACAAAAACTGTAGATGCTGCCCACTCAATAAATTCATTGTAAATCGTTTTCACTTTTACAAATGTTGAGATATTGCTCGGATCTTTGTTATCAAACCCTTAAAAAAAATGAAAGGCTGGACTAACCATTATCCTTGATTTCAAAACTAGTTACCCATCAATTTTAATGTATTAGTAATAATACAATGAAGTGATTGCACATCAACATGGTCATGGTTGGTCATGACAGCCCAATGAGGAAAACCATAACTGCAATGTGACCATGCCAAAATGAGCTTGCTCGCCCTGGTTTAAATTACCGGTACGGTAAGTGCAAGTGACTCACCATAGCTCCAACACCATAAGCAGCTGGGGCAAGTGCAGCATGGTAGGGGTCAGCTGTGTAGACTCGTCCGTAGCTTCAGGAGGGGCAAAAAAAATTACACTTCAATCATGTTTTTTATTCGATTTTTATATATATATACTGTATATGTATATATATATGTGTATGTTTTTTTTAAACTAACATGTACTCAAAGAAACCAGCACACACTAGGGGCAAGACATCAAGGTCAACAGTACAACATTTAGAGCAGAAAGCCTTACTTTTTTCTTTATTTAGCATTTTCCTCCTTTCTTTAAATTGTCTCCAGGTATTTCGGGAGCTGTTATTTTGCTCCTTTTCTGTTCCTGTCAGATCTCCCTGACCTTCCTTTCCAGTGTAGGACAGCAGAGCATTCTGCGCCAAGTTTCAGACTCAGCAGCATCACAAGTGGGTATGCCTTTGTTTCCTCCAAATTTTCCAAGTATGGAGAGCATTTTGAGATTTTTTTTCCCCCAAATCTACCCGAATATGTTTACTCCACAATGGATCCAGTATGTGCGCAGTCGCTTTACATTGTCTGATGGGAGCAATGGAGTGTGATGTAACCGACCCAAATGTACTGTAAAGTGAAAAACAGTCAATGTGATGTAGTGCCCCACGGTGACAGGATTGAAAAAAAAACAATCAATAAATGAATGTGTAAATTATCAGGTCGGCCCACTCACCTGTCACTGTAAGCTGCAGCCGCTGCCGCCGCCGCAGCTGCGGGTGTGGCTACAGCCGTCGGCTGGGCGTAACGGTACGCAGCGTAGCCTCCCTGCGATGAGGCAATGAGAAAGAGGTACGTGGTAGACAGAGATTTGTTAAAATCTTGCTCGACATTGTGCGCACAGTAAGAAGCCACCAGCCAACTACAGGGTTGCAGTGTGAGGAAAAGGAAAAAGATTAACGAGCAGACAGTCAGCAAAAGACTAATCTGGTGCAGCATTCACAAGGATGTAGCTCAGGCTCTTTGTGGCTCTCTCCCTCCATGACTAACCCACGCAAAAAGATCCATTAATTGTGTCTCATGTCCCCCCCCCCCCCCGCCCCCTCATTAAGTTGGGCATGGAGGGAGAAAAATTCTTAATATGTGACCCTACCAAAAACATACAGTTAAAGAAAAGAAAACAGTCATTTGTTCACTATGGACACACAAAAACACAACAAGTGTGCATTTCTCACTCACACGCACAAGAAAACAAATTCAGGTTGCCGAGCGACAAATCACAGACACAGCATGCTTTTCCCCAAACTCTGATCTGAGCAGTTTATGAGACCAAACATCCCTCCATCAACACAGAACTGCCGCATTCTAGCCTAAAGATCAGTCACGACCAAATCCCCGCATTCAGGAGCAGCACACACACGTTTGCGTCGCAAGGGTCTCGGGGAAGACTGGACCCGCGGAGGTGAGGGAAAAGGGGCGGGGGTCAAGAAGGAATGTGATAAAGGAAGGAGGTGAAGAGGAGGTTAACTGAGAAGTCAAGAGGGGAAAAAAAGGATGGTGGATTTGAGAAAATGTCCAATAGAAAAAGTGTGTGGGCGAGGAGGATTTAAGCGTTGGGGGTGGGGGCGGGGTCAGCCTTATCAGTACAGTATGTGTGCATGCCGACACTGATTTGAGTTAGCATGCCACAAAGTGAAACACACAGGGAGACTCCTGGAAGGGGTCAGAATCAGCTTCATCACCAAACTAATTACAGAACACCTCAAATTGTTCCACTCACTTCTTGTCCTGCCTCTTCTTCACTAGAAGATTTTTCTTGTGTGTGTGTGTGTGTGTATATAACCTATTTTTCTACAAAAACATCTGCATAATGTACTATTTTCACAGTTGACTATGACTTCAATATTTAGTATTGCTGTATTTTTTGGCCTGAAGAGCAATTTCACTATACTTAAACCAAGATGTTGAACCAACTAGTTGATTGCTCAGGTACAGAGACTCGCCAGTCTGCTGCTGTTGCCAGATTACAATAATCAGTGTAGCAACAAAATGCCCAACCAACAAGGCGACAGTCTTCACACGTCTGCATGGGTAGATGAGTACAAACATAAGCGGGTTTTGGAAGAGCGGTACAATTTTATGATAACAACAAAATGATTTCATCATAGAAATTGGTGTGTCGGTGTATAGTATTGTATGGTTGCTATTAGCGTGTGTAAATGGTTGACCAAAAATTAGACAGGGTAGCATGGTCACTAGCAAAATATGCAAATCCTTTTCTCAAGTACAATTAAACAAGAGTAAGTTAGAAAGAGCGAAACAAAAAAAAATATATATATTTTTTTTTAGCCTGGCTACAATGTCCCGTCTTTGAACACGCTATGCTATAGAACACAAGATGAGACTGTCCAGCTCATTGAAGAGAAAAACAGTACGTAGGGATGCCACCAATTACATTTACATTCAGTGTAATGGTGACTTGTATTTTTTTTTTTTAATAATTTGTTTTTAATGTCGGTCTGTCAAAATGCATTTGCTGTAAAACCAGTCCATATCGCAAAAAAGGTTGAGGACCGCTATACTGGGCAGAAAAAAACAAAACAAAACGTCATGACGTCATTGGCGAATAGACTTCAACTCCACTTGAATCACATTCTACTGGACTAGAACATGTTTTAAGTTCTTCCAACCTTATTTACTACCCGGTTACTTTATTTGGCGCTGTCATCAGCAAGGAGGGCAGTGCAACAGCATCTGCATTCACCAATCAGTTTATTCGACACACCTACAACATTTCAAAAGATTAGCAAGGACGAAGGTTCAGCTTTGAATGACACTGTACGCAGGCTCTTTGATTTAATCATTTTCAGTATTACCACCGAACAAGTTATTAATGCACTTGTAATTTGCAGTATTCTAAATCCAGCATGTACAGCACTTTGTATGCAGTGATGGCGGTTTAAAGTGCTCTATAAATACAGTTGAGTTGAGTATTCTAAATCCAAAACATTAGCCTTTTAGTTTTTTAATGGGTACTTAACAGCTTTCCATGATGGTTTACTTTTACATCAACACAAACTGCAAACACCAAACACCACCTGTGCAGTAAAAATTGAATATCCTGCCTTTTTTTTTATTAACTACCTCCAATGCAAAATACTCCCACGAGTAAAATAATCCACTGATAGCTTTAATTTCGTCAGCTACAGTATTTTTATCAACATGAATTTAGTACTAAAATTTGACAATAAAGTTGTACATCCTCATCCTTGCGCATCTTCAACTGGAGAAGCAATTTGCTGACTGAATGTTTTCTTCATATTGTATACACGTATTTGTAATTGACATGTTCATACTGTATTACATGTTCATGTTTTTACCTCTATAAATGTTCATACTGTATTATACGTCGTAGTTGGCGGCCATTTTATGGGAAATGGTTCCAACGAACTACTGTTATGACATCCAGATTCGTTCTGTCCCCCGGGGTACGTTGTAACGAGGTTCGACTGTATATCCATCTCCTCCCTGGTGTAAGACATTTTCTCCCCCTTCCGCAATTCCACCCTTGTCAGAATTCAGTGAGTTAGTAGAAGAAGACAGAGAAGGCATCTCAATCTCAGATGGTCAAAAAATGTCTAGCAGCACGCAGTCATTGGCGACGAGGAGGATGCACACTGGCTCTCGCATGGAGAGTGTCAACCCTACCTGAGGCAATCTGCCACTAATGTCCTGAAACACTAGTCTACAGAGAGAACAGAAACAGCTCTTGTCAACCTGTTCACGCACTCGCACGCACCATCACGCACTCTTAATTGTAATGGTACACAACTCACAAAAGCACAGACGCAAACCCTACAGGAGAACGCTCATGTGTGGAAAGCATCTGGACGTGATGTGTCATTTGTTTTAATGCAATAATGGCTCTGATGGAATGACGATTGGTTTGATGCTGAAAACACCCAGGAGTATGCGTCTTAGTGGGTTTGCTCTGTGCCATTGTCACACTTGAAAACCTACAGGCAAGAGGGGTCGAAACATAGGGAGGAAAGGGTGAGGCAGTGGGGCGGAGCGACACTTATACTTACATAAAGATCAGCGGCACTGTAAAACCCATCCTGATAGGCCATCACGCTAAGAGAGAGAAAGAGAGCGAAGAAAGGGGAAAAAATAGCAGTGGTGGGGGTTGGAAATAAACCGGGAGGGTGGATGTGGGGGGAGGGGATAGTGGTGACATGTGCCATCGTGTGGCCGATGTAGGGAAGAAAATAATAGTTTCCAAAAAGGTTGTGAAAGAGAGAAGAGGAAGAAAGGTGAGATTATTACACACCGTGCAACATGCAAGAAAAATACCACCTCAGTGTATACAAATGCACCAATAAGACACTTGTGGAACATCGGCTGCTAACTTTGCTGAAAATCACATTCTTACCAGATTGGAGATACAAAGAAATGGTATTTTGAGCTTAGCAAACTCTCAAAGCGTCATATAAACACATAAAACATGCTTTTAACTGAATGCTATAGCAATGAGAGGTGTTCACCCAGGGTAGGTGGGGATGGCAGGTTGTGGCACAGCCGCCCTGACGGCACTGTAGACGGGCCGCGCACGACCCCGCAGATGAGCACCGCGGAAGGTCGCCGCGGCCGTGGAGGCGGCCGCTGCCGCTGCAGCTGGGTACGGAAACCCTGGCACTGATGTGAAAAATAAAACGCAGATGCTAGGACAACAATGCAAGTGTAATGTGAAATATTTTGACACATCAACTCATCTTCAAATCTGGTCATCGTACCCGTGTAGAGCTCAGGACTGTACATGGCTCCCATCACAGGACTTAACTTCCAACCAGCTGAAGACAAACATAAAACTAAAGTAAATCTCTATAAAAAATCACTGCACAAAATCACTGGAGAAAATTTAACTATACAATAGAAGAGTAAACAAATAGTAACATTTTTCTTGTGCATCGGTCCCACTGTGCAATACTGGGCTGTGCATGCTCTTATTTAGTCAGTGGATGTGTTGGTCTGACAATACAGTTTTACATAGGCTATAACTTTGAGCTCCACCAATATTTTGTTGCATTTTCTACCCCATACAATGACAACGAAGGCTTTCTAGCGAATCTAGTTGTATACCACTGCTCGGTATAATCCTTACTAATTGTTAAATTGATACCTCTTCGAGTGTCAATCAAAACTGGACATGATTACCGTAATTTCCAGACTATTGAGCACAACTGATTATAAGCCGCACCGACTACATTTCAAAGGAAGAACCATTTTGTACACACACAAGCCGCACCTGTTTATAAGCCGCAGGTGCCCACGTTGTAACATAAGTGAGGTATTTACAAAGAAATACGGTACACACGAGTTTTCAAAGTTTTATTAACAAACCTTAACTGTTCTTTCGAAATAGTGTCCTGTAACGCGGCAGCACCACGGCAGTAAAACAGCATTAACGGGGCTGGTTAAAACATAAAAGTCACTGTTCGGCGTCGTAACACTCCGTCAACAATTCTTTCATTTGGCTTTCTACCATCCACGCTTTCGTGTCAGCTTTCACGACAATGTCTTTCGGGAGGTTTTTTTTTTTTGGACATCGTAATCCTTGGTGGATGCAGTGCCGCCCAAAACAAAGGTGAAATGCGCCCTCTCATGGCCGGTTGTTTTGAGAGATGATAGCGTCTTCCTCGACACGTGTATACTGGATCAACTTGTCTCACTCTTACCTTTTATGCTCGAGCGCTTTCTGGCGGCCATTAGAAAAATCTTTATATAAGCCGCAAAGTTGAAAGCGTGTGACAAAAGCCGCGGCTTATAGTCCGGAAATTAGGCTAAATTTGTAAAAGCTGATCAAGAGTTCATGAATATGGAGCTGGTCAGTGTAAATAATTCTGCTTCGGGCAAATATAGTCCAAAAAGTAATACCATATGGTAGAGCTGCAAGACCCTCTCCATTGGAATACGGGGTCGTCATCTTCTTGTTGGTCATCACTCTGGCTGTGGCATTGTTGACCTAAACAGAGGAGAAACCGCACCGATCACTCAATATTACCTAATTATTCAGAAAATCTATATCAAATTAACTATTTCAGGGTAATTTGAATCAAATAAGGTTGAGTGAGTTGCCATTAACCCTTCACAATTGTCTCTTGACTTGGTTAATTCTGTTGATGAGCAGTAATGGTATTTGATGCATGCATTTCTTTTGAAGGAGAGACATTGAAAACAAGGATCCCGTTCAGTAGTCAGGCACTTTGCACACAAACAATGCAACCAAAAGGCACACAACAAATATTTCAGAAAAAAAAGAGCATTCAAAAAAAAAAAGAAGGAAATCCAAGATTACTGCATGGCTATACCTTTGAAAATAGGAGGGGAAAAGAAGGTGAATTAAGCAGCAAAGTCATCAGTTGAACACGATGCAAAAGGAAATTAAAAAATATATATATTAAAATACAAAAAAATTACAAACAGCCAATCATGAGCATCTTACGTCAGCAGAGGTGAGCACAACGAGCCAATCAGCAAGCATTGAGGCAGCACCAGAGCAATCCAAAAAATAAAAAATAAAATAAAGGTCGACAGCCCTCCCAATCATATAGTACAGAAAAAAATAGGAAGGGGGGAGACAGAGAAAAGACAGAAAGATAGAGGGATGCAGGTGGAGGAGCCAGTCCACATGAAAATACATAGAACACACACACGATGTGGAGAAAAGAGTGAAACGAGCCATCCGAATGTGCAAACCTCATGAACACACACACACACACACACACACACACACACACACACACACACGCACACACACACACACACACGCACACACACACACAAACGCTATGTATGTATAAACACGGAAGACAGATCACATGGAAAATGAGGTGAGAAAGAAAGAAGGAAAAGAAAATAGAAAAAAGGTGGTGGGGGGGTGCAAATGTCATTCCTGAATCAAAAAAAAAAAGTAATCAATAATAAATTGATCAATCAAACCGCTGGTTGTGAAACACTGCCAGGCATCCCGGACAGAGTCGCACAGCAGACAGACCTCAAAAGCACGCAACCAACGCACAACATCAGAACCAAACTGGTCAAGAAAATCAGGGAAAGCAAAACTACTAAGTCGTCGATTCTCCAGCCTTTTAAAAAATCTTTAGATATGGACTCAATTTGAACTGCTCGCACCCACATCATTCTCGTGCCGTCTCTCGACAACTGCCTGCAGCGTAGGGCGCGGATGCACACAAAGTGATGACCAGCTGCTACATGAAATACAGCCACAGCATCCTCTCCACTACCGCTAATAGAGCTCTCATGCTTCAGCATGCAGTCCCACTAAAGTGCCAAAATGCAACTACTGACTGAAACATGACAAAGAAACAACACGGAACCATATGATGTCATACAGATGCCAAAATAGAGAGAGCGAGAGTACAGAGAAAAGAGAGTCAACCATGCAGGATACAACAGCTCTGGAGCTCAAGGCAGTTAGAGAGGTGATTGGAATGAATGCATAAGAAGTGCTGCGGGTCATAATTGTTGCACTTGCAGATTGATGCAGTACATTCAGTTACACAGGTGGCCTTCATTACACCATGCGGTCAATTGCTATTCTCCAACTCGTTTCATTCTCCACCTCCCCAAACAATCACAGAATTAGCCAATCAGGACCTCTCAATCAATCGCCCGTGGCTGTCATTTGGGTACTTTTTTCTTTTTCCCAATTGGGGCAGATGGGGTGAGGGGAGAGGGGTTTCATTCAAATGATGATGCCATGTACACAACTTACCGTTGCCCGGGGAACGGCGTGAGGACACGCGAGCAGTTACCGTGGAGACTGACAACAACAACATACAAAAATCATCAGGGAAATAGAGAAAATATGTGTAAGAAAGAAATGATGAGCCCAAATTAAAAAAAAAAAAGGAAAACATAAAATTGAAAGAAAACAACGATAATGAATCAACTATAAAGAGGATGTCACATGTAAACAATCGCCTACTTAGACCAAGCCAATCCAGCCACTCTAAAACCACGACACGCACATTAATTTCAAAGAAAGAGTAAACACACGAAAACGGATTGAGCGCTAACCTTGGGGAGGAAAGCGAGAGGAATATTTGAAATCAAAAGTATTTCTGCTCTCAATTGAGATTTGGATTGTATGGAAGGACAGAAGAATACACGGAGGTATGTGAGGGCGGGAGGAGGTGCATTGTGGGACACACACACAAAGACAAAGTGACAGACAAACTGACTGGCACGGTGAAGAAGAGTGGAGAAAGATGATGGACAGGAGAAGAGAGGGGATGATAACGAGCCTTCCACTTAATCATTCTCCACCCACGCACGGACAGAAAATACCATGCAGAGCAAATCACGACCATGCAGAGCAGCTTTACTCGCAACAAAAAGAACACGACAAAGCAACTGGCAAAAGCCTGGTGTACAGTACTTCAGCTTCAACACTACTTGCTTAAAATAAATAAATAAAACGCGCTCATGCTGGCAAAGACAAACTAAAAACAAAACCACAATGTGATTTTTTTTTTCGATAAATGAAAGAAGTGGGGGATGCAACAATGCGTTTAAACAATCTTTTGAGCATCATAAATGACACCACACACCTCTCGGCAGTCTCATTCCCAAACAGTGGCCCTTCAAGGTCTCGACATGCATACATTTCTTCAACTCTGCTTAATAAACATCATCTGACATTATAGCACCATCCATGCAGCATTCACGAAACTCCTAAGACCAGCAAGCACTATTTTCACAAAAGGCTAAAAACTGGCCCCTTCACTCAACCAGGACATAATAATAGCCACTCATCATGATGGAGGATGGAGTGATGGTGGAAAACTGTGCAGGGGGAGGTTGAAGGGGGGAGAACAAAACAAAAGTCCTCCATGCTTGCGAGAGAAGCACATATCATCAGCCACGGCGCCTCATCCCGGCCATGCCTGTGCTGCCACTCCACCCAGCATGCTTTGCAAACCATACAGCTTTGAAGAAACAACAAGAGTAAACTTCGACGAGAAGTGGCGACCACGCGGACGCCAGCGTGTGCACTGATGCACCATGCTAGAGTGAACGCAGACGGGTTAGAGTTGAACACATAACAGCCACCCGGAAATCCCCAAACGCCACATTCTCATTTGACATGAAGGGAGAACAAAAGGAGAAATGTGGCTGGCCATCTTCAAATGA
The DNA here is from genome assembly GCF_054856545.1 of Hippocampus guttulatus. NCBI lineage: Eukaryota > Metazoa > Chordata > Actinopteri > Syngnathiformes > Syngnathidae > Hippocampus > Hippocampus guttulatus. The sequence goes on along the minus strand of NC_141269.1, from coordinate 8,858,695 downwards.
AATACAAGGAGGTGGAGGGGTCAAGTTACCTCAATCTTACGTCCTTCCACCAGTGTGCCATGAAGCTTCTCTCGGGCCCTCTCAGCATCGGCGCTCGTCTCGAATGTTACGAAACCGAAGCCCTGCAAGAAGAGTGGAGGGGAGGGAAGGTTCTGAATCTGGGCTTTGTTCATATGATTTGAAAATGCTCATTGTTCTTCCTGCTCGCCTACCTTGGACCCTCTCTCGTTGAAAATTATCTCGACATCGAGAATTTTGCCATATTGCTGCGACAAAAGAAGAGAGATGAGAAAACGAGCAAAATGGAAGTGTTTAGTACCGCATCCGACCACAAGGTGTCGTCACTGTTCAAGCATGGAGAGGAGCTGGCAGTGAGCCAGATGGGAGTCGTTCCTCCCAATATGTCTTCCACATGTGTGCCACATTCATGCACATGGGCAGATTTGACAAAAAGGCGCCCCTTGTTTACACGATCAAATGGCACACAGACAAGAGAGCATGTGAATTTCATGCGACACAAATGAACGTTTAGAAAACAAGGTATGGAAACACAGATGGGCTCGAACAGTCCAAAGTGATTTGTCGTGATGATTCACCGTGGAAAGGGGGAGCCGCAAAATGGTGAATAATTCAGTCTGCATACCCCAAACATCTGCCGCAGGTCAGGGTCTCGGAAGCGGAAGGGAATGTTGGACACGTGGAGGCGTTTGGGTGTCCCCTTGGCGTCTGAATCATCTCCGATGCTTCCCCCGCCGCCGCTACCTCCTCCTCCTCCTCCTGAGCCTGACTGGCCATCAATCTGTGAGGAGCCATCTGACTGCTGGGCCGCAGGGACGAGGACGGAAAGAACACACAATGGAAATAAATGCCATTTCCCAATGTATTGTTTTGACCGCCTCATGTGAGGGGATTGATGGGACTCAAAGTGAAAAGTGACAAAACAATTACTTAATATTCCGATTGAGGTTTTGTACTGTGAACTCTTCATACACACTAAAATTGGCGGGTTGTTTTCCGAACCCACTCACTGCGAAGATGTGAATTTTCAACAGATTTGTTTACTTTAATTATTTTGACGAAGCCCCGACTAGACATACTTTAAAATCCAAGTTCAAATGGCCCCCCATAACTTTGATGGACTTTTAGACCTTTTGAAATCATTTTTTCCTTCTAGTCATTTTCAAAACCAGCTTTGCTTCTGTATGCTGAAGCTGTTGTGTTTGTAAATGCTTTTAGATTCAGTCTTTGCTTCTGTGAAGCACTTTGAGTTGCCTTGTGTATGAAATGTGCTGCGTAAATAAAGCTGACTTGCCTTGACTTCTTAGAAAATGTTGGTAAAATGTTTTCTTTTTAATCACAACTTTACTGATAACCTGGTAAACAATTTCTTGGTAGCTTCAACATCAGTATGGGTAGGTTTTATCACTTATAGGTTCAAAATCTTGACGTAGTACTGGAATAAAAAATCCGTTTTTGGTCTTGTCCCTGTTGGGCCCAGTGCTGGGTTAGCTATTTCCCCAAATTTGGGTTACTATTAACCCAGCGCTTTTAAGAGTGTAGGGAACTCCTTGAAATATTCAAAAATTCACTTTTCTTGAATTATTGTACATAAGACTTTTTTTAAGTGTACAGTACAGTAGAATCACACATTTCACGGAGGATAGGTACCGAATGAAGTAAATGCACAAATAATTGACGCTCATTACAACAGCCTAGAATTTTTTTATTTTTTTTTTAAATGGAGGTTCAGATTTTGGGGGGGATTCAAAAAATAACAATACTCTGCAAACGGGTGAATATATGTTGGTTTGCCAAAGCCGAATATGAGGGGAGGGGCCCCACTGTATAGATTTATCCAATTTATAACAATTATATATCAACATACAGTATATATCAACGGGATGTAGTTTTCTTGAATTATATATCCCGAGACACATGGGGGTCACTAACTTCGGTCCTCGAGGCATTGTTTTGGATATTTCCCTCCTCCAACACGCCTGATTCTGCAGAGGTTGCTGATGAGCGGGCAATGGGGCATCTATTTGGACTATAGTTCATTACAAATAAATCTCCTAGTTACAGCAACAACATGTGAATTCTGCAATGCACTTTTAGATCCAGTGTGTTTTTTCTAATTCGATGTGACAGAAAAGACCCGCAGCATTTTAACATGTCGTGGGACGCAGAGAAGAAGAGGGAGGCTGACACTCACTTGGCCACTGAGGCTGTTGACAACATTGACGACACTGCTCACTGCTCCGCCGGCTTCCACGGGGCCCTGCACTGCGCTCGCTGCATACAGGCTGCCGCCGTAATCCAGGGCAAGGCCGTTCTGCGGAGGAGGCGGAGGAGGAGGAGGGAAGGCTGCGAAAGGCGGAGGTACAAGTCCCTCCTGACCAGAAGTACTATCCTGGGAACCCTGTTGGAAGGGAGGGTGAAAAGCTAAGTTGGCAACATTCCACTGCATCTTCGACCTAACCCACCACCTGACGGCATGGATGCTACTTTATCCCCATCAGCCTCAGTTGGAGTCATTCATGCGTCATTCAAATATTTGCATCCCCTTTATATGTGTATATGGAAACATGTTTCCACCCCTCACCAATCAAATATTCACTGCATCCATCTATTATTGAGGGTCACATGCCCCCATGCTCATGTGTTGTACGATCGCGTGCGCCACGGCAGCACACACACTCGCCAACATCTCTACAAACCACCTTTGACACGCAAACACCCACACACCTCACGCACACCCGCCAACTGTTAGCATGGAAGCCTGTCCAAGTGCCCGTTAGTGGTCCGGAATATACTTGTGGAAGTTACAGAGCGCGTAGGGGAGAGAAAAAGAAGCAGGCACAAAAGGCATGCTATAATGAACACACACTCCGAGCTGGTGGCCTTGAAATGTTTACCCTAAATGGTCACAGGCGAAGGACAGAGATTGGGGGAGGGGTACAGAAGGTGATGACTGACGGAAGAAGTATGGTCTGCGTCAGCTGTGCAGCGGTAAAGAGAAAGCTTGACTATTGGGTCTATTTTTAACTACCCACCACCTATAGGCTACTACTTTAATATATTGTATAGTACAGTGGTCTACATTAAGATGCTCTCTTTATATCCGTCAGTCAGTGCTACAACGTGTTTTCTTCTGTACGTATAAAACAGTCGCGACTCAATCAAAACCAACACATGATCAGTATGAAGACGAAGGATGAGAATGACAAGCGATGGCGATTTGCATTGTTGGTAGACTGTTGGCAACTCCTTTAGCATGTTTATTTGTTCACATTTGTAAAAATGTCAAATAAACAAGAACACTTGACAGCCTGGAGTCTTGCCGCTTGAAATGCAAACTTTCTGTTCTCATCCTTGCAATCTGTCGCTGAAGTAAGCACCCGTGAGGTACACTGAAGGCTTGCGCTCTCGCTGATGTGTCGTGACAACAGCAGGTGGAACGTTGAAGGTTTCTGTGACTTTCACCAAAATTTACATTGACACCAGGAGCATTCAACTTTTGACGTTGCACTGTATTAGCTGTGCACTAATGAAATAGTCGCGAGCCGCAAACCTCTCCTTCATCTCCTTGTGCCTCCGTGTGGCCCTCCTACATTTGATTATCCTTCCCATTCGCCGCTATAATGAAATTATACTATAATAAAAAGTGGTCCGAATGAGTGTGCCACTGTGGTTAGGTCATATAGCAATAATTTAGTTAATTGACATTCACTTGCCTTCCAGGCCGAACCCCCCCCCCCCCCCCCCACTCCCCACCACCACCACCACCAATTTGCCTTCCTTACCTGACATCTGGTGATCTACTTTGACTTGTGTGTTGTGTGTGACAGGCTGCAGTGATACACAATGGATCTCTGTCCCTTTGGGAGTGTTAAAAGTGTGTGGGAGGGCGTGTATGTACGTGTACGTGTGTTTGTGTGTGTGCCATCTGTCTCACAGCTTTTGATCTTTCTTGGTGACACACCTGTGTCACAGGCCTTTATTTCAGCGTCAACGGCCCTCGGACATACGGCCGCCACGGGGGACGACTTTCACTCATCATGTTTCTATTACATATCCTATCTTGTCTCGCTTTTGGCACTGGGACATCAGATTTCCACTGCACTTATATTACCTCAGTGTGGGTGGTCGTCATGGCGACGCTGCGTGAAACCACTGCGGCATCATTTACTAAGTGGAACATGAGCTCTTTTTTTTGTGCTAAACAGCAGCAAAAAGTCGCTATACCAACAAACAACTTGTAATGTTTCCAAAACATTTCACACGGTGCAATCTGCTCCGACTTTGCTTGTGGATTATCTATTATGAAAATACAAGATAGTAATCTATTCCTATGATTTAAGTGAACACCGATTTAGCACGCATACAAATGCTGTCGAAGGGGTTAGTTGCAAACTGCTGCACATGTGCCTTCCCAAAAATCCCAGAAATGATTCCCCGCTGGATCGCAGCACCAGATGAGTACAGTGGCTACATTACGGAGCAGCGTATCCGACTTGATTCACATGATCAGATAGCAGCTGTGTGCAATTATTTCAACCCTGCAGCTTGACAGACATCTTGCAAAAAAAATCATGGAGCTTATTTTGCCATAATAATACCAAACAATGTTACCCCCCCCCCCCCCCCCCCCCACACACACACACTAAACTCCTAGCTGCAAGGCAAATATTCAAGATGCATTACTTCCAGTAATATATGGACGTGAGATGTAATTTTGCTCTCTTATGATGCCGCAGGGGAAGAACAACAGATGACATGCAAATATGATGACCTGGATGACCTCGTACTGTATCTTGCAACTGCAGTCAGCAATTGGGCAACGGATGAAAATGACACGCATGATTGTGGGTCATCCGGCGAGAACTAACCTAGGTGATAAATATAAACAGAGAAACTAGAGCTTCTCCTATCTCTTAGCAGAAAGGGAAAGTTGATCACCTGCCTCGGGCCGTACGATGAAACATACTTACGGCACCGATGAAGAACATGTACGAGTCTATCAAGTATCATGTAAGTATGGACTGTAACGTTTACACTCATTTGGGTTAGGATTAACTTGGGTGTTGCGTAACCACTTTTCAGCATGTTCAACTAAGACTGCTTTACTGTTAAACTTAAAAATACTAAAATGTTGATAAGAAAATGTTTGGAGAAACTAGAGTTTTACTATTATTCTTGTGCGTGGGGTGCCAACTAGCTTCCCAAAACAGATTGTGATGTGGTCGACAGAAACAAGAGGTCTCAAAGTATAGCATAACAACAAATGTTTGGCATTTTATCATCCCAACTAAAAACAACCTCTTTTGACTGAGGGGGTAATTAATGGCAAATATTTACTGATAAGTTAAAGGTGGGTGGAAGATCTTTGTGTGAAGACGTCGCTGTCCATGACGTTGAAAGAGCATGGCCCCAAACGATACAGCTCATGTTCAACAAGAATTTGAATAAACAATGTTAAAAAGGGGATTGAAAATGTCTCACTCTCTGCAAACTTTGATTGGACAGAACAAATTCAGTTCCACACCTACTGGTTCATGGAACATTGTACAAAACACTGGCGGACATTGTCCGATTTGTTGGTCAACCCACCCTTTGAGAATCTGTGCTGGTGACTCAACTCACTTGACCAACAATGACTCAAACCTGGACAACTTGTGATGCAACTCAGATGGGCAATAATTTCAAGACTTCATGCTTTCATGTCTTGGCCACATCCCTATGTATTATCTGATGGCATGATAAGGGCCCTTAGAAAGCTGTTGCGCAAACAAATCAACAGTATTTGGCTGGGAGGAGGAGAACGGACAGCCCAGGCTACGGATGTTCTTTTTGCAAAACCAAAATAGAAGCGGGAAGACAAGCCAAAGAAAGCCTTTTGTTTTTGTGCGACGATGGGCCTTTTCAGATGACATGCATTTTTGCTGCCGCTCAGCAGCGTTTTCTATTACCTGAAGCACAAAGTCAACAACCCACAAGCTATAAAAATAGCGAGTATGGCTCCTGGAAAAAAAAACAAACAAAAAAAACGCTGTTGAAACATCAAGTTACGTTGGGCCTTTTTCTGGCTGTGAACAGCCTTTGCGATTCACATGCGTTGAATAAAGACATGCTATACATGGCAGGATAAAGGAGAGAGGGGGGGGCATTCTTGTTGAAGGAAATTTTAGAGCGGGCATCTGTGTCAGCACTCAGATTTGTGCATGCTTTGTTTGTGTCCATCTTGGGTGCATATTGGTGTGTGCATTCGCTCCCCTGACGTTCGGGCATTAAGGCCTTGTGTAAGTGTATGCCCTAATCTGGCAAAGCAAGGGACTCAGAGCGGTAGCTGTAGCGGGCTTACTTTCAGGTCAGTTAGCAGCAGCAAGTGCGTCTGAGGAGGCATGTTATAAAACACGCTGATGCACAGGAGTCAGAGCTGCGCTACAGGACGACGAGTGCGGGGGAGAGGATGCCATGGCAAAGATAGGGCACCGCTGGGCCATTTCATGTGAAGAATGGCATTTGATGGTCCCACTTGGTGTTCATTTAATGCAACTTGATGGAAGATTTGACTTCACTTGTTTCCTCATATTTAGGCAGTAGGCACGGTCTCCAAAGCCATAGTTTTAGGCTTATTTAGTAACCCAATGTGAACTATTTGGGTGTTAAAGCACAAGAAGGCGATTGATAGCCGCCTAAACGACGTGAAGAAGAATCACGTCCCAACACAAGTTAGATATACATTTTGAAATACAAAATGACGTCCAGCCTAATTTCCCCCAAGCAGTACGATCCGGTTCCATTCAGTATGCTTGTCTTGCATTCCGTAGTCAGGACATCAAGACATCTGAGCTTAACCATGCACTCTTCCCCAATGTTTGGGCTTCCAGTTCGTTTTCGCGTGCCGGTGGAGAGTAAACATTGCTGTTCAAAAATTGCTCAACAGAGAATTGCTTGACTTCTCTCACATTAAAATGGAATTAACTGAGGGGGGCGTGTATTTGGAGCAAAGGAGGATTCAGATCTGTTTTTTTGTCTACAAATGCACAGGACTATGTTTCTTTGTTTAATTGGATGTCAAAGAATTTATAGAGCTGACACCAATCACCATCCCGCCTACACACCTCTCAGTGGAAATGCAAGCCTGGTTTTCCCTTCATGTGAAGGATGAAACTGTACCGCTTGGTGCAAGCGTGGTTTTCGTTGTGAATTGCAACACAGTACATCTCAACAGGCGCGTCTCAATAAAATGATTTAAAAAGGGAGTGGGAAAGTATTTCAGCAGTCCAATTCAAAAAAATGAAACTCGGATTTACCACAGTAAAATATTTGACTGATAAAAACTTACCTCACCATCCTAAAAGAAATGGTTCCATTATCCAAATGATTTTAATTCCAGAAATTAGGTATGAATTTGCCGCCGGAAAAGAGTGTGTTTCACATTTTGAATTGAACAAGCGAACTAAATGAACCTTTTCCGTGATTTTCTAATGCACCCGAGATGCATCGTTATGTGTCTGCTGGCTGTGGATGGAGTGAATTTCCACTGGCTGGAAAAGTCACCTTGTCAATGGGTTTGCAAATTCCCGGATTGTCACCACGCCACAGTGGCATACAGTATCTCTTCACCTGAAGTTGATAGTTGCATTATTGATCAATTAAAAATGACACGTAGCCCTTCCCTAGTTCAATCTGGTTGTAGCATGTTATAAGGGAATAGACCAGGGTGACTTTGTCCCTGTCAAGGAAAGAAAAATATTTACAACACCTGCAATATGTTTAGTTAGAACGTTGAATTTCATGGCAATGGGTGCCCTACAGAAGGGTTAACTTCTCATTTTGGCCTTTGGCTCCTCAGTGTTGCTACCAATGCTGCAAACAGCTGGAAAACCATTTACAACGTGTCTGCAGCATACCGATGAGCCAGGAGACACCCTCTTATTTAATTATTCCATCCCACATCACCCCCATCCTACATCACTCCTTCTCCTTCTCCTTCCCCCCCCCCCCCCCATGTCGCTGTTCTCCCTTCCCTCCTACTCGCAGATTCGCTTCTTTACGCTTCATAAAATCCAGACGGGACCCTCGCATACGTGCCGTCCCCATTCGAGTCTATCAAGCTCATTTGCCTCATAGCAACAGCGTTTCAACAAAATTCTGGCCCGCCCTCCCACAGGCTTCTGCGTCTCCTTATAGGGTAACATGTCTGCTCGTCAAACAGACCCCTCCCTATCCGCCCCCGATTTCTTTCCTTTTAAGGGTTGAAGTCTGGAAACACCCCCTTCTCCTACTGTAAATGTCTGCAGGCCTGTGCACACCCCATCACTGACTTCAGCTGCACCCACCTCTGTCTGTATCAATGGTCCGCTGGGCTCCACTGCAGCAACGTATGAATGGTAAACACAACAAAACAAATTTGTCTTCTTTAATACTTATTAACCGCTGCACGTCACCTCAAAACAAACATGTGCAGGTGAACAAACCAACTGACAGCATAGCTCGCCTCTTTCTATACAGACTGCTATACATGGTCTTGTTGAGCTATAATCATGTTGGCCGGTTGTTTCCAATAGGTAGACAAACGAGCGACGGGGCACGGTTCTCACTGGCACCATGCGACGAGTCAGGGAGGGCAACCCCGATCCATTTCAAAGGAGCACAGATGCCTCACTGCGAGCGCTTTCGGAACAATTAGGGAGCAAATTGCTGCAAAGGAAGCATAAGCGTTTATGCTGCACTGTGGCAACCACGGCCAATTCCCTCTCCTTAAAAAAAAAAAAAAAAAAGAAAGAAGAGGCAAAGAGCAAAGGTGTTTATCTAACACAGCGGTGAGATCGACGGTTTCCCTCACGCCTCGAACCATCTAACAATCTGTGCAAAATGAATGACTCATCCTAGTTGCCACGGCAACTCGGCTCATTGGGATCATTTAAAGACCATTATTGTTAACCCTGCAAAGAATCGATAAGAAGATTTGGAGGTGGAGGAAATGTGTGTGTGTGTGTGTGTGTGTGTGTGTGTGTGTGTGTGTGTGTGTGTGTGTGTGTGCGTGCGTGTGTGTGTGCGCATGCACGCGTGCATGGGTGTGTAGAGGGGGTGTTGATGTATGCTTGTATGTGTTTGCAGCAGGTCTGGGTCCCTCCCTTGCTTTGGGGCATAGGTGAGGCTTGAGAAAATATTTCAGCAGTGCAGCCGCCAGTCACTGACTTCAACTTTGTCAAGCTCAAAAAGGCAAAAATGATCGCATTTTGTTGGATAGCACAGGTAAATGACAAACCAAACCGCAAAGTCAGCATTACAAGCACACAAAAAAAAAGAATAAACTCTCAGAAGGAGCAAACTAGCTTCTGGCCTACTGTATCCGGCGCAAGTCATGCCTGCATAATGTCAGCCTCATCATCCGGCAGGCTTCCCTTGCCAGAGGTGTCCCGTCACCTTTTCCCAAATAATCAATTTCTATTCTTCCTCTCTTATTCTCATTTCTACGTCCCCCATCCCCCTCTTCCGGGCTCTCTTAAAGGAAAACATTGAGATAACAGCTGCCAGGGCCCCGGGGAGAGAAAGGAGGGGGGGGGGAGAAAAGAGGTCAAACAGTAAAGAGAGCAAGGTAGAGCTGAAAGAGGAGCACACACGCGATGAGAAACTGAATTAGGAAACACTCACACACACGGTTCTAACTCAGATCAAATTAAATTATATGAACACTTTCAACTTTTTTTTTTTTTTTACATTAAGTGCACACCGCACATATTATTGAAGAGGTGCCACGAGCCAGTAGAGGAGTGTAAGAAGGGAGAGCAACTGTTCTATGGACACCTGTCCCTTTTGCTCATAGGCAAGAGTGATGTACACAGACAGCTGCAGGGGCAATAAAGACCACTTTTACTCCCCCCCCCCCCCCCCCCCGCCCCTTATTGCTTTCAGAGCCCAGCAGCCATGTGCTGAGTTTATCAGCGAGGATATCCGCAGCATCCAGCCAACTGCACTGTACCGATCGCATAGATTCTTCTGAGCATACATAATACATGGCAGAATAATTTCTGGCAGGAACTGCTCTGATGTTCACATTGCGTGCGCTTCGAGCTCTGGGCGGCAGAACAGATGCCACAACAACAGCGTTACCATCCATCGCCACCCGAGCGTTTTACCGTTGCAAACATTTCAAACGGCAACTTTGGACGTACACATCGCGGTCGGCGCGGGGAATAAGACGAGTGGAGCGCTGGAGTGAAAGGGTCAAGTGGAGTTCTCGTCCGTTAATCAGCACGTCACGCTTGATGACAGTCCTGCAGACTGTGGTGTACTCGCAAGCGGAGCCTTTGCGAAGAGAGTCATCAAGCATCCACGCACAGGCACAGGCAGAGGCAGCAGGGAGGATAAACACTCACCGACAACACGGAAGGATAGTAGAGTCCCATCATCGTATTCTGAGCAACACCACACTGTCGTCTCTCCTTCTCCTCTCTCACTCCTTTCCTCTTGTCACGCTGCCTCGCTTGCTCGCTCTCCCTCTACCGAGCCCGTGTCACCTCACCAGCTCCGTCTCTTCTTGTCTGTCTCACAGATTCAAAATCTCCCTCTCTCTGCCCCTGCTCGCTGGGTCTGCCCTGACAGCCGCCCCCCCCCACTCCTCCTCCTCCTTCACTGCCTCCTCCTCCAGCCTATGTCCCTGTCACTTTCTCTCCCTCGCTTCTCCCTCCCTCACTCTCATCTTTCTCTCTCCCACTCGCGCCCTCTTTTCACTCTACACGCAGCCTTCTGTTTTGCTGCTGTGCCCTTGCCTGCTCATCTTTTCTGTCTCCTTTCTCACTCAGAGACAACCTACCCACCCCTAAAACAACCCCACCCCCTGACTCTGTCACACCTGCAAACTTGCCCCTCCCCTCTGCTTTCCATCGTATAGTCCCAAGATCTCCTTCTCGATGTAGGTGAGTTAACTGGGACTCATGGCTCGCTCTCTCTCGCTCCACAAACCAAACGCAAAAACAATTCGAGGAGAACAGCATCAGAGCTTAAGTAATTTGTTTAGTGTAACACTAAGAGCAATATATTTAAGGTTAGTGATGTTACAATACCATGCAAAGGCTGTCCCAAAACATCTTGAAATGTAGGCTCCAAGTTTTATTTTCGCAGTAGTGAGGGATATAGTGCTACTACAAAAAATTTCGCTAATGGCGTTAGCCTGTCTGTGGAATTATAACACAGCATTTAGATAGCGAACTTTCACAGGACAAAATTATATTGTTTGCATGAATGCTTAGGTGTCTAAATATAAAATTAATCTGTTTTATGTGTCGGTTTTACAGTCAACTCCAACTGGGAGTGACAAATAACTTGAGGCAAGCACACTTCTCACGAGTCTCTTCATTAGCCTTCCATTTCAAGGCAGATTTTTTTCGTAAGGATTTTATGAAGTTTAATGCATTTAAAGTGTGTGGTAGGGGACATTTTTAAAAAGGTAGTTTTTATGGTTTCTTCACATAGATTTTCACTTATTGCAGGTGAGTCTACAATGCATCGCCTGTGATAAAGTTGATACATAATAAGAACAATTAATTACTTCATGGTTAATTTTCTGCATAGTTGAACAAGGAAAGTCCAATGACCAACCCTTGGACAACCTTTGCCACCGAGCATTGTGACATAGAGGAGAAAGTCCAAATTTTCCCAGAGTGCTAAGCTTTCCTCTTAAGCTTGCCTTTTACCGAGCAACACAATTTGGGTCCTGCTCAGCAACCTGAATCATTCAAGATGTATTAAAAAAAATAAAATAAAATAAAGTCTGCCTTTACCAAAATGAACCATTTTTTCCCACAGTCAGAGGGTTATGAATAATTGAATGTTTTACCATTGCAGATGTGGTTCCAGAGGTGTTTTACTAGACTGCATCCTCGCTCAATTGTGTTAAACATATAAACTATCAATCTGAAGTAAGTGATGCAGCTGTCATTTACAGCTTACAGTACAAATGCCCTGCCAAGCACTTATGCCAACAGACAATAAATCAAAGCTGCACCATTCTTCTCTTCATAATTTCAGGCGTCCAACAGAGACGATCACATCTTTCAGAATGTCTATTTAAAAAAAAAGTAGATACTGATATAGGTTCGAGTGGATCAACCATTGATGCCTAAAAACAAAAATAATAATAATCTTGTAATTAATATAATTTCAGCTCACATACACACGAGGATTCTCTCATGCTTAAATAAAGCCATTAACAGTGCACGGATGTAATGGAGGAGTCAAGTGTTGTTCATTTCATTGAGCAAGCAGAGCACGTCTTAACTTCACACGTTGCGCTTCTGCTGCTCCCCAGGCTCTTACTTCAGGAGCCTTTGATCACATCACCTTCACACCACTGTTGACAGTTTAGCACCTCTGCAACGTGGCAACATCTTATGCACGCCACCCTTGTCTTCCTCAAAGCCTTTTGTCCCCATCAACAGCCAGTTGACACTTCGGTGTCCCAAAACTAAACTGGTCTGATTGGCTTTGGATGAACTCAAGGAAAGCCCAAGATCATGCCTTTTACGCTTTAGTAAACTGTGAGGTCACATCGCTTTGAGACAGTCAGTCGGCGTCAAGAATGCGGCTACTACATCCGCATACAAAGCATCACATTCAGGTAGCACGGAACAATGGACAAAGTAATCGCTGTACTACACAGCCAGCTTCCAATATTTGGACTCCGAAAATGGTGAGTGAGCAAATAGACATATCTGCTAAGAGTATTTACTGGTGACATCTGTTGAATTCTGATCCAAGATAACAATAGCATTTAGCAAAATTGGTTCGGTTTATTCAAATGTGGATCAAAAACAGGGTACCTGGAGACACGGTGCGCGCTCTCGGCGCACCAACTGGAGACACGGTGCGCCAATGCGTCGGGCAGTCCAAATGGAAACAGTTCAAGCATGAGTTCCTGATTGGTTTAGAATATAGGCTGTGCTCGGAAATTAATGAGAGGGGAGCGCGCCACTGTCTCTATAAACACACACAAACACACTCTCAGAGTAGTGCACTGGTGTCAGAGTGAATTTCTAAATGCGAACCCTAATGTTCATGGTTTCAGTTTTAAAATAAATCAAATTTAAAACAAATTGCACCGCCCTAACCCCCTCCAAATTACATTTGACAGGTCCAACTTGGAAGGAACGAAAAACAGCAAGAAAACCCACAAAATAGTGAGGTTATGGTGACAAATGAAAATCCGCGATAGAGTAAATCTGCACTAACTGAACTGCAAAATAGCGAAGGGAAGATTGGATATTAACTTTGGTTTTAATCAAACAGGCACACTTTCCACACCAAGTTACTAAATTTGTGACAAAACAATCATTATTCCAGGATATATAATTGTTGTGATATTTGTTGGTTGGGTGCCATTATTGGTTTTCTAATGTGAAATATGGCAAACAGTGAATTAAACAAAAAAATAAATGATAGTACACTGCGGTGTGATGACATTATTCAATTTGTTTTCTTCCCATTCCACTCAGAAGTGACATTTCTCAGTTGACTAATCAATGGACAGCGTGTGTTAAGCTCTACCCTACACACATGAAAACATGCTACCTCAAAAAGTGCAATGAGAGCTTGTATTTGTATTTTACCTTTGAAAGGCGAAAAGAAATCAAACTTTTTGCTTGTCGGAAATGTTACAAGCAAAAACAACAGTGTCCCTGGAGAGGGGGGGGGGAGGGGTCTATCGTTGTTGTCTTGGTTTTGACAGCGAGGACTTGCATATGACAACATAGAACACAGGTGTCAAAATAAAGGTGCGGGGGGCCAGATGTGGCCCGCCACATCATTTTATGTGGCCCATGAAAGCAAATCAAACATGTCAACTTCCATGATGCTTACTAAAATCTCTACCAAAATGTAAAATTCTCATATTGAATAAATTAGAGACATATTGTAAGCATTTTCTTGTGACCAAACTCCTCATGACAGTAACTTCAACAATAGTTGAATAAACCGTTATTATTGACTTTTAAAAAAAATATGTTTTCAGTCATAACAGCCCCCCTAAGGGAAACGGTAATTAAAATGTGGCCTACGACAAAAATGAATTTGACACCACTGACATAGAAGACACACACACACTCCCTATTCACAGAGCCTGATCCATTTTCATTTGAAAACTGTGTCATGGATGTTGGAAGATCATTTGGAGTTTGATATCTGTCTCCCATTTGTGTTTTTACTCGTAATTCACATCCAGTTGAGATTGTGGGCTGTGTGGATGCCACCGTTTCTCCGCTTACTTATTCATGATTTTCCATAATTTATCACACGTATGTAGTTTGCGGCAGGCAACTCTTTTGCCGGCATGATTATTCTTATTCGAACATCATCATTAGGGTGGAAATGGTTCAAAGCAGTATCATCTCATCACTATGCGGCAAAAAAAATGAAAAGTGGCTAATTGGCTGCCAGCCATGTGAATAATCCGAGCAGCCCCGGAGAGAAATCATACAAACAAGAAGGCTTCGAGTAAAGGCTTAAGATGAGGATGAAGTGCAGCCAGAGGTTTGGGAGGGTGGCAGAGGGAAGGGGAGGGGGAGGGGGAGGCAGGCGGGGATTACGGGTAGAGCATCAGAGGATGAGTGGATGAATGGCGGATGATTGAAGGATTAACCATATCAACTGAGCAGTCTAATAACAGTCAGTAGGCTAATAGGAACACAAGGAAACAGACTGCTGTTTTATACGCAGTAAACACAAATACGCTCTTCAGTAATTTGTCGACTGCAGTGCTTTTGGGAGAACTCATGGATGCTTTATAACAAAATGTGGTATCATATCGCTATAGGAAAGTCAAAGTTAAAACGAGAGGACAGCCAGAGGGATTGGTTTTTGTTTGGGAGTGGAAGATATCAAATACAGTAGACTTTCACTTACCCTCATTCTAAACTACCTTGCATCTCCCTGTGGTTTTAATCAAGTTGTACGAATGCTACCTAAGAATATGACTTTCAGTTCATTAAAAAGGGGGTTATTTTATCTTATGTGGAATAGAACTACATTCTTACCTGACCGTGAGATGGGTATCCATGGTAAGCAAGGGTCAGCGGGTCATTATTCTGAAAGAAACAAGATCAGACATTTTTAAAAAAAAAAATGTTTGTAGGACCAAAAATATATATATTAATCAATAGCAGTAACCTTTGAGCATTCACAAATGATCGCATACAATTTCCCATTTACATTTATTTGATATACAGCGTGACCTTGACTCTGAGTGCCCCAATTTAGCAATTTTTGGAGTTAAAAGCATTTGGTTGATTTTTTCCCCTTTATTTTCGCTTTAATTTGAGCGGGGGGGGGGGGGGGGGCAAAAGTCGCCGATGCACCTTGGGCGTTTACTGAACAATACAAACAGTGAAATAAACAACATACTCTCAATGATAACACAAGCAAACAGCTACAGTATGTTAAAAATCGGGTGAAAACCTTTAATGCATGTGCACGCACACAACGTGCCAATGATTATACTTTTGCTCATTGCGTGACACTGTCTTTCATTATGAATTGTTACACCTTTAAACGCAACTATTTGACGTAGGTAAGTGATGCCACTGCTTCAGTCCCCGTATCGACACAATGAATGTACATTTGGCTGGAGAGGACTCAGGCAAAAACATCATGACATTCTTGCACATAACTGCTCTTAACATCCATTTCCTCAGCAATGGTAACAGTGTAACCAACAATCTTTCCAAATTGTATCCTTGGTCCGCTTACAAAGAAAGGCTCTTGGAAGCCAAATGGGAACAAGTGTACAAGACATGAATGATACAATACAATACATCCTGATTTATATAGCGCTTTCACAACAGCAGCAGCTGTAACAGAGCGCTTAACCAAACAGTTTAAAAAGTAAAATAATAAACACAACATGATGGGCAATGTTAGGGGCATCTATGGGCGGTGTTAGGGGCATCTATTTAATCTTAAGTAGGTTGTGAAGACTACTGGCGTGAGACGGTAGAGCGAACATGGAAGACTTCACACGCATATCATCCATCTTCACAAAGCCTGATCCATTTTCAATTTAAAACTGTGACCGAGCCTGCCCCATTGTGTCTTGGTTTGCTTTGCATATACAGCGCAAAGATATACAGTATAGATTATGCATGCTGACTGCACCACGACCATTACTATTCTGCGGAAAGGTCAGACTATTTATCGATGTCCTTATTGATTGCAAATCTATTTTTTGCTCAGCTCCACTACGTGGCGCTAATGATACACGACAAGAAAAAGCGGCTTGATCGACAACTACGAACACGTCTTCATCCATGTAAGAAATGTATGGGAAGAAAGCAGAGCCAAAGGATTGGACAAAAACATTGCATTTATTGACATTCAAATCTAACAAAAACAATTGTTTTTGGTTTGTTGCAAACATTAGAAAGTCATTTTAGTCAACCCTCATGACACAGTTCTGGCTTTGATGCTAATATGCATCGCTAAAAAGGCAGACATGACAACAGCACTTTGGAGGGAAGTAAAGATTGTCTTCATCTTGTGATATTAAAAGACAATCCTTCCTCTCCTCTGTCAGCTTTCTTTCTGGAACTAATGTCCCTGTGCCTGCTTTGCCCCAGGAGAAACACTTTGCTCTGTGCACATCACAGCTTAAGTTGGTCTGATTAGTACTGTAGCCATCTCACATTGAACCCCCCAAGGGGCCATTTCACTCAAACTGAGCATGACTTTTCCAATGCAGGAGCTTTGGCTGGTGAAACAGGAAGTGGCTCTGTCACTGAAAAAAGATGTGAGACAATCCAAGAGCCAAAAACGCACTTAGTGAACTGGCATAGGGAGGTAGAAGCGCTAAATAATGAAATACCATTAAGAGGCTTGAATAACATGAACTAAGTATAACCTTATTCTACCCCGGAAGATCGAAAGAGGAAAGGACCAACTGAGATTTCTGAATTAGTGAATAGTATATTGTCAGAAATTGGAACATTTGGAATTGAAATGAGACAGCCGTAGCGAGAAATACAAGAGGAAACTGAGGGAGCAAAAACAATGACTCATCCATGAGTGGAGTCATGTGCTTGATTTCCAGGAGGAATGAGCGAAGGGGGTGCGGGGGAGGGCGGGGCATGGAGTGTGGATCAGCGTCATTTTCAATAACAGTTGCTTGCAAATTACACACAAAAAAAGACACATTGCAGTTATGATATTGCAAGGCAGCTAAAAAAAAGGGTGGGGGGGGATTGTATTCCTTTGCTCAGCCAAACATTACGTAGATGGCATATCATCAATTGGAAGGGGGAATGAACACAGAACTTCAGCACACGACAAAGTTCGAGTGCTAATTTTATGTCAACAATTAGTTTAGCTACCAACAGACTGACGATGATATTTCGGAGGAGAAACTGATGTACTGGCAAAAGTATGTCCTTCTCAGCAACGGCACAATGCCCTGTTTTAACATTAAGACTGTTATCAAAAGATTACACACTGGGAAATTTTGTATTAAAAAAAAAAAAAAAGAGTTTAGCTAACATTAGCAAGTGTGAGGAGTAAGGGATAATTAATCAATGTCCAGAGTAAACTTCGGACAAGTATCATTGCCTTGAGAACAGACCATATGCACGCACCACTTCCACATTTCGGCTACGGAGGCTTGCTAACTTCCGGTCGCTAGTCTAACGCATAGTGTCAGCATCAAACTCTTTCAAATGTACTTGCAATCTGCTGCAATGGCGTCAAGTTACCATAAATTACGTATTACCTTCACATTTGCTCCAGGTATCAACGTTTCGGCTAGGTGATCAAAGAAGCGTACCTCATTTCATGAGCCATTTGCTGTATGACAGTGCATGCAGGTCCGTGTGAACGTAGATTTGCACGTTTTATTTGACTAGCTCAACCCATGTTTCAAGGGCATAAATAAAAAACAACAAAACAGAATTTCAAAAAGTCATTATTGTCATGGTCTATGATGTAGATGCAACAAATTTGAGCTTATGAAAACAAAAGACACCCAATATTACAATAATAATGAATAGTATCTACTATTAACTGCAAGATGAGGATATATGTTCCCATGTGCTTCGTGACAAAGCGGTCGACATCGCCTCGCTAGAGGCGGGGTGTGTTGCATAGACAGTGAGGAGAACGCAGCTTCGTGCCGTGCCCAAGAAGTGTGCAAGGAAGACAAAAAAGAAAAAGCCGGACAAACTACCTTCATCGATTCGATGCTGCAATAGTTAAATTGTCTTGCCGAATGTATAAATTTTATGTCTCTTTTGTAGTTCGGCTCACTGGTAAGCTTGTTCAACTAAAAACCTGAACATTATGACTGGCACACCACAGAGTTGGCAAGAAGAATTATTTCTTCATCTTGAAAAGTCACAATTTCCACCTTGAAAAGCACCAGCTCCGAGCTATAAAATATACCTATTTCAAAAACCTACGCTAACACAATTTTAAAGGGTGAGGTCATTTCTACTCCCGATGGCGCACTGGTCGCTTGGAACAAATGGTAGCCGGAAGCTCGTACGCCTCCGTATTTGCCAACGGAAATACGGCGTGAGCTGCCGTGCACCGAGTCCACTAAGGGGTTTAGTTGTGACTCACATGTAGCCAGCTCGCGTTTAAGGCCTAGCTTTTTGTCCTTCCCACCATCTTTTCTCCTAGCTTCGCTGAAGCTTTGAACACATGACCCCTGTTCCTCTGAGGTGGTTGCTGTGCAAACGCCTGTGAAGCGCCTAATTTGGTCGTAGAGCTCGTATCTATTCCTATCGTGTCTTGGGAACGCTACTCTTAAGAACTATATTTGACTGTTCTGACAGTCATCCTGCATCACTGCTAAAGCAGGCCATGCCACACACTCGACAGAGAACGCGCATCTGTTTTATCCACAGAGCACTTATCTGGCCAGCCTCCAGTTACCTCGAGTTTGTTTTACTTGAGTCTACACCACATACTTTTTCACAACAAACACACTTTAACTCACTCTTTCGAGAAAACGGTCAAAGAATCTTAAGTAGATTTTGGCAGATGCTAGAAGTAAACTGTTTGGAACCACATAAATACAATGCCAAAACATGGCTTTTTTGTGGCTATCGCGGTGTTAAACCTGTTCAAGATAATCACAATTAGCAGCAGTTTTGCAGAATAGTAATGATAGTACCGATATATTGGTAAATTCTCATGAAACAGGCTGTTCAGTGTTGGAGTCACACAGAATCTTTCTGAAGTAGTCTGGTTTTCGCCAGACTGAGTGCAACTACCGCCAACATTTACAACAACAATGGTGGACTACAGTGTTGTTTTAATAAAACGGCTGGACGCTAATATATAAAGAGAGAAGATTGTGGAGAATACGCCACGGCTTAGAACGTCTTCTTTTTTTTTTTTTTTTGCATGACTGATAATCAAATAAGAAATTATATTATTATTATATAAAACAGTAGTTTAACATGTTTCCTCAAATGTTTCAAAAACGAGCTTGGAAAATGTTGCATATTTGTAACTCCAGTTGGGCTCGTGAGTTTAATAAACGACCAGCAAAACAAGAAGTGATTAGATTAATTGCATCTGATGACTTTCATCGATTTTGTCACAATGAAATGAACTACTTGAATGCAACCAGAAAAGGTGCTGTCGATTCGGGCTCAATTAGTCATGAGGACTGAGCAGCAGCATGTCAGTTTAGGCCAACATCCATGCAGACCTCCAGGCAGCATTATGGGACTCAATGTGACACTGCCTTAGAAACATGAGCTCACAACATTGGCTAACTTTTGCATTTGTCTATTCAAATGACATGTGGTCTCCGTACACTATTAACATGGGGGGGGGGGGGGGGGGTATAACCTCAAAGCATAGCAAGGCTATATTTTATTTCTCTTGTTGAGACTGCTGAGATGAGAAAACAGAGGGGTGATCCGTGTTCATTAATGTCCCAGTCAAATCATTTGTCCTCAGAGCTGTTAACCCGGGCAAGACCTTATTATGTTGAGAGCTAGAGAGATAGACCGAGAGAGAAAGAGTGAAAGAGAGGGGGAAAGAGAGAGAGAGAAAGAAAGTGCATACGGCCCAATTTCTTTGCAGAGTGACAACAAACATGGGACATTCAGCAACATGCTGGATGGATATTGAAAATGACAACCTCATTTCAACATTGGCCAGTAGCGGACACGGGATGCAGATGCAGGATGGTGTAAAAAATACCCTGAAGTAAATGTAAATGACAGACTACCTTGTTCTTGCAGTGGAAAAAAAAACCCTGACTGGATTAGCATTTTGCCCAAATATTTTATGTTGATTTAAGCTTGCTTGGGTGGTCTGAGGAGTCATGAACTGTATGCAGCGGTGATTTGTGCAAACCAAAATAATGCATTGAGTTGATGTAGTGTTGCCACCCACACAGCAAATTAATATCAACCCTTTCCGACGAATAAGCAAAACAGTGCCGAGAACTGTACCATTATTGCGGAAGGCCAAATAAATATCTTCTGACCGCAACCACATCCAATTCTGCAGAGATCAATCCTGACTTCAGACAGCAATAATTAGTTAAAAATAATAATAAATCATGGTGCAGCTCAAAGGAATGCAAGAAGGACAGAGACATTGAGCAAGTGTGGAGTCCAGGGCAAGATTTTCCACTCGCAACATTCCAGCGATGTTTAGCTTTATAGACGTACTGTGCATTTTATTGCCATTTGATGGGCTTTTAAGTCCCTGAATTACAAATGAAAGGAAAAGAGATCATGTTCAACTCAATTGGAGTTTGGAATCGGAACAATTTCCTTCCCGAAATAAAATAAAAACGAAATCACTGTTAACAAAATAAAAACCAAAACTACATTTCAAGTTGACAGAACTAAAACTGTCATCATAGCGAAAAAGTCCTTCGTTTTCGTCTTTGTCAAATAATTAAACACATGAGCCTTTCAATGTATTTATTTTGGTTTTACGGCATGGCCTTTAGCCAGAAGAAGGAAGGTCAAACAGTCGTCTGAGTGTCGTGGTCCTTTTACTACGCGTGTTGCCTTGAAGCGACGTCATCTAGCGGCAGCCAATAAAAGAAGGCCGGCCACCAGAGATGACGTGTCAAGGCAACAGTGGTGCCTGAGGTCTTTGGAATGGGTTCCCTGCTTTTGTCACTTAAGTCAGACACTTAACTTGGATAAGAATTCCCAACCTATTGTAACTCTGGTCTAAACGTGGTATTGCGATTAATGTTTGTAGAATAAGAATCAAGAAGAATAATGCACTCGTTATCAGCCATCCAAGGAGGCTGATGTTTTCTCGAGCCAATCTCCATACTGTCAACTGAAATTGACGTCAAAGTTCCCGTTGCGAATGTAGCTCCCGTTTTCTGGGTTTGGTCACGTGACGTTCGCAAGGCGAGCCCACGGGCACTTTGATGTCAATTTCAGTCGACAGTAGGGGGTGATGCTAAAAGCTGAAAGGGTGGATTAGTCTTAATTCTTACTCCAGAAATGGAATATTAATCACAATGCAATGTTTACATTTGTGGCGGCACATGGAACGTAGTTTTCCAAAGAAACCTTTTGATTGACTTCTGCTTTAGGACTGGTTTGTATGTTTAGAATAAATGTTTCCCTAAATAATATAAACAAAATGTAACTGTGGCTGTGTCACTCCTCCATCATCCAATAGTCTTTAGTGGGAGCACTTCTTCAAAAAGAACATATTGTAAAGACAATTTTTGACTTGACTTCCGCGTTAAATGTTCCACTTTAATTTTATGATCGTCCAAATTTTGATTGTTGGGTTTCGACTGAAGTCTGCACACTACAAATATGCCGTTGTGTAGTATGCACGCACTGGTAAAAGACGAAGACTGCAGTGGAAGGGGAGTCTAATACCTCGTATGAATTTGATGCACAATCACTTATTTTTGTATACAAAAGTACAAGCGTTGTGTGAATGCGCTGCCTGAGATAAGGATTTCAGGGATCAGTGTGGTTATAAAGCTCCCTCTAGTATGAGATGTGATCCCATTAGCTGGGAACAAAGCCTCTTTACTGCCAGTGATAGGGAAAATCTGTTCAGAGAGATGGAGCTATGGAGGGTGGCCTTCTCTTGCCAACCCCCCCTTCATCCCCAACTACCACCACCACCCACCATTAGTTTCCACTACCCCGATCTCATTTCCGGACTGTCCAACAAGCTCACGTTCAATACATTTCAGAGACTAAAGCTATTGATCTGTGCTACTCTGTTCTCCCACTGACAAAGACTCTCTCATCCACACACATCAACTTTCAAGTGCGTTTATGTTACTGACAGCACTCACTGGCGGCAGGTCTGCATGGAACACCAGCCACTTAGTTGTCCAAGCAGGAGCAAACACACCACTTTACTTCCATTACAGCTGTTTCCAATGGCAGGCAAATTGCTTTCTCCAACCTCATGGAGCACTCCAACATACATAATATACCATAATGATGAGCAAAGCATCCTCTCACTCGACTGCAAACCTCTTTCATAAGGCATGTTTGACCATTTCATAGTACAAAATGACAATACACTGACACCGAGGGGAAACGGGTCTGTGACAGAAGGGTAGTCAAAACTGTAGCAATGGGTCAAAACGTGTTGGAAACTCATGAGTACTACAGTGACGTCCCTAACTTCCTGTAAAAGTGGAGGGTCTTTGTTTACCTCAAATATCTCTGTCTGCTCACCAGCTCCCGCAAAGATAAGTGTGTATTTGCTCTCTAAAACAAGTGTTGTGCACACTTTCATACTAATGCGTTTTGTTTTTTTTATAACATTGAAAGCAGAGATTGCATACATTCCCTGCACTGCTAAAAGGCTGGCTCTACTATCAACAAAGCCATTACAGTATCAATTTAGTACTAAATGTCTGCACAGTGAGCACAACTGAATTAGGTTTATAGCCTACATATTAAATTGTGGAATTAGTGGGTTGTGCGCTGGGTCAGTTTGCAATTATCCAGTACCACATGTGGAGGAGTTTCCAGCTTTGCTGTTAGGGAACTACTGTAAGCCCATTTGTGACCCCTTCCATGCGACACAAACAAAAGCAAAATTGTATTGGTATTGGCCAGTTTTCGAGCGTCTTTCTCACCTGTCCAACCTCGCCGATCCCTCCCGACCCATCCATTCGGGGGCGCTTGCACTCAGCCCCTGTCGAGTCGATCAGCGAGGCCGCGGTCGGCCCATCGGGCTCCGGGTCTCCTCGCTTCATTCCCCGGACAGCAGAGGAAGCGCCGCCCGCGTTGGGATGCACTCCGGTCAGGGCGTCTAGATCTCTATCCCGCTCCAAAAGTCCACGGGACACGGGCAGCATGATAGATGCAACGTCGGTCGACATTAACATTTAAAAACGATGGTTCTTATTTCTCCCTTATTTAGGTTATCAGAGGGCCAGGGTGGTTTTCTCACTTCGTGCTTGTAACTGGAGGTTAAATTAAGTACTTAAAATGCATGGGCCTTTCAACGAGCCTCTGCCAAATATAAACTAAACAAACGTGAATTTGCACGGTAAAGATATTTAAATATAGCGCCTACTGTTTACGGCGTCGCCGCCTTTCTAAGAGGCCTATGCTATGTCCGATTATAACAAATCACATAAATCAGCAGCGATCACAACAAATGGCTGCCTACCGCCAAAATGTCCATTAGGGATTTGCCTCTTTTCCCCCTTCGATTTACAGTGAGTGCCGCTCGTATAAGAGACACAACATCCTACCGCAAGCTCAAGACGAAAAAGCCCCTGAACATGTCGCCTATGTTTCCTCGTAGAATTGAACCACAAGAGCGGCGGTTCACGGCAAGTCGAGCCCGGTCAGGAGCGCTCTCTTGCCCCCATATTAGTCCGCAAGTGTCCACCTGCACGGAAGAAAAGCTGACGACGGACGCGGTTGTTTTTCCTTCGCGGTTGTGTTCCTGCCTGCGTCAAGAGTGCGTTCTCTCTCCCGGTGTGTTCTAGCGGCGTGTGCTGGGGGGGAAAGGAAACAGACCTCCCCTCCCTCTTGGCAAGTCTTCCCCTCCTCCCGTCTTCCGCTCTCCCTTTGAACGCAGAGCCACGCTTGCCCGCAAGTGTGCGCAATGTGCCGCAGTGCCTCCACACATTTGTGCGAGGGGCGGAGGGGGTCGAACCTAATGGTCCAAAGACACAGATGTTCTTACTGTGAGCCCTCTCCTCTAGCTCCTTTTCCGTTTCCAGTCCTGCGGTTTTCTCATTTTAGAGCTTGCGGGGGTTTTTTACGCCCCGTGGCAGTGCTCTTGAAGATACAATTCCCCAAGTTCTTACACAACCGAGGACCTAGGCCCAGAGTTGAGTAATACAGTATAGCATCGAGCTTGCCTTGTGCTTCTCTGGTATTTTTATTGCTTGGATGACACCCAGTGGTCAAAGGCTACCATGAGAAGCCAATGAGTGCGCATCAAAATCGCAGTTCAGGGCTTCTAAAAATTATCTACCGGATCTCTTTTATTTTCTCAATTTATATGTAAGGTTTACGTGATTGCAAAGGAATTTTAAATAGACCTCTGCAGTCAGCAAAGTTTGTCTCTTCCACAGAGCTCGTGGATGTTTAAAGTTAGATGAGTTATTTTCGGAAGTCTTAGTACAGTAGTACATTTTGTAGCTTCAGTTCCCACGAAGCGATTGTGTGAATGTTAGTGCAAATTGTCCGTCTCTAGGTGTGTCTTTCTTTTGGCCGAACTCAGCTGGGATAAGCTTCAGTACCCCGTGACCCTCAGCAATATAAAAGTACTAGATGTTTGATTGAGATGTTTTTCGTCAAGGTACGTTCAAATGTTGATGGCCTCAAAATGTTTTCTTGTCACAAAGAAATTTTGAACATGTTCATTGTGTGAAACCATCTCAACTGTTTGCGACCATTAAAAGTGTTTGCGGCTGGCAGGCGAATGTCCTTGCAGCTGTTGCTGCAACACTGAACGAACTCTGACAAAAACATCACCCCCCCCCCCCCCCCCCCCCCCCCGACGTGCGCATGTACACACTTGCTAACCTACGTCGCTCCGTGAGATACGGGCTAAAGCTGTGCAGAGAATGGATGGATGAGTTGCTTCCTTATCTTGATGAGGCGGGCGTGAAGCTAGATATGTGGCTTTGTACAAAGAAACATGAACTGAGAGCCCCTAAATGCTTAGAAAGCTTACGTTAAAAATTATATAATTTTCACTGTATCATATGTACACATTCCCCTCAACAGTTCCACGATAGATGTAGTTCAACCTCTTTCCTATGGGGGAACCTTACACTTAAAAATAAATCCTCAGAGGGTAATAGTAATAAATATTATAAACTATATGATGCGACAAAGCAAATTTTATGGCTACAGGGGCCATAGGTTCCACACCCACGTGTATATCAGCACATTCTCACAGTTTCCAGATTAAGACAAGATGTCTCCAAGACTTAAGTTTCACCCTGGAGACATTCACGTGTTGCTTAAAAACTTCTCCTGAACCTCAACCAAGTCCTGATTGTCTTACAATGTTAGGTACACACCCAAGGACTGTGGCCCACGGCCCTCCCATTCATGAATTTGAAAACAAAAGGCTGTTAGGGCTAATCAGTACAAAAGCTTAACACTGTGACTCTCGAAAGTATTCAGTGGAATGCACAGGAAATTATTTACGAGTGGAGGGACGGCTTCAAATTCTCCATTGTTTACCTGGCACCAGCGCGGGGCGGGTGCTTGTGAGGCCAAGAAGCCCTGTACAAATCATCATGAAGATGAAGTTATGAGCCACAGACATCTTACACTCAGTAAAAGTAGAACGAGTTATAGTATGGCTAGGTCTGGTAAAAATGTCCCTCATCCTCTCTACTTACACCACTAAAAAAATAAAAATACACAGTAAGCGGTACAAGTGGAGGTGTGTGATGTGATGACAATTTCAAGAAGGAGGTTCACCAGTGATACAATATGACTAAAGAAGAGTGCAAAGTTCAGAGGGCAAATGGGGAATGGTTTTCAAAGGTTTTATGTTAAACTGTCTGATGACAGTATCAGAAAATAGAGTGAGGTTATGCTAAATAAGGCTCTGTGCCATTTACTTGACAAGATTTTAGCTATTCTCTAGAATCTGCACTGCTTAATTTTTATTAGCTGCCTTTTAGAGGTGGGCCTTGAGGCCAAGTCTTTTACAGATGGAATCATGACCCTACATGGAGTCACCGAAAGGAATGTTTGACTTAAATAGTGGTAACCCCAACTCTAATGCATATTAAAAGCAACCAAGGTTTCCTGTTCATTTCTTGACAGCATCACATGCTCAAAGGTGCTTGAGTAAAACATGCCTCGCTTTTTGGTAGACTACCATTTCTCGTTCTAACAATGGGGCGGTGGGCCATCTTAACAGACACACACACAGTCCTCATGTCCTTGGAGAGCTTTTATTGGTGGTTAAATTACTAATATCTACGGCCTAAAAAAAGAACAGAAGATATGGGACCAGGATGAAGAAATACAAATGTCGTTCGAACAAACGATGGGAGGGCAACTTGCCAGGTTGTTGCAGTTCACTTCAAGTGTCATCCAGGCCTCAACTGTAAGAACAGGACATGGATCAGTCTTGATAAATAATTCACAGCTCTCATTACTAAATCATTGTCCATCTGTCATACTTAAGAGCAGCCCTCTAGTCATTTTCAGCCATGATTAATAGGGTTTGTTCAGGGTCGACAGAGTGCAACCATTTTACTCACCATCACTGACCAAAACACCCCTCGACACACGGGCCATCGAGTGTTGAGCAGAATTCAGTTGCACACATGAAGTAAATCTGAAATAAAACTCACAGTGGCACCATGTCAGTCACCAGTGTGGCATGCTAACATTTTACCTTGGAGTTCATGATAATTTACACATACTAACCCATTTTCTCAATGTAGGTACTTTGATAACACGCACACACACACTTTACATATATGTTTTTAGGGAACAGAATACTGAACTACAAGGAAGGACGGATTGAATTTATGTAGAATATTTCTGAGAAAGATATTTTATGTTTGTTATCACCCGTCTGTCACTTAATCGTGACACATTTGGGGTGTCCAGATCTAGAACTGGACGGTGTTTTTCTTTCGACATGTTTTGTTAACACAGTAATTATTCAAACGCTAACTCTTTGTATACAAACATTCATCCATTGTGCCATTTTGGGAATTTTCTTGTATGCAACTGGCTTTCTAGCTGACTCACTAACCAGTTGCAGGGAGAGGTCAGCCCTAATAGGCTGCAGTTAAATAGCCAAGTGGGCATGTTTGGCATTTGCCATTTTTTTCAGAGCATGTGGGATAGCACAAATGACTACCTGGCAACTAGCGACTGCAAAACCCGACATTGTAAAAACACTATCAGAGAATGAGAAACCAAACTATAAATTTCCTGGTTCACTTGTGTTGTAGTCGTGGCCTCCTACTTGGTACTATACATTCAATCACATCTACATGACTCTAATTTTATAAGAGGTCATCCTCTTGTGTGTGAACATGCCCCAACACTGACAATGATAGTATTTAATGGCTTGTGAATGTATAGAGCATAGCTGGTCAACGTTTATCCTTACCTCCTCATTCAGGTCTTTGACGTCTCCTTCAGAAAGGAACTGGAAGGTTGTCATGGTGAAGCGACGTGTTTGAGGATCAGGGGAGTGAGATTGAGGATCAGATTGCACAACCTGAGAGGTTGGATCCAAGGGGTTGGGGCATCTTGATACAGGCAAAAGATATTACAGATAAACCTTGTTAGTCTTTATGTGAGGGAAAACGATTCTTTGCTATTTCATTTGTCCGCAGCTGCACTGCATTTCTGTTTGAAATGTAAAGCTGTCTTACTGAACACTCAAGCAGAGCTGCAAGAGGCACTCAAACATACCCGTTATAAAGCAACACCCACACCGAACTTCCAGAGCGTGAGTAGGCCACACAGTAGTGGACCAGGAGCCGCAAAGTGGGGTCCGGGGCGTTGAGCATCCTCACTTCCAGGTAGAGGGGTTTCCCCAGTAGCATCTGCAGGGGCTGGTGATACTGTGGGTAGTAGCTGGTGTACTGAGCATCTGAGAGAGGGTGTATTGTTATGGAGGGGAGGAGGTTCAAATGTTTTGTTGCACTTACAAATCAGTCGCGCTATAGCAGATTAAAAAGCAATATGGTCTGAGGCATTCATCCACATGTTGAAAAAAGTATAAATGCTGTAAATATTGACCATACATTCCTGTGTTGCAGGATGGAGAAAATTTGTCTGCCTACCTTTAGCCAGGCGGAGTTGGACGCCAAACACGCCCTGGGTCTGGACCGCTGGCCCCAGGGTAGGAGTTTTTACCAAGTAGCTCACTGTTAAAGCACTGCCTGGTACATAGCGGCACTCCACAAGCAACCTACCAGTGAGAAAAGACACAGGGACATTCATCCACTGATGGTTCAGCTTCAATAAAATGAAGGGCAGTGGATTAGTTGATTGGAAGCAAGCAATCATGGGAAGAACAAAGAAGTGCAAGTGATTAAACTAAAGTTTTCCTGACCTGGAAAAGCGAGTAATAAACTTGGCCCCAAATGATATGGAGTTTTTTGAAGCCAATGCAGATTCTGACAACCGATTCAAGGAGTTTAAAAAAAACATTTAAAAATCTCTCTCTCTAATATTTGATGTACAAAAGCAACATAAGTGAAGTTACTGTCAAAACCCGTTTTACATGCATGGTGCCCTTTAACGTTAAATCAAATATCTTCTCCATTATTTTCTTTTCTGTGATTACTTCAAAATAACAGCCACCGTTCTCACGTCATCTTTGACAGTGGCACTTCAAATATGATTTACACAGACAGATCAACTGAAATGGGTGCCAATTTTAATACTAATCATGCACACACTGCAATACAAACTGTATCACCATACACTTGCAGAAATCACTTCTCAAAAGGCAAATCATGCAAAACCACATTTTGTCAGCCATGCATGTTCTTTACTTTCTACTCACACTCATGTTTACCATTTCATGAGAAAGTAAGATTATACGTGCATTCCATTGGCAAAACTTACCATCCAACCTAATATCGGACGATATCACCAGTTGATGGGTCGAGCCATGGTAAAACTCTACCTAATATAGTCTCTGCTTATTGTATTAAAATGTTTAAAATAATTATCTGAAGGAGCCAAATAATTATCACTAAAATTGTGAAATGTTTTTACATTGCTGTACACGTTTGCTCTCGTTGATTACAAAACCTATAGTCCCACAATGAGTTGTCGGCTTTACTGTCACTATAGTAGCCTTCACAAACGTTCTGAATAAAAACAAAGTTGTACTGTTCAGTCCACAGGCTGAATAAAAAGTAAATTAATTAATGAAAAACTTGGTCTGACCTGACAGGAGAATCTCTCGTGATGGTGCCATAATTGAGGCTGATAGTCTGAACTATGTTGATGACTTCCACCATATAGATCAACGTTTTCCCAACTTCCTGCGAGGGCAGAGAAAGCGCACATGGTTGACCACAACCATTGCAGCATCAAATAATCCAAACAGCCTGTGCTTATTTAACATTATAATATATAGATGACGTTCCACTCAGTCCTCACCATTCTGCGAGCCCCGCAGCCATCCATGGGGAGCTTGAACAAGGCATAATCAGAAGTCACTTTCACTGGTTTACAGGTGGAATTGTTGGCAACCCCCAATTGGCCAGGGGACAGTGGGGGCTCCGTGAGGGATGCAGGCACAGAGAAGACAAAGTGGCGGTCAACTGTGCACTCTGGAAGAGCAAACACACACACACACACACACAAAAAAGCTTACACTGAAGCACAAGCATGGTAATGTAAAGGTCAAGCGAAGAAAAGGTCACATCATTCAGGAGGCCACTGATAAAACCCTAGGTCTTACATACACTCTTCCACATTCTGTGTTGCTGCCAGTTTACTACCCCGATTGTGCCGCTACAAATGCAGCAGCTGTTGTGCTTACATTTTTGCGCCCAAAAGAACTCAAGTGTTCTCTGCTAAGTGGCGTGAAAATGGCTCAGACGCACCATCCATGTGGTAGTAGCAGGCAGGGGGTTGCTTGCTGAAACAGCAGCCCATGGAGAGACATGATGCCTGGGATACCAGACCTTGTTGACAAGGGATCCGTTGGTCTTTGGGAAGGCTGCAATCTTAAAAAAATGAAAGCATGATAAAAGGTCATTTTCCCAGTTGAAACACGATCATTAATTGCCATTCAAAGCCTTTCAGGGGCCCACAGACAAAAATACCATGTCCAGATGAAGAGGCGGCAGCTGGACAATAAAATTGAGCCTCCATCCTGCCGCTTTGAGTCATATGGGTGACACTAATGGTGTACATGTTATCCTTTGAGACAAAACATTGAAAAACAAGTTAATGATCATTTATACGAAAGGTTGTGTGCTCAGTGTGAAATCCGAGTCAATACTCGCCTTCACACTCATGTGACAGCGCGTGTGTAACTGGAGGCTAAAATGGATTTTGCCATTTTTTCCGATGCTGGGAGAATACCCACAGTGCTTTGGAGCCTCCTGGATACTTATTTCATTCCCTTTTGCATCTGAAACATTGAAGACCAAAAAACCCAGCATTTTTTTGGTGCATGCTCAAACTGGCAAATGCACTGTAAATATCTACTGGACCAAAACCAACCCTTTCCCCCTCCCCCATTGAAATGTATACCAGAGCAGCTCCCTTGAAGCAAATCAAACTCACACAGAGCCGATTGTAACCATATGCATTTCATACATATACCAAACAGTACAGACTGGGGTCAAAGCACATGCGCACCTTTCACAACAATTTCAGAGATTGGACCAGGTGGGAGCTGAACTACCATCTGATTGGAGGAGCAGAAGACTTTGGGCTTTGGAACAACAGACGGGTTAATGGAAGTCTTGCCAAACACAGGTTTTTGTGTCGATGCAGGTGACTCAGTCGGGTACTGGGACACAGGAGTGTGTATTGGTGAATAGCTATCCGGATAAGCGTACTGGTAGGAGCCACAAGGTGTTTGAGAGTAAGGGGGACAGTTGGCTTGGTGATGTTCCTCAGATGGAGGTGAAAGCAAGTAAATGGGGTCTTGGGGATAAGGATAGCTGGGATTAGCAAAGGTGGAAGGAGGCAGTTGACTGTGATCTTTTTGGGGATGGAAAAAGTGTTCATGTGGATTGTGAAAGCTATATAGATTGGATGGAAGATGGTAATGTGGCATTGGCGGTTGTTTTGGTGGACTGAAAGGGGGAGGATGTGGTCTTGACATCGAACCTGCTGGTATAGGATAAGAAGGTATTTGAAGATAATCCAGAATTGTGGGTGGGTGGGGAGCTTGAGAGGGACTGGCAGGCTCTGAGGCAGGAAGATAGACTTGGGGAAATTGAGGGGACAAGAATTTCGAGTAAGCGTTGTGGAAATTATCTGGAAATTGAGCTATCTGATCCTGTGTTGGAGGTGTAGGTGGAGGAGCTGGTAAAGGATTTTTGGGGTATTGGAACTGATGAGGCAGGGCTCCAGGTCCACTATCTTGAGAGGGATGAGGGGGAATGGCAGACTTTGAGCCAGGAAGGTAAACACTGGAAAATGTGGGTGATCGAAACCCTGGGTAAGCAAATTGGGGATAATCATGACGCCGAGGAATCTGATCTTGGGCTGAAAAACCAGGCGCAACAGGTAACGTATTTGAGGGGGCACCAGGAACACCGCCCGGAGAAAACCATGGGATGGCAGGCTTTGAGTCGGGAGGATAGACATGGGGAAATGTGGGGGACCGGAACCCTGGGTAAGCAAGGTGTGGATGACCAGGGAGCTGGGCAATCTGATCCTGAGCTGAAGATGCAGGTGCATCGGGTTGATAAGTTGAGGGGTAGGGAAACTGATGAAGTGGCGCTTCAGGAGCGCCAACTGGAGAAAACCGATTCCTGATGTCAGGCTGAAGACCGGGATTGGGGAGCCGCGGAATTTGAGTGTATGGCAAGCCAGTGTCGGTCGCGTGGCGGAAATCAGGAAGTTCGGCAATCGGATCTTGGACTGAAGATGGAGGGGGTGTAGAAGGATTTTTAGTGTATGGTACATGGGGCTGGAGAGTTTCACCTGACTGAGGTAAGGAAGATGGTGGAGGAGACAAAGTACAGGAGAGCATGATTTCTTGCTTATCGAAAACAAGTTTGAGTTCTTGCCCATCCTAAAAAGACATATACAGAGCATATTTAGTTTCAAGCGTTTGTTGCAAAAATCAGTTCAAACTAGACGACTTACTCTGAGACAAGAAGCAACGAATGGGATGAAGAAGATAAACTCTTCGGGTTGGGAGTCAACACGGTATGCACATTCGCTAGAGACAAATGGAGCCCAAACTCCATTTCCTGAAAAATACATTGTAAGGTTAAGTCAGTCAGGAAAGGGTTACATATTGACAAGATAATGATTTTTTTTTTCTCACAGCATTTACGGTAATTTGATTTTTTTTTCTCTCCACACAGCGTTTCTGCATTTTATGCCGAGTCATGAATAAGTAATAAAAAACAACAACAACTATCACTGTGCCAAACAAATGGTAAATTATGTGTAATTTATACAAAGAACCACAGACTGAGTAAATTAAACCAGCAAATGAGTTTGGACAATCCCTTGACAATGTGTCAAATTCCTCAAAATGAAGAAATTATTTTTGGTTAATGTTGGGAGCTCAGGCACAGTTAGGTATACACCGCTGGTGTCAGATGGAATCCTTTTATTTCCAAAACCACTTGTCAGGAGACCCCAAAAACGCTACGTTTGTTCACTTATTAACATTGCATCGTCAAAGAGAGCAAGCCATTTTCAACACTTTAGATTGGTCAAGAATTTGCAAAAATAACACCCACACATGTAGATTGACCAAGAGTATGGATTTGTGGGAAAAAAATGCCAAATGCACCAAATTTTGACATAGGAGCTTCAGGCCCGACACCAACAACACAATCCTGGCTTGTCGGATTTGTGTGATTTTACTCAAACAAGAAAATATTTGCAGCAAATGACTATGCAGAAATGTAACCCAACGAGGATACAATAAAATTAGAGTACCAAGAACTCCCAGCACTGGTAGACCATTCTCTTGCTGGTACAGATACACTGCCATGCCGTAAGGGGAACAGAGGACGACAGGGATTGACGATGCAGCCATAGGTTTCCGCACTGGGCAAGAGAGCTTCAGTGGATTGCCCCACCAAAGCATGGGCAGCACGTAACTGTTGTTCTGGGGGAGCAGAGGAGCAGGTTTTTGGTCAAGGACACAGTGAACCAGGTGAGGAAGGACTGCGTGAAGAATACCTCCTGGGTAATGTAGCATGCATCATATGGCACCACCATCTGAAGGTCACTCCATGATTTCCTCACTGTGTAACCGCAATATAGAGATAGCTGGAAGAGAGAGACGGGAGAAGCTCCTCCTGTTTAGAGAAATGGGAAGAGTTAACCTGGAGGGGAGTTACATTAACATCCTTTGCCTTGAGGATTTGGCATGTGGTGAACAACGAATCAGATTCATAAAAACAATGACAGTTTTTAATGTGAGTAACAAATTTCATGTGCATTTAGAACAGTGAAAGTGATTGGATTCACTAGCTAATTGGCAGTGATGCAATATCCTTTATGAACACCGCATAGGTTCTCGTGAGTTTTAAAAAATAAATAAAATCGCAAAAATCCCCTACTAGTTAATGTCCTTCACTCCTTCCATTTGGGATGCACCATTTTAAACGCCTTGGCAGTAGACAATAGTGGCCTTGTTGTCAGGACGAAGATATATGCTGGTAGCCAATATTTCTTAATTCTCATTCAGTTGGAACACTCTGAATAAGCTCTTTTTTTCTGATGTTTATGTTTAAAAAATGAAAGGAAAGGAAAAACACACAAAATAGTGGAATAGCAGAGATATACAAAATGCACCAGTCCATTCTAACCCTTGATAACCACATGTATACATTTAAGATATTTGACCTTTGTCCACAAAGAGTTGTGAGAATCCTTGTCCTGAAGCTGTGAAGCTCATGAAATTTTGATCACACAGTAGCACAGGCTTAGACGCCAGCCATTCAGATGCATGTGGAACTGTGTCAGATGATGAAACCAAGACTTTTCCTGGAACGCCAGAAAACCCTAGTACATAATCAAATTTATATACAGTACATAAAAAATTAATACATGTATGTAAAATAGACAGGGAGCATGCCAGCATTAGAGTCCATAAAAAACATTACCTGTGAAATCACTTTGATATCCATCTTCTGTGTCGAACAAACCTTGTGATCTGATGGCTTTACCTTTAGTCCAAGTCCATGACAGGCTCTCGTGAGGAACAGCTTCACTGACTTTGGATTTACTGAAGTCTGGAATATGATCTGCATAAAACGCTTCAGTTCGAGAACCGAACTTATTATACCCACTTTTGCTAGACTCGTGCAGTTCGCTTCCCTGGACAAGAAACTCATCAAGGTTCCCTTTCGTGACATCTTGTTTAACCTGTCCACGTTCGGTTAAAGATGATTCTTGGGCTTCGTGGACGGAAATACGGCTCCCCAATGGGGCTGGTGGTACAGAACCACAAAGGTGGAAAAAGTAAGTCGTTACTATAAATAAATACAAGTTGTACTTTGTCCTTTTTTCGTCGCAATTCATCTCTAGCTTGTGGACGCTTCTGTTCGCGTGTTCGCCGAGTGGTGCGTGCAGGTGAAGCTAATTAAGTGACATTAAGTTTGGACCAATCAAGGAAGTAGCTTTACAAACGTCGGTCGTTGGTGACGTCATAATTAATTGACCGTTTTTTCTCTACAAAAATGCTTGTGTGTACAGTAATGTCTCAAAAACGCCTATCAACATAAAATTGAATAAAAGCTCACGAATGCTAGAGTGAGCTTTAAACTACAATATCAGAGTGGTCAAATAAAGCACGGCCAGTCACAAACCTAGACTCTATGAGTGTAGAATTTTCCTTAAAATGTGATTCTTCTTCTTATTATTATTATTAGTAGTAGTAGTATGCAACCATTCATCAATCCATCCATTTTCCGAACCGCTTTATCCTCACTAGGGTTGAGGGGGGTGCTGGAGCCTATCCCTGCTATCTCAGGCAGTAGGCGGGGGACACCCTGAACCGGTTGTCAGCCAATCGCAGGGCACACAGAAACAAACAACCATTCGCACTCACACTCACACCTAGGGACAATTTAGAGCGTTCAATCAGCCTGCCATGCATGCTTTTGGAATGTGGGAGGAAACCAGAGGACCCGGAGAAAACCCACGCAAGCATGGGGAGAACATGCAAACTCCACATAGGAAGGCCGGAGCTGGAATTGAACCCGGTACCTCTGCACTGTGAGGTTGACGTGCTAACCACTCGACTACCGGGCTGCTCGTAGTAGTATTAGCATTATTATTTAATCTGTTTTTAATAATAGCTCATATAAATACTGGTCTCAATTGGTAATATATGCTTGTATGTCTGGATTGTATGCCATCTACGTACTCCTTGTGGTGAGCATTGTACATCACCTAATAGATAAAAAAACAAAACAAAGGAGGATTCATGGCATGTCAGCAGACGACGGAATCTGTTATTTGTCCTTTCTATAAGACATCCAACATTGTAGTATGACTCAAGCATCTGGACACTGACTATTTTTTAGAAACATGGACTTGTCTCTTATTTCGGATACTTTAGCTAGTTATGATCAAAGTCAGGTTGCAGTCACAGCAGTATTTTATAACAATTTGGAGGGACAAAAGGTGAGAACATCTTCTTGATTAAGTTGTGTCTTGGACAGGACTTGTATTGCTGTCGTGTTTCTGCTCCAAATGGGACCGTAATGTGCTCCAGTTTATTGGGGGAGGGGGGGGGGGCATAGAAGAAACTCTGGATCTCATTTAGAATGTTCAAATGTATGGCACGCTGCACTGCTTAAATTTTGTATTGACGGGTGTGGAAATTGGTTGGAAGGAGGAATGTGAAGAGGCATTTTACAGGAAAGATAGGACGAATAGTCCAATTGAAATCCTAAGAGAAATCGAATTGAAGAGGAGTGGATTTGCTTTGCGGGAACACATTATCCTTGTAAAGGGGTCTCTGCTAAAAGAAAATGAAGCATGTTCCCATCGTGAAGCACATAAGGAGGCCATGGAATGTGTCAATGGCAGCATTTAAAATCCATTTGAACTTCCAATCTTGCTACACTGGGGAAAAATGCTGGGTGTTCACTATTTAAAAGAAGACTTTTCAGCCGTGACAGCTGCTGCTCTGTAATATTTTTCCACTAAGCACTCTGTGCACAATGGCTGTTATGTGAAGGACTATGTTGAGGCCCACATGTTGGGACACGAATAGAAAACTCAACTGAATCAGAATTGGTGTTAAAGAGGTACCGGCATGCTCTCCTGCTCTCCCACGATATATAAGCACAATTTGCGGAACCCAAAAGGCCAATTACAAGCCATTCAGCGATGTCGGTCGACTTACAATTGTTCGATATGAAAACAATGAGAAAATCTTAGCTTGAGTCAATCTGTTGCCATAAAAACTTTATTAGCTAGACATTCAATGTTTTAAATAATTTTACCAATAAAATGGCTGTGTTGGGACAGAAACAAGTTCACCACTGTATTATGACTACTTGCTACCTCATTTAAACAGTCCCTCAACTTCATCAATGCGAATGGAGTAATAATATTAGTGTTTGAGATGTTACAAGCATTGCGTTGCTCACAATTAACTGTCACACCAGTCGGAAAAGATGTTAACTGCTAATGTAACGTAAAATTGTTAAACATTCTTCGAAAAATAACAAAGCACAGAGCCAGTCGGCAACTCGTGCTCGCACTAACGTTAGCAATTAAGCATATTGCATGGACTTGACTGACACAACCTTCATTACCCTTAGCCATTTCTTTGGCTGCCAATCACCCTGCTAGCCATCTTTGCTCTCCAGTGCTGCCATACATACTAGGCCATAAAAGCAAAAGTGAGAACAGTCTTCTTTCCGGTCTCCATTAAAATACAGTAATCTAGCTTCCTCAGGAAGTACAGATGTTGCCGTCTCTTCCTGCAGCTAGCCTCAGACACTTGTATTGATCTGCAAATTGGATGCGGTGCCCTTTAATATTCAGTAGGTCTGTGTAAAACTAACTCGGGGATACTAAACACTGAGTCAACAATGTTAAAAAAAAAAAATCACAATTCTGAGCAATGCCATGTACTTCATCACAGAATAAATACCTGCGCCTTTCCTATATAGGGTGATCCAGAATGTGTCGAATACTGATCTGTTTCCAGGTTGAGAAGGTCACACTGTCAAGTCAGAAAGCGCTCTCAGCAAAAAGAAGGCGTGGCAAACGTAAAAGCAGTGGAAGTCATTCTTGTTTTCTGTCTTCATCCCACCTCCAGCAGAACAATGCAACTATTGTTGGCCAGGCATGAGGATTACCACCAGCGGTGTGCCCCCCGCCCCACCTCCTCCCCGAAAGATCTTTGGCCTGAGGGCAGAGATGAGCTAAGCCTGCTTTCTAAACATGCTTTTGTCAAAAGAAGACCTACACTCACTTGAGCTTTTCTCTCATCCGACACAGGTAGTAAAAAGCTTTAGTGGATGTACATTGGCTGACTGGGGGTGAGCCTCTAAAAACATGGCATTATTTGAAATATCCACTGCATCTGTAATATGTCACAAGTGAGCCAAGCACCAGCGGCCTCACACTTACTCACTCACTCATTCACTCCAGCACCATAGTCACAGCCTTTGCTTGAACAATACCATGAGTTAAATAGAAGTCAATCGTGTCAGACTGTTATTTTGTAAATACCAGCGTTTTTAAAGGCCTTAGCTGCAGTTCGAGGTTGCCACGGCGATGCTCGCTCATTTCACTTCTGTTGCAATTCGGTGTCAACTAGATTTTTGTGCTCTGGTGTCAGTCAGTGAGCTTCCCCTATTTGGTTCTTTTCTGTAAATCTGGACTTCATGTGAGACTATCTTAGAATATATATATATACCGTATATATATATATATATATATATGTGTGTGTGTGTGTGTGTGTGTATTATAACTTTACAAAGTGTTTTGACATAAAAGAGGCACCGGTATTCTAAAAATGATGGCTTTTATACCGTTATAATACTGATACAGCTTGGAAACCCATTCAGCGGAACCTCTAAAGACCTGCTGTTGAACAGATTGCAGTTGGTCCAAATTCTCAGCGGAAAAAATGCATCTATAGTTGAACAAAAGCTGAGTGCAAAATGCTGTAACATTTTTTTTTCCCCCTGTGGCTTTTTTTTTGCAGGTATTTTGCAGCTGAGAGGCAGCATCAACAA
Source organism: Hippocampus guttulatus (assembly GCF_054856545.1). Lineage (NCBI taxonomy): Eukaryota > Metazoa > Chordata > Actinopteri > Syngnathiformes > Syngnathidae > Hippocampus > Hippocampus guttulatus. The sequence goes on along the minus strand of NC_141269.1, from coordinate 8,820,333 downwards.
GGGCAGTAAACAGTTTCAAAACATTAAAAACAATAGGACTCAAGTTTGGAGTGTTTTAGGGGAAGAAATACAACAAACTGTGCATTTTATACAAAACTGTGACTCAAGAGGATGCAAATGTGTCAGAGCATGTAGTAATTGAGAGCAGATGGATGGTAATGACAGCAGAGTACAGAGATTTACTGCTGCAGCAAAAATGCTTGAGCGCATATTGCTTCACATGGGATGTAACCACATTTTTTTGGGGCGGGGGGGGGGGGTATTGCTGAGCATTTACATACTGTTAGTTCCTTCCGGATCATCATTTGGGCTGAGGATATTTAAAGTACACTGCATGCTGGATATGTATTTGAGTATGATTACAACTTTCGGAAACGAATCCCTCCAGCAGTATCAATCAAAACTGAACATGATCTTTGAAGTGAATTATTATTATTTTTAGTTACGGCCAAGTAAGAGTACGTTGCTGTCATAACGGCTGATGGTAACTCAGTGACAGTGTATTGCCTGGCAGTTTCTTGATAATACATTTGAAGGTTTTTATTACTGATTTGAACTAGTATGAAACGACAGACTTTCACTGTGTTTCACGCAGCATGCACTTACTGTACAAGCCAATAGTATATCCATACTTCATGATGAGACAAAAGTTCATGGTCAAAGCAAACAAATAAATAAAACAAACAAACAAACAAACAAATGCAGGTAGACAGTCAAGGGGTGACCTCTGAAGCATCATTTCTATAAAAAATATCGGTGGAATTATGTACTCAGACATTACAGCATTCAACTTTGGAGCTTCCATGCTTGAATGTGTATAAAGTGTGATAGTAGTATGACAGGATTTGCGGGTAGTTGGCAAATGCACAACTACAGTAATACTTTCCATAACCCGAAGGCACATATTTGCGCGGTATCTGGGGATTCCTACAATAGTTGGTCATGTTACCATGAGGATTACAATGCTTCATTTATTTATTTATTTTTCTTTGGCAGCTCAGATTGCATTCATCCATTCCAAATTCTGAGGTAACTGCAATTATTAGAACGTAGACCGAGTCTGATTGATGATGTTCTGCAACTACATGGAAATAAAGGAAATGGCCAGTATTATCTCATAGTCCTACAGAAAAAAAAATACAACAACCTGCTATGTGGACCGTTTGTTAAAATAACTTGAGGAAACACTCCAAACGAGCGTTAAGTGAGACACGTTGTAAAACACGTTTTTAATTTTTGAGGACAGCATGCAGAGTAGCTTTTTGGTGACTGTGGACATTTCATTGAGAAGGAAAAAAATGTGAAACTTTCTGGGTGGGGCTTGCACAAGGGGAAGAGAGGGAAAACAGGCCGTTGTGTGTGCGTCCCAGTCAGAGCTGGGTGGGTCTTCTACTGCCATTCGCATTTTCCAAATAACTCCCGGGCTGTGCGTTCGAGCGCTTTCAGGTAATACTTTATTATTCTCGATTGCATTCTTTTACTCCTAATTGTTCCTCTTGTTCAACCGACTGAAACGCGCGTTTTTTTCGTGGTTTTGTGGTTACTCAAAGTGCAGGGAAGCGAGATTTACGGCGGAGCCCAAACTTTCAAAGTAGCACAGAAGGGTTGAAAAGTTGCGAACGTAAAAGGCACGCATTGGAAACTATTCCATGTCGAACGGTAACCGTCATAAATTACGATGTATGTAAGCCGAAACCATTATTATAATTTTTATTTACATTTATAATTATGGTCAAGCGTCGCGTTCTCGCGCTCTTTTCAAAGCTGTTGTCGGCATTGTACAGTAGAGGGCCTGCGCGTGTAATTTGGGAATGTCCGGACACCGTCGCAACAAAAGTGGCTTTCTCGTCGACGGAAATAGCTTCAAGCCCCGAATTCGACCACTACAAATGGTACTTGTTAATTTGTCCCACGATGCGCCACAATAGGTGTTTGAAAGGTTTATTACATCGGCGTGGGGGAATTTGTTGGGGCTGGGCTGGGGTGGGGTGGGGGGCACATCTGTCTGCGGGGCTTTCAGGGGCGTTTTTGGGGGGCCCTCTGTCTGTCAGCTCCCATTCGCAGTGTTTTATCTGGGACAGCTGTGAGGGGCTTTCTGTAAGGGGGAGGTTGACTTAAGTACTGTACAGTGAATGCTGTGCATCCTCCCACGCGCGCGCACACACACACGCGCGCGCACACCCCACAGTCCCTCCAAATCACCGTGCCAATATTTCTTTTGCCAGAGGGTCACAATGTTGATGCTGGCTGGAATCGTTGTTGTGCATCTCACCGCCATTATCCTGCTCCTCATTGCTACCATTGATAATGTAAGTATGGTGTTTTTTTTTCCCGTTCATACAACGCTCCCCCCTGCCAAAATGACTCGCGTTCCAATTATGTTTGTTTTACCCAAATGAAAACACGTGGCAGACGTTGGGTGTTATTTAACAAGTTTTATGACAGTTTTGGGGTGGGTTCGGGTTAGTATTTTATTACCCACATTTATCACCCATATTTCTTTTTTTTCCCCACATTATAATGTGATCTATGAAAAGAGTTTCCAAATTATTTATTTCATTTCATATCATGAAAGGGTAGTCTTGTGTTAGTTTCTTTCATGAGATATTTTACTTGCTTATACATTTACAAAGATAGGTTGTTAGAATTGGGGGGGGGTGTAGTGAAGAATTGCACTTCATTATAGGCATTTCTAATATTGCGCCTCTCTTTGGTAGCTAAATAAGGAAACAAAAACTGAGAATTAACATAAAAAATATTGAGCACAGCTCTTGTATTGGATTGGGTACACCTTGCTCTGGTGATTTAACAGGTCGCTAAATTGCATACGGGCAACAGAAATGGATACAAAGTGGTTTAGAAACAAATCTCCCTGAAATCAGTTCTGTATTTCGTGGCATAATAACGTGACATTTACATCTACCTGTGACTCTGTAGGCCTGGTGGACCACCGATGTATTGTCAACTGACTTGTGGGGAAGATGGGAGCTGGTCAACTCAGCCTGGCATTACACTAACCTGAAAGACTCCCCAGAGGGTAAATGCTGTTTAAAATTTGCTTACCTGACAGATGCTGTCCCACTGCAGTGAATAAGATATGGTCACAGGTGTTAAAAATGAGTCAGTATAAGGCCTGCTGGCACGTGCCATGTGCACGTAACAGCTAGAGCCTGTCCCATGAGCAAATTATTTGTGTTTAAATCGCGCTATGCAAATATGCAATCATCAGCGTTTTTTGTCATTCCTTCACTTTGTATGTGTTGCTATTACAGAGTACCTTCAGGCGGTACAGGCGACTTCAGTGCTGGCGTGCATCTTCGCCATCCTATCCCTGTTTGTCTTTGTGGCTCAGCTCTTCACTCTGCCCAAAGGCCAACGCTTCACCTTCACCGGTGTTTTACAGTTGATCGCCTGTGAGTGATAACAGCCTTGTTTTCTACAACCACAGGGAACCTTTCAGTCCGCTGTATTAGATGATGTGCTTAGATGTCTTTATAATGAATGAGCTAATTTTCTGATTAAGCGCATATTCACATACTGTACATTCTTACTGAGAAAGAGGGAAGGATCATTGCAAATTTTTAATGATGTGGTGGAATCAATGAATGGTGCGAGTCTGTTTGCTGGTAGCCAGAGGCAGGGTTCAATCACAGCACATTTGTTTGTTCTGCATGACACAATTAAGACAAAGGTCATGTGTTCTGAAGTCTCGAGAATCTGCTAGGTTAAACTGCACAAGACGAATGGAATGTCATGCACAAAAAGCAGTGACTGAAAATAAACTCAACCTGGATAAGCACCAAATCGCACACATATCACTGATCATAGAGTTGGATATCCGGGCAGAAATAATATTTCGCTTGAAAAATTGATGAAAATATTACATGTAAAAAATAAACTGATGGGAACTGGGCAATGGTATTTTCTCAGAGTGGAAGTCTCACCTCCTCAAGGGGGCGCCAGAGGATCTCAGGGGAAGTGCAGTATCGTGAGAAAACTACAGACGAAACATATTCCCGCCAAATTAGCTTCAGATACATGCTCAATGAAATTGGGTTGATGTTTAATTCTAACAATGAAGGGTGAGACTCAACTGTATACGGTTATGGTTAAAGTAAAATAACAATTAGAGGTATAAAAAGCCCAGAATGTTATGGTCATTTTCGAATGTTAGTTTGAACAGAAGTCTTACATATGAAGTCTTCCTGTAGCTCCAATTGCCTTAGGGCGTTTTCCTCACTTCTCAACATAATGGACAGTCAGAAGTGAGCAGAAAAGTGAGTCAGGCGAATGAATCGTCTTGTTGGGCACCGATTTTCTGCTCTAAAGATTTGTAACACTCATTGTCATCTGCATTTAAAGTAGATTTCATAGTCTGAATCCTCTGTGGGCGAGAGACAGATTGATCCAGTGTTACACCAAATGCTTTCATCTCATTTGATATCATTTAACGAGTGCTCTAATATGTTACGGCCGCTCCTGATTTGGATTAAAACACCATATTTCCTCTTATTGTGGCCTTTGCTTCCCTGCACCAATGAATCATGGGGTGTGTCGTCCACATGTGCCCAGGAGGGAATCTTAGAAATAACAGTGACAAATACCATACATTAAGACGATATACACTGCATGAAGAGCTGACATGGCATCTGTAGAGTTGTCAATCAAAAGCAGACACAGCATCTGTAAAGCTGCCAATCAAGAGCAGTCATAGCATCTGTATAGCTATCAATCATAATTAAAGACATGCATTCTGGAGTCAAAGCTTCAAATTTTCTTCAACGTTTTCCCAGAAAGAAGAAGCAAAAACTTATTAACAATCCTATATCTTCCAATGAAAAGCGAGTGAAAAGTGTTGTCTGGAGAATTTATCCGAATGCTCCGTATTCCATGCTGATGATTCACACGTCATCGATCCCCAGTACTCGCTGTAGTTAAGTAAACACCCTCAACCAGTACATGAGGAAATTGTTCTTCTTGAGTTGTTATTATTGGTATATGGAGTTTTCGGTTATGAGTAAAAACTGACTTAAGTGCTCCATTCTCGCCCGCAGGTCTGTTTATAATGATAGCTGCCTCAATTTACACCGCCGAGTTCCACGCCAATGAAGACGGAGCATACGGACACTCCTATATCCTGGCCTGGATCTCATTTGTCCTCACACTCCTCTTAGCAATCACCTATCTCGTTCTGCGGAAAAAAAGTGAGTGAGTGGAAACAGAGGAGTCCGGGATCTGTGATCACATTCCTTCTTAATTGGGACGTTCAAGAAGTATCCTCCAAAATTGTGACAAATATTTGTTGTTGGGAGTTAAACAAAATGGGAATATTGCTCAGTCATTTAAAAAATACATATATGCCTCATTTATCATTTTATTGTGCAGATTTCCCATCCCGAAATCTGATGGTATAGACCACATGGGAGTAAAGTGCTCTAAATTTGTATAACAAGCTAATTTACATCATTACCATAACAGTCAAATTAGTTTCAGTGGCAAATTATAATGATGTGAAATACTTTAAACATCTCGTGGCAAATTAGGCATACAGTATGTCAACTGTGACTTTACTAGCTTGGTGCTAGTTACTGTAGCATAAACTTAGGGAGAAGTGGGAGAGACATTGTCTTTTTTTTTTGTTGTTTTGTTTTTAGTTTACACAAAAAGTTTTAGAACGTCGTACATGTGGATTTTGTTACCAATGAATGATGTAGCCTCTATGCTAAGCTAACCCAAACTACAGCCAGACATGGCTTCATACATTTTCTGTGCAAACAGGAGTGTAGCATCTCTGTGCCTTAAGTCTCACACTGTTGGCTCTTTCGAAGTAAAGTCACCAGTTAAGATTATTTAGGAAGTGGGGTCTTGATAAGTCGAAGTGCTGACCCCCCGCCCCCTAAATCAAACTGAGGCTTCCAACAACTACCACAAGAAAGAAGTTAACATTCTGTGTAAAGTTACAGCATGTTCGCAACGCTACACCTTCCCTGTTGCAGTACTTGAACAATTCAACAAGCCTTAATTGAAAATCGAAGTAGTTTTAAGTCATGCATCTTTATTTTCTGATTGAAGTATAGTGTATTCTTGTTTAATCCATGTACATTGTAACCATTATATTTTTGTAACATTTTGTTATGTACCTTTACTTTTCAAACTATGTTTTGCATTTTGTTTGTAGTTGGCTGCTATCTTAAAAGAAAAAAACAAAGTACATCAATTTGTACATATGAACCAGGTATGGAGGACGACAGTGTTTCATTTGATCATATTTCTAAATTATGCATTCGAAGGTTTGTAATTACATTGGAGTGAAGCCATACACTATAATCAATAAACAACCATTAACAAACACCGCTTCACGCTTCATTCATCAAATCAAGCTCAACAATATGAAATGACTGGATAAATACTATATGTATGAAGAACTACTATCTTGGCAATATGACGAACGTTAAGGTTTTGGGTTGAACTCTTTGCTCGAACTTTGCATGTTCTCCCTGAGGCTGAGATGTGAGTTGACTCTGGCTTCATTCCACATTGCAAAAACCGCGCATGTTAACTTCATTTAAGACTCTGAACTCCATAGGCGTGAATGTGAGCATGAGTATGTTTGACTATGTGTACCCTGGCGGGTCACACCCAAAGTCAGCCAGAACAGTCTCTCTCTGAGAACAGAAGCTATAGAAAACGGATGGAAGTTCCATTCGGGGGGGAGCACGAAATAACGATGTTAACATCATACCACAAATGTTTTTTTCAAGGTTTTACATTTTATATTTCTCTCAGCGCAAGCATTTCTTGAAGTCTTAGAACAGACCCAGTCTCAAGCAGGAATGTTTCCATGATGTTAGCTATCGTTCCCAGAGGAAGCGGATGAGAACAGGACGCTACTAAATGCCTTGGCCAGAGGGTGTGATGCGCTCCTGAACCACTAGGTGAAGGAGGTGATTCTGTTCAGCGGTCAGCAGTGGCCTAAGGTGGAAAAACAAACCAACAAAAAACTGTAAATAAAAAACATAAAGATACACCATGAGAGGCAACACACTGCTCCTGATGGTGAGAAACATTTTGGAATGCTTACCATAGCTCAGTCTGAAGAGACTTCAGGGACTCTGTGTCTTTCTCTTGGCATGCCATCTGTGAAACACATTGGCTTTTATGTGCTGCACAAATAAATTCAGATGGCCTTGACAAGGGATGTGACTGTGTTTGTTCATAAACTCGGTTGATATTTCACTATACGCTCCTCTTTTTGTTCGGGCTTCATCAAGCAACAATACTATTTATCAGTCCTTTGAGGACACGTGTACAAATGCTGCAGATTAAAATGGGAAAACTGCGATCCATTTAAAAAGCAGGGGCAATCCCAGCACATTTTATCGCAGCTTTGCAAAAGGCCCCGAGGAGAAGACCAGGAAATCCTGTCAAGTGCAAAAGTATGCGGCTGATGAAACTCACCACCACCGACTGCAGGAGCAGGAAAACATTCTCTGGTAGGAAGGTCACTGAAAGAGAACACAAGCACTGACTCGTTGGGCCTCAAATAATGGTTAATTGTAACAAGCCACCGCCCTCTCAATCAAACAAAGAAGACGGAAGAGGATCTTAATCCTTTTGATCAGCAATTAAAAGTGTCTCCACCTTGGCTGTGTGGGTCAAAGGACTCCCATGCGTATCTCTCCAGTGTTTGCGCATGTTCTGGTAGCAGCTTCTGAGGCGGAGGCTGCACAGAAAAGTGAAACGATTCAAAACATTTAAGAGGCTTCATGATTTACAATATGGAATAGAGAGGCAAACAACTGGTGTTATGCCGGGTTATCGATTCTTATTGTTTCGGCTTTGCCTTCCTTTCAGACTAAACCTTTAAATCTCATCTGCGTGCTGCAATTTGATGGCTGCCTGTCACTAAAATTTTGGTCTTTGTCTATGCAGCTTATCGAAACAACGCTCCTGTGCAATTTAACCGACTATTCCATTCTCACTTTCAATTTAATTCTTATACACCGAAAACACAGCCTTGTGGATGACAATGTGTGCCTACCCCGACAGATATCCTCCGATTGTTGTCCATGCAACCTAAAAGTCAGAACAGATACGTCTTTTGTTTTGGCAACCAGTTTGTGATTTGCAGTATGATATTTATTTCCATTTGTATGATGTAAAATGTTCATAGTACATGCAAAACGGTTATCATTGTTGGCCACAGGGCAGCAGAATATAACAGGGATGGCAATGGCTAGTGATGAAAAAAGCGGAAAGGGGCGTGGCCTGGACGGGGCGACCAATCACAACAAGTAAGACATCATACACGTCCAATCGCAGGGCTGTTTACAATCGGAAGATGGAAAGACTGATCGGGAGAGCTCGTGAAAACTCGACGATAAGGTACCTGACCTCCCCTAAAATTTTCTCAACGGATTTAGACGATTCACAAAAATGATCAATTTAAGAAATAAAACGGCGGATTTCCGCGTATCCGCGGAAAATTGCCATCCCTGATACAAGCATCATTTTAATGTGTGTCGCTACAATACAACTTTTGAACTTTGACGGCAAATAGATATTGTTCTTAACTGCCATGAAAAGTCTTAAGATAACCGTTGTGTGTGGAGTGGAATAATGACGAGGGGATATTACCGCAAGTCGCAACTAAAGTTCATGTCAACTTAATGGTTGAGGCAGACGATTACTCTTCACTATTATCCAGCAGATACTCATTTTTCCAGATACTGCTTAATCACTTCTGGGATGGGGCATCATTCATTATCTGTCTCAAACTATTTTTTTTTTTAAATCTTTTTTTACAGGAAGTGAGTTTGTAGCTCACTTTCAGGTAGTCAACTTTGCACAACAACCTGAATGACCTTGTAGAAGGAGTTCAAGGAAAAGGGGGCTTTGAGATACTCCCCCATTTTCACCATTCAACTGTTTTGGAGCAGTGCTGACCTGCATACAGTCCAATACATGGATTAATAAAAAAAAAAAAAAAAAAAAAAAAAAAAGATTGTACCTCAAGCAACATCAGCAGTAATACTCTGGCGATCTCACATCTCGCCACAATGTCCAGAAAAGCACCTGTAAGATAAGTTAAAAAAATATATATACTGTAAGGAAGGGATGCAACAGCTAACCAATAGAACAGGATGCGGGAGGATAGGAAATGACAGGAAAGGACAGGTCCGGGCTTGTGAGCCTGGCAGCGCAAATAGTATGTGGTGTGAGTGTCTATGCAGTGCAGAAACACCTTTTGGGATTATAGAGGACAGTCGGGCGATTTGACGAAATCAAAAAGGCTGTCATTTTGAGTGCATTAAAAACCAGATGACCGGCAGGGCAGAGGAGCTGAGCAGCTGGACAAGTGGACAGCACAACTGTGCTGTAGTCTGATCTGCTGGCTGACTCCCCATGCCCTCCCTGGGGAAACCTGACTGCAGAATACTTACAGTGTGGGAATTTCCCTTTATTTATATAATAGTACATTTGAGGTACATTTAAAAACAGTTTTATCACAGTTGGCAAGAATTACGGGTTTGTCAATCATTTTTATTTCCTTTTTTTTGTGGACATGGACAGATTTAAGCGCTGTGAAAGGAGCCTCACCAACAAGGGTGCTGGTGCCTGGTAGTTGCAGTCCTCTCTCCTGGCACGTAAGCTGCATTTCCGTAAACACTGACAAGGCGCCATCATAGTCACCTACAAAGAGACACAAGTTACATAAGATAAGATACAAAATGTCAAAGATGTGGTAATGCAACTCTTTATTGATTAATTAGTCAATCGGCTGTTTCGTATCCCATTCATCCCTTTTCTAAACTACCGTATTATGCTCCTACTTTGGGTTGCAGGCGAGCTGGAGTCTTTCCTAGCTGACTTAGGGTAAGATGCATCAGAGACATTAAACTCACGTGTGAGAATTTTACATGAAGCCATTTCTCCCATCGACAAAAGAGATTCCACTGGCATCTGTGTCTGTAGCTCTGCGGCCCTCTGATAATGAACAATAGCTTCTCCTGGTCGGTTCATCTCCTATTGCAGATGAAGCGTCTTATCAAATGAAATATAGTACGTCACCCATATCGTGTGCTACTTGAATATGAGAGCTTACTTTGAGTGCATTGCCAAGTTCTAAACACAGACTGGCTGCCATCACAGGCTGGTTCATTTCAACATACACCTGTAAAAACAACAGCAATTATCAGACAGTCACTGGATACATTTACTTGGCACAACAGACAGTTTCTCGCACTTAAAAATCAGAAAAAAGGGCATCACAGTGAACCTTGATGGCAAAACTGTAGCAGTTGAGTGCAGCCTGCAGGTGCTCGTCAAAGCCTGGTGCCTGCAGTGAGCGATTCTCTTTCTCAGAGGAAAGAAAAAGGCGTGCAGCATCAGTTAGCGCCAGAGCTTCTCCTGGAGCGTTAAACAGAGTCTGCTCACACCTGCAGGAGCAACAATCACAACGTGATAATACACAAAAGTGGAACACTGCTGCTGCAACTGTACAGTCTGGAATAAATGTTTTAACGACAGCTGGTGTTTGACTCCAGAACAGATTATTTCTATTTCCATCATTTAATATTGAAATATTTAAAAATCAATCCGGTCTTCAATACTGTATATGTAAATAAACAAAAGCAACAACATCAGCTATATCTGCACAGCTGCACACGAATGATGAGCTCCCAGACCAAAATAGAAAAAGTTATTCTTTGTATTTCATTAACATATGGGATCAGGAAGTTTACAGCCAATCAAATAACTGAACATGCAAGCACAAATTTGTTTGTATAATCTCCGCTTTAGAATTTGCCTACTTCTTACGAGCAGGGCCTGGTCACTTACACAAAAAAATTAATATTATTTGTGTATACGTTCCCTTACCGGGCCATGGCCAGGTTACAGAATGCGGCATACTGCAAACAGTCCTGCTGCTTTAGCTCCTTGGCTAGTTGACCTGAAACAACAAACATTGCTGAATGTAAGCTAAGCAAAAAATGGAAAATGGAGATGCTAAATTGGTCATTACTCGAACATGAAAACATACCAAATTGCTCACTTGCCTCCGCAACATTTGGCTTCCGAAGGAACCGTCTGCAAAGAGGGCATTTTTTTTTCAATTTTCGCAACGAGCAAAATGTTACTGTGTTACTATCAAATAATAATAATAATAATAATAGATTTTATTTATAAGCGCCTTTCAAGACACCCAAGGACACTTTAAAATAACAAAAAACACAAAACAATAATGGTGTCCAAGTGCTAGCAAGCAGACGCTTCACCGAGTGGCACAATGCTATGCATTGGCGATGCCGCTAGCTCCTTAATAGCTGATTTATATCCTAGCCTGGAAACATTTTCATAAAACATCTATTTGTGAGCTGCAGTAATAGCGGGCGAGGAGGGATCCACTCATAAATATTACATCCCTCTACCAGTCGACGGAAGCTAGCAAACTCTATCTATCTTGCTAGACAGCAACAATTACATCTAGAAAATCTGGAAAACTTTCAGCTGATGTTATTTTTCCTGACGATTAATTCCGCCAAAACTTACTTTTTAAGCTTATTCGATACAGCACGATATCTCGCCAAGAAGTCACCTTCTGCAGCCATGGCCACCGCAGGCAACACAAAAGCAACCCGGAAGTGCAGCAACTGTCAGCAATGTTGTGAGTGGCTACTTTTTCGTCCTCTATTGGTTGATTCTTGGCGGTTGGCAAACAACCTTATGATACATTACTGCCATCACCTGGTATGGAGTGTGGATCTTGAGTTTACTCAAACGGGCGGTGGGGTTAATCCGATTACCGGTACAGAACTGTATGTTTGTTTCACTCAATTATTGCAATATTATCTTATATTCTTTCTTTTGTGAACTCTGTGTCAAATTTTCCAAGCTAAATTATCTTTTCATTCTCTTTAATATTACAATGACATTTATTCTCTCAACCACACACCTTTCACACCTAAATAAGGTACCCTCCATCGTTTCTACTTCCCCATAGCTACAATTACGAGTATCATGCTTGCCTATTCCGAATAACATGCCTTGCACCCTTTTTAGCATGTTTGTCTGGTAACTCATAAACCATTTGTTATTTTGGCCCAATAATGTGAAATTTAAATTTATGGAAATCCAACTTTTAATTCAAGTGCATTTATTCAGTGAGGGGCGGGGGCGAAATCCTCCAAGAAGAAATAATTATTTTACATCAAATCATGTGTGCCAAAATGACCTCATCTGATGTTTATAATTTCTACAACTGCCTTTTTGCCAATCAAACACCATCTAAGCTTCTCCTATAATGTTTAACAAGATGGGAGAACACATATAAAGGGGTTTTGGTCACTCCGTTTTGCACACCCTCTCTAAATTATCCAGGCACCTGGACCCTCTCGTTATCACTCTCCTTTTCCTCTCACTTCACAGGTTTTCAGTGGGATTGAGGTCTAAAAATATAAACATGTTTATTCTTTGATTTATTTAATGTTGAGGACACAATGGTATGCAGAGGTACACTTATAACACTTTTATAGACCATATTATTGTCACGGCAGACAGGTGGGGGCGATGAAATATTTTCTTTTCCCTAGGGAGGCGTAACAGAAAAGCATTGGCATATATACATGAGTCTTTACAATATAAAGACTCATGTATATATGCCTCATGTATATAAAATATATGACTCATGTATATACATTTCTGCGATTGGCTGGCAACTGATTCAGGGTGTCCCCCGCCTACTGCCCGAAGACGGCTGGGATAGGCTCCAGCACCCCCCGCGACCCTAGTGAGGATCAAGCGGTTCGGAAAATGGATGGATGGAAGGGTTACAATGTCAGCCAGGTTTGCTCAGGGTTCTTTATGATTCAGAAATTCTCGTAGACAGACTCAAATGCCCCTTCCTCATGTTCTTGCTTGCGTTGTTCCCCCTGAGGAGAGATATTGAAATGCGTTTATCTTGTCATACATTTCTGAAGATGTGATAAGGCAGCAAGTGCCCACACCGAAGACACCCGACTGACCGGTTTCTGACTGGTTTTTGGCTTGAGAGCAGGCTTCCTCTGCTGTGACTCTGCATTGACAGCTGAGCGGTCAAGCACATCATAAATGGAACGTGGTCGTGGCTCAAGACTCTAAAACATATTTTCTTATCAGTTGAAAAGAGAAAAGGGACAACGATAATGAATGACCTGAATGTGCCTCCACCCACGGGCATACTTACAGCATAGAGGGATGTGGAAGAAGCTATTATTACACCCATGCCGTCATCCTCAGGCTTTTCTGCTTGCGTTCGTTCGTTGTTCTGCTTTCGATCGGTGCTCAGATTGCCACACTCGGGGATTTGTTTTTTCTAAAGTTTGGAGGGGGGAAAAAAACCACGTGCTTGCAACAAAATAAATAAATCATTACAAACATTTGCAAAGTCATGTTGTAAACCCTTTTTTAAATTGTGGCATGTTGACTAGTAGTGCCCTCAGGGGGTGGAGTTGACTCTAACTTCAGACACTATGATTCGACTTTGTTGAAGAGAATGAAAGAGAAACACTGCTCAGCTGAATGTGTAAAAGAGCTCTGCTATTGCAACATGCCTTTAAATAAGAAACCTTGGAAACAGAGACTGCAGATAAGGCCCAACTTACCCAAGTTCCTCTGAAGACATACACAGAGCTGAGCACACTAAAAACCAGCAACACACCACAGCAGCAGGCCACCACGATGAAGTCGGTGTAGTCCACACTAGTGAGATCCCTGTAGCCTTCATCTGGAAGAATACAACTTTCATGACATATTTAGGGCGGCCCGGTAGTCCAGTGGTTAGCACGTCGACTTCACAGTGCAGAGGTACCGGGTTCAATTCCAGCTCCGGCCTCCCTGTGTGGAGTTTGCATGTTCTCCCCCGGGCCTGCCTGGGTTTTCTCCGGGTACTCCGGTTTCCTCCCACATTCCAAAAACATGCTTGGCAGGCTGATTGAACACTCTGAAATTGTCCCTAGGTGTGAATGTGAGCGTGGATGGTTGTTCGTCTCTGTGTGCCCTGCGATTGGCTGGCAACCGATTCAGGGTGTCCCCCGCCTACTGCCCGAAGACGGCTGGGATAGGCTCCAGCACCCCCCGCGACCCTAGTGAGGATCAAGCGGTTCGGAAAATGGATGGATGGATGACATATTTAGAAGCCAGATATACAGTACAGAAATGATTATTGGTGGGCAGAAACAGAAACAAAATAAAATGTTGACCAATGATTGCTTTACTTTCCTCGTGACATTAAATAATGGACACAATTGTGGGCAACGGGTCATGACATGGTCCTGTAGTATTCCTACTTAGGACAAAGCCACCATCACTGGTATGCACTTAGACGAATGAAGCTTTGGTCAATCTGGGATATTGAACATCAAGGAAACAAGTGCCTCCCTTCTGTCACTTTAGAAGGTAGCAGAGTGGTTTCGAATGCTGCAGTTACCTATTTTAGTTACATGACCAACATTAGAATGATTTACGGTGTTCAGTCTGAGTATGACGCAGCACAGGTTTACACCACGACAACCATAATCAGAAACACTTTCTGACAATAGCAATTTCCTATTAGCCTTGAGAAGGCAAAATTGCGTAACTCTTGTATTGGATCTCATTAAACGGAGCAGATGCGCCTTATTCCTAAGTGTTACATTCATAATGCCTCCAAGGCAAGTCTGTAATTATTTAACAATAATAACAACAACAAAACTGTTAAGGGAGCAAAACAGTCCAAGGATGTTTCCTTAAATAAGAAATTGGCCAGAAATACGACTCTGATTTACATCACGTTACATGCTGGGGGGGGGGGGGGGCTTCTTCTGTTGTGTGCTTTCCAGTGTCTGTCCTTATGGATGTTAAATAGCTTGCAGGCAAACGCCAGCCCGTTTGTTCAGTTAAAAGGGTTCGATGTCTGGCAGACTTTATGATCAGTGAAGCCATGTAACGTTAACCTGCAGAGAGGCACGCAAAACTGCAAACAGCTCCAATAATCAAGTATGTGGCTTGATTGTCAGTTTCACTTAGAAATGTCCACTAATTTGCAACAGCACTGTGTACAATTTATCAACTACACTGGTAAAAAAAAAAAAAAAAATTAAATTCAAAAGCAGGCTGAATGTACACTTGCAACAAATGTAAATTTTCAAGTGCAAATACAGTATGTTAAAAAAAATCCTATTTCTCTGTATAATGAACAGAAAACTGTTGTATAAATGTTGCAAAACTGTCATAAGTAAAGCAATACAACACAGCCAAAATATAAAAATGACAATATTAAATGAACATTGTTTATCATCCCATCCACAATGAGGGTTTCCCAAAATAATGTAAAAATAATGATAATTTCTGGTCTCAAATACTTACGTAATTGCTATCATATTATATTAAATTGATCAATTCTGTCGACGTGAACAAAAAAGAGAGTCACCGTGCTTCTCAGATATGACTTGAATAAATGAGCCGGATTCAAAATACAACGTCGTATCCTCACGAGGGTATCAGGCGTAATGGAGCCTATCCCAACTGCCTTCGGGCAGCAGTTTGGGGTACACCCCGAAGTGGTTGCCAGCCAATCGCAGGGCACACATAAACAAACAACCATTCACACCCAACAATCACACCTGGGGACAATATAGAGTGTTCAATTAACCTACCCTGCATGTTTTTGGAATGTGGGAGGAAACTGGAGGACCCGGAGAAAACCCATGCATGTTTCAGTATCATGCATTAGAAGAGTCACCTATTCAGCGGCAGCGGAGTGTAAACAAATGCCTTTCTCTGCACATTAGCTTGTCTGTACTCACCTTTCAGTCGTAGAAACCAGTACGCTTTGGCCACCTTATACTGGCAATGATATTCTCCGGAACTCATGAGCATTTTCAGTTGAATAATGGCCTTGTTGGTCAACGCATGGCCTTGGGTTGCAGGAACTTTGTGTTTAAAAATCATCTGGTTATAAGGGTCAAAACACGCCAAGGTGTCTTCACTTTGGTTCGCCGGGATATTCAGCTCATAATGAACGTGGAGATCTTCACCCGTGAAACCCACAAAGACAGTGTCGAAAAATAATAATTCTGCGGGAACAAAGCAAAATGCAACATACATGTACAATAATAGATATGATGGATATTTGTGGGTGGCTTACTTGGCTCTCCAGTTCCTGCGCATAAAGGAAGGAGCATTTTGAAAATCCAATTCAGCATAGGAAAGAAATGGCGATGTTGTCGTAATGCCATGTTTTATAAGGTTTGCATTCTCCACCATTTATTCTCTCCTCTGCCGGCTCTCAGTTACCCAGTCTCACTAAACTGACAAGTGGGACTTCCTGTTTCTGGGAAGTGCACTTCCTCAAAATATTAGTTGCTCTGTGTGAACTCACAGAGGACAGGAAATAGACACGGCCCTCATGATGTCGATCATTTTAAAGCATTTCACGTCACAAAGGTGCAAGAAAGAAAAATTACAACTTTGGGAAAAAATTTACAATTGGGCCCTGTTTTAATCCCCAACGCAAGTCTAGTATAAAGCCCAGTCATAACTGCGTGCGTGGGTAGATTTTTCTGTCATTTGGTCTTTTGCTAGACCTGCACATATGGAAGAGGGCATTTGCGCCATTGTGGGAGGGAACACAGCAGACTATCAGCCAATCAGAGCAGCTCTGAGCTCATTTTATTTAAATTCACCACAGAGAGAGGCACACGGTCTACATGGTTTAAGGACTAACTGGAGTCTATGCTGGAAATCGATGCGCGCAAATTGCATATACAGTAAAAGGAACTGCAAGATCTCCACTTGTGGAATGTCAAATCTGTCTACCGGCGCCGCGATCAAATACACCAAGTTCACATTCACCACCTGCCTACCATTGAGAACTGCTAACATCGAAACTACTTTTTCTCACCAAACTGGCAAAGTGCACCGGGGAAGTGCAATAGAAAATGTCCTCGGTCTGCCGGAATGCCTACCGACGTGCAGTGCGGTCAACCAAATTCACAAACACGCTAAGCTAGACTTGCCGCTGTACAAAAATAAATAGAAATCCACGTGTTTTTAGTCCACTTCCTGTGATCAAATTCTCAGGTGCGTCGGGGACGCGGTATGGACATCTACTCTATTAATCACAGGTGTCAAACTCAAAGCTGGGGGCGGGGGGGGGGGGGCACATCTTGCCAGCCACATCATTTTATGTGGCCGGCCTATTTCATGTTTCTCAAAAAAAACAGTCTCAAGTACAGTTTCGAAAAGAAGTTACTTAGTACATGTAAAGGACAATATGCGGCTGGTCACTAGCCACCTCTGAGACATACTGTGAATGTGTGTGTGCGCGTCTGTGAGGAATTCCACACAGGGTGACAAATGGCCTGTCACTAATGCAAACCACCTGTTAACTGGGGCAAGATTCCATCACCGCAATCATTTTCTTTCTTTCCTTCCTTTTGTCTTTTCCTTTCCTCCGGTGACATTGTGCAGCTCTTTGTAGGCTGATATTCCACTTTTTCCTTTCCGTTAAATTTCTCTGCGGACGCGTACGTGTTTGTGTGTTGGTGTCCAACTGTGATCTCACCACAGCCTGCACACCATGATAACACACACAAACACACACATCAAACACTGCTGTAACATCTGGATGCCAGTTAGAAATGAACTAGTCATGCAATTTTTATATCACGCATCAACTGGGCAATATTAAAAACACAATATCTACCCTGTCCTATCTACCCTTCAGCCCTGAGCGAAGGCTGCTACGGAGCACACTTTAGCCTGCTTTGTACATCGCTCCATCTGCTTCTACGCCACTCCATATGATTGGAATCCAGATCGATAATTTTAAGTACCGGTACCCTTTTAACTACCAGTACCGTACTTGAAAATGCATTGGGATTCCACTGATTACATTTTGTGCAACAACGTGACGAAGTAAAATTGAGTAAATTCAACCAAGATTTTTGTCAGTGTACTGTTTGCTTGATCACTGAATAAATTCCAGATGAAATCTGCTGTGCATGAATTAATCTCCTTCAAGTGGGGAAGCGGTGCATATTTATGATAACTTGACAAGTAACCCTTAACATGGAGCAGCTAACATACGTTAACATTTAAAGCAATGCCGAATTAATATTACAAATATTGTAAATGATAATACCAAATACTCCGTCCTCTGTCTGATTGATATACTGCTCGCTCTCTGGGTGGGAAGGGACAAATTTATTGATGTGGCCCGAGGGAACTTTATAAATGTGTCAAAATGATCAAAACTATCCAGAGCAGAGAAGAAAAAAAAAGAGGGGGAAAAATGTGAGAAAGAAAGGTCAAGTTGTTGCTCTTTTGGGTTTGTGTAATTAGATGTCACTTGCGTGATTTGACAGTTACAAAATAGTTCTCTTATATCTGTTATATTATAAATTAAATGCAATTTTAAAAATTCAACTCCTCTTTTAAGCCTTTGTAAATGTTTATGGGGGAGCCAAATTAAATCTCACCTATGGGGCGTGACGGCTCGGGCTTTTGATGGTGAAGATTCTCTTCGGTGGCTCTGCTCTTCCATACAAGGAGGCGCGGTAAGTTAATAAGACGAGGATGGGCTCAACTCATGACCGTTACGTAGGGAGAGGGAGTGAAAGTTGGGAGGCCTCGGCAGAAGTGTTTTCCGAGCATCATTGGAGCCGCTCGGGGAAAGGAAGGAAGGCAAGAAGCTTTGTGCATCTTTACCTTTAGAAATTGTGAGTATGTTTTCTTATCTTCTTGACAGCATCAGAAACCGAGCTCTTTCTTGGCTGCAAATACTTTACATACAAAAAAAAAAATGCAGTTATGTATTTATCAATCGACAAGGCAATCATTTCAAGGCAGCACATGGTGATGTGACATGTTTTCTCCAGATGTGAAACACGCTGCACCAGATGACTGTTTTCCTCTCGTTTTCACTCGATTTTCTCTCCACCTTCGTGATGTCTATAAATCTGTTTTAATACCTCAACAATGAGTCAGTGGCTTACTATGATCCAGTGTGATTAGCACTCCCCGTTATGAGGATGCATGCATTACCTTCCACGCAGATGTGCTGTGCCGAATATTATGGCAAGTGACTGCATGTGTGCGTCAGGTCAAACTTCAACTGGCTAAGTTACCATATTTCCTCAAATTGACCTGCTCTAATAGATGCCGCGCTCCAATTTCTTGTCGGGTGAGTCATCAACATGAATAAATTGAGTGAGAGCACAGATGCTGTAAAACAAGAGGGAATAATGACACATCCATCCATCTATCCATCTATCCATTTTCCGAACCGCTTGATCCTCACTAGGGTCGCGGGGGGTGCTGGAGCCTATCCCAGCCGTCTTCGGGCAGTAGGCGGGGGACACCCTGAACCGGTTGGCAACCAATCGCAGGGCACACAGAGACGAACAACCATCCGCGCTCACACTCACATCGAGGGACAATTTTGGAGTGTTCAATCAGCCTGCCATGCATGTTTTTGGAATGTGGGAGGAAACCCACGCAGGCCCGGGGAGAACATGCAAACTCCACACAGGGAGGCCGGAGCTGGAATTGAACCTCAGTACTGTGAGGTCGACGCGCTAACCACTGGTCGGCCCTATAATGACACATTTCTACATTATTATGTTATTAAACAATGAAATTCTGAATATGAATCAAATATCACCATAAACAATCACTGATGATGTTGAGGTTTATTTCATCTGCCTTCCATGCATGCCGCAGGGGTTCAGTTCCCACTCAGGTTCAGTGTGAATCGTGGTTTGTCTCGATACGTGGCCTGTGATTGAAGGGCGACCAGTCCAGGGTTTATTCTTTCACCCAACGTCATCTGGGATGGACTCCAAGTCATACTCATTGAGTTGATTTGTTTCATACAAAACCTGTTCCGCTCTTTTGCTTTCATCTCTTTAAGTGCTCCGTCTGCTGGTCATGAATCCTCACTTGCCATTGATGGTGCTGATGGTGTTTGCCATGGTAACGGGGGCCCACTCAAATCATCAGGACAACGAACTGGATTATGGAGACTGGAACTACAGAGAAGGAGGTAGAACGTCACCGAAAAAAGTTAGATTGCGTGCTTGTCATGGGATCTTCAAGTCCAAGTGTGTGTTTGTGTCAGTCGACAGAGTTAATGTGGCTTCGGTGCGCAGTTTGACCAAAGTTCTGGATGCATGGGGGAAAGGTATTTTCAAGGAAATCAAGACTTTGCTGCTTTCCAAACCCAACACACTGCTCCCCGACTACTCCAGGTAATTTTAGGTACTAAATAATCTCTTAAAACCTTGCGTTGAGCATTTTGTTGAGCCACTTCACCTCCAGTCACCAAACCAAACATTTGCCTGAAATGAATATACGGTACGGCACTGATTTTGATCACGCAACTGTCAAAGAACATTTAGTCCTGTGTAGCCGATATACCAGATTGCAAATGTTATAGATTTTGAAGATGAACACTTGCTCAGTGACCACACATCATCGTGGAGAAAATGCACAGATTAAATGTAGCGGTAATAGACTTTAAAGTAGAGAAGTAATGTACCGGGATGTATGACATGGTGAGCGTGGTCACCTCAGAGTCAAGAGGCAAAGTGAACGAATTCTACAACTCTACTTATACAACTCTACTCAGGCCTCCCTGTGTAGAGGTCGCATGTTCTCCCTGTTCACATGTTGCTTTTATTTGACTATGCGTGGTTCCTCCTACATTCCAAACACTTGCTGGTCCAGTAAGACTAGGACTCAATTTTTGTGACTGACATAAACCTGTCACGGCGCATCTCCAGGCAGATGCAAGTTGGACCTAATGTTGTTAATTTCACAGACGACTGCCATCTGGCGGATCTGTGAGAGGGACGGTGTGGGAGTGGCAACAGCCAACTTCAATCAGAACCAATCAAAGCAGCTCCTGTCCTGAGCCGAAACTGACTTTGGTCGAAAGGCAGATGAAAACCCTGGACCGGGCGCCAGTCAATCACATACACAGACAGACAACCATTCAAACTCACATTCACACCACCACAAAGTGGGAACTGAACCCATGCCGCCTGCCTGGAAGTCGGGGTTATTGAACCATTACACACCATCAGTGTGTACTTCTCATTATTTTCTAGCGTATCCTCGGCCCTTCTTTCTGCAGGGTGCGTCCTTTATCAGAAACCATCAACGATCTGTTCAGAGAAGTCATCATGCTGCATCAGCGCATCACAGAGCTCTCCCATCGCCTAGCAACCATGGAACCGTTCTTCCGTCACCATGGCTACCGTGAAGGGAGGCTTGGGGATGACCTGTCTTTGGGGCGTCAGAGCCTGACAGGTGAGGTGGCGAGCCTGGCCCGCTACAAAACAAGCGCATGGGTGAGGGCCAGCCCCGAGAAGGCGAGCCGGCCGGTGAGGAGGCGGCGGGTGAAGGTGTTGAACAACGGCGACGTGATGGTTGTGCATAGTGCACAGTGACAGCTCGTGGCCACAACAAAGGAAAGTTTGAGAATTTACAAATAGGTTCTAATTTTTTATTCTTTCATGATTTTATAATTTTAATGTAATGAAATTTACATTCAAAATGAATTCACAAATGAATTAAAGTGACTTGTCTGCTGATTCTATATGACAATATAACAAAATTAAATCAAAATGACATAAAGCAATTGACTAGTGTTGTTGTGCTTGGATGCAATTCACACTTAGTGATGTGGTGAATGTGAACGCTTGCTCGTGACCTGTCCCGAGTGTATTCTGCCTTTCAGTCAGCTGAGATAGGTTCTAAGTCCTTGCAGTCCTAATGAGGACAATTGATTTTGAAAATAGAAGGATAAATAATTTAGGGGGGGGAAAAAAAACTTCACAAAACTACCTGGTCTAGGCTTCAGCCTTTATAAACTGGATGGATGAGTGTTAAAAAATATAACAATAGTGAAATAAAATGTAAAACATGTTGTGCGATTGACAGGTGACCAGTCCAGAAAGTAACTAGCCTTTCACCCCAAACTCAACAACTGTGACGCAAGTGAGAACAAACACGATCGAAAATGGATGGTTGGGTCAATTTAACTACCTGATAAAGTTGTCGCCTTTTTGCTCTGGCTTTAACTATGTTTTTGTCAAAACATAAATCACATCAAATGTTTTTGAATCCGACCAATTCAAAAATCATGCTTGAGACGTGGTTTAACGAATTAAGAGTCCAGATTGTTGCCTTTGCTATGCCACGTGTTGCCACAAGGGGTCAGCGATCACTTGGCCATGAGACACAAGAGGGACGACCACATTTTGAAACGACGACTGATTGCACCACATGAGTTATTTCAACGGCTTTGGACTAAGATAATTGATAATATCTTGATAATAATTGTGTTCACGTCGTATCTTAAATACACGCTCTACATTAGTGCGCCGTGAGAGATCATCAGGTGTGCCGCAGGAATATGACCCAATGTCAAAAAGGTAATTATTTATTAATTAAAAAGATTTTGCAATGCCAACCTCATATGGCAACAGGCAAAACAATCAATTTCTCTACCAATAGATGACAGAAGGTACACAATTAACCTGTTCGGCCACCTTTTGTGAATCTTTTTGCTCAGTTTGTGCTATGAGATTTTTATTTATTTTTTGTGCCGTGGAAGAATGAGGCTTAGCTTAGTAAACGTTGGGAAACCGTGCTATGTTTTGGCCTTTACTCAGCAGGTGACTATTTTCTGTTACAAACATGACAGTGGAACACACACACACACACACACACACACGCGCACACACACTCACACACGCACGCACGCACACGCACACGCACACGCACCCCCCCCACACACACAAAACTTGAAGTCTTCGTAAACTTCGCATCCCTTTCCCCTCTACCTCCACATTTCCACTTGTGGCCCATTCCTTCTTTCTCTGCTCCATTTCTGATAAAATCTGCCCTTTTCACGCCACACTTCCTCATGTATTAACCCATACATGATACACGCAACATCCTCACATAGCTCCCTCTCATCTTCCTCCTCTTCTCTCTCATGTGCACGCTGACACATGTGGGCGTTAAGATCAGGCTGTGCTTTCCATTTTGGTTTTGCTATTGTCAATGCATTGTTGCATCCGATCCAGTTAAGATGCTGTGGGAATACTGTTTAAAGCTGTCTCTCTCTCTCTCTCTCCACCACCCTCCACCCTTCCACTGCCATCTCTGGAAAAGGAGCCAGTTGCTAGGTAACAGTTAATTGTCAAGAAGTAGTTACATGTGTTGCAATGCACGGCGAGCTTGTCGGTCTGATGATGTTGGCAGAGAACAAGTGAGCAGAATAAGACGCTGATGGAGAGATTGTTACTTAAAAAAAAACAAGTTGGAAACTGATGACTAGGGATTAGCTCAGTGAGCGTGTTGTGCGCCAGTAGATGTAAAGATCTGCCCACATAAGGGAGGCAGTGGTACATGTTAAAACCTGCTGCTTCTTTATATACCCCCTGTTGCTGGACAAGGCTTTCAGAAGAAAGCACATCTGAGGAATAAGGGGGTGTTGTTGGAACGCTTTGATGTCAGCATCGGTTCCCTCAATATGCTTATATACTTTTACAACAGCATTGCCATTTCTGAAACCTACTGAAATTTTGAGGTGGAATAACCCTGATCCAATCTCACTTTTTTTTTTTTTAGATGAATAGAAAAAGCAAAAGAGGTATGAATTGGATTCATAAAACAAACATACTGTAACGACTAATTTCTGGGAGAGGACAACTCATTTTGATAAAACAGGATCCCCAACAGTGTGTTGGTGTTGAGCGGCAGAAATGTTCCACACAGCTTCCACAACAACTGTTTATCAAGTTTTGAAAAAAATGGTATACCATTAAAAAAAAAAGTACAATTAAATGTCTCAGATTTTAGAGGATTTGGGGTTCAATCTAAAATGTATTAGTGAATGATAACATTTTGAAAATGTTTATTGGTATCATCTTTATTTTATATCAGGAAACCTTGCGGTGTGTACACTTTTCATATCCATTGGAAAGCAGTATTAAGGAACATTAATATATTTGTTCAAAAATAGTATTGATAAAGAAAGTTGAAATGAAATGAGAATCATGTGTGAGATTTCACTTTTTTGTTTTATTAATACTCAACACTTTTATTCCAAAGAGACAGAAGAATAATGTTTCTCAGAACTTATCCGCACATCAACTGTGTGTATTAATCTCATTATTCAAATATTACTAAATATTCCATCAAATCCGAAATACTTTCTTCACACAAATAATTCATTTGCATACAAAAAAAGTGATGGTGAACAAGGTTTGGAGTCGTATGTACATTTTTCACAATCTGTACAGCTCTGGGATGGTGTTTGATCGTCTGAGGCCCAAACAGAACAAAAGTGGAACAACATTGTGCTTCCCATGGATCGGTTGGTGCAGACGCTCTCCTCCCCGTCAAAACAAACCGAGCAAATGCGCACTTTCCGTCACTATAAACAACTGCACATTAACGTGTCCTGAAGTAGTTACAAAAAGGAATTTGCAAGGGGCACCTACGAATCACAGATTTATCCCAAATAGACTTTTTTCTCAGCCGTTTTGTACATATTTTTTTTAAATATCAAAAATCCATGAGTGCCTCTATTTACACGGAGTTGTATAGTACATATAAAAGAAGTGTGTATTCCTCACTCAGGCTGTCTCTCGCAGACACAGAGGTAATCAATCTTACAAATTCAGGCACCTACGACAACAGAAATCATGTATTGAATTTTTTTTTTTAAAGGAGAAAAAGAGGAAAAATATGAAAAAGGCTTTTTCAGTGACTGTGAGCAAAACCTTCAACTTGTTCATGAACATTTGGCCAACACAAGCATTAATTAGTTTTGAAGATTGAATATCTTGCTGACCTGGCGGTATTCTTTTTGATTTTGTTGTGTTAGATTGGTGTTTTCTCTTGCAAGGACAAGCACACGCACACACTTACACTAATACTGATCCAGTACCAATGACATTTCTAAAAGGTAAGCTTTCAAAAACACCCAGTTTGTTGGCCCAAAAAGTTAAAATCGGAAAAGCATAAAGAAAGAAAAGTGTAGACATGCAAACACTTATTATCATACATACTGACTTGTCAAGTGATCTGTATAAAGTAGCTCTCAATTTTTAAATGGGGTGGACAAGAAACCACTCTATTGTGTGTGCCATATTTAAATGTGGCCTGGAAAAAAATTGCTTTTTTGACGGATTCATCGGGTAGGGGAATAATTTTCGAAAGTGATGTCACTCGGATGAAATCAAAGGAAGTTCAACATGGGGGGGAGAGGATTAAACATAGTGGGACCGTGAAAATCAAGTCCCCTTGATGTTGAATCGTAAACTAGCAGATGGAGGAAGCTTTTATTTGTCCAAATGCATTTTGGGGATTTTTACCAAAATTACTTTTAATATTTTTAAGAAGCACAAAGAAAGGACTAGTCACTGTCATGTAATGACATGAGCAAACTAATTTACTCTCAGGGCTCTATTTTGTGAAATGGCATATAAATCCTGCGTGGTGCTGGTAATTTCGTAGATGAGAGCAGGCTGGTGGATCTGGGAGAGGGATGGCTGCGCCATTGTGGGATTGGTTATGACTGGTTTAAATCATGGACCCCGGACTCCCCTTTAGCTGCGCCGCTCACTGAGATGATTTAAAAAGTGTAATGATTAGATTGTCACTCTGCCACGCCCATCTTCAATGACTCTCCCTTGGCTCCACTCGTTATGTTAGTTCACTCAAATGTAAATACAGTTGGCCTTGTTATCTATTAGATATAAAATCAAATTAACATGTAGAGCTGCTAACTCACAAGTGCCATGGCTAGTAAA
Organism: Hippocampus guttulatus; assembly: GCF_054856545.1. Taxonomy (NCBI): domain Eukaryota; kingdom Metazoa; phylum Chordata; class Actinopteri; order Syngnathiformes; family Syngnathidae; genus Hippocampus; species Hippocampus guttulatus. Next base: position 8,794,480 of record NC_141269.1, on the reverse strand, counting down.
CGTAAAAGGCAACAAGCGGGTGATCAGTTATGCTAAAATTAATATGATGATGATAATGTAATCAATAACAGTGTTTTTTTTTTGTGTGTGGCAGAGAGGAATGTTTGGGGTTTTTTTCTGGCACACTGGCTCATAAATTGTACCTAGCATTTTGAAGGGTCCGTGCAGAAATGCTCTCAACTGCAACATTTTTGTATCTTCCTTGTGAAACAACATCTGACATCTTAGCTTAACCTCACCTCGCCTGAAACTTTGTCATCCTCCCAACTTTCTTTTACACGTGACTCCCGTGATAGAAATTTCAGCAGCGGCGGGAACCAATTGCCCGGAGGTGAAACGTGAACATGAATCCTTTAAGGCACATCCAGCTCAAAATGTGAGACCCTTTTTGTTGCTGCTGAGCGCAAAGCAAGAAAGTGAAATGGAAGGGCAAATCGGTGTGATGATGGAAGCTTCCGCAGGTGAAAAAAAGTAAGCCAATAAGTACATTGTACTTAGCAAGTCATGCCTTTTTGTCACATACACGTCACAACACTCAAAAATTTTGAAAAGTAAATGAATCAATAAATAAAATATGAAGGAATAATTCATTGCAAAGAAGAATCCAAAATGACAGGAGCACCCAAAATATTCAAAGTGGTCCAAAATTCTCCTGTGAAGTTGGTAAGCAAAAGAAACAATCAACATCATACAAACACTACTTGAATAAATAAAATTGAAAAACAAACCAGTCATCTCGAAACAATTTAGTAGTATTCGGTAATAATATTAACACTAGTGGTACAATTATTGTGAATTTACCCTGTTGCTTCAGCAGTGTTGATTTCTCATTCATGATTGATTGTAAGTACCGTTGTGTGAGAGCAAAAAAAGTTGTTTTGGAACGATGAGCTTATAAAGAGAGCAGCTCCTCTGTCTGTCTTTCCCTACCTCCTTCCCAGCACCACAATCCTCCCTCGTCGCTGAAAACTTGCCGTCCATGGGACTCGACCACAGTCCGGCTTAGAGCAGCCGTCGCGCATCGTCCAGAGGGTTGCTTTTAGTGGCGTGAGAACAAAACCCACTCGTGTCGTCACCTTCTCTTCGCGCAAAGAGGCCATTGCACTGCGCTGTTTTTTGTTGTTGTTGTTGTTGTTCTCCGTTTTCCTTATTTGTCTTCGCCCACTTTGTTGCTTCTCTTCTCCCCCTTAGACGTCCGACTCTATGCTGGAGAGCTTTTCATAGACGTGTCCATTGCTTGCACCATTGAAGGGTCTTTGCCCCAAACCTAACGTGTCCCGGCTGCCGGGCATGAGCTTGTTGACCCCGAGGTGGTTGCTCATGGGACCGCCCGCCCCGCCCATACACAGATCTTTGGGGAACCTGGGGGCTACATTGGACATCACCCCAGCCGTGGCCGACGCAGGCAAATAAGAAGTCGCCCCCATGGAGCCCCGGAAGTCCCCTCCTCCTCGGCTGTTGTTGAGTAGTTGCTGCTGCTGTTGCTGCGTCTGTGGCTTTTTGATGTAGTACGGTTTGGCACCGTGTAAAAGACACTGGTCATCGCCGAAGGTTGGGACGAAGGGGTTCTGGTTCACCTTATCTGGGTAGAGAGATTTAGACAAGGAGTAAGTCTCGGCGCCTCTGCCACCACCACCACCACTACCGCTCCCACCGCCCATCATAGCCCTGTCCCTGTCCCTTAGGTCTCGCTCCCCCACGGACCGCCGGTGCAACCCACCTTCGCTTCCGCGAAACAAACTAAAGGAGGAGCCTCCTTGCGCCCTATCTCCGCCTATTCCTCCAAACATGGGAGACTCTCTTTCCCCTGCGTACCTCTCAAACATCTGAGCGTACGGGCTGGGGCCCTCCATGTAGCGGTCTTTGTCTTTCAGACTCACGCTGCGGGGCTGGGCAAACTGGCCGCCAACGCCCCCGCCAGCCCCGCCCCTACGACCTGACCCCTCCCTCTGCAGGTCTACAAATGTGTCATAAGAATGCTGCCTCCGTAAGACCCGCCCACCCGGCCCAAGCTTCCTGCTCTGAGTCGGCGTTTGGCCCATGTTGCTTTTCCCTGCAGCAAACACGACGTTGTTATCCTCGCTGATGTTGTAGAGGTTGCTCGGCTGAATCTTACAGGAGTCGCAGCGCTTGCAGCTCGCGGAGCTGGGGCGAACGCTGCTCGCCCCAATTCCACTAGCTGGGCAGGAGCTCCCCGCCGCTCCGCTGTGGTGACACACACTGTGGCAGTTGCGACACTCCCAGTCACCACCAGCTATGCCACCTCCTCCCAGTCCGGAAACGCCCTTCTCCCAGCAGGTGTGGGCCTGTTGGCCAGCAGACACTGAGCCAAGCCCACCTTTCAACTCCTGCTTCTTGCATTTACTTTTGAGAAAGTCCTCCACAGGAACTAAGCTTTGACAGATACCACCACCGCTACCGACGCCCACACCACTTCCTCCACTTCCACCCTCTTGCTCCCACTTGCCCTCCTTAGAGCGGAATTGTTCCGCATAGAATTCCCTCAAGTTCTCTTTGTCTTTGCGGAATAAGTAAGGTGAAGCGTTACCCCCTCCTCGCTTCCGCTCCAGGGGAGGTGAGATGGTGCGGTGTGCCAGTGGCCCGTGAGGGAAGTGGTGGTGGACGGTGTGGTGGTGGGGTCTCCTTCGGAAGCCGCTCAGCTCTATCTCGTCTTGCTCCCGCCTGCACTTGGCAGAGGCTGGCCTCTTTTTCAGGCTGTCCCTGTACTGCTTATGCCGCTTGGCGTTGCCCTCCAGGTTGCCGTAGGTGACCGTGTGAGTGGAGATATCCGACACGTCCGAGCGGATGTTTGCATCGTCACCCCCCGAGCCTCCCCCACCCCCACCTCCACCGCAGTACCTCTCGTGACCCCCGATGAGCCCCGTACTGGATGCACCTCCTTTGAACGAAAACCTCCCGTACACATTGCTTCCCTTGAACCCAACTTGATTGGAATCCGCGGGGGGGTGACCTGCAATCAGGTCAAACTTATTGGTATTCCTGTGAGTCATGGAGGGGCGGGGCTGGGTGGTGAAGATGGGTGCGACTCCTCCCCCTAAACTTTCGCAATCGAACATGCCCCCTTCCAATGAGCTAGCACTGCCTAAGCTACGCGGCCTATTAGGTGGGGGGCCCGACATACCCAAAGCTGAGACTGGGTGGTGGTGCCGGTAATGGTCCTGGTACAAGTTGTTGTCCTTCAGGGGCAAATTCCCAAAAGTCCTCTCCACCTCGCTGATGTAGTCAGTGAACCTGTTGTCCTCTTGCATGTAGGGTGGTGCGGGCTTGCAGTCTGCAGGGTGCCCTACGATGCTGCGGCGGTGCTCCTGAACGTCATAGATGGCCGATTCACGGCCACTATGGTTGTACTCCAGGGCCGCGTGCGGAGAGCCATTAATGCCCGGTACTGCAGTCATGTCTTTGGCAGTGCGGAGCAACCTCAAGATGTTTGAGTGGGTATTGTTCATGTTCTTCTTGATGGATGATGAAGGTGAGTCTATGGTTGATTTGTTTTCCTCAATTTGTACTCCGTGTATGCAGCTGTAGATACCCTGGAGCATGGGAATTGGAAATGAGCCGGCAGGTAAAGGGAGACGGGAAGGGTAAGAGAGATGAAGTGGGAGGAGAAGGGAAGAAAAGTGAGAACAAGAACGAGATGAGCAGTAAAAAAGAAGTCGCGTACCAAAGACTTCATAATTTAGACGGGGATTAGTGAAAGTGTCTGTCAAGACTGGTTGGTTAAATCTTAATTCCGAAGAAGTGCAAGCACTTGAGTGTGAAGTCAAGTGTATGAGAGAATTTGCAGCTCTGCTGGGGCCATTTATACAGCAGTTTTTCTTTGGATTTGTTTCTTATTATTGACAATGGATAAAAACAATGTGATTCTGGACCATTATTTTTTTGCATGTTTAAAACATTATAGAGCATGTTAATATATATATATATATATTTTTTTTTAAAATTCAGAATAGGAATAGAAACGGCAATTTTTTCCATCAATGAAAACAGAAAACAGAAACCTATGCAAATGTTTAATTTGGGCTTGGACTGCAACAGTATCACACACTTCCAAAGTGTCCATTTATTACACAGCTACCGTATCCTAAAATTCAATCTCATATACGATGCTGAAAAGTAATCATGGATGGCTTTGGATTAGTTGCACCTCTTGTGTACGTGCAAGTGTCTTGAAGAGGGATGTTGCCACCTACTGGCCTGGCATGCTTATTACACCACTTATTGACAGGCGTTTCACTTCACCTCATTCATCAAAATTCACATGATTTGTTGTCTGTATGCAAAACAGTTAGACGATGCTTCTGATAGTCCTGTCAGCTACACTCTTTCAAATCTGAGCGGTCAAAGGCCGGTGAGCCACAAGACGGAACCAAACATGTTTCCTCAAAGGCATTTCACCGTTTGTGAGGGAGTTATTGTTGGCTACAGGATGTACAGTATACTTTACATCAACCAGTGATACCCGACATCAGCACAGTTTTCTTTGTTCTTCTTGTGTCTGTTTTATCTCTGTTTCTGGGTGCTTGGGTGAACGGCAGCTGCTCTCGTGGGAATGTTTGATCTTATCTCTCTACATCTAGAGCTACTATGGCTGCTCTGAAATATAACAGAATAGAGGTTACCGGCACACCAGGGTCTTTTCCTGCCAACTCTTTGTCTTGCGACTAATTCCATTTTTCATCCTTTATCATTTTTGTCATTAAAAAAAAAAAATCATTACCTATGTTTTTCAAATGGATATTAGGCATGCTGAACCACTAAATATCAAATCCGATTGAGAGCATAGATAAAAGCCTCGGTGATGCGCTCCTTGAAAAATATCACACTTTAAAAGCAATCAGGGCAGATTTGTAGCTTCACACTGCATATGGCCACCAGACAAAAGAAATTGTTCAAGTGCTCAATGCCAATTCTGACTTCTAAGGTCAGTGTCAGTGGGCGTTAAACAAAATGACAATTAGAAACGATTTCAGCTTGCACACAAACTCACAAACACCGGTGTCCTTTTGTTTGACAAATGATAGCTGAGAGCGTTCACGTGCAACAACCCTCGCGCTGAAAAGGTAACATTATGCTAATGAATTACCTCTCAAATGGCTATTTCAGGGGAACGAAACAACCCGCAATAACACTAAGACACCTTGTTAAATGACCCGCCAAAGAAACACTGTAAAGTACTTTCAACTCTTCCGACAGACTTTTAGATCACGAGTTGCAAATGTGCCACAAAGCGAGTACATATCGTTTCAACATTCACTCGATTAACAGTTCGCTCTGTCATGACCAGAAAGACTTGGACTTCTGTTGTGTTGGAACATTTTTGTTCAGGAATGAGTGTAGTGCTCATATGTCGACATGATCTGAAAATGGATATGTTGACTGTAAGGAGCCAGGAAACAGAAATCTGAATGTAAAAATAAAATGACAATGACAGACGACGCGTAATTCTCCAAAACAGACAAATGTGTGATGAGGAATCCAAAATAACACCCATGTACACTCACCCTGCTAATCGAGAAGGTGACCCCGGGCTTTCCGGAACACACGCCCATGAAGCAGAAGCGCAGCTGCCAGTAGAACAAATGTTCACAGATGAAGGTGATGAGTGACAGAACCATGGCGGCCCCGAGCATGTAGAAGACTCCCGCCATGTTGTCAACATCCAGCTGACTGCTCATAACCTCGTTCTTCTCATTGTGGCAGATACCTGTCAGCCATAATGCCTCGAACTCCTCCATCTCACCTGGAAGAAGCGGAGATACGGCATGTTTGCGGTTAGCGATATGCGAGCTCTTGAGGGAGTTTGCCTCAGGTGAGAGTGTGAGTGGGGAATAAAGGACATATTTTTTTCGGGTGGCTAGTTGTTGCCAAAAACAGCTCAGGTCTCATGTATGGGGAACAAACGTCACGTTACATTATTTGAACCCAACACCCCGCAGAAGATCATCCTCATTACGGATTGCTTATGCAAGGCTGATCATTCTTTGTTGCGGGACAAAAAAAAACAAAAAAAAAAACAAAAAAACAATTGCCTACTGGGAGTTGACAGTCCACAGGGAGGAAGTTCACATGGTCATGTGAGAAGTATTTCCACCCTAAAATGTGTCCATCTTATTCCCATATCCCTGGGGGCTGCCAAGGGGGAGGACACGTCCAGAGAGATTTGCTGGATTTGCCCCGATGGTTTGTTTTTCTTTGCTATGTGTGAGTGAGAGAGAGAGAGAGAGAGCCTAGGGAGGGTGATCAAGTGGTGAATATTGTTCCTCAATGCTTGGCTAATACGCTAATATTGTTTGTGCAAATGAGCATGAATGAGTCAATTTTAGGGAGGTGTTAACTTGTTTACTTGTTTAATCTCTGTGTTTGGGATTACTTTGAGAGAGATGGCTTTGCCATGTTTTATCATGAGCACCAATAAGATTGGTGAGTCTACATGTCCATCATTACAAACAGAACTAGTGATTGGTGGGCCTGGTGACTTGGTCTGAAAGCCATCATCAGTCAGTCTACATGCCAATCATTAAAAGCAGCACTCGTGATTGTTTGACATGGAAAAATCTTGTCAATCTACTGTATATGTCTAACATTACAGGCAGCACAAGTGATGGGTTAGTCATGTAAATACTGAGTCTGCATATCAGTCATTTCAGGCAACACTCGTGATTGTCAGGACATGTGACTTATTTTTAATGCACGCATTGCTCAGTCTTAGAGTTCTAGTTCTGTGATCGTCATAAATCCCGAAGGGCACCATATCAGCATTCTCAAGGCCTCACCGTCTCCAAACAGCATGAGGATGGCGAGGTCCACAGCTCGTTTCCAACCCGAGTCTTTCTGGATGGCGATACCGTAACCGGTGGAGGCAAACACCTTGCCGCTGCCAATAGTGACCAGCTTGCAGCCCTCATCCCTTCCCGCCATGTAGTTAAGCACTGCGGCGTCATAGATGAAGGCGTCCAGTTTACTGCCGAGCATAACAGAAAAGTTGTTTTTTTTAAACACAGAACCATCATATCCCTTTCTGTCCATCCATTTCTCTATTTTTAGACTTATTCGGGTCAGAGACAGCTGGATCCTTATCTGACTTTGGGGCGAGAAGCGGGCAGTTCTTTAGTTGTATTTTTCATGATGATTGTTCCCCTTTTTCCCTGATTTGGCTGGGAGAAATCAAAGGCATCTACTTGAAGTGAGCAGTGTGGCCTTTTTTTTTTGTTTACTTGGTTTTAGTAATCAAACATGGTATCTTTCAAATCCAGTCTCAAAACTTCTCTGTTCGAATTCTGTTATTAAGATATTATGTTGAGGTCAGATATTAAATCAGGCATTCCCAAATTAGGTGGCCCGAAATCGGCCAGAAGTCAATTTTTATTGGGTTGCTAATTGTTAGGCGCACATTTTCTTGGGAAAGGGCTTTTGGTTGATTTTTGTTCGACTGCACACGTCTATTCATTCTTTATGATTTAAATGTGGGTTTTGAAGTTAAGCGCTAACAGCAAATAAAGATCACAAGTTGGAGACACTCCACTCGCCTTCCCCATTGAACAAAATCAACTTTGAGGGATTCGACAGCTCATTGACAAGACGCTGTCCAACTTGCCGACAAACGATGCCTTTGAGCTCGAGGAATTCAGCATGATCTCTAATGGAGGGTCACTGTCACATCAAATTTGCACTTTCAACATCAACACTGGATGAGTTATTCGTTAGCTTTGAGAGGCAGTCGCCGTGACATCAGTTTGTGACTGCTTTATACGAGTGCCCACCCACACTGCTCAGAACACTCGTCTTCCTCCTCTATGTACTTCATCATATTTTCTTCTGATTGCATCATTAGAGAAACTTTTTTTCTCCTCTCTTTCATCCCCGCGTCGGTCCCTCCATTCATCCTCCTCCCCCGAAGCCGCTCCCCTGTCCCCTCCTCACCCAGTCTTGAGACTGTACAGGGCCTCGTCCACATTTTTCTGGTGGAAGCTGGTCATGTAGGTGTGCATGTCCCGGTAGTTGTTGCGGATGTTGCGCTCTGTGCTCCCGTTGGGCACGGTGCCAAAGCGGAACGGCGGCGAGAACTCGTTAGGCTTCTGGAACTGTTGTTGTTGAAGTGGGGGGGGGGGGGGGGGGGGTGATGGCGGTTTCCGGAAAAAGAAACCACAAAGAGAAAATGACAGAGGAGTGCTCGTTAGCATAGAAAAGGCACTGAGACGCATCAAATAGCCTTTAATGCACTGTTGAGCAGAGGACAGAACGATGCTTTGGGAAGCCTAAATGAGCTAAATGTTTGGAGTCGTGATAAGAGGGCTGACGTACATGGGAAAATCTCAAGGACTAACACGCCGTATTAAAAAGTAACATTAAAAAGTGTTCTGCAGCCCATTAAACCGAGTTTCCAAATTCCTAAAAAGCACGGAAAATCACGAAGAATTGTTCCATTTTAACATCTCGTTTTTAGAAATGAGCATCCCGCTTAATTCCTCGTGTTGTTTGACCAAACAGTTTAAACTTCTTAATTGGCAGCCCAGTTAAGAAAAGGATGTGTGAAGATGAAGAACAGTCATGGGAAGGTAAGTAAAGGAGATAAACTCACGTTTAAAAAGAGAATACATGTCACCACTTGCTATCAAAGTAAAGCATTTGGCCGATTTATAATTAAGCTTATTTTATGTAATATGAGCATCTGGGAAACGAATGACCTTGACATAAAACATTCATTAAGAGCAAAGACCGAAGGTATTGTCTTTGTTTTACTCACATTTTTTATTTTTAGGACTGTACAGTGTACTTCTTTCCAAAGTGATCTCATTGTTACAAATGCTTAAAATGCACAACGTCAACTTGCCCGAAGTCAATTGCATATGACGCTTGTTGAGGTTTATTTTATTTTCAATGAAGGTTTACATAGTCGTTGCTTGGTTTTGTAGCATTAGGAAAGACGGCATCAAATGAAGCTATGCTAGGCACTAAGCTAGTAGACGTCGCTCCATTTTTTTGTGTCAATGACGCTTGGCAGCATTTGCTTTTGAACACTTCACTGATTACATTTGTGTGATTGTAAAAACAAACAAACAAAAACCCCCCAAAAAACCAAGTAAAATCTGGGTTGAATCACAGTCTGTACAGTTTAAAGTTTTACAATGCCAATAGTGTGACCGAGGGAATTATTTTTTTTCTTTTTTCTACTTTTATGACCAGTGCTCTCGAATAGTTTTCAGCCTTAGCAGTTTGGTTCTTAAGAGAAAACTTCCAGTGAAATATGTAGGCAATGACCAAACTAACACACATAACTTCCTCCTCCATGGAGGTCATAATCTCCACCTGCAGCACATTTAGATTCTGTTCCAGCACCCCAGAAACGCTCAGCCTAGCGTGCGTTCCCACCTTTTTGTCTGACAGGCCCGACACCTGGTCCACATACTCCTCCTGGATCATGAAGGCTGCCAGGTTGGCAGTGTAGGAAGCCAGGAAGATGACAGCGAAAAAGGCCCACACTGACACCATGATCTTACTGGTGGTGCCTTTGGGATTCTGCACTGGAACAGAGTTGTTGAACACCAGACCCCAAAGCAGCCAGATGGCCTTTCCGATGGTGAAGGAAGGACCGCCGGGTTCTGGCAAGCGAGAGAAGAAAATAAACATGAGAGATGATGAGGAAACAAAGAATGCTGATGGAAGTACTGGTGGATGTACTGTAGATTCTCATTTTTAGTTTGTTGGCGATTGTAAACTTACCACCTGCTTTGTTGGTCTAGTAATGAGTCATATTTGTTTTTTTTACGCATTTTACGTTGTCGAAAAATCTGACTGCATACCACCAACCAAAAAGTCACATATACCCGTATACTGAAGTCATAAACTTGTCTCACTTTACTCAGAAATGTACATCCTAAATAGAAATTAATATAATTATTACTTTTCAGCAATCTTCAGTTTTGATATGCACTATTAGAGAGGCGGCGGCACAGTGGATGACTGATTAGCACGCGGGCCGCACAGCGCACAGGTGCAGGGTTTGATTCCGGCTCCAGCCTTCCTGTGTGGAGTTTGCATGTTCTCCCCGTGCCTGCGTGGGTTTTCTCCGGGTACTCCAGTTTCTTCCCACATTCCAAACATGCGTGGCAGGTCAATGGAACAATCTAAATTGTCTCTAGGTGCTAGCGAATGGTTGTTTGTCGATGTGTGCCCTGCAATTGGCTGGCAACCGGTTCAGGGTGTCCCCCGCCTACCGCCCGAGGACAGCTGGGAGAGGCTCCAGCACGCCCGTGACTGTCGTGAGGATAAGCGGATTAAAAATGGATAGATGGATGGCTGTTCATGAGGCTTTCGTGAATTCAGACAATGTTTTGATAACTGATAGTTTTCATTTGAAGCAAAGGAAGAACCCAGATTATGATGAAATTATAAAACTACAGAATTTCACTTGATTAAGTGTGTGAAGTAGCCTCTACGATGAGACTGCACCGTACAGAAATTCAACTTTAGTTTGCTAGAAGATGTACATTTTGCTAACCTGCAACTTTGATCATTTCATGTATATTCCCCTTAATTAATGTAAATTCCAAAATACTCTACATATCTGGGAAATGCCCATCAAGTTAACCAATCTAGCACCTGTACATCACTGATAAAATACATCCACAAAAAATACACATACAGTATTGTGAAAGGAATACCTCGTTGACAATGCCAACCAATCTGGGCATTCAGATTTAGCAGGCACACCTAAAATTGTGGCCGTACAATGAATGAGCTGTGCAAGCAATCACCAAAGGGACGACCTTACCCTGAGAGACTGTTCTGCCCATGTTTGTATATGTGTGCGCATGTGTTTGTGTGTAGGTAGGGAGGCAGTTATGACAAGCTGGAGGAGGGTAAAAAACAGGAGGGGGCGGGGCTAGACATGTTACAATTGCTCTACATCTGGAGCAGGAGCATGATCAGGACGACACAAAAGACGACACGAGGAAACATTTCTCCAACTTAAATACACATTTCAGTCCCTTGAGCGGAAAAAAAAAGCAAACAGTTTTACCGATGAGAGATTTTATCTTGAGTGGCTGCTGTTGCACCAGGCCAATTCAATCCTGACAGTCTGGCTCTATAAAACCGACAGGAAAAGCTAAGAAATCGAATTTGCCGGCTTTGATGGGAAAATTGATTGAAACCGCCCTGCTGCCTGGGAACTGCATTTTGACACCCAGCGGGCAGTGGCGCTACGTTATGCCGCGCATTGTTCAAACTGACAACTATTTCCAGTGCACAGTAACAGAAGCGCCTGAGCGCATTCAGCCTTTTTACAAACCGGGAGGGGAAGGTGGCGTAACACTGGTGTAATACTTGAGAGCGGCACAGTAAGAGTGCTCAGTCTTTGACACTTGTCTGATTGTGTTAAACAAGCCTTTTCATTAGAGAAAAAAAAGACCTCAAGTGAGTGACAATGGAAGTAAATGCTCCATGAGTCGAAACTCGCAGCTCCCCTCATGGGTGATAATAGAAAAATTGAAAATTCAAGGTAACTCAACGGGGCGCCAAATGAGTCAGTGCCATAATGTGTGTGTGTGTGTGTGCGTGTGTGCGTGTGTGTGTGTGTGTTTGTGCAAGCCACTCACCTCTGCCGTCTGCCAGGCAGCGATTGTAACCCACCGGGCTGAAGTACTCAAACACAAACACGGCTACGGCGGACACGATCAGCAGCATCACAAACATCATCACCCACACGTCAGCACTGAAGGGCTCTGCAACACAAGGCCAGTGTTAGGTTAGGTGTTGAGCGAATGTTTATTCAACTCACAGAGAACCGCGGTGCAACAGCTGCACAATCCAATGGAAGCCAAAACAAGAGTTGTTGTGTTTTGCAACATTTGAGCCAAGGCACATATTTTACATGAGAAATAAAATCTCCCAGCGCAACAACAAACACAAAAGTAGACTTTACACCAGGGGTGTCAAACTCATTTTTGTCAGGGGCCAGTTTCCCCTGGAGGGCCGTTATGACTGAAACTATATAAATAAGTCAACGGTTTATTCATCTTATTACAGTATCACTCTTATTTACTACAAATGAGAATTTGAGATTTTGGTCAAGATTTTTGCAAGCGTCATGAAAGTTGCCATCTTTGATTTGCTTTCGCGGGCCACGTGAAATGATGTGGCAGGCCCGATCTGGCCCCCGGGCCTTGAGTTTGACACTTGTGCTTTATTACACCAATCTGATCGGTCGTGTCAAATTATAAACAAGTTGATTTAAAAGGCCCGTTGCTCCATCTTGTGATTAGATCAGTTATCAGTAACAATAAAACAAATTGATTGTCACAAAAAATGCTAATCGTGTAAAGCCGATCAAAAAGTTTCTATTTTGATGCAATGATGATCTTGGGCCTTGTTTTTGTGGGTGGAGTTTTCTTTCTTTTGGTACTTTCTTAGATTTTGTGCCGGTAAAAATAAGGGCAATGGGGCATTCATTGTGGGAAAAATAAGGATGATCAATTTTGTAAAACGAATGCATGGATGGATAATTGATGTGATAAACAAAGTGAATTGTGTTGAATGAGAACTTCTCTGGCAGTCTCAATCAAAAGTGAGAATTATCACCGCCACATGTACATGCAGTGAACCGCAGCAATTTGCTGGGGACAGGAAAAGAGACCTGCTGCAAATAGTGAAAATCTGCGAGGAGTTGACACTCGCCCATAAAGATTTGTAATTACCCTAAAGATGCCACAAGATGGTAGCAAAGCATTTTTGTTGAATTAGACAAGGTTGTGGCCTCATTACATGAAGCTCCTTCCCTCACTTCAAATAGTTCCTTGGCCAAAGCAATATTTTTATAAGACCTGGCTTTGGTATGACCCCCCCAAAACAGTGAAGAGGTGAGTTTTTCATTAAATAACAATGTGTAGGTCCCCCGAATATCGTGTTCTCACCAAGGAAGGCAGAGGGTGACACGGTCCCGTTGCTACGGGAAACCATGACACTAATTCCCGTCTCGATGAAGGGCACGGAGAAGTCGATGACCTCGGACCGCTCCTCGTTGATGGTGAGCGAGCCCACCGCCATGTGAGCGTTCTTAAGCACCACCTGACACACACACACACACACACACACACACGGGGAGAGGCGCTCAGTGAACGTAACGTCAAGTAGAAGAACTCCATGTGCGGAATAACCACAGGAGAGAGGAAAAAAAAGTATTATCGTCCTCCCTATGGGTTTGTTCGGGTATATTCAGCCTGAAGTTCTACAGTATGAGGCTATGAATAAAAATAGGTATGGAAGAAATTGTTTTATTTCTCTTTCTGACGCATTATCATCTTCTGTGCTCCCCAGAGCTAACTCGTTAGTTGCTTAGGCCACTGGTGCACTTTCCATCAGCATAACCGCAATCTACAGAGCGTGTACCTTTTGGAAATAATACACCACCCGCAGGGGGGTGTTGTATTGTTGTATTTGGCTGCACAGGTTAACCCATTTCGGGGAAGACGATATTAATGTCAACTGTCCCTTGCCATGATCAATCAAGTGGCACATCAGATTGATTCTTGACTACGAGATAATGCCTCAAGTGTGTGGAATTTAAGAAACAAGCACAGTTTCCCTCTCCATCTACCGTTAAGGGCCTCAGTGTGCTCCACCCGAGGTTGTGCGTAGCTGATGACTCGCGTCCCCTCAGGCTAGGTGGAGGGAGGGGGGAACATGTGCTTGATGATGTGAAATAGGCATAAGCCTTTCAGATGATTTAATTAGGCCTATCTAAAATGTAAATTCCTGCGGGCACAATGGCAATCACTTCCTGGCTGCGGTATCAACAACAAACATCTGGAAAGGGAGTGACTGACGAGACAGAATGCTTAATACAAGACAATTCGGAAGAGATGATTGTAATAAAGACACTTATTTCTACGTTGCTTTTTAATTGAAAAAAAAAAGCTGATGATTGCACAAGTCCGGCAAATGAGTTAATTTCAGTCTGTTCTCGGGAACAAACGAATTTTGTCTCACTGTTCATAGTGATGCTGTTGTGACAAAGCATCGACTCTTTCATAGTTTCTAATAGACACAAAAATATGACTCTGTCGTCAACACTCATCTTGACACAGATATCTTTATGATCATAATATTGCAACATTATTTTAAGTTTGAGTACCGGTGTCACACAAGACATATTTCAAGCACAAACTACAAGTTTTCCCCATCAATGTGGCAGATGAGCAACCGGCACTTCTATCAAGAGATCCTCCAGTGTTTGATTCGTTCAGTGCGTGAGAAGAGGTGAGAAAATGTGGCAGGATAATAATGGCCTTAGCATGGGACAATTTCTGGCCGAGAAGAACAGCCGCGTGCTGGACCAACCTCCCTCCTCACGCTTATTTTTCAAAGGGGAAAACATTCGTACTTTGGATTTGAAATATCTCTTTTGTAACATGAGTTCATTTTCACCATTTCGAGTACATTCTATAATAAGACACCAAGTCGGAAGCAAGCTTTGCCATGACACAAAAAAAAAAATGCAAAGAGGACGGTAAAAAGTAGAAATGTGTGGCGTCTCGCATCTTGAAAACTTGAACATTTGTGAGCCTATTTAATTCCATTTGCATCAGACGATTTAATTTTTTTTTCTTGTAACAACATGACTCATAGTACCCTATAATTAGAAAATACACATTTTGTATCGTAAAACTTTATTCTCAGAACATTTTTAAACCGCACTATGTATGAATGCATTAACATAATGTTGCTTTTTTTTTTTTGGTTCGACTTTGACTTCATTCTAATAACATATTATTAAAACATCCTCACCTCTCCAACCATTCCATTCCACGTCCCGTTCACCTTCTTGCCGTGTTTACCGTTAGTGACCAGGTAGAGGTCGTAGGTGAACTTAACCGCCTTGGCGATCTTCTTCAGGATGTCGATGCAAAATCCTTTGCAGCAGCGCTTGATGTAGATGCCAGAATCGCCCGTTTGGTTGCTGACAGGTGAAAAGAGGGAGGGAGGAAAAATGTAAATGTTAAAATAGGTCACACGTTTCCACAGTGTGACAAAGCAATCTGGCAAGAAATAGAATACAGTATGTCAAGAGCCAGGAGACTGTTAAGTAGTGCAAAGTCGTGGCTCAAGAAGTCATGCAAATGCAAAGCCGCTTTTTAATAGTAATGCTGCGTGTTGTTCGAAGCAGATGTCATGCAAAGGGCAAAGTATGTTTGATTGTGTTCTTTGAAGTGAAATGAAGGCGCAAAGACAACTCCGCCAGTAGAATGTCACAGGTTTATGAATTCATATCATGCATGTGAGCCACCTTCATGATGACTGAGGTACTGTAATATATTCCATAAATTATGCAATAATGAGAACACAGGGGTGTAGCTGTCTGTGACCAAGGCTATGAGGTGTGTGCCGGTGAATGTTTATACCTCCATTTACACACTGTAGTTTATTTAGGTCATGGAAAAATTCGACATACTGTAGTTCAAATAGGGGTTATACTGCATAGTCTCATTTGCTCTTGCACCTTCATATCAGTTTGAGACAATTGGCTATCAGTTAAAGTCTAGGGAACATAAGGGAATAATTTTTTTTAAAAAAATCAAGTGCAAAACAGTCCAGGATGGGCCAATGTAGGCCTTCTTTTGCCCGGAATAAGATGGCGACACAGAACTAGATTATTCGTATAGAAAGCATGTATTGGATTGTAAAAACGATGGATGGATGGATGGAAAATAAAACGTAAGGACGCATGTGGGAAATGAAAACATGACAGAAATCAACATACAATTGGTTCACAATGGGGTTGAATTGATATCACTTGAAAATATATTGGCGGTACGATGATGGACTGGTTAGCCCTTCCGCCTCACAGTGCAGAGGTGCAGGGTTTTAATCCAGCCCGGTCTTCCTGTGTGGAGTTTGCATGTTCTCCCCGTGCCTGCGTGGGTTTTCTCCGGGTACTCCGGTTACCTCCCACATTCCAAAAACATGCATGGCAGGCTAATGAACACTCTCAATAGTCCAAAAGTGTTTGAGTGTTCAAATGGTTGTTCGTCTATGTGTGCCCTGCGATTGGCTGGCAACCGGTTCAGGGTGTACCCCGCCTACTGCCCGACGACAACTTGGACAGACTCCAACAAGCCCCGCGACCCTCATGAGGATCAAGTGGATTAGAAAATGGATAGATGGATGGATGAAAATCTATTTTCCATATGCAGAACCTACCTAAATGAAAACCTAAAAAACAAAGCGTCATCACTCAGGACCACTTCTAGGAGCGGCCTCCCTCACCTGAGTTTGAGCTGTTTACGACAAGGCACGGTGTTCCTCATGCAGGTGCCACTCAGCGGGTCCACGTCCTCCACGATGACAAAAGGCGCCTCCTCCAGCGTGACGATGGACAGGTGGTCCTCGCGCTCCTCCGCCGCCGAGTAGAGCTCAAAGCGAGGCCATACGTGGTACTTCATGGCCAGAGAGCCCTTCTCCCACTTGCCCACCTGCGCGACAAAGAGACCTCGTGACGGGTGGGATTTTTTGCAACAAAAGAGCCGCGCCGCAAACACCCTATTTACCCTGTCCCACTGTCTGTCCTTGTCGAGCAGGATGATGACCAGTTTGGGAAAAATCTGGTGGCCCTCCTCGCTGAACGACAGGTTCCGCCCTTCAAACGTCACATTCATGATGTACCTGGCAATTAGATTGCAACCCCAAATGTCAGAACGTGTGTGGGGGGGATTTGAAAAACAAAGGATGCCGCTTATTTCAGCGCGGTGAAACAAGGCGTAATCATCGGACGCTTCATCAAACAGAAGACAATGCGTTATCGGCAGCAGCTTGGTGTCGAGCGGGTGAGTCTGTGGGAAATATCACCATCTAAATTCTACACCATGTTCACCTGCGAGACCGTGTTGTCAGTCTGTTTGAGATGTGGACAGGCAGAACAGAAAAAAAAAAAAAAGCAGCCTGTCAAGAAAGATGAGGTCCGTGGACCAAAACTGGAGCAACATGTGCAACTTTTCCTACCACAGCAGTGGCATAAAAGACACTAAAATCACGTCGATGGGGGATTTGTCACAATGGCGACTCGTCCAAAGTGTGTATGACTGATCAGGAGGATTATTGGATTCTTTCCATTTCGTAGACCTTACTTTTGCTTACTTTGTGACACAGATCAACGGAGAAAATCCTCTGTCAGTTCCCGATATTTGTCACAAAACAAAGTGAGAGTCGAGATAACCAAACCAAAGTCAAATGTGCACGCGCAACAAGGCAGTGTAACATTTCAATGGCCACAAATGGTGCAGCCAGAATTCAACTCCAAATCTCTGTTAGGTTGTGGAAAACTTGAGACGTGACAGCTCGTATGCATCATGTGTCCTGTGACATGTTATCATAGGACGTGTGACCTCACATCAGCCAACATGAAGGGATGAACTCTGTATGCCTTTTTGTTCGTTTCCATTTTCTTTCTATTCATGGGTTCTTTGCAACGCTGATGACAGATCAATCAAGACTCATTTTGCTGAGTTTTATTTTCCATCCATCCAACCATTTTCTAATCCGCTTTCTAATCTGCCCCAGCCAATCGCAGGAGTGTTGAACTGATTTATATACTACAGTCATACCTCGGTTTTCGACCATAATCCGTTCCAGAAGGCTGTTTGAAAACCGAAACTATGCTCTTAAAAAAAAAAAAAATCTTTATCGAACACATCTGCTCACAATTGAACGCTACACGAGGAAGCGTCACTTCCTCGTGTAAGGAAGGCGAGCGGAGTCAAGTGGTGCATTAAGGTGCGCTCAGTTTGATTGAGAACCGATTTTCGGTCGTAATCCGAGGCATAAAAACTCGAAACTTTTGGTCGAAAACCAATTTGGTCGAGAACAGAGATGTTCGAAAACCGAGGTTTGACTGTATATTGAAATGACAATTAAGAATGTTAAAATACGAGGTACAGACCTGTGACATAACTCACTTTTATTTTAAACCTTTCATGCACCAATTATGATAACATGCAACATGATAACATGATAGGCCGTCCACTGTAGTAACTGCTGTCCCCGAAAGGGTTAACAGTGTTTGTTATTTGAATTTATCCATCCATCTTTTTTTTCTATACCGCTTGTTCTCATTCGACAAGTGGCTGGGCAAATATGGACACCGATCGACACTTAACCACTCTTTATAGTCCCCACTTAACCTAACATGCAAGTTTTTGGAATGTCTGAGGAAGGCTGAAGAAAATCCATGCAAGCATAAGGGAGCAAATGCAAACTCCACAAATGTGCTGACCACTTGGTCGACTGTGCCAGCAATTTTATTTGATCATTTTCATGGTTCCGTCTTATTTTTTCACTTGCATGTCTGTTGAAATAATTTCAGTGCGACAGCTTGTTCGGGACGAAAAAGAAAAACCAAAAACAATTTTGTGCTCCTTCCATGTTAATCTCGACACTTGACACATGGTGCGGCGAGCTCTATGCGAAGGTCGGCTAAAAGCACAACGCGGAACGGTGGCCAAGAACAGCGAGAGATGGAGGGGAATAGAGAAGTAGCGCAAGGACATGACTCCAGTTAATGATTTCATGGAAAGAAAAGCAGCTGCCCACAAGTGACTGGCTTTTGATTCCCCCCCCCCCCCCCCCCCCCCGTCCCCGTCCCCTGATGTCAAGGATGAGGAGGCCAACAGAGCCAAGGGCGAAAGTTGAAAATTGAAAGGAAGGGCAAGCGTATGAACCTCCTGTGAGCACTCATATCGGCAAACATGTCTCAACAAGTGCATATCTCATTCTTTTTCTCCCTCCGCCACCGCCTCTTTCCCCTCACTCGCTCTCGTCGCAAACTGTGGGCCGCTTGTCACCATGGAGACGTTCTGCCTCGGAACACAATCTGCCGGAGAAATAAATATCGTGTCTGCATACAAGGAGTACTAAATGGATGAGCCCATCATCTTCAAGTGTGAAAAGACAAACACAAGACAATAAATCTATTAAGAAGAGATGAGCAAAGGGCCAAAGATTTAATCACAAGTACCTCCCACTGGAACACTGAATGGCTCCGAGTAAGACGTCTGCGGCTCTATCAATAACGCACTTCTCTTAAACACACGCGCACACACACGCGCACACACACACACACACACACACACGCACACACACACACACACACACACACACACACACACACACACACAGTGGAGTGGAGGCTTCACACTTTTTTGTGTCAACAGGCATTACTGGTTGCAGCCTGCGACTGTGCACACAAGATGGGATAAGCCTCCTTAAAGGACTTTTTGCTTCCATCTTCATCTGAGCATTGTGCAACATGCGCCTGCTCGAGGTGGAAAAAAAACACTCTCATGCTATTTCTCAGTAGAATTCCAGATACTGTTACTAAGAATCCTTGCAAATCGAAAATACATATGCCTTGTAAATTAGACACAACACAATGAAGAGCGTTGTTAACATCCCTGCCAAATATTTTGTTCGTCTACTTCTTCCTTTCATAACTTTGCTGCTGTGAATTGGGAATTAAAAATAAAAAAATCACCAAGTATATAAAATGAGGCTTCAAAACTATTAAAGCTGAAGCTATTGTCTCAGCTCTAAAATATTGTGACAGTCTGCTGAATACATTTTTACGACACTATATTTACTGTGATATTTCAATTAAAAAACAAATAATACTAATGCTAAAACGCAGATTAAACTAAAACGAATCATTTTTGAAAAACTAAAATGAATAGATGCTCCATAATTGATCTGATGTGAATGAGGTAAGGTCGACTCATTCCAGGGCCCGAGTGTTTCAATGGGCCACACCCCTATAAAAATCAGGAAAATTGTAACTTTCATTGCGATACTCAATTACTGCAGATGTTACCAAAAAAAAAAGAAAAAGAAAAAAAAAAGAAATAAAATGACATGTGAGAAAAATGCTCTGACATCTAAGTCAGTGACCTAAAGGAAAACGTGGCACATCCCACAGATGAAAATCCTCTACAATTAACTGGAGGAGGACATGCTGGGGACACGTGATATCACCACTGTACACACCCAGCCAGCCCTCCTCAGCATCTTAGTGAAAGCGCACACCCACAAAGATATCTGTAGAATGACTGAATCGTGCGTCAATTCCTCCAGCCTACGCCGAACGCAGATTATGTGTGCTCTAATTGAATGAAAACACTTTCTATTGATTGAATTTGATGTGTGATGTTGCTCTCATGAACCCTTCCATGCACCAAGAATGATAACCTGTCACCTAATAACATGAAAAGCTGTCCACTGGAGTAACCGCTCTCCATGAAAGGGTTAAAATGCGGGTGCAATTCATCGAAGGCTCCAACTATCTTTGGGGAAATACTTGTTTCATTTCGGCTTGTTGGTGATGGCTGTATCGTTCCATTTGTAGTCTGACTGTTTGAACACAAAGTTGGGTGTGTACGCATTGTCGGAGCTGTGCGTCAATTTCCGCAAATGGCTAAATTCCATACTTGTCGTGGGAACGTTCGTACGCACGCTTCGGGCACACTTCTGGAAGGCGTACAACCGCAACGCAAGGGAAGGGAGGGGAAGGCTTGTATACCTCGGCGTGTTGTCATGCGATGTGTTGCCATGACAGCCACAACCGTCAGCTGCGTTGCCATGGGAACAGTAATCTCAGCGGATGAGAGGCGGATCTGTTTTTTTGGGCTTTTTTTTTTTTTTACTTGCTATCTCTCGAGGTCTCTCACTGTCAGATCAGTGCCGGCGATTCACCTCCGAGAGGTGCCACAAATCACTCATCAATAGTATGCAAGGTCAGTGTTAAACCAGCGCCTTTACTGATGCATGTTGGGATTTGGAGGGCAGCACGGGCCGGCTTGCCTTGTTTTTCATGTTTGGAGCCCATACGATCGACGGGGCATTTATGAGCTGTTTGATCCCTTCTCATGTCGGTGCTCCCTTCCGAGTTGACTGGAAATAGAAGAAAAAAAAGGCAACTGGGAGGAGCTACTAAGAGAATCTCACGCAGCTCAATCGCTGTCACGCTCGATGTTTGCGCATGCTTCACCCACCAACTCTTCACTGCGTGGCTGTGAGGAGAATAGAAACAACCTTACAGCTTAAATAGCTTCGGCATGGTGACTCATGTTGATTCCTGCCTTTTATTGTAGACTGCTTCAAAAAAAGAAAATAGCAACACAGTCTGTCGCTGCAATGCAGGGAGGGATATAAAAATGACACCAGCACACACACCCACATATACACACATACATAATATACTAGACATTATATATATATCAGTATATGTATAAAGAGAGAGAGAGAGAGGGTTTAAATGGCACTATGTTGTAATGCATTGTTATGTAAAATAAAGACATCCGCAAAAAAGCTGGTATCGGCCGATTAATCAGTTGGACCCGAGTTTTCATTTCTTGTACAGCATTTATTTCTCTAAATATGAACAAACAGGAAGAGAACTAGTGGGATGGAATGGGTTGACTCTGAAGGTTTCTTGAAACAACAAGTCGTCAAAAGACTCTCGAACAAAAAAACAACAACCAAAACAACTTTGATAAAAGCTGCAGCCAACACTTGAGTTTGAATCGTGAGAAACTACAGGTTGTGATACTTTAACCGGAGAGGATCAAATCAGCTTTTATCACAGCCAAGGCTAAACGTGAAAAATAAAAAGAAGTGAGATATTTAATGATGTACAGTACTGCATAAATTGCTTTGTGATGGAAGGCACGACTTCCAGTCAAGAGCCTTGAAAAAGAGTCCTCTGGTGCAGCATGGCGGTTGTGGTCCACTGGGAGGAGCCCAGGTGAGCTGCAGACAGACATCAAACAGCAACCTGCGGTGTGAACAGGAGGGCTGATATAACGCGGGCCACCCCGTTCATTTCAAACTGAGCCAGGCTTGAACATGCCAACACACCTTCCGCACCATAGCGGCATCAAATATTCATTCCATCTATTTTTGAGTCGTCATATGAAATTCAAATGACCCTTTTAAAGCGCCAAAACCTTCTACTGAATTGCCGCTACGTGCGGCACATTTTTATCCCCAAAGAATATATCAATGTGCTTTGAGACACCTATTTGCACGTACGCCACAGCAAAAGTGCAGCGTGCTTGGAATTTTACCGTCCACTATGTCACAAATGTGTGAAAATGGAAGCAAGGCAAGATGACTGAAAGCAGCTTAAAGTGATAATCACAACCTGACGCACCGACGACTCGGCTGCGTCTTACAGCACACTTACTGCCGCAGGCGTCGTTAGGATGGAAGTTTGGCCCCAACTATTTGATTTCATAAACAGCTCAAGGATATTTACAGCAAATTAAACGTTTTGACCCCAATTACGTATTCTTCCACCGACACATGATTTATGCTAAGTGAAATCTTGGGAAACATTCAATGCAGAACAGCATGGGGGAAAAACAAAAGAGGAACTAATGTCATTTTCTAATGGGTGACCTTTTCCAATTTGACAAGTAAAACGGCAAAACATATCATCGCTTTCTTTTTTTGGTGAAGAACACATTTTCTCCAGGTACACTGGCTTCCTCCCACGTTTCAAAAACTTCCACGCTCAACTGACGACTACAGTGAAACTCCTCTACAATGAAACCTACATGGATGAAAATACCCCCTAGTGTGAAAAAATCTTCATGCATTAACACCATTCGCACTCTCCTGCCCCCCCTCCTATACAACGAGAAAAAAAAACACTGTTGCATTATACAAAATCTTTTTCTCTGTTCCTGCCTCGCGACAAGATTCACTACAACGAAGTCTAATCCAACAGCGACCTCTTCTGCTTCATTCGGAAACGGCAACAACAACCACAACACTGATTTACACATGCGCAGTAGTCCAGGAAGTATTTGTTATTGTTAGTTTCAGACGCAGCAAGAACGTTGCATTGCTATAATGGCTACAAAACGGACCGTTGGATGTCAAGCAGCTAAGACAAGAAGAGCTCTGACGCTGGAAGAGAGGGTAAAAGTGATCAAAATGAAAGACGGAGGAAGACATTATCCAAGAAATTGATGTAAGTGAAAGTGAATGCTGATCGTAAATTTCACAGTTTCTTTCCCTTTTTTTCTTTCTACACTGACTGACTATATAAAGTGTCAAATATGTGTATGCTCATACTTATGCACTATTAGAATAAAAATAAAGTGTACACTTACGTTTGTGTGTGCGTGTACACATAGGTTTGTGTGTGTGTGTGTGTGTGTTTACATCTGAGATCAAATTTGCTACAGTGAAAAACCCCCTGTTGTGAAAAAATTCTTGCGGCAAACATGATTTCGTTGTAGAGGAGTTTCACTGTACCACCCTTTGTTGTTGTTTAATTCACAGCACCGGCATAGCAGCAGAGCTCATTTATGCCACTGTAAATTAACAAAATGTCAATGTAAAGTATCACAATGGAAAATACTTGATCAAGTAATAGCTTCAATGATTACGGGCGTGCAAATGACAGTCTCCATTTCAGAGGGTTTCAACGTGTTGCCACACAAATATCATTTGCCCAACGCCTCCCAAATCCAACGTGCCGCTGCCCACAACACACCGCGCCACTGAATTGTCTGTTTCTTTTTTTTAACCAATCAGATTTCAGACTCACCCCCCCCCCCCCCAAATGGCATTGGCATTTTGTGTCCTCTTCTTGATTTAGCTGTGGTTATCCATTAGATTGTTTGACAAGGACAATATCGAACATGATGAAAAATTACATTTCAATGTTTTTAAACATTGTATTCAAAACATACAGCAATGGTTTTGAAAAGACTGTGTGAAGTGATTTATGAAACTTTGCTATAAAACAATTGCTCTTACGTGAAGACATACCCACTTCAGTTAGCTACAGCTTTTCGTTAGCTCCTATAAATCAGTGCAGCTCTTACTCTATTCCAAATGATAATCCACTTTCAGCCAATTGTGGGACATATCAATAAAAACAGTGAAAGTGCAATAACACAAACGTGAATCCGGCACTCGTGCAGTGCGTGAACAAATGCCAGTAAAGGAGGCCATAACTAATCTGTTATTCAAGGCAACTCGAGAGGCTTTATCCAGAGCTCATTGATCACCAATCAAATGCGCACTAATCCATTCCTCTAATAAATGTATAGAAATATATTTATAGAATGCATGGATGGTTGAAGGGAAGCGTGGCGGTTAAACATTTCATCGTCATTAAAAGAAGCTTTATAAAGACTCCGGTACTGTCTGTGCAAAATAGGCAAACGCAACTAGGGAACCGAAAATGTGAAAAAGGAGATTGAAAGTGGGCAGCCGTTGATCAAATTGATCCTTTGACTCACTTGGATGTTAAAAAAAGAAAAGACTTTGGATACATCACTGGGGCTCCACATGCCCAAAAGCGCAATGCTTTGGTGTGCTGGTTCGCTAATAAAGAGAGTCAGGAATTATCAGTCAGCCGCTTTTATTGTGGCCATTGAGGAATGCAATAACGCTGCCATGCTACAGCCGCCGCAGGAGGAAAGACTTTAAGAGGTGACTATAAGCGGAGACTAGCATGAGAGAGGTGCCGCACGCCTCTCGCGGCCCGTGCTGAAGACTGTCTTCTTAGCGTTAAGCTCACAGCCGGTTTGTACACACAGACGGTGGGGCAAAAAGCGGCCAAGCTGTCTACTTTTCGGAATATACGCGGCACCATAAAGGATTCTATTATTGCAAAAGGAAATGAAAACACGAATCAAAGATATTAGTCGAACACCAGGAGTAGAGAATGAGTTTTTTTAGTAGTCATTTAATACATCTGTCTGAAGAGCCTTTTATTTGTATGAAACTATCTATCCATCTATCTATATATTTATCTATCTATCCTCCTCTCTCTGTCTCTCTCTCTCT
The DNA here is from genome assembly GCF_054856545.1 of Hippocampus guttulatus. Classification (NCBI taxonomy): domain Eukaryota; kingdom Metazoa; phylum Chordata; class Actinopteri; order Syngnathiformes; family Syngnathidae; genus Hippocampus; species Hippocampus guttulatus. The sequence goes on along the minus strand of NC_141269.1, from coordinate 8,769,610 downwards.
TTATCCATCTATCGCAAAAATGCCTTTCATAACTTACCGGGCATGTTTTTTTTTTGGGGGGGGGGGGTTTGTCCTCACACTGAGCTCCATTTTTGCAAGTCGCAACCGCCTTCCTCGGCCGACCCCTCTCCACAGTCATCATGGTAAGGAAAGCCGTACCCTGCGTTTTCCCGCAGGAGATAGACAAGTCACTTTTCAAGCCCCTTAAGCTGTTTTTGTTTAGTATGACTGACAAACGTGAATAAAAGTAGACAGAGCTGTCGAATAAACATGCAAATTGATCTACAAGGACTGTAAATGAATTCAGCAACAGTCCAAACACACCAATTTGTGACAAAATATTAATCATCACATCTGTAAGGTAACCTGTCAGCAGTCACATCTCATAAATACACACACAGAATCAACAAATTATCATCGTAATTAATACCTAACACATAGAAACACCTCTTTCGCTGAACCTTCCTTGCACAAAAATCCCTCAGCACCTCATCCAAAACCACTTGGAGCACATTTTCTCATTTCATCATTCTCACCGCAGATCTTTCTCTTACTTTATCTCATTAATATTATAGGATCTGTATTTAGCGTGGATATGTCGGAGCGTGCAACTGGCTCGTTCCGTGTGTATTTAATGGGTGTGTACATGTGCTGTGTGCGCCGAGAAGGTCAAGCAGTCGCCTAAACTCATATGTGAGTGCATGACTCACGGGAGCCTCCCGTCTTCGTCCATCACCACTGACAGGATGGCACGTTTATACGTTCTGCATGCGGCCAACTGTGGCCTGTAGCTATCCTCCCGCACCGCGCGCAGACATATGGCCTTATTATTGCTTTTGTCTCTCGGGGTGAATGTGTGCGTATGTGCTTGCGCCTGAGCATTCTGTGTGGCGCAACACTTGAAATACCACTTTTATTGCATGTGCATTTTGGCGGCTACACAAGAAGCACACACACACGCACACACGCACGCACGCACATAAAAGCTACGGTGAAGGCCTTTAACGCCATTAGATGGTGTGTGTTGTGTGTGAATGCATGTCCTCCCCCACAAAGTCAACACTGAGATCAAAATTCTATACCACGGGTGTTAAACTCATTGTTGTCGCGGGCCACTTTGGAGTTACGTCTTCCTTTGGAGGGCTGTTAAAACAGTGAAACCAAATGAATGTTTGATCATCACATCTTATTATTACTTGTACAGAAAAATTTGATGGCTCACTAGTTTTGAAATCAGTCAAGTATGTGTTCAATTATTGCTCAAGTGAGTGTAAACAGGTTAACAAAATGATTGCAAAACGTCACCGTTATTTATTACGTATGACAATTTGAGATTTTGCAACAACTTTAAGCAAGAATCATGGAAGTTGACGGAGATGATTCGCTTTGGTGGGCCACATAAAATGATGAGGCAGGCCAGATCTGGCCCACGGGCCTCGACTTCTACACCTTCACTCAGTCGAATTGAGAAGAATTTAAAGGAATGGTTGTTTGAAAAAAAAAGTACATCATTTGTTCTCACACGCACACGCGCACACACGCACGCGAGCACACAAGCACACAAGCACACACATAAAGGTTGATTGAGAGCTCACCTCAAGTCGCACAGTGTCCTTTGGGGACTAAATCATTCATGTTTGTGGTGTTATTGTCTCAGTAGTGCTGTGAGTAGATGCTGTGACAGTGTGTACCAATGCTAATGTTAGTCGGGGGGGGGGGGGGGGGATAACATTTACAATAGTTAGAATCTTTTCACTTTACCAACATTCATCTACATTCACCAAGCTATAGTGGCAGTAAGGAAAATGAGGAAAAGTGCGATGAAAGACAGCAGAATTAAGTTTTAAAAGGCAAATGGGATGAAGAATTGCATCGGAGAGTTTATGCATGTTTATTTTTTTTTAAACAGTCTTGTCTAAAGGCCATGCTAAAACATAATTCTATAAATGTGGTTGGACAAACCTCAATTTTGTCTCTTCTGACAAATGTGCTTGTCCCGCAGCGGACGGTGGAAAGAGTGAAGCGTTAAAACATTAGCCGTGAATTTAAACTGCGATGAATTATTGAAGAGCAGTGCTCCTGCTTTTCTGTAATGTGCCAAAAGGCAAAACAAGGATGTTCACGGGAGAACAAAGAATGTTTTTTGTCTCCCAGTAAGTGTTTCTCTATCTGCAGTTAAAAGCTTTCGTTTTGCTGCTTAACACAGTCTCCTTGGGTGTGGTGTCCGTGCGCTTGCGTGTGTGTATGAAAGGTCTTGGTGAAGTGCATGCATGTTGCTGCTGCACTGCATCGATTGTTAATTCCGCTTTCGGCAATGAAAGTCCGACTATGATTAATTTCTGCCGGGCCTCGACTCCAATTCTTAAGATTTCACCTGTTATTGGTCATCTTACATTCGTGCTCCATGCAAGACGATGGATGCCAGCTCCTTTTGAACTCACATGTCTAAGACTGCAGTTCAAGAAAGGCTTGATTCCTCATCAGGATTAAACGTCTGATTAATTTGTTTGTCTCTAGCACAAATCCTTAGATTGACACTCATGTCACATATGACATAAATTAACTCAATCACTGCTAGCTTTACAATAATAATAGTAATAATAATAAATTTAATTTTGAAAGCGCTTTTCATCGTACTCAAAGACACTTTACAAGAGTTTAAAACATGGGATAAAATGTACACTTTATGCTATTGATATAGCAGTGAATGAGTTTCATAAAAATAAAAAATGCAGACTCCAGACTAAATCCCGTGTGAAATTTGTCACTTGACTGACTGGGGGTGGCCATTGAGAATTTTGGGGAAATATGTAAATTTTCCCGAACGGCCGGTGTATTTCAGTCCTGGGAATGAAGGACTTGCTTGCATATGGAAAAAGTGTGGGCAGCGCTTGTATACAGCAAATTGTATTTTTATCATCAAATAAATTGAACCAACCATAATTTGTTAATGAAAGCATTTAGCAAACAGAACTGTGGAATTGTGCATCTGGCTCACAGGTTCATGGATGAAATCCCTGTTTAGATACAAAACAAAAAATCACTTTCACCTTCATACCAATTGAAAATTTTGAATTTTTAATGAACCGAACATGCATGTTTTTGGAATGAAACCGGAGCACCGTGAAAATCTTCACAATGCTCCGGCTTGCATTCGAAATTTTTGATAGGTGTGAATGTGAACGTTTTTTTTTTGTCTGTATGTAAATCGCCTCTCAGGATCGGGAAAGGATCCAGCCTAACTGCAACCATAATGACAACAAACGCTAAAGAAAATGGATGGAAGCATATACAGTAGTTAAAACTCTAAAATAGAAAACAATCTATTAAAAAAAAAAAACCTTCCAAAAACTTTGATCGATGAATGGACCAATAAACACGCGGGTTACATTAGAAATGATTTTTTTCAAGTGTGCTCTTCATCACACTGTTCACATTTTGACATCAGGAGGCCAAGATGACAGTCACAAAAAGTCATGGAAGTGGATGTCCTTGGGGAATTATTGGTCGATGCATGGATCAAACTCCCGATGTGAATGTTGCCATTCATATAATTGTGAGAGAAAACCAAGCCGTGCCAAAAATGTGATAGGTCAGTGTGCGTTTCTGGCTCGTGCTGAAATTGCCCCTGGAAGCCCACCATCCCCAAATTTTGCTCAGTAGTGTACATGATATGCCATATAATCAAATCCTTGCCCACCTGAGTATTTCCTTGGAGTGGCCAGTGTTGATGTTCTTCTTGTCGGGGGTCCCAAAGCAGCTGGATTTCATGAGGGTGTGAGGCCCGCGATCCAGTATCATGGTGGATGTCGCCGTGGCAATGACGGCGACTGCATCGCGCACCCTGGCTTCAATGTTGTAATCCCACTCATCATATGACACCGAGATCAGCCCTGCGTGGGACGGAAGACGAAGGGGTAGAGATGGATTCATCCATCATGACAATGATTGACACCCCCTTGAAAATTAAATTTTACAATGGCCCACATGAAGAGTTTGAACTGTTAATATCCTACAAACTGTGGTCCCAAAACACGTATTTCAAATCGTTCAACATGACCTTTAAAAATAATTGAAATAAAAGTCTTACGGGTTATTTGATTTAAAGTTTTCGTAGCCGGTAGAAATAGAAATTCATACATTTTCTGATCCGCTTTATCCTCACAAGGGTCGCGGAAGGGGCTGGAGCCTATCCCGGTCGTCTTGGGGCAGTAAGCGGGGGCCACCCTGAACCGGTTGCCAGCCAATCGCAGGGCACACAGAGACAAACAACCATTCACGCTCACACTCACACCTAGGGACAATTTCGAGTGTCCAATCAGCCTGCCATGCATGTTTTTGGGATGCGGGAGGAAAACGGAGTACCCGGAGAAAACCCACGCAAGCCCGGGGAGAACATGCAAACTCCTGAGCTGGATTTGAACCCGGTACCTCTGTACTGTGAGGGCGACGCGCAAACCATTGGACCACCGGGCCGCCCGAAATAGAAATTATCAAGTGATAAAAAGAACTTTTCCATTGGTTAGCTTGAATTTTTAATCACCACTCAGCAGAACAAAAACATGGTCGTGCAACTAAGACTCTCCAAAACATCCGCTGGCAACCCATGCTGGCGGCCCATGCAGATGCAGCAAGTTGATTTTGAGGAAGAACAGATATATATACAAACAACGTAGCAGGAGTCCCTGGAAATCTTAAATGCGAGTCTAGGAAGAAGTGGCATGACAGGAAATTAATGAAAAACTCTGAACCGCACTCTGTGGAACCAAAGCATTAATATGTTCCAATGTATTAATATGCTAATATGTATGTATACACATATATCTTCACATATACACATATCTACACATATACACCCTCAAGAGGAACACGTGAATGAAAAACTGAAAACTGTGAACATGGAAACTGTGGTTCAGCCCTCAGCTCATTTTGCTATGCTTGGCCATCCAAGCATGAAGAACTACTGATGTCTGAACGCATTTCTATCTCACCCATAAACTAGAGCGTTTTGGTGGTTATGATCCTTGGCTGGTTTGCATTTTACAGTATTGCCAGTTTTCAAATTCAGTGGAAACAGGCAGACTTGGAGCCAGCTTGTTATCAGTACTGACTTCGCAGCTGTTGACAGCTAGCGTATCAACTATGTTAAACTTATCTATAAAAATTGGAATTGCCGTGTCTGTGTGAATTTCTCATTAAAAAAATCCACTGTACATATACCACTGTGCTATCAAAAGCACAGTCAAATGTAAATGCTGGAAAGGGCCAGAACTTGTTAATAAGTGCTGCTGGGGAACTACACACTTCATTATTAGATGTATGACAAAAATGCTCTATTTTAAATATGGGCAAGTACATGCGCTTAATCTGTTTCCTTTTTGCGAATACATTTTTCAAAACATGTACAAAAGATCCACTAATTTTTGAACCAAAAAACCCCAAAATAACCACATTCTTTCTTGCACCAAGATTACCATTCAAGGACGGCATAATACTGCCAAACAAGAAGAAATTAAGCTCAAGAACTCATTTAGGACATTTTTTCACAAAAAATTAATATACTCAAAATTGTAATACTTGAGTACTATGTTTGTCCTGCACATCATTCCAAAACCGCAAAAGATTATTGGCCTACTCACCTATTATAGAACCATATAAGACCCATTGGAAATGCAACTAAGACATATTTGTCCGGAGGTGATTATTTATCCATCCATCCATTTTCCCATCCGCTTTATCCTCACAAGGGTCGCTGGGGGTGCTGGAGCCTATCCCAAGCCGTCTTCGGGCAGTAGGCGGGGGCCACCCTGAACCGGTCGCCAGCCAATCGCAGGGCACACAGAGATGAACAACCATCCGCACTCACACTCATACCTAGGGTCAATTTGGAGTGTTCAAACAGCCTACTATGCATGTTTTTGGAATGTGGGAGGAAACCGGAGTACCCGGAGAAAACCAACCCAGGCACGGGGAGAACATGCAAACTCCACACAGGAAGGCCTGAGCCGGGATCAAACCCACGACCTCTGCACTGTGGGGCCGACGCGCTAACCACTGGCCCACCGGGCCGCCCGAAGGTGATACTTAAAGCTTCAGTTGACCCGTGCATATTCCCAGTTCAGCACCCATCCATTTACACATTTGTGTTTTTCTTACCTTTTTTCCCCCCAATATTTGTCATATTTTGGATTGTTACCTTTTTTTTCCTGTGATTACTGCCCATCACTGGTCTAAGCTAACACGGTTGAATTGAATCCCTGCTGACCTCTCTGGTTTGTCAGTGAAAAGGCTTCAAATGTGAGTAAAGACGTGTTGGGGAAAATGGAGACTGTGCAATTAATAGATAAGGCCCGCGAGTGTGGCCAGCAGCAGAGTTAAAAGCACCGACAAGCAATATAAATGAATGAAGCACTGCCTTCTGTGAAAACATCTGTAAACTTTCTCTGCCTCTTTGATTCTCTTTTTAGTGTTTGTGATTGCCCAAATCATACATATACAGTACATACGCAGTAGACATTTCCACATTAGTGGAGAGTCACAGTTGACTTCAATTCTCCTGCCTTTGTTACATTTATTGTATTCAACACTATTGGAGATGATTCTATGCGGTCACCAGAAAATGTAAAGGTGGTGTGATCTCTGTTTTAATTTGCTGCCCTATCGGAGTGTAAAATGTCATGGAAGCCATCCAAAAATAAAAATGACAGTCGAGCAGACGTGATGAGGGGCGTATGCTCACCTGTGGGGAAAACAGAGGGCACGTGGTCTGCGTCTCCCGCCACCAACGAGGGGACGATCCACGTGAAGCCGTAACCAGTGAGCCCCACAGAATGAGCCACCTCGAAGATGGTGCTGGCCTCCTCCTTTGTGCAGTAAAGCAGGATAACCGGACTCTGCAGTTTTTTCAGCTGGTTCTGGATTTTGGAATCACCGTCGTCCACTGACATATCCAACAGGAGGACTTCCTCCAGCTCCCAGCCCACAAAGCTATTGTCGATGGTGCTGCGGACCTTGATGGATAAGAGAGATAAAAATGCATATCTTGGGTTTGGGCTCTGCTAAAACAATCAAAACAGATTGTATTACTGTATTGTACTGTGAGCCATTTCAAACTGCTGTTGCGACAGTTTTATTGAGCTAAAGGCAATGCGCTAGAGCAGGTTTTCCCAATCACCAGAACATACACCAGCATAAGGCCTTGACCGGGCCTCGCTGGGTAGAGTGGAACCTTGGTTCTTTACTTTCATCCAGCCATGATCCGAGCCGCTAATCCTCACAAGGGTTGCGGGTGTGCTGGAGCCTATCCCTGCCGTCTTCAGCCAGTAAGCAGAGTGCACCCTGCACTGGTTGCCAGCTAATCATTTTGCAAAGAGGCGAACTGTTGAGCTGACGGACTCAGTCCTAGAGCGTTGAAGGATGCTCTTCAGAACCTAACTTTCATCGTGGGCGTCCTGGCAACACGGGAGGACCACTTTTATTCCCAATTTGATGGGGAATCCAATTCACACCGGGCACTGGTGGTGCACATCCGGCGGCCGCCATACGACCCTGTTCTGGTGGCACACATCCTGTGGCCGCCACAAGTCCCTGTTCCGGCAGCCACAGGTTTCGCGACCGCAACCAGACCCTGTTCCGGCAGCACACGAGGGGGCTGTGTCTATGGGTATCCACCTTCGGGAGGGCAGTCACTTTTATGCGGGAGTGCAGTTAATTCTCAAGGGTTTCGCACACGTTCCCTTGCAACTGTACAAGTTTGGTAAATATGCAGTGAAGACATGCGACCTCTGTCACTTATAACTTCGGGCTTGCATGGATGGTTAAGTCCTAATGTCTGTATGTCACGGTTTTGTATTGTGTTGTTTTAATTGGTGTGCGGTTTGGCAAAGGCCATTCATTTAATGAACAAGCGATTGGGTGGAAGTTATGCCTATTCTTTAAGGACCAATCAGATCAACAATTAAAAGGTGGCTCTGATGAAAAAAGAGACAAGAGCGAAAACATCCTTTTCTTCCAGAAAGTCTCTATTTTCCTCTTCTATTTATAGAGAACTTTTGTGCAGTTCTGATAGAACCGCTACTATGGCAACAGCTTATCTCTTAGGAGGCAGACAATGTTTACAAGCATGCCGTTGATTGTCATCATCATCATCACAGCGAATCCATTCAAGGATCTTCTACCTTATCCTCAATGGATTTTGATCGACCTTCAATCGATTTGTGCATACGTGCATTCTTATCAATCCAGCTGCGAGCCAATGTCATTTGTTCACGTCATTGGACGCAGTAAACACCATTTGGAATGGTGATGTGACAGCCCCAACTGTAAGTCTAACTTTTTGTGTTCCGCGAAGATCAAGTATGCGGCTGGTGTTGTGCATAAGTGAGGGTCTCATAGCATCGCCTTGAAAGAGTCTTTGCTCAGCCCTGGAGATAAGGAGCCTCCAGCCTCAGTGAGCAGCTCCATTTAGACCCCCCCCCCCCCGGCCCCCCCCCCCCCCAAATATTCAGCCGGTCTGCTTTTTTCCCATGAAAGCAATCAGAATATGGTACATTCTGCCCATTTACATCAGTCTGCCAACCTTATCTTTAGCAAAAGCTTGAAATTATGGTTTTGAACCCAAATGATCAGGTCCTCCACTTTGGCTGCCTTTTTAGGGAGCCACTTCATCATTTCTATTCATATATTACAAAATAAGGGGGGGGGGGGGTAAAAAATAGCACGCACATTTACACACATCAGCAGATTCTACAGCTGAGGGGAAACACATTCAGTGAAAGCACTCCTAATGTGCTCCAAAGCGACAGATAATAACAGCTAAGTGAATCTCTTAGTTCAAAAAGTAAATGTTCTTTGGATGTAATAATATTCCTCACTGACCTCAGCTTGTCCTGAACTGATGTTCATTTCTAAAGGCAGCATATTCACTGTGATGCTAATGTTGCAGACAGGTGGTATGGCCATCAACTGTGTTTGCGCCTCATGCTTCGAATAACTACTGCGCATACGTAACACAGACACTAGCATGCTAACTACTATTTAGTCACCTTATTGACAAAGTCTTGGTAGCCTGGGTAATATGTGGTCACTATGGAGAAGATGTACCAGTCATACTCCTCCATGATATTCAACATGACCGAGGCCTGCTGTTCGATGGACGGCCCGAACTGGAAAAACATGGAGTTGTCGTCCTGGAAACAAGAGACAGAGAGCCAATTAGCCAACAAAGTCAAACAGCGTGAGCAGGGAAGTAAAAGACAGATAATTATGACACATGGCCAGTAGCTCTGCGCCTCGGAAACAAATGTAGCTCCTAGTTGTAATCATCATAGCGAAATATATTTGGGGTTATTCATTTTAAAACTGATACTGTAAGGCAGTGTTTCCAAAACTTTATGGAGCCAGGGCGTATATCTCCTGGCACAATGCATCACGAAATGTTTACACGGTGTACTGTAATGATCTGGCGTCAGTTTACTCACAAATGTAGCTATTCTTAAATCTGGGCCTGTTTCGGTGAACAGATAGATGATACACTCGTCGAAATTGAAGAAAGACAGCCACCGAGATCTTAATTACTCTTGTGTTGCAACACATTCAGTGCTCATGTTCTTCATTTTACCCCCAATTTTCTTTTTTTCCACATTTCTGTGGCAGTGGCAGAGCTTTTTATTCAACTCTAAATAACATATCTTTGTTCATCTATCAATGTCGGCGACGTATAGCGACAGGAAGGAAAATCAAAGACTCTTTAACCTGATAGCAGAAAGGACAACGGACCTGTGTGTCCACCTTTCGTCATTCACATAACACTGTTTTGTCAAAGGGGAGCTGAAGTTATCGTTGCATCCTGCTCTTGCAAGGGTTACATATTCAACACAGAGCGGATGGAAAGGATTCCAGGTTGCAGGCACTCAGTTGGGATTGTGTCAATGTAAAAAGCTTTTATTTTGTAGCACTCCAGACATTAAAAACAATGGCCCAGCAGCCTTCAATGGGTGTTGGTCACAAACAATGTTGTGGAGACAGAATTATAATGCCATTGACACCAGACGTGTCACTTCTGTCACTTGCGACACTTCCACTGGGGCAGCAACTCAAATAATCCCCAATAGCGTTACTGCCAGCAGCAGTTAGGACAAGACAAATATGGATTTTTAAAACAAGACAAAAAACAGATTTTAAAACACCGGACACATTCTCGCTCATGCCAACATTTATTTTTGACCCGACTCGAGGGGAAATATTGCATGAACCCCTTGGGATTAGTCTCAGGGGAGCCAATGTACTTTTTGAGACATTTTTGTTTGTCGGTACACCGTAAGACTTCTCTGATGTAAACGAAGTGCCTTGGCTCAATACAACGGTTGGCAAACAGAGTCTGAGCAAGCCGAATGGTCGTTCCAACCACTGCAAATGCCATTCTCCACAATATGACTTCATTTCCAAGCTCCCTGATTCTTTTTACAGTTGCCTCAAGATATTTTAAAGTGTGACACCAATAAATCTAAGGTCAGAACTAAAATAGGCACAAATGCTTGAGCACAACATGAGATGTCCTGGCTGGTCCACCCAAAAAAAAAAAAAAGGAAAGCCCTGAAGTCAGTGATCTGTAGTCAGGCAATGACAGAGGCAGTATTAGGACTCTGAAGCTGCACTTTTACGGTCACATCACTTCACACGGCCTTTACAAGTTTTACAACAGGCATCAGTGAGGGGGTTTCTCCAAGGAAAGAGAGTGTGAGAAGAACGAAGCGCCGCCTGGTGCTTTTGAATGAGGGCAGGGTCAGCCATCCATGTCAAAAGCGCCAAGCGACTCATCAGGATGTGGCGAGTCGAGATGGATTATTCATGAGGTGTAAGTGACTGGAGGCGACATGGCAGTGGGGCTGTAATGAGAGCGGCATCATGTCAGGGGTCCTCTGTGTGACAGAGGGTGACGACTGGAGCGACAACACCGACTGCTGTTTTTGCTGTTCGGCACACGATGGACGCACAACGCTTCTTCGTGGAGTGTGCTTAGGAAGGCATACTCCACATGCGCAAAGTGGAGGAGTGTCTACATTGGGCGCGCACGCTTCTGTTTGCATGCACTCCAATATAAAGAGCGGAAAATGAAGCACTTTTAAGGACTCTGAGTACAATGTACATCGAAAATTAATTGTTAAGACGGGATTCAACAACTCCAGCCTTCCTGGAAAATGGACATTGGTAGAAAGATAATGTTTGAATCCAGCACTTCACCGCACACCGCATTACGTAGACCTGCACAATTTAATGGCATCCGGTGTTCAGAAGTTGTATTTGACCTCATTGATTGTACAGTATATTTCAATAATTCTGTGACTTTTGACCAGTTTGACCTGCTTCTTGCCCAAAGTCAGCTAGGATCGGCTTCAACTCATCCACGAAGTGTAGAGAATGGATGGATGGATGGAAATAAGACCAACATTTCCCAACCCCTGCGCCGTAGCGCATTAGTGTGATGACAGAGATCATTGGGCGTCACGGGAAATTTTGCATTGGTCGAAAAATGATTTATTCCCTACTAATAACACTGGATATCATAATTCATCCATCTATGCCGATGATGTAAAGGGAAAGACTGAACAGTTCTTCCATTAGATGGCATAAGGCACAATAAACTTGTGTATCCACAATTTGTCATTCTTTGAATTGAAAATGGGCCCCCCCCCCCACCCCATGTAAAATATGCGTTTTGGCTCTGTAAAGTTTGGGAAACACTAAATTAGACCAACAGTGACAAGGACAAAGAAAGCATTCTGTTAAAAGTTGATTACATTTTTCAACCGTCCAGTCAAAAGCCGCACGGAAATGGTAAAAAGGTGCGGTTACACGGGTACAAAACTGGGGTAAAAGCATCTCAAAACATTCGTAGGTTGATCTAGTCGTTTAATTTTGTCGTGTTATCATGACTGATAAGTCACACCTGAGGAAAATGCTTCTTTCTTAGTGAGGTTGCCAAAGAAAAATATGGTGATAGTGAAGCTTACAGATGGCCAGAGAGAGACGATCATTTTTACTCACCGCAAGGCCGGGATCCAACTTCATGTTTGCTTACTGTTTGTGCCAAGCTAGACCAGCAGAGAGGGGTGTCTGAACCAATGAAAGTTTCTTTTGAAACTTCATTTATCTTTCGATGACACTTAAATCATCATCATCATCATCATCATTGCTTAAAGGGCTTAATTGCAATGGTGAACGATCACCTCGATGTTCATATGCGTCTGCGCTCAGCATGCATGTGCAAAAAATAAAAGTATTCATGTTCATGCATGCGCGTGTGTGCAGCCACGTGGATAGTCGATCATACGTGCGAATCATGCAGGAGAGCGAGTGCTCATCAGGCACAATACATCACATCCGACCCCCTTACCGCCTATTTTTTTTCCTTTTCTGCCAGAGGGACAGATATGATCTCTGCTACCTACTCTTCTCAGTAATGAGGCGCCAACACTGCAGTGTCAAGAGAGGGCGAAAGGATTGGCAGCGTGGAAAGAAAGGTGGCGAGGGTTGTACGAGCGCATTGAGGAGGAGTTAATGCATGCTTTGCATCGGCTGAGAGACCACTTTTCTCCATCGTGTTTGAAAGTTTAGTTATTGCGTCATGCTATAAAAGTAACGAGTCTTCTGAGAGGCCTGATCGGAGGCGTTCGACGTGGGTCAAGAAGCAAATTTATTAATGGAAACTTGAACGAATATTCTCTCTTGGACCCCACCCTGGACACCTCCAGCTCCTTCCCTTAACAAAGCACAACTACATGAGTAGATATGTTCGATATTTTGCAAGTAGGGTGAGGGTTGAGAGTTTGCAAATGAGGTTAGGGTGTGCAAATCGGGTTCGGGTTTAGGGTTTCCAAATCGGGTTAGGGTTTAGCATTTGCAACTAAGGTTAACATTTATTAGCATTTCATCTTTGATAGCCATCGTGCTTCGTCGTCTTTCATACCATTTCTTCTTCTTTTTTTTTTTTTTTTACTTCCCAGCTTCGTGTCACTACCGGGAAAGAAATAAGATTTCGTATCTCGAACTGACCCATTGGAGCAACCGGTGTTTACCATCGTGATGAACGCAAAACTGACTTAGTGACTACTTTGCCTCACTTAGCTCATTCACTCCACCGCCTGCCCTCAGGCTCCACACGGCATACAAATATGACGTCACACAGTATGGGTCCTTTAGAATCACAGGCAATATCTTAGATGTCCAAATGTTGCATCTTGCTGCACTCCAAGTGCACATTCAGGTGAATACCTAGCCCATGTCTCACTCTCACTTGCATGAAGAATTATCCAAATAGGCTGCTTATTCAACACATTTTCTGTTTATGATGTTGACTGCAGATTACTTCACAAGTGATGATTTGACTTTGAACTATGAATGATTTTAGATCCAAGTGAGTATGCAGTTCTTTAGAATTACGAGGAAAAAAAATGCCCTTATATTTTGTTGTTTCAAATGGTATGATATCAGTATGGTATCGGCTGATGCCGATACCGTAGAGGTGACTGGAATCGGTATCGGGGAGAAAAAAACAACACGACTTGATTCCCTCCACCCTTGGGGTGGCAACTCGCTCCAGCTGGAGGTGACAGCTTGATAACAAGTCAACTGTATTTATAGAGCACTTTCAAACAGCCATCGTTGCATACAAAGTGCTTTACATGGAGCAATATAACATGCACAATAAACAGTAAGACAAATCGGAAATAAAGACGGTAGAAAGCACCAAACAGTAAAACCAAGAACAAATCTAAGTCATGCTGAGTCGAATGCCAAAGAATACAAGTGAGTTTTGAGGAGGGTTTTGAAGATGGGCAGCGAGGAGGCTTGCCGAATGGTCAGTGGGAGGTCATTCCAGAGAGAGGAACCAGCAACAGAAAAGGCTTGATCCCCTCTGAGCCTCAGTTTAGTTCTTGGTACTTCTAATAATGTCTGGTCCGCAGACCTGAGGCGCCGGGCAAGTGTGTAGGGGCGGATGAGCTCAGAGAGGTAAGGTGGCGCGAGATTATTCAGAGATTTGAAAACAAATAAGAGGATCTTGAAAATAACTCTAAAATGTATGGGGAGCCAGTGAAGGGATGCCAGAGTGGGAGTTATGTGCTCCCGCTTACGAGTACCAGTCAAGAGGCGAGCAGCGGCATTCTGGACCAACTGAAGGCGCTTAATGGAGGACTGGCTGACTCCAAAGTAAAGGGCATTGCACCATAACACCATCAGGACCGCATCATGCTCAAATATTAGTGACCATTGGAGATCATTGCTCCAGCTGGAGGTTACAGCTTGATAACACCATCAGGACCACACCATCAGGACCACAACATTAGTGGCCATCAGAGATCATCGGGGCATAAAACTTGACTATTTCTACACCTTGATTGTTTTAAGAGTTAAGGAAAATGGATGCATGGATAGACGAGGAGAGCAACTGGTAAAGTATGTGTGTGTGTGTGTGTGTGTGTGTGTGTGTGTGTGCTCTGTACAGGTGAATGAAAGCCCGATTAGCGCTGATCCAGAAGGAGATGCTTTCCATTACAATCCCTTCTTCGCCTACGTTGGCAAAGCCCTCGGTAGAAACTGAAAGAGCAAAGTCGCAGGTACAATCGGATAAAATGAGTTTGGGTACAAGTGTATGATTGCATGTCCATTTGTCACTGCTGTCTATCCAGTGTACGCCGCAGCACTTTTTGAACTTGGTGGTGTGTGATTTAGCAATTGTAATTGTCCTGCGGGATCAATAGTCTTGTCACAGCTGACCTTTATGTATTTTCTCTTGGTGACATGTTGAGCCGGAGCGACAGTGAACAAACGCGCACACACACAACCTTAGATTACTCAGGTGCCTTTTCATTTCCTCTCACCTACCTACTTACTCGGTCCATTACCAGCTTAGCTGCTTAAGTTTTCACTGTTTTTTCTTTCTTTTTTTTTTTTGCTCTCGCTTTTTCCCCTGATTGTCTAAAAAGAGAGCTGAGGTGTAATAACCCCTGAGACCAAAACCTGTCATCCGGTTGGATTTTAAGGGACCTACTTATCTCATCCACTCAGATTACAATTTATCATTTTATTCCACTTTCTCCTTTCAAATCTCATGTTTGAAGTTTAATTTTCACGCATAACTCTGTGACACATTTCTTTCTTTAGTACTTCTGACCCTCTCATCTACAGTGGTACCTCTACTTATGAAATTAATTGTTCCCGGAAGAAATTTCTTAACTAGAAGATTTGTAAGTAGAGACGTGTTTTCCATTAAATGCCCTGATCTGTTCCAAGCCCCCTAACATTTAGACATGTTTTCTAAAGCATAAAAATTTATCTAAATATGTAACAAATGCATGTTACAAATTAGATTATTGCAAAATAAATGAGAGTTGTACACAATGTAAAAAAAACAAAGACTAAAGAATAAAAATGATGGTCATTTAACTTAGAAATGCGTCCTCATAGTTTTTTGCCCTCTTTAGTTCATGTTCTCTCTCACAAGTGGTTTTTGCCTGGCGTTTTGTTCAGAAGTGATCCAAGGATGTTTGCTTTTGTCGGCTTTTGACAATCCTTCGAAAATGTGCAGGGCAAACGTCAGCAGAGTTAGCGATCGCCCGACTGGTGAACACTTTTTCTGGGGATTCACATTTGCGTACAACTGTACACAGGTTACAGGGTGCATAAAAGGGTTCATGTACAGTATGAATAGCTCTATGATGTGCTAAAAGACAACGTCAGCTTTGCAAGTGGCTGATGAATGGGACATGGAAAGACAGAAAAGCCATTGTTCTGGTCGGGCAGTTTGCAGCTAGTTAGACGCGGATTCACAAGTACACTTGATCCTGGCATCCTTTTCATCAGCACATCAAAGACCGGCAGCAATCTGTTCCATGGATGCCTTTTAATGCACCCCTTCGTCTCATTCTGACCGGATTATTGCACTGTCGAGATTTTGAGCCTGCCATGCTCAAAAGTCCCCTGATGGCTCAGTGTGACAGATTCATGTCCAAGTTTTTTGTTGGTGTTGTTTTTGTAAATAATCTGATACCAGCTGTACCTGTCTGGAAAAGTTTGTTTTAAGACTGTTTTACCTAATTTGCCTCCACAGCACATAAAGTACATCAGCCTTTTTGATGCAGCCTTTAAAACCAGCACACACCTTGCTTTAATGTTGAAAAGTAAGTTATGGCATGAAAACTGGGACCTGGAGGCATGAAACGGATCTATTTGACCACTGACCTCAGCTAGCAAGTACCAAGTAAGTTGTGATGTTTCTTTAGAAGCAATGCAATTCTTTTTCTCCACAACAAAGCCATGAATAAAACATACATTGCAGAAAATTAAAAGTTCACATCCAGTGGTGGCGTGGAATACGGGTTTCAATCCATGCCATCCCAGCCCTGGACATCTGAAATAATCACTCCCAATTGAAATGAAGGGAAATGCGATTAATCCGTTCCTGTCTGCTGACCCCCCCCCCCAAAAAAAACAAACAATGAAAACGCTTGTATGGAGTTTTTTTTTTCAATTAGAAATTGCACTCTATAATATTGTACTATGAAGACACACAATAACGACATCATTAAATAGAATATAAAGAAATAAATAGTGTGTTCATGATGATAATTTCCTTGCTTGCCCAGCGAGGGGCAGATTAATACAGTCATACAGACACATGAAGAGGAGAGTGATATTCAATCAATGCATGACTCAGTAATCTGTCGTAGTATTTGTCTTTTTTTATTGGATTGAAAAAGGAAATGGAATACAACTAAAATGAAAGAGAATTTGACATAATCATTGTGATTTTTTTTTCTTGTTTTTGCTCTTCACATGCAGAGAACGTCCAGCAGGAGGCCTTGCGCCTGTCCCTGCTTCAAGTAAAACAACCCTTACATATTGCGGTAAATAGACAGGGTTGGAATCATGAATTTCAAATTATTTCCAAGAGTGCCCTATGAGGCGTTAAGCATGTTTGTGTAAAACATCCCTTTCAAAACGCCAAAGAGAAACTGTTTATATCTACAGTAATTTGCGGGGTGGCCCTCATGGTCGGACTGAAGACACAATTTAACTAAAAATAGGTTAAAGGTCAGAAGCAGAGCCATGCAACTAATTTACTTTTAAGTCTACGTTTCCATCGAGCAGGTTGTGACCAATTAAAGTTCTGTCACTTCAATGCTTCTTCCTGATAAAAATTCTCTTACATCTTGCCACCCCTTCATTCTCACGTCTTAACAAGTGACATCAAACGTGGCTTTTAAGTTTCAACACGCTCAGAATAGTCATGACGTGCTGAATATGCAGACGATATATACACCAATCATCACTCTGGGAGGCATTATTCTACTTTTGAGCCGATGCTGTGTGGCCAACCACAGTTAGCTCAGTGACCCAAACCTGTGGGTCTCATCACCGCTCTCTGAGGTATACCACCTGCTGGTGTAATCCCCTTTTGTTTCAGTTGCAGTAAAACCAAGTCGGTTCAAGAAAACACATCTGATGTTTAACGAAAATAATGTTTTGTCTTTAATCAGATTAACGTTTCCATTGCTTCTACAAACCATTCTCTTCAAGTAGTGTATGTTGTCTTCCCGAAAACTGAGTTCACCATGCAAATGAATGCTCCTCAAAGTAAAAAATAGTTTTAAAGTTAGAAATGTAGTCAAAGACTCTGTAAAGTGCATTCGGAGGTTTGTTTCGAACTTCACCATACAAGTTAGAAGATTATTGAAAACGTACTAAGGCTGGGAAATACATAGTACTCAATTGTGGAGATATTGTTCACCATTTTCATAGACAGAGAATGTGCACTCTTGGGGGAAAATGGCACATCGTGGTTGTCATGCCTATTTTAGCGTGTTTGAGAATTTGACAGACAGCCATCTGAGGCATTCTGGCGGACTGAGGGCATTTCCTTTTTGACACCCCCGTGAACCTGACAATTTGGTGGTTGAATGACTGGACTTTAGACCACCTGAAAGCAGGTCTGAGTTGTGGCACGTGTGGTGTAACACTGTGGATGAGTGGAGCCGCTTCCACTGCATGGTACGCTCGTCGGCTGTGTTAACGCTCACAACAGCGCATACACCCGTTTCTAACTGCGCTCGTCTGGGAAAAAAACTGCGGCCATGCCACCAGTTAGACTGTGCTTTGTGCTGGACTTGAGCTGGGGGGGCATATCATCTTAAACTGGCTTTCACAATTCAAGAATGAGTCACTGCTCTGCCACTATGTAAAAACTTGAGCGCCTTCATTTGCATCAGTGGTTACTCAGAGAGGTTTTGTTTTTTTTGGTTATAAATTGGCCATACCCTTCTGTGCTGTTGAGACACCATTCACTAGATTCAACATTTAAAATTGCAGTCAAACTAGTCACGAACGCTCAGCAACAAATGAAAACTAGTTGCAGAACCCTGCAAGCTGTGCGCCGGCGCAACTGAATTGTTCAATGGCGGTCTGTCACGTCACTTGGTGTGCGGCTGGCCTCAATCTGTAACTTCTGGCATATATCTGGCGTCCTCTTCTCATGTTCTTCTCTTAACACCGTTCCTTGGGTTTGATTCTTTGGAACAGCGCAGATATTCTCCATTATTATTAACATTGCCATCCATCCGCTTTGGAACACTTTCAAGTCGCACTCTGCAAGTTCTACTTCCCAGTTCTATTGAGCGCCGAATAGAGCCATTAAGACTGTCGGGGATCGTCCTGCTGCGTCAGTGTGCACTGCTGAGGGCCTGAAAGGATTTGGCAACTCATCTCCATGTCATGACTATGAAAGCCTGTCTCCAATTAGATTTGCAGGGGAAGAGCAACGTCTCAACCCGACGCTCAACCAGCTCTGGTGGGAGAGGATTGGGGAGAGAGAGAGAGAGAGACTTTTGAGTCTCGCTTGACAAAACAGGCCAAAGCTGAGAACTCACGCACATGCACACTTCGTGACACACCAAACGGCAGCGTGCGCACGGCGCCCGGCAACAATCAGCTTTTCCACTTCATCACACTCGTCTTTCGCCTCCTTTCATCTTCCTCCCTCCATCTTCCCTTCCTCACAGTCAGCGCGCTGCCTTGGCTGTCAATCTTTCCCAGCGTGAACCCGCCAACATGTTTCAAATCAAACGCACACACAGGCACACACTGTTAATTAATCTCATATTCAGCTGTTTAATTATCAATGACCCCGTTTCAAAAGACTCTCAGCTTCATTTACCCGATTTTAACCATCCTATAATGTCCTGTTTGAATGACATGTTGCTATTTCTGTACAGGAAATGATTGGAGAGGCGGCGGAATATGATTCACTCCCGCAGTGGGACCGTTTCTTGAGCGTGTGCGTGAGCGCGTGTGCCTGCATTGAAATACGATTTTTAAAAAAAACAAAAAAAAATAGGACACCATGTGCGCAATTGTTTCCTGTTCGTGTGTGAGTGAGTGTCATTACTAATTATTTTAATTTAGGTAAAGATATTTCATGCTCCAGGACTCAATTGGAGTTGATGTTCTTTGTTTGCCTGTTCATTAGTGAAGCTTGAATAATCCCGGTGCTTCATGGAGACAAGATACAAGAACATTTAGCATTTAGATGCAAGAGAGGAAGATGTTTTAAATAATTACCGCCTTTGACGAAAGATATTCTTCTTTGATCAACCATTGAAAATTTGATTGAAACTAAAGAAAGGCGTTATAATGGATTAGTTGATTGTTGAGAATTGTGTCGATTGTAAGGAAACGATTGTTGATTTTAATCACAATTCCAAAACAATTGAAGCAAATTATAGTGCAGTTCTTGGCTGTAACCAGCAGAGGTGCTGTTGATTCGTTTATGAATTTGCTTGCTGTCTGTACAGACTGTGACTACCTCATATAAGGTCTTATATAATAGCTCATATAAGAACAACTAAACTCATATTGCACGCACATCACTGTTTTGAATTATACAACACACTACGGCTTAATGGTGTGATTTTGTCTGCTGCGTAGTGCAGTTCTGAGTTTGTGGGTTCAAATCCCAACCCAGGAGTTCCTGTATGGAGTTTGCATGGGCTACCCGTGCTTGTAAGCCAAGTATTCCAGTTTAGTCCCAAATTCCAAAAAGATGCATACATGTTCATTGAAGATACATTTTTCCTTGGGTGGGATTTTTTTCCCCCAAAACACTCCCTGTGACTGGCAGGTGACCAGTCGAGTGTGTGCTCAGCCTTGCGCCCCAAATCCATCTGGAATTCTGTAAACCTCAGTTCATCTGTGACCCAAATGAAGACAAGTGTGATAGAAATGCATGGATGTGAAACATACACGTTAAAACTAGGGATTGATCATTTTGTTTAATCGATTAATTGCACAAATTCATTTGTATGTATGGATCGTGAGGCAACATTTGGTCAAATCTTCCCAGTCATGGTCCCAAACTCGAAATAACAGACGCAAGCAAATATATCCTTTGAGCAGATATAATGTGGGTTAGAAATGATTCATTCAAAATTATTTGTATCAATAATTCACAATCAAAATGTTCTGCCTGCTCGAGGAGAGATTTACAAATGTAACCCACATTTAAAAAACACAGGAAGGACATATTTCTAAAATCAGACATTCACAAAGACACCGGCCATCCAGATTGCAGTTGTCCAATCATGCAGATACACTTTAAAGAGTTTTACGCCTTCTTTTACTGTAAGAAAAAAATAAATAAACTTTTGCGCATGTATCTTTGCCAGTATGAGCTGTAGCAGGGCCTTCCAATTTACCCTTCCAAAAGGCCCCCTGACGTCTTCTGTCGTGCGCCGCCGGCTACTGGCTTGCAATCAACTGACTGTCTAATGAATGCTAATGAATCTCTTTGTCTTGAAACCGTGTCAAACTCATTTACAAACATCCAATGCCCAGTGAACACTCACCTCGATTGTCACTGTGCGCACCACAAGAAGGAAGCAATTAACTGCCCTGTTCGACGGTCCATTGTTACACCGGATGCGCCGGCACGCCTGACATCATGTCATTCAAGCCCAAAATGTTGCACAGGGAAGTAAAGCTTGTTCACTGGACCAGTCGAAACGAAGAGGAAAGCACAACTCTACTTTGTATCGGTGAACAAGGCGGCCCGAGCAGGACCCTTTTCAACTTCTTCAAGGAGGTCGTTTCAGCCCGTACCCATCTTTGGTTCTTGATTACGCTATTTAGCCTCACTGTAGTGCAAAAGAGGCAGCTCAAGGAGTTCAACATCTCTCAAGAGGCACTCACGGAAACGGAACAGAACAAAAAGAACATACTCCTTAGCGCAAGAGAAGCTGTCCGAACCATGCAGAGGAAACTCATTTCAGTCGCAAAAATCTCGTTATTTGGGGGGGGGGGGGGGTTCTATTTCCAAAGTTCCCCATTCAGAGAGATACAAACTAAACCACTGAACAAATTAATTGATCCTAATTTATAAGGCAAATCTCCAGATAGCATGCTGATAGATACAGTCTGTACCCAGGTGTTGTGAGAAACAGAGCAATGACAACGCAATCTCATTGGACGGTCAGTAAAGACTTTCATCTTTTGGCGGTGGCGTGACATCTTTGCATCACATCAAAAGACTTCAGAAAACCGGATGCCATTTACATTACATTAGATCACTCTTATTAGTCCACCAGCGGGGAAATTTGCATTGTTTTAGTAGCACTAGAAGTAACAGGAACAGTGGTTACATGACACAAAAAAAGAAAAAGCACACAAGGATGACACAGAAATGTAGGCTAGACATTTAAGGCGCTCAAGCACAACAGCACAACGGTCAGGAACCTGCACTTGGGAGAAATCTTTCCAAGAGGACCATGTTTTGTCACTACCTCCCAAAACAGAAGTGCTCTAACATGGCAACGTTCACATCCCTTCTCAAAACTGTCCTTTTTACCTGAAGAACTATTTTATAATATTCGGTCATTTTAATGAAGGTTTTTTTAATTTCGGGCGGCACAGGGGTGCAGTGGTTAGCCCATCGACCTCACAGTGCAGAGGTGCCGCATTTGATTCCGGTTCCAGCCTTCTTATGTGGAGTTTACATGTTCTCCCCGTGCCTGTGTGGGTTTTCTCCGGGTACTGCCGTTTCTTTCCACATTCCAAAGCATGCGTGGCAGGTTAATGGAACACTCGAAATTGTCCCTCGGTGTGATTGTGAGCGCAGATGGTTGTTCGTCTATGTGTGCGATGCGATTGGATAGCAACCAGTTCAGGTTGTCCCCCGCCGATTGCCCGAAGGCTCCAACATGCTCGCAACACTTGTGAGGATAAGCGGATTCGAAAATACTGCAGATGGATTTGTAATGTGTTGTTTTATCAGTATTGTAATGAGTCTGAGTATTTTTTAAAACAGGATGTAAAAATATTATTATTAGTAGTAGTAGTAGTTGTAGTATTCGCACAAAAAACACTTTTACAAGTTAGCATTCCCTTCCTTGGTACAATCAGTGTCTGGATTGCCCCCAACTTGAGCGATTCCAAAAAACTGACGTGTCCCAATTAGCGTGTCGTGCAAAATCATCCTACTGCCAGAAATCATCCAATTTCACTTAATTGGTCTGAAAATGTTTATTTATTTACTGTGGGGGTATTGTCATTCATCTATTTATGCCACTAATGTTATAATGAAAGGCAGAACAAATTAATGCTCTCCGACTGGATAGCAGAAGGTACAATTAACCCGAGTATCCAGCTGTTGTCATTCACACAAAACAAGATGTTTGTGTTCAATTGAACAGGCCCAGATTTCACACCAAGTCAATTTGTAAGTAAATTGAGATGAGATCATAATACGTTTTGTTCCCCCCCCCCCCCCCAGACATTTTTGTGGTGTGCTGTGAAATTAATCGAATGTAAAATATACGCCTTGGCCCAATAAAAGTTGTGAAACACTGCCCGACTGTGTATACGGTTGGTTACACAGTATGTCATATATTCCCTCGGTTGTCTTCAAACTCGAAAATATTGCCCTTCCTTTGAGGCAATAAAAGGTGTATTCAACCAACAATCCCTTCAAAAAGAGCAAGCCCTGTTAAGACAAGTGGAGGAGTCAATTTGGCCTTACCCTTGGCCCCACCAGTTAATGGAAAGCGCCTTCATGAGGAGTTGATTTTGCTCATTTACACTGGAGGCAATGCAGGAATTAATCACTGACACATGGGGGCTGTGTATACTGATTGGGCAAAGATAGCGCCAATCGAAACTCGCCTCGCAACCAATTAGCTATGAACCGTGCAACCCAGCTGTGCAACGGCTGTATGTTAGGAAAAATTTTAAAAAAAAGAAACATAAATGGAAGAAAGAAAAGAAGAAGCATAGATAAAATATATAACGAGACTGACTTTTCTTTGTGCGCGTCATACGGTTTACCTCAGTCTGTCACCCAGCCGATCTCAAACGGAAATAATTGCTTCAGGATAACAATCGAGTCGCGTGAACTTTCGGCACTTTTATTTGGTTCTCCACCCCGTCACGTCGCGAGCGCACAAATGATACCTGACCACTGCTAGAATGCTGGCGTGCTTTTCTCAACAGATGCAGATGAGTCATCCTATTCAGCGACAGAGTCCAAATGCAGTTCATGCAGCAAGGAGGATCTCTCCCACACGGAACTCATTCTCGGCTTTGCTGCGAGGAGTTGAAGGTGAGCTTTGTCACACAGGCAGTGACGATGGCACTGCTTTACAACGGGGGCCCGCTTCTATTCAAGCGCATCCAAATCACTCCCATCAACAGTTTGGATAACGGTTAGTCACACGTGAAAGCAATACCAACACTCTCAACAAGTATAGCGCAATTGCACTTGGAACTGACTGTCCTATACACACATGCTGGTTTGTTTTCTCCACCCCATTGAAATCAATGAATGAACCATCATGATAAAAATTACACACGTTCACGTGGAAATTAATGCGCAAGCCGGTGTGGGCCGTGAGCCATTAGGGCCAATTGCATGCCGTGAACAAAGTCTGACACTGCTCGCAGATCCTAAATGTGATTACACAGTGGTCATTTGGTGCCCCTAAACATTTAATGTAAGATGGAGTAATTTTATCTTTGACAAAAATGAATCATTACATGAACCTGTCTCATACCGTAGTGTTGTGGACCCGAGAAATATCTTTGTCTTTTCAGTTTCCCCCCTTTGCATGCACGTTTTAAACACATTTAAACTAATTAAAAAATAAAAAAAGAGAATTTAGGAAAACACACTTTTTAAACCCAGCACAAATGTATTAAAACCAAAAAAAATTGTGGGAATAAAATGCATCGAAAATGACGGAAGCATTGCATTGTGTATGTGTTTATGCGTGAGCCTTTAAGAGGCGGGGCTTAGTGGGGTGGGGTGCGTGTACACACACACACACACACACACACACACAGAAGGGGTGGAACAGTTCTCAAAATTCATGGTTTGGTTTGTGTCTTGGTTTTGTGCCCACGAATGAGTTGAGACGATTTTCGGTTCGCTTCACTGTGCAAACAAACATTTGAGGCAATGAGGGGGGGGAAAAAAAATCTGTACAGGTCCGTCCATCTACATTGCTGCATTTTATTATTACAGTCAGCTAATAGTTGAGAGTGTGAATAATGATTACTAGATTACTAGAAAGAAACCTTGTCATAATGATTTCATATTTGTGGGCTTCAGTACAGTCAACACTTCCCACACTGGAAAGAGGTGTAAAGATAAAAAGCGGTTTAGTGCACTAATCTGTGGACGTGAATGTGGTGGCCAATGATTTACAAAGTGGTGCTAATTAGTCGCTGAAACCTTTCGAACATAAATGACAGCTTCGAGCTTTGTGAATACGCACCTCAAGGCAGTTGTAAATTGGAGGCTGGTAAGATTTTGCATCCGAGCATCGACATTAACATGAAAAAGATGGTAGTTCCCAAGCATGAAATCATCTTAAATTAGGAGGATTGTGTGATCTCCAATCAGCCAGTTTCCCACTGATGCTTTCGGCACTTTGATTCTCCAAAAATATGCAAAAGCAAAGTCGCTGTGTGAAAACGCTCCCTCTCATCTGGCTCTTGTAGCAGCCTTACCTTGTTACAGTTCAAGTCAAAGAGCCTAAAGCTGTCCCAAGTGCCTGACTGTTTTGTTTTGAGAAAATCAGTCATAACAATACACTCAGACTCCATGACACAAATAACAACAGATGCTTCGCAGATGATGAAGTAAGGCAAACAATTTTTGTTCAATTCGAGGGGTTTTGTGACACATCCATCCGTGACTCACGGTCGATAAAAAAAACATATTCTCAAACAAAAGTTGCAGGGCGTTCATTTTTATTTTAGTCTGTTAAAATACTATTGTGAGGAGGCTACTTCCAGGTGCGGAGAAAACGGCAAAAGATTGGGCACTCAGACACTGGCTATCTGGGCAGGGGCAAAGGTTGCGCTGCAAGTTAGAAGGTGAAAAGAGAAAAATAAACTCCTCTTTATTTAAACAGGGGTGGCGCCGAGGACTCCTTGGGTGCCTGGAAAACCAATAGCACTCCCAAGATATTTTTGGCCGCCACCCTTTCAATAAGAGCGATCATCAATCATCAAGTGTTAATAATTCAATTGCACTGAATTGATTGTTGATCACACCCCGTGACTGGCTAGCATGCAATCCATCTTTATCCACATCACGATAATGGGGCTGTTTTTGTCCTGATTTCTTATTAGATTTTCCGATAAGATTCTCCTTCTGTCTGAGGGCCAGCAGTGGATTTGTCCCAATAGTAGGGTCTGGGTTGACATTCTTACATATTAAATTACGAATAAAAATCTTTATGTAGTGAGTGTGGACAGCTCGCCAAGTTCTGACTTCATAAACGGTCACATGGTACGGATTGTAGCCAATCAAAGAGGCGACCCGACTCCGGAACATGGTAAGGGACATCAATAAAAACAAACATGTCCGACCTACACAATATTGTTTTTTCTTATACAGTATAAAAGTGTAAAATTCCCAGGAGGCAAGAAAAGAACTCTTATTTGACGACATCTCCATTCTACCACACTTCTCTTCGGAAACATCGGCGCAATATATCTGGTATAGTATTTGTAAGCCTTCGTTTTTGTTAGCTACAAGTGATCATGCGAGTCTCCTGAAACCTTGGATTCTTTTATTTCTTTAATCTCAGTGATGGAACGCAATCTTTATGTGTGTGGCGGTCTGTTTTGAGATTAGGCGTACGCAGTTCGACCAGAACTGTTAAATGCCAATCCTGAAGCCTGTGATTATTCAGAAACTACAAAATAGCATCCGTTGAGTCAACGCTATGCTGCGATGATTTCTGTTTTCGTCATTTCACGAACGGAAAAGTTCTCCCGGGCATAATAAATCAGGCCTTAAAGTATCTTTAATGACATGAAGGCAAGCACCTCCCTCCTTTCTGTTCCTCTCTGTCATCTATGTGATGCATCTCTCTGAACGACTGAGGCGAAAGGTGCACGCTGGAGTCAAGTGCGGCGTGCAATTTGAGCCACAGGGTTCAAAACCTTGTCATGACGTGACTTTTCTCTCTCCCGTTGCACATGTCTGGACGCCGCTTCCTTTCCTGCATCTCTTCTTTTCACCTCCGCGCATCCCTCACGGGCTTCCCGGAATTTATCACCACCTGGGGGGGGGATGAACGCGATTTTTCTCCCAGCTCTCATTTGTACGCTCACCCCGAATAACTCACTGGTGGCTCCTGCATTTTTGCTACCCTCCTTGCCCTCCCACTCATCTCCTCTGGGCTGCATACGCGCAACATGAAAATAAACGAATAGGATAAAATCAGATAGGCCAGATAAGTGTGGCAGTGCGGTTACTGATACGGGAGCACGAAAATCAATCATCCCTTTCATCAGCAGTCTCCATCCCACCGTACCATATACCTATGTCGGGCCCCCTCCCCTCCATCCCCTTTTCAAATCTTCCCGCCCGTCGTTATCTTTTGAGTGTCATTCAGCCTCTCGTTCCTGTTCCAACACGTGGCTTTTGATGAAAAAACACCCTCGGCCTCCCTCACTTTTTATGTACAAATGCGACACAAGTCGAACACTTTCTTAGCATTTCCTCCATTTTTTTTTTCTTTTAGGGCCGCACATCCTCCTCACATGGTTGTGACTGACAGCAGCTTGGCCTGTCAAAGAGGCGCGAGGCAAGATGGCGAAAAGTGAAAGGGGGACAGACAGGACGGCGTGAGGAGATAGGAGGAGACGTTTCTAATTCAAAGGGACGTGCAGTGTTTCCGTGGCAACTCGGTTCCCATGGAAACGGCCGTGCTAAAGATGCCATTAGTGTGTGCGCAAAAATATATATACTTACACTCCGTTGCACTGCATATGTGTACAAATATAGCCGCACAGAAAGTCAGCGCTGGCGTTTGCGTACATCGTGTAGGCGGGCTGACACATAATAGCACAATTACAGTCAATAACACACCTGAGGTCGACTATGATAGCTCCATGACGAGTTGCTGCTGCACTCACTCAATTTTACTGTTGGTTGGTCCACCTTGGGAAAACAAGTGACAATCGTGCTGCTAATCACAAGAGCTGCGCTCGTAGCTCTGATTTTACTGATCAAAACTTTCCTACGGGGGGGGATTTCTCCACATATTCGCTCATCGATGATGACATCCTTCAGCCTGGGACCACTGCCATCAACACGCGCATCGCAGTGATCACTCTTAACGCTGTATAACGAGCATAACCTAACCGTGCTCGACGGAAGTGGACCATACATTAAGTCCGCGCTGTGTTTATTGTGGCAGGGGTGGATCGTGGTGGTGGAGGGGGGGGGGGGGGTTCACAGAGATGCAGGGTGGAGATGAGGGATGACTAATGAAGCCGTGAAGGAGTTCACTTCCATTCGTCATGAGAAAGCAATGTTCCTGAACATCACCGGAGCTGCAAAAATAGCGGCCAGTCACACCACATGCAGCTTCGACTCGCTTGTATTAGTGGAACAGTACATACGCTGTGCATGCTGTCTGTATATATATGGCAGTTATGCAATGATGGCAACACACACGCTCTGCGTAGCTCACGGCAGTAAAAAAATATGTATTCAATGGATATGTCATAGGGATGGCTATTATATGCTCTGGTTTGATTGAAGTGAGCAGGCAGATTTAACAATTAATTGATGGTTTAGAATTCTTTCTAGTTTGCGGGATTGTGTTGTTTTAAGCAGTTGAGGCAGAATGGAGTGCAAGTTGACAAACAAAGGTAATACTAGCATTAAAACAGGAGTTCAGAGCATTCAAACATTTTCAGAAATATTTCACTGTTTCCATTGAATTGATAACCAAGTAAAAAACGCAAAAGAGCAAAACAATTATTTCATTAAAATTGAAATTAAAATGATTGTACTAATTCAAGTAGTATATTGTAGTACGGTATTACTGTAGCACTAAATATTAATTTAGCTTTCATTTTATCATGATATCTAAAGCTAGCTACACACATACGGTACTTACCAATAACTAGTTTGAGTATTTTTCCTCTCCTCTGATCAAAATCTCTCTGACATCTTGGAGAAAAAAAAAATTGAGTGATGAGAGCCATAGTGTGGGTTGTGTTTATTTTTCCTCTTCGAACTCAGAAAATTATAAAAAGATAAACGTGAAATCTATTCAGGAATTACGACTGCAAATCCTTAAGTGTTATATGTGGTCAAGCTAAGTGTGGGCCAAGCCCCGGATTTTGGGATTGTGACGTGAACCTGAAAGAAAGCTAATTAGGAAGCGATCCGAAGCTTGCTTTGCCGAGCGTCTTCCATTTCTTCAACCGAGGCTCTGTTTTTACTACTTTGTATTTTCTCGCACTCCTACCTCTCAGCCTGAAAAAAAAAATGCTGGGTTGAATTTACTCAATTTTATTTTGACAAGTGGCTGCACACAATAGAATCATCTGGATTTAGATACATTTGCTCAAAAATGTACAGTTTTTTTTAAATGATCTGGATGAGTTTATTGCGTGCAACCACTTCATGGGGGTAAAAAAATACTAATAATTTTTTTTTAAAAAAGAGTAAATTCAACACACCATAATTTTCAGTGCAAGGCACTCTTTGTATTGCGACAAGTTTCTGGAAGGAGACTTGCGATTGATGGTGGAAAAGTCGTTATGTGTGTGGTGGGCTGTGTTGGTCATCTCCAAGACAACACACTAAAAGAGGAGTAATTACGTGCAGGCCATTTTTTTCCTTGACATGTATGGGGTCTCTCTGGTTTTTAAAAAATGTGAAATCGACAGCTAATTTAAGTAAGAGAAAGATAAGGAATCAGTGCGAAAAAAAATCATTTTGAAAAGTTTATTATCATCTAAATATTTATAATCTAGTAATAATATAATATATAATATTGTATACAATATAATATATAATATAGTTCATATTTGTTGACCAGTGAAATCTGTATGTGAGAATCTTGATTTATTTGCAGCATTTGAGCATTTATCACCTCCAGTAACGCCCAATCTAAACAGATTCGATGCGTTGGGCCCTCTGGCACTTATTGATTTTCCTATGACAATAAAAATCGTAAACATTTCTGACTATATATTTTTGCCGTGGAAATGGCAAAGAACGTAAGCCATGTGAGCTGGCGCCTGTCGAGTAGCAGGGCTTACTTTGGTGCCGAGCAGGATGCTAAGGGGGGGGGGGATTAAAGAGAAGAGCGAGTGCAAAGACAAAGATGTGGCGCAAAGATAGAGGAGGAGAAAACGAGAGCAAACAGTGTGGAATCCACAGAAACAGAATGGGAAAAAAAATGAAGGAAAGTGAGCAGGAAAAAGGAGATAGTGGTGAATAGCAGTGAGTGTTGACGAAACGTGACTGAGTGTGACAACGCTCTGCAGGGGAGAACGACTGCGGTGTCACAGCACAACTCGGACCGCATCGTGCTCTTATCAAGCTCTTCAGACTGTTTGCCATTTGCCATTACAGTGTTTCCCCGCTATATTGCGACCGTTTTTTTTTTCTCATGAATCTTTCGATTCTCCCATCAGACACAGCCGCCATGAGAAACCTGGGAAGTCACGCACAATCACCCCGGAGGTGTCACTCATTGAATTATGAGGATTCTTGCAAGTCCCGGACATGTGTGAGACATGTGAATTCCATAGGGATCCATTTGGAAAATATGTCACGCTTAAAATGTAAAATGAATTTGTTACAAGAGTAACAGTCTTTTTAAAAAAAAAATTGCTGGCCACGCAGTAGTCATGGTTTTCTTCGCAGGGCCGTAAGCACCGTGAACCCAAATAAATGCATGATTGCCTCATATTACATATACTCAACAAATTGGAGAAAAACTACCGGTAGTTTTTAAATCCGAGTCTGCTTAAAGCCGTTTGTTAAATAGTACTGGGATACATTGATTTTAAAGGTGGGATTGATAGCAGAAATTTCTTACATTTCTTCACCTTTAATCCCCGGCTGGATTACTGGAATGCACTTTACTTTGGAGTCAGACAATCCTCCATTAAGCATCTCCAGTTGGT
The DNA here is from genome assembly GCF_054856545.1 of Hippocampus guttulatus. Classification (NCBI taxonomy): domain Eukaryota; kingdom Metazoa; phylum Chordata; class Actinopteri; order Syngnathiformes; family Syngnathidae; genus Hippocampus; species Hippocampus guttulatus. The sequence goes on along the minus strand of NC_141269.1, from coordinate 8,739,115 downwards.
CCAGAATGCTGCTGCTCGCCTCTTAGAGTTATTTTTAAGATCATATTATTTGTTTTCATATCTTTAAATGGCTTCGCACCACCTAACCTCTCTAGGCCCCTACGCACATGACCGGTGCCTCACGTCTGCGGATCAGACTTGATTTGTCATGATTCGGTTTAGGGACCAACAGGTGGCACTGTAGGGCTCCCCCGGCAGCTGCACACCTGTTGGTCATAACTAATTAGGGCTTTAAAAGGACTCCCAGCCCGAACACTCAGTGTCGGGTCATTGTTGCTTTTTGCTACTGTCATGTGTGTTGCTGTTTGCTTCTGTTATGTTTAGTTCATTGTTATGTTTTAGCTTTAGTCATGGGTTTTGTTTGATACTTTGGACTTCGTTTGTTTTGGATGTAGGTTTCTGTGTTTTAAATACAATTCTTCAAATACACCCTGCTCCTCCCTCCTGCCTGCTTTTTGGGGTCCACCACCACCTCGCAACGTGACATTATTAAAGGTACCGAGAACGAAGCGGAGGCTCGGAGGGAATCAACATTTTTCCGTTGCGGGTCCCTCTCTTTGGAATGACCTCCCGCTGAATGCTAGGCAAGCCCCCTCACTGCCCATCTTTAAAACAGTTTTTGTGCTTTCTATTGTCTTTGATATTAATTCATAATTTGATTGTTTGTTGTATGAATTATTTTTGCTCCATGTGCAGCGCTTTGTATTCAGCGGTGGTTGTTGAATGGTCAATGCACATAAATTGCTTTCTTGGGCCACGTGAACTAAGGTGGCAGGCGGTTGGGCAGTGGGTGATCTTATAATGGGTCAGGCATGAGAAAGAACGATGTCAATTGATGCTGACTATCTGTTCTCAATTCAGGCATCACAATGTTTAGGTGCACCCATATTGTCGTGGCAGTGGAGCAGGAATGAGGTCAGGGCTGACAGGAGGAAAGAGTGGAGTGAAAAGTGCCACTCAGTGGGTGTCACTGTCAGCATATATAATGGCCAGCCAGCTCCTCGTGTCAGTCATGCTCTGCAGCTGTCACAAACACATTTCACTTGCTGCGCTGCAATCGTTAAAACACCTTTAAGGCACATGAATGGAAGTGAAACGGCAAGTTCACATCATGTATTCTGTAGGTCAGTGGTACTCAAATGCGAACCCCTAAAAAGACACAAATAACTTGCATCAATGCATCAAAGGTCCACTTACCAACACATTCAATCAAATTCAAACAAAGTACAATTTTGGTAGAGAACTCTGCGAAATAGAAAAGTGCATACTCTATATATAGCTTTGATTATTTTATTTACCGTAAATTAAATGTAGCAAAAATGTCTTTTGGGGACATTATGAAATGGTCAATATCAGAAGAATGTCTCTCGTGCGTCTACACTAAATGGTTGTTTCCGCTGTCTCATCTCTTTCTTTGGAGTCTCAGCGATGAAAGAAAGCAATTGGTCATCCGCGCAACCACCACCGCCCTCTTCAGTGCACTTAAGAGCTAACTTGATCTTTTGGGATTAAATACCAAACACTGGCCGTCTCCCCATTTAACGGCACTCTCAGCCTGATGCAAAAGCATGAAAACCACCACATTATGAGCCTTTTTTTTTCAACCCCCGCGAGCAACTTTTATCTTTACATCTTTTATCTGACATTTTCTTTTCATCCTGCGTATTCCCAAAACACAAAAGAGCACCCCGAGATGACGTTGGTGACCAGTAAATAGTTGTTTCAGTTTACTTTCAAACCCTGATGACATGAAAGACTTCAACTTGCAGTCATGTGAATCCCACTGAACTTCCATTCCACTATACTGAAAAATATCCAAAGTATGGCCTGGGGGCCAATTACGGCCCGTGTTGAAATTTTATGCCTCTGGCATAAAATGAATAAAGTGTGGCCTGTCAGCACTGTTGACCAGCATAGAAAATACTCACAAAAAAAAGGGATTTGACATTTCACCAGACCTGTGGCATGGCTCGAGGATGCTTTCGGAAATATGCTCTGAACATGCGCTCTCCAAAGAAACCACACTCGTTTGTCGTGTCAGAGTGAATTTTTCCGATTGCACCCCTCAATGCGTGACCCTTGTGTGGCTCTTTCCAGCCTTTTTCTAAAGTAGAAACTGTATCGAAGAAAAGGAATTTTGACAAAGAGGGCCATCGCTTTCAGGACAAGTGCAAATTGACTTTTTTTTTTTTTACCCCACTGAAATACGAAAAGGAAAAAAAAACTGTCTGCCTACTGAAGAGCCTGTGGTTGTTTTCAAGGAATTCAATATCAAAAGGCATGACCAGATGAAACATGCAAACTGCCTCAAGGTGACCGGGAACGAATGCCGTGAAAAATGAAAGCAACTGAAAGCTAAATAGTCATCCCACACGCATTTTCATTTTGCAAAAGTGTGAACACCCTTACTGTCAGGGAAATTTAGCAGAGCAGCCTGCTACCTGTTATCAGATGAAAGCACATCTGCCCCACAATTTTGAGGTTCAGAGTTTGAATCGTGGGTCAGACCTTCCTGTGAGGAGGTTACATGTTCTACCCCGTTTCTTGCATAGCCTTTTTCCGAGTATTCTGGCTTCTTTCCACATTCCAAGAATGAGCACGTTACAAGGTAGTTTCATTGAAAAAAAACTAAATTGCCCATAGGTGCGAATGTGAACGTGAAAGGTTGTTTGTTGATACGTGATTTTTGATTGGCTGGCAACCAGTCCAGGATGGAGCCCACCTCAGATCTCACTGTCAGATTAACCCGCTTGCGCTCATCTACAGATTTACCAAGGCCGGTCAAATCCGCCTCTGACACAAAGTTCAAAACTGACAGGAACCTATAGCGCCAACTTGTACCGAGGTGCCACCCGATGATGTCACTTGTGGGTGACACCCAGGAATCGGACGCATTTCCCATACACTGGTTCCACAAGCACGAGCTTTTGGAAAACAAGTGAGGCAGCAAGGAGCGCAAGTGTGGCCTCGAACGTGATGATTTTTCAATCAAACATATTAGACATGCATGTTTTGGAATGTTCAGCTTAATCTGCAATCTTATTAAGACAAAATGACAGCTGAGAAAAAGGCAATCAAAACAAAACAGCTCGACTGTTGCTCATTAAATAAAAGGACTGTCGGGAGAAGCTGCGACATGAGCTCAACCTCAAAATGGAGTTCATCGTGAACGTTCTAAAAATGAAATGCTCTAAAAGCCAAGGAAGGTGGCTGTGGTGCTTCTTTTTTGGGGGAAGGCAGATTGTCCCCTTGGCCGAGTTATTTGGAAGAGATTTCGCTTATATGACGGGAAGGAGCCACAAGCTTGACTGACAAGCCTCCTAAGTCAGCCGGCCACTAAAGATCCTTACTCAGACTACAAATGATATTTATGGTGTGTGACGAGGTTCAGTAATCGATATACGCCGGTTTTGTCTCCAACTAATTGGGAATCAAATGTGATCTAGCTGACCGCTGTTATTTTCCTGTCTGAAAAGCTTGACATCATTCCCATATTCGGCCGAATTAATAAGATTAGCTGGATAATTAGGATTCATATGCTGCAATGTTTAAAGGCCAGGAGGCGAAAAAAATAAATATTGGGCGTGCTGTAACCGAGTGCAACGCCGCCACGTCGCCTGTGATCTCCCACATTATTCAGGCAGACCACGCGCAGCACGCCCGCTGATGAAGTGTACTCATAATGGGTTAAGAAAGGCAAGGGAGGGTCCCTCATTTTAGTGTGTACTTAAGAAGTTGGAAGTAGAAATGTGTTGAAGTGTAAAGATCATGAATCCTGATGGCGCGAAAAACCAAAGAAAATACCAAGAAGCATTCATTAAATGTTGAATTATCTGGCCTGGCACCTAATCGATTCATATTTCAAGAGGGTGGGGGCAGTGCCCTACTGCCCCCCGCCGCCTTTAGCTCCGCCAGCGTTGGCCGATGCATATGCTCTCGTCAGATAGGGCCAAAACTTCCATCGAGGAGACTGTTGGAGGAGTGAGGTGAGAGAAGCAACAAATGGTCAGGGGGAAATGAGGCGATCGTTCCTTGAGACGTTTACTCAAGCCTCACTGAAGCGTGTCGCAGATGAACCATCTGCGTGGCGACAGTATTACTATCACCTCAAACGTCCACTACGCACACAGCTTAAAATGAGCATGTGGCCTGTTTACTATCAATGTTGTGATAGTCAACAGGCCGTTGTGAAGTTTGCTGCCACCATCTATAGGGCTCATAGCGCAAATTTATGCTTGCAACACAAGATAATAAAATGATGGCAGTGACGGTTCATATCTCCAAAAAAATCTCAAGTCTGGTCACTCATAAGTCGAGGTACTATTGAATTATATGTGTGAAAAAACATCACCCAGCTTCCAGGGACAGATTGGATCACATCTTAAAGGCCTCACAGCGTCTCATTCTAAAGGTAGCATAGCGCTTAAATTTAAGAAGCACGTGAACATAAGATCTGAGAGAGCGCGGTAAAAATGCATCCATAAATGCAACAAGACACATGACAAGAAAAAAAAATGCTGTGATGTTGATGCACACTTGACATATTTTCCTCCTCGGTGTACTGACAGGGAACCACCTGAGGCTTTTGTTGATGAAAGATGTCAAAATTACTGTGAGCTTGCTTTTTTTTTTTTTTTTGCTTTGAGAGAACAATGGCGTTTACAAACATGTATTAAGAAAAAAATGTGGAACAATTTGCTTACAGTCAATTTAGAGCGACGGCAACCGTATTGATACAGACAATACAAAATAACCAATTAAATTGACGAATAGAATGCTTTGATCAACAGCGGCAGAATTGTTCAGTCCAATTAAAACGGATGCCGACGTGCGCCGTTGCTCTCACCGGCAAATCGCATCCATTCTCTTGTTTTGATTTATGGAGGATCTTTGTCACAATGACAGTGCACAAATAGAGGAGACAGACCCATCTAGGTGACGTGTGAAATGGATAACACAACATCTCCTGCATTCCAGATGCCCTCTGCTGACAATGATGATACATTTTCTTGTCTGCATGCTACACAAGACCACCGATCTTCTTTTAGGGCAAGATGCACACGAGTATCACTCCTGTTGATGGACCAGCCAAGACGCTGCCGGTGTTATTTCAATGCACTGCTGTCGAACTCCAGGCCCGGGTGCCAGATCCGGGCCACCACATCATTTTTTTGTAGCCCACTTAAGCAAATAAAGGACATATATTTGACAAAATTGTTCAAAATGTGTTTTTTTTTTTTTTTCATTTCAGCAGAGAAGCAATAGTTCTATCTTCGTAACTCATGACCATAAATACTATATGATGTGGCCTGCAATGAAGGCTTGACTCATCAAGATGAGGTTCGCCAATACACATCCGTGTTTTATCAATATGTTTTCCATATGATCTGTCAAGGCCAAAAAAATTAAAGTATTTCTGAGGATGAGCCTGCATCAACGTCCACAAAATATAACAGCAAGATATTTTTGTTTAATATTAGAAAAAAAATAGTTTCAAAGCTTATTCAGTATCAGAAGAAATAAAGCAAATTGCCCAAGGGGGAAAATTTGATTGTACAATTTTGGGGAATAATGTCAGAAATAATGTCAATATTTAATCAGGAGCAGTTATTCACATGCAAATTGTGGAACTCAACTTTTAATCTTTACAAAGTTTGAGAGTTATTTCCTTGGTGTGTGACTTGCTGTTCTTGTCTACTACGTCACCGGGAGCACAGCGCTGTCAGACAGCTCGTTTGTCACTCAAACATGCTCGTGGGCACCGCTGGTCTACGCCGTAATTCTTCATGATGTTATGCCTTTTGCCTAGCAGCAAGTACCTGGTCAAAAATGTGACACAGCTCAATGAACTCCATTGCCGCATCTGTCAGATAATACAAATGTTATTTCAGTTGTGGAGTTTTTATATCAAATTAGGGATGGACATAATGATTAAATGACCGTTGAGAATTCTTTCGATTATGAATCATCGTCTTCAAGCAATGGAGGAAAATGGAGAGCACCGGCAGACGTGCTGCTGATTCACTCGTCTCAACTCCTTTTCAATCTGAAGAAACAGGATGTGAGCAAAGTTGAACCACATTCAGTCAACTATTAGCAATTGACGACTAGTCAAAAACGTATTTTGATCAATACTGGCAAGGAAACGTGCATGCAGAACATTCAGAGAGAAATTCTCACACGCCAATGAAAAAAAACAAGAGACAGTATTTCAGTTTGACTCGTATGCAGATGCCTAAAATGGTGGGACCCTCATCATTTTTGTTTTCCTCTAAAAACCATTGAATTACCTTTCCCCAGCAATTAGGATTATGTGTGTGTGGCAAAAGAGGATTTTTTATGGCACTTTGTCCCGGGCTTTCATTGAGTTGGACAAATCTCACCACAGCGCCAATGCTGATTCACTCCACATTTCCCTATCGACCGCCTGACAGACACTTTTTCACCCCGTGAGAGATTAGTATTTAACATGCAGCAACTGTAAGACCTCCTGCATAATTAAAAGTCATGGCAGTCATTGCTGGATGGAGAAGCAAAACGCTGCAAACAAAATGAACTGTGTCGAAAAAAGCTGTGTGGAAAGGGGTCTATTTGGGACAACATTTTTCTGGATGTTATACATCTTATATCTTACGGGGACCAAAAACCACGGCTATAATCTCCCCAAACACAGGCAATAGGGTATTATCATCCAACAACAGCAGCAATGTACACACTCACACACACAAAACAGAGGCTGGGAACACAGCTCACATCCCCACAATAGATCTGGAAGACCTCATTAGTCTCCAGAGCTGGAGTCGAGTGCGGGCCCTGGCCGACGCTGTTGCCCTGTTGTGCCATTAGCGACGCAAGGTAACGTGTGAATTAATGGCTAAATGGAAATGTGCAAATTGTTTAGTACAGATTGGGCCTACCTGCATCTGTCGATGACGCACTTGCTCATTATAAATTGGCTGCTGGAGAGGAAAAACAAACAAACAAAAAAAGCTAGCCGCTCTATTGTTTACGTGGCCTTGCCATCTCTATGGAGAATGTGAACTGCTGTGTGAGAAAAAGCTATTGAAACATTGCAAAAGCGCACGTGGGCAATCAATGTTTTTTTTAAATGGAAATCAAATGGCTGAAATATTGATGAATGCACCGGCGAGCTTTACATAGAAGCCGGGTGAAAAATGACTCGAGAAGAATGTTGAGGCAAATAATGAGTTTGAGAAACTGTTGGTGGCCTGATGAGGAAAGAAAAGCACATGCATTATTAACTGCTACAAGAGTAAAAGAAGACGAATCCATCTAATGAAAGTATATGTAGGTCTACCTGTGGAAGAAATTGCATCGCATGTAGTCTCAGTGGCCAAAATGCACACGACTATTGGGGATCAAGACAGCCGCTTACAAAATATCCACAGTCTCCACTCTCCATTGATTTCGAACAATACTTAACCAAATTCATAATTACAAATGTCGGATTGCCAGTGGATGAAGTGGATGAGTGTGTCGACTCGGTGGCAAAAGTGCACGCGAGTATCGTCAGTGGGCGGGAAAGGCAGCCACTTCAAATATTCACACTCGCCACTCCCCAATATGTAGATGTTGTGATTTAAAACAATACTTAACAAGATCTTTATAATATGTATAGGCCTGCGTATGAAATAGTGACGCATGTAGACTCAGTGCCCAACATGCACTCGAGTAAGCGCACAATGTGTCAGTGAAGGGGGTGATTAAATATGCACAGCGGGGATAAGAAGAGCAGAGATCATTGATCTATTTTAGTGAATGAATCTATTGAATATTGAAAATTAAAAAAGCAAATACATGTTGTTTTCATCATGTTGATTCATGACGTTTGTACCAGTCGGGCCAGCGGGCCAACATTGTCGGATAAGGTTGACCTTTGAGAATAAAATCAGTCAGGGACCCCAATTTTTGCCTCTAATTTGATATACAAGAAATCACCACACCTGAGGAAAAACAACCAATCAGTGACGGAAGGCATGACTTACAAGGGGTCAACCATGAGTTTGGACAGACGTACATTGATGTGATTTTCAAAATAAAACTTCTTTCAAACTCTAATTTGAAATTAAAAACAAAAAAAACAAAACTTTAAAAAAATAATAATAATAATAATACATTTTATTGGTAAGCGCCTTTCACAGCACTCAAGGACACTTTACAACCAAGAGCATACATATCAGTGTCTCTGTGCTGCCTGGTTCCAAATATGTCGACCCTCTAGTTGGGGACCCCGGATCTAGTGGCAATGTTACAAAACACATCTTGTCTCATTGTATTTTTATGCGTCAAAGAAAACCTCAACTATTTTCAATCATACTTCCACCTCTCTTTTATGAGACATTTTGTTGTATTCGTACATCTGATCAAAGTCTTATCCTTCCAATGCCCTCCAGCGATCAAGGTGCTTTTACTTTTTCTTCTTTTCCCTTTTCTACTCTGGCACTGCTTTTGTCACACCAAGAAATCATGTTTCCTTTCTCTTTTCCCTGTAACTACTTTTGTACAGTAAGTTGAAAGAAATGTATAAGAAAGTGGTTGCCATGCCAACCATGTTCACCACATTCATCCGGTATTCTGTCGGTGTGTGTGTGTATGCGTGTGTGTGTACAAGGCAGAAAAAAGGTTTAACAAAGCAAGACAAAGTCAATTGTAATTATCACAGGGTGGGGGGAAAAGTGTCTAAACTGTAGACTTCTGCAGGAGAGCGTGCCTCCCAAACCCATCTCTCTCTAAAACACACACACATACACACGTCTTAATATCATACATCACACGTAAATATATCATTTAAATGATTCATTGGGAGTGCCATTGTTTTTTGACACAAGTTCGTCTCTAAGACAAATAGTTGTAGAAAAATACAGTACATGTTTTTTTTCCCTTGATGAGCAGCAAAGCCATTTTTTCAGTTTAATGTTCGATGTATGTCGTGCAGTTATAAAATGAAGATAACCACAGGTAAAGCTAAAAAACAACAGACACTCTTGATTTTAATGTGGATGTCAGTTAACTGTACTGTATATTAAAAAAACAGTCATTCTGAAAGTGATTCAACCACGAAAGAGATGTTGGTGACAAATAATGAAACTCTGAAGCTGTCCTACCTTGGCTGCCATGACCATGGAGGAGCCTCCGCGGATGCCCAAAATGGGAATGTGAGTCTGGGCGGAGATGAAGTCCAGGATCTGAGCGATGGCCTCCTGGTCCGTGTCGTCGCCAAAAACCACGCCTTGCAAAGAGTTCCTCGACATTTGTGTACAGATCCGATTGATGATGCTCTTTGGATCGGTCTCATTCATGGTGACCACCTCCACCTTTGGAGGGTAGGGGATGTGCAGGAAGTCCTCTTTCTCAAGTCCCGCCCCCAGGGACACTTCACTAGAGTTCCCGACCAAAATGACGGCGATGCTGAGGGAGCTGATGAGTTTGGGATTGATTGGGGGTAGAGCCTGTGGCCCGGGAGAGTACTGAGGGGGAATGACAACGCCGCGTTGAGTGCTGCCTCCCCTCTGGCCACCCTGCCCTCCTGGGGCGCCTCCTGGTCCTGAACCTGGACCTCCACCCCTGCCCCGAGCCCCGCCGATGGGCTGCAGGAGCGCGAAGAAGATAAGGAAGAGAATGAGCAGCTGTGGCCGAGCATTCGACCGACGTAATGTCTGTTTTAGGGGTGCAGCAGGAGGACGATGGGGGCAGGAGGAAGAGGAGAGGTGTGTTCCCCGAGGACAGGTGGGAGATGGGGGGAGGCTGACAAGCATTGTGGAGGAGTGTAAATGCCGTCCCTGCCGGAAGAAGACAAAAAAAAAAAGGATGGAAGTTATTAGGACTACAGAATGTACCCCAACACAGGGGGTTGTCATTAACTTAGTTGCTGAAGCAGAAATCCTCAATAGCTGGGACCCAAATTCCTTCCTATATTGACACCCACCCATGATGAGAATATTTTGACGAATGTTTGAATTTTGATCAATGCCCAAAAAAATTATGGTGGCCTTATTTTGCCTTGTGCTCACCAATCAAATGCTTTGTATTTCCTCCCAAATGAAATGCCAATTAAATAGTTTAGTCAGAGCATCTTGGTGAGTGGAGTCCCTCCGCCCCCCTTTAAAAAAAAAGACAGCGATCTGACAGGCTCAAAAGCAAGTGGGTGGCCATTTAATGTTTAGATTATCCTCCTCCACAAGCCTCCAAACATGTTACCTCCTCTCAGTTGTTTCCTCCTCCAAGCCTGTCTGAAGTGGAGTGCAGACCTATTATTTTGTATTATTACTATTATTTACAGCTCCTTTATTAGCCGCCACACAGAAAAGCAGCACAGTGGAGCATAAAAGGAGACAAGTGAGAGGGGTTCGGGGGAATGAGAGACTAAACTTAAGTGGAGAGGGAGGTGACAGGCAGGGAGAAACAGTATTAGTCATAGCTTGTTGGGAACATAATGCTGTTTTTTTTTTTTTTTTTTTTTACAGCTACACGTGTGTTTGCACGCATTAATATGACCACACTATGGATGGGTATTCGACTAGATTTTCTTGAGCAGCTATGAAGTAGACTACCCATCCATTTTCTGTAAGCTTTTGGGAGAGTAGGAGCCTATCCCAGCCGACTTTGGGTGGAAAGCAGCAAAAACTCTGTTTTTTAGAATGTGGGAGAAAGCTGGAGGACCAGAAAAAAAAACACGCATTTAGAAGGATTACGGTACACCCCCCCCCCCCCAAAAAAACTTATTTGCATTTACTTTGGACATCTTTTGAAGCAGTGACTCGTGGAGAACCTGTTACTCCCCTGTAAACACACATTGAGCGTTTTTCTTCATTTCTCATTGCATCGTACATGAATACAGCAAAGCCTGTAAGGTGTGCAATTTGGTGCCACGATTGTGTGGTCTTTTTTTTTTTTTAGTCCCACACACAATGGGGTGCAATTCTAGTTTCTTGTTGCGCTCCAAATTGGGCAAGAAGGAGCCTTTTAGACGAGGCATAAGTGTAAGACGAGCTCACACAACACCTTTGTTAATATTTTATTCATTATGCAGTGCACAAGTTTATAGAATAGAAACAAAGTTGTGAGGAGAGACGGGAGGGGTGGGAAATGTGCAATGTGCGAAGTAGGATGAGGCAAAATAGGCCTTCATAGAAAGAAGACGATTTCGAAGGTCTGATCACTGGAGGTTAGTCAGCCTTAATGGCAGGTGCAAATTCTAATTGAAAACTAGCCGAATTCTCCGCGAGGACAGAAGCCAAGCGAGGGAACGAAGAGGAGGAGGAGGAGGAGGAAGCGAGTGGGAGGAAGGCAGCAGAGAGCAGAGTAGAGAATAAATAGAGACATCCACAAAAGAGACGGAGGTGGAGGAAGAAATGGCAAGAAGGAACCCAGAAGATGTATCAGGAAAGAGCAGCTGCGAGGCGACACAAAGCACACGAAAGATTTGTCGAAAAGAGGACATGAATAGCATGCTGACGACCAAGAAGAGCTTGAGGTTAAAGGAGGCGGCTCGGATTACTTAAATAAAAAAGTAGATGCGAGCAGAATGTGGGAGGGAAAAACTGATGTGAAATATGCAAAAGGGCAAGTGAATCCACAGAGCCAGGTCAAATGAGACAAATTGTTCAGATGAAAAGTCAAGGCTAGAAGTGTGACAAAACCACAGAGCAACAGTCGGCCCATTTGAATTCGTGCGCGTAACAGTCGTGCTCTGTTGCCATAGTAACAATTCAAATGTGCTTGCACAACACGCTGATGGACAGGAAGATACAACGCCTCGCATGCCCTCGCCTGATAACGCGCCATTTTACTTTTTATTTGAGGTGGCGCTGTGCCAGCACAAATACAAAGCTGGCCCTTAAGAATAGTGCAAAACCACACACACACACAGTAGGTTAATGCACTATGCTGCGGATAGAGACTAGCCAGTGCTTCTCCGCCTCTTAGTGTATCTCACATTAAAAATGAATCTCCCAAAAAAAAAAAAAAAAAAAGAGCTACAGGCACGATGGAGGCTGACAGAAGAGGTGCTGTCGGCCCATTTGGACTAATCAGTACCAGACCACATCACCACTGTCACAAAGGGCTCCCTAATTCAATATATTTAAATGGCGGGTGTCACAAGTGGATCATTTCACTTGCAAGACATCCAACCCGGCGGCGAGGAAGCTCTCGCTGGATGAACGCTGACAGCATTAACGCAGCAATTAGAGCCACATATGGAGAAGCATTCAAAAGTGAGCGGCAGCTGCACCCTCGCCTGTATAATGTACAACTCGTGGCCATATGCGGCGAGCATCATCAAGCGGTGAGCCCAGCCTTTCTCCAGTGCACACTGATTCACGAGCGCGGTGCAAAACGGTCCGTGAAGGAGATCAAGCACCGCTTGCGTCCGTGCCTTTCGACATCTGAGCCCTCGGTGACGGCTGCACACGGTTTCCACAACTTGAAAGCGATTAAGAGGCATTAAGACAGAACGCGCCCCACAATTTCAAATGCACGTAGGCGCTCGTAATCGGTCTCTACTATGTCCCTCGAGATTTGAGGTGGTGGGCTGCGTTTTACACGACGGGGGGCGGTGAAAGGCATTGTGGATAACACAAGCTGACAGGCAGATCTATTAAGGGGGGCCCCTTTACTTTAAGCGGGCAGTCAGTTGCAGGTGAAGGCGGCTCGGGTGTCATCTCAGTTTACTGGTAACACGCCACATAATCTATATGTACTAACAAATGATTTCAAGGCTCGTACAACAAAGCACTTTGAATAATGTTCCGTCACCGACCGAGCCTTAATGAGAAGAGAAAAAAAAAAACTTTCAATGAAAGTGGAAATATCCCGCAGGAGATTAGAAAGAGCAGACAGCATTTGGCATTTTCACTTTTTTTTTTTAATCGTTTTATCACAGCACGTCCCCGATAATTTAGAAACATTCAGCAGTGCTGTGGCAGGTTCTTAATAGGTCAGTTGTCAGCTGTTGATCCTGTCTATTATCGTTCCACTAATAAGGCACGTTGCTTTGTTTATCGTATTGCCCAAGAGGTCCTCATTATGTTGGAGTGCAGAAATACAGAAATTACAGGAGTTAGGAAAGGGCATAAAAGTAGATTTGTTGAGGCGTTGGTTGGTTCTCAGCGTTTGTACCATTACTGTTATTACCGTATTGGCCCGAATATAAGACTGTGTTTTTTTGCAGTGAAATAAGACTGAAAAAGTGGGGGCCGTCTTGTATTCGGGGTCGAGACATTATACCCATTCTCGACGCTAGATGGCGCCAGATATCATTGAAGCGAATGCTGAACTTGACTCCCCCAGGCCAAAGTGAACCTGTCACGACGAATAAAAATAAAAATAGCGGTGAGAAGAAAATAATAGAAGTGATAACAAAAAATGGAGAAACGTAGCAACAATCTGGAGAAAAGTGGGTCGAAGATCGGCCCGGTTAACCGGAAGCTGAGGAGAAGTTATGATGTAATTTACATTTCAAAAACCATAAGCCATTCATTTACGAATGTGATTGCACTTTAGTTGACATATTTAAATGTTCAGATATTAAGATTTGGATAAGGCAATAACATGCTTTTTCTCTCAATTATATTGTTATAATCATTTGTTTCAGATGTACTGTAATTATTTTCTGTATAAAAATGAATTTGGTGTTCAAATTGAGTCTGGTGGTTCTGTTGCTTGGCAGTTCGCGTACTGCATTTTGCCCTCAGTTGCTTCAAGACACAATAAAACTAGAGTCCATCGCACACAATTGACAGAATACTTCCTGAACGCCCACCAATAATGTGAAACTCATCCCTCATTCTATATGTGTATTTAATTGCAGTCTTGAAAAGAATCAACCAATGGTATTCAAACCCCCCCCAAAGAAAAAAATGTGCTGCCATATTTTGTGAAAGACACCGGGTGGCACCCGTCCGTCAAACCTGTGCGGCGCTACTACGCTCAGTCAGGTAATCAGATGTCGTGCGGCTGTAATGACTCCCTGCATGGTGAGTGGAAGCCAACACATTTGCTATTTGCAGCCTCTGTAATTAATCAATTCACAAAGTCAAACTGACAGAACATTTGCCAAAAAAAAAAAAAAAAAAACTTGTCCCGAGATGGCCGTGTATGCACTAGACCATGACAACTAAATCACAGTGTGGCAAGACAGGTTGTCACAAGTACTAATACGTTCTTCTCTAGGTGTCGGCTGAATGTATTCAAAGTCTGCGGGAGAAAATAAAGAGCGCGGAAAATACAGTGATCGCTTACAACTGTACGCAATTGGCAAACGGGCCAAAATTCTCCGAAACGCAAACCTCCTAAGTTACAGTACCCAAAACCCAGCCATCATGTGTGCCTTCAGCTCAGTGAGCATCCAGTGCACAAGCCAGCTGGATTTGCTTTTACTGTGACTGTTTTGTGACGTCACTGAAGTGTTGAAGTGATGGCAGGGAGGAATATTTTGATGATAACTGCGGAACTGGAAATGGAACTTATTACAATGTAGGAAAGGAAAAACGGAAGTGTTTTGTCGGCCCATTTCAACAACAGAACAACACAATAAACCCCTCGAATTCAGTTACAGTCAAACCTCGGTTTTCAAATGTCTCTGTTCTCGACCAAATCGGTTTTCGACCAAAAATTTAGTTGTTTTTTTTATGCCTCGCATTACAACCGAAAATCGGTTTTCGACCAAACTGAGCGCACTTGAATGCGCCATTTTACTCCTCCCGCTTTCCTTACACGAGGAAGTGACGCTTCCTCGGGTAGACGAGGAAGTGACACTTCCTCGGGTAGACGAGGAAGTGACACTTCCTCGTGTAGCGTTCTATTGTGAGCAGACGTCTTCTGTCCACTGTGCATTGTTTTCTTTTTTTTTTTTTTTTATGTGCATGACAGCTCTGACTGTGAAATTGGTGCTTGCACATGTACAAAGGTGAGTGTGACCGCTTGTTTGCGGTCGACCGGCAACCAGTACAGTACTGTACCCAGCCTCTTGCGCAGTCAGCTGGGATTGTCTCAAGCTCACCTTCGACCCAATATGAGGACAGTCAGGCCCGGAGTGGGTCATCCGGACAACTGGATAATTTTGCGGTGGGCCAGGTTGCTATATGAGCTGCTCGAAGACGCACTTTAAATTCTTCTGTGTTGAAATCATCAAATAAAGCGTGTTCTCGTACAAATGTACTCCTAACACATTGCTAGATACTGACTGCGCTACTTTTGTTGCGAAAGGGTCTCATCAAGTCGCAATAATTTGATGCCAAACGAGGCAATAAAAAAATCAATGTGCATAATTAGGTATCGTAGCGGCATGTAAAAGTTAGCCATAGTCACCAGACTTAACATCTTGTAGACTAGCCACAGCAGCAAGGGGGACCGTAACTTCACCGACAAAGTTCTTGGCCGTATGATCGAGTCTGGTCAAGAATCCTCTCTTGGCTAATGAGACACACGACATAATTCCACCGTCGCACTGAGGCTGACTCGGCTCTTCAAATAACAACTACTGTATATGCAGCCCAGGCAAGCACACATCAACTCAGATTAGAACGGAAGCAGCGTGATAACAAAACAACACATGCACATATGCCGAGGGAGTAGGAAAAGGAAGGGTTGAGGACCCATCTATCCCCTGGGGTCTTCATTACCTCATTGAAGTCATTTATTCCACCAAGCTTTTCGAATATCTACTGCACTGGAATTAATTTAGCAGTAAAGAGACGTGTCCCTCCGGGAGGATACGCGGAGATCTCAACCATCAGAGGGCCCCGGCCAGCATTGTTTCAAAGCTAAACAACATGCTGCTGCTGTATGTTTATTATGTCATGTGAGGCCGTGTTGATTTCAAAGGCAGGGCGGCGCTTTTCTGAACATTACAAATCCGTCGGATTTATCAACACGCTAAAAAAAAAAAAAGAGCGCAGCCGTTAGCGTTCTTTGAAGTGCAAACGTGGCACGACAAGACTGTCAAGCATGATAGCGCCTGAACAGATTAGCATGGACAGTACAATGCCTTTTTTTTTCCTGATAAATAAAAGCACTATGACTCCTACTCTTTGATTAGTTGTTGAAGTTATTCGTGGAAAACCACTTTCCAGTGAATGTTCTGCCATCTAAAATTAAGAAAAGAAATGAACCAAATTAACTGACTGTTAATGAGCCACATAACCAAAGAAACTGAAGGACTGTTGATCCTTCTAGTAATCTCCGCTAAATCGTATTTCACCAATGGCAGTTCCATTATATCGCGAATATTTCTGCTTTGTTTTGAACTAACACACCCTTTTCCCACTGCAAAGCCTTGACTTTCTTCCACTACATTATATATATATTTATTTATTTTTTCGTGCAAATATGAGCCACAAAAAGTTTGGTTCTCGTCTATTGTTACAAATGTAGTACAGTGACTTTCCGCTTTCAACGAGCTGTTTATTTTGAAGGGTTGATGTCATAAAAAGTGCTATTAAAATATTCTGGGAAAATACTTTGTGGTATATTCAGGATTGGAAACTTTCAATGTAGGCAATTAAAACCATTTTCAGGGGATGCGTCGATCACTTGTGGTGTTTTGCCATCTATGGCAGACCTCAGTTCCGATCCCTAAAGAATAGATGTGAATTTCGATTGTCTCAGAAACAGAGATAAAGTGAATATGCCATGATGGATTTTACTCCACTTCACCCTGCACAAGTGTGAAGAATGGAACAAAATATTTTTGGGCCTCGATGTTAGGTTACTCTACGCAAGATAAAACATGAAAAATACGGAATATTTCCTCTCACAAGCAGCATTAAGAAAAGAAATGAACCGATGTCTTTTTGTGCGCCCATTAAATTTTGGGCTCCCGCTCAGAGCAGCTGCGGTCTGAATGATGTTTGGCTGAAGAGATGAACAGATTTTTTATTCACGGAGACAGCACATGTGTTGCGGGACACATTCCGTTCTTTAATACTTGGCAGTAGGGGAGAACACCCAGGAACTGTTGCATCGCACGTAAATGTATTCCAAATCTGCTGCCATGTTAAAATCGATGCTAATTATTTCAGGGGCTGTCAGTCGGGCCGTCGAAGCTCTTCTGACTTGTCCCCCCCGCCCCCCCATTTATGAACTAGCAACATTGGCATTGGACTAGAGATCAGAACATTTCAAAATATTCTCCCAGTTAAAATTTCAGAGATGAACATATTTGCTTCGATCGAAACAAGCATATTCAGATCTGCAGTTTGTGGGGTAAACAGATTGAACTTTCCTTTAACCTTTTCAGGCACAGCGGTTACTACAGTGGACAGATTATCATGTCATCAGGTTACAGGGTGCATGAAGGGGAGGAGAAGGAGTGTTGTACTGGCAGATCAATAATTTGACCAAAGACTTTCATACCAAAGGCGAGCAGGGCTGAACCATCTTCAGGCAAGGCACATTGATGCTTTGCTTTGCTTGCCATAAAAAAGATTTTGGCATATAATTTCTTTGGATGGCTATTTTTTGTGATTTGCCTTGTAAGAAGGCCCTCCACGTTACAGGCCTGCAGAGGAGGCTGCCCTCCAGCTGGTAGGAATGAGGGTCAAGAAGGGCAGCACGTGCCGAACCTCTTATGGTGCCAGTCTATAACGGAGACTTTTCATTCCATTTTTAATGGCTTTGAAAAAGTGAGTGAAGGTTATTTCGTGGTGTCATTTCTGGGCATTTTTGTTTGATGGAACACCAAATGAAGCGATGAGCGGGGAAGACTCAATCAAAGCAACCGTCTTTCTTCTTTCGGCCAAATCTCACAGCTTTTGTTGCCATTGTATCAACCGTGCGCCCATTAGATCAAAAGAGGAGCAGAAAAAAAAGAAGGGAGTCTTCAATCAATCTGTCGGCACACTCATTGGTTCACTGGAATAGGACCAAGTTCACTTTAAAACGCATGCTTGCCTACATCTCGTCAAAGGATGCCCACCCAGAATCGAATCAGTCTCACAACTGGCCAGATGGATTTCAGACCTGGCAAACGATGTTCTTACCACACAAATGCATCTGTCTTGCAAAGTCCTTTTTGACTTTGTGATTTCACTGTCGTTAGCTCGCGAGTAAATTAAACCAAAAGCAGCAGGACATTTGCAATTGTTGATGGCTCGGTTTTACTTTACTTGTCAGCCCCGATATATCACACCGCATCGCTCCACCTTCCACCCTTGCAATTTGCTCCCTTGAAGAGAGCCCTGCTCACTTTTAGCCCTTCTTCTTGACCACTGATGCCCTGTGCCCCACATTGTCAAGACGCCCAAGAATTCGCTAACCACTGCCGATCGCTCCTCTTGCAGCTGCGTCACCCCTGCAGGGAGGAGCCATGTCATTCGCACCTCGGCCGCTTTCTGCTTTCCAAAAATTTCTGATCTCGCGCTACTAATTAGGTGGCGACCTACAGCCTACACACATCCCCTTCAATGCCCCACTGTGAGTCGAAGAGAGACATATTCACAAAAACAGGTGCCGGTACAGATTGAGCTATCCAATTGTTTTGGCATAGATAAGAAATATCAATGAAGGGCAACAGAATGGTACAGCCGTAGTACCTTGGCCAGCAGCAGCTATCAAATATTTCCAGATACGAGTATCCCACTGAAAAACACACAAGTATTCTGATAAAATATTGTTCTGCTTGGTGAAAGAAAAAAATCTGAATTCACAAGTGAAGGGTAACGCCACGAACACAAATGAAAGCTAATCGTTAGCTTGTGGTGTTTCCCATTGTAGGTTAACGTTCAGGTAGCGGAGGCTTGTATGGATGCGTTGAATTAGCGCTCCGCGATATTAGACAAACATGCGATTTGCGATATGGATGTTGAATATTGCAAGGTTGAGATTTTAGTCGTGTGGTGGGCACATCAGTCCGTCAGTCATCATTCCGTCATTGCTTCAGGACAGCCCAGTTTGTCTGTTGTCATCGGCGACAGCCAATCGGTGTCGAGAATGTTTTTTATGTGGGTGTATCTGTGAAACTTAGTGAGCAGGTTCTCGACACTGATTGACTGTCGTCAACGACGACAGAAAAGGCCTGCCTGCAATAATGATGGCATGATGACTGATGACTCGTGCCCACGACTAGACATTACTGCGTTAACATGTACTTTCGACCTCAAGAAATCACATTTTCTATTATCTAATGAACAAAATACATTTTTTTTCACGCAACAATTTACGGAGGATCAATGTATTCTTCGCTGAATAAGTGCAATAGCAATGCATTTTTTTCAATATATTGCGCAGCCCTACTTTGAATATAAAAGTTGGAATTGTCTATTTTTCTTTAGTTGAACCGTAACCCCGAGCTGAGACGAGCGACAAACAGCACAAAGATTCTTTTTTTTAAGACTATTTACGAATGACATCTGCCAAACTGCCTCTTGTTGCGAAGAGAAATGGATTGAGCTTCAACAGCTTCCAACAGGTTAAACAACTGTTGACTGGCGTTCTTCACCGACTTGCCATTAAAGGTCGGCGCTTGATTGCAATTCTCCCAATTACTTTCAGAAGCTTGCAATCAGATCATGTTCCTTCATCTTCACTTCCCACGAGGGAAGCGCATCTCCAGAGTTCTAAGCCTGAAGTTAGACGCTTTCCTGTAAATCCTCATATCTATTTTCTGTTCAGCATTTGAGGACTGCGCCATCACACATGACTTTGTCTCGTTCCGCCCTCACCCCAAACTGATTCCTTTCATCCTTCCACCTCAACCTTTTCCTCAGCGCGCGCATCTCATCTTTTTCTTTTGTTCTGTCACCGTGTTCCATTTGTGTGGAAATCCTTCAGAGGAGTATTAAAAGCCCCCCCTTTGGATGTGGCATGCAAAGTGGCAGTTCTTGATGAAATTTGTGATGGTGTTATTCGTTGACACTCACCACCAGGATGCAAAAAGACTGCAGCGTCTGGGAGGTAGCGAGAGAGAGAGAGAGCTCAACCAAACGAGAAAAAAAGAAACCATTTGTGTTGCACACATTGCAGATCTGTGCTGCAGATCTGGGGGGCGAGCGCTGTTTGAGCAGCACGCCAAGGAGCGCAGCAGCGTGGGTAGAGGCGGCATCGCAGTATCGGGCCCCCTCCTCTCTATTCTTAGCCCTTCCTCCTCCTATCACAGTCACACATGACGAGGTGTAGGGAGGGCGAGGAGGAATTTAAAAAAAAAAAAAAAAAAAACACCAGTATGTAATTCGCACTTGCTTGTCAGTTTTCTTTTTATATACAAGTTGACGGTTATTCATGTAGCTTCTGCTGGCACTGTAATGCCGTTGAATTGTACTTGTGGTGGTTGTTTTCAATTCCAAAAGTTGTGTTATGTTAAAAAAAACAAAAAAAACAATCAAGTTACATCTAGGTCCAAGGGCACACTAATCAATATTGCAGAGGTTGCCCAAGTTTTCACACTCTTTTACAACAAAGTTTGTCACTCTGGTTTTGAATTAACCCGGGGGTGGGCAACACGCGGCTCCAGAGCCGCATGCGGCTCTTTAGTGACATCTAGTGGCTCCCTGGAGCTTTATATAAAATGTTTGAAAATGGAAAAAGATTTTGATAGTAGGCTAATATAGCTCAAATAGATATATATACACATGCTGCAGCTCCGAAAAAGGAGAGCTGTGGTGTTGTTGTTTTTTTTTTAAACGTACACTTTATTTATGCTTTTAACGGTCTCGACAAACACAGACACGTCTGCGTCCGACTCCGTGGCTTCTCTTCTCGTTCGACTCGAGAGGCGTTAAAAAACGGAAATTAATGATCACTTCACTGACACTAAGAAAAGCGAAGATAATTCGCCAAAACAAAAAATCAAGCGAGGAAATCACTAAATAAATTCTATGGGGGCGTTTGTGAACACACAACAAAGGAATGAATAAACAATTCAGAGACAGTCCAGTCTCCTACATGCATAGAGCATGTGTTTCCTTCATTGTAAATTTTAGAGAAGGCTTTCTTTTGTGGCTCCAGACATATTTGTTTTTGTTTTTTTTTGTCCTGTATGGCTCTTTCAACATTTTGGGTTGCCGACCCCTGAATTAACCAAACGCATTCAAAATCATGTTAAATGGCAGTCAGCACGCAGTATTGCCAATTACTGTGCTTCCGATTAGAACCACCAATAAGCTATTCAAGTCGGCTTTACTTCCACCACCCCCCCCTCTTTTTTTTTTTTTTTTTTGCTTTCTAGCAGCAGCCTGAAGGCTTTGCGCTGACACTGACTCTTCATAATTCCCTCCAGCTGACTAAGGCCCCAGTTCCAGCTGAAGAAAAATAGCCCCAAAGCATGATGCTGCCGGTACCATGCTTCGCTCGAGGACTGATGTCCTTTTGATGAGCAGTTTGCGGCAAACATAACTTGGAAGAAATACTGGCAAAAGTTCTACCTCGGTTTCATCGGCCCATAAACATTTTCCCACATTTGGGAGCTTTTGTTGCGGTGACAGACATATTCAGTCTTTTACCACTTTGCACATGCCCTCCTCTCTCTTCTCTCTCCCCTTCTCGCCAGCTCTCAGTAAACAACAAACACCAGGCTACTCTGCACCTGCAATCCTTCCGCGACTCAATCAACATTTGTAAAGCCGCACACACGTGGCAGCTTGTATCCATAAGTGACTCATCAGGCCGCGTGCAGCCAGCATCTTAACCGCCTCTCGCTCTCTTGTGGCATGTGCGCCACCTCAAACCGCTGACACTGCACACAGTTCACACACTCAAGCAAGAGGGGACGTGCCTGCTGCCCGAATCACAAGAGAGTCGGGGCTCGGCTCCCGTAATCCCTTCAATACACAAACCAAAAACATGCAACATCACGACTCGGCAATGTCACGGCCTCCTTGCCGCTCGCGCTCTGAGTGAGAGCGACGCCTGTGCGCAAAGCTGTTGGCATCCTGTTCACACATCCTTCAACGGGGAGTATGTCCTCCAAAGAGTACTGCGAACAGAGTTCACAGTCAGTACGCTGCAATGTCAGCCCGGTAAGGGACGCGCGAGTCATACAAAATATCAGTATCGCTATATATTATTCACTCCCACCACTACATCTAGAAGGACAACTTTTATGGGTTTTTCATATAGAGTGCTACCTCTACTTACGAAGGTCTCTTCATACCAAATTTCCAAGTTACGAAATGCCTCAACAGGAAAATATTGGCTCTTGTTACAAAATAAATTTCAAGATACGAAAGATACAAATGGAGTGTGGGCTGCAAGTCGCAGCTCCGAGTTTCCTGAATGCAACATGCTCTGCCATTGGCTGTTCCCGAGCATCATTCTGGCATCCCATTGGCTAAGAGGGACCACCCAATCGCAGGGCAGCATTACCAGAGTTTTATCTTTTATTTTGCGTTATATCAGCTTCAAGCAAGCATGCTTTGCCTCGCTTCCTTTTATTTTTGTGCATGAAAGCACCTTTCAAGACCTTAGTTACGTCAGGGTCAAAAACATTTCGCTTATCCCAAATAAAGGTAGAGCCTCAAAAGACTGGAGTGTTAAGAAAATATTCAGTGATCTACTTAAATGTTGCCTGTCCAGTTTAAGTATTTTATGAGAATGAAACTGTTGATCCTGAAATTGATTATTTTAAGTTCCATGATGTCCAATAGGGAAAATTGTTTCCGCTAACATCCCAGAAACAAATTGCATAGCATGGCTGGGTGCTAATTATAGCACTGTATCATAATAGTAGGTTGGCGTTGAAGCCGTCCTGTTTTTTTTTACGGGAGGACCACGGTGTCCCACACCTGCTGTGAGTCATGCTGATGGATCATGATGAGACGCTTCATCACGCTGTGGTGAATGCACATGTGGGAAAAAGTGCCGTTTGGATCTGCTCCTCAAGTTTTCACTCAAAGCTGAGTGGGTAAGAGACAAAAAGATGGGGAGAGGGATGTAATCCGCCCAAGGCAGAAAGCCAAAGAGAAATCCGGGACTGCTAACGGAGGCTGTGCATCGACGGGATTTGACATGTTCTCCATTTCACACACAAGCAGAAGAAGCTGTGAAGGCTGCACGGCTTGGCCGGCTCGACGAGCTTTCCAAGGAATTGCCAAATAAATGTTCACTTGGTATACGCCTGCTCTTGCAGGAATTAAGTGGGATTTTGTGTTCAAATATATTTGAAATCTACAGATACTGTAAATCATAATTAATTCATAAATCATTTCAATTTCTTTCTGAATAAATTTGGGTCAGTCGTCTTTGGTTGTTTAATGTGTGGTGTTTTTGGTGTTGCGCCTAAGCTGAGTAGTAAATGTGATTTTGCGTCGTTTCTGCATTTTAAATCTTCATGCGTACTATTCCATACAATTACCACCATTGACGTGCCGCTGCCAGTTTTTAAAACAATCCTTTCATCCCATTGAGTCGCTATGAACAAAAAACAAAATTTGTACCATCGTGCTGGCTGCCTTTTTGCGATCCTTATTGTCTAGACCCGTTAGTGAAGTCGTGTGCTTATTGAAGTCAGAACTTTGCTATCGCTTACTTCTAGAGTCGGCTCGCTATCAGAAAAGATGGGGGAAAAGACGAGACAAGGCTGTCACTGTTCAGTTGCTCTAAATATGTCTAAGTGCTTCAAATACATATAAGTGCATTACCCTATGTATCAATTGTCAAAGTGGAATGTTTCTACAAAAACATGAGCACGATTGCTGCTTCTTTGTTGTCAAGTTCACCGACACCACATAGCGCTGATATCTCAGGGATTTGCTGTAGGACCAAAGCAAATAATCATCCCAAAGATTGCTTATATGTTGAAAAACTCATGAGTTGGCTCGCTCATATCTCGAGGCACCATTTCATCTAGAGTCAACCCCCACAACCCGCGGGGGATCGGGCCCAGGCCAGCCTACAAATATTGAAAATCCACATATAATTGATGCCTCTCTCTCTTCCCCACCCCCCAGAAGAATCAGGCCTCCTTAGGCTGCATTTTCGGCCGCCGCATGACGTCACTTCGGGCGCGACGCGACCGCACGTGGTGTCAAAATTTCCATTAAGCCCGTCCAAATTCGCCATGGTTGATGCGGTCCAAGCTATGTGGAGAAGGTGTACTGCCTATTGTCTTTATAGAATTTGGAAATACGTGCAGTTGCGCACGCGCTGGAAGTGACGTCATGCGGCCCAAAAATGCTGCCAAAACTGTGACCGGGAGTAGGGGGCTCGGGGGGGGGGGGGGGGGGGGGCTGCCTATGAATTTGGTCACACCCAAACACATTTTCAAGGACAGACTGCTCCCAATACATGTGTCCAATCAGATTTGAGGTTCTTGTCCAATCAGATTTATATTAACTCATTCACTCCCAAAGACGTGTTTAAACGTCTTTTCAGACTTGGTCCAGAATTGGCTGGTACTGAATGAGTTTTAAGTATTAAAAATAACACATTCTAATATTATTAAATGTAATTTGCACAAATGTTATTTCAGACGTGTATCAATTTGTTAGCCCTTCAAACAATCAGGACACATGAAGTAGCTCTCACTCTCAAAATGGTTGGTGACCCCTGATTTAAACCATTATTGATGACACTGTTTCTTGAACCAATCAGATTTCAGTTTGCCCACAATAACCTTTCAATTTTACCATTGTTTGATTGATTGGTCAGACCCAGCCATAGCAAAACACATCTCTGGCAATCTGCACAAAATGCATTTCATAATCAGCATTTCTGGTGAGCCGTGATGTACTTTAACTTAAATTCTGAATTATACACGGTACAGTTATATTGTGTGTTTTTATAGTATTGATAGTTTCTCGAAACCGTGACGTGAAAGTCAAGTCAGGTAAGTCCCTATTTTAAAGGTTCAGCACCTGCCACTGGAGACGCGTTCTTGGAAAAGGGCTTAACACCCACATGTGCAGTTACTCAAATCGCTGGCCTACCTTGAACATTGCCAGCCCGGATCTCCTCATTGCTCTTCACAACTGGCATGATGGAGTGAGCTGGGATTCGACTCCTCCTCTCATAGCCTCGGATAAAGGGTAGGTGGGCACAGGAAGTCACACACTGGAAGTCTGAGGGCGTTTCGGGGCTCTGAGGTCAGAGTTTTCTCTGTCTGAGGACCGCTCGGGCCGTGTGGAGGATTTCAGGGAGTGTCCAGTGTGAGATGGCTTTTCAGATGCAATTCAATGATAAGTGACTTTGGAATGCTCACAGAAATAAAGTCAACCCCAAGCTGGCGGGAATTTTAACTTGTTCACCACCAGGTTTAATATGAGAATTACGAGAAAGTAAAAGCTGTAGGCCGAGGGTGATGGAACATCATGAAGGTGTGGTGTTTCATGGGCATTTTTTTTTTTCTGCTCTCGCCCGCTCCAACGCTGGCGACAGCTCAGCCAGGTCTCCTCCCAGAAGTCTGTGCAAAGCACGGTTGCCGTGGAGACGAGAAGGAAATGAGAAGCGGTGTACCGTATGTATTTATATATACTCCTCTTCTTTCCTTCATGGACTTTCTATGCGCCCGTTGACTTGGGTTTCTAACCAGTCGTCTTGATCACTTTATCGGCTCGATCTTCGCTCTCGTCTTCTTTAGTCTGAATGGGAGAAGGAGAAGAAGAGTCACAAAATGACTTGTTGGTGGAAGGATGAGCATCACTTTGCACACACCTCGATAATCAAGGTCAAGATGCTGGCACTTGTTTTTGCGGTTTTGCGGTTCTGTTTGAGGACAACAAACACGAACGATGCTTCAGTTTTGTGTGGAGAATTTTTTTTCGGTTGTTTAATTTAAAAATTGAAATATATTCGATGTAGGTTCAGTGAACACAGGAAAAAAAACTTGCAAATTTATTGAATTTATTGTAAAGCACATATACCGTGAAAGTTTAAAAATGTAATGGCCTTACGTCATACAATGAGAGCAGAGTTTCCAAAGTATACGCTCTGCGACAAAAATAATAAGTCTGAGGACAGGTTGTTGTTTTTAAGTCTTTTTCAATGATTAAACAATTTTTTATGCTTGCATGACATTGGCGAACAAGGAGAATTTTCAACATGGCTCATCTTTCTACTCCTGTATTATGCCTTTGTCATTAAAATGGGAAGACTGAGTGCTCATGATGCCACTTTTTCTTTCCAGGCCGTCGCCAGAAAAACTGATTCACGTAATTTATGGTTTGATTTAAAATGGGATGTGGCATCTTTGTTATTTTATATTTTGGCGTCCATCCATCCATTCACTCATTTATCTTGTTTAGCGTCTCGGGGGAGCTAACGAAGATGCGGTGTGCTTTGCCGTACTGTTTCTACACTACTGTACTCGCCAAACCAAAGTGTTTATAACCTGTACAAGTCAACTTAATTTGACCTCTAAATCTTTTGGTGCATGGGGGGGTAATTGTAATTTCTTGTAACGGGTATTGGATATAATATCTAAACGCCGCTTGGTGTTGCTACATGTAATCGGTGTTGTTAACAATCCGCACACACTCCTAATGGCTCCTCTTGTGAACATAAATCCTTCATTAGACTCACACCCAAGAGGTGGTCATGTCCTTTTAAGCCTTTATATTTAAACAGCCGTGCGCTAGCAGCGTAGCATCTCCTCGCCACTCTCGTCTAAATCATTCACACTGGACAAAAGACTCACAGACTTTAAATCTACTTGAAACTTTCAACAACATTCAATGCGGGGTTTTCTTTTCCTTTAAATTATACCTTAACTTAAAAAACATTCACAATGTTTTCTATGCACCACACCCCTAGAAAACTTTTCACATGATCTTTGAATTTAAACATTTCAGCTCAGTGAGCATTAAAATGTGCTTTATCATTTCTTTGGATTTATTTATTTATGGTCGTGATGCCATTACAGAAGGTTTCCATTGTTGACAAGGAGGGAAAGTGTGATGATAACCACAGAACCAGAAATTGAATGAATGTGGTTTCAGATTGTGTCTAAATGTTGCATTTAATCTGAGCAACACAATTAAACTTCAATTATATACCCAAATAAATATAATTATAAATTCTCACATGAATACACAGATTGTAACACCCCCCCCCAAAAACATGTTTCCAATCTCAGATATCACCTAAGTACGGTGAGTATTACTTAATTTTAGTTTTATTAAGCAGAGGATTTCTAGACAGATTACAGTTTGTTTCGAAATTAGAACCTGGAAGTCCACTGAGGTTCCCTTGTGATAAATTTGTGTCGCAATATTGCAACTTATTCATCAACAGGCACCCTAACGAGCAACCACATAAGAACGCAGTTGCATAATCGTGATTACATGCACTTGCACAATGCACCACACTTCAACGACTGAGTCAACACAAGCAAACCATCCGAGCCACTCGGACACATTTAAGTACTCTGAGCGGCTTTCTGCCATCAATTAGAAAAGGTCAACGAGTGAGAGGATTACATTTTTTTGGGGGGGGGGGGGTTAAAATCCTCAGCAGGTGATGTGCTGCTGATGCTGCGTATCATTGACGTACAAAGTAGATGAAGCAACGCGCAAACATATAGATGGTCGAGGGATAAAGATCAAAAGCTGGCCGCTGGAAACAACCAATTAGTCACAGCGGGGTGAAATAGAGGAGATGCTGACTGAGGAAAGTTCATGCACGATACATTTCCATGCAGATCAGTCCTATGTGCACACAGCTACTTCTCATGCCCACTTTTGCTATAGGCGCCACTCACCTAGTGAACTCTTTTCTGCCACACATAATGCACAGAGTACAGTGGTGATGTTTGACAGGGCAGCGCAGTGGAGACACAAAAGCAAAGGCGGAGCAAAAGGAAGCAGTCCATTTTGCCTTAATAGGGGCATCCTATACACAAAGAGGTGACCATGTCTCACCTGAACTTGAAAATGGGAAGTGCCCAAAAAGGGTGTAAGTCAGAGCAATAAATAGAAAAAGGAGGGAAAGAAAGTGACGGCGGTGAGATCCTTCAGTCTGTTAGGGAGACACGATCATCTGTCTATCAGTCCGTCTCACTCGATTGCACATTGAAAGGTACCTCCCTACAAGAACGCTTATGAGGCTTTAGGGACCTTCCAACCATAAAAACATATGTGAATTTACTGATTCATATATTTGGATTGTGATAAAGGGTGCAGGAAGAATAAATATGACATTTAGAATTAATGGCAAACCTCGAAATAAATAACTCAAAGCATGTTGACTCAATTTCATGAGCAATGTACAACTAATTTATAAGCCAAAATGGTGCTGAAAGAGTTTCTCTTCATAATGTAACAAAGGCAAAGCTTTTTGTTGACAGCAACATGTATAGGTATAATTTAGCGAAGCAAAAATTAGCATTTTTTTATAAATGCATGTAGAATGCATTAAAAAAAAAAAAAGATTAGGAAGGTGGTTTGTTTCCCAAACCTTTGCAACTCAAAAAAACAAACTAAAAATGTGGTTTCTCCCCACTACATAAAACTTATTTGTAACTATGCCATACCATTGATCATATGCAACAGATTCACTTTATAACAACAAATATCGATCAATCAATAAAAATGGCTTTACTCTGTCAACCGCCGACCGGATTAAAAAAAATAAACATAAATAAAAATCACTTGCCACCCATTTTGGGCCCCGACCTTTGAGTTTGGCCAACCATGGTTGAGTGCATGTACGTGATATTATTGCTGTGTGTTTTATGCATCCGTAAAGCACACTCAAATACACACAGACAGACACATAGACAGACACTAAATGATCGTTAACCTACCTAGAGTAACATCTAAGAATCCCGTAAGAGTATGGTGCAAAGTAAATGGGTGTGGAAGGGGACCCCAAAAGAGAAGAAAAAAAGGGGAGTAAGTCATTCATGGAATTGATATTTGTAGTAGTAAGACTGATCCAAATTGGTAAAAGATTACATACAGAGAAAGAGATGGAATGACAAAAGAGCCTCAAGGAGGAAAAGAAATGAGGGCGATGCCAAGAAAAGTCCACTCTGGTCGGTCATAAAGAGAGAAAATTGTACGCCAGGTAGATGGAGAAATAGATGAGGAGGCAGATAATGGACAGAGAGACTATATGAAAAGAAGAAGCACCTCCCAACACCGCTATGAGGAAGAAGAAAAATCTAAAATGAAAGAAAAAAAATGGAATACTCCAAAGCCTTCCGTGTGTGCTCTGTTTAGTGAGGCAAAGAGTCGGGGGGCTTTCAGTTTGAACCCCGCCACTCTGAGTGTCTTCTCCTCTTGCTTTCCTGCTCAAAGAAAGACGCGAGCTTCCCTGTGGATGAGCGCTAAACCGCCGCCTGCGCAGATGTTGGGCATGCCACGCGCAATCTAGTGTGGAGGCGAGAGCACTACTGGTTGGTGTGAGGCGCAAAACGCTCAACTCAAAGTGTGCTCACTTGCTCTCCTCCAAAGAGAGAGAAAGCGAAGGGGAGAGGGAAAGCTGCGTAGAGGTGGGGTCCCTTATAGGATGCTCAATGAGACGCTTCTGAAGAGATGTTCAACTATTGAGAAGAAAACGATCCTTGCATTTCGAGAGCAATGGCTCCCTCTGTTGGTATATTCAAAAATTTCAAATTTGGGAAACTGTTGCGCTCGTCCAGGGATGATCACCTGGTGGCCCTCGCCTACTCACACTCTGAGTAGCCCCTTGATTATCCCTCCATCGATTTTCTAATCTGTTTATTCTCACGAGGGTCGCGGGCGTCCTGAAGTCTAACCCAGCAGTTTTCGGGCAGTAGGCGGGGGACACCCTGGACTAGACAGAAATTAGAACACCGTTGTTTTCTTTATTTTTACCAGCTTTCATGACAAAATCAAAATTTCGCTTCTGCTTGGTGCCGCGGAAACTTTGTGAAAGGTCATGTGACTGACTGGCTACTTTTGATTGGTCAAATTAAGAACAACGCCACTTCTGATTTTCGTTCGATTGGATTGGTGAAACAGATTAGACGACGACGCCCAAGGCGGAAGTTTCGAGAGCAATCGAAATTAAACGTAATTTAAACCTAACATTTAAAATAAATCGAGTTCATTGTAACGAAGTAGAAGTACAGTTTCTTCCTCATGAAAATACTCAAGGAAATGTCAAAAAAATATTGTATTAAAGCTCCTGTGACAAATACAATCTGTCCTCCAAAATACTTAACTCAATAACAATGGATAATAATGAAAAAATTGAGTGTTACAACCCACCTGTGTGCGACACCGGTACCACAGACTGAATTCACCTTCAGGGCGGGTCAAGTAGGCACAAATATCCGAGGAGCGACGCAAGAGCCTTGTCAGTCTTCCAGGGAGACGTAGTAGGCACCAGCTGCCACAAGCAACGTGGAGCAGAGCTCAAGATTACACTGGTTCCCAACCTTTATTGTGCCCCCGCACTTTTTTGTCATACCAAGTACGCCACAGGTGTCAAACTCAGGTCCTGGAGGGCCGCTGTCCTGCATGTTTTCCAAGTCTCCCTGTTGCAACACACCTGATTCAAATGATCAGATCATCAGCAAGCTCTGCGGAAGCCTGACATTGAACCTGTTCATTTAAATCAGGTGTGTTGCAACAGGGAGACTTGGAAAACATGCAGGACAGCGGCCCTCCAGGACCTGAGTTTGACACCCCTGAAGTACACCCTCAAGTCATCCGTGTTGATGATTCCCCAAAAGCAGACCGTGACACAGCTGATTTTTAAATGAAAATCATTCGATTTTTTTTTCCTCTTTAATTTGAACATGCATTCTTAGGTAGTCTTCGTTTGAACTCAGAAGAATAACTATGTTGCCTTCAAGTATATAATATAAATAAAAAAGGCAAATCAAAACAGAGAATAAAAGAGAGTTTGTTATATTCTGTATAACTCATAACATTTTCCACAAATGGAGGTCTTTTAAATCAGTCCCCTTTAAAAAGGCACAAGAATAATATTCAGACTCATTAAAGCTGATATCTGAGCATTAATGGGACACATGAGCTGACCCATGGCTCTTGTGATTTTGGCCTTTCTGTGCCAGATGTGGGAATTAAATTACATTTTATCAAATTTTCAGAGATGGCTTTATCTGTCCCTAAACACTTTGTTGATGCTGCAAAATGTCTATTTTTTTCTAACGCATCAGAGGGTTTTGAAATGTTTTCGTTGTTTTTGAGTCTGACATTTAAAATCTTGCGCAATAACAGATATAGCCATTGGTTGTAATTGAGATCTGTTTCCGGAAAAAAAGAATCCGTCCGTTATTGAACCTACTAGAACAGTTCACTTTTATTTGTCGTAAATCAGAGGCACCTTAAGAGATGGCAAGTGTGTGCTGACTCATATTCAAAACTAGTTTAAATGTGAGTGGTTGAATCTGAACAATGCCACACCCTCAGTTGTAAGAGGGTGCGCACACGGGTACAACCTCAGTATCTTAGCTGGTTATTTTTACGTCATCTATTTTGTTATTTGAAATTGAATTGAACAGTTTGTAGGTCATTTGAGATATTTTTATCTTGGTCTAATTTTTTTTACATCAAAAATGAAACCTTTCATTTGAACAGGGAGTGTAGACCTTTTACACTCACTGTATAGAGTTTAAAAGTTAGTTAAATGTTATAGACACTTGTAAATAATGGTCATCAAAAAATGCCTACAAATGAAGGAAGGAGCAACTTTAATAAAACCTTTTATTTTGTTTGTCACAAGTCTGGTTACCAGACAAAACTTACAAAAGTTATCATTCAGTTCCTACCACGTATACATTTTTGTGCAATTCTGTTGACAGGACAGTCTTGGCATCATGTCTCCAGTAAAGCAAACAACACATGGGCAACGTACATGAGCCAATAACATAAATTATCTGACATGGACCGTGAGAAGGTGGAGAAGTAGTTCACTTATATACAACAGTATCAATAATGAAAAGTACATCAAATACGTCAACCACTGAACGACACCATCTGCTGCTTCAACTTTCCAAGACAGTCAGAAGTCGGCTGAGAATTATTTACAGATACTCTATGTCAACAATGCACAATATTGGAGCTCCTATGACATACATTTCCTAAAAGAAGTAACGAACAGTCAAAATGCAAATTATTTTTGTAGGTGTTCAATTTGAGCTGGGATTGATCACATTTGTGCACTGGGGTTCGCAGAAGGAGCCAAAGCGCCCATAGATGTCTTTGGCTCGAACTGCAAAATGATATGTGGACCCTGACTGGAACTGGGTCAGGGTGCAGGCCATAGGCAGAGGAAGGGCTTTTACCTCCCCGATCTTCTTCCAGTGCTGCTGACTTGAATTGCTGTTTGAGTTGTCTTGGTGGTAGGCATACAGGTGATAGCTTTCGACAGCCGCACAAGAATGATCCGTTTCGGACACGCACCAGGACAGCACTATGCCGCTTTGACTTGGCACCAGTTTGAGCTGAGGTTGCTGAGGAGGCGAGGTCCGCTGAGCCTCTGGTGGTAGGTTTGTGGGCGCGGATGCAACGGGGAGCGCGGGCAGTGTTATGCTGGAGGTCCGGGCTGGCGTTGTCGTTGAAGAAGTACGGGATATCACTGAAGAATTCTACAAGACATAAAAGTTTTACGTAAGAACCTCTGACAAGGTTATGGTTAGCCAGTTGGTCTTGAGGGTGGAGACAGGTTCAACTCAAGCCTTGGGCGGGAAGGTGACTTTCAGGTTAAAATACAGGTGGGGAAAATGGAGTGAGGCGGTCACCGGTACTTTTCTTGTTGCCAAGAAATTTACTCCAAAAAAAATCTAGCTACAAGAAAAAACACTAAAACTTTAGGCGAACGTATGGTGAACGTTAGGCAAGCGTTTCGGGAACATTTGCGACCAACATTTTTCCCCCTTCGCCAACAGTTGCAACTGTTAGCTCCTTAGTGGGATAAGGCTGCTTAATTAAACTACTCATGAGCTTTTCACTGTCCATAAGCACCATCCTATTGGTGGAACATTGACACTGCAACCAAGCAAAATCAGTTTGGAATGACTCTAAATACACCCATCGAGCCTAATGAGATGCAGAGTATGGCTGGATGAGTTGCCACAGCGATGATACGTTTTTATACCAAATGCCCTTCTCGATGCAACCACCCATCTTTATCTGTGTTAAGTAGCAACAATGGACGGTAATCAAAATATAGCGCAAAGGGTCTTGCCTATGGCCCCACCCGTAATGTTCGTGGCCGGGATTTGAACGACGTGTCCTGTGTCCAAAGGCAGTGGGGCTCGGTCACAACGTAACAAGTTAAAACCTACCATCCCTTGGTAGATGTGTAGTGGTAACCTAGAATTGCTAGTTGGACCGCACTGCAAGTGCTTGTAGAAGTTTGAAATGGAAACTAATTTGTATTAAAAATGTAAGATAGTAAGCTTAGCAAAGCTTGCTACCTGCCAACCTGCGAACAACAAAGCAGCGCTTAAGTGTGAGTGTAAGTAACATGATGATTGTGGATAAATCCATCCGATTCCTCAAGTATTTAATGGGATGGTTGACAGGACAATCGATTCAAGAAGATCTGATAGTGACAGCCCACTTGAATCTGATATCTTTCCGAACTTCCAAGAAAACTGACCAAAAACATTCTGGAAATTCACCAGAAAGAGTGCCTTGTTCGTGAAATGATAAGTGTTATGAATGTTAGTTAATAGTGTTTATGTAAAACAAAAAACTGTGGATGTGTGTGTACACCACATCAAACCTTTTTTTCATAACTTCGGAGGTATAAGCCTTTCAGTGGACTTCAAAACCAATCCATACAATTTTACGGAAAAACGTAACACGAAAATAGAATGCAGTTCTGAATTCTCACCAGTAGGGGGCGGTTTTGCACTGGCGTATTACTGCTGGATGTATTCTGGCTGCTTTGTGGGGAAGACCTGGCCTCTGAGCCTGAGGAGAGAGAACACGCGACACTATAAGACATAGTTATTTTCATTTAAAAAATAAAATACTGTAAATGAATGAAATAAAAATCCTTGTCCACAACGGCGGATCTGCCGGCTGTCAGGCACATGACAAAGCAACAAATTATTATGTATTAACTTTTGCAATGGGAAAGTACTGAATAAGTCGAGAAGGAAGCAATTTCAGGAGATATAACATTGTCAAACTGAGGAAAAGGGAGAATCTGTCACAAATTATTTTAAATTATAACACACAGTGATAATTTCACAGTTTGAGCCCTCCCTGCAAGTCCCAGGGACTCGCTGATCAGAAAAGTATGTGTCCCATTATGCATTTAGAGAGTCCCAAATTTTGAATTCTGAAATGGTCTACTTATTCAATTGCAGACGATAATAACACAAACAACAACAATATACATTGATAATAGGTTTATTTCTTATAAACAAATGCTGCAAAAATTTAAATAATTCAGGCATACCGTATTTTCCGGACTATAAATCGCAGTTTTTTTTTGTAGTTTGGCCGGGGGTGCGACTTATAGTCTGGAGCGATTTATGGGTGAAATTATTAACATATGATTATATCATTTCACATGTTATTTTCACATTAAACCGCCAATTCCATTGGATTTACTGATTTAGAGTGACATTGATGGGTTGGTGAACTTGTTAGCATGTTCGGTATGCTATAGTTATCTGAATAACTCTTAATATGTTACTTGAACATACCAGGCACGTTCTCAGTTTGTCGTTTATGCGTCATGTAACGTTAGCATATTGTACACTTATTCAGCGTGTTGTTTTCTATTTTTTTTTTTTTAATATTGCCTTTCAAGATGATATGTCTGTTCTTGGGGTTGGATTTTATCACATAAATTTCCCCTAAAAAATGCGATTTATACTCCAGTGCGACTTATGTATGTTTTTTTTTGTTCTTTATTATGCATTTTATGGCTGGTGCGACTTATACTCAGGAGCAACTTATAGTCTGGAAAATACGGGACAAGATTTGCTGTGAAATAGGTTCTTATTTCATTCCGTGGTTCAGTCTTTGAGTTCATAAATTCTCCTCTCTTTACTCTGCTTCCAATGATGCAAGGCTTTCTCAAAGTCAACTTATTAACGCAAAAAAACTATCCAACTTTAGCTGCTTCCTCTGTGATATCTCCGCAATAAACTTTCGCAACACTTGTTTTAACGTTACACAACTTGGCAATCGTCTGCCGATCTTGCCAATCTCATCTCGCAAGATTACTTAACGCGAGATCAAAACAACAATGGTGGCGATTGTCAAACTGTGATCGTTGCTGGAAAAAAGATGTACCGTAGTTTTTTGTTTTGTTTTGTTTTGACTGAGAAATTTCCTTGCGTCCCAAAAACGCACATTATTTGGAACCGTGTGTCTAGGACGCGGGACGTAGAGGTAATGAGATGGCTGAACACATACAGTCGGTCCTAGGTTTACGATGGCATGACAAACAAGCCAGGTTTCCACGTTACCAATGCAATGGACTCTTTTTCTTTTCAGTATGTTGTCAGGCGGCACTCTAAGGCAAGCCGAGTTACTGCCCTACTTTCTTATTTGGTACTGAGGGCTTGCAAGTGTTTTTCATCCAAATATTGACTATAATTATGACATCTGGACAACACTTTGTTCCAGCTTTCGTTTTTTTTTTTTTTGTTTGTTTTTTCCCTTTCCAAGATGAGCTTAAGTTACTACTGTGTTAGCAGAGCGTTCCAACCACATACCGGTTACATCTCTACCATAAGAATGAGATTCTGTTGTAAAATAAAGACCGCCGACTTTAGTAAATAAAACTAAATATGACACAAAATGATGTCTCTGATCCACTGGTGAAAGGACACTTTGATCCTCTCGTTTTTCATCTAGAACTGCTTCAAACAACAAAGAGTATGCAGAAACGTGGTTAAGACTGGATGACTGACTGTCTGTGTCTTATGTTGTATTTTATGTTATTATGTTATCATGACTTCAAAATGGCACCGCGAGAGTGGCAGCCTTTACAGCAGCTCCTATACTTTTGGTTCTACTTTCTTCCTTTCATAACTTTGCTGCTGTAAATTGGGAATTTCTCCATTGTGAGACGAATAAAGTAGAGCTGTCAAACGATTAAAATATTTAATCTAATTAAAAACGCAACTGTCATAATTAACTCAAATTATCAGAAAATTAATCGTGACTACTCACGCATTTTTTATCGTTTCTGAGTTTCCTTTTATATTTTGTCCTATTTCTCCTCATTTTCCATGTGCAAAATGCAAATATTTACTGAAATAACAATTTCGATTTTCAATTTTACATGAACATTTTTCACTTGGAGCAGTTATTCACACATGATCTCTCACAATATCACTGTCCATCAACAACAGTGAAAAAAATATTTTGTCACACAACAGCTGCTTTAACAGCTCTTTTTATGGAATCAAAAAAGAGCAATATTGCTGCTCAACTCCACTCCCACCTGTCCCTTCACTCTCTCTATGAACCCTTTCAGTCCGGTTTCCGCCCCCGCCACAGCACAGAGACTGCCCTAATCCGTATTGTAAATGATCTCCTCATAGCATCTGATTCCGGTTTAGTCTCCATCCTCATCCTCTTAGACTTGAGCGCTACCTTTGACACAATCTCTCACCCTATCCTCCTCAATAGACTCTCCTCCATTGGTCTCTCCCACACTCCCCTCAGTTGGTTCCACTCCTACCTCACTGGCCGCACTCAGTTTGTCCAGCTCAAATCCTTCACCTCAAAGCCCTCCCCAGTCACCACAGGTGTACCACAGGGATCTGTCCTAAGTCCCCTTCTCTTCATCATCTACCTCCTGCCTCTTGGCCATATCCTCCGCAAATTTAATATCCACTTTCACTGCTTTGCTGATGACACCCAGCTCTACCTCTCCTGCAAGCCAAACTCCATACTCCCACCCCCCTCCCTCACCTCTTGCCTCTCCGAACTCAAAACATGGTTCACAACAAACTTTCTTAAATTAAATACTAATAAAACTGAAGTCCTCCTTCTTGGCACCAAATCCACTTTATCCAAAGTAAACAGTTTTTCCTTCAACATCGACAGCTCCCTAGTGTCCCCCTCCCCCCAGGTTAAGAGTCTGGGTGTCATCCTGGATAGCATGCTCACCTTCCACTCACATATCAACACCATCACCCGCACTGCTTATTTCCACCTCCGCAATATTACCAGACTTCGCCCTTCCCTCACCCCCCGCACCACTGCTATTCTTGTCCACAGTCTTGTCACATCCCGCCTTGATTACTGCAACGCTCTCCTCTTCGGCCTACCTCAAAAGTCCCTTCATAAAATCCAGCTGGTTCAAAACGCCTCTGCTCGCATCATCACAAAAACATCTTCCCAGCAGCACATCACCCCCGTTCTCCAACAGCTTCACTGGCTCCCTGTTCAACATCGCATCAATTACAAACTGCTTCTATATACATATATGGCCATCCACAACCTGGCCCCTCCTTACCTATCCGACCTTCTCCAGGTGCATATCCCCTCTCGCTCCCTCAGATCCTCGTCCTCCCTCCGCCTGTCAGTGCCCCCTGCCCGACTGAGCACCATGGGAGCCAGAGCCTTCAGTCACGCTGCTCCAAAGCTCTGGAACAACCTACCTCCGGACCTCCAAAACTGCACACCTCTTTCCACTTTCAAGTCCCGTCTAAAAACACACCTCTTCAGGATTG
Organism: Hippocampus guttulatus; assembly: GCF_054856545.1. Lineage (NCBI taxonomy): Eukaryota > Metazoa > Chordata > Actinopteri > Syngnathiformes > Syngnathidae > Hippocampus > Hippocampus guttulatus. The sequence goes on along the minus strand of NC_141269.1, from coordinate 8,701,575 downwards.
CCTACAACACATAGCTCTTCCATTTCCTATGTTTTTATGATTTTATGATTTTATGTCCTGTTTTTATATAATATCTCGTTTACTAATTTTTACATTGTATTTTCTTATTGTCTGTACAGTGTCCTTGGGTGGCATGAAAGGCACTTTTAAATAAAATGCATTATTATTATTATTATTATTAATATAAAATTATAAAGTGCACATCTAAGGTACCGTATTTTCACGACCATTCGACGCACTGTATGGTTGGGCGCAGTCTCATTAATGGGTGCTATTTCTGTATTTTACACATAGACAAAACGCACTGTATTATTGGGCGCAATTTTAAAGTGGTAAAACATACGCCAGCTTAAACATACGGCATGCATGCGCGCACGCTAAAAACATGTTAGCTTGTAGCATACGGTAGCATGCCAAGACATACAGATACAAGCGAAAAACACGTTTTTAAAAAGGCAACGGAAAACTGAGTTCCGTTGTATTTTATTTAGCCATCGTACAATGTACTCACGTTTTTCGATCAATCATCACCCAGAAATCCATCAAAGTCCTCATCCTCTGTATCAGAATTGAACAATTGTGCAAGTACCGGTAATCAAAAACGCCGTGTTCCCTCTCGTTGTCAGTCACTCTCATTGCCATGTGGCTCCACAGAAATGATGCCGGCTTTGCCAAAAACTCGAACAACAGTGCAAGCAGACACGTTCGCCCAAGCAGCCACAATCCATTCGCAAATTGTGGCGTAACTCGCCCGGCGCTGCCTCTCACTCTTTGTAAAGTTGTGTTTGCCATCGATCATTCATTGTTCCCATGCCGTTCGCAACTTTACTTTGAACGCCCGGTTGATGCCGATGTCCAGCAGTTGGAGTTCTTTAGTCAAGCCTCCGGGAATAACGGCAAGCTCAGAGTTCATTTGCTTGACTTGGTTTTTCACCGCTGCTGTGAGATGGGCACGCATGCCAAAAGCATAACCGATGGCTTGAAGTTTGAACTGAGCTTCGTAGGCGTGTCTCTTTGTAGAACTTATTTTCGGGGGTTCTTAGAAACCAAAACCGAAGTTGTTTTGCAACAATGCACATAGCCACACTCTATACAGGTGTTGGTACCTGCTTGGGGCGTACCTTTAGCGTCCACTTACACGCCCACCCTTCACTCATTGGCGGACATCTTCCCCGCATGCCTGTCCTCACTCACATCTGCCTTTTCTCTCTCTCGCTCTCCATGTGTATATATATACACGCCCACCCGTCACTGATTGGCCGACTTCTTTGCCGCATGCCTGTCCACAGTCACTTCCGCCTTTTCTCTATATAAACAGCGTGTCGGCTGTCAGTCAGGTTTTGGAACTCAGCGCATAGACAAGACGCTCCGCATCATAAGGCGTCCTGTCCATTTTGGAGAAAATTTTAGACTTTTAATGGCGCCTTATAGTCGTGAAAATACGGTAAACTAGTACTCAGCCTATAGTGGATTTAAGCCATGGTTGCATACTTCGTTTTTCTCAAGTTTGCTTTGAACACAACAGTCAGACTATGTTGATTCTGTTGGTCCTTCTTGCGCGGAAGTCTCTCTATGGTTTTGTGAAGACATCATTTCGGATGACTACACTTGGTTCGATGACAACACTGGAGACATTTTATTTTCAGTGTGGTTGCTAGGTCGCTACCACTGCACCGCTGAACTCTCGACGTGCCTCAGCGCACCGTCACTGTCAGACGAACACAGAGAAGCTCCACCCCCATTATTTATATGGACACGGAACACGGTAACCTTCCACACAAAATAGTTCCAAACAAGTAACAATCAGTGGCATACATCGAACTCAACAGAATGCCCAGAGGCTCATCAACCTAGTCTCTTATTTCTCTCCCGAAACAGTATCTTCGCCCGCTTGGTGTACCTTAGCCTTCTCCGCTACGTACAATTTCTGTTCATAGCTTGTAATGGAGGCTCTCGCTGGCAATCCGTAGTGGAGTCGTTCGATGCAATGCGAATGATTTCAGCTTCGAGTCTGGCTGTGGACAATGTTGACAGGTTTGCATGCAGTAGCCATACATTTAGCTATATGGCTTTGGCAAATTTGTTCTTCGTCGTGTTATCCATTTTCTTCGCTTTGAAATTATGCATAGCTGTCTGTCTTAGACGAGGGGGCAGAGTACTCACATCAGCTGTGTGCTTGGCCATTAAGTGGTATTTCAGACTCAACGTGCTATGATAGCTCAGTTTGCTACTGCAAAACATCCAGGTAACTTGTCTTGTCTTGTCAGTGGAACTACAGAATCTGGCAACATTTTAAAAGTAAACTTTCCATTCATAAAAGTATCCGTTTTCGGTGTCTCGCGATGCCGTGGCTGGCAAATCAGACGTGGGTGGACCTGTGCAGTGCGCTTGTTGTTTTGTTTCTGGTTTATTTATAGAACAACGTAACATCCGCTGTGACGTGTGCCACATTAATCTCACGAGAAAAAATTTATCCCGTTAAAATTCATTGAAATTAATGCCGATAATAACGCGCTAAACTGACAGCTCTAGAATAAAGGTTTTCTTAATTCTTAAATGCACACACATGTGCTACATAATTAAGTTCCGAAAACCGTTTTCGCTTTTTCAAAAAGTCATTCCTTATTCCGTTAACATGGACTTTTTGTGTGCATTATGTAGTCCTTAAAGGTGAATAATTGTGTCCTCTAGATGGCGCCATTTTGTGTAGTCTTTTGTGATTTGAGTATTTGCGGGGATGTTCAACACACAAAATGTATTTTCTCCTTCCTCGGCTGATCACACCCCTCTAAAACGTTTCGCGCACGTCGCGCAAGTGACAGGGAACAATGTCTGGTGGTTAGGAGGACTGCCTCGCAGGTCTACGGTTCTGGGGTCAAATTCCGGCTTCCTATTTGGAGTTTGCATGTTTTCTCTGTGCTTTTGGGGTTTTCTCTGCTATGCTGGCTTCCTCCCGCATTTGAAAAAGATGCATGTTGGGTTCAGTGAAGGCTAAATTGTCCATAGGTGTGAATGGTTGTTTGTTTTGATTGGCTGGCAACCAGTACAGGGTGTAGAAAACCTTTAGGAGCGGTTACACTGACTACTTCACAAATTTCACCTATCGTGGGTTCTTTGTGGACCGTAACCCCTCCGCGATAAACGAGGGTTAACTGTAAAGCAAAAGGCTTACTGCTTAGAACGTTGCCTGGATGTGGACGCTGGGTCAGCGAGGGACTTGGGACAGTAGCTGCCTTCACTCCTGTCACTGATAAGCAGAAAATACATCTTGAGAAACAAAGTTCTTGGATCGAAAATTACTTAATGAATGGTACAAGATAGGTGCCCTATCATTCTTACCCTGCACATCATCATCATCCTCAGTAAGATCAATGACAGCACCTTTTGGACGTGCTACTGGAGTAGCTGCTTTGGATGGAGTGGTTCCTGTGGCTTGGTTGTCTACAAGGAGAGAACAAAAAAAAGCCTTCAGAAATAGGGTACAAGCGATAAAAATGTCACAAAAAGTACATACTGAAATAATGATGATCTCATTGAAATTTTCTTTTACTTTTTTTTTTTACTCTGTGTGAAATGTGGGCCTGTTAAAACCCTGTAAGACCTGACCCATCAAAGAATAGCCAGAAAATTCAGATTCTTGGCTACTGAGATGTTTATTAACCCTTATAACAAAATCCACAACAAATATTTTGCTGTACAGTATCATGTTATTTATGAGATATATTTTATATCGCATTTGATACAGTGGGCGCTTTTGGCAACGTTTTGGTCATCAGTGTTAATTTCAGAACAAAAGTTCTGTCCATAACATTTTGAAATTATAGAATATGTTTTGAAGGTTTTCCTCTTTTCTTTTACACATGACACTTTTTAGTGCCTTTTTATTTCACTTTGTGGTAGGCGGAAAAACAGCTTCTGTCTTTCTTCAGGCAAAGATGCACATGACACTTTCCACAGTAGACATGTGAAAAGTGACTGCCCGTGAAATCGATCTCGAGACATCACATCACAAACTGGAGGGAGCTTGATTTCCATCTCCCAGTAGGCTCTCACACTGGACATCTGTACTAACCCCATATGCATGTACATGCCTAGAACCTGCTCGATCTCTTTGGCACTTGTGTTTACTGACTACCCCTTTTTTGGACACTGTACAGGTTTGTTTGTTCTGCAATTTCTTGTAACATTTCATCATTTACAAACTGTTTGAAATACAGATATGGTGTCCAGTCACACCTGTCCTCCGTCCCTTCATCAACACATGCAACAAAATCGACAGATGGAGCTTGATATTGTTATTTTTTTCCATCTGTATTCTCTCCTTTTTGCATTGCCCTTCACTGACTCCTTTCTGATTGTGTCTTGTGTTGTTGTTGGAACCTCAACATCTGTGCTTGTCGGGGAAACACTTTCCTCTTGATTGTCTTCCTCATCAGTGCTGTCTGAACTTTCATGCATGTCCTGGGTTGTCATTCCTTATCCTCATCCTCATCATCTTCTGCCAACTGCTCTGTCACTTGTACTGCCATCCATTATCATGCTGATGACATTTTCACTGTGCTTTCTCTTTCTCTCTCCTTCCTCGAGCCTTTTTGACATCTAAAAATAGACATATGGGTCAATATGGTATAGACATTGTTTCAGAGGAATTGTTATTGTGCAAGTACTCAAAATGTATTTGAAGGTGACATTTCAGTGATTAATTAGATTAATTAACCCAATATTGCCAAACGCATCAAATTTGATAAAAGAAAATAGAAGACTTTTCGGTGCGCCTTATAGTGCGGAAAATACGGTAATTGATCTGAACATTTTTGGGAGTAAAAAAATCATTTTCAAACCTGGTAATTTCGTGCACCCCATTGCCAGAGTGCAGTGGCTATGAATCACAGCCATTATAAAAAATGAAAATTATGTCTTGAATTGAATCTTAAAAAATGTAAGACAAAAAAAAAAAAGACAGCTCCCATTATTAAAAACACACTTTGTAAATAAGTTATCTGCCCACAAGATCTTTTGGAGTGGCAAACAGTGGTTTAAAAACAAAGAAACAAACAAACAAACAAACAAAAAAAAAACATGTAGCCCTGTGGGTTATAATGATGAGTTGGCACAGCTGAATCAAATATGTTTTTTTTTCTTCTCAGCCAAGAAATAGACAGTGTGGTACAGTAATTCTTTCCATGACCAAGCACACAACTCAATCTACTTCCTTAGCAAATCAATTTTCCTCGTAGAAATTAATAAAAAGTAGACCCGAAGGAATAAATAAGAGAACTGCACCTGTTTTAGATGTCAAGGATGTCCCTTGTGGAGGTCCTGGAGCTGCTGAACCTGTTGCTGCTGGACCAGATGTTGTAGATGTGGAGGCAGTCGACATGGCCCCGGCGACAGACACGGGAGAAAGCAGAGCCCTGGCTGGGGTCACAGAGACTCCGGCATTTGGTGTAGTTATCCCCCCGGCGCCGCCTTGGTATACGGCTCGGCTCAGTGCGAGCTGGCCCGAAGACATCTGGCTCGGGGGAGCCTGGAGTGCTGGCACAGTGATAGGGGTTGGAATAGAACCTGCAGCTGTGGTAGTGACAGGAGCGGGCTTGATGATGAAAGTAGTAGTGGAAGCAGTGGTTTTGGGCTTAGTGAGTGCACCCGCCGTAGGCAGAGAGGACACGGGGAAGTTGACCAGTGTTCCCCCCTGGCCATTAGTCATTGATACAGGCAGCTGTATGATGAGTGGCTGTCCAGTCATCACGCCACCCGCAGGCGCCGTCTTCAGCAACAAGGTGCCTGTCGGACTCTGAGTGGTGATGCCAGTAGCCAAGGTGGAGACGGCATTGGAGGAAGAGGTGATCAGTTTTATGATGGGGGCCTGTGAAACCATGGCTGCAGTAGTGGAGACAGGGGTTGGAACGAGTGGGCCGGATTTTGCTGAGGAAGAGAAGACAACCATCAAACGGTTACAACTGCTCGTAAAACCTGTTCGATCAGATGCAACCCATGACGACCTTCACCAACTCAGTACGCACCACCTTTTGTTCAAGACTTGACAAGTGAGCATAAGTATTGAAATGGACATTTAATATTCGGTGTCGTAACCCTTACTAGCAATAACTTCATCAAGCCTGTGACCCACTGACTTCACGAAACTGTTGCATTCCTCATTTGAAATGCTTTTCCAGGCCTCCAGGTTCTTATTTGTTTCTGGGGCTTTCTCCATTTCAGTCTAACCTCTTCAGGAGGTGACATGCATCAAGTCCTTTGTTGTGTTGGCAGTGCTACTATCTAGCTGCATGATGACGTTTCTCCCGATTAGTTTGAATGCATTTCACGCTAAAAATGGTTCTGTAGACTTCAGAATTCATTCTGCTGTTACATAATCAAAACCATTGGAAAAGCATTTCCAATGAAGAATGCAACATTCTAGTGAAGTCAATGGGTCACAGCCTTGATTCAGTCATTGCAAGGAAGATTTGTATCACCAAATAGAAAATGTTACTTACTTTAAATTTTAATTGAACAATATCTGTTCCGATACTTTCGCTCACTTTTAAAGTGGGTTGCTCCAGAAATCAGATCAGAATTGGCCTTCTGAAAAGTAACCTCGAGTGTTTGTTAAAATAATATTAGTTTTCACTTTTTGAATTACGGTAACAACTGAAGCAAATCCATTTCATTCTACAATAATCTAATTTATTGAGTGGAACGTGTAAACACATTATTTTTCCAAAGGATATTTGTTCTTTGAGTCATTATTGAGAAAACAAGGGGAACGGTGCAACTCACCAGCAGTGTGAGGTAAAGTAACAGCTGTAGTTGGGATCTGCTTCACCTCGATGGGTGCCCGGACTGGCCTGTTTAGAAAGATTTTAGGCTTAGAGACTTGATAGGCCTCAAGGAGTCCAAGCTGCCCACATCGGGAACAACTGACCACGCTATGGTTTATTTTATTGGTCTTTATTCAGCCATCTTTGAAAAACTTGATTCAGCAGCTTCATTCTTAAGACTAAAGCACTCTTAGTCGGCATGTCAGTTTCATCTTTTCAAGTGTGCTGACAGTTACACAAACGTTATATATGAATCAGCAAAGATTCAGAATCCTTTAAATATGAAATGGTTTTTAAGAACATTTGCTGACCATCTAGTCCGATGACACAACCGTATTTGCCACACTGACAATTGTCCCAGTATGCTTCTGTTCCTACAACTCAGGGCTGTTGAAATACAAAGCCATTTCTTTGGTCAAATTTTTGGAAGAAATCACATCTCCTCTTCACGAACAGTATGTCATTGATAAGGTCACGAATCTCTCCCCAGCAGCCATTGGTCAGGCCTGGGAATCTTCGCTCAATATATGTCCTCATAGTCCTCCTTAAGTTCTTGGGCAGCGCCTGCTGTCCAAATATGCCCACATAGTTGACCTTTTTCACCCATCTGAAATAAATTTCATAAGGGACGAAGTATCGAAATAGGTAAGAGGCGTAACGGTCAGGCCGGCGAGCGCCCGTGTTTCTTTGGGAGTTGCGGTACAAAACTTTCTCCAAGTGGGCAGGCAGTGGACGGAGTTTAATGTCCGCTTTGCATCTCCCTTCACTGCATTCTGCCAGATAATATGCCATGGTAGTGTTGTGTGGCATTTCTTTTTCCTCTCTCTGCCCCTTTTCTTCTGCTCCCTTCTCCTTCTTGCCATAGTGTGCAGGAGTCTTCCCGTCATTGAGCGCCACTTGCTGTCTGGCCGTCTCGGGCTGCGGCTCTACTGCCTGCCGACGGAGCACGCTGTTGGAAGGAGAGGTGCAGTTGTAACTACACTCTGCACGGCCCAGAGAAAGGCTCAGGCGTGATATTGTAGAACGTCACAAGACTCAGGACCAGGACATCAGGTGTCAAATACAGACCTGGACATATGCGTCCAAACCAGTCTGAGGAAATGTTTACATTCAAGCTGATCCTGATAAACTGAAGACATGGGGGCGTTGAATGATACCGATTTGGTGGAAGAAAGGATTCTTTGGACTGCCCATTTGCGTACAGCTCAGTAATTTACAGATAGCAACCCGGGACAATGTCAACTATTCGCACAGTGAACAGCTAAGTCCGGTATTGTCACGTTCATACAAGGGTCTTTTTTTTCTTATTTTTTTCACATAGGCAAACACTACTGTTTGCTCCACTATTTTAAATTTGAGTAGTTAAATCTATGATTTATTTTGTCATTGAAGCAAAGTTCATGGGGGAAAAAAGTGCCGATATTTCAAAACTTAATTGCTGTACCAATGACCTAAATTAGAAAAAAAAACCAATGAAAATAGCTGTCAGGGGTTAGCATGTATTCACTGTATAGAAACTTTACCGTTGAACTTGAGGTGTGTTAGCAACAGATGCTGTCTTGGCGGCAGTAGTAACAGCAGCAGCAGCAGCAGCAGCAGCAATAGCAGTAGAAGCAGCAAGTGACTACACAAAGTAAGACAGCATACAGTGTGAATACTTCCCCAGCTCATCACTCGCTTAACAGGCGCGCAAAGGTTCGAGTATCAAAGCTATCGCTTACCTCCTGTTTCCTTTTGTTCTCTGATGCCTGATTGGCTTCTCCAAACTTCTTTGACAGTCGGGCTATCTTGGCCTGGGAAATAGGAAGAGAAGCTTAATATTTGCAAAAATTGCATGCGTTCATATTACAAATTTTCTGTGTATGTGCAGAATCCAATTTCATTTGACTGGTCAGAAAAATATTTATCTGCAGCAAATACTATTTCTTTGTCTATGCCAGCAACATATCCTAAGAGGCAAAACAAATACATGTGGCTTCTACTCGATGATAGAATGTACATAATTAACATGTCTACCACTTCTTGTGACATTTTTGATTCGTGGTGTGCCATGAGATTTTTCTTCCAATATAAAATATGTGCCGTGGCTAAATAAATGTTGGGAAACCCTGGCATGATTGTTTAGACTGGTCAGTCACCCTTACATTTGCCTACATTGTTCATTTTCTACAGCACAGGGAAGCTATTCATATTGTATTTTCCTAAAGAGCTGAGAAATGTTGAAATGGAATTTTACTTTGTTCATTTTAACACACAAATGCACCTTTAATTAATGTGCTCATAATTGTACTTTGAACATGTCCAATCTAACATGTTTTCAGAGTCTTTGAAAGAACAATGCATTTTTTTTTCTTTTTTGGGGTGCGGGGGAGGTGGAGGGGGGGGGGGGTGCAAGTTCCAGGGTGACAACAATTGAGAGCCACTGGTTTATATCAATCCATTATCTTGAACTTACTTGGAGAGTGTGAATGACCACTTGGTGCTTTGTGGTACAGTCGATCTTGTCAACTCTGCCCTTCAACTCCTGGAAACCTTTCTCAAGAATGGTCATCTCAAGGTCCCTCAACTGTTCACACACTAACTTCTGCACAATCTAAGAAAGTGTAAAGCAGATACATCAGTTCAGAAAAGCAGCTTACATTGAAAGGTAATACGTTGTGATGCTCTCGAAAGCTCGGCACAACAGCTCCAAATATTGACAGAAGTGAATGCATCATTCCTCGTGTCCCCCAACCAAATTGGAAAAGCGATAGAATTGTACGCTTACCTTCTCAAGCTTGTGATGACTGCCAGCCTTCGCAGTGATTTTGAGTTCCAGCTGCGCCTCCAATTCTCCTTGATCCATCTTGGGTCTCTTCCCATCCCGTTTTATAGTCTGCTCGCCATTGTCACAGCCCTCTGATAAAGTGCGCTTGATTCCAGAAGTACAATTCTTGTCCTCTGACACTGTTTGAGAAACAAAGACATGATGAAGATTCAGTATGGAGTTTACTCAATCATGTCGTGTTTTCGACACGAGATCTACCACTCAAAACAATCTCAGTTGAAATTTACCAACACAGACAACAACACCAATTTTCATTTAGTTTGTTTATTGAACATAAAACATATACTGTACAGTAATAATTTGACAGAAAGTAAGGTAAGTAAAATAGTAAAAAGGAAAGAGAAATCAGTCATCATTCAACACAATTATTATGTTCAAGGGAGTAAGAAGAAGTAAAAAACATATCTAGTCCTACCCCGTGGTATGTGTTTATATATAAATAGATCATTTTTATATCAATCAGAAAAGAAAGAAAGTAAGAAGAAAGAAGTCTCCATTGAGGCTCGTGCTTTACCCTTAACCGTGATATTTTTACAACTTTTGGTTTGTATCGGGATTTTATACATGCACAGCCTTGCACTCTTGTGTCAATTTTCTCTTGTATTCATAATGGATATTGCAGTGCCTTTCTCTATTATCAACTTAGTTCTGATTTATTATTATATTTAATTAATGTTTAGAATTTATCACCTTAACTCTGATTGATGTAGGTTGTTTGTACATTTTTTGTGACTGCCTAATTTTCTATGGCAGGATGATCTGGACTGGGGTCAAAGCAAAGACAGCATAGGTATTCCATTTACACAGTCCTCTGGAGTACTTTCTTACATCTTTATAAACAAACAAACATACTTGTAAAAGAAAACATACTTTGCTTATTAACATTCCACTTCTATTTGATGAGTTACATAGAAAAACAAGTCATTCAAATGTATAAACGATTATTTACAAAAGCATTTTCATGAGAGTTGTGCTGTTTGCATCTCATGAAATAATTTTGTCTTCTGTAATTTGTATATGAAATTAGTAAAAAGTATTTGTTCATTCCCCATGATGCATTTGAAGGGTGTCCTTGGTTTTGGTAATGAAGTGTTACACGTCAAACAACTAGGCAGTTGAAGAGGTTGTTTTTTTTTTAAACAATCCAAATGCTTTCAAGTGAGCTGGTTGACATTTTCTTTAATAATTGGACAGAAGTCAGAACAAAAATTTTGCATCAAAGCCTTTGCTGCATTGGATGTAATCCCACTATCGCAAGACTTCTTCAAAAATTCTTGATGTCATACAATAGTGGAGGAAAAAGAAGAAGTCAGTGAGGCTGTTAGGTTTGTTTTTGAATCTCTTAGCTTTCAGCACAGTTTACTGGAGTACATCTCTAATGCTAAACAAGGAGTGACACCTTTCTAACTTCCAGGCAGTCTGATTTCAGCAGGAACATTTGAGACCTACATCTCTGGATCACATTCGTCACGGATGCAATGTGAGCGAATGAAGACACTCAATGGTTTGACCATGACCCGAAAGTTGTTCTCAAGCCACTTATATTAAGGCATATCTCAATTTTATTAAATGTTAATTGAGGATGTTTGAGGAGCAATAATCGAGGAGCTATTGATGTTTCCTTTGCGGGAGGGGAGGGGGAGTGGGGCAGGGTGTAAAATGAAATAATTTGGGTTTGTCATTCCTTGCAGAGTAACTTTTAGTTTGGGCAGTATTTAATACTGAAATTACTATTTTACACTTAACCACAATTAGGATGCAATTTTGTCAAATCCAATTGGTCCTATAAAGAAAACATTTTGCCGCGCAGGTCATTCACTGTTTTTGCATTCCACATAATACATAAGCAGCATATCAACATCCAACCATCCATTTTCGAATCCGCTTTATCCTCACAAGGGTCGCGGGGTGTCCTCGAGCCGATCTCAGCGGGCAATAGGCAGGGGACACCCTGAAATGGTTGCCAGCCAATTGCAGGGCACACACAGACAAACAACCATCCGCGCTCACACTCACACCTAGGAACAATTTATAGTGTGTTCCATTAACCTGCCATGCATGTTTTGGTAATGCCAAAACATGCATGCCAAACTCCTTGACGCCTCCATGAAATGATGACATCAAGGAGGGAATGTTTCACTTCTCCAAGCATGTGTCTCTCCTTGCTGCTCTGTTCTCCCTTCAAATTCTCAAAGGGATCTATTCTCTGGCAGGGGAACGAATACGTCAACAATGGAGCAAGGATCTGGGATGCAAATAAAGATATAAGATTTGGCCAATGAAGGCTCAACAAACATGCCAATCCATGCTGCTGTGATTCAGAAAGATGTTCAAAATAGGCAGTAATGATCCCAGATCAGTGATTTGTCAAAATTATTTTTTTCTGATGACAAATCATACCTGAGTAGTTTGAGAGGAAATAATGCCCATTTGTAATATGAAATGCAAAACAATCCATCTTGGCAGGTCTGAGATTCTGATTCGCAGGAAATCAGGAGCCAATCCCCAACTGATTTAAGGCAAGAGGCAAGCTAATCCCTGCAATGGTTACTAATCAATCCACATTACATGAGGTCACAGTGTTAAAGTAATAATATTTCATAATTTTGAATAAATAGCATCGTCAATGTCTGGTATCTGCTTGCGGTATCCTGAACACTGCCGCTGCATTGTACATGTGAGTGCCAAACCTTTTTCAAAATCCACCTCAGCCACTTTCACACATCAACTTTTACAAGAGGAAACCAAGGAGATTTCCACAAGTAATTCATAATGGGCTAAAGCAAACGCCACCTCATCGTTCCATTTCAGACAAAATGCAAACATTCAAAGTAATTAAGTCCTGTTTGCTTAGTTCCTGGTCATCAGCCTCATACCAACCTCTGCGTGGCGCTGAGCTTGATGCGAATAAAGTGAAGCTACCTTCTCAACTATATGAAGTGATTTGCCAGTGCCCCTTACCTGCATTACACGGTGGAGTGGAAGATGGGCGAGATGGCTTCGAAGTCGACCCACTGTCCATTTTTTCTTTTTTGGCCTCCACTTTAACGATGGTAACCTCCATCTTGTCTTGTTTTAGTAAGCCTTTCATAGACTGATTTTTGCTCGTCCCTTCCTCTGCATCCTTTTCCCGTTTAACATCCGCGGAGGAAGAGAGTGAAGGAATGGAGGAATCGGAACTAGGAGACTTTATTTGGGCTGTGTTCTGGGCCTTGGAGGTGTCCGTTTCCATTGGGACTGTGCCATCAGATACTGGAGGCAAAGAAACTGATTCTTTAGAGGTGTCCTTATCATCATTAGCATTGTCTTCGACTATAGTTTGGTCCTCCTAAAAGAAGAGAAATTATTTAATTAATTATTCATACATAAACTTCAATCACGAGATGCAGTTCAACATTGACCCAGGAAATTACCTCGGGCTTTTCCAACACCTGAGCGCCCTCCTGATGCTCTTTGGATTCCTGTGCTGCTGGTTCAGAGGTCTCCTTCAATGAGGGTGACGGCAAGCTAGTCTTTTCCTCCTCCTCCTTTTTCTGTTCAAAGTTTATAGCATGGAATGGTGACGAAGGTCCTGAAAGAGATTCGTCCTTCTCTTTTGGACTTTGCGAGGGTACGGGCGAGGGGGACAGATTGAGTGAGAGGAATGGTGCAGGAGAGCTCAGGGAGGTCATAGAGGCAGGGGATGTAGCGATGGGGGAGTTTGAGTCCTGGTGGCTGTTTTGCTCCGCGTCCTTTTGTCCATCCTCTCTGTGTGAACCGTTCATTAGAGGCGGTGGCGGAGACGGTTCGGATGCTGCTGCCAACAGAGTGCTGTGAAGAGCTTCCAGTTGCTGCCGATCACTGATCTTCATGGTTTTCCGAGCACGGAATATCTTCTTCTTCTCCTCCGTCACAACAACTTCCATTGCTGCCTGTGGAGTGACAAGGAGATATTAGATGCCATGATGAGCCTATTAGAAAGACCACGTGGTTAATCGGAAGGTTACTGCATGGTCTTTCCGACTTCATAGTCTGTGGTTATCTGCATTGGAATATATCGGCTGTAGGTTCTGAAAAGAAACACTAGAGGGCCCTCAAGAGCCCTAATAATGCCATGGTTGTATTTTTCCAGAAAGTTCTTTCCGGGATCTACATGCCACCACATTGCTTTTTTTTTCCCTTTTCTTATTGCCCCCAACAATTCTCTGAAAGATTCTAAAATAAAGAACAATCTCATCACAAATACACAGATATGTATTATCGATGGAACAAGGCCACAGTTAAGGTGGAACTCAGTGAGCCAGAAACAGCCTCTCTCATTAAATCCTTCCAACTCAAAATACAAATTTTGGTAAAATTTTTGAAGTCGGTTAACCTTTGACCCATTATCTGACGAACACAAATGACACTGAAGCTTACAAAGAGCAGCAGCAACCTAACCTTCCTCCCATCCCCCCACTTTTCTATTGGTTCAATCCTCAGCCTATCAGAGCATATGAATTCAGGCCGGTCTCCCACAGCGGTACAGAGGTTATGCAAAACATGGAAGACTTTCCGTAGTATATAGTGTTGTGCCCATTTTATCTTTGCAGCACCTTTTGATTCTTTAACAGCATTCAATATATGTGCCTTTAATTTGCATACAAAGGCTCTACCTGAGATTTTAAAGTGATGTATATGTTTATAAAGGAACTACATTCACTGGAAATGCATAGATTAAAAAAGCAAACACATTTTTCGGCCAGATAAATACAAAACACAACCGAAGTTGCTGGCAAAACTATAGCAAAATATTGGGTCACTATAGCAACCACATACTAACAAAACCCATTAAAACAAACAGAGCTTCATGTAAAACAGAGCCGATGGAAAGCTGATTTCCAACCACATAATAATATACGTGACTCTACTAATGTCGGTTCGCCTTGTTGTATTGCTTACCTACAAGACTCGAACTGAAAGGGCCTTACTATTTGGGTGTGAGAAATGTCAAATTCTCACTGAATATTACTGATTGTCAGATGAGATACTGGTGCAGACGCACAACAATGTTCATTCATGACACAAGGTATTCTTGCAGTGGCTCAAAACTAAAAGATCAAGGTGACCCCCAGCAACGTATGAAATATAGCATAAACAAGTCAGGAGTGATGTTAACTACAAACATGATTACCGCAACATTCCAACGTCGGCGCACACTGCGCCGAGCCCCTCCCCCACCCAGCGGCTTCATCTGCGCCAGGATTCAGTGCAGTAACTCAAAATGGCCGTTGGCTCTGTTGTTCGCTGGCAGGCACAACTCTCACTAGCTAGCTGAAAGAGGTTCCCTGTCGAAGGCATCAGGTTGCAGCAACAATGTTCAGTCAAAATGTAGGGCACTTAAATTAACAAACATGCTCAGATTAATTGAGCATATTTGCTCATATTAGCTATATTTTATTCCTAGTATACTGTATATACTGGAAACTTCAACAGAGAGGTAGGTATTCACCAAATATTGAGACTCTTCTTCCGAGTAACAGTCTCAGATGTGCTGTTCTGGCTTAATCGTTTGACAGTAGCTAAATATGCTCCTACTATAGGTATGTTACAAAATCCATATCACCGGCCATTTTCTTCCCATTTTGCTGTGCCGGATTTCCCAAACTTGGATTTAGCTTAATTTCTAATCGTTTTGCAAAAGGAAATCATGGTTTTAACTGACCGATGACAGAACTAAATCCCTTCGCCACTTTGTTTTTCAAATTTTCAATTTTGCTGACAAAGATCATAATGCTCTGCCATTTTGGCAAAAAGCTAGTACATTTGCCCTAAAATGTTTTTAGCAGCCATCCACACATGTCTAAATTTGAAATCGTATCACACATACTAACAACCACATGACAAGTGACTCAAACATTCGAATGTAAGAATTAATCAGAATCACTTCCTGTGTTCTATGGCAGAACTTGCTAACATCCAGGCAAACATCAAAGTTAATATAAGACAAAAGTTTGCTCACAGTGCTAGTCTTTTGTAAGAACATTTTTGTCACAAAAAGTATATGCGTGTATGGCGGCCGTTCTAATATGAAATTTTTGCTCAAATGCTAAAAAAAACACAAAAGCCATACCATTAAGCGACAATGGTAATTCTTGGATGACGTTAGCATCAAGGAATGACCTTGACAAATTATGAAGCTCCACTGAGAACAGTATACAGACTGACTATCATATATGGCTAGAATTATCTATGATTGTCATCTGCATGCTTAAAAGTCAAAGAATTGTCAACCTTTTGCTGGATGTTTCACATTGAGGGTTATGTTGCGGGGGAAGGGAAAGGGCAAGCAGGCCAGCAGCTGAACATAAAAGGAAGGAGGAGGAGGAGCTCTTTTCAGACTCGCCCATTTTCTTCTTACAGGTAGGGGTGAATTATGTGAAAGGGTGTGGGTGTGTGCCATGTTGTTTCGTGCACCGGTACATTCACTTGTATTACTCAGCTAGTGAAATCCATTTACCACAATGTAAAAGAAGACATGGCATCTGACAAATAGCCTGCTCGCAGATATAAAGTGAATGTTATAGAGCTGACAGAACTGCGCACTAATCTGTTGTCGATTTTACAGTGCATTGCAGAGATTCTCAAGAATAACTCGGGACAACTGCATATATAGAGACACACGGTACCTCTCGTAAGAATGTGTCATGCAGTTGGTCACATGGTACTGGTAATGTTTCTGCGAGTATTTAAAATACTATAGTAAAATCATATATACTACAACCATACCATTATGGTTTTAGGATAGTTAGCATAGCATAGCAAATGAAATAGCATAGGAGATGACCTTGAACGTAACATAAAGGAAGTAAAGATAAAAGAGACAACAATGTACTACAACCCAAAAGTGATATGAATGTAAATATTTAAAGTTGAAAATTTGGGTTAAGTGGGCTTTAAAAATAAACAAAAAAAGGTCTGTCTTCATCATATGTGAACTAGGCCTTTGAGGACTGTGGGGGAAGGGATAGGCTTTGTCCTGTGCAGACCTGCAGGAAGAAGGAGGAGGAGCTCTTCAGGACTAATCCAACTGCATTGGAGCATGTCCTCAATTACCTTGTAATTTGTGCTAAAACTGAAACTGTCAACTTTATGAACCTAAATGTAGATATTTGATTTCTGAATCAAACAAATACAACAAAAAAGTCAGATTATACAAACAGTCAATCCTCTTTGTATATAATTCTGTATAAATCTGATGTAGCACGCTAGGGTACAGCATATAGATTGTCAACATCTACTGTAGCTAGCAGCGCAGACGGACGGAACAGGAGTAAACGACACAAGTAGTTGCCAAGCAACACCCCTCCCCCAACTCGAGCACGGACTAGTACACCGTATGGAAAACTACAGCCAGTATGGAAGAAACCATTTGGAAAGAGGGCAGGGGGAGAAAGAGAAATGACTTTGAGGGGAGGAAAAAAAATAAACAATGTCAAAGACGATACCAGATTATACATCGGGTAAATATATGGATTAAGTTATCTATATTCCCCTCAAAAAAGATTTTTAATAATTGAAAAGCTGTTCTCTCATTTTCACCGATAACTCCAGAGACTGTGTATTACTAGTTTTTATTCGTCCTAGAGAGAACTAGTCGCGGATATTTACAGTAGAGTGTGTGTGTGTATGTATGTGTGTATATTATAAAAAAAAATATATATATATACTGTATATATGGGAACAGCAATGATACTGCGCAGAACCCTCAAGCTTCCTGGCCTCTGGTAGAGGACCCGAGCTGAATGAGGGACGGACACCACCCGAGGGGTGAGACGAGGATTTTTTTATACATTTTTATATATATGTATGGACACACACACATACACATATTTTTCCCCAAAGTACATGTTAGACCGACAAAGACAAGATAGGAGAAAGGGGGAGGAGCCTACTTCAGACCATAGCATTAATTTTAAAAAATGTAATCTTAAATCCATTGAATATGCTCTCCACTCACAAATTATTGACACAGTTATTTTAAAAAAAACAATGAGCCCAAAAAATACGCACAGAGACACAGCACATTCTGCTCCAAATCGCACTCAAGCCATGTGCAGCAGCATGCTCCCCCACCAGACAAAATTGCCCCCCCTTCCTTTTCTCATATGGACTGAACCACTGAAATGGTGGTGGTGAAATTGTAGCTTGTTCAAAAAGACAAAAGAGTGAAATATTTACCTATTAAACACTCCTAGTACTGTTAAAGGCACCCAAAATGGAAAAATCTGAGTAAATTTTATCCAATTTATAGGTTGGACAGTTTTTCTTTCAAAGAATGTTTGAAAAGAAGCCGAGAAAACAAATTGAGAAGGTAAACAGAAGAAGACAATTGTCGCAGAAGGTTGGCATACAACATGAAATCACAACGTGAAAAATGTAGTTAGCATGGTAGTGGTAGCCTTGCAGCGCATGAAAGCAGAGCACAGTCAGAACCACTCCAAAGCCTCCATCTGCCCTACCAGAGCAGACAGAGCGATTGTTCAATGGACTGAACCATACAAACACAGGGGTGCTGCCTTAAAAACAAGAAGGTGGGAGAGAGAGAACCAGTACTTTAATTGGACTTGAACCGTACTAAATAATTCCTTACCCTTTAACTTTGCTTTGTTGTTGATAAAATAGGTGGCTTGATCTTTTCTTAGCTAAAAACACAAGGCATGTTTTGGGGTATATGAAGCATAAGAAGTAAGTGTGAAATGTGATACAAATAAACTTTCATTTGCAAATCCAGCCAGTCTTCTGTAAAAGCCCTGTTATAAGAAATAAACAAGCTGCAAGTCCGTTCTTTGCCCATCCCCCACCGTGTGATAGTGCAGAAACACAAAATGGCCACCAGTTCTCCTGCGAGCAGCAAGCTCTGCTGAGACATGAGTGGATCCATGAACAGACTCCGCCTACCACGCAGGAAGAAACAACAACAAGGAAAATCTAGCAACAGAAAACTGCATTCTCATGTACGGTACTGCATGGAAAAACAGAAAGAACTCTTATAAAAATAAAATGAAATTGTATTTCCCTTGTTAATGTAGTTGCTAAGAGACCATGTTATGTGATCACTGTTTACTATTTAACTATGAGTGAAGCGGAGAGAAAAACATCAAGTTTTGATGTTTTTTTAAAAGACTGTATTATCTATATTTATACATCCAGTAAAATCAAAGGCAAGTCAGTGAGAGCTCAGAGTCTGCATTCCAATAATACTGCGCACGGTGCATATGGTTCCCCTCCCCCTACCCTCACTGTGCTCATCTGGATTCAGTGAAACTCAAAATGGCCACCAGGTCTGCTGGTGCACTGATCCTGCTACCTCGAGCACGTCTTGTGTTACAGCTCTTGTTCATTTTTTGCGTAGTTCCTCTGGACTCGATGTCGAGTGATGATGACTCAAAGGCGAATTTTGCAAACATTGACAGTAGCGTTAGATAACTATATTCTCTTTCTCCACTGGGTCGGCATGATTTTTAAATGTTATCCGATAAATATAAAACAAGAGGATAGACTCCCCAGCACCGGCTGATAAATTCTTAATACATAGAACAATGTATGTCATGTATGTCGATTTGTGTCTTTCTCACACTTGATCACATGAAAACTGTCGGCACAGAACTATAAATACAAATTCTCATGTTTATTCACAATTCAGATGTTAAATCATACAATCAAAGCTTAAGACACAGTTAAGTGTGCTCAGGTGGACTATAAAACTGAATTATCAATTCACAGCCCAAAAAAAACGCACAAATAACTTAAAAACTTGCAATTCAAAAGCACCGCCTCCTAGGCTGCCAAACGGGAGTACGCATAATTTGCTCTTCTTTTTTTCACAGGCTGAGTAGAAGGAAAAAAGGGAAGAAAAGGTGGGGGAGGGTAGAAGCGCCAGTTTTCACTCAGCGCAGTGTTCTTTCGCGATATGCTATCACGTAAGTTCTTAAGGGTGCAAAAAATAAAAAATGCAGGTTGGTCCATAATGCAAGAAAATAAACAAGTAAACAAGACCAATAATGTGTTAAATTAGTATCACCAAGCACCTATGAGGTTTAAAAATTTTGAGCGTTCCAGTTAATACCTGTTGCGGTGTTGTTGATGAATGTTTTATAATGTAATGAGCAGCTTTAAAATTACTATTTTGAAAGTTTTACGGTTGGACTATAGCTAGCACCAAACAATCGGGTCTGAAATCAAGAGGCAGACACAGAGCGGCAACACCCCTCCCCCACACCAGCACACTGCCTGCTCCAGTTGGAAGTTTTTTACAGCCAAGCCCGGACTAAACCATTGCAGCAGGAAGAGGGTTACAACAAACAGCCCTAAAACAAGGACACGTTCAGCTGAGGCAAGACCATTTCAGCCTCATGTATTTTAGTTCAGTGTTGTTTCCATTTCACTCAGCTTACCTACGAGTGGGAGCGCGTGTTCTTTAGATAACTGTTAGCGCTCATGTCTGTTTAGCTATAAATGCGGCCCAGCTCAGTTTTTTTTGTTTTTGGAATGTTTGTTCGTATCAAAGGCAAATAATCACTTTGCAGAGTAGAATCCATCAATTCTGTGTTAAAAACCTTTTTATCTTCCATATATGGTCATTGAGTAGACAGCATGGTCTTTGCAAAACAGAAGCACAACAAACATGATCGGTAGGACTTAGAACAGGATAACCACTGGTACTCATGCGCGCAACATGACACTTCCCCTCCCCCACTCCCTGCTTCCGCTTTAATCGATTGTAGTCAACACGACGTTCCAAAATGGCTCCTACTGCTCTAAGTTGTTACTGCAGAAAAGCTCCTACATCTATCTCCGCAGAGTTCTCCTGGTGCGTTTTCTTGAGAACCATGTTTTTGATTTTTTTTTTTTGTTGTTAAAGCTATATTTGCAAGGTTGCTGTGAAATCTAAAATGTTGTGAAATCTAAAATGTATATTTTATTTACTGAGTACTATAATTAACAATTAAATATAGGTCCTAACTAAAAAGAGGGACACAGAATTCCGACTTGAAAATGGAATGTCTATTTTCAGTTAAAATGGGCGTTTAAAACTAAAAAACATTTTAAATACCTCAAAAGCATCTGGATCATGATTTAAGCTGTCCACCGTTAGCTATAGGCATGTATCTGGTTATATGTTACCTTTGGCACAATGGTGATCTAATTTCGTCGAAGGTATGAGTTAATTTGGTGGCTGTTGATCTCACACACAAGTAAGGCACCTGGCTCACTCAAACTTCGCCTCTTCCTGTGTCGCTGCCACACCCTTGCATGACGTCGTCCAAATGACTGCGACAAAACAATAACTTTGTGATAAAGATGGAAGAACAATGCCCACAGAAGAGAAAGTTTGCTTTCAGGAAATTCCGAAAGCAAACATTCAATACTAAATGCATTCAGAAGTCCTCTTTATGGCATATAAGTGCTGCAACAAGTATGTTTATTTTTTGACAAGAACAAAATATGTCTGACATATCGTGCTTGACAACATGTCATTATTTAGCTAGCATTTGGTTTACTTACAGCTCTGGCCTCTCCATCTGGTTTGATTGTGGGAACTGAACCAGTCAAGGTTGAATCTACAGGAATATCCATTTAGGTACTGGCTTCGGTTCACCAGGCAGTCTTTTGAGAAATGGCGATCACAGACAAACAGCTGCTGGGTGGTTTGTCGCATGCTCCCAAAAATAAATTCCAACCATTTTTGTCGATACAGTAGTTTCATCTCTAGAATTAAATTGAATACTTGGCCATTTTGGGAGAAAACGTCATCAGGTGGAGACCGAAATTGCAACATGATCACATTTATCATAACATGGTACTTTATATTTGTTTTTTTTAAATAATAGATTTATGTGAAGTGCATCAAAAGAAGATATGCTTGTTTAAAATAAAATGAAGTGTGGAGATCTTGATAATTTAGTTCCCAATTAAAGTTATGCAAACTATTTAAATCAGTTTCAAGTGCGGACTCTCACAACATCACTCCAAAAGCTCCTTCAGAAGTTGACTTCCTGGTGTGTTTTGAATTGTTGTCTGCTGCAGAACCAAAGTGTGCTTCAGTTACAGGTTACGAACTGTAAGCCGAACATTCTCCTTCAAGATTTTTTGGTAAGGGGCAGAATTCTTGGTTCCAGCAATCATAGCAAGTTGTCCAGGCTCTGCAGGAGCATAGCAGTGCCAGACCTTCACACTACTATCATGTTTGTTGGTATAATGTTATTTTTTTGAAGTACTGTGTTACATTTACGGCAGATGTACAAGACGCACTTCCAAAAAGTTTAACTTTAAGCTCATCAGTCTATAATACTTCCAAAATTCCTTTTAATTTTTCAGTACAAAAGGAAAGCCTTAATGTTCTTTTTGCTCAGCTGTGATGTTCGCCTTGCAACTCTGCCATGGATTTAATTTTTGCCCAGTGTCTTCCTCATTGTTGAGTCATAAACACTGACCTTAACTGGGGTGAAGGAGGCACGACAGTTTTTTCGATTGACGAGAGTGGCTCAAACTACAGGAGACAAGTTTGTTGTGGAGTTTTCACATACTTGGCCAATAAAGATGATTCTGATTCGTTGTTGTCCTGGGTTCCTTTGTGACCTCCTGGTTGAGTCTTCATTGTGGATGCTCTTGGGGTAATTTTAGGAACCTGGTCACTCCTGGGAAAGTTCACCACTGTTCCATGTTTTCTCCATTAGTGGATAATTGCTTTCACCGTGGTTTGCTGGAGTCATAAAGTTTTAGGAATGGCCATGTCCTTTCCAGACTGATGGAAGTAAATTATTTTATTTCTCATCTGTTCTTGAATTTCTTTGGATTGTGGCATTTTGTTGCACTTTCTTGATAGCTTTTGGTTGGCTTAATTTTGTCAGACAGGTTCAAATGAAGTGATTTCTTGATTGAACAAGTCTGGAGGTAATCAGGCTTGGGTATGGTCAGTGAAAATAAACTCAACTTTCACAAAAAAGATTAGCCACAATTGATTCAGGATTAGACAAAGGGGACTGGTACTCTTTCCTTTCAGGCCCAGGTAGCTTTGAATAGTATATGTGTATACTTGGGTATTCTTTGTCTGATATTTATATTTGTTTGTCGACTGTAAAAATGAAAGTGGGGAATATATGCAGCAAAATAGTAACTTAAGTCAATGAAAACTATGCACTGTACTTCTACAGCTAAGAATGCTGTTTGATATTGATTTTAAGATACTAGAAACCATTAGTGTAACGTCTACTATTGAGAGGGGTTTCTGTCCCCTGAATGGAAGTGAATACATTTATTTACTTTGCTACCTTTAAAATTAGGCGACAGATAGTGACGAAAAACAGCAGCCTGCTACGCCCCCAAACCACCACCACCACATATGTTTAAACAATTATGCAAGCCCTACTACCAAATTGCCAGTTCACCACAATCTTGAAAACAATGTGGTAAAAATTATCACAGCGTAACATCGTTGTTTCCATTTCCATATTTTCTTCCCTTATCCACTGATTTCCGTGAATATTACAGAATCTCCATCCATTTTTTGTACCTAGGGAGGCTCCTGAATCTAGTGGATCACTCCACAATGTGAGTAGAGTGTGACAGCAAGAGTCCAAATGAAATTCCAACCTTTAACCAATACACAACCTGTCTATAAAGTTTTGTAGAAATTGGTTATGTATTATCAATTTACTCATCTTATCTTAGATGTGATGGCTTTAACAATCACTACTAAGTACGCTACTTTTACAGTTCTACCAAACCTATTTATAACCCCAGTAATCTGGCGGCACCAACTCTGCCAGCCAGTTTATCCCAGCGAACCAATCAGCAGAGAATTTAGTGCTTTTGGTTTAGAGGACAAGAACAATAGCACTGGCACACAGAAGACCAGGTATGTGCTGTGGAGCACTATCTTTGATGTACCTCTAATTTCATTAATTGACAGGCGAGCCCCTAGTTCGCGGAGTGTTAGACTCGACAGTAATGATGTAATGATACGTTTCTTTTTTTTTTTTTTTACCAATATGTTGACATAAGGCCTAACGATTTGACACAAAGTGATATATCGCTTTTTTTGAACTGCGATATTAAAACTTGAATAATCAAATCAATCAGAGCCGGTGCCCAAACACTGGCCACACCCAATACAGCCGATATGAAGGCCGAGAAGAAGACAGGTTCAACATATGTTGAATAGGTAGACTGAGGAAACCAGAAGCAGTTGATGAAGGCTCCAAAACAACTGTCATATCAGTAATGACCTCCAGAGGCCTGGAGTCAAGGTTTCAAAATCTCATGTTGGCAAAGACGTCCAAGAACAAAAGCACAGATGCTTCACCAGAAGATGCAAACCACTCATTAGCAAGAAGAATAGAGAAGCCAGGTTTCGCAAAAGTACAGATGACAAAAATTCTGGGAATTGTGTTTTACAGACTGATGATGCAAATCATCATATTTTAAGTCTGGAGCTTTGAGAAACAAAGGATCTTCTCATGGTCCCAAGCATACAAATTCATCTGCAAATAAGTTGAAGTAATGGGTTGTCTTGGACTTTCATGGCATCTTTTGGATGCCCCATTAATCAAGATTGAAGCAACATGGTGGAAGCAGGTTTCAGACTGCCCAATTGTATCTCCAGACATAAACCCTAAAGAGCATGCACTTTACCTGCGAAAGGCAATCAACTGAAAGGGGTTGTTTCAGTTATAAATGCACCTGCTTTGTAATAGTCTCCGAGCTCTGTTAACAGAATGCTGGGGAGCAAACATAAGCATGAAAACCAAGGTACACATAGGGTAAGTAGGTAGGGATAACGGTGTGGAGAAGTTTCAAGCAAAGGATATGAAAAGATTTCACAAGGAGCATGGTTTTATCAATCATTGGAATGGAGAAACCAATCCAAACCTATCAAGACATGTCCAGCACTGATCAGAGATGCAGTCAAGGTGTCCATGATCACTCTGGATGAACTGCAGAGATCCACGGCTAAGGTGGGGGAATCTGTGGACAACTATTTGTCGCACACGGCTAAAATCTGGCCTTTATGCAAGAGTGGCAAGAAGAAAGCCATTTCTCAAAGATAACCATAGAAAGTCCCATTTGAAGTTTGCCAAGCCACCTGAAGGAGCCAACAAATGTGGAAAAAGGTGCTATCGTCAGATGGGACCGCAACTGTATTTTTGGGAGAACTGCAAAAGGTTACGTTAGGTGTAAAAGTAACACTCCCCATCACCCTGAAAGCATCATCCCCACTGTCAACCATGGAGGCAGCATTAGGGTCAGACGAAAACAAATGTCCACTTTATGCTTCATGTTTCAAGTGGGATTAAATTAAAGTCAAATGTAAAATCAACACGCTGTTATTCAAAACAACTTTGCAGATTCAAGGACAATGTAAGTCATCTCGCGAGCAGTTTCCCCGCCAATGTGGCGCACATATTGGGCTTGTGATGACGTGTCGGTCGGATGTGTCTGGATGAGTGTTCAAACTGCAGATGCATCGCATACATACCGGATTTATATCCACATTCGGAGGACGAGGTCGAATTTGAAAAAAAAAAAAAAGAAGTCGAAATTGTACCGTTCACACATTCTCGCAAGCATGTGGGCAAAAACATCTGCCCTCAATACAGCTTCAAAAATTGTGAAAACTGCTGAGAACAGCGCGGGAAACGTAAACATATCACTGTTGGGGGAAAAAAAAAAAAAAAATCAGCAAATAATACCTAAACATGACAACGGTGCTTGTAATCTTGCTGAATAGCTGAGTTTCGCAAATATCTAGCAGCTTTACTTTTGTAATAATAAACAAGTGTTTTCATGACGCTCTGATCTTAAAAACCAAAGACTTTTAACATGCGTGCACACAAACAGACAATTATAAAAAAAAAACTTTAAAAACCTGAAGCCTTGGCGGATGCAGCAGTTGCAACAAAGAAGTCGTCCCTCCACGTAAAGAGAAGTCGCTAGCAAGCGAGCAATGGCGAGCCGGCACCAGAAAGTGCTAACCTCACACACAGAGGTGAAGATTTGGGTGTGTTCCACTTTATATCACAGTATGAGAGGGTGTTGATACTGTTAGTGAGGATTCTTGGTCTAATGTTTCCATGTAAATCAAGTTGCCGTGCATTTTAACATGCCGTCATTTCCCGCGGGACTTCACAGCCTTGTTGATGTTCACCGTGGATACCGCTAGCCCAAAATGGCCGCCACGGCCCACAATGCAACAAAGTCCCCTTAGCACACAGTATTTATTGTATGTGAAAATTACACTGCACATTGATTTGCGAGCAGTTATTTCTTAATAAAAAATTGTTTTTTTACTTCTTATTTCATGGAACTGTTTATTTTTAAACATTTGTTGCAACTGTAAAAATGAAAACATAACTTTGTTCCGGGAAGTTTAATTGTACTTGCATTCATTTCAACGAGGAACAAAGACTTGTGAACCGAGTTAAAGAACAAATGAAAAAGCTGAGCTTCCACTCTATATACTGTTGTCTCTGGCGTTTCTATGATTGGGTTATATGATAAACTTGGAGAAGCTTGGAGGAAATGTGTTCTTACCTGGGTTGAGTTGTGCTGCTTGTGAAATTGAAATCACTCAAATTCCACCAACCAATGTGATGATAGTTCAGAAATGACTGTGGATGGGCATTAGTATATGGATTTGTTGATGGGCTGCAGAATATGTCAGAGGATATATTCCGCCAAATTTTAATGGCGTTATGCCATATGGTAAATTGGGGGGGATGGGCACAGTTTAATGTGAGACCATATGATTAAGAAGATACTGTATCAGAGTTGGTGTTTCATACTGCAATGACACATAAATGAATGGAGCACAGTTTGAGTCCAGCAAAGTCAACATGTCATTAAATAATTTTATTTCTCAATGTCACCCTTAGATATTCTTATTCAGCCATGGTGTCTCCAACAACTCCTTATTGGCAGAGCATGCATGATGATATCATTTTCATTGCTAATCTACATGCTTATGTTGCGCTTGATTGTCATTGAAGGGATTCCTTGCATTTCCATGACCTTAAAACCAAGGTATGTGCCAAACAATAACACCATCTCAAGTACAGGTTATAGAGTACGGGATCGACACTAAAATCTGCTCTATTCTATGCTGTTCCTGTGGCAGAAATCTTGCCTCACTCATTCAGATGCGTGTAACGTGAAATCGCTTGAGTGGCCATGATCCGCAGCCACTGGACAGCCACTCTTCGCTGCCCCATTTTAAACAGAACCAAATACATTCTTCCCAAAATGGAGTAACATGTAACTAACATGTCAACAAAACATTATGGAGCGTATAAGATGACACGGGTGTATCAACTGTAATTTTGGTACATTTCACATCTGCTTCTTATAAAAGAATTTGAAAATACGGCCATGTAATTGTAAGGGTCTCAAAAACTGTAAGCTTGTGAAGCCAGAGACTCTGCAACTATTCAAAATGCTAGATTTTGAGTTGCTATCCCAATTATGCAGTTAGGTGCCCCAAAGAGGTTTGAGAAACGATTAAAAAAAGCAGTTTTTCACAAACGCATTGCTTTGGTTCTGAAAATCTGCTCCTGTGAAATACAGTTCACTTCTAATGTACTGTGAAAATGAATCGGTTATTCTGAATGCGGGTAAACCAGACACACTCTGCTTAGGGCCAAATTAATCGCCCCTCAAAATTATGACTTATTTGTGCTGCGCGGTTTAAATAGAAAAAAACAACACTGGTTACTTCTCTATAAATTACTATATCAATGTCAAGTATATTGGATATATTTTTAAAGGTATGTTCTGAACTGCTTCTGGCAGCCCAGCCGCTGAAATTAGGCCACACCCACATGCAAGGCTAGTGTGGCTCATGGAAAGTTACTGGCCTGTACCATTTCAAACCAAGAGGGGAGCCGAATGAAGAATGACTACAAGGAATGCAGCAGCGTGTCACTCACCTGTAACAAAATTCTGCTGCCAGAGGCCATAGGATGATGTTCAACATAAGCCTAATGTAATCTTACATTATTTTAATAAACCAAGTTGTGATGCTTGCAGTGTCAAATTGAGTTTATTCATTTTTGCAGTAAAGCTCTTTATTACACCCACAAGCTCGACAACTTCTAAACCTGTTCTCAAACTCTCATGTCTGCAGTCTGCTGAGCATGGTGCTCGTTTTAGCTCAAACACAATCATTTCAATGGAATGGTTTGAAGCATCCAGATGCGAGACACTGAGTACACATGGATCGACATTGAATACTAAATGTTAAGTACCAAGAAAATCTGTTCAAATCAAAGCAAACCGTGGGACTCCCGGTAGAAAGTAAGACGATAGACCAAAAAGCAGTGTTGAGCATAGCAATTCAAAACATCCAAACATAGAGCCAGGCAACAGACACTGTTGTGATGTAAGCCCGTATTCTATTCTCGGCCTCTAGAGGGCTCATTTATAATCGAAACAATGTTGAGACCTCAGCCAATATGTGTTAGGTGTCATGGCTGTCTTGTGACATTTCTCAATAATTTTTTTGCACAATCTCAAATAATCTATCGTGAGTATATTTATGCAAAATCACTAATATGACAAGCTAAAAAAAACATGCTGTTTTCACATTGTAAATCAATCGAAAATACAAAATGACATTTCTTTAAGAATTGTGTGCATGAAAAAATATGCTGTAAGATGTATTGAAATGTACTGCAGTGTAGGCAATGGAGAATGTCGAAAAAAATGCTCAACTTCTTGCTCATAAAATGAGAAGCAGTAAAATGGCAACAGTTGGAATGGTAACATGGCATATGGTGCTCCGATCGCACTCTTGAGTCCCCTCCCCCTTTCCTTAACATGGCACGTTACAGACCACATCAGTAATTGCATCATAACAAGTTTGGCCATTTTCTGCATCGCTAATTTGGAATAATGTACTGCTTTTGCAAAGGAATGGAAATTTGGATGGAATGATTTTTTCAATTAGATTCATTAATAAACAGAATAAAGAATGGACAGAATAATCAATTCTAAAAATAGTCATGAGTGAACAGCTCTAAATTTTTGAAAATACACAGCTAATCTTTCTAATAGTTATTGACCGATCTCACTTCACGGAGAATCGATCTGATTTGGTTATAAAATGTGAAATTCTGTAAAAGGTGGAAATTTTAGTCATGTAAAAAAATAACTACGAAGATTCCTGGATCACATCAACATTTATAAATTTTTATGGCTTGAATTGGTCGAGAAATGTGCAAGTTTTACTGACAAAAAAAATGCTTCAAATAAAAATCAATATAAAGTGTATGAGTGTAGAATAACTACAATTTCGAAAAGCGGGTGCTAACCTAATGTGTCTTGTTCAAAGTACAAAATGTACCAGCATGCAATTCAAAGAAAACTGTTCAAATAGTGTAACAGTAAAATCCGTCCATATGAAAAGCCAAATGTAGGGAAAAAATCTGTCTTTGTTTTGATAAAATGCGATAAAAGGTTGAATTTTCTTGTATGCTAGCTATAGCCGCAGTACCATCACTCACCGACAGTCGCGTCGTCAAGCGATGTTCCTGCGATTTTTTCCGTGTCGCGAGCGGTCCAAGAAGAAGTCTGTCTGCTTCTTTTTCCACGCTTCGGGATGTTGTAGCAACGCTACTTTGTTAAAGGTCCGCTGGCCCGGGGAAACGGGGGGAACCGGCTTAACCGTGCCACAACGGCGACCAACAGCGGCAGCGGCGGTGTGGTGCTTGGCTCGGTTTAGCGCTCGCGAACCGACTCCAGTCCCGTTTGACTAGTCGTCCGGTCGCTAGCAGTCGCTCCTCCTCTTTTCCAGCGCACAAAAAAAAAAACGTCTGTGGCGCGGAGGCGGGAAGAGTGAACTGCTCGAGGAGGGGAAGGAGGAGAAGACTGGGAGGGGAGGTGATGGGCTCGACCAACCCTCGAGTCCTGGTCGTCAGTTGGTTTGTGTCCCGAACGGAGTGAGAGAAACTGTGCTAAAACTAAGCAACAGAAAAGTGAAGTTTCAGACTGTATACTGAGACAGGACGTTAATATGGCGGATTGGCGGCGGCCGAGATTGGTTGACCCGAGGGGAGGGATTAAATGGCGGGGGAGGAGTCAATTCGAAAAAAACGACTCCAAGCAGCACTGATCTGTCGAAACCGCATGATCCTGGAGCAGTACAATGTAGTACTGAATTTGGCACATTTGCCTCACAGTTCTTACGTTCGGGGGGTTGAAATTTTGCAGTGCTAGTGGCGTGCCATGTCATCTCATCGCAATGTAGAAAACATCCACAGCTTGCAATTGTGTCACGCACATATGGTCAGAATCAATAATTATCTCAAAATATGACAAAAAACATAAATCGAGTATATCATATTCACCAGAGATGCACATTATTAAATACATTACTGGCATTATTAAATCACTACAGACGTGCTTTGTTGGTCAAAATCAATTCTCTCAGACCAACCAATCAACGGACAGATCCAATGCTGAAGTTCTTGAGGGCCATTCATTCATTCATTCATCTTCCGAACCGCTTTATCCTCTCTAGGGATAAAAGGGGGTGCTGGAGCCTATCCCAGCTGTCTTCGGGCAGAAGGCGGGGAACACTCTGAATCAGTTGCCAGCCAATTGCAGGGCACACAGAGACGAACATCCATGCACGCCCACACTCACACCTAGGGACAATTAAGAGTGTTCAATCAGCCTGCCATGCATGTTTTTTGGAATGTGGGAGGAAACCGGAGTACCCAGAGAAAACCAACGCTGGCCCGGGGGGAACATGCAAACTCCACACAGGGAGGCCGGAGCTGGAGTTGAACCACTGCACTGTGAAGACGACGTGCTAACCGCTGGACTACCTAACGGCCCTCTTGAGGGCCAGTTCATTCAAATTTGAAATCTGATTGGTTAAAGATCATTAAGTCCTCATCACTAATATTCTGCAGTTAAAAGTACATTGGCAAGCTTGACTGATTCTGAAAGCCGTGGGAAAATTAGATTGACATGATAACACATCAAGGCTGAAATCCAATTAGACAAAAAAAACAACAACAACAACAAAAATATCACGCTGTGCACCAAATAATGATCCCAGAACATTTAAACATTTCAAACTCTTGTTGCAACATTACCACCCCCCCCCCACCTCCCCCATAAGAAAATGGCTAAGATCATTTGATTTTGAAAAAGAGAATGCTGGGTGTTATGTCCCCACTTTGCAATTACTACTTTCCTAACCAATTTATTAGGATTTCGACCTGCGATATACTCTCTCATTTTAAAAAGACATACTGTATAATGCACACAACTCTATTTTCAGCTCGGCACCTTATGTTGAGCAGCTATTCATTACCCATTGATCAGCTGTGATTCATCAATGACAGTTGTGATCCGGAACTCTCTTTCTGGACCATATTGATTATCACCCTGCTTTGTTTCCTGCCTGTTGAACCTCTACTGGAATCCTCCATCATACCTCTGTTCGCTGTCAGGCCGGCTGACTATCGAGTGTTGGCCAATGCTAGCTAGCTTAAATGGCATTTGGCCAGCATCTTAGGGTATTTCACAAACGTCAAATTAAGTGACATTTTCAGCGAATATGATTTAAGTTCTGCAGAAACGTACGCAAGTTACGAGTTCGCAAATGTTCAAACTCGAATCGGAAGGCGTTCATTGTACCATGGGTTTTATAACTTTTTCTTCTTAAATTTTTTTTTTCCTAGCGTTAAAGACAGTTCAGGTTCACTCACAAGTAACACAAGGGTTAACTAATTGTAAGAAGAATCAGTTAAATGGTGCAACAATGGTGAACATTACAGGATTCTTGATTCAGTGTTGGAAAATGCTCCGCAGGCCGGGTTAAAGAATGGAACTGGTCTTATGAGGCCTGCGGGCCATACTTTGCCTTCCACACTGTTTGATCTAAGATGGACTTACACTGCAGTGTCCAATTCCCATTTAGGTCCGATATCACTTTCACATGTCTATTTACATGGACGTTACAAATGACGCATATCTCATAACACTGCGTATAATTTCATTGAACACCTGAAGCAAGCCACTAGCTGTTGAATTGTATGTACACAATTACACAAGTCACCTAAAAACATCCTCATTTTACTCGTTTCCACTTGTTTATTTGTCAGAGGAGTATAGGTGACAGTCAATTCTAGACTAAATAGTGTTGTATCACCCACTAACAACAAAAATCATCCCTTGTACGTATTAAATGTGTCACGATTATAATAACAGAGTGACCGGAATGTCTATTTCCCCCATCCTGCTGACCTCATGCGGCAGTCAGCCATTTTGTGAATGTGCCTTTAATGTGCAGTTCTCCAGTCAGCCACAAGAGGGTAAATCATGCTAATGTAGCAAAGTAGCAAGACGCTTCAGTGTTTCTATTGCTGTAATACACAGGCTAAATCCCTTTGTTGTGAACCTGTTTCAGCTCCAACAGACAAAAGATGTGGAACAAGAATTGACAGTTCTCTCTGGTTCTCACACAACTGCACATCACACAGAATCAGTCGGTTAAAAGTTAAGGGAGTCCTTATTCTAACCTTTACTCAACACAAACAATTGGTTTACGATGGAATTCTACCAAATCTTTGAAACGGCATGATGTCGAATGAGGTTACATTTCTCGAAATGTAAAGCTTGGCTGAAACGTAAACATTAGCTTCAGGAACATCCTTATACTATGGAGAGTTCCTTCACCACTCACAGTTGTGAATTGACGCAATATCGTTGAACAAAAACATAAGATCAAAAAAGTAAAACAATTGCGAAATGTTTAATAAATCCAAACTTTGTATGACATTGATACCTGCATTTTGTCCCTGTAACTAAGACTTTTTTCTAATGAATAGATCAGTTGTATTCCCGCGTTGAACATTAAATTTTTATTTTATTATTCGGCTGTGTTTTGGGTTTTTTTTTGGGGGGGGGGGGGTAGGGACTGCTTATTTTGCGAATCAAACTGCAACACCCATGACAAGCTATAGTTTTATGAAATATTGAAAGTTTTTCAAAAATGACTGTTTGACTCTGAATTACTCCCGCAGACAGTCAAGTACTGTCTGTCTCACATCAACATTGTGTTATCAGGTCTACTGCTAACAGTCAAATCCTTCAGGGTTGTTAAATTCAAGACTGGATGGAGACTGTTGTTCAATTATAAGGAAACAGATGGCCTTGGTTTATTGCCATCTACTGGTTTTTGGAGGAAATCCCCTCTTGTTTTTTATGACTTCCCTATTTTCTGCAAGGACGAAAATACTGTAGTCACATTAAAGGTAACCAGACCAAATCTTGCTGCCTGGAAAGAATAAGAAACTCCTGCATTTGACAAGGATCTGGGTAAAACTGTGAGAGATTTATCTACGACATCATTGCAACCGTCTACTCCCCGAGAATGACAAAGGCACCGCCTATCCACTCATGATCCTCATGAACCAGGAAGTAGCCTGCTAACAAACAACCAAACCCAAACAGAGGACTCTACTTTTTTTTTCTTATCTTTTGGTTACTCCCGTCTGTTGAGTGTCATTCTAGTCGAAAAGGCTTATGAAAGCATAGCCACGATAACAAGCTGAATGGTGGTGCGCAAAACCAAAGTGAGGTTGCAAAGAATTTCATAACGGTGATCTGGACAATCCGACTTGTAGCTAGGGGGAAACTTTGGGCTACGTCTCACCGAAGGTCTGCTTACTGTAATCTTATTTGTAATACTAAGAGAGGAAGTTGCTGTCCATGTCCCCATTTGCTTTCTCAGTCAACAAGGCGTGTGAGACGGAAGCTTTGTTGCCTATCAATTGAATCGATACTGGTTCAGCCAAAGTATTCCGACGATGATTCTGAAACTTCAGTTCCTCCTTCCTTCTGTCGATCCCTCTGCTGGTTGCTGCCACGCCTTGCTCAGTGTGTACTTATCTGCCACAAATGTTATCCAGTTATCAAGGTTGCAAGCTGACATTTGGGGGATGTAAGGTGGAAGATGGCAAGGGCTTAAACGGGAGAATCTTAAATGTCGACAGCCTTCATTTCTAAAGCAGTCTCTTTGTTCTGCGGGTCTGCACAAGTTCAATTAGACGACAGCACTCTTATTTTCTGCTTGAGGGTGGTGTCAGAGACATTAAAGCGTTAAAATCCACTGGGAGGTTTCAAGGTAACAAGCTCCATGACAATTCAGTTTCTTCTTACTGTCTCATAAAAGGCATTGGCATCAACACCCAATATATTCTTCTAGAGTGTTTAGACCAGATGAGCCTGCTCTTACTTCATTAGTGTGCCAAGACCAATATTGGCAACATGATAGAACTACAAAGTGTATGCCAACCTAGTTGGTGCCAGGACCATACATAGACGACAATTGAACATTTGAAAAGGGGAAGACAATTTGACCGTGTCCTGTTTTATATTTGATGTGACGTACTACAGGTAGTATATCTGCCTCATAATTTGGTGAGTTTGTGTTCTAATCAATAATGTTCTCACAGTTCTTGCACATTAGGTTTATTGAAGACTCCAAACTGGTGTGATGAATGTGAGCGTGAATGCTTGTCTACATCTGACCTGGGATTGGCTAGCTACCAGTCCAGGGTGTCTGCCGCGTTTCGCTCAAAGACATTTGGGATGGGCTCTGAACAGGACAAGTACAATAGGAAAAACATGGATGACAAACTGGGGGAAAAATCATCCGTCCGCCTGAACCTCTTTCGCTTGTACAGTAAATGTAGATCGGAAAATATTGATAAACATAACAGCATGTCGCCCAATCTCCTTAAACACAGTAGAACTCCATTTTGAGCCTGATATGGACGATCCACCGAAGTGACACCCATGGTGTTAAAATTTGAAATATTACACTCATCGGTTGTTTTTTTTTTGTTCTCCCCAGTACAAGCCTGACCTCTAGTGGTCTTACGTATACACAGCACATTTTGCACATGTATTTGGACAAGCGTTAAAACCCCACTTTGTATGCAAGATCTTCCTTTTATCACTGGGCAGTAACACAAATATATTTATTTGCACTTATAAAATATGTTTGTTCATTATAACCACGTAATATGTTGTTTTAATTTGGGGATAAGCTCGTCGCCATTGTTTCTCTCTCGCTCTCTCTCACTTGTCTGTTTGGGAATTATGATTTCTCTGTGAGTCAAAGCAAGACGTTGTGGTTAGGAAGAGGAGGAGCATTTGCGCGGGGCAGGTGGCGACAGTCTGTGCCTGCGCCTGTGCGACTTTATGATCTCCGCTCAGGAACGGATTCTTCGTAGAAAGCAGCCATCAGGTTGTGTTTGAACTGTCTCCTGGTATGCAAGTGTTTTTTCTTTAAATTGTATCTGGCATCGTTCTCAATGTGCTTGTCGACTCAAGGGTTATCATTTTCCCTTGACCGACAGCAAATGTACCAGCCGAACATTTCACACGAAAAAGGTGAGGAAATTTCAACTTGAAGACAAAATGTTAATTTACAAAGGGGGAAATAATTGTTTTTTCTTCTTTCTACCTACATTCTTGCTGCTGGAGGCTGTAAATTTCCCTAGTGTGGGACAAATAAAGGAGATCTTATCTTAAAACTACTGTCCGGTCGTATGTTACTGCACCGGCGATAAAGTAACATATGCTTCTTATAAGTACAATAGTGTCATAAATAACATGAAAATACTGTAATTGTACTTAGCAAAAATGGAAAAGCACTAGTATAGTGCAAGCGAGGCAATATTAAACTATATTCTCGCTATCCAAAAAAAAAAAAAAACGGACCTACACGTCTTTAGATTTTTTAAAAAACTTTTGTGTTCATGAAACACGCACACAAAATTGTTTCAGACCTAGTTTTGAAATCATGAGTTAGACACTGTCCAAGCTATTTGTTGGGCAGCAAATAGCAATAGAATAAAGTCTTGCTGGAGCAGTGTTGCCCAATCGAATCATTTTGCGTAAAATAATCCACATAGCTACTGAATAACTCGAGATATATACCGTTAGGACAAGACGTTATTCAACAATCACATCCTTTGTATATCATTTATTGTAAAATAGTCTGCATGGCTAGTGACTAACTGAAGTTAGGACCAGAATTATTCACAGAACATACAAGCCATTTCCCCTTCATATACCACCACGTACAACAGAGATTGACTTGTAGACTTTGAGCTTTCGTTTTTAAAAGGCTCCACAAAAATATGGCAAATTCAGAGTTTTTTACTTTCAGATGCTCTGCCAGTCCTTCGCCTGCTGCTTGTTTGGACACCATATGGTGTAGAACCGATAAAGCGCTTTATAAGTGCACTCCATTGTTGGTGGTTCTTTGTTAGCTGCCTTTAGTAGGTAACATCAGAACGCAGCCTTGCCATGGAAAAAATATTCCCTTGGCAAAATCATAAATCTTTGTCATTGGCCCAAAATCTGTGGTCCAAACAGGATGTACATAAACCTCCAATGAATTGGTAAATTATTGAGTCGGTTTGACAGAATATAATATCGCTGATTAAAGATTGCAAATTGACAAACAATGACTCAATTGAGTTCTTCTTTGAGCCTAACATTCTTTTTGGAACATGGAAAGAAGCCAGAGGACATGGAGGAAATCCACACAAGGGTTTTAGCCAAGATTCAAACCTTGGATCTCTCAATGTGGTGTAAAGACTCACTAAAAACATTCAAATGAAAATATTTCCATGGGAATGTACATTTATTAAATAAATTCCAATAAATAAGACAAAAAATGCTGTAAAATATACTGTATCTCAAGAATTTGCAGCAATTCTGAGAAGTTATGGATGGTTAGAAATCACAAAGGATGAGCAATCTGTCTGATCGTTGACTGCCAACTTTGTAGACTGCAGTGCGTCACCCCACTTCCTGTATTTAAATATAACATGTTCCGAAATAGTTACTGTAACAGTGTGCAGTGATTGGCTTTGGGCGCACAGACCATTTAGATTCAAGCATGCACAAGCGAACAGACCAGACAAAGAAGTGATTTCACACGGTTTCCTGACCTCACCAAAATCACAAACACCTGTGTCTAATTTGCATCACACATCTCGTATCTCAAATCAAAATCACAGAAATGTGCACGTTTGTATAAAACAATGATTCATTAAAAAAAAAAAAAGAACCAGATTGAAAAAAGTGCCTGTAATTTATGGCATATTTGTGTACTCACAGCAAGAACACTTACCGGTAACAGAGTGAGAAATCATGTTGAGTCATACTTTTGAACCCCAAGCTATATATGGTTTAGTATAACTTAATAATGATTAATTATGACCTTCTGGACTTATTTTTAAACAAAAACTATTGGCAAAAACGACACCGCCCGCGCCCAAACAAAAACCTTGCGAAATTTCTTGCGAGGATGCAGAGATATCATGGAGAAGAGTGCTGCCACCAAGTGGTAGAGATAAGTATGCCAAGTGAATGACGTCACCATTGGTCTTTTTCTGCTACATACAGGTAAGCTTTAAATGAAATAAATAGGCCTCAACTCGTGCCAGCTGGGTACTAAACACCTCTGAGAAGGAGTTAAACATTATGCTGTTGTTATGTAACCCTGGCACACATTTGTGCTCTTCTTGTTGATTTGTCTGGATAGCGTACATATGTTAAACTGCAGTTTTGTACCTGTAAACTGTTTTGAAATTAAACAATGATAAATTAGATTGTTTTTCTATGCGAGACACACATGAATGACAATTGTGATTAATCAAACGAGCCTATATGTCCATCAGTTACAACACCTACAGTATGTAATAAAACCCAAAATAAAGACAAAAATTTAACAAATTCGCTGGGACTCCTCCTCAGCTCCGACTAACCCACAAACATCGTCCCAGCATTGGCAGTCTTTTGTATCATGGCACCAAGACAATGGGTGGTACACCCAAATATTGACTTACTTTGACAAGCAAGGGGTGGTTATCGAAAAATGAACAATTAAATGACACTGATATGTACACATTGAAGTGTGTTTCAAGCATGCAGCGATGCCAGTCATGAGCATATAATGTCGAGCATATCTGTCGGCATAACCGAAGTTGTACGACAACACTGACTGATCACAGGTTGCTTTCCTGGGTGTCAACGGGGTGCAGGCCTCCGTTCTCATGGAGTCTCTTGGCACGGTATGTTTCGTAGTGAATGTTATGTGTCACCTCCTTCAGATCCTGCAAATGAGACCTGCGCAAAGAAAGGGGCGTTTGTGTTTAAATGCAGTAAATTCAGATCAACCTTGTCGACTATTTCATCATGTAGTGGCCCGGTACACTTTTTTCTAGAACAGTACGAGTAGAAAGGTTTTATTGTCTTTGTGGGGATGTGCCTGCTCAGTGATTTCTTGATTTCGTCAAATATATACAACTGAATGCATGAAGTGATGAAGCCTACTCGGATGAGAGGCAAAACATCCCCTAAGACAACCAGAAAAATCAAATTTTGATTATTTCAGTGCCCTGAGAATACAAAGGAAGCAGTTTTTTACCTGATGATGAAGTCTCTCAGCTGGGCAAACTCACAATGAGTCATATTTTCAACTACGACAAAAACAAAAAGCAGAACCCGTCAATACCTTCCGCGTGGCGGATGCTGGGAACGTTCAAAGAAACGAGTGCTCACCTTCGACAACTCCCCATGCGGTCTTCCTCCCCAAAACTCGCTTGCCATTCACTTGATATTCTTTGTCGCTGCCCACCACAGCAAAGGGCATCGCCTCCTGCGGACGCAAGACATTTCCATGAGCTTGAGCGGACTGCCGTGAGAGATGTTTGGCGAGTGTTGTGTGGAAAACCCCCAAAATCGCATACCCTGATCTTGTCGTTGTCACTCTTGTCCTCCATATCCTCGTCAAACTCTTTCTGCGGGTAAAACTCGATGCCGTTCATCTCCAGTTCTTTTTTCACCTGCATCACAAAGCAGGTAGAACAAGACAATGTAAAGCCAGACATTTGGCAATAACTTTGAGCTCAACCCTCTTGGCCCATCTTGCTTCTTTTTTTTTCCTAATCGAAAAATGGATTCGCATCATAGGCCCCTCTGGTGGTATGTGAAAAAAATATCACTCCTTAAGTGCTGTTCAGTTGTATTTAACCCTTTCGGGGACAGCGGTTATGACAGTGGACAGCCTATCAGGTTACAGGATGCGTGAAAGGGTTAACTTTTAAGTACAATATGCTTAGATTTAATCTTTATGAAATGTTTTTTGCAAAATATTTATTTCGTTGTTTTTATGTTGTTTTGGTGACATATGCAATCTGTTATAATTTAATCATGAATTCAGACAGTTTTATTTTGCCCATCTTAACAAGCAAAAGTTTGTGAGCATTTGCAAACCTTGACTTTTTTTTCATTAGGGTTCGTTCGAGGTCGCAAAGACGTTTGCCGGGCATTCTCAAATAGTTTTAGTGGTTGCAAACAGTTTTAACATGTTCAAACTTTCTTCGAACATTTGTGACCTTTGTTTAATCTTCGCCACTAAGTGGGATGCGAGCTGAATATCCAACTTAAGTGCTATGTTGATGTTCAAATTGCATAATGTTACGGTGACAAATAATATCTAATATACTTTTAAAGAACAATAATAATTGAAATTAAATAATAAAATATAATAATATAAATAATAATAGTCCAGAACCTCCTATGTCACAATTTGGTAAATTGAATATTATTTTCACAAATCGATACCATTGGTCAGTCCACCTGAGTGGCTGTTATTTTAAGAATAAGAAAACCTTTATTCGTCTCACAATGGAGAAATTCCCAATTTACAGCAGCAAAGTTATGAAAGGAAGAAAGTAGAAGAACAAAAAGTATTGGAGCTGCTGTAAAGGCAGCCAGTATCGCGGCGCCATCTTGAAGTCAAAATAGCATCAGAACAAAATAATACAATACAACACATAAGACACAGACAGTCATGCAATCTGAACCACTTTTTCGCATATTCTTTGCTTTGTTGTTTGAAGCACTTGATATCATTTTAAAACTTAATGACCATTCCGTAGTGTTGAAACTCGATTTCATCATGTAATGTAATGCAATTGTAACTGCTGTTGAACAAACATGACGGTCTCCGGAAAAGGGATGATTTTGGAGGTACGAGGATTCCGCCCATCTATTTAATTTTAAAAATGCCATCGTTTAGAAGTGCAAAGAGATTCACAGCTGAGTGTAACACGGCCACAATAATAAGCAAAAGGTATGCGTGCTTTCTCCAATGGAGCACCACTCACCCGTTGTTTGAACTCCTGTCTCTCGTCGGGCGTCATGGTATCAGCCTTGGCTATCACAGGGATGATGTTGACGGAGTGACTCAAGCGCTTCATGAACTCCACGTCGAGCTGCCGCAGTCTGTCGTGTACGGTCCATAAATGAAAAATACGAGAAAGTCAGTTGGGAGGGGAACTGTCACCCTCCATGAATGCACATGCGCTAATAATCAGAATGGCAAACGGAGGCCGGGGAAATTAAGTTGTCGTGTCTCATCTGTCTCATTAACCTTCACTGCTTTGAGAGTAAGAGCTTTTCTCGGTCGCAGTTTGATGATGCAGATGAAAGGATGAAATACAGTGAGGAGAATGAAAAAGAGCCCCGCTTACGAGTGTCCAGTCGGGGAGATGAAATAGAGACAGCAGTGCACTCTGGTATCTGGGATGCGCTTCTTTCTGGTGATATTCACCTCCTCTCTGAGGAACTTCTCATACTGCTCATTGATGTACTTGCAGATGGGCTCCCAGCTGCCGACGCAAATGAAAGAGTGAAATTGAGCAGGTTAAAACAAAAAATGTGGAGGACTAAACAGTTGCCCCATCTTCTGTAATTTGGTGTTTGAAGCTTCATATCGTGAAGTCAATCTGTACAGGAAGTGGAAACCCACTCACCAGTTGTCATTATTGATTAGATCGCCAAAGCCCGGGGTGTCAACAACAGTCAGCTTCATTTTCACACCGCCCTCCTCAATAACTGCGCATACAAAGAAGCATAAGAATGAAAATACAATATACGTGCTCACTACACACACCCGTTTGAGGAGATCGTTGTCCTCAATGCTCTCCCGTGCAAACCAAAATAGGAGAGAAAGCAGTGCACTGTAATTATTTTCGGAAAAAAACCCCAAAAACAT
Organism: Hippocampus guttulatus; assembly: GCF_054856545.1. Taxonomy (NCBI): domain Eukaryota; kingdom Metazoa; phylum Chordata; class Actinopteri; order Syngnathiformes; family Syngnathidae; genus Hippocampus; species Hippocampus guttulatus. The sequence goes on along the minus strand of NC_141269.1, from coordinate 8,660,810 downwards.
TTGGGGTACAGTGAAACGCCTCTACAACGAAGCCTACATGGGCAAAAATATCCGCTAGTGTGAAAAAATTTTCATGCATGAGAGCCATTCCCACTTTTCTGCTCCCCCTACAACGAAAAGTTCCCCTGTTCTGTTATATGAAATAGTTTTCTCTGCTCTTGCCTCGCAACGCGATTCACTACAACGAAAACAAGCCTTCCGCAAAAGTCCAATCCAACCTCAGCATGCAACAGCAACCACCACACTGGTTTACACATGCGCAGTAGTACAGGCAATTATTTTTTTCAGACGCAGCACGAACGTTGCTAAAATGCATTGCTAAAATGGCGACAAAACGGACCTTTGCATAACAAGGAGTAGAAAGTAGAAAGCAAGAAAAGCTCAAATGCTTGAAGACAGGATAAAGGTAATAAAAATGAAGATGGAGGAAGCAAAAATAAAAGACAATATGCAAGAAATTGATGTAAGTGAAAGTCAATGCTGATCATTATGCAATTTCTTTCCCTTTTTTTCTTTCTACACTAGCTATATGAAGCGTCAAATAAGTGTATGCTCATACTTATGCACTATTGGAATAAAATAAAAAAGTACACATACTGTATACGTTTTTGTGTGTCTTTGTGTTTACATCTGAGATAAAATTTGCTTCAGTGAAAAGTCCCCCGTTGTGAAAAATTTCTTGCTACAAACCTGATTTCATTGTAGAGGAGTTTCACTGTATTTTATTCATGTATGAGGACAGCATGTTGAAATAGTGGTTTTGCATACCACCTCACAATCATACTGTAGGTTGTGTGTCGTTCATCTATATGTGCCTTGCGGTGGCTGTCAAGCAGCCCACGGTGTACCCAGCCTCCCGCCCGAAGTCAGCCGTGAGGAAAGGCTCCTAATTAGGACAAGTGCTCCAAAAAAGGGCTGGATTCATTAATGAAAATGTTGATGAATAGCAAAAGTATAATTTGCCGCTGCAGGAATGGCCATAAAAATGGACCAGCACAGCAGCTTATCACCGATTTATGACCTCTAACTCCCTGGTGCTCTAAATCACGGAGGATACCGTACAATGTTTATCCTCACGCCAGTGCAGTTTTAGTAGAAACGTCTGGCTGAAAGGACTGACAAAAGCATTGGTGTGATTTATCTTCAGGAAGGCCTTTAAGCAAGTCTCATAAGTGTCTACCTCCACATCAGTATTTGCTCAAAATACTGCCGACGGGCATTCAAGGAGTGCGATCCAGTCAAGGACAGTCTAAGATGGCTGATGACTACATAACATTTGTCACATTGAAGCTTTAGTCATAAATGGACATGTAGAAAAAAAGGTCAACCTTTTCAACACTTAATATCACTGGAGATCTGCAACGCTTGTTTTGCACAAAATGGAGATTTTATACCAGATGGTGAGTTCACTAAAATAGTCACCATAGTTTTTCTGACACCAACTGCATTATGGCTTTGCTTTGTTATAGCCTGAATGCCAACATGCTAATGGGCTATAGCATGATAGCAATTAAACCCAAGTGATCTCAAAATTGACCGCTAGATAGCTTGAATAAAAAGATTAGATATGAAAACAAGGCGAAACGCTCAACTCGTAAAAGCTGGACCTGAGCCTCTTTTTAAAAATCCCAACGCACTCAACTGCCCTGAATTTGTTTATATATGGATCAACATGTTGGCTCTGTGTCAGAACCCAGATCCTCTTGAGTTGCCCCGTTAGACAGAAAGATGAAAGCCTCCCATATCAACATCCTGCATGAGAATTGAGTTGGCGAGTGCATTATTTCATTTCTAAAGATAGAAATGCTGAGTGCGTGGCGCTGCGTGTACTCACCGTGAGACACAGATTTAATCTCGACAGTTTTGGGGATCTTGTCATCGCGGGACCATCCAGCACTCCTCCTGCTCACCTGCGACTTAAATAAGGTGTTCACCAGAGTTGACTTGCCCAGACCGCTGTGACCTGATGGTGAAAAGGGTCTCTGATCAAGAGGCCTGAAAAAGACGCTGTTGGTGTCCTACTTCACGGTACGAGAGGGCGGGACAGTAAATTAGGATTTATAATGGAAAAAAAGATCAACAATAAATGTGTGCTAAAGTTTAATTCTGATGCGAGATGATAGACGCAGTGTCAAACGTTCTTGGAGGATTGGCGTTTGTGTTTGGGACGTCACACAAAGATTAAAAAAAGCTGTCGAGTGTACATTGAGTTCCTTTTCATTTTTTGATGTTGTGACTTCACCCATCTTGTACGGAGCAGACAGGACCAAGTGTCCTATTTTATGACCAGCTAATTAGTTTCATTTCCGATTCTAGGGTTATTATCACATTTTACCCATCTGGAATCGCGGTGAAAAAGCTAAAGTGAATTATTCCATTAAATGAAGGTTGCGTAAACTTTAATAAATTGATGGATGGGGTCTGGTAAAACTTTTAAACACATATTTAAAAAAAAATCTAGTTAAAACGTGCATGTAAAATAGTTGATCTTAAAAATAGAATAATTAATACTAATGTTACAATCAATACATTTTTATTATTTAAAAATATACAGAAACATTTTATGTTTATATGCATAATTTAAATAAATGACCAGTTTATCTGGTGAAATAAATGAAATTAAAAATACATTATAACTTCCAATTTTAAGAAATATATGGCTGCATTCATCATATATACAGTATGACTCTGGATTTTAAATCCTTAGTGAGTCTCATGTGGCTTGTGAGCCGTAGTTTGCCCACACTTTCTTTTTGCTTTTTTTTCCCCCACGATGTTGACGTCTCACAAGCTTTTACGAGATCTCATGAGAGTCGATAGGTTCTTGAGAGTCACACTCACCGACAACCATGATGTTAAAGTCAAAGCCCGTCTTCATTGTCTTCTTCCTCATCTGTTCGATGATGGTGTCAATCCCGATGTACCCCAGCAAAGTGGACCCCCCGCTGGTGCTGTTGGAGGTGCTGTGACCGTGGCCCCCAAGGTGGGCTGCAGCATGACCCGCACCGTGGCTCACACTGTGGCCTACACCGTGACCAATGGCATGAGAGCCCCCGTGGCTCGGGGCGTGACTCCCGATGGGCACGGGGATGGCACTGGGAGCCGGCGCGGATACTCCACCCACGCCACCCATGCCCAGCCCCTGTGGCGGGAAGGGGTTGGAGGGGGAGGGAGCGCCCACATTGGGGGGTTTAGCGGGGACGGCCGGTTTGGGTCTCACTTCTGGAGGAACTATGTCCGACATGTCTGTAGAGGAGAGAGAAATAAAAAATATATATCAATCTTCATCCAGAAAGTCTGTCTATCTATAAGAAGTAGGTCAGTGGAGCAGCTGGGTCGCCTGCTCCTTTCTTTCTGTAGCTGGGTCACCGACTCCCTTCAACATCAGGGATGGGAAATGTATGGCTGATGGGCCAGAATTGACCCGTTCTGTTCTTTGATCTGACCCACTGAGTGTTTATTTTTTTCCAGAGTACAAGGACTGTGATATTTGTTGAATGAATCGCTTGAATGAAGTTTGAGCCTCAGAACTGTGAGGCAGACACGTTCATCACCAGGTAACCACACCGTCCTACTTTATTGGAACATGCCATGTGCCAAGCTATAATAAAAAGCAAGCTATGGGGCATTAAATAGGCCGCAAGCTGGATTTTGGACATCGATGCTATACAGTCATTCATCATGATCATGATCATGCAACACAAGAGTATTTGGTCCAGCATGTTGGAAAAAAAATTTGCCCCGAAAGTCTGGACACAAACTGTTGAGGCCAATGTGCAGTTATTACATGACGTTCACATTAGTCGTGCAATGGCAAATGTTGAAAATCATATTGCAGATGACGTTTGTTAATATTTCAATTGATAAAATGCAATTTCTTGAAGATTTGCATTTTTGCCTGTGAGTCCAGATTTTAGGGACACCCTGGTAAATATCGCAGAGGAGCTGACATAAAAAACCCTGAAATAATTGACCTACAGAAGCTACTAATACATAAAAATAAAACAATTGTTCAGAATTTAGTGAGAAACAAGGAGAAAGGAATCAGGATCCTCGCCACTGTATTACACCCAGACACCATTTTAAATATTTAACCAGGCAGACATGCTTGACTGTGACACCACTTGAGGTATTTTTTGAAAAAAAAAAAAAGCATGCTGCTTGGGCTGAATCAAGCAGTCCTTTTAGCTGACAGATGGTAAATATTAATAAAAATAACAGATAAAAGACAAGTGAGGTCCCAGCCTGCAGGCTTTGGGCACATGGAGCTGCCTGCTTCCAGTCAGGCTTCCTTTTAGTGCAATCTGGTCCTCATGAAGCAGGTCACCCTGGCTGTCAGTGCACATTTTACGACATGCAATGTACTGTGCTGCCATTTGGCACACATGCATGCACACTGTCACAGCAGCGCATGCTGAGTCGCCAAATGATGGTGATGGAGTGAATGAATACTTGAAAATTGCCACCTGTTCCTCTTAATTCAACACACCTTTCCATGTGTGAGTTTAACAATACAAGAATAAGACCACATTAAGCGCCTTCGTCTTCCGGTTCGTCACAACAAAAATCATCCGATAGCAGCCTGTGTCGGGCCCTATTGTCTCTCGCGTTGGACAAGCAAGACGGCTAGCGGCGAAGAGGAGCCACGCGTAGCAATGCAAGCAACTGCTTCGTCACTAACCTGAAGACGCGACGACGTCTCTTCGGGAGGCAGCTAATCTCGCCTAATTTCAACCAAGTAGTTTCTGACACGGCGGTGGCGAGGTGAGCAGATTGTTCTGGGTGCCTCTCCTCCTCTCCTGTCCTTCCCTCTGGCTCCCCCACTCCCTCCTTTTCTTTTCCTCCGTTACCAGGGCGACACGAGAGGAAAGAGGGCGTGGGACGATTCTGTGCGCACGCGCAATACGTCCACACCGCAACGGGCTAGTCGCTCGTTCAACCGGACGTTTTGATTACACTTATAAATTGGACAACTTTGTCCTCAATGAGTCAAACGTGCGTGTTTTCTAAACGTGAGTAGAAACTAGCATGGGGACTTCACACAGGAAGGCCAAAATTTGAACCCTGAACCTATTTATGATCAAATAAAAACTGATTGAAATACAGTGGTGAAATGTCATTTACCCTGCCCCATCCCCCACAGGATTGCAATGTGTAATTTTATTAGGAAAAAGTAGCACTCCATAATAATTTATGCTAGAAAAACATACAGCAAGTTCAAGGTTTTTTGTCACACCGTGTCAATTGAACGACCAAAGTGCTGCTCTTTCTGGTGTGCCTGCCTTGGCCACCTGGGGGCAGTATAATACAGACAGATGGATAGACCGTTAACTGAGAGGTCTCAACTTCTCTCAATAGGTCAGCACGAAGATGAGTCATTCTTTGCAGAGGACAAATAATATATGTGACCTTCGAGCACAGCGCGAGATAATTTGGAGAAAATTCAAGAAATTGAGATGTACAATTTCTGATGGGGCATTAAAAATTATACATCTTGTGTATAACATATATATATATATATATATGTACATATGTACATATATTCGTTTTAATCTTTCTTTATCTCTCTGTATCTCAATCCCTCCATCTTTCTCACATAAGGCCCACTCCATATTTTAATCCTGCCCACTGTGCAAGATTCCTATATTTTGTCAGCCACATAATTGTTCAAGTAATTTCACAATATTTTTGGGAAATGAGGAAAAACAATTTTCAGAACACACATTGGTATTTTTTAAAATTGATATTGTAACCAAACTTCAATCAGATGGGTGAACAAATAAGCGAAATAAAAGAAATATGAATGTTTTCTAAAAATTGCATGTTCTCTCAAAATATTGGCAAATGACTTTGGAAATTATGATATGTGGCCGAGGATATGTTGCATTAATTTAGGCATGTTTCATTGAAACATGTTATTTAAAATGCTTTATTTTTCCATTGTTGTATGAAGTCATTAATGTAATCAAATAATAATAATCTGTTATACTGCTAAATCATACACATCATACATCAGTTTCTGTGAGGACATGTGTGTACCAACGAAGTCCTTCTGCTCCTTCAACAATAACAAGCCATGGTTTACTCCCAAACTCAGGCAACTCAGGAAAGAGAAAGAGGCCGCATTTAGAAGTGGAGATCGGGCACTGTACAAACACGCCCGAAACCAATTGACAAAGGAAATTAACATCGCTAAGAGAAGCTATGCAGAGAGGCTGAAAAACCAGTTCTCTGCTAACGAGTATGTATGGAACGCATCTGTATGGAATGGCCTGAAAGCAATCACTAACTATAGAATGCCACCCCCCAAACTGTGAACAATAAGGGTCTTGCTAATGAACTAAACATGTTTTTCTGCCGATTTGAAAAGGTCACCCCCATTTCCCACACACACCCACCTCTACCAGAAACCACTCTACCTACCCCCCCCCCCCCCCCACCCTCTTTTTCTCCACTACAGATCCACGAACAGGATGTGAGACGGCTCTTCAAGCAGCAGAAGATCAAGAAAGCTGCGGGGCCCGACAAAGTGTCCCCCTCCTGCCTGAAAGTCTGCGCTGACCAGCTGGCTCCGGTCTTCACACAAATCTTCAACAGATCTCTGGAGCTGTGTGAGGTCCCATCCTGCTTCAAACAGTCTACCATCATCCCAGTTCCCAAGAAATCGGCAACATCGGAACTGAACGACTATAGGCCTGTCGCCCTGACGTCTGTGGTCATGAAGTCCTTTGAACGCCTTGTGCTGAACCACCTAAAGAACGTCACCGGACCCCTGCTGGACCATCTCCAGTTTGCCTACCGGGCAAACAGGTCTGTGAAAGACGCAGTCAACATAGGTCTGCACTACATCCTCGAGCACCTCGACAGCACAGGGACCTACGCAAGGATTCTGTTTGTGGATTTCAGCTCTGCGTTCAACACCATCATCCCGGAACTCCTCACCCCCAAACTTCTCCACCTCGGTGTGTCCCCTACGATCTGCCAGTGGATCCTCAGCTTCCTGACGGGACGGACACAACAGGTGAGACTGGGAGCAACAACATTATCAATACGCACCACCAGCACTGGAGCCCCACAGGGATGTGTCCTCTCTCCACTGCTCTTCTCTCTCTACACAAACGATTGCACCTCAACAGATCCAGCTGTCAAACTCATAAAGTTCGCAGACGACACCACGGTCATCGGTCTCATCAAAGACGGCGACGAGTCTGCGTACCACCAACAAGTGGAGCAGCTGGAGCTCTGGTGCAGCCGACACAACCTCGGGCTGAACACGCTCAAGACTGTAGAGATGATCGTGGACTTTAGGAAACATTCTTCTCCACAGTTGCCCCTCACACTATCCAACTGCCCTGTGTCAACCGTCGAGACCTTCAAGTTCCTGGGAATCACAGTCTCCCAGGACATGAAGTGGGAAGTCAACACCATCTCCATCCTGAAAAGGGCCCGGCAGAGGATGTACTTCCTGAGGCTGCTGAGGAAGCATGGCCTGCCACAGGAGGTGCTACGACAGTTCTACACGGCAGTCATCGAATCAATCCTGTGTTCTTCCATCACGGTTTGGTTTGGGGCCGCCACAAAAAAGGACAAAATCCGACTTCAACGGACAGTTAGGACGGCGGAAAAAATCGTTGGCACAGCCCTACCCACTCTTGAGGACTTGCACACTGCAAGAATCAAGACAAGGGCACGGAAAATCCTCCTGGATCCCCCGCACCCTGCCCACCACCTTTTCCAGCTACTCCCCTCAGGCAGACGCTACAGATCCATGCGCACCAAATCCAGTAGACACTTAAACAGCTTCTTCCCTCTAGCCATTAACTCCTTAAACAGTCACTGACGTAGTCACTCTTCTTGTACTACAAATACTGCTACTGGTTACTCTAAAATGGTTCAATGATTTGTTGTTTACGATGATACTAATGCAGCGTGTTATACCGGAGACAAATTCCTTGTGTGTTCTACATACTTGGCTAATAAAGATGATTCTGATTCTGAAAATCAGTAATTTAACTTTTTACATGTAAATGTTTTGTATATTTATCAAATCAAATAATAAGTTCATTGTAATGTAATTATTAATAAATAAACAAATTATTTACACATTGTTCTTCAAAGGAAGATCTTTTATGAGCACATTTTTTAACCTCATCTCAATTTCACATTTTTTTAAATGTGGCCCATCTGCAAAGGTTCGTAAATCTACATTATATGTGCAATTGCTGCAATCGTGTAAATCACCTGTACGCACGTTATCTCCTCCTTCCATTCTTCCCTGGCTCGTCTTCTTCAAATATTTATGTGCACCACATTGAAACACTGTGCTAACCAATGTTTTGTTCACTCAACATGTCTGCTACGACACTGATAAGCAGCGAGATCTGCGTTTGATCACGCCCCCAACACCCTGAGACGGCCTTCAGTCCTCTTTCGACTGCTCCGTACTCACCTTCATAAACTGAAACTGGGTAATAAATGCTGACGTAATAGGGATCGTCTGGTTCCTCCCCTGGAAGCCTTTTTGGAGTCGTTTTTGAACATTCGGGTGCAGACGGCCTGTCAAAAAGCTCCTCATCGAGGTTCGAGGGATGTTGTCGCAATTTGGTGGTAGCTTCAAGACTGTTGGCTCCTTTTAGAAAGTCATTAACTTCATCGACAGTTGTTGATGCGATTCCACTGTGCGGTACAGGTGATGTTTGGGAAGGATGCACCAGGTATGTCTTAAATGTTGTTCCTCTGTATGTCCACCAGGGAGCCTGCGTTGTTCCAGCCTTGTCCCTTGAGTAACTGCTGCATTCCTGTTCAACCGCAACATCCATCTGAGGCTTCGACCAGAATCTTTGCTTCTCTATGGATTCAGCCTTGACTTTTGTGTTGTATAATATATTTTTATTATCTTCTTCGGGATGCCACCTGAGTTGAGTGATGCAGGGATCCTCTCTCCAGCGTGTTCTCCAGGCCTCACCGCTGGCCTCAGACTTTTCAGGAGTCATCTGTCCAGCTGCTTGGTTCTCAGAGTGCATTTTTTCATATCCAGGCTGAGGAGAACACTGCAACAATTGGGCTTGAAGAAACAAGACACAACCTGATGAAATGAGGCATGTAATTCTTAATTTAAAAACTATGTGCAAATTAAACACACACACATTTATATATATGCTTCAATCACTTGTTGTTGTTTGTATTTATCGTCTTGGAGGATTTTGCGCAATTAGCTGTAGCCAACTTTGTCTATGTATACCTCGATTGGAAAAGTCCCACAACCCTTTCTGATCAAGCCTATCCCTCCTGGATTGGGGCTCAGTCTGGTCCTGTAATGCGTAGGGAACGTGGGGATGTCGTGAAAGGCTCGTTTTTAGTTGAAGACCATCAGAAGTGGGGGTGTTCGTCTTTGCCGAAAAGGTAACGGAAGTCGTTGCAGGACGTTTTACAGTTACTCCACCCTCATTCCTCTGCAGATGCTGGCCGTGTTTACTCCAAGGAGGACACTGTGATGAACAAGCAGTGCCAAAACATGTGGAGCTGTAGAGAGAGATGAAAATATTAAAGAGGACGTATGGAATGAGCTCACTATTCATAAGTGGCGGGCTATGCACTTTGTACCTTCTTGGGCAACTTCAATGGCGACTTGGCCTATTTGATCCAGCTCTTAATAACAATACTTTTATCTCACAATCAAGCATTAGTATATAGAAAGACAACACAGCAGCACAAAACGGCACCACAAACTCGTCTGTGTTGATTAGTTTTTGCTCTAGCAAATTTAGTCTCAAAGTGTGTGCCGCTATCTTGTGGTCAAGGGTGGTATTATACCTCAACAAGAGCCCAAAGTAGAAAAAAAAAAAGGGGGGGGGGGGGGAGAGACACATACAAGAGCGGGACTTCGAAGCCAAGGGTATTGCTGTAAATGTTTTTAACCACCCAAAATACTCGATCCATTTTTCTTTTACCTGTCAGCGCCCGAGAGCTTCTTTTGATTTCTTTCGTAGGTGACACCCTCGAGCCTATACGAAGGCATGTCAACTCCTTTCCTTTTCAGGGGAGCAGACAAAGGAGCGGATGAAAGGGGGGTAGGATGAGGAAGATGAGGATGATCTTTTGCTTGTTTGGAGGACGCCGACAGACGAGGGATTAAAGGTGACAGGCGGTCAAATACGCTCATTCTTCTTTCGTCTGCTGCTTTTTACGTTGGGGAAATGAGATGAGAGTGCAACCTGATGAAGAATGAAATAAAGAAACATTTGGAGGAGGCTTGCCAGTCCTAATGGGAAAAAAGGCAATCAACGAAACACATCCAGGTGTACAAATACAGACCCATTCCTCCATTTATTTTTAGAGGCAGACCAGCATTTAGACTAAGTGCAAAGTGAACGTAGTCAGGTGAGTGGAACTGTGAATACGCCATCACAAAGAGACATTACTCAACGTTTTAGCATTACTGTACACGGAACACAATTTTATTTTTACTTGAAGAACAACCGCACCTACATCAACCACTTTCACTACTGGAAGTGGTTCGCTTTGTCTTTCAGAGTAAGAGCGTCATACAAGGTAGCGCTATCTTAAATTAACTGTGTAAATGTTGCTAACTGAAACAGCAGTCTTAAGTTTTTGGGGAACCGGAACCAGATTTTGAACAAACTTGTTCTTGAACCCTGCCAGTTATCCTAACCTCTGTCATTACCTGCCACCTCACAGATTTCTACACACACAAATAAATCATTTAGGAGATTATATAATAAGAATTAGAAACACCTCTCCGTGAGCCGTCACCTTACCGTGGTGGAGGGGTTTGTGTGTCCCAATGATCCTAGGAGCTAAGTTGTCTGGGGCTTTATGCCCCTGGCAGGGTCACCCATGGCAAACAGGTTCTAGGTGAGGGACCAGACAAAGCACGGCTCCAAGACCCCTTATGATAAAAAAAATTAAAGGATCTCAGTTTCCCTTGCCCGGACGCGGGTCACCGGGGCCCCCCTCTGGAGCCAGGCCTGGAGGTGGGGCTCGTTGGCGAGCGCCTGGTGGCCGGGCCTACACCCATGGGGCCCGGCCGGGCTCAGCCCGAAGAGGCAACGTGGGTCCCCCTTCTCATGGTCTCACCACCCGTGGGAGGGGTCAAAGGGGTCGGGTGCAATGCGAGCTGGGCGGCAGCCAAAGGCGGGGACCCTGGCGGTCCGATCCTCGGCTGCAGAAGCTAGCTCTTGGGACATGGAATGTCACCTCTCTGGCAGGGAAGGAGCCCGAGCTGGTGTGTGAGGTAGAGAAGCTCCGACTGGATATAGTCGGACTTGCCTCCACACACAGCCTGGGTTCTGGTACTAGTTCTCTCGAGAGGGGTTGGACTCTCTTCCACTCTGGAGTTGCTCATGGTGAGAGGCGCAGAGCAGGTGTGGGCATACTCATTGCCCCCCGGCTCAGTGCCTGTACATTGGGGTTCACACCGGTAGACGAGAGGGTTGCTTCCCTCCGCCTTCGGGTGGGGGGACGGGTCCTGACTGTTGTTTGTGCATATGCACCAAACGGCAGCTCAGCATACCCACCCTTTTTGGAGTCCTTGGAGGGTGTGCTGGAGAGTACTCCTGCTGGGGACTCCCTTGTTCTGCTGGGGGACTTCAATGCTCACGTGGGCAATGACAGTGAGACCTGGAGGGGCGTGATTGGGAGGAACGGCCCCCCCGATCAGAACTCGAGTGGTGTTTTGTTATTGGACTTCTGTGCTCGCCACGGATTGTCCATAACGAACACCTTGTTCAAACATAAGGGTGTCCATATGTGCACTTGGCACCAGGACACCCTAGGCCGTAGTTCGATGATCGACCTTGTGGTTGTATCATCGGATTTGCGGCCGCATGTTTTGGACACTCGGGTGAAGAGAGGGGCGGAGCTGTCAACTGATCACCACCTGGTGGTGAGTAGGCTCCGATGGTGGGGGAAGATGCCGGTCCGTCCTGGCAGACCCAAACGTATTGTGAGGGTTTGTTGGGAGCGTCTGGCAGAATCCCCTGTCAGAAGGAGTTTCAACTCCCACCTCCGACAGAGCTTTTCCCATGTTCCGGGGGAGACGGGGGACATTGAGTCCGAGTGGACCATGTTCCGTGCCTCTATTGTTGAGGCGGCCAATCTGAGTTGTGGCCGTAAGGTGGTTGGTGCCTGTCGTGGCGGCAACCCTCGTACTCGCTGGTGGACACCAGCAGTAAGGGATGCCGTCAAGCTGAAGAAGGAGTCCTATCGAGCCTTTATGGCCTGTGGGACCCCAGAGGCAGCTGACGGGTATCGACTGGCCAAGCGGAACGCAGCTTCGGTGGTCGCCGAGGCAAAAACCCGAGCGTGGGAAGAGTTCGGTGAGGCCATGGAAGCCGACTTCCGGACGGCTTCGAGGAAATTCTGGTCCACCATCCGACGTCTCAGGAGGGGGAAGCAGTGCACCACTAACACTGTGTACAGTGGGGATGGGGCACTGCTGACTTCGACTCGGGACGTTGTGAACCGGTGGGCAGAGTACTTCGAAGACCTCCTCAACTCCACCAACACGTCTTCCTTGGAGGAAGCAGAGTCTGAGGACCCTGAGGTGGGCTCTCCTATCTCTGTGGTTGAAGTCACCGATGTGGTTAAAAAGCTCCTCGGTGGCAGGGCCCCAGGGGTGGATGAGATCCGCCCGGAGTTCCTCAAGGCTCTGGATGTTGTGGGGCTGTCCTGGTTGACACGCCTCTGCAACATCGCGTGGTCAACGGGGAGAGTGCCTCTGGATTGGCAGACCGGGGTGGTAGTCCCTCTTTTTAAAAAGGGGGACCGGAGGGTGTGTTCCAACTACAGAGGGATCACACTCCTCAGCCTCCCTGGTAAGGTCTATTCAGGGGTGCTGGAGAGGAGGGTCCGTCAGGAAGTCGAGCCTCAGATTGAGGAGGAGCAGTGTGGTTTTCGTCCCGGCCGTGGAACAGTGGACCAGCTCTACACCCTTAGCAGGGTCCTCGAGGGTATGTGGGAATTCGCCCAACCAGTCTACATGTGTTTTGTGGACTTGGAGAAGGCGTTTGACCGTGTCCCTCGGGGAGTTCTGTGGGGGGTGCTTCGTGGGTATGGGGTACCGAACCCCCTGATACGGGCTATTCGGTCACTATACCACCGATGTCAGAGTTTGGTTCGCATTGCCGGCAGTAAGTCGGAATCGTTTCCAGTGAGGGTAGGACTCCGCCAAGGCTGCCCTTTGTCGCCGATTCTGTTCATAATCTTTATGGACAGAATTTCTAGGCGCAGCCGAAGCGTTGAGGGCGTCCGTTTTGGTGGCCTCAGTATTGCATCCCTGCTTTTTGCAGATGATGTGGTGCTGTTGGCTCCTTCAAACGGGGCTCTCCAACTCTCACTGGAGCGTTTCGCAGCTGAGTGTAAAGCGGTTGGGATGAAAATCAGCACCTCCAAATCTGAAACCATGGTCCTCAGTCGGAAAAGGGTGGAGTGCCCCCTCCGGGTCGGGGGAGAGATCTTGCCCCAAGTGGAGGAGTTTAAGTATCTTGGGGTCTTGTTCACGAGTGATGGCAGGAGGGAGCGAGAGATCGACAGGCGGATCGGTGCAGCGTCTGCTGTGATGCGGACGTTGTATCGGTCTGTCGTGGTGAAGAAGGAGCTGAGCCAAAGGGCGAAGCTCTCAATTTACCGGTCGATCTACGTTCCAACCCTCATCTATGGTCACGAGCTATGGGTCGTGACCGAAAGAACGAGATCCCGGATACAAGCGGCCGAAATGAGTTTTCTCCGCAGGGTGTCCGGGCTCTCCCTTAGAGATAAGGTGAGAAGCTCGGTCATCCGGGAGGGGCTCAGAGTCGAGCCGCTTCTCCTCCACATCGAGAGGAGCCAGATGAGGTGGCTTGGGCATCTGATTCGGATGCCTCCTGAACGCCTCCCTGGTGAGGTGTTCCGGGCATGTCCCACCGGGAGGAGACCCCGAGGAAGACCCAGGACACGCTGGAGTGACTATGTCACCCAGCTGGCCTGGGAACGCCTCGGGATCCCCCGGGGAGAGCTGGAAGAAGTAGCTAGGGAGAGGGAAGTCTGGGCTTCCCTGCTAAAGCTGTTGCCCCCGCGACCCGGCCCCGGATAAGCGGTAGAAGATGGATGGATGGATGGATGGATGAATTAGAAACATTGTTTATATATTTATTTTTGCGAAGGGTGTGTATCTCTCCAATAAAAGACGATGCGATACAATTCAAGGACGGCTGATATTAAAGTGGGACAAATGCATTTGAGACGGTAGAGTTCAGTTCTAGAGGGAATGATGCAAAGAGTTTCTTGGCATTTTTACAATAGGACTGAATTATTGTAAAAATGCCAAGAAACTCATTGCATCATTCCCTCTAGAACTGAACTAGAACTAGAACTGAACTCTACCAATAGGACTGAGCTTGTCAGTCCTATTGGGGTGTAACGGGCAGTTTATTAAGTGGTTCTAACAGTGTTAGGGGTCGAAGAATCGAGGACTGTGTCTGAAATCTGACTAGGCGACAGAGTCGTCCCTTTCTGATTCAGAGAAATGGTTACACACTAGTTGTACGGAGGAATAAGTGACTCGGAAAAAAAGGCTATTATAGTTAATGAAAAATAACAAAAAAAACTAAAACTACAATTGGAAAAACAATTTCGTCAACAAAATAAAATATTTTAGGAAAAACAAAAAGGCTGAAAAAAGAAAACTAACAGAAACTACAACTTATGCTCATAAAAGAAATTATTATGATTGCATAAATGTCGTCTTTGTCAAATAATATCATACATGAGCTTTCGGGGTTCATTTAATTGTATTTATATCAGCAAAGCCAACTCCAATGAAATATCCCAAACTATTACAACCATGCATGGCAGTAAAATTCACTAACCTGCACATGGAGGCTGTTGTCCTGTTGTTGTCAGACTTGAGTGAGGAAAGGAGACAAATAGCGTGACGAGAGAGGCCACAGTGGGCATCGTGGGCGGACGGACGCCATTCTCGTGATTCCTGCACACTGAGCCTGCACTGTTGTTTCGCACCCACACTGCATCCTTGCCCGAAGGTCTGTCCTGCTCTTGACATCACACATACTCATCACCACTTACAGAACATATTTTTTATTTTTGGTGTGAAAAGATAAGGAAGCACATGATAGTGGAATGACTCACCCACAGTCAATACAACAAAAGACCTCTCGGGATGCCATTTTCTGTGATCTACAAACATACATCTGCTACTTTTATAGGTCACACATTGTACTATCGTCACTACTACACTGTCACACAAACCATCCGCATGCGTCTCATCTGTTGTTGTGTCAAGATTTGCAGCAGGGGTGGGCAAACATTTGGGGTTCAAGGGCCCCATTTTATTTTGAACACAGACAGATGGTGCAGATGATTTGTAGAAGAGGTTGGGGAGAAAAAAAAGCAATTTTTTGTTTTAAATGCAGATATGTGTGTGTGTGTGTGTGTGTATGTATTAATTTCGTTCCATCAGTTAGTACATTTTAACACATACATTTATCATTCACAATAAATCACCAAATATTTAATTAATAAAATACCAATGAAAAAATTAATTCATTAAATAATTTTAGCAACGACAACAACGACACAAAAGAGCCTAAATTCCTGCAAGCAATATTGCAGGACTCTTGCTAATGTAAATGCTTGACGGGCCAGTCTTGGCCCCCGCAGGCTGTACTTTGCCTGTACTTGCTTATCTTTTGCAGCTAAATAAGGGAACAGAAACATGAAGAACATCACAAGAGTTTGACACCACACTAACCGCCATTATACACAGATGGGGTTGTTAAACGGAACTAGAGATGCATGGTCGAAAGCAATTGCAATGAGTCCCAACGGATATCTTCTAATTGTTAATGATACACAGCAAAGCACAAATTTATTCATTGCCTAATTTTGGGATGAATGTTTATAAATTAAATGGGTCGTTTAGCATGAAAACTACACAATGATGTGGCAAAGTAATGTTTAATTGAAGTTACCATGATGCTTTCGAATGCTTTTTCATAATTATCAGAAAATTCAACATGTAAAAACAAAATAATTGATTGTTTTTAATTCATATCCCTTAACACAACTTCTCTCTTGTGTCATTTCCAGCTAAAAAATAACATTTCAACATGTCATTAACTGAACTCAGAGTAGGACTATAAATAACTTTGGGCTTACCTCTTTTGGCTCCAATATTATTCACAGCACAAGTCTAACGCAAAGGGCAGTCTGTCAGTACGCATGGGTGGAGTTTTCTTTCTTTTTGGTATTTTGCTAGACTTTGCACAGGTAGAATTGGGAATAACGGGGCATTTGTGGGATGGTACCTAGCTGAGTCCCAGAAATTGCAATGGCATCCCATATTGGTATTCAAATCAGTGCGGTCGGATCGCACGCCGAACTTAACATTATGGAAAGAGAAATTGACTAGCTGGGGTTGAATTTATGAGGGAAAGGCCATAAAAAATGGAAGAGCTTTTTTAAACTAATGTTGAGTTATCAATTAATGTTGGAAAAAAACCTAGCAAATTACCCCCCCCCCCAATATATCTATCTAACATATATACATAGAGAGAGAGAGAGAGAAAGAGAGAGAGAGAGTGTGTGTGTGTGTGTGTGTTTAATGACTATACATAGATGAGTTTCACTTTTTGGATTGAACTACTGAAATAAACCTTTCGACAACCAACACATTTATTGAGATGAATCTGTTTTTGAATATGATCCCAATAAAACTGTGAGCTGTTTTATGTGCAAAACAAATCTCTAAAGCAATAGTAGACGGGTGTAAAAATAAAAGATAAATACTGGCTCTTGATGGATTATGCAAGGTTGCCTGAAGTGTCTGGTCTTATATGCCACTTGAAAATTAGGAATAACTCCACCAAAATCATTATACACGACACTTGAAATGGTAGCCCAAACAAACAAGAAGAAAAAAACAACAGCGCATGTTAAAAAATGGCACAAGTGGACAATGGCATGTTGACATCAAGCCTATCAAAGGCCATCATGCCCCTCCACAATCTTGTTCTGGCATCATTTACAGTCAAACTCATCTGTTTCACTTCAGTCGGATTCACCCCGGGATAAAAAAGAAAAAAAAACACAATATGCTTGGGATCAGAGAAAAGTTGGTGTGATAGGATAAGGCTTATCAGATCATCCCTCCTCTTTCCATTGTTGAGCCCCCCCCCCCCCCCCCCCCAGCCCTCCCATAGGATCAAATGAGAGCATCTGTGTCATCATCTCTGCAGTTCACGCTTGCCACCAGTGGGCGATGTCTGGTGCTTTTGTTGCTCCACATGTGTGTGTCGTGCAGCCCGGGCTCCAGGAAGTACAGGCACGCTCCGAAGCCCGCCAGCACCAAGACTGAAACCAGCAGGTAGAGTGGCACAAACCAGTCCAAAAACAACCACGACATGGCTGGGGGCTTCGGAGGTGGGGCGCGTCCGAAACGGATGAGGCGGAAGAAGCGGGTCTCCATGTTGGGAGAGAGGAGAAATGAGAGTTATTCTGTGGTGCTAAAACAACAACAGGAAAATAGCACTCAGTGCATCATGATTTAATACACAGGTGTCAAACTCCGTTCCTCGAGGGTCATATCCTGTATGTTTTAGACGTTACCCTTACACACCTGACTCACACAATCAGGATCGTTGTACGGCTCCTGCAAAACTTGCCGATCATAGGATCAAGTGTGCCGGGGGAGGGAAATTTCAAAAACGTGCGGGATAGCAGTCCGCAAGGATCGGGGTTTGACACCTGTGATTTTAAACTTCAATTAATTTTGCTGCTCCTTCTTTACAACAGTCCTACAGAGCCACCATTATTCTCACCGACTCAATCAACTTAAATAATGTGGATGATATGTTCACTGAAGACTGAACTGTGCACAAGTGTGAATGTGTTGTCTATGTTTCCAGCGATTGGGTGGCATTCACTCAAAAGGTGTACCCAGTTTCTCGCCCAAAGTCAGCTGGGATAGGCTCCAGCTCGCCAATCACCCGAATATGGATGGATGGATGTAATGAATTCACTCTGCATTATTTTCCAAGGGGGAATTACTTTTGAAATTTGAAATTAGTCAGGGAACACAATGAGCTGTCACGGTATTGAGTAAGTAATGCGTGCCTCGTCAAAGATGTTTCCACAAATCTGAGCCAATGTGGATTTCAACACGCAGAAGATGACAAGACACGTAACATGCATGTATATCTGATGCCAAAAATCAGTTGCACGCTCTTTCCAGACATCCTTAAAACAACAAAGACTGAACACAAGCGCTCACCTGTGCACACGGCCGGACCAGCGCGTGAAGGTGTGCGGCTCGGGTCCGCAGTCAAATCCGTCAGCACGGGGCAAGACGGTCCGTCGCAGCTCTCAGAGTGGCATGCAAATAGAAATGAAGTCCAGAAAGACGACAGGTGCTCTCCCAGAAGCACAGGAGACAGATGCTGTATGCAGCTTCATCCTCCGAGCTCATGCCTCTGACGTTCAAAGGAGGGGTGCGGTTGCCATGACAACACCCCTGCTCATGGCAGAGAGGAAGGAGGGAGTGGGAGGGAAACTTATATAACTCTCAATCTTTGTATGTGTGTGTGTGTGTGTGTGGGAGGAGACGGGTGCAAGCCCTTCAGATGTCTTCGGCTTGCCGAGTAAAATCAATTGCACTCAATTTAACACCCAGGGCCAACGCACAGTTGCAGTGACACGAAGAAGGAGGAATTTGGTGGTGGTGGTGGTGGTTGGGGGAGGGGGGGCTGTCATATCGACGATGACTGAAAGCGGCCGCAATGATGTTTAAGAGTAAAAACTGATGGATGACTATTGCTCACAAGAAAAAGACAAAAGCTTGGCACAAGCAAGTTTGGCGCCTATTTTTAGCCTCGGGAGGGGATTCATAAAAAGCAGCCGGATGACGGGAAGGTCATAATGATGACATTTACAAGCAGGAAATGATGATGTGACACTTTTAAGACGAGAAGAAAGGTGCGTTTTTCTTCTGCATCATAATGTTGCGAAATGCCAAGCACTTTTTAAAGGCCAATGTAAAACAGCAGCTTTTTCTGATGTCTGTGCCACAGGTGGCGTGTGTTGTACACATTTGGTCATTACAGCGGACTGTCATGATATTTCCTCGTGTTTACAAATTGGAAATGATAATGACGAATGACATTTTACTTTTATGGCTTCAAAGCGCAGTCAATTTTTCTACAAGCCACTATTCTATTGGGCAGAATACTGCTGCAGGGATGGAGCTGAAGTTCCCGTGGCTGATATCGTGTTGTATCAACAGCGCCTCTGCTGGCTGCAGCCAAGTCATGCATGCATTTCCACTACTTCAAGACACTACGATAAGCAACACTCACTTCCACAACACACTACCTAACAGTTTCTTAAAGACAAGTTAACCTTTTGCAGCCACTGAATCCGAACAAATCCCCACGCACTGTGGCAAAACAAATCCTACAACTTCCTGTCTGTGTCATCCCGTTGCACACACGTTCCCCTCGCTGCACATGTCGAGCAAAATGTCACCCATTCATCCATTATCCGAAGTTCTGAATCGCTTATGCTCGAGGGTGGCGGAATTTAAAAACTTAATTAATCTTAACTGTCGTGTCCCAGCAGAGGGCGGTCGGCGTATCAAATGACACAGTTGAAAATACAGTAGACTGAAATAATAAAAATTCACTTTCCAGCAGTTGAAATGGTCCAGATCATAGCTTTCTGCAGTGGGCTGGTGAAAATGTCACTCTTATGTCTGATTGATGCTGACAATATGCTGGATTAAAAAGTATGATGGATGTCTTTTTGGTCATATGGCAACATACTTCAATGCACCCTGTAAACTGATAACCTGACAAAATGTCCGCTGTCGTTACCGCTGTCCCTGAAAGGGTTAATGCAAATGCACATCCACATCCAGACTTGTATGTCTTTAGCTAGTGTAACTAATGAAGTGCCCAGTGTAGCCTCGAAAAACAACTACAGCATAAAGGAAGCTTGTATGTTTGATGGTGTCTCCAGCCTCTAAAGTGTTGCGGCCGACAACAAAAAGACACTTGGCCTGCTGGGGCCCAAAATGTTACGCTTCATTTTTAAAAGGGATGAACATCGACTCACAGAATGAAGCCGACGGTCTCTGGGGTTTGGAAGACAAATCCTGCCAAAAGAGATGCACAGCCAGCACACGGAGGGGCAAAGGAAGTGAGATTATTTCCTGTGAGAGGACGAGAGGAGATAAAAAAAAAAAAAATCAGCCATTTCGCATTTTATGAGCCCCTCCATCCAGAGCAGCGTTAAACTTCAAGCCATCACCGCAAACGAAAAGATGCCTCCGACAAAATGATGACACATCAGTGCGTCTGATTTTATTTTATTAGCCCAAAGTGTCCCACATAATCGTTTGACTGCCGCCACCAAAGAACTTGTTAATTCACTGCT
The DNA here is from genome assembly GCF_054856545.1 of Hippocampus guttulatus. NCBI lineage: Eukaryota > Metazoa > Chordata > Actinopteri > Syngnathiformes > Syngnathidae > Hippocampus > Hippocampus guttulatus. The sequence goes on along the minus strand of NC_141269.1, from coordinate 8,640,362 downwards.
CGCTGGAGAGTTACAAACATTTGTATTACGAATTCATCAAACGCATTCGCCATTCCATCACAATATATGTGATACATATTACAGTATACTGTTTGTTCAACACATCCAGTCCATGCATCTGTTTAGAGCAGTGGTTCTTAACCTTCTGAGAGGTAGTGAACCCAACCAGTTACCGGTAATATGCACATTCACCGAACCCTTCATTAGCGAAAAACCCCCCCAACCAATTATATCATATATATATATATATATATATATATATATATATATATATATATATATTATTTTTTAAGTACAAATTTAAGATATTTAAAAAACGCATTATTAATAACAGAAAAAAGTAAATAAAATTTCAAGAGATAAGTACACTTTTTTTTTAATTGTACGAGTCACACGTTGACTACTCAAGTCAACTGTATTTATAGAGCACTTTTAAACAGCCATCGCTGCATACAATAAGCAGCTAATAATGAACTAATAATTATTAACTAATAAGCAAACTAAATTTCCTACAACACTGATTGGACAGCCAGTGATGGCCAAGGGGTCGTGTCATAATTAATTGACATGTTGAGCCAGGTGTGTCTTAACCTCCATGTCAGAGGCTCCGTCGAACCCCCGAGACCGATTCACCGAACCCCCAGGGTTCGATCGAACCCAGGTTAAGAACCACCGGTTTAGCGAGTAAAACAAATCAATATATGTTTCTTCACAGAATCCAGCACACTTAACTACACAAAATAAATACATGAATAAAAACAAATCTTGAAAATAAAGTTTTGCCCATGCAAATATCACACGGGCAGACCAAAGACAAGATTAGATCCCACTGTGCTGTTTTCTTTGTGGCAAAATGGCGGAATCCTGGTTTAGATGGATAAAAACTGGTGGATTTTGCCTCTTAATTCATATTCCATAAAGGCAATATTAATAAGAATACTGTGTTTCAACTCCTGGGACCTCAGAACATATGATTATAAAGAATATTTTTGAGTTGACTTCCCCTTTAAGTGTGCACTCTTTCACACAACTACAAATTTCTTGTTGCCTGAGCTCTCAGGGCAGGAAATTGTACAACCTTACCTGGAGCACTTGGTGTCAAATAAATCAAACAGAATGGAGCACGAGAAAGGGAAAAGTTCAAAGACTAGTTGAACATTCCAAACAGCGGGATCCTGACATTTAAAACGGTTCTTTTTCAGATGAAAAAAAAAAAATCCAAAATTGCGAGACCCACACACAATGTTGATGCAGTCTCGAGTGATTAATGAGAGGAACGACATTTCCGAGAGGAGCGTTACATCATACTTTGCTTTCAAATTAATTGCAGCTCTAATGACATCCCAGTGGCTTATTACTGACTGATTGGATGCGATGAGAACCAAGAGGTTTCCTTAACACCCGTTGGGGGGCGGAGGGGGTGGTGGAAGCAGTGTCAGCAAAAATTGGGTGGACTTGGTCGTTAGTGGAGTGTGTGTGCGCGTGTATGTGTGTGTGTGTGTGTGTATGTGTGTGTGCAGTGTTTGACTCACCCAGGTTGTGATCCTCGCTTTCGTCCAACGAGACCTGTTACGGGAGATTATCTTGGAAACACAGTTACAGAAAATGGCAAGTAACCTTTAAAAATGATGATGCCACACAGAATCACCGCTACTGGAGACAACAAAGACTTCACTTCTTACTTACTGATGCTTTTGTTCATTACATTTCCTAGCAATGTACCAGACTACTTCAAACGTTGCAAAGCGATATTACATTTTAGTGCAGCAACAACAATTAATGGCTCTTATATAGTATTTCCATTTGTAGTCATTTATCTGTGCAGCACTAATAGTTGCTAGGCAGAATTTGCGTGTCACAGTAATTTGCAACCCAAACCCATTCATCGTTTCCATACTCATAATTTGGATTGGGGGTCAATTGGAGCCAATCCCACAGAGGCGGGGCGCACCTTATCAAACAAACAATCATTCACACCTGTGGACAATTTATTGTCTTTAATGAAGCTCACATGCATGTTTTTGGAATGTGGAAAGAAGACACACAACCCCAGAGATTTAAATGCAGTTTTATCTTGAAGTGGTCGCTGCCCAACTGGAGAAAAAGGACAGGGAGAGATGGTATGTCCAGTAAACTTCATTGTGGGTTCCAGGTTTGCGATACTGCTATTTTTGTTTAATTTAAATGCATCCTTTTGATTGAGCAAACATTACAAAATCCAACAGCTGGCCTTACATGCACATATTTTTTCCAGGCATTTTGATCCAAGGTTTTCCCATTTAAATAGTAAAGCAAAAACAAAACTCCTCAAACGCATTGGGACATTTGGCCGCAGCTTTTGAAAGCCTTGTAAGACAAAAGAAGTAGAATTCAAGGATGCAAAATGCTTGCGATGCAAATGAGAAATTCTCCACAGACCAAAGCAGCTGGACCACCTTGCTAATGTGCAGCCCCTGAGCCGCTGTGGTGCTGCTGCTTTCCACAGCTCGTTGCCTTTTGATTTATTCATGCAACCTCTGAAATATTAATGGCAGGAGACTTCAAAGTCAGTGATTTAAAAGGGTTGCTCAAAGGCAGTGGGGTAGCAGGTGATATGGCAACCGCTGTCTGATTCTGCACGAGTCGATTGGCCAGACAAAAAAAGTAATAAAATAAAAATAATCAAGCAGCCAGAAAGAAAACATGACCAAAGACATGAAGAGGCTGCTTCCCATATTGATTGTAGCCGAAGGGCCTGAAATGTGAGAATGTGTTTTTCGCAGTGTCAGGAAGCGTCTACGGAATTTATCGCTGAAGTTTTAGATGGCCTAGTAACAAGTCGGAAACCAAGAAAGAAAAAAAGGTGCCACGTGAGGCAACAACACATATTTATTACAAATATGAAAAATTGTTTACCTCAAGTAACATGGCAACTTGGAGATTAGTAGTTCGAATGTTGAAATGAGCAGTGTCATTAATGCGTGCTCTGTGTACTTCCTTACAGCTTAGGAGTGACTTCGTCCGCATTGACCGTCGTCGATAAGACTTTGCTCTGGAGGAATTCACACACTAATGGAGCAACCACCTCGGGGTTATTCAGATGAACATGATGGCCGCCAGGTACCTTCACCACCGAATGCTGAGTGAAAGGAAACAAGCAAAACTTGAAGGACATATCAAGGTTTACCCCTTTTCCCCGATGATGATGATGATGAGACAACCCCCCACCCCACCCCCACTCCCAAGCATATTTGGCTGTGCTGCATCGCCTCAGCCTCCTCATTACCAGAACTTGACCACATTCCATTATGTAGGTCACTTGACGAAATATCCAGAATGCTGCTTTAGCATCTCCCCGGCTGCTGTCTCTTTGTATGCCTGCGGGCCTGTTTTCATGTCTCTATTGGCCTTCCAACTGTTTTTGCATCAATGCTGACTTTCCAGTGTTCTGTCATTTTCGCATTGTATTCCTGTCTGACTGTGGATCAGTCAGTCGGTCCCCGTTTGTCTGCCAGTGAGCCCTTTCTGACTTACGGCAGAATGGTCAGTTGGTTTGCCAGTCTGTCTGAGTGTCTTTCTCACCGTGTATTGGGTCTGCCTGTCTGTTTGATTGTCACAAGTTCTTTCTGTGGGCCTGTCTGTTGTTAGGTCCACTCTGCATAATATGTGGCGATGGTAGGTCGTATTTTTCTTAAACTTTGTATTTGCGTCGTATCATATTTTGAAGGCAAGTTTAAACGTTACCATAACGACCAGAGATTATTATTATGTTTAGATAATACCACAATTTTCATGCAGGTCTTATCATATTATTTTGTTGTATTTATCCAGGCTGAAAGGCCGGTCCTTGAAATATTGTCTGACATGAAACCGGTTCGTGAGGCAAAAAAGGTTGTGGACCCCTGATATAGACAGGTGGTCGGTCTGTTGACTGCAGCAGTCGGATATCTGGTCCGTTTGTTGGTCTGTGCTTCACTCTGTCTGCACCTTTCCCAACTATAAATATAACGGAAGCTACAGGCACACTGACGCTGCATGAACACACTTACATTTTTGTGTCTATAGCCCAGCAGAAGCTCTGATGTAAATTTCTTTTGGTCTGGTTCTGCAAATATTTTCTCAAAGCCTTCATCCGCACTGGGGAGGGAAAAAAAAGATGAGGTGTAGAATTCCAATGTTGAATCGTAGCAAAAGATTGCATCCATTATTGTATGTGGCTGCTAAATTCATTACTCACAGAACCACCAGAACGGAGGCTCGTATCCTCGAGAGCATTTCCAAACTCTGCTCCAAGGTGATACGAGCTATGTTTTTCTTCATGGAAAACAAACAAACAAACAAACACAAAAAAACATTGTTAATGCATATGACATCTTGAGATAAAAATGTACAACAGGAACCTACCAAATTGATACGGAGGTCACGTGAGAAGACAACTCCTACATGACAAGATCACAGTGAAATTACAGAAGGGGGAAAAAAATTGGGATTATTCCAAGTGAGGAGAATTAGAGCAGAGAAGACGTGAAAACAAACCTCCCTCAACTTGTACAAGACCACGTTCTAAAAGGTTGCACGCAGACGCCTCGGACAGACTTGGGTTTGCTGCCAACAGCCTGAGACAAGAAGAAAGAAAATCAATCGGCAGATGCTAAACAGAATCGTTTTAAAAGACAAAAACAAGACGGTGCCGTACCTCTCAACTGCTTTCTCATAAGTGTAAACTCGCTCACTCTTCTCGGGCTTCTTTTCAAACTCAAGAATGCCATCCATCCCCCGCCGCATTATTTCAGGCACGTTTTTCTGTAAACAAGACCTTATTGTGAGGTGTGAGTGTTCTGTGGGGGATTCGGGTGAATTTTGACATTTAAAATGTATCTCGTGACACCTCAAAATGTCCTCCAAAACGCAGTAGCCACAATTAAAAATGAGTTGATCAATTATCATTTGTCAATCAATCACTATTCCATGCTCCGATTCTTTGATCTCCTATCAGCCGTCCTGAAATAATTCTGAACTTTACACACCTTGTCGTAACGTGGGTTTGCCAGCAGAAAGGCTGGTCCAAATTTCTAGCACAGTAATACCTCAGATTGTATTCTGAACCAACTGCAGTTTTTCTGTTTTCATGTGAGTACACGTTTTCGGGGGATTATATAAGTAATTTAAGGGTGCGGGGGTCTGATTTACTAAACAGTAAGTACACCTCCGGATGTGCTGAACAAAAATATACATTTCAAAATAACATTTGAAATGACAAGTGATCTTCCATGAAAATAGAAAAATATACTCAGAATAATCTGAAAGTTAGAAGATATTCATGACTTGTGACTACTAGAGAAGCTACAAGGAACTGTAATTTCAAAACAGAAGGGTTGTTGAGAAAGAGAAATGATTCTATTAAGTTTACCGGATCAGTGGGTAAGAATCCATAAGAGTCCAGCAATACACAAGCTTCCACCATCTCAGGGAAAAGAGCACTGAACTGCATCAAACACAAGGTGGATCGAAGTCAGCACTGATTACGATTGTCAAATGGCGGCTAAAAAGAATGTGAGGTGAAACAACACACTCGCACAATTTACCATTCCAGCAATATTACCTCCTGGAAAAAAAAAAGAAAAAAAGATGGAGATGTGGGCATTTACCAAGGAGGAACATTCAAATGGTGTGACTAACGCTTGGCTATGCTCACCCATACTGTGGCCTAGGATGGAGAACTTGCGCCAGCGGAGAGCTGTGGGAGTTAATTTCACAGACTATCAGGCAGCTAGCGCATCTCATCACGATAGTACACATCACATTGGTTTTACTTGCCATAGAACATCAGAGCTTGCGAGCACGGTTGGACAATGTGATTGAAATCAAGGAGGGGCTTTTTTTTTTCCTTTTACTAATCCGCCTATATCAAATGATAGCAAGTGTATCCAAATCGGTTTAACACATCAACATGTTATCGAAGCCTACGTGAAAATAAAATGCACTTACTGTCAACAACTCTGTGAATATCAGACACATATGAAGGAAAGGTGTAAAAGACGCCAGGGGGACGATGCGAGGAAAGACCGTGACCTGCCAGGTCCACCGCCACATATCGGCACTCTGACAAGAAAAAATGAGAGCGATGAGTGACAAACGGCCAGCTCACGACATGGCACAGTGTCTTATGGTTTGACATTCATTTTTTCTCCAAAGACACTGGTGCCTTAAAGGATCTTCACCATTACTAAGTCCAGCTGTACAAAACAGAACAATAATATTGTGGTATTTTTATGTTACCATAATTTCTTGAGAATAACACACACTTGAATATTATCCACCCCCTTCAAAAGCAGTTATTTCTCTGTACTCATGTATTACAGTATATGGTCTCCTGACTTCTCATTTCAGATGCGCCCGAAAACATTTTGCACTATAAAGTATGAGAAATAGCCACTGTCGCCTTTGAGCCCACCATCATTATATCGCGTACTCTGAGTGGCATGTGAAACTTTGTTGGTGCCAAATGCCAACGTGCAGTTGCAGATTGACTTTTACCCATCATATATCAATGGCCAACGAGGGAGAGGTGTTGACAGAGACTGAATGCCCACCCACCTCGTTTAGATTTGGATTATTTATTGTGCAAACAACATTAAACTTTTAGATGTATGTGGATAAAATATTTTACTTACCTTTAGGTAGAAGGGGAATAAGAGTGTTGAAGCTACCACAGTTGTCAGCCCAGCCATGTAGACACAGCACAGGACGGCCATGATCAGGACCCCAAATTTTCCCTTTGATCTCTCCCCAGGGGACAGGTACAGACAGTTCTAGGGGGAAGTGGGGACGCACAGGAGGATTTTGAGAATGACCACACTCATGACCTGATATATCCTACATATAAGCATTATGCATATCTAGCTATGAAGTACAGTGAGGTTTGAAGGTTACATTACATATACAATACTTATCAGTATGTTAAATTATATTTTTATTATATTATATCAACCTAATTATATTATATGGATGAGTTGAGCCTTTGTCTACGGTTTCGTATCGGTATCAGTAATATCCCTAATAATCCTGTTAGTTGTTTTTAGTTAGTTTATGTGATTAGACTGTTTATAATGGAACTGGGTACAGCACAAAATGTAACACGAATGAAAGAGTCATTCAAAGAAAAAAATGTAACACGTTACCCGTTTGTTTCATTGGAGCGGTAGACAGGTGTCTGACGTTCCGAAAAACTCGTATCATCGAAGAACACGTGGAGTACTACGCAATGCAATTTATAAGTGTAAATTGCTTTAGACCGTATCAAAAAGGAAACAGAAGAGAAATTTCAACTTTGGAAATTAAGTTTGCTTTGGCCGACGAGTGACAGGGTTCCGTGTTTGCTACGCCACGTGATTAAAACACAAGAAATGATTGGACAAACAAGAACGTTAGAGCTACGGCGTGACCAATCACTGTTTAGAGAAGGAGGGGATAACCTTTCACCAATTAAGCGCAGTTCTCAAACCTTTTTCACTGAGTATCATCTTAAAAACCGGTTCGCTCTTCAAATTTCACCATAATGAACTAGAAAACTAGACAACAGTTTTATTATTTTAATTTTCTTAAACAATGTATTATTCAAGGGGAAGTAGATATCAGAACCTTCTTTTTAAATTAGCGTATTACCTTTGTCAGCTGCTTACTCAAATCGAATTTGTATTATTTTAAAAATATTCTTTCAAAACATGGCATCTATTCACCTATTCTGTGCGAATTCGCAAGAATTTGAAGTGTTGGAGCCTATCCCAGCTGCGTTCAGGCAAGAGGGGGGTACACCTGAACTGGTTGTCAGCCAATCACAGGACACACATAGACACTCATTCGCACTCACAATCTCAAATTTTGGCCCCCAAAAAAGAGTTAGCGTGACAATATGGGATAAGTCCTCAAATAATTATTCAATTACAGTAATATATGTATTGAACATAACAGTGAAACAAAAATAGATTTTGACAGGTCCATTCATCGAACGTCTTCCATTGTTCCGAGGCTAGGTCATGGGGGCAGGAGTTGAAACAGGGAAGCCCAGACTTCCCACTTTCCTGCCACTTCATACAGCTTTACAGCTTTTCACTTTAACTCTTAGGGTGAGCCCAGACACCGTGCAGAGGAAACTCGTCATCAAATCATGTACAGTTCCATAGCGTTGCTAAAATAGAATCACAATGATAAACACATTAAAAAATATATGTTTCGGTTGTCAGTCACAAGGGAGTACTAATACTGTATGATTTAATCTATTTGTTTTTAGTACTTTATTTAATCAGGATCATAATGAAGATTATAAAAACGCAGCCATGCACTTTGTTGTTGGACTGTTTTTTTTAAAGCTGTTTGGAGGGACGTGCGTGATGGTAGGAGTTCTGAGTAGGGGCTGGGATATTTTGGTGATGGGACAGAGGGAGGGAATATATAAGCCTTAGGGTCGATGAGAGGTCGTAGCAAGAAGAATTGGATAACGTAGCAGGATCATTTGTATTTTCACAGGTAGGTTTTGCCATGTTACCGGCTTCCTCATTAGAAAGTTACATTTTATTGGATGACAATTTATCTTTGGGGATTAAAAATTAAATATGCACGTGTTTTAAGAAGGCGCCACACAATGCAGCTGCATTGAGGTCAAAGCTGAGGTAATGTATTCATCGAGACTTTCATGCAACGCCTAATGGCTGCTGGCCATTAAATGTAATACTGGAACAAAAGGATAATGGTCCTGCTTTTTTCTCCTCTTTTCCCTTTGAATTTCTCTCCAATTAGTTTTGTATTCCCCAGTGTTCTCTAATCTTTTCCACACACAGTTTCCTCAAACATATCCTTAAGTCATGGCTGACTTTGACACAATTCTGAAGTTTTGGGCGCCAGTTGAGGCGGACTTGAACACATACGGAGGTCTGGTTCTAACTCGGTAAGTTGCTTTTGAGATAAGATGCAGTCCAGGATGAAAGGTTAATCGATAAAAGCCAGCAACCCAGTGTACTTTCTCTTCACAGCTTATTCACTGAGCACCCTGAGACCCAGAAGCTGTTCCCCAAGTTTGCAGGAATTGCCCAAGCCAACCTGGCCGGAAATTCGGCCGTTTCTGCCCACGGTGTCACAGTGCTGAAGAAACTGGGGGAGCTGCTGAAAGCCAAAGGCAATCACGCCAACATCCTCAAACCTCTGTCCAAGACCCACGCCACAAAACACAAGATAGCCCTCATCAATTACAAGGTCATCTTGAAATATGTTCCAGGAGTGGTGTTACAAAAGGGATTTCAAGTCCAAATGACAAAGGTCACTCCAAAAAGTTGATGTTCTTCTTGGCCAGGAACTGTCAGATGCTCAGGGCATTGAAAAGTTGCTCGGCCACATCTCCTCAAGTACTGAATGAAGCAAACAAGGCTGTTTGGGTTTTAAATCTCTTTTGTGAAATGAGTCCTGGAACATTTCTGACACGCCTCGATGTCCTCCCTGATCGTGTGTAGTTAATGTGTGGTCTTATTTGCTATCTGACTTTTGTACAGCTGATCACAGAAGTCATCGCAAAGGTCTTGGAGGAGAAGGCAGGATTGGACAGCGCCGGGAAGCAGGCTTTGAATAACGTGATGGACGTCGTCATTGCCGACATTGATGCAGACTACAAAGAGCTGGGCTTTGCCGGCTGATGTTCAGTTTGCAGAAAGAAATATGGCTGTTTGAAAATTTGTCAACCTTTAGGGGTGCTATTTTTTTTTTTGAATGAAGATTATATGTAGCAAAATAGATGAACCACTACCAAAATAGAGTTTGCTGTGCATTGGACAGACATTGCACAAAAGTGTGACACACAGAATGAAATGTTTTATGTTGTGCATGTTTGTAAGTGTTCAGTAATAAAACCAAAAAAAAAAAATGAAGCCTGGCTTTATTGACTAATGGGATGCAAACTTTACCCCAGTTGGGGGGTAGGCAGATTTAAGGAAACTAAATTGAATCAGAATCATCTTTATTGGCCAAGTATGTAGAACACACAAGGAATTCGTCTCCGGTATAACACACTGCATTAGTATCATCATAAACAAGGACATGACAAATAAGTATGGAAGGACATTTCGTAATGTAAGTGAACCGTAGTGCGGTGGTACCACCCAGTGATAACTGTGAGACAAGATGTTTAAAAACATTTTTGAAGGACTTGCTGTTGACAGAAACATTACATCATAGTTGCTCAGGGTTGAATCTCTTGTTCAGTGGGCTTTAAAATGCCACCGTATGCAAAAGGCCATCACGGTTGCTCAGCGCTCAGGTAATGACCAATCATGGCCCAGGTTGTGAATGTCACCTGACCAAAACAGATGAGTCATGTTTGGTCGTTACCCACACTGATCAAATGCAATTTTTAATGAGGAATAAATCCTTCATTTTGTCAAATCTTTACTCTGGTCTAATTTGATACATACACTATTAATCTCGAGTCGCAACCCTCTCATTCCTGCAAACCACTGTGTTGGTTGACGGCTTTAAAATTAAGCAATAAAGCAGGCAAGGGAAAGACATCAATCCAAAAGTTAACGTCCAATTGCAAAACAAATGCTACCAAGGACACAGGCAGAGTAAATGATAAGCCCCTTTCAGGACCATGTGACAAAAAAATACAGTTACTCAAGTTTCTCAAATAAATGTGTTGCTGACAAGTGCTGTAAAAAAAAAAAAAAAAAGACTAAAAAATATTGATCCTGATGACAATTTAATATAAAACAAAATGTTAGCCTAACATCATAATTAACAAAAATAACAAAACACAACTGACCTATTTTGGGAAAAACAGCTTGAGACTCTCATTGTTACAGTCTTAAGCTATTTCCATGGTTAGCTAATCCGTGTTGAATGATTTCGAAGTAAAACAAAAATGGTGGAAATATGTCAGCCACAATTCCAGACATACTAAGTTAGGGAACGGGACAAGTTTGGCTTTTTGGGCCTTCTGTTGGAAACAAGATGACTTGGTAAAACGTCAGGCATATTTCGATTCATTTCCAAAGAGCATCAACGCTGACACTACCAGCAACATTCCATACACGCTCTTGTCCCACCCACCATGTCTGGCTCCACGTACGTGAACTTGAATTATGGATAATTGCCATGATGATAAGCTATTAATAGTGAATGTGAATCAGCGCAGGAAGCAGACGTGAGATGTGGCACAACCACCCACACTCACTGCAGTTCTCTATCTGATGCCATTCAAATATCTGGAAAATAAATCCCTTCATTGGCACCAATGTTATTTCTGACCATTTTTTGGGATATGCTACAACTTCTACACATCACTAAACAGCGCACTGGATATTTTTCACATTCACACTTTTCCTAGAATTTCATCTTCAAGAAATTGTCCTACTGCATCATGCTTGATATTAGCATGCTACATGTCAGGCTGCCTCTTGAAAGAGTGTCAAAGGAAATTGTGTTTATACAGTATATTGTTCTATAATGTTAATTTTGCCAAGACAGTTCATCTTCCAAAATATCATATTTTGCTCAAACTAGTGACAATTTGAAACATTTTGGGAGCCAATCCATCCAATAAATGGTTGTAAATGCAACACCATCTCAACAGGAAAACTGGCTAACTGTATTAAATATATTGGCAAGAGGCATTGTTACAACAGCGACTCAAACTACCAAACCCAAAATCTTTTGTTTAAGTTTCTTCCCCAGAAGTTTGGGCAGACTAGAGATGGGTACCACTGTAGTCAATGCAGCTCTAGCACACGCTCAGTTCACATAAATACATTCGTATTAAGCAGAGAAAAGGACAAGACTAATTTGAGCAAAAGGGCATTTTAATACTTTATGTTGACATTTAAAAAAGGAGCTTGACCAACACTGCAGTAATTTTATTGAGTCAGTTATTTTTAATGATTTGGGGATGAGTTCATCTTCCTAGCGATATTAGAATTTATGTTCTCAACTTTTTATTTTCACCTTTCGTGACATTTCTCTTTTAATGTTCTATTTTTGGGCATATTCACGAGGCACTGCATTTTGGGTTGTTATTAAATGGGAGGGAATGGAATAGCTTGATCAGAATCCAGTTAATGGTAACCAGAAGCCTGACTGGGCTCTATAAAATTGTTTTTAAAAAATGGCATTTAATTCCCCACTTCCACTCATTTTTTTTCTCTTTTAATGGTCAAATTTCCGCCATGAATGTTAAATGAAAGACACTTCAGAGCAAGGATTCTGAAATTACCCGTCAAATTCCTCAGCCCCCCTCGTATGCCTCCAGTGTCTTGCTGCATGCTACAAAACCCACAGATGAACATGAATGACTGATAACTGACATGATGACAACCTATTAATAGCAAGTGCACACGTGCATCAATGCGGGATGAAGACGTGACATGGGGCACAAAGACCGTCATCAACAAGCCACCCCTGGGGGTCCTGCACGGCGCTTAAATATTTGACACCATTTAAAGCCTCTTTCACGGGTAGAAATCAGTTTATGTGGAAATATGATCTTGAACATGTTCTATTTGACTCCTGGATACAGATTGGACAGAAATACACACAGACGAAACAGGCTGATTTGAGAACGGCACTGCATTATATATACTACGAGGTGTTCTTAATGGGTTGATTTTTAGCTCAATAAGGTCAGCGAGTAGAAATGCCTCACAAGTATGATGAGTGCAGTTCACATCCATGACAAAGCCTTGTTATTTGTAAGGGATTGTGAAGGTGTACCGACTATTGCCAGATTTGGACAAGACTGTAAATAAATAAAAGGTCATTGACGGCAGAGTACAACCACAGAGAAGATAATCATGTAAAAGTCAGAGAGTTTGCCAGTCCGATGGCGGTAACTAATCAAAATCCGCTTCGTTAGTGTTTGAGGGCGCTGTGCACATTGTCAGGTTGGACAGATAGAGTGCTGTCGTCATGGGAACGAGACCGGCCGCTACCTTCAGGATGGTCAGCAATCTCTCCGAGGCGTTGCTCGCACCATCTGCCGTCTGCAGGGGACAAATATTAACACCGCTGCCACAGCGGAGAACCTAAAATCGATTGAGCACAACATGTACTCGCTCGTTTCTTTCTTTCTTTTTAAGATCTCTTTCATTTGGGAATAATATTGTTTGTTTTCCCATTTTCTTCATGCCTGGATTCTCCATTTTCAGCAGTCTTCAGAGATTATATCCCAATTCAGGGGCTGCAGCGAAAGCCTACGTGTACATGTACGGGACTTCAGCTTGCAAAGTCCCATTTATTTTTCCAGGATTGAGCAAACGTGATTAAAAAAAAAAAAAGCAATTGACACATTCTGGATTTGTCAAGCGTATGTATGGAATAAGCAAAGTTGTCACTAACCTGATCCTCTGCAAAGAGCAGTGTGCAGCGTAAGGACGCAGCCAGCCCTCTGAGGGTGTCCAGGCGTTCTGGGGGGACGGCGGCATTGCGTGCTACGAGTTACAAAAGAGACATGCAGCAAAAGTTTTGGCTTCAAAATTCTGTCCTTTGCAAACAACAACACAGAAACGTGGGCAGCGTAAATAATGACAAGCCCAGATGAGTTTGATCATCCCTTTGATATACCGTTGGTGGCCATGAAGCAGACTTTTCCAAGAAAGTATCCCGGGTCCAAATATTCGAGGGAAGCTTGGGCAGATTGCAGACTGTGACAAAAAATAAAAATAAATAAATAAAATAACCCAGTGAAGGCCACCATTGCAAGCTTATTGTTATTATCATCGTTATTTATTTATTTAAGACCTATAAATAACTACCTATAGATAGTTGAACTGACATTTCATAATTTTTCTTAAGCGGAAAAGAAAGTGCTTAGTGCATCTATCTGACAGTTCTGAGGTTGTGGGTTTGAGTCTTGGCCGTGGCCTTTCTAAGTGGCATTTGCATGTTCTCGCCCTGCGGTTATAATATATATGGAGGTTATTAGCACACAGACTTGGAAACATGGTTTTAAAGACATGCAGTACCTGAGTTCAGAAGTGAGGTTGACGATAAAAACCACCAAGTCTATCCTGGGGCGACTGTGTTGGTTCTTGAAGGGCAGAGGGAGACTCTTTGCTAGTCTCCTGTTTGAAAACCAACATTGTTAAGTCGGACTTCAGACTGAAAAATACCAATCTGATAAACAGACACGTCCAGTTGTCAATTTAATAGGTATGAGTTGGGCCATCGCTCCGGAGGTGGAGGAGGAGAGAGTGTCTTAATGTGTCCTTGAACAAGACATTGAGAACTCCTAATTATGCACAATGGGGCACTTGGCAGTGTGCATTTGCAAGCCGCCATCAGCCAGGATCATATAAAGTGGCCCCACTGCTGCTCAGGAGCCATACAAATACAGTCCATTGGGCAGGGTAGAACTAATGCAGCATAAAACAATTAGTTCCTTATGAGGGCAATAATGGCCATTTTATTGAATCAGAACACTGTCACAGCTCACTAAGTCAGAGACTCCAAAACGACGATTAAAATACATTTTTAGAGTAATATCAGCAGTTTGGGGGATGAAGCACTACTCACACATTCAACGTGACTGCCGTCTCCTCCACCAGAACTTCAGCTAATCTCTGCTGAAACTCTTCTTCTCTTTCCACCAGCTAAAGGAGGGGGGGGGGGGGGGGGGGCGGGTGTCAGCATGAAGCATCCTTTCCAAAATTGTTTTCGCAAAGTAAACTACTTTCATGCCACATGACAGAAATCAGATATTTACTGTTGAGAAGACGAAATTCTATGCATTTGTACAATTAAAAATGAAACTAAATGCCATATAAACGATTCATTGACATCATAATGATCAGCGATTAGTTTTCTCCGGGTGCTCCGGTTTCCTCCCACGTTCCAAAAACATGCATGGCAGGCTGATTGAACACACTAAATTGTCCCTAGGTGTGAGTGTGAGCGCGCATGGTTGTTCGTCTCTGTGTGCCCTGCGATTGGCTGGCTACCGGTCCAGGGTGTCCCCCGCCTACTGCCCGAAGACGGCTGGGATAGGCTCCAGCATCCCCCGCGACCCTAGTGAGGATTAAGTGGTTCGGAAAATGGATTGATGGATAGTTGCTGACTACGCATTGCACGCACCTCTAAATTATTTTTTTAATAATTAGGCACATTTTTCGTCAATGGACGCTACAGCTTCTTGTTTGCTTTCAAACTTAGCTTGTAGCAGACGAGTGCACTTTTTCAGCATGTCGTCTCCGATCCACTGGTGAAAGGACACCAGATTCTCTCCTCTTTCATCTATAACTGCTTCAAACAACAAATTGTATGCAGAAAAAGTGGTTAAGTTTGCATGACTGTCTGTATTTTATGTGTTGTGTTGTATTATTCTCTTATTTTATGTTAACTGTTGCCGGCCAGGTGGCCCAACGCATCGACCTCACAGTGCAGAGGTATCAGGTTCAATTCCAGTTCCGGCCTCCCTGTGTGGCGTTTACATGTTCTCCCCATGCGTGGGTTTTCTCCGGGTACTCCGGTTTCCTCCCACATTCCAAAAACACGGACTACGTTAAAGGTTTCTCAGAATAACTAGGAAACAGATAAATACATCATCTGACACTTTATTTCCATGAATCTCTGCAGCTTTTAGAATTTTAAATGATCACGTCTACCACGTTCCTAGAAAATCACAATGTCCCACCAGCGAGTTACTCTTCAAACAGACCCGCTGGCTTCTCATATGGTCCTTGGAGGCTACCTGGTGGACACTGACACCACATCGGTGACTAAGCTTTACTTTTTAATTGCAGATAGTGTTCGTGCACAATAATGTTCGGGGAATTCGGACAGTTCGTATTTCGACACTTCGACGATTGTAAATGTCATTCTTTCATTCTCAGTTTATATTTACATTGACCCATACCTGTGGACTCTTGCGCATTTAAAACTACTTTTCACACAAGACGGTTTAATTCTACGCCGTAAATGAAGCTCTAAAGACTTACCAATATGGTAGCGGTGTTCAGAGCAGGCCGCCTACTAAACGGTTTCAGTAACGACATGGTGAATCAAATGTCACAAGGACGTTTTTAAGTGTGCATTGGTTTGCTGTAGCATTCTCCCCGCGCCATTTTTTTTCCGGTTGCGCGCTTCTTTTCAAAATACGGGTGACGTCATTAGGCTTCTGCATGTTTTAAAACCTCACTGTCACCCAGTGGCCAGAAAGGAGTACTACATCACTCCATCGCGTGTCATATCCAGTGCGGGTTTTTTAATTTAGACAAGATACACTTTAATAATTTCCTCAACGGATTAGGTGATAAATGCCATAACCAGACATTAAAAATCAGCCCGTTTCAAATTCTTTGATTTTTTTTTTGTTAATCCATTGTAAATTCTGTACAAAACTGTACAATAAAGACAGAGAAAAGGTGCACAGTGTAGTACATTGCATATCGAGCAGAAAGTTTATTTCATTGTGGCAGCACAGCAAAACAGAAGCCCTTCACCAACCGCAGCAGACAGCACACCCGTGCCACACGATAGGATGTAAACATGCACGTCACATCAGACACTGAGCAGAAGCTGTTTGATGAGTCGTCAAGTTTAATTTCCAAGCGTCTTTATCTTGAATTAAAGGCCAATGTTCAACGCCTGTACCAGATTTTCCAAATGGCTTCAAGTCAGTAAACAAAAGAACAAATACAAGGGTCTCTTGTCATTCTAACCCCAGACCAAAATGTACTGTAGTGGTTATGCATCATTTAATATTTCCAACCCCTGTAACAATCAGCCACACCTACTGAAACTTAAGAGTCCTCATGGGGATAAAAAGAGAAACATTGAAAGCTGAACTAATGACTTTAAAAGAAATCAGCATGTTGTGAGGAAAGTTAAACAGACCTCCCACAGGGTCAAAACAACCTGGCATAAACAAATTCAATTCAAAGTCGTATAAAAGTTGCTCTGCCTCGTAAATTGACAACATCCCTTCATTCCCCAATTAACTTTCCACCCTGCTAATGTACACATGCCACTTTGAACATAAATTCATATGTTGATAATTGCTGAACAATACAATGTACTGACATCAAGAGATGTGTTCCATCCTGCCCCTTTCTGTCCTTCAAATCTCTCCGGACTCCCGCTCCTCGGAGCTGGAATGTCGGTCCCGCTCTAAGGACAGGGATCTCTCCCGCTCCCTCCCCATGTCTGGTGAGGTGGACCTCTCCCGGTTTTCCCAGTCTTTGTACTCCGCCCTGTTGTTTCGCCACTCCTCCAAGGCGCCCTCCTGACTGCGCAATTGGGGGAGGGAGGGTTCAAGGTCACGGGTGTGTGATGATCTTTCTCTGGAAGACCTGTTGGAAGAGGAGCTCGTTGAGAGACTTGCTCACCATGCCATGTTTATTGCAATTAACCATACGATAGTGATTTATTCAAACCATTCATTTATCGAAATTCTTTTAAATTCTATAATTATATTTGAACAAGTTTTTCGAAAGAAAAAAAAGTAGGTAAGACTACCGTTAAGGGAGCAGATCTATAAGCTGTATCGTTAATAGTAGTAGTATCATTAAAATATTAACGATACCCATCTCTACGCATGTTGGTCAAATGCCTTTCACTGCAGAGCTAAAAAAAAAAAAAGATATTGAAAGTCTCCTTTAAAAGTGTTTCATCCACTACAAAGTGTCTCTTGATTACCCCTCAACAGCAAATATTCTCATCTTTCTGTAGTCCTTCAGGAAGCATACGCCTATCTTTTTAAATCCAAATATGTCATTTGCAAATTTCTGCTTTTAATTAGGAAAAGAATGGTCAACACGTTTCACTATTTTCTGACATGTTAAAGTTTAAAAGAGCAACTGAAGCACAGTATGCGTGCATTTTCTGCACTGTCAATTTGAAACATCCCTTTTGTATAATAAGGATGGAAATTTGGAAAGAAAGTTTTTATCAAATGTGTAAATGTGATTCATCGATTAATCGTTAGTGAGCAGCTCTAAAATTGAAAAAATGTCCAGCTACTTCATTTGATGGGCATTGGACTCACTCGTGGATAATCTGTATTGAAATCAGCAGCATAAAACCCCAATCAAATTTTTGAATTGAATTGAATACAACTTTATTGTCAAATGTGCTGTACGTATGTGTAACATACCGCACAGATGAAATTTCTTCCCTCTCAACATAAAACAAGAGGAGCCGCTGCGGGTGTCCGCGCCGCCATCAAAAGAAAAGTTAACAAAAAAAAAAAGACAAAATAATAGAACACCCTTACTCGGTGCAAGCAGAAACTGTTATGTCATCTGACATTTCCACCGGAAACGCTGTTGCACACTGCGGTGCATGAGATCCATTTGTTGTTGTACTTAAACCCAGAAACCAAATTGCTGTCATGCCTCTCACCACATGTTACCTAAACTCATCGATCATCTTAGATTAAATGTGTTTTTTTAAACTTGTTCTTTGGCTTTTCAGAAAACATATTCCAAAATGTCATCAACATGAAAAAAGCCAAAACGTGATAACCATAGAACTGAAAATTGAACTTTTTATGACGTAAAAAAGCACCACACGTCTCTGTACTGACTGCTCAGTAATATGCCTGAACCACCATTCAAATTTTGACGGCTGGTAATGGCCACAGAACCGAAAATAGAAATCAATCCTCCCACTACTTCTATCAAAGATGATTTTACGTTGCACTATTAGCAGTAGTTAACTTGCTCTCCACTTGTCTGGTGGTTAAAAATAATCAAATGTGCCCGTAAAGTTAATAAATGTTTTATGATGGCACAGATTATGTGTATAAAGGGTGTCCACAAAGTCTCTTTACAATTTAATCCCCACTTTATAGTGTGGAAACTATCCAACCCACTATTTTTTATTATGCTCATTAAGGTCGCATGTGATTTGGAGTCAGCTGCCTTTGGGCGTAAGGTGGGGTAAACCCAGGGATGGCCGGGGCCGATCACAGGGGCTGGTGGAAGCGAATGGTGACCCCATATAAAGGTGCACCATACAAGGCAAATATAATCTCCACCCTTTTTTTCCCTTCTTCAATTTGTAACGTGCCGGTTTTAAACCCCCCCATTACATTCTCCAGAGGCGTTACAGACAGTGGGTATTATACCTCTTCACGTACTTGTTCAAATGGCAAGTTTTTGTGGTCTACAATACAAGAGAGCGAATGATACTTTATTTGGGGATAATTATGAGAGGCATTTTAAATGGTGGCAGGTGAGTGCTGAGCCCCATTGTAATTAAATGTAATGAGGATGTGCAATTTTTCTACCACATTACGGTGCCATTTTTTTCTCTCCCCCCCAAAACGGATGTTTGACTAATCTTCCAAGACTGAAGAGGGAATGCCACTCTGCAAGGGAAGGTTTTTAATGTTTCGGGTGTTGTCCCACCTCTTTCTCTTGTGCCGGTGAGAGTGCGAGTGTGAGCGGTGTTTGTCCTTGTGTCGATGCCTCCTCTCTCGCTCCCGGTCTCCGCCTTCCTCTCGAGAATGAGAGGAGCGGTGGCGTCTTGACCGGTGGGAGGACGAACTGCCTCCGTCCCTACGTTTGTGCGTGAGGAAATTGATCAGACATATCACTGTGGCGTTAGTATTTGACTAATTGATTACATGTAAAACTATAGCAGTTGTACCTGTATCGGTCTCCGCTTCTGGATCGTGACCTGGATGGGAACACGTAATCATATAAAGACTATTATACCTGATGGCAGGACAGGATAAGGCAGCTGGGGGACATCTTACCTCCTGCGCTCACGCTCTCGTTCCCATTCTCGTTCTCTCTCCCGCTCCTCTCGCTCCTTTTCTCGTTCCCGTTCCACCTCCCACTGCTTATCCCGTTCATCATCTCGTTCTCGCTCCTCTCTGCGCCTGGTACGCATTTTTTCTTGTTTTTCCACAACTGCTTTCTGCATTAAAAATGGCACCGGGAACAGACATTCACGTTTCAGAAACATTGAACATTAAAAAGACACAAACACGTTGAGTTTTTGATCATTTCGTAGAGATCCGCTTTTAGAAAAATCTTTGAGTGAAGCGAGTCCTAAATAATATGCTGTAGCACAACAATGTGTTTCGAGTTCAACTGTGCACCAGGAAGAAATTGTACCATACTTCTAAATTAATTCTTGATTACAAAAATTATCATTCTGATAGATTTCAAGTAGGGTTGGGTGATAAATCAAGCAATCTATATGTATCGTGAGACACATGATCAATATCAATAGAAAATGTTTGATGGAAAAAATAATTGTTTCCCAAGTATTTTGTACGATGCACACGTGCCGAAATAAATTCCCATATTTCTGTCTTTACTTTGCTTCTTGAGATAATAAGCAGTCAAACACTCATTGCAGTGGTTAAACAATAAGAAATCACACATTAAAAAATGTTAAATATCAAATTGAAAAATAAAATGTCAGTCTTTTTACTTCTTTTGAATAATTAAAAAAAAATCCATAATTACTGCGCCATAATTACCCAGTCCTATTTTTGAGAATAAAATAATTACAAAAAAATATGCGCCTTTGTCAATAAAGGTTGGCAAACACTCCAACATTCAAACATTCCAAAGTGCGTCCGCTGCATATGTGACTCGAGTGAAGTGCCTTACCCTGAGCTTTTCCAGTTTCTCACGGATTTCAATGAAGCCCAGGTGAAGTTTGCCCCCAAAGTGGTCAGCAAGACGCCGGTCATTGTCATGTAGACCCAAGTAGGCTGAGCACACTTCACACACTCGCAGCTTTTGCTGCTGAAAACTGGAGGCTGGCATTGAGTTTCTGTAAATATCCTGAAAAAAAAAATCAGGGGATAACAAGACTTTTGTATCTTAATTGTAATTGAGAAGCACCTCAACATTCCCATTAAGACTTAAATCAGTCATCCTGTCTTCTAACCTCAGCTTCTTTCTTCATCATGCGGGTCGTCTCCACCTTTTCAAGCAACTGTTGGGCCTCATCCACGTTGCCCTCGCCTCCGAGCTGCTCGGCGCTAGCAAGCAGCTTCCCGATCTCCTCGTTCAATTCGTGGACACGTTCAGCCTAACCAAGAGATCAGAATTATTGTTGCAGTGAATGGAGTTAATTTGTTGGTTTTGATTTGGGCGGTGTTAGCGCCACAGTTGTCACCTTTGTCGTTACTTCAGCACTAATCTCATCTTGAGTCTCTGCTAATCTCTTCTTGGCCAGCTCGGTCCTGCGGTCACAGTCGGCGATAAAAGACTGAAGGTGCTCAGCAGCCTGAAAACCAACATGCAAGATCTTTTGGTCAGTAGCTATGTGCCACTGTGGTTTCCTTTGATGAAAATGCATGATATAGCTGTAAAGTGCAGCGGAACCTATGTGGGGGTCTTCTTCACTCCTGGGGGGGTCGCAGGAAATCACAGGTGTGTGTGTTTTACCGTAATCTTAAGAAGACAGGAGGGTTTGGTTAAGAGTGTGTGTCAACGCTCAGATCCTACCTCAGCCTGGTTCTTACCTTAGATTGTATTTGTGGTTGCACATTTAAGACTACAATCCTTAATTCCTCATTTAACAAAAAGGGCAACTAAGTTTCTCCTCATGGGATAGGAGGGTGAAACCCACAGTTGTCTAGCGTGGACTAAGTGGGTGATGACAGGGAAATAGCAGTATACTGTGATTACATTTTTTTTAATGGTATAATGGATGGACTACTGACCTAAAACAACATGGTGTGACTAACTTTTTAACAGTGACGCTGTAGGCGTACTGCTTTTACCTCTATATACGTTGCGTGGTGCATATTCTTCATTTCAAAGTTGTAGATATTATTTTTAAAGGCATCGACCCTTGGCGTATTTGATCGTACAGGTTTCACTCTTACTGTGTGATGTCACGTTTGTACGCTACGTGCAAAGGCTTCCATGTCTTGAGGGCAGGTGGTCAAGTGAGACTGAGGTCAAGTGGCAAAACAGTCGCAAAGTCCGCTTTGTGTTCATAACAATGGCGAACACCTATGCTGTTCACGGTTGCTCTAATCGCTCAAATAGAGATCTGAAATCTTACTGTGTGATACTGGCAGTAATTCTAGACCGGGGATGGGGGAGCGAATAAGTTGTGTGAGAGATGATGAGCACAATGGCTTTGAAATCTTTGACATGATCACTTTACACGATGACAACATACAAGGACTGATCACTTTGTCAGGGACTGTTTCATATGCGGCTCGCGACCAAAGCTAGTGTGAAATGCTTTGACGTACAGCAAGAAGTTTATCCAGAGACCAATCATTTAACGAATTACATTTTATACCATTAGAGTAGTGATCAACATACTGTGTCACGAGACAAAGATCCTTGTGGTGTTCTTTCCCTCCAACCAACTTCAGTTTTTCTATAAATGACTTCAAATGACTGGTTCCAAAGCGTCAATGGATAGGTGTTCCAATAGGGACCTTATTCACAAAACTAAACATAAGTAGACTCAAAACTAAACAAAGATAACTCTAACAATATTAAGATAAGGTGTGTCTTCTTGTTTTCCTTTTGTGTGCATGCCTTTAAAACATGGTGACGAGAAACTAAGCTTTGTGGTTAAAGTGACATCAAAGTTAAGCGTCTATACTGAGTGTTAATAGCAGGTCATTTTGACTTGTATATCCCCACAGTAGACTTAATGACTCACATCAAGCTCAAAAAAGTATTCATGCTCCTTCGAGGCAATCTCAAAGTCTGCTCTGAGGGCCAGGTCATGGACTTTCACACACTCACCAAGGTCCATTCTCTATAAGGACAGAACAAATGAGTGCATAAAAAACAGCATTCATAACCGTATTCGATGCAGTACATGTGCACAAGCGAGTGAGTGATACTCACAGTGCCCGACAGTATGTCATGAGGGCAGGAATCCAAAAGGTGACTTTTACACACCCGGTCATCTGAGAATTTGATTCTCTGCCTCATGGTGTCTCCTATTGAAAGACATTTTAAAGCATCACTGTCAATATCATACTCACCACTTTGCACTTATACTATAAAAAAGTAATTTTGCATCATTAGACAACATTTGTCATTATAGACGAGTGTACATTTGGTATTTTTCACTTTGAGTTACAAATATTGTTGTAGATTACTGTATATGTATTTTGTGTGTATTATAACCCCAAATTCAACCTCTGACAACGCTTTTTTTTTTTAGATCTAAGATCATGTTGATACATCCTCAATGGTACGCTTTTTGTTCGACATTATTTACACGAGTGTTTATGTGTTAAGTAAACATTGCTAAGGTATTCCAGGTCTCTCGCCGGATGGCAGAAGTCAAATTTAATTTAAGTGCACTCCGTCGAGCCACACACAGGCGTAACTATCGTGTAGGTTCCCACGAAAATTGAATGAAAGCCCGTGGAGTCATGAAAAAAATAATCCACACAACATTTCAACTTTATTTTAAAGCCAACTTTAATACTAGACTTGACATGTGAACAACAGGTAGCTAACTAGCCTCATGACTGGCAAAGCATGCGAGCCCTAGTTAGCAGTGCAGCTTACGCTAGCACCAACACAAATTCAACGGCACAGGCTAATGTTAGCACACAACATGAACTCCTGTCGTTAGACTCTATTTGGCGACACGCAACAAATGTCATGCTTACCGTCTCTCCCCGTCCCCATGAGCTGGTCCAGCATCGCTCGCATCTGAGCCTGGGCCGACATCTTTGTGGCGAGTAAGTCCCTTCTCGGCCGCGGTCCTCACACATGTAACCCTCCTCGGTTTCCTAGGCCTCGCTCCCCAACTTTCTCTCCCACAAGTAGAAACTTTAAGCCAGGAAGCTGAGCGTGTCCTGATATATTTTAGTACTCGTGGGCGTCGTTGAAAAACACCCCACTCAAAAAAGTGACTTTGTGACCGGGTTGAAAGAAGGCTAAGTGCCTGTTTAAAAACTGGCGGAGTAACCAGGTCGTGTGGAGAAATGATAGAGCGTTGACTACACGTCAACGCAGGCTAGGGCAGGCTTTGGTTTAAATTGGTTAAATCTATGCTCTAAATAAGTCACAACTTCCTTTGTAACATTGTGTATGATTGTCGCCCGTCGGCTTAAAGTTGGCAAGTTTAGCTTCGGCGTCCTTTCTTCCGTCTTTCGACTTCCCGTCCCCGCGCGTTCTCGCGGAGACAGCGCGCGCACTGCTACTTCCGGCTTGAGGCAGTTGCTGCGCGTTTACCTACAGCAATCGTCTTTTTTTCATATTTTGCAGTAAGGTTTTATAGTTTAGCTACATAAATGCTGTATAAACAATATGTATATTTCACCTCCACTGGAGTTAAACATAACTATACTGTGAAACAGCTCTACTTTTAACACACGAATAAATATATTGTGAATTAAATTGTGGTTGGTGACGATAGTGAGTAATACGGAGTTCGAAGGTCTTGGTTTAACAGCATTTAAAAAGTCATTCAACTTCGACCTGGTGTATGATAAAGGCTGCAAATGAAATCCGACGTCATCAAAAGGAAACACCCAGTACGTCATTTAGTGACACCACCCACAGTTTTGACACAGGGAAAATGGCGACGAGTGTTTTACGGTTCTCCCTACGACCTAAAGTCGGGAACGCGGGCCTGCTGGGTCGTAACAACGCTTCGAAAACATCATATCTAAACAAGACGGCGCAAACCAGAAGTGCGGTTTCATCGTCGTCGGGGGCAATCCTACCGAAACCGGATAAAGTAAGTGTTTTGGGAGGCCGTCTTGTCAAAGCGAAGAAACATGACTAACCGGGTGGCGGAAACTAAGATATATGACATCTCCTTTGGCCAATCGCTGTGCTGATATGGGTCCACGTCGTCAAATGAGCCAATGAAGGCGTATTTACACAAATTAGAGGCAATACCAGGAAGTTCATTTTTTTGTCTAAAATATAATGGTGGACACTTAACGGACTCATTTCTGGAAATATGTTATTAAAATTGTTGAATGATGACTGTTATTCTTGATGAGCTTTAAAAAAAACGTTCTAAACAAATAGTGTCTTTTTTGCCCTATGCAATTTTTGGTCCAGCACAAATGTAATGCTTTCATAAGCATAAAATTGACTAATATACAGTACTATACGCCTTTATTGTTGCGTCAAGTGAATGTCATTTAATTCCCAAATATTTTTTTCACCTCGTGTTTAGATGACGAACAGGACGCACAGTACTGTTTGCTAGTTAATATTAACCTTCCCCCGTTTGATTTTAATTACTAAATTACGACCATGTGTAGTTAACATAATCCGATTAGCGCCCAAACACTAGTTGATATCATATGAAAAAAGCTTCACAGCTCATTGGATGGCACGTCACAATTCAGATGGAAACGGGCACAAAGCATACTGCGAAAGCAATCAAGTTTTGAATGAAAAGAAATGGAAATGTCTGCAATTACCTAGTCAATTACTTGACCTTAATCTGATTGAACATTCATTTCACTTTGTGAAGACAAAACCTAAAAAAAAAAGGCACTAACGAACATGGAGGAACCGAAGACAGCGGCTTCTGGTGATGTCTATGAATTTGAGATTTCAGGCTTTCCCTGATTTTCAAGAATTTTCAGCAAAGTATTAAACGATGACAATCTGAATAATGATTGTTGGTTTGTACAATTATTTTTGGTCCCTTAAAAAAGTGGAGCCACATATAAAATGTGTTGTAGGTCCTACATTCCTAACATGCTGTGGCACAGTGGTTGGGAATCGCTGTTTGAATAGAACAACGTAATGTCTGAGATGGAGTTTGAAATTTTATCATCATTTGCTCCATCTTTTAATTCTAACGTCTATATGTCCTCTTTTCCCTTGAGACGCCCTTTGGTCTCATTCGAATGACTGCAGTGGTGGTGCCATTCCTCTATGTGGGAACTCTGATCAGCAAGAACTTTGCCGCTCTCTTGGAGGAGCACGACATTTTTGTCCCGGAGGATGATGATGACGATGACTGAACTAATTTAAGACACGGTGATTTATGTGACCTTATGTAAGCCGTATACAATTTGTGCTATTTTACTTAATTGCATTGTATGATACAACTTGCCCTAACTCTTTTTTTTATTACGTACAGGGTGCATTGCTGAGGGGAAGAATATCATAAGGCAAAAG
This sequence comes from Hippocampus guttulatus, assembly GCF_054856545.1. Lineage (NCBI taxonomy): Eukaryota > Metazoa > Chordata > Actinopteri > Syngnathiformes > Syngnathidae > Hippocampus > Hippocampus guttulatus. Next base: position 8,614,296 of record NC_141269.1, on the reverse strand, counting down.
GAAAATGAGGAAGATGAGCGACACATGTCCTTCCTTCCATCCATCCACCTCTGCCCATCTCACTCCTCTGTCTTTTTGTGTGTCACCTAAACATCCATTTTGTAATTCGCTTATCTTCACAAGGGTCACGGGCTTGCTGGAGCCTTCACCTAAACATATTTCAATAATTCACATATCATGTGAAACTGACATAAAGGAAAGCATTCACTCTTGTTTGCATGTTTGCATCTTGTGAACTCAATTAAAGTGAGTCATTACAATATGAAAACGTGTCCTTGTCTTCGCATGGTGGTGTCACAAATTTTGTTGCATGACACAGTTGTTTTGTGTGGAATTTGCTTTATTTGTCTTTTACTGAGATTTCTCCTTGTTTCATTGCTTCAGTGTTCACAGCTCTCCCTCGCTCTGTCCTGTCGTGCGGCATCAACCAATGTCAAGTGTTCATTGAGAGAGTCCATCTCCAACCTGTTTCGGCACTTCAAGTCACTGAGCTCGACATAAGACTCCTTGTAGCGCTCATAGGCTGCCTCCTTCTCCTGAAAGAAAACATTTGAACAGTGGATTAGCCACTCCATGTGAATAAAATGTAGCATATATCCAGTGGCCACATCATTAGGTACATCTGCACAATTTCAAGCAAAATTCTGCTTTTAAAACATTCTTTAGTTCTGATTGTCATTTTCATATTAGTTCAAGCATATGTTACTTAAGATCATCTGCATTGGACAATTACTTTAAATTGTATTAGCAGTAGTTGGAGTCACACCATTACTATAGCAATAAAAATATAGTAACATTACATTACTCCCCCAACAACATTAAAGCAAAAAGTTCAGTCATGCAATAGTTGATACTGATCAACTCTTATGGCACCACTTTGTTTACTATTATGTAGAGCAAATATATTCTAAATGCAACAATAAACAATGAAAAACTGCATTATTATTGTTTAAAAGGCACAATTTCTATTACAGCTGTTGTCTTGGACCTCATTAGATTGTGCCGGTGTACCGATACACTGGGGCCAGTGGCGCGTCGTTTATATCCATACCTTCGTGAGAGACTGGACTTCACTTTGCAGGCAGCTGACCTGCCTCTTAAGAGAGTGCACTTCATTTTCTTTGGCTCTGAGCAGCGTCTGAAAGGCGAGAAGTTGAAGGCGCTTGATTGTGTTTTGGACTGAGGATGTGGAACAGCAGAATAAAAAAACAATGTGTGTTCCTTGAAAGCTACTTAATATACATACTCTAGATGTATTCTTTTTTTTTAATTTTATATTAGCAGGACAAAGTAGTTAATACTTGCACCAACTTGTATTAAAACTACAAAGTATTTTCCTTGCTGCAATCTTTTATAGCAGTCACAATCGCCAAAGAGTGGAATTTGACACTACACACACACACACACACACACACACACACACACACACACATACACACACACACTACACGAGTAACAAGAAAAGTAATGCTGATGAAAAAGGTACATTTATTAGATGGTATAAAAATACTGTAAAAACAATGATTCAGTACTGTGATGGACTACAATGATTTCAAGGGGTTCAGAGGTATTTCAACGAGTGCCCTATAAACGGATTAACAAAATAAATCCACCTTGATGAATGGGGATTTTATGCTTTTATGCATGGAGACAATATGGCGAGAATAAGATTCGCATTTCCCACCCTTTTGAGACGGTCCATTCGAGAGAGCTTCGCCGGTCAACCAGTAGATGGCAGTGTATACTGCTCAAAGGAACCAAACATGGGCAATTTAACAAGGCCGCGATGAAGAAAGGAGGCGTGTGATAATGATGCATCCGGGACTCATTACTGGGATGGAAGACAACACATTAAGCAAACTTGCTCAAACAATTTGTCTCTTTAAATTGGGTCCAAAATCCCTCGCGCCCATCTGCCAAATCCAAAACAAAATGCCTGGATGCGGTGGGATACACAGTACTTCCCTACAGTTTTTATGTAAGAGTCAAAATTGTGTAGGTTTGAATTTCACCACAGATTACTGCTGTCAATACCTCAACGTCTGATGCCACGTTGCCAAGGGATAGCACATCAGGTCGCTGTCCTGTGATGAAATAACGCATGCGGCTAATCTCTTCCGCCAGCTTGACTTTAAGCTCCTGCAAAAAAAAAGTAAATTACATGCTTTGATTGATGAGGTACAGTAATCTTGCACAATCAAATGGAGTGAATATAACTTAAATTGTTTAGTGCACTCTATTGAGGTATGGCCATTGACCTGGTTCTCTCTCCAAAGCTGTTGCAACTCTCTCTCTTTGCAGTCCAGATCATTTTCTCTTCTTTGGCCGCTCTGCTGGGTGAGGCTCAGCTGCAGACATTTCTCAGAGAAACGCTCAGACAACACATCCAACTCACTGTGCCACACGTCTACCGGCGGCCTGACAAACACAAATACGGCATTTGTACAGTTAATTGGAACATTGGAGACAGAGTGTCATGGTGAAAACATGATTCCTTACACATGTCCTCTGCAAGGTGCCTCCACGTGTGCGTCTCCGCCAGGTATCCGCCTGGCCTTCTCCAGCTCCTCTCTGTGGGCTGCTCTCAGAGCCCCCATGGCTGTAATAACAACATTTGCTCGTCAGAAAATGATTCCTGCCCTCATCCTCAAACATCACAAGACACGCCGATACACAGCTCACTGCCATCAGATTCCTGTTACCATGGAAGCTGTTCACTTTTTATGGCCAACTCACTGTCTACCATTTTGGGATGTATCAACCAGGATTGTAGTTGACAATCGGCAGGCATAAGCACGATAGACTTTTGACACAACCTTCAGCAGAAGCCTGACGCTCCTCCTCCAGCATTTTGTCTCTTTGTCCCTCTAACTCGCTGAGCTCTCTCTTGTGTTGCTCCTGCAGCTCCTGCACTTCTTTCCGATGGGCTGCTTCCATGGCCTCCAGCTGGGCCCCACAGGGGGCCCCGGGTCCACATGGACTGTTCACTTTTATCACTATGGCTGCGTAGTCTCTCTTCGTGCTCTCCATTTGCTTTCTCGCCTGGATGATGAAAATAGAGAGGATAAATGAAAGTACGAATGCAAGTCACTAGTAAGGGGAAAATTGCATCTTCACTTTAAAATGTTGTGAACCTAAGTGAGCAGGTCTAAGATATGAAACTCCAGCGCTGAAAATGAGTCCCACTTCAGCCCAGCAAGTAAGAGTGTCTCAATATACGTTGTCGTTTCCTCACCTCCTTCGTAAGGGCTTCGGCTGTGTTTGTTTGAACAGTGTGTGACCCGTTTAAAGTTGCGGGAGCCTTCCTCCAGCAGTCAGTTGGTGAACTGGTGACAAACGCTTCATCCTTATCAGTCCTTGACTGACAGGTCTGGGTGTCAACACGGGAATCAGAGGCCAGCCACGTGATCGTTTGATACGCCTGGACTCCGATGAGTGACTGCGCGCTCATGTCCTTAAATGACAGCCTCTCAAATTCCGTCCACTTCCTGCTGACCTCCGAGTCCATGGTGTCAATGACGGGCACAGGCACACTCCCCCTCTTCAGCTGCATGCAGTCCCACCGCCTGCCCACCTCGCTGAAGGGGACAGCGTCCTCAAACCACTTGTTCCTTTCTTCCAGCCGCTTAGCCCAATCGCGGTCCCAACCCTCCTCCTGTTCTTCTTTTCTCAGGGGGTCTGAGCTCACCTCCTCATGCACGTCCATGTCTGTTGGCAGATGGAGGCCTTCGGCTGTGCTGTTGGAACCTGCAGGCTCAAAGCCGGAGCAGGTGAAGCGAGCAACCGGTTGGCATGACGACGGGCCGAGGGAGAGGGGGTTCTCTTTCTCGCCGCCGCTTTCTGATTGGCTGAGGACAGAACGAGGAAAAGTAAAGGGGCTAATGTTACATATCAGAAGAAAGACAGAAGGGCTCGCTGCAGGCAGACCACCCAAATCTCTTTGATGAACTCGGGAGTTTCTGACTTCTTGCAACAAATAGATGACAATTTGACGAGATAATCTAATAACGCGCTTATGTTTAATTCACCTGAAAGAAATCCGCGATATATAGAAATACATACACCACGGTTGTTATTATCCCATTTACGGCACTTAAGATCTTCATCATTCAACATTAAAACCTTTATAATATATCAAAAATAGCACAAAATCAACAAATAACAAAACGATTGAAGAAAGAATGCAACAATGTGTACTCACGATGACAACGACGACGATGATGATGAAAATGCCGTAATACAGTACGTTCCTGTTTCAACACCGAAATGAAGGCGTAAAAAAATGGACAAACTTGTCATGTGTTGAAATCGACTGTCAAAAGTTCCGCCTGCATGAGCATATCACTGCGCTTTAACATCTCAACCCTTCTACATCGGTGACTTTTGTTTTTGTCAAGAACATGGCTGGCTGGCTACGTTTCTAATTTTGTATACCTGGGTGGCTCCACCAATGCTGTTTTGGAACTGAAGTGGAGACCTGTGTCAGGATGCCACTCCACTAATATTGCATTTTGTACAGAAAGGGAAAACGTTGAAGTGATTACCAAGGCGTGCAGCAGACTGACAAAACAATAACGTCGCTCTGATTTACTGACTCACAACATTTGGCTTATTTTCATGACGGTGGAGATTTAAACTCAAAACAAAATGTAGCAAAATGGTCGCAAAGGGCAAAAATAAAAAAAACACAAAAGAAAATCGACGCTATTCCGGGACTGTGAACCCAGAATGAGCGATGAAAGGGGTTTTACTGTTTTCATTATACTTTTCATGCTTTTGTGTATAGATTTTTCTGTTTTTGCCAAATGACAGTATATATATTTTTTAATTGCTTTCTTCTTGTTTGCGCTGTTTACATGTGTTTCTCCAAATTAGCAAACTATGTTCTTCAGTCAACCCCTCAGGGTATAAACGATGTATTTGGGGATTGGAATGTGATCTAAGCCATGTCAGAAAAGGCTTTTTTAGATTTTACAGCCTTTTTCCACAGGCTATTTTTTTTTCTTTACAGCCAGTTCCCAGTATGCAGCCACACTCACTGCGTGTTGTTCTGGATGGCCTGCTTCAGTAACGTCACCCAGTTCCGCCGCAATGTAGAGGTCACTGCAGAGAGAGTGAACACTGCCCTCTTTGTCTGGGAGTGATCAAAAGACCCAGCAAACCACACACACACACACACACACACACACACACACACACACACACACACACACACACACACACACACACACACACACACACACACACACACACACATGCCATTAAACAGGAAGCAGCCGAACATATAATAGATGCGAAACTGAGCAGGGTAATAAATGATGCTGATACTCTGGTACTTTGCGTAAGTCAATTAGCCAAGAAAAAAAAAGTACAATACTTGAATCCGGAGGCCAAAGTTTTTTTCCACATCCCAGTCCGACACATTGACACATGTGTATAAGTCAATCTCTCCGCCCAAGTCATCTGACTATCGCACAAGAAGAAAAAAAAAATAGAAGTCTATGAATTCATAGTGAAAACTTGAATTATGAAACTCATATGAATCGATATAGGCTGGGAATGGGTGTAAAACCCTGAAAAGAATGTGACTGATATGAAATGCAGTTAAAAGCACAACTATAAGAAAGCTCAAAGTCACTGTTGGGCAGAATACTCCTTTGTCCAAATTTGTCAATTTATATGATTTTATCTATTTTTTTCCTTTTTCTTCCTCCAAATGTCTATCTTTGGTCATTTTCCATCTGATCTGTTATTTGTACAAAGTATTGACCAATTTAAAATGTTGAAAATGTTTTTCCTCTCTTTGATGATGCACTGTTAATGGCTTAACAAACATGTCGTGTTTTTGGTTTCCTGAAAAGTGATGGTTTTGGCGATAAGAGGATTCTGATGCCAGTGATCAGTGGCCTCTTATGCCTTAAAATGTACCTCCTCAGCCTCGGGGTCTCTGTAATATTTCAGCGACTCATCATCCAGAACAAACCAGTGTTTCCTCCACTGTGGAGAAACACCAAATTTACATCCAGTGATTTGGTGGCAATCGTACAAAATCAATGAGACATTTCACAAGAATTGCCCCCCCCAGCCCCCCCCCCAAACAAACAAACATGTCTTTACCTTGTCATTTTCATCCAGTCGAGACATCCACCCCTTCAAAGTGGCAGGCATCTGCAAAAAGAGGAGGAAAAGGAACTATGATAAAGCATTTTGTTGTGGTTTCTGTGTCAGTGATGACAGATAAAACCGACATGACACTTCTAGCGAAAGCAGAACAAAGCTTACAAGAACTTAAGTACCATACTTCTTCATATGGTGTGAGGGAGGGTTTGGTTTATAAGGGATGTAATAAATAATAATAATAATAAGTTTTATTATTATTATAATAATTATAAATCGAGAGTTCAGCTTTACAGATGCCATGTCTGCTCTGTAAGTGGTAAAGTTTTGGAGCATGAAAGCATGCAAAACAGAACAGACTGCAAAGAGTGAATTTAAGCATATTTAAAAAAAAAAAGATCTTCCCTATTAAAACTTGAACAAGAGAATTAAAAAAAGAAAAGATACCGGTACTCACAATGGTGATGGTATCCAATGTAAGAGTGCGAATCCATGAAATTGGAGGTGAAATGAAAAGGTTTTTAACACCCATTTTCTTGTTGAAACGAATGGCTGTGTTACTTCAATAATTCTTCAGCACTTCAAACTTTTATGTGGCGACACAAAAAACTTTAGACTGCAATTAATGCGTCTTTTAAGGCAATCATCCATCATGCTGTGTGTGTGTGTGTTGCCTCAGCTATTTCTGTCATGAGGCTGCAGCATCTCCCAGTCTATTGATAGAGGCAATAAATAAACGTTCACGGTCTAGAGCAGTGGCATGTGGGCAACACTCAGTGACCCTAGTTTAATTTTTTAAAGTAAAAAGATTAGTTGTTTGGAAAATGGATGCCTGGGAAAATGTTTACTGGAGCTTATCAGTTTAAAGTTGCAATAACAGTGTTCACCATTAGATGGCAGCCATCACTTCAGAACACCTCCAAACCCAAGTCTTCTGCCATCCTGGCTAGAAGCCAGGACCAAATTCATGAAAAATTGTGGTAAAAGGTAAAATTGGAAGCAGATTATATGTTCACTGAATTTGAACACAAACCTGTCTGCCAAGTTTGTTTCCAGAGATACTTTGGAATGAATGAATGAACACTTTGTTCCACATACACCGATTCAAGGGCTTCACCTTTGTCTGTGGACCGTCGGGAAGCCTTTGTTCCGTCATCTTTGCAGATCTCTGCTCCCCACTTTGCCTGTCTGAACTCTATGAGGGAACGACCACAGTGTGAAACAGTCGGTTGATGTTTTGGTCCAAATAAAGTAATAAAATGGCACCTGTGTACGGAGAGATGCTGTCGACTGTCTTTGTAATAATCGACCATTCTGAGAGTCCTTCTCTCTCCTGTCTCTCACTCGTTCTCTTCCTCGACCTCTCTCATCCGACGCAGAATTCCAACTGTAGAATTCGGCCTGAGGTTGATGGCTTCACAACAATTGCATATTTTGGTAGTAATTACATTGTCACTCGGATTAAATGTCATTAAATTTTGTGCCCCCAACGAAACCATCGAACAATACTCTTTAAAAATATATTGAAATTAACACTGTAAATATATAATTAATGGACGATTGTGCTGACAGTACAGTATTCGTACAGGATGAAATATATTGAGCTTTACAAACTTTGATGCAACCTTAATTTCAAACACAGTGAAAAGTTAGTCAGTTAACATCAATATTTGATAGCGACACGCTAATGAAGTAATAGATACAAGAGAGTTTAAAGGTTGAACTTATCAAAGCTAATCTTGAGCTAAGTAGCCTGTTTAAGATGACATTTTTATATGCAGTACACCATTTATAAAACATTTATACATGTAACACAAGAATGAAAACTGGCCCAGAATTTAGGGTCATGTTGATCATTTCTGGTACACCGTCTATTTCGGATAAGTCACTCTGAAATGAATACATTGCCATAACTACAATTCCAAATGCTACTTTTAGTTTGACTAATATTTCCGTTCAAAGTTTTAAACAACAATCTTTTTGCTTTTGTAATCTTCCACCCCAACCAAGCAAACATTGTTTGTCTTATGGCACAGCAATGATGTTCGACTAACCTTTGAGTCCGGAACCTTTGGTCTCTACAAGGACTTGGACTCTGGTTCCTCCTCCTCAGACCCGGATAATCGTCCTCTGTCTCGACGTGGATTGTTGGAATGTCAGCCAGTACTATGTAGTCTTCCATTGTCATTCCCACCTCAGATTTCAGATTTTAAGAGTTAGAAAAGCGGGATCATTCAACACCCCAAATGTGTTGACCACTTTTGGAGTGTTATTCTTAGTTGAGAGTTATTTTGTATTATACGCTTCACTGGCCACATTGTAAGGTCTGTATAGCTGCAGAGTCTAATGAAAACCAATATCTGAGTTATATTCTTATTTATGTCTTTGTAGTATTAAGCAGATATTAGACACAGCAAACTACGACCACAATAACATTATCCATCTATTTTTTAATACTTCTTGTCCTTGTTACTTCTGATAATACTTGTTGTATACACTGTGCAGGGGTGTCTAATATTGTGGCTGGTGGTGAACTAAAACTTTACCTCCTCAAGCTCTTGTGCAGCCCTCTTGGGTTCAGAGAGGAGCAAGGCCTCCATGCCTCTCCTCACGCTACTCCTGCTTCTGTCACCACTGATCTTGGTATTCCCCACACTGAAATTGTCCGTTTCCGTGATGGCAACAAGTGGTGGTGATGCACCAGGCCCCTGGTGATCTGCACCACGTCTCGAAGCAGAAGAACCACACGAGATGGGAATGCTGAGCACAGACTGTGAGGATCCCTGCCAGGAGCCATGGGAGGCACTCGCTCTGCTGTCTCTCGAGGATGGCTGTCTCTGTGAGATGCGGCTGTGTGAGCCATTTCTGGATGGAGACCCTTCTCTGGTTTGAGGAGATCTTTGGGATCCCCCGTCTGTGTTCTGTTGAAATGTTGAGGAGGAAGAGGCGCGGCGGGAAATGGACTCCAGATTCCTGTAGAGCCTCTCAGAGTCTAAACTATGTTTGTTGGAAGCTCGCGATGGGATTTTAGATTCTCGGCTACATCCTCCCCGTGCTTCATAGCCTCCATTCTGTGAAAAGAAGGACTCTGTGTGCTTGTGAGAAGGTGTCAGTCTGGATGGTGACCCCGTTCGAGAGGCAAAGGAGCCCCGTCTACGTGATGGACTGGACCTGCTGGATGTACGCTCAGAGGTTGCGTGTGAGGGAAGGTTAGAAGAGCCATGAGATTGCGTCTCACTTCTGGAGAGGGAGCGCATTCGGGGGTCTGATCTCTTGTGTCTGTCTGGGCTCATTGAGCTATGACGAGTTGGAGAATTCCTCAACGACTCAGTACCTCTTCTAAAATTGGAGTGGTATGAGTACCTCTGAGGGGATTCACTTCTCCAAGTGTCCTGCATGTACGTTTCAGGGTTTCTTCTCTGGGAGGGAATACCGAGATTGACGTTCCTATATGGGACAGAGGCTTTGGGCTCAGGAACGTAGTTGTTGGGTAGCGGGTGACCCCTCTCATAGTAACGATAAGACCTTTTGTTGGCATCCTCCGCCAGATGTTCACCATCAGTTCTTTGTTCTGGAGAGAAGTAGCCACTCTCCTGTTCCCTGACTCTTCTGGACTCTGAAATTCAAACAAACTTAAGATAATCAGATTTAAATCACTGGCGTTAGAATGGGGCAAGATGCTGCAAATTGGCCTGTAATATTCAAGTTCTTGAGCAGAAAGAAGAGCTCAATTGCGACTCAAACAGTAAAAAGACCAAAAAAAGTAAGTCCAAGATCTGCCTCAATTCAAAGTTGCACCAAACTGTAATGATTTCTTTCTCGGTACATGTACCGCCACGCCTTCACAAAGTTTCTTTGAAAACGGCTCTGCAGTTTTGACATATTCCAGAAAAATTTTCAACCAACAACCAAAAACCAATTTAAAACCAATCAACGTCGCTTTTGTGCTCTGACTTATCAAATTTGGTATAGTTCCACCTAATAACATACATGCTAATGCTGTAAAAGATCTTGAGTGGAAAACAGTTTTGCTTCTTCTGTAGTACAGATGTTGTGCCGAGTGACGCAGAGTGACCTGAAGTTCTGCGGGATCTGTTCCTGCCTCGCCTCTCGTCCATCCAGGGACTCCCAGCACCTCGAAGTGGAGAAGGGTCCATCCGGGTCATATCTCCGAGGGTGACACAATTCCTCTCTGAATTTGGGGAGTTGCTCCTCTGTGGACTTTCTGAATTATTTTCAGAGCTGGAAAAAGAGGGGTGAAGGACATTTAAGACAAGCAGATGAAGCAAACAGATTGCCAAATTAAACTAAGCATGATAATCAATCTACAGGAAAGCCACAGGGCAAGTTTTAACATAGCTATTATATTGGATCTCATTATATCATGCGGGTATGCTCAAAAGTAGAAGAGTCAATTAAGCAGTTGGTTGCGGCAACTTTAGCCCCGAAGAGCTACTTCGTCCGGCTCTTCAGGAGGATTCCTGAGGTGTTACCAGGACGATTAGGAGACACTGTAGTCTCTTCACCATGTCCTGGATTATCCCCAAAGACTCTTCCCAGTGAAGATGCCCAGTACACCTCACCAGGGAGGCGTCCAGTAGGGATCCAAAGGAAATTAGTATGCAACGGTGTTTTTTTTTTTTTGGTACAAATTCCATCTCAATTATCTTATACTTTTCCTTGTAGAAACCCAAGTGCACTGAGAAAACATAAAGTACCTTCTCTTTAAGTCTACAAAGTGTTTGCTGCTGCGGACGTAAGAAAACAGGACGTATGTAACGTGTCACCTAGATTGTGTGTCAGTGTCACAGATATCAAGTTCGCACTCAGGGCTCAGACTGCGGCCAAGACTCCATTCGTAGGTCCAAGCATCTCTGATGTCATCACTGCTGGCGCTTGAATTCACCTCAGACAAGACTTGCTCATCATCACCCAGCTCCTGAAAAATAAGAAAAAATAGGACACAACCAGTCAACCCAATCACCAATATGGAAAAAATGATGAAGTTTGAAGTTGATCTGAAAGAACAGACTGATTTCATTGTTTTGGTCTGACTTAAATTCCCCATTCTTTGATCACACAGCACATTTACAGTTACCCAATTAGTTATGTCAACAATTACAGCAAGTGTAGCAGTTATGCCAATAATGACCAGCACAGAAATGTGACACAGCAGAGAAAGATTGAAAACAATGAAGTGCAAGTTTACACTACAACATTGAAATTAATAATTGTACACTACGATAATGCAAGTTGCACTCACCGTCACCGCTACCATTCATCCAAAGCAGCGTCTGCCAACTATTAATACGCTCTTCATTCGTTGAGCAAAGCTAACACGTCGACTGCACGCCGGACGTAACACAAGCTAGTCCCCGTTCACCCTCATCATTATTTTATTTCTCTTTTGCATTGCAAGTACCGCCTACATGACTCTTTTCCCGGCCATATCTTGATCCCTTTTGTTGCCTCAACACTCCTTAGTGGACCTCAAAAGTGACTTTTGATCTCCGCCTCAACCTTCTCTAGATTTTTCAGGCCTTTCTACCTATGAATGAAATCACTATACAGTCACAACTTAGCGGTATTCCTAATGTCGTGGAAGTATGTGCATGTGTCACATGGCTGTCTCTCATTACAACAGATTCTCTGTGCTCCCTATGACCCATCAAGAATTAATCATCCAGATTCAAACAGCACCTTGCTGTTTCTCTTGGTTGAGAGTCTTATTTCCCTGTCACGGACATTGCCCAAATTTTGATTGTATGTATGCGCCATAGTCTTTCAGGAACCTATGCCTAATACACATCCAACTCTCTCGAGTTAAAGTCCGCCACTTTTTGCAGTTCAGATCAAAAGTGTCATGTACACACCCGCTCTTGTGACGCATCGGTTGGTGCCGTGTCAAGGTGCATATGACCTGGCCGCAGGCAGGCGCTGCAACGAGACGGGTCAAAGGTGTTGGGCTGGAAATGCCGGCAATAGCAGTCCTCAGATGGTAGAGACATGTCGCCTGTGATCATCCGGCATCTGCCATTGAGTCATTATTAAAATGCGATTGAGCTTTCGGTTCATGTGTGGATGTTGGGAGACTCTTAAGCATCATGAGAATAACAAGTATTATTGGAACATTTTAATCTTAACTCTTGTTGATCAGGCAAGATATACAATATTAAAGGATACAAGTAGACACAACAAGAGCATACTGTATTTGGAATCATTTAGAAAGGTTAACTTGCATCTCTGATTGAAAAAGGTCATCAACCAGCGTTAAACAAAGTCTATGTTAGCAACATGTGCGACACTCTTCTTTACCTTCTTCAAAACCTTGTTTCCCTTCCAGAGTAGTTGGCTTCAGGTTCCAACGGATTGTATGTTGTTCTGGTACTTTGATGCATTGTTCCCTGGTTGAGTTCTTTCAAGCTAAAGTTGATTGGTCCTCACATGGGCCCACATGGTGACTGTGTTGTATCCGATACTTTAGAATGTTGGACTGCCTGACAGCTGCCTTATGGAGCAGGAGAAGTTGCTACACAGATGGTTGCCATGACAGTGAATCAGCATGGAAGTGAAATAAAAGACAATGGCACCATCTGATCCTCGAACAGAGCAGACCACTACAATCAGTAGAAATTTGGGTAAGGCCTTTTATCTGAGAGTGCACAATGACTGGCCAGGAATTGCAAAACATAAGTCATTAAGCAGTTTAGCAAGCAGTGATGTTAGAAGAGTCACGATCTACGCTATTAATAGCCCTTACTTGCCATTATACTGTATTAACTACACCATAATATTGCTCAGTATTGTTTAATATGGTTGCAGTGGTGTAGACTTGCACAGACCAAATCATCGTTGTTTTGGTATGATTGCCTTGGCCTACAAGAAAAATGTAAACTGTCTTGACCTAAAACCATAATTAAAATGTAACTTATATTTTCACGGGGGCAGGTGGGGATAAAGTAAGAAAACAGTTTTGGACATGTCCGAATTGATTAACATGTTCAACCGAATCAATTACAGGATGTTGAAATAGTTAAATGATATATATACGTGGGCAGTTCGGTGATCCAGTGGTTAGCGTGTCGACCTCACAGTACAGAGGTTGTGGGTTCGAGCCGGCCTTCCTGTGTGGAGTTTGCATGTTATCCCCGTGCCTGTGTGGGTTTTCTCCGGGTACTCTGGTTTCCTCCCACATTGCAAAAACATGAATGGCAGGCTGATTGGACACTCTAAATCAGCGGTCACCAAACTACGGCCCTCGGGCCGGATCCGGCCCGCCTCCACATTTGGTCCGGCCCCCCTGAACAATACCAGAGAGTCTTTTGATTTATTTTTCATCTATGTATATTTGTATTTTATCATAAAATTTGGCTTTTGCAATAAAATATTCCTTAGTTATGGACTATTTTTATGATTAACTATTAGCTAGTAACAATTTCATAAACACATACAGTATAACGTGACATTTGTTCCATTCATGCCGTTATCTTGCAACCCCAGAAAAAAAAATCCTAAACCTGTCCCTCTCAAAGAGAACGTAATCATGGCGAAAAGGTGAGGTAAGAGAAAAAAAAATCAGAATCCAGGGAATTTAACCCAAAATGGAGAAACAATTTTTTTTTTCAATGCAAAGAAAAGATTGTCTGTCTCATCTGTCGGTGGCGGTATTCAAAGAATACAATCCGCGGAGACACTATAAATCCCGTCACAACAACAAGTACGATTTTTTGCATGGGCAAATGAGAGCAGACAAACTGTCAACGCTAAAAAGAGGAACGTTAGCTCAGCAAAATACATTTGTACGCCAAGCTCAGCTGAACCATCTGTTCGGGCTAGCTCAACTGATAGCAAGCAGCGGTAAGGAGAGTTTGTCAAGAAATGCATGAATGCTGTCGCGGAGGTGGTGTGTCCTGAGAAGAAAGACGTCTTTAATACCGCGAGTGTATCAAAAAAAGTTATTTGATTTTGTGTGGGTTTCTGGGAAACAATACATTTTTATGTCTAGGTACTCTTGCAGTCACACTTTTGCTGTTACAAACTGACCCTGCCCCTCCATCAGAGAAGCGAAAAGTTATGTGGCCCTCACAGGAAAAAGTTTGGGGACCACTGCTCTAAATTGTCCCTAGGTGTGAGTGTGAGTGCGGATTGTTGTTCGTCTATGTGTGCCCTGTGATTGGCTGGCAACCACTTCAGGTTGTTCCCTGGAGGATAAAGCGGATCAGAAAATGGTTGGATGGATGGATGGATGGATATATACCTGTACCATCAAGTCAAAGAGGCCCAAGTATTGAGGCCACGTTTCCTTTAGGATTTCAGCCACAGGGGGGCATGTCTGTAGAGCATATGACAGGGTGTGCGTGTGCATGAAGCACTTTTTTTTTTTCAACCAAGCTCTCAAGCCCCTGAGGCAAGGACTATAATTAAACATGTTGGCAATAGCAATTAACAGAAAACTATTTTTACTTCATGCTATGTTATGCAATCTCCTTTTATGTAGCAGTTAGCTCAGAAACAACTTCAAACACTACTTAGCTTTTTATGTTACCGCATCCACACAAGTTTTTCTGGAAACAATTTCATCCTTTTGAGGTTTTACTAACACAGTTTGAGTTGAGAAGCAAAATGGCAATATACCCACAACCGTAACCGTAAAATAACTTATAATGCATCTCGGCACATTTTGCTATAGAAAGTCATCAAGTGCCCCCGCATGGAATAATTCAATTTCATTTAATTGGTCCAATAAATATTATTTACTGACTGTAAATCATGTATCTTTGTTCATTTGTCAGTGCCAGTGACCTACTGCGACAGGCCAAAAAATGTGATAGGTGTCATAGAAAGCAAAAGGTGCTAACGATTGCCATTCGACAAAATAGGTGACGGCGTTGTGCAATTATGTCGACTTTGTGTTCAGCTAAATGGGGGCAGATTTCACACTGAGCAAGTACATTTGTGAATAAATTGAGATACTACCATCATTATTTCAGTATTCATACTTTATGTGACTTTTTTTTGTCCGGTGATGTGCCATGAGAATATGCATTGTAAAATGTGTGCCTTGGCTTGATAAAGGTTGGAATACACCACTGGAGACCTTTTGGGGTCAATTGGTCCACCTTGTCAGATTTGTTGGACATGTACGTGGCAGCATAGTCCAAGACCATGCCATTAATATACTCATTTTGTTTCCTACTTAAAAAATATACCGCTTCAAATAATTAATAGAAAGACTTTCCGAGAACACTGTCGTCCAGTATGTGACGTAATAAGCGTGATCTTAAGCGGAGAGGACCTCAGTGGAGAGGTCACACACACTCCTAACCCTGTTGCCACACTCAGCCTCGTCCACCCTTGGGCTGATATTGATCGGGACCAGCGATCATGCTTGGAATCGGACGTCAGTAACTGCAGCTTTCCGTTTTAGTATCCTTTGAACTTGCATATCATACTTCTGAATGGATAATCCATCTTTCAATTAATTTTTTTTAAAAAGGCCCTTTTATGTGTCATATTCTCTGACCCTCGAACATTCTTTTTATCATAGCGACAAGTTGTAAATGTGTCATCGTATACATTTATTCGATCACAACAATTTTATATTTTCTTATAAATGCTTCATAGATCATGAGCTGTATGTTGAGAAAGCAGGACGGCCGATGTCTGAAACGCTTGATGAAGTTACTATCAGTCATCATTTTCTGAAATATAGTATTTTCGTTACAAATCGGTGTTGTCGTTTACAATATTGCTGGCTTGAACCCATCATAATTTTCATCAAGATAGTATGACAAGAGTGTCCATATCAGCATGATTCTGAGAAATTAAAGTGGGATAAATAACACTTTTCAACAAATTTTTACAATTTTGTTTTGAATCCAAGTCGTGAGTCAACTTTTAGTGATGAATCCATGTTGCACAAGCTTTTATAGTTCAAACTCATAGACAGAAAAAATGACGATATCCTCCCCAACAAAATGACGTGTTGTGATGAAATGTTGACGTTTTTTTGAATCGCCATCAAAAATCAGTTTAGGGACACATGAAGCCATCTCTGATCAAAATCTGCTGTTGACAAGTGTAATTGGTGTAAAAGTGTAGACCGTCCAGTGTCTGAGCCTTTTTGCCAAATGCCAAATCTTAAAAAGCATGTTTGTGTCATTTCCAGTAAAGTTACCAAATTAACCTCACAATTTAGCCCAAGTACAAGCAAACACTGTGTTCTCGATGAGACTCGAAATGTGTTTTGCATGATTTGACTTACTAACCACAGCATTAGATACAGCTGTACAGCCAATACAAGAAGTGTGTTGTTTCTTAAATGTCCGGTAAACCCAATTTACCGGTAGCTATATGAGTGTACAAAGTCCGATATACAACTCTCAATATGATGCTGTGACATCCCGCATTAATCCAAACTACAATCATGAAAATAAACATATTCTTAAAACGAATGGGTCGTCATCACATTGTCACTGAAAACTGAAGAGTACTTGATCTTGCTAGTTTGACAAACCCTCTTAGACTGACGACTTTTTTCTGATTCATAATAAGATGAAATCAATCCAACACACACACACACACACACACACACACACACACACACACACACACACACACACACACACACACACGCACACACACAGACACACGCTTCCCGCACGACTCGGCCTGCTTTTCTAAAAACATGTTGACCTGGATGATCTCTCAAAGTGAGTAATTGGCTCTCATGACATTTGAGCTTGGGAGTCATCAAGCGGGGCCACAGAGACAAAAAATACACCAACACGCCTCATCATCTGCCTATGAAATCTAAAAATGGAATAAAGAGGAGAGTTACCATGATGCTGTTGAGGGTTTGGGGTGGTTAATTCAAGAACTGACCTTCTTTGTGTCTGGAAGATGAAGCCATTATGTGTCCAAGTCAAGATTATTATAGTTAACGAAAACAAACAAAATAACAAGAACTCACTTCTCAATACAATACCAATAAATATTATTGGGGGAAAAAAGAGGATTCAAGCTGTTTATTGCCATTCTCGGCTTCTGTCAAAGTAAACATAAAACAAAGTTGTGTTTTCAAACCAACTACAAAGGCAATGTTGTAACTTGTTACCCTCTAAACAACGGATATCTGAACATAAAATGTGCAGCAACACAACTTGAAAGATAAAAAGAAAATGATGTTCACAGCTATAGTTCAGAAACTAAAATGTTCTCTACTAAAATGTGTTCAAAAGGAAATCTTTAAAAAGACTTTATTCAGTTTTTTCATAATTTTTTGATTGAACAGGTCTGGAGCTAATCAGCCTTGGGTGTGGTCAGTGAAAGTACATTTTCACACGGCCCCAAATAGCTTTGAATAGTTATTTTTTCTTCCTTTTAATAAATAACATCACCTGACCGCTTTTGTGTTAACCTGGGTTATCCTTGCATAGCATTTGTTTGATGATCGAAAACATTAACATGATTTTCTCAATTTTCTCACAAAAACTTCTTGCTGCGTATTAAAATCTGGGCCTGTTTAATTGAACACAAAGTTGTTCTTATCCATGAATGTCAATAGCTGGAAACACAGGATAATTGTATCTTCTGACATTTATTGGCTGAGCGTTTAATTGTTCTGCCTGTCACCATACGTCACTGGCATAGATGGATGAACAAAGGATGAATGCGTCTTTGTTCATCCTTTGTCGTAAATAAATAAATGTTGGACCGAATAACTGAAAATTGATAATTTACCACAGCACGCAAGATCTCTTGTGGCAGTCTTTGAAGCAGACACCGGTTATGAATCCCTGGACGAATCCACCACCTTGTCTCATCTATCTGTTGATATCTATTTAACAGTCCAACAACCGACCACCTTGTTTTGTCCCCAGACACATTTTTTGGTTTCCTATTGCTATTCTACCAACTGCAAGGCTATAACAAGGTAAATTTGGCTCGCCTTTTTATTAGACAGGCTCCCTTTCATTGATATGCTTCTCCCATAACAGTATGTTGTATCAACAACGAATGTAATAACGTGCAACCCACTTTAAGTGTTGCGCATGTTTTGGACTAGCTGATTGTAAAACAACGTGCCCATAAATCATCAAGCTGCGAAAGAAACAGTCACAACTTTTGGCTTTATTCAAACGTGTTTCTTGGACATCGTGTTCCTCGGACGGCGAGTTCATCTCAGCCCACTCATTCCTTTTGTCAGCCCACGCCGACGAACCACCGAACTCCGACCCTCAGCCCACGCTTCTGGGCGCCGCAATATAGAATCCTCCTACACACCTAAACCCCAACTTGTTGCACCAAACAAAAAAGAATGCAGTTTTAAAAATAAACTGCGCGGCGGGAGGGTATGTGTATTTATATGTGTGAGAACGGCGAAGATACCGTTCCCATGGAAACTACAAAGTTTGGTCTGATTTGCAATGATGTTTCAAAGAAAGGCATAGCCTCAAAGCAACGTGTACACACAGTACTGTTCTTGACATGGGCTAATCAATTTGTTTATTTGTTATCTTTTTTTTTTTTTGTCACAGAGGTGGTGTGGTTTTAGAAACAGCCAAAGGACATCGAAAGCCATGAATAGGGTTGCTATGAAGATTGTTGCTGTCTCACTCCCCGAAAAGGTCACACACTTTCACTTGCAAACCATTTTAAGAGTTGTGTCATTACCACACAAATAACCGTTATATAACCTCTTTTAATCAGCACATAATGACAACTAACTTAATCACTCCTTTTGGCAGCGGCCTGCATTTGAGGTCGGCTTGGGTAGGATCACTGCCGTAAAGCAATAGCTTCTGTGCAGTTATCTTGAATGTTTAGGACAATCGAAGAACGCTCAACCCCCAAATTTTTCTTTACAATGACATGTTCTAAGTGCCTTCACTCGTCTAAACACTGCATTCTGATGAATATTGCATTTAAGGAATGTGAATTAAGGAGCAAAATGCACCCATTTTTAGTTATCTCAGAGGGCGGCCATTTTGCCAAAATCTGTCAACTGAAAATGACATCACAGTTGCTGAGGGCTCAGGTACTGATCAATCACGGCTCTACTGTTTCCTGAAGTTGAGCAAGGATTGGTTGTTACCTGAGCCTTGAGCGACTGTGATGTCATTTTCATTCGACAGTCAGTGGTAAAATGGGTGCCCACTGAAATGGACAAAAACGGGTGGATTTGACTGTTTAACTCATATTCTACAAAGGCAATATTAATCAGAACCCTGTGTATAGACTAGCGGAGGTGCATCAAAAATCTTATTTTAAGACAGCTTTTGAGTTGACTTCTCCTTTAATGTTTTTTTAATTGAAGTTTGAAATGACTTCCTGAATTAGTTGCTCACTTCCTCTGTAGTTACCCTTCAAGGACTAGCTAACTGATGAGACCAAAATTAACCAAGATTAAATTTACTTCTTTTTATAGTGTTAGTATTAGTGGTGTTTATTTGTTGGGGGTTTCCCCCTTGTAAAATCTTATTATTTATTTGATCTTTAGTCTTGAAAAATTTCAGATTTTTTTTTCTTATTATATTTCAACTGTATTCTTGTAAATCCTACGGTGTTGTTTTCTGCAAAATATCACAACTTTGTCATAAACGTTTTTTTCTTTCTCCCCCCTCGCAAAATGATTTTGTGTATAAGAGAGTTTTTCACATGACAATTGGACTTTATTATTGGATTTTTTATTTTTTTTGTAATACTAAAGTTTTGGGAATTCAGTCTCTTTCTTGTTTATGTTTAGGTCTATTATGCACCCGTGTTTTAATGTTGTTTTATGGCTTTGGGTGGTACTTGGTACAAATGTTCGAGAATCAGTGGTATAGATAATGGAGGGATGCTATACCAATGATGCTGGAAAGTAAAAAAAAAACAAAAGCATTTAGGTGTATACATTCAGAAATTTTGTGACATTCCAAATTATTAGGAAGTCTGACTTCGCTAAAGGCTAAATCACAGCATATTTCTACACATTGGGGGAAAAAAAGCAATAGCAAATATAAATAGGAAGATAATCAGACCTCTCTCTCTTTCCCACACCATTACACACACACACACACACACACACACACACACACACACACACACACACACGCACACAGGCACACAGGCACACAGGCACACAGGCACACAGGCACACAGGCAAGCACAGATCGAGGCAGATGCACAAGCGAGGCAGCAGTGAAACGCTTCACCGCAATGGAGCAACGATGACCAAGTTCAGATTGGACACATTTACAAGTTTGTGCAAGACAAAGCACACAGAAAAAAAGTGGCGTAAATATTGGAGGGTGGCGCGAAGTGAGCGGTGACTTGACTCAGCATGAATCCAACGACAATCTTCGATTGATTCCCACTGCCGGAAAACCAAGGTGAGTGTCATAATTTAGTTGGACGATGGTTCATTTAAAATATGACCAACATGCCGATGACATGTAGTTTGCTTTGATTATATCTTGCCTAGTTGATGCATTCAATTCACTTTTGCGCTAAATACAAAAATATAAAACCGTTTTGAATCTCTATTCAAACTCAAATAAGAAAACTCAAATGCTCAGAAACACATGGATCGATAGTTCAACAAAACGTTCATCTGGCTGAGTAAGTCGACTGTAAAACATGTGGCCGGTGTAAACAGAGTGAGGGGAAAATAATCTGAATGGCCAAAATCATTTTCCAGTTTAGGGAAGAGTTGGGGCCCCAACCACTCCCCCACCCTCTTCGCGCCTGTCGATCGTTCCCGCAGGCCGTGCATCGATTTTCAGCACCGGACAGCTCCTGTGGCCCCAATCAGGCCCACATACGTCACACATGCTGCTTCTGTCTGCAAGCTGCCCCATCATCACTTGCGCCCGCATACTTTGAACCATTGATTGCAGTCGATGACGGAAATTCCCTTGTAATTTTCAACTTGTGTTATGTCAGTTCTGGAACTTTCAGGCAAGGATCCTAATGATTTGCCCGTGTCGGGAAAATGTACTTGAACCGAAAAAGTCTTCCAATTTATGGAGCCTGGCAAAAATCTATTTTTCTTGAATGATTTGTTTAAACATATACAGTAGTACGATTGTGTTTATACAGCACTGAATCAGCATGCAATGTTACAAACTTTTTTTTTTTTTTAACATACCAGATTTGGATTGGAAGAGTTCTAATGCTCGACTTTCTTTACCCATAAAGTATTCTGATGTTCAAGTGGCATACGTGCATCTTGGACCAGAACACTAAAAATCATTGAAACTGCTTTCAAAGTCACAATTTGATTGCATAGTTTACAGCACATGTAATGTACCTGCAATAGAATTTAGAAGAAGAAATGCACACAACAAAGGGAAACTAAGATTGTATTTATGAGATCACATCGTTAGTTTAGAGTACTGTCATTTAATTGTCAGCTGTACCCGTCGTAGAGACGAAACAAAGGACATGATATTATTCTGTTTATTATATCGTATGTTATTATTTTTTATTGTTTTCAGAATTTGATCTATTGTTGAGGTCATACTCTGGCTTTTTAAGAGAACCACAGTGTTGCATAAAGTGATCAAAATACTTTGTATTTTCATCATCCTTTTGAACACATTGCGGTTTTTTTCACACTTTCATTCTCTCCTTTTCTTTCTTTAGTAAATACCATTAGGTCCAGTAACGTGCTTTGATGTCATAATCTCTTCATCTTAATCTCTATTGTCTTCTTCCCCCCTTACACTTTGTACAAATCTGTCAACATCTCACTTTTCTGATGAAGACTCTTTCCCTCATACATTTTTTCTGTCCTTTATGTCCTCTCTTCTCATTATTTATCCCTCCGATCACATCATTAGATCACAGATGATATTGGATAGTTCAGATCGGGTCTCGCGGCAACCACCTTTCATATTGTTGTTTGGACTGAGAGATTATGAGGCCTAGTAATCTGGTATTTGACCGGGGCTTTCGCCATCTTTTGCCTTGCATGAGATTACGTTGGTTTCGCTGACATTTTTGAATAAGGCTGACGTCAAGCATGAGGGATTTCTCCCGATGAATCTTGATTAGGTCACGTGGTTGCCGATTCATGTCATGTGCTGCAATTTCACTTCTGTCGGTTTGCTCACTCACTACTTGGTTTGAATGGATACTGTCAGACAGCTTTTATTTTTGCAGTCGTTTGCTGTGCTCTAGAACTATTTGTAATATTTTACCCTGACGACGACCAATTTACAAGAGCTCATTTCTCCAAACTACATAATTAGCATATTGTTAAATCAATCAAACTGAGTATCATTACATTTGGCTGAAATGTTTACCCCCTTTTGAGATGCAAAAGGTATTTAATCAAGTGTCCAAAAAGAGTTCCTACACTCCAAATGAGTAAACCAAGGAGACAAACGCACCCAAAACACTAGGATTTCGCCTCATCAATGGAAGACGACTGTTACTATGGCAACCACTAATTGCTAAAATCCCCCTGGGATCATGTCGGCAGAGATATCAGCTTCATTGCCCATGCTGAAGCAACAAATTTTATTTGGCCAAAGTATCTGAACATTTCTCTAAAAATATGCAGATAGGGAAAGCGCAAAATGTCTCGTCCCGAATTGAATTGAATTTATTATCACAGTGATAAAGTAAATCGTAAATTGAACAAAGTTTAGCTTATTGTGAATAACGATGACATATTCACTGTGTTTTTGTTCATTAGCGGCACGATAGCTAGACAAAAATAAAGCAAACATATCTGAATCTAGTTGGCTAATTTGAGTTTTGCATTCAGGGAAAATTGGATTTTTTTGTTTTTTGTGATTGGCACTGTAAATAGTATACAAAACTTTTCTTTCCATGGCCGCAGTAAATAGTATCATAAAATGCAACACTTGATCAGAGGTGAACTTGCATTAACACGGTGACTGTCAAGCCAAGCAGTTGATGTGTGACTTGTGCACTTGCGTGTTGCTTACGGAGCCGCTCGTCTTTAAGAACTTTGTCAGGAAAAAGGCTGAGCTTTCATTCAGAGGACATTTTCCTCCAGATGCCGGAGTCGTCGCGCTGACGTCATCCTCCTTTTTCGGGATTATCCAGTTGAAAATCACTCGGGATCCGGCCAATCAGCCTCCGGTTGGCGACATCTGTCCTTGGTGCAACAACAGGGAAAGAAGTCTGGGAGATTGTCACACACATTACATGACACTAAATCCCATCAAGATGTGTACTTGAGAGTCTTTGAATGCTTCCGCAAGTATCGGAGACTGTTTGTTGTTGATTCCGCACGGTATCGAACAAAGGTTTTTAAACTGCAGTCGTTGGAAATATTCCCAAGACCATCCATTATTTTGCTTGAACACAACGCACTCACGTCAAAGTGATTCACAAACCAACGGTGCCCTTTCGGATTGCATGCGATTGACCCGCTATTGGTTATGCAACACGGTGCTTTTTGGTTCTGCTGCTTCTGACATAATAAGCCCAGCAAAATCACCCTACAACCTTGTCATCTGGCCAACCAGCAGATCAATTGTTCCTCTAACAGTAAATTACCACTGATATATGTCTTTTTTAGACCTTTGTCCCCACCGATGCCCGTCTGGTTTTCCACCCCTGGTTGGCCTGAAGCTCCCGAAGGCAAACCGCTAGAAAGAACCTGATCAATAAGCTTTCATTACGCAAAACTGTCTGTCCCGTGCATTAGGGCAAGGCCAAATGCTTGATTTTTGTCATTTGATTGAAGGTTTGGATATTTTGGAAACCATCAAAAGTCAGGCACCAACCGGATTTTTCTTCATTTTAAAAAGTAACCAATTTCATGTTGCTCGAACAATTTCACTCACTTTTTACAAATCCTACTAAATTCTCATAAGACCAGAGTGAGTAAGTTGCAAGGTTATTATAACCTAAAACTGATCAAATAACTAACACCAAAGTTGAAAAAACAATTTCCGTTTACAAAATAAAATACAGTCAAAAAATGAAAAGGATCTGAAACTTCCTATTACGTTTAAAAAGGTCACTAAAACTAACTATAATTAGAGCAAAACTGTCTTTCATTTTCGTCTTTGTCACTTATGTCATACATGAGCTTTCAGGGTACATGCGCTATTTTTGTAGGTCCTTATAGAAGGAGGAAGGTCAAACAATCATTTGAGAACTGTAGTTTAATTTACTTTCTTACACAATACCCATTGTGACCTTTTGTTTAATCTTAAACTCAACAAATACGCCATATATTAAAAAAAAAAAATCTAATCTAATTAGAACCAAATTAATATGAACTAACCTGAGATTGGATTTGTAGAGGGCGGCCATTTTGCCAGTTCCTGTCGACAGAAAATGACATCACAGTTGCAACGCGCAACCAATCATGGCTCAGCTTCATAAAACAGGTGAGCCGTGATTGGTCTTTCCCAGAGCCCGCAGCAGCTATGATGTCATTTTCAGATGACATAAATTGGCAATATGGCCGCCTCCTGAGTGGATTTCGCTGTTTAACTCATGTTCCACAAACACAACACGAATCAGAATGGCGTGCTGAGACTCGTGGAGGCGCATGACTTCCCCTTTAATTAAAAAAAAGCATAAGTCAAAACAAAATAAAACCTAACGATTTGAAAAATCCCAAACTATTACACTATAACCCTGGTATGTTGTGCTAAATTGTGTTTTACTTGTGTAATCAAAAATGAATGTCTTTTGTGCAATACGTTCTCTCGGGTCACACTTTTTCTGCGTTCTTTTTGTTCTCAGAAAATGTCATGAGAAGACGCTGGTCACAAATGCCAGACCGGCCTGAGCTCATACTGCATCTCAGTCCGGCAACAGTATTTTCATGGTTGGAACTGCCCGTCCCAACCTTCATTACTGCCCTTGCAGACATAGACTGATGATCACCATTGCCATGGGAGCAGTGCGAGTCAACAGGTACGATACAGGAAATGTGCAGTACATACCAAACTTGAAAAAGTAGACCGGGGACTGTTATAGCTCTAATATATTCTTTAACCTTTTCTAAGATGTAGAGTAGGGGCTTCTACAAGATACGAGAGTTATTTTGTCTTTCTGTAGAACAGTTCAGAGGGTTTCCATGCAAAAATTAGGTTGCATAACACTAGAAGGCATGCTCAGAAATGGAATTATTCTATAGTTGTGGACTTGAAACATTTTTCATACAAATATTGACTGTAGTTATGAGTCTACTACTGGATGGAGTTGGAAATAGAGGTTACGGGGCCGTAGGAACAGAGCTCTGTTGTCGATGATAGCGGATGATAGTGGAAAGATGCATGTGACACTCACAACCGTGAATGTATAGTTCAGCAGGGATCTTTCATCTCGTTTGATTGGCTGGAAAGTCATGACGTGACACCGTGCTACTCCAGTGTGGGTGTTGGGAATGCAAATTACAAAGTAGGCATGACCTGTGACATACAGCGGGCTTTTCACTACAGATCAATCTGATGAATGTGATGGTTCATTGCCCCCACTTGGACCCAGCGCAAACAGATGATGTGATGGTGAAAAGAGAAATTAAAGTCCTTACCGGTACCCAGTTTTTATCCGAAACAGAACCCAAATGTTATTGGTTTTTCCTTTGCCCACGTGACACCCTTCAAAAAGAGTTTTTTGCAAATGGGTTTTAGAATAACCAAGCAAACAAAGTTAAGCCACACTTGATTGCAGACGTTCGTTGGTCTCTGGCAGTTTTTCTTTCTTCGGGTCAGCAGCAGGAGCATTGAGACGGGTAACCGAAAATGTAAAATTTGATTGTCAAGCTTCGATGCCCAACCCAAGCTGGGATGTACTTTAGCTTCCCTTATGACAGGATAGGCTGTTAGAAAGGGATGGATGAATCCCATGTGTTTAACTTGTCAGGCTTGGCAACACAACCGAAACTTTGGGCGAGACTGGAAGACATTCAGTGTTCACAAGGACACACTCTTCTTCTGTTTTCCAGATACAGCATTGTTTCCACAGACGAAGATGCCCTGAAGATCTCAGCCTTGGGCCTCCACAATGGCCACAGTCCTCTGACTCAGCAGACCCTGACCGGGTCGCGCATGCAGGCCGAGGATGAAGGAGCAGGAAAATATCCTGCAGGCGAAGAAGAACGGGGGGCTCTGTCTCTGAGAGTGACGGATGACTCAATTGTCCACAACAGCTGCCAGGCTTCGCCGTCGTGCCGACACGCCGGCGTCGACCTGGGCACCGGTCGTTTGCGCAGCCGATTTGTGAAGAAGAACGGCCAGTGTAACGTGGTCTTTGATAACATGGAGGATAAGCAACGTCGCTACCTGGCTGACATTTTTACCACCTGTGTGGACATACGCTGGCGTTACCTACTGCTCATCTTCACCGCCACTTTCCTTTTGTCTTGGTTGTTTTTTGGTCTGGTCTTCTGGGGAGTGGCGCTGGCTCATGGAGACTTTGACCTTCACTTCCCTGTGAAGGAAGGAGACTCCCAGAGCAAGGCAGAGGACAGGCAGGACAAGTGGCGCCCCTGTATCCTGCACATCCAGGGCTTTATCGGGGCCTTCCTCTTCTCCATAGAAACACAAACTACCATTGGGTATGGCTTTCGCTGTGTCACCGAAGAATGCCCAGTGGCTGTGGTGACCGTGGTGGTGCAGTCCATCGTGGGCTGTATTATTGACTCCTTCATGATAGGCACCATCATGGCCAAGATGGTGCGTCCCAAGAAACGGGCTCAGACTCTGCTCTTCTCACATCACGCCGTCATCGCCTTGCGAGACGGGAAGCTGTGCCTCATGTGGCGTCTGGGGAATATGCGGAAGAGCCACATTGTGGAAGCGCATGTGCGTGCCCAGCTCATTAAGCCCAAAGTGACGGCAGAGGGCGAGTATCTTCCTTTGGAGCAGACGGACATTGACGTCGGCTACGATGACGGTCTGGATCGGTTGTTTCTAGTCTCGCCACTTGTGGTGGTACACGAGATCAACAAGACCAGTCCTCTGTATGACCTGAGCTGTGCCGACCTTCAGAAGGAAGACTTTGAGATTGTGGTCATCCTGGAAGGCATGGTTGAGGCCACGGCGATGACCACTCAAGCCCGTAGCTCCTATTTGGCGAAGGAGATCTTGTGGGGTCACCGCTTTGAACCGGTGGTCTTTGAGAAGGGGAACCGCTACCACGTGGACTACTCTCGCTTCCACAAGACATACGAAGTGCCAACAACACCACACTGCAGTGCCAGGGAGCTCAGTCAAAAGGAAGACAACGGACGGCCACCCTCATCCTCCACTTCCAGTTTCTCGCGGTCCCCATCCCCCTTTGCTCCGAGGGCAGCCCGCCACCTCCTCGCCCTCCACTCCCCGAGCGCTTTCTGTTATGAGAATGAGGTTGCACTTTGTTGTGGAGACGATGAAGAGGAAGGGGAGGCAGGCAGCCTGGGGATTAAATGTGAAAGAGCAGCAAGTTTGCAAGATGACCTTCCCGTGGGCTTTAAGGAGACATTCGAAAAGGAGCAGATGCTCGAGATGCTATGCGTGCTGGAGACCGAGAACCAGATCGCTCTGGACAAACTGCAGCCCGGTCTACCTTTATACATCAGTCGGGAATCTGGAGTCTGAAGAGGCAAGCGAAAGGCCAACATTCCCTTTGAGCGTGTCCAACCAAAGCATTGCACTAATGGTGAATTCAAGAGTCAATTCACTTTTTGAACATGTGATGACAAGAAAAAATAGTTTTTACAGGTGTGGTATCAGCTTGTGTCTCGGTTAGCTCTGGTTTCTGGAATTGTACATTTTCATCGGCATTGATCAACTGAGGCATTGATTAACCTCCATCACCAAGCTCATCTGAAAGACTTCCTTGTTTTGATCTCTGATGGAATCAAGCTTTTGTTCTTGATTTCAAAATTTTATTTTATTTTATGTAAATACAGTGTGATTTTATTTCAATATGGAACGGATCAATTTAATTCAGATTCATAAATCAGATACAGATGCTAGAAATATGACATGTTAGGGTGCTATCACACCTGTAGTTCACTTTCTCCTGTGCAAATCAGTCACTGGGTTTGTAATCTTGGTCATTAGTTTCCCTCCTTTTCAGTTACTCGTCATAAGGTAAAAAAACAAAAAAACAAAAAACGATCAAAACGACCTGAAATACATCACGACAAACCGAGTGTCTTCAACCAAGTTATTTTTGTTCAGTGGCAGGCACAGGGTTCTAAACAGGAACATGATTTGGTGTATGTGCTGAATACATTTAACAAGCTCTAATTGAGTCACCGTTACCAAGCCATGCCAGAGTTTGTATTGTCCATTTAGAATATTTGAGAAAAGGAACCACACTGAGGGGTAAGGGAACAAACTTGAGTTTGTTTAAAACTGACCAATGGTGCTCAGTTGAAAGCAACTATCATCAGGAACTACATTGTATGTGTTTTGGCTGACAAAATCAGACATTTTTGATATGAGTGGTCCACCCATTTCTAGTGGTCTCTGCTTGTTTGGCATCAATGGTATCATTGATATATGATCAAACGAAATCACACCAGAATTCATTTTTAATGGAACGAAACCGACAGCTAGTTTGTGTTCAAGTGAGAGCACATTCTTAAAGGAAGCATGAAGCATGTATTCTCACTGCTTAAATCTAGTTTTTTTTCTTTTAACATTACAAAAAGGAGATGTCATAATTTGCAACAGCAGAAAAAAAAATTACGAGTTAAGAAGTCAACCCCCAAATTTTCTTTTCAATAATATGTTCTAAGTTGCTCACCTGTTTTCTGAAACGGAGCCATAATTGGTTGTTACCTGAGCTCGGCGCAACTGTGACCTCATTGTCACTCAACAGCAGGTGGCAAAATGGCCACCCCCTGAGATGGACAAAAACAGGTGGATTTTACTGCTTAACTCATATTCCACAAATGCAAAATTAATGAATGCCACGTTTAGACTAATAAAGGTGCATAGAACATATTGTGAAGTAAATTTTTGTGTTGACTTCCCCTTTAAGATAGAATTCAAGTAACTTTAAAACATGTACTGTACAGAAGAGGAAAATGCACTTTATTCTTCTTTTATCAGTAGATACAAACACAGTGTGTTGTTTTGTATGATTAAACACCTAATAAAAACAGTATTTACTGTTGCATTATAATTATACGGCTTGTCCTTGCTTGCACATTTTGCACACCACACTTTCTTACAGGTGGAAGGCTTCACTTTACCATTTGTGTCCGCTTTTTGACTTTCGGTTTGTTTGAAAAATGATTGAATCTGGGCAAGCAGTGAAGTGCGAGTGCAAGATTTGTTGTGACATGTGAAATATTGAAAATCAATCCACACATTATTATAGTACAGCATTTTGTTCAATGCAGTGCTTTCTCCTGGTGATGGAATAAAGTGAATAAAGTATTAAAATAGATGTTTTGTAATATACAAGTGAAAGCGTTCTTTTTCTTCAAGTCAATCACCAAAAAGATATATCTATAATACCACCTTATATGTAAAGTTTGTCCATAGACACCAAAAGCTGTCAATGGCTAACTTAGCTTGCTAGCTACCTACCACTTATCAAGGGATTTAGAAAACAAATTTCAAGAATTAGACATGCCTCTACTGTAAAAATTGAGGGGGATGGTGTGGGGAAGTACTGTAAATTTTAAGACTACAGTACTTGAAAATATAAGGGTACCTCAGAAAGTGAATCGACACTGAATGTCCTCTCGCTAAGCACGTAAGCGTTTCTAAGTAGCTTGCTGTCGATATTACACTGTGTGTGTGTGTGGAGTGGGGGGATGGGGTGGGGGGGGGGGTGTGTGTAAAGCTTTACTTTATGCTGTGGGTTTTTAATGATTGTTACTTAAAATATTACCGGTAATTCATTCATTGTACTTTAAGAAATTATATTCATTACATCTCTGAAGTGATGTTATTAGATAAGATAATATAAGAAGACCTTTATTTGTCCCACAATGGATAAATTCCCACTTAGGCCTGTCTTTTTGTTACATTGTTACATTTGTGCCTACATCCGCAATCTTCTGAATATTTATTTGTTTCTTTTTGCACTTTTTACTGTGAGAAATGCCAAAAAGCATATTCTGTTTAGCCAATTGGGTCATGAGTATTAGAATTAGGGGCAACGCAAAACAGCGGTACGCACATCCAACTCACAGTCGAGAGGATTTGAGTTCAAATCTCAGGTCTGGCCTTTCTGTGTGGAGTTTGCATTGTTCTCTCTGTGCTTGCTTCAGTTTTCTTCTTCACATATTACAAAAACGCGCAAGTTAGGCTAATGAAATGGTCCATAGGTGAGAATGTCAGTGTGAATGGATGTTTGTGTACATGTACAATGAGATTGGCTGGCGACCAGTGCATGCTGTGCCTCTTGCCCAAAGTCAACTGGGATAGCCTCCCATTTACCTATACTAATGAGGACAAGCACATAAAAATGAATGCATAGAATCAGAGGCGTCTTTTCATCAAATTTCTATTTACATTTCAAAAAGATCATATTAATTTTTTAAAACATCTACCATTTTGCTGAAGACTTCACGTTTGGTTTTAGATAAAATACAGTACATCATTTCATGAACTCTGTTGCTAGGAAACCACAACACAACATGGTATATAATAAAATGCTGCTGACGCTTATGTGTAAATTGTATCCAAAAGAAACCAGGGCAGTTCAGCTCTGGAGGCCCCCAAACCAGGTTGGCATGATTAGGATAAGGACAAAGAACCAAAATAACAAATTAAGATAGATATGACAAACAAGTGCAGTCATATAACCCCTTACCCATTTTGCCTGAGGTAAAAGATGAAAATGGAGCAAAGATGATTGAATACATGAACAAAGTGGGATGAGGAAGATCACAGGAAGGGCAGGTGACACGCGGTGGGAAAAAACATTCATTCATTCAATCATCTTCCGAACCGCTTCATCCTCATTAGGGTCGCGGGGGGTGCTGGAGCCTATCCCAGCTGTCTTCGGGCAGTAGGCAGGGGACACCCTGAATTGGTTGCCAGCCAATCGCAGGGCACACAGAGACAAACAACCATGCACGCCCGCACTCACACCTAAGGACAATTTAGAGTGTTCAATCAGCCTGCCATGCATGTTTTTGGAATGTGGGAGGAAACCGGAGCACCCGGAGAAAACCCACGCAGGCCCGGGGAGAACATGCAAACTCCACACAGGGAGGCCAGAGATGGAATCGAACCCGGTACCTCTGCACTGTGAAGTCGACGTGCTAACCACTGGACTACCGGGCTGCCCTGGGAAAAACATAAAGGACAAAATAGAAGTTATCAGGATAATGACAGCAAGCAGATGGCAACCTGTTCAGGGTGTACCCCACCTACTGCTCGAAGAAGGCTGGGATAGGCTCCATCACGTCCGCGACCCTCGTGAGGATAAGCAGTTCAGATGATGGATGGATGAATGGATGGACAGTAAGCTAAGCAGTGAGTTTTTAATGGCTGTAGTTGAAGCGCCCCCGTGTGGCTGAAACGTAACAGTGACAGTGAAAATAGAAATCGAACATCCTTTTTAACATAGTCCTTTCCTGCATTTTAAAGTGTTTAATTTTATTTGTAGTTAATGCAATAATCCTATTTTTGCCCAGTTTTTTAAAAAAATGACTAAACTATTTCCTGCAAGACTGCTACCCATATGACTTTACGCTGAGTGTTTATTTTCTTGCTGTTTAAAAAAATACTTATTATAGTTATACTTTCATAATGTTTACTGATATAATAAAAAAGAATTATTGCAAATAAAATAAAATTTAAAATTAGACCGCTGAACATGACACGCTGAAATAATATATTCGGCAATATTAAAGAAAAACCACAAAAACACAAGGCAATACTCAGTACAATTTTTTTTACACATGTGATGACAGGCTGCTTGGAAATGATACTGCATTAATCTACCGCGATGGAAATAAAATAAAATGTAAAATATATGTATATATATTTTTTCTAAACATTGTCTTAGATTATAATTTTCAATAATGACATATCATTTCCTGCCAATAATAATAATACAGAGTATTGCTGCACACATGTTCCTGGTGTGCTTTTTTTTTGTGGTGGGGTCACAATTTCTTCATTGCTTACAAAGATTACAATTCCCTTTTGCACACCCCACAACACAGGATAATGGCGCCCGATAATCTTTCAAAGACATCCGACAGTCCGGCCCTGCTGACTTTGATCAAAAGGGAGGGAAAATGTTCAAATTTGGGGAAAAGGTTCAGGCAATTCATGGAGATCACATGTCTGGATTTCTTCTTTTGTGCTCCTAACTAGCATCACTTGTTGCAGGCAGGTTTCCAGCTGAGCATAATTAAGTGTAATGCTCTAATTCACCTCCCGCTGCTGCTCAGTTTTACTTCATTATGTCCCCTGACAATCATCATATGACCAGATAAGGTACTCGGCACGTGTGACTTAAGGAAGCGTCTCATGTACGTTCCTGTTCTGGGGTCCCTTCACTCTCCTACTGTCCTCTGATGCAGATGATTGAAGTGCTCCACAAATTCGGTGAAGGAAAGTAGCTGGCTGACCTCTGTGGCCTCTGTAAGGACTGCTAATGGCTGACGAGTGGTCTACCAAATAAGGTGCTGTCTTCGTCTATATGTGTGCTTTCATGTGTGTGTGTGTATCTGCTGGCCTTTCTGGCCTCACAGTTTGGTGGCGGCCTGGGGCTGTGTGACCAGAGCTAGTAACAGTGTGTGTGCTTGGCAGGGGACCCATTTTAGGCACTGGGAAGCACGGGGGTGATGGCGGTAATGGTGCTGATGGTGGTGGGGGGTGTCTTTGATTCCATAATGAGCTGTTGTGTGCTGCCGAGCTGTGAGGCAGCTCGCTGGAGGAACAGAAGAGCTTTGTGTGTGTGTGTGTGTGTGTGTGTGTGTGTGTGTGTGTGTGTGTGTGTGTGTGTGTGTGCGTGTGCGTGCGCGTGCGTGCGTGTGTGTGTGTGAGTGAGCACGACTCAGCTCAGTAGAGGTCCGAATTGCCTGGGAAGCACCACAGGGCAAACTTCTTCTGTCTCTCTGCATGCTTATTTGTCTGCCAGCCCGCCTGTTTGTCTGTCTGTCCTCCTTTTTATTTGCATCAAGCTCGTGTTCAGATTGAAACACAGATATTAACATGAGCGGGGGAAAAAAGTCAAGCCCGAAATTATGTGTCTCGATTCAAATGGTGTACAGTAATTCCAAATGAAACCTTTCACAACATTCATTTTAACAGTGATAGCAAAAATATATATATAAAATAAATAGTCATAACAATGTAATTCAATTAGATTATATTGTACAGTATGTAGACAACTATTTATTTCTATACTTTTTGTCTTCTACTTTTTCCTTTCATAATTTGCTGCTGTAAATTGGGACTTTCTCTTGTCAGACAAATAAAGTTTTCTTACCTTAGTGATCTGTTACCTTCCTCAATAAAAATTTAAGTACATGTCTAATAGGGCATCACTACCTTTTTTTATAGCAGCTATTTTGATTGACAGTAATTCAAGAAAAGATAAAACAATAGAGATGCAACAATTAATCAATAACTGATTCAACGATTATTAATTCATTATTTGTTTGGATAACATCTTAAATTTAACCCTGTCTAAAGCCCCTCAACTTCAGCTTCGTAACAGGTAAATATTCTCAGATCTCTGTGGTCCTCCATTAAAACGGACAGACTATTTATTTATTTATTTATTTTAAATGAGACGTGCAAAAATGCCTTTGGAAAACAATGTCCAACATTTTGCCTTGTTTTGAAAGAAAAGGTTGAAAATGAAAACATGTTTTTTTAAATCATTCATTAATTGACAAAATAAACAACAGATAAGTCGATTCTTAATATCATCGGTAGTTGCAGCTCTTATTACAAATGCAATAGTAATACATTGTTATTTTATAGATAGTACAGGTATGAATACTAAACAAATTAATGTAAAAATAATAAGATGCAGCGAGTGGAATGTTTTATTTATTTTTTAATCCACAAATGGGAGTCTTTTGCCTTAAAAAGGCTTTTTTTTTTTTTTTTAATCAAAAGTAAGGCCTTACTTATCTTTAAAATGACTTCATCATGACTCGGATATGACTGAGACGAACAATCATTAACGAATGTGAATAAGCCTTAAGGGCATAGCTGCAAAGCAATTTGTAATGTGGTGATGTGTGCCTTTAAAAAGTCTTCCAATGATGAGCCATCTTGGTGAATATCTGATTGAAGAGACGAATGTAGCAATTTATTTTTGTTGCAGCCCCAAACCATTCACATAAAAGACCAAGACCCACACTTACCAAAATTAGCATAACATTCAACATATACTCGACATAAATTCATGCTAAATAACATTAATTCATGGTAACTGTTCTGTTCATTGTTCTCTGCCAGAGTGATAATGTAGCTTGCAGCAGTTCAGTCTTGGTGACCCAATATAAAGTGACCCATGACAAATTTTAGGTCCTGACCTTAAGTTTTGGAAAAGCCTAATGGAACCTTCAACCCCCCTCACAATTTTCATGTCATCTTCGGAACTCCAGCAACCATGAACCAGGAAGTAGTCTGTTAAGCAACAAACAGATAGACAGACAACCAAACTAAAATCGTTTTGGTTGGAGGTTCTCCCGCTGACGTTCTAGTTATGTGTACTGTATTGTATCATTACTAAGACAATAAATGGAAAGGTGACTTTTGCACAGTGCTGTAAAAAAAAAGTCAAATTTGTTCACATTTTCAAACACTTTTATTTTGAAACACTTTCATCAAAACACTTCAATAATCAACAAATATAGTGCATTGTCCATGTACTGTATGTATCTATCTTTCTTGCTGAAATTAGCTTGTTTTGAGGGGATGGCCCTATCCACTGCTCACGCTGCCCCCTTGACAATAGGACATGCGCCAAGATAGGACATTGTAGCTCGATAGCAACTTGTTCTCAAACAGCCAAGAAGCAAAAGAGAACTCAAACCCCCGTTAAAAACATTATAAACATACATTTGTATTTTCTCTCATGAAGGCGGCACTTCATCACCAAGTCGCCAGATTTCACTTGTGGCTCTATTTCTGTGACCCGCATAAATCCATCATGTGTGGCGTATAATTGGACAGAGGCAGATTAGATCTTGTGTTGGTAATTTTGCAAATGCATGCAGGCCAGTGGATCTGGGAGAGGGTGGGCTGCGCTACCGTGGGAGTGATCACAACCAACTCCAATTATAGCCAATCAAAGCAGCTGCTTTTATTCCTTTTAAATGATGCCCATCTCATGCAATAGCCTCGACACGGTAGAAGCACATCTGCACTGTCAAGTGAGAACGCTAAAATCAGCCCTTCCTTACCCCTTCAAAACTTTTGCCAAAAAATAAATGAATTCAAACCTATTTTTAAAAAGAAGAGAGCAATGCCATAGTGTTGGTCCCTTTTTAGTTTGTGCAATTCTGTATTAAATTCTCGTAACTCTTACGTGTCGCCACCCACCAAACATCAAACATGAGCTAAGTATATGTGAGTTGGGTAGATATGGCTGAATACAATTTCTTTTGGATTAGCCCTTTTATGACGATCTTTCAAATATCACTTTAGGCTTTATTCCAACTGGAGCGGATTTATTTTATTATCACTGATTCTTTGGGAAACTTTTTTCCCTTCAATCATGGAACAGATTGTGGGCTACTTTTGAAATTACACTGCAGATGACCATGGAGAATTTTTTCTTTTCTTTCTTAATTTTCCTAGCTTCAAATGAGCTGGGCTGTCACAAATGCTGAGATTAGAAAAGGACATGGACATTTGCTGGACTAGTTGGGCATTTGGTTTGGCAAGATAGTGCAGTAAAATACAAAACAAACGGACAAATCTTCAATTAATTTGGAGAGAGTAGCGCAAAACCACAAGTTGTCATTGTCATTTTTCAGCTTGGGTACAACAAACAAGACTGATCTGAGAAAAGACCTCAAATTGTACTGGGGCTTAGTTTTCACAATTGAGGTATCTTTCAAATCAGGAGCATGCCACCCTCCATCGGCTAATATAATTGTAATATGTAACATTTTTGTTTTGTTTTTTTGAGCCTGCAATCTTATAATTTGAACAAACAACTTTGTCAGAAATAAAAATAAATAAATCGATGGTAGAAGAAAAGGCGAGATGATAGAACAGTTGTGTTTTAATTTGCATTGTGTTGAGTTATGTGAAAATAACAACAAAAACATCAAATAATCAACACATGAATCACAACTAGTAATAGTACATTTCTATTGAATTGAGATTCCAACCCTTTAGGTCCACTGAGATTCAATTGTTGGGATTGGATGATCACATGCAATGCTGAGCATGTTTTTTCATGCTAATATGTAATATTCTAATATATTTTGTGATACTGTATTTATGGATTAAGGTTAAGGTTCAGTAACAGGTGGGATTTATTTCTCCAACATCATAGCTATAAATTACACAGCATGTTGCGCAAGATTTTAAAGGTAAAAACAAAAAACCCCGAAAAGATCTCAAAAATTTATGACGTGCTCAGGAAAAAGGAAATAACTTTGTCAAGTCGGTTTCGAAAATACATGTAGGAACACATCAAGCCATCTCTGATTAAAATTTTCTGTTGACCAGTGCAACCAGTTTAGTCAAGACGCCAAAGTGAGATTTTTTTTTTCAGGGATTCCTAATTAGTTTACATCTGATACTGAAAACAATTTCCATGACAATCACGTCAGAAATGTGGTGATTAGAGATTAGACTGACACACCACACTCCACGCTACAATTGGAGATGTAGAAAAATAAAATTTTATGTGGGTGACATGAACGCATAGCCTCTGAGTCCAATCCATTATGCCCATTTTGATTCTGGTCTCTGCATGCTTGCCACTCGTCCAACTAGTGCGTGTGTGTGTATGTGTCTGTTTGTGTGTGTGTGTGAGTGTGTCTATCTTTGTTTGCAGCTTGAGACCTTGCACGATTAATTTTATGAGGGGCAGTCAGGGACGGATTACGTCTCACACACACGACTGAAATGCTCTCATCAACACAATTTTTAAAGCTAAAAGCATTTCATTTGTTAATTTCCGAAAAAGTGTAGAGGTCATCCTGATTGATGTCCCTGATGGCCCCTCATAAAATCTAACATGCAGGCAAACGTCATCGCCCAGTACAGTGACACGAAAAGGTGCTGCTATGCATTTTTACATGGGAAGAAATGACTTTATTGAAGAAACAATCTAGAACAAAGAAGAATATAGGGGACACGAGGAGGGCTTTCACAAATTGTCACAAATTTTACTGGCTGGCCCAGATATCTCATCCGTCTCTTTGTCGTGCTGCCTTTCATGTCTTCCGTCTGCGAGGACAACAGAGTCTTTCATGTGGACGTCTTTTCCTCAGCACCACCTCTTTTTTCCTCTTTATTTCACTCAGACAGACTAATTAAATGTTCTCCTGCAAGTCTGCTCCAGTTCTTCCACATGTATCTATTTATTTATTTAGTTAGTTAGTTAGTGACATGTATGTTAGTTCTACGGCCATAAATACATACGACGGCTGACTAACAATCCACATTCAAGATGGCTGAAAAAAAATGAATACATTACTTATGATATAAACTAGGAGCTTTATTATTGATCGAGACTGGATATTGCATTGCAATATATTGTGTAGAAATGTATTGAAATGTATTCATCACTAACAAATATGACAGTTGAGTAACAAGCCACATTTAAAAGGCATTTTAATCAATGAATCAAATATGCATTAAAAATAAACTATACCAGTGGGAATTGTATAGATTCTTGAGATTATAGAAACCAATAAATGAATAATTACATCATTCTAGTTAATACACATTTTAAGAAAACAATTAGTTGGTGGTGGTCATGACGTAGAGGCGCAAAAAAAAATCCTCAAAATTAAAATACAACTTTCAACAGGACACTCTTGCATTTCAACAGGTAAAAACACAAACATCTCAATTTGGTAGCACTTGAGATTGAAGAAAAAAACAAGAACATTTTACGGGTTGACTGAAGGGACGATATAAAAAAAAGTTCTGATGAAGATGACATGATGACATGACAATATTTAAACATATATATATATAAATCGCGGTCCTGATACTAACAGAAGTACCGAGGATAAATTGAAATGTCTCATTTGGCAGTGCGACTTTACAGCGCAAATATTTGACCCCTAATAATTATAGAAGGTTGTGTTTTTAGTGCACAGGCGGCAATGGTGATGTTGACTAAAGAACCACAGACAGCAGCAGCAAAAACATGGGAATCATTTTAGTAGACTTTCTCGTCATGCCAGCTCTACATATCTCTCCAGGTGCTACCTTACCTATAGCAGCATATTGACAGAAAAAGAAGAATAAGAAAAACTTTATTTGTCTCACAATGGAGAAATTCCCAATTTACAGCAGCAAAGTTATGAAAGGGAGAAAGTAGAAGAACAAAAAGTATAGAAGCTGCTGTAAAGGCAGCCACTCTCGCCAGGTGTTACGTTACCTATAGCAGCATATTGACAGAAATTGACCATCTTATTAAAAGCCTCTTATGTGTTGTCTGTCTGCAGCCTCTCATATGCAGAAGCAGCTAATTGGTTAATTGGATGGTGACTGAAGTAAACCAATTTCAAAGAGGCTTGGAATCGAGGGTTCACCTAGTTTCATGTGCTCCGAAATACCTTTTTAATTTATCTACATGAAAACAGCAATGATGTGGAAGCCCAATGCAAGTAAACAGGAACTGTCAGATGTATTACAGGGACAGAAATACACACCAAATTTGACATCTAAAGTTTCTACCACTTTACTAGAAAGGTAATCTTATGAAAGTTTGATAATTAAAATAAATTCTGACCTCTCAAACCAATAATGACTGCCGCCAAATGCCACTAGGATGGATAGAAAAACAATACAATAATAATTTGAATAATAATAAGCAGAGGTGGACAACTTATAAAATTTTGCCGGAGCATTGTTTGTCATTTGTCAGCGGCCTGGGCACCCGTCGATCATCGTCCGTCAGTCATTATTTCAGGCCAAACCAAACTGAAATTGTCAGTCTGTCAGTCCTTTCCCCTCCCCCTAAAAAACATGTAACTGTCCAACAGATGAAAAATCCAACGTGATTAAAATGGTAAATGGAGTGCACAATATATCATTGTACCTTCGTCATACGGTGACTACCCAAAGAGCTTCACCCACACTTACAATTGGCATACATTTCGCATATCCACTAATTTGCGAATCTATTGAACTGTTAAGTACAGCGGCAGCATGCTGGTGGCTACCTCCCACTGTTTAGCTTCCTAAAAATCCTAAATATTTTCATCTAAGATTTTAAATGTCCTACCTTAACCACAATACCGCTCTGCATTGTGACCAAGGGTAGAATCCAAAACTGTGCTTGCAGTACTCCTGTCTATAAATGCTCGTCTTTGTCGTCATCTTCTTTTCCTTGGTTTAATAGTGGATTACAGCTCTTTGGTGCGAATCGCCACATACTGTACAGGAAGCACAAAGTGCAGCCATACGAATCAACACACGAGACAGAGGGGGCGTGTTTCTGTCAGACATCACCAAAACGGTCGTCCATCAGTGACAGACTGACGGATCTCCCGTTTTGCTGGCAGAATGTCCACGTGCCACAGCCCAACAGGTTGGAAAACACAGATTTTGTAATTACGCTCCTTAATAAAAGCTCAAATTATTAAATAATATGACAGGCATTGAGTAAGATGTGTCATAATTCATATCTAATATGATTATGTCTATTATTGCTCTCTACCTAATGATAATTCGATGTGAATGAGTTCAACTCATGTATGAATGTCAACTTCATCATCTCGTCATTCACAGGCCATGAAAACACACACTTATCATCTTTTTGACCGCACTACCACCACACTAGATTTCCAATGAAACGATGTGCTTTAATCGCAGACTTTTGTCTTCAATTTGAGGGGATTTACAATACACCAAAATCAGGTATTGCTTTTGGATTTATAAAGGCAATAGATCTATACTTATATAGCTCTCAGTTACGATAGTTGCTGGCTAGCTGCAGGCTAGCATCAATTATCCTCAGATTAAACCGAGTTTCCGAGAGAAACAAAACACCTCAGTCATGAGCATAGCGATATCCAACCAGTTGTAATTCCAACATCCGTTTTATTAACCCGAGCTCTTGAGTTGGACATCGAAAGATTCGGTGGGGATGGCTTCTGATGCTGACTTCAGTGAATCCAAACGGAGCGGAAAAAAAGCAGCCCCTGAGGCTAGATCCGCCTCACTGCAAGATGATGGCTTCTGCGTCACTGGAAGAACGTAACCATGGATGCCGCCGTAACCGTGCATGCCGCCATCTTGTGTTCATGCTCGTGATGGAGGAAAAAAAGTGTACCAAAAAACGTGTGTGCGTGTGTGTGTGTGTGTGTGTGTGTACAGTATATATATATATAATTTGCTGTCCTTGTATGACATATAAGACTGTTAAAGTGCTTCCTTGCCTTAAATTTCATGAAAGTGAAGCAATATTATCCTTCAATTCCATGATTTCCTTGGGACAATTTTGTCTTTTAAATATAGTGCATGGTACCTTTTCTGCTCCCATGGGTCATTTAAAAATTGCCAAAAGGAGCCTAGCTTGAAAATATCACTACATATAAACTATTTGAACTGACAAAGTAGAAAAGTGTGTGATCAACATTTTGCTAATACTTACATGGAATAAAGTGCAAATTAACAGCCAAAGCACAAAGCACATACAAACGCTTATGGTAAAGTGGTTCCTTGAGAACATTTTTATTGAAAGGGTTGAAAAATAATCACCGTACATGGCTGACTATTAAGCTGGCATGTGTGGCCGTAGGGCGCAAACATCATAAAGTTGCTGTCAATGGTGCCATTGTGCGTGTGCGTCGTTGTCCTGCCACCATCATCATCACCACCATCACATTCTGCTTTTCACCATCACTCTTGCATCTAAGTCACAGTAAAAAAAAAAAGACAACCATGTCTCTATTTTTGACTGTGTTGATCTGTGTTGATTCTTTTCATTTACAACTTGCTGTCAAGAAATGAAATTAAATGATAGTTTGAAAAAAAGGACTGCATTAGATCTTACTATTTAATTGTATTTACAATAACTGGTCATATTAATGTATTCTGGATGTTTAGTCACTCTTTTCACAAATCAGTCAACCGAGACATGAAAAAATGGTTGCTCACGTATCATTGCACAATGGTTGACAAGCTTGGGAAATTTGATCAGATAACAATCCGGATGGTATTTTTTGTCTTTGGCCTGGAGGACACAACATCAATGATTTTCCAAAAAGAATTGGAAATGTGTATTCGTCAGGCTACAGTACACTTGTCCACCTTGCTTCAGTCCATCTCAGATGAGCTGGGCCCCTGAGAAGCCGTTTTTACTCCAGTTTTTTCCTGTTGCCATTCACATAACGCAGTGGCCCGTGGCTTACTGTGACTATTAGCTTTATGTCCAAATAAACAGGCACAGATTTCACGCCATGTATAGTTGTAAGAAAAGTGAGACGAGATCATCATTTCCATATTTGTAATTTTTGTGGAATTTTTGTGACAATGTGCAATGGGATATTTAAAATGGCTGCCTTGGATCAGTTAAGTATGGGTGGTTGGGAGGGGGGGACTTTTTATAAACCACATCTCTGGCAATCTGCACATGTCACTACATTGAGGAATCAGCATCTAAGGTGAACATGATGCCTTTTATTTCATGCTCCAGATAATGTATGCAGCACTGTTACATGCTGCTCTCATATTGTGCTTTTGTATGGTATTCTGATTGATTATTGATCATGACAAGTTAGTGGTTGTATTCAGAAGTGGAAGAAGTCATGTCAGACCTCTTTGAAAGCCATGGACCACCTGCATGGGCTTTCGCTGCAATTAACAAAACAAAATAATCAGACGCTTTTTCAATTTTTGATATTTGAATGCCAATTTAAAATGGAACAAAGGCACGATACATTGATTTCCATCCCCCGCTCTCCTCTCCCCAAACCCCGAAAAGATTTCTAAATGTCCCTCATCCGCTTGTTGTTCTGTTCCCTTGTCAGAATGAAGTTAGTAGCAAATAGATGCGGGCGTTTCCAAACAATAGTCCATTCATGATGCCTTTGCAATGCAATGATGATCCCGCTCTGGCCTGCACCAGCCTCCACAGCTGCACTGGAATGTAATCCAACAAGTTCTATGCTGCCACCCCCCCCCCCCCCCCAAAACCCAACATCCAGCCCTCCCTCCGGCTGCCTCCTCCATCTCTACCACGGTCACCACATCACCACTGCTAACACCATTGCAACCCAAGTCCCCCCCCCCCCCCACAAAAAGAGGCAAGAAACTAGAAGGAGGGAGCTGAGGGGGGGAAGCACAAA
Source organism: Hippocampus guttulatus (assembly GCF_054856545.1). Taxonomy (NCBI): domain Eukaryota; kingdom Metazoa; phylum Chordata; class Actinopteri; order Syngnathiformes; family Syngnathidae; genus Hippocampus; species Hippocampus guttulatus. Next base: position 8,571,776 of record NC_141269.1, on the reverse strand, counting down.
GAGAGGATTCATGGTGGGTCACATACACTAGCAGGAAAAAAGAGCGGCACCCATTTAGGACTGGTGCAGCTGCACTAATTCATTGGGTGAAACTGAGAGGAGGCAAAAAAGGAGGGGCAGAGGTCAGAAAGCAGAATCATTTTTTATTCGTCCCGCTGCATCATCCACAAACACCTGCATCCCTCACTTCCTTCGAGGGTAAAAAAAACAACAAAAAAAACGAAGCAAGATGCCAGGCCTATTTCTTATCCACGTGTCACCATCTCATGACCCGTTCCCAATGTGACCGTTGTGTGTGTTTTTTTCCCAGCACTTTACAGCCTACACATCCAGATGACATATAGCCCTCCAGCCACACAGTGACGGCAACCCCACTGTGTCATCTTCAACCATACAACCTCAAAAATCTTTCAAAAATCTCATTATACGCTCCTAACGAGGTGTACAGGAATTTCTGGAACTGGTTGTCCAAATATTTCAATCACGTGTTTTGTTTTTTCTTTTTCTCAGTGATACTTGCAGATTGGAATTCCCCCTGTTCAGACGGACTTCTTCTGGTTCCACACCAGCCCTGAGAGGGTTTTTTTGGGGGGGCGGGGGGGGTTGCGATTAGTCTATAGCCTCTCCTCTTTGACATTCTGCAGAATTTCTGCACCAGAGTCATAACAGCGGACCAGCGCTTATCCGCCTGTGTCTTTTTCACATAACTCAATGAATTGGTGTACAGAATTTGCTGCTTTTTCACGCATTTTTAACAGTATGCAGACAAGCGTGAATTTAGTCTTCCGTGCCTTTAGTGTTGTACAATATTGCAGCACTGAGATCCACTGGAGGAGATGCCGCATAATTAAGTGGAAAAAGGCGGAAAAGGTCCCCCAACTAAGGTCCAGTTGTAACCAAGCAACCGAGCAGAGAAAATACATACTTGTGAATGTTACTATATTTTTTTATGCGTTGCTGCTGCGCATATGTCAAAGTAGCAGCCCTTTGAAGGTTGATTCCTGTCTGACAGTTTGGATGCCCATTTCGGTGGTTAACCCTTTCATGCACCCTATAACCTGATAACATGATAAGCTGTCAACTGTGGTAACCACTGCCCCTGAAAGAGTTAATATACAATGGTTAAAACTCTTGATGTATGTCGGTTTTACAGTAAACTGCAAGAACAGGTGGTAAGGAATATAATATGTACAGTATCTATAATGTGATTTTTCATCGATTGGGGTGGGTCTGTATTGCATCATCAATTCTTTGAATGTCGTTTGTCTCCACGCCAAGCGGTACCGCATCCTCCATTTTGCGTCTGTTGCTTCCAGATACGATTTAATGACCATCTAGCTCACACATTCAACAGAATTCTTGACAATGATTTCATCAACAAATCAATTATTATGCCTAACCCTGCTTCCGAGAGTTTCATACAAGTCAAGCCAAACTACATTCAGAGTGCTGGAAAATCGGTATCATTTCAGACTCTTTTGTCACTATTTGGAACAAATGCCAGCATTCTTTTCCTTGCAGTGGCACGAGAAGCAGGAATGCCTCTCCGCCAATTAACATCCATTTAATGCAGACTGTGACCCGGCATGTGAATATTTGACTTCTATCTACATCTCTTGTTTGCTGTCGACCATTGTCCGTTTTTCTTTTTTTTTTACTCCAGCCTTTGCTCTCCATCCAACGTCACACATTTTAAGAATTCCCCTCTGACAGTAGAAGAGGGTGTTTTTGTTTTCTGTATGCAATGCGAGCAACTTGGTCTAAATGTCAGTGAACATTAACATAATTTAACTCACGATATAGAGATAATTCCTCAATGATAACTATATCACAAGATATTACATTATATTACACGATAGTTTTTTAATGTATTAGTAAATAATGCAAGAGAAGAGAATAGAATATGCATGTAAATATCGTGGGTGAGCACATCTGCCTCAAAGTCAAGAGGTTCTATGTTCGAGGTTAAGTGGTGCTGAGCTGCATGGGCCTGGGCAGGTTCAACGTCTCAAATTTTTAGATTTGAATTCTGATATTTCTGAAGGAGAAACGTGACACTTTTTGGGAAAGTCTGGGACCAAGCTGTCAAATTGAATAAAGGTTATCGAAATGTTCAGCCACGGCAAAAGAGCAATGGATTTGAATCACACAAAAAAAGACGTAACAAAAGGCTGGGAAAGTTGAATAATTCTTACAAAAAATAAATAAATAACATTCTTCGGGTGAACAGGTTGATTGGAAACAGGCGAGTGTCATGATTGGGTATAAAAGCCACACCACAGAAATGCTCATGTGTTCACAATCAATGATCGGGTAAGATCTACCACTTTGTGAAGAATTGTGTCAGTAAATAGTCTGACAGCTTAAAAACAACATTGCTCAACGTAAATTTGCAAGGAATTTTGAGATTTCATCTTCCACAGCAGTGATTCCTAACCAGTGTGCCATGAGAATTTATCAGGTAGGCCGCAGAAAATTATACAATGTCAATATAGCCACATAACAGGCAAAACAATCAAATGCTCTTCCACTCAATGACAGAAGATACATAATTAACCTACGTATCCATTTCTTCTGAACTCTTTAGCTTAGTCATGTGTCATGATTTTTTTTTTCAATGTGAAATATGAGTCTTGACTCAGTAAAGCTTTGGAAACACAGATCTATTGCCCATAATGTCATCAACATATTCAGAGAATCTGGACAAATCTATGCATGAAACCAACATTGAATGCCCATGACCTTTGATCCCTCAGGCAGGACTGCATTAAAAACCATCCTGCCACCTGGGCTCAGGAACACTTAAGAAAATCATTGTCAGTCATTGCTACATCGACAAATGCAAGTTAAAACTCTTACTATGCAAAGCGAAAGCCATATATCAACAGCACCCAGAAACACCACCGGCTTCTCCGGTCGAGAGCTCATCTGAGATGGACTGATGCAAAGTGGAAAAGTATGCTTTGGTCTGACGAGACCACATTTGAAATGATTTTTGGAAATAGGGATGTGGTGTCCTTTGGGCCAAAGAGGAAAAGGACTGTCTGGATTGTTTTCAGTGCAAAGTTCAAAAGACAGCATTTGTGATTTATCTTTATTTGTTTTATTTTTTTAGGGATGTCCCTGCTTAAACACGTGTTAAAACACTGACAGCAGTCCAGGCCTGTCTCACATTGAAAACGTGCGGCTGCCTTGTGATACTCTTCTTATTGTTGTTTTTTGGTATAATCTACTCTGTAATTTCCACCACTACTATCTATTTTGTTACTGGAAAGAAATGAATTGACCCATTGTGGGCATAAGAAAAATCAACGGTATTCTGTTCTATTTTAGTCTCAAAAATAAATTCCTGGATTCAAACCTTATCTTATCTGCATTGAGATTTGTGAAGTTCTCTACAGGCCCATACCTCGCCCTTTGCAAAATTTGTGCAAATCAGTTTAAAAACAAAGTCTGTCATAATTATGTGTCGTTTTGTTTGACATGGTATCTTAGTGTGCTTTGTATTTGTTGCATGTCTAATATTTTGGCAATGCATATCGCTACCTAAGGAAGGACAACCCTATGATGCAGTACTGGTCTACACAACTGCAAGCCACAATAATAAACACGGTGAATCCCTGATTGAGTCAATCAAAACTAAACTTTGGTAGCTTTTTACCAGACGCATTTTGGATCCAGATCTTGAAGCGAATAGTGTTAGAATGTAAAGATGCACTCAACGTTGTGACCAAAACGTTTCGAACGATTTGATGTGCACCTGAGGAGTGACCTTTTCACCTCCCCACAGATCATGAGACCTTGTCATCCCATCCTCTCCCCACTGTTCCCACCTACCCTCCCCCCACCCCTCCCATCCCAGGAAGAGCTGTGTCTCAGACTCTTGTGACACTGTGGTTGGTGTGTGTGCAGATATGCAGAGGCCCATTACTGCAGTCACATGGCAGGTTAGCACAGGCACTGGTCTACCATGTGAGCTTTATTTTCCAGTTTTTTTTTTTTTGCTTACAGCCACAACCACCAACCCCCGAGGCTCTGACCAACAGGCTCACAAAGGAAATGTCACAAAATGCATGTGAATGCTTTTCTTTTTTAAAGCTATGCTTTCGATCGTTTTTAAGGGTTGATTTGCATTATATGTCCCTTGAGTTAAGCTGTATTGAGCTAAGTATGTTGAATGTAAGTTTGGCAATTCTATGATATGTTTGTTTACACAGACCTGGAGTAAAATGAGATTACGTGGGTTTTTTTTCGTTTTTTGTTTTTTATCAGGCTAAGGTGAATTTAGTTTATTTGGGCTGAGCAAAGACATGTTGCATTATGTCGCATAATGTTATGTTTAATTAAACCGTGATGAGCAAAGATATATTACTAAGATAAATTGAACTAAGGTGATATGAGTTAGATTTTGTTAGACACAAAAAACTGTGTTGATGAGTCAGTTTACAGTATGTCAATGTACGCTATTTTAGGGTTACTTTTCCTCATGTGTTGAATTATTTACATTGCTTAACATGACTTTAGATTTTGTTTAACTAAAATTAGTTGTATCACGTTTGGGTTGAGTTGGTTTGAAGTAGCCTAAATGTAACGTGTATATAACAAACAAACAAAAAAAACTATTTTGTCTTCATACAAAAAAGGACGACTCAATTTAGAGAATCTGATTAATTGGACCTAAAGGCCAAGGTCATATAATAAGCCATTATTAAAGTATGTAGCTGATCTGCAGTATATCAAATGGGCAGTGGTGTGTTTTCCAAATAGATTTAAATGTGATATGGATGAATGAAGAAGGCCCGTGTTGCAGCTTGAACATGAGAACAACCTGCAGGAGAGGAAAAACAAACCACAAGACATTTTATCAACGTCATCTTGCGTGCATATCAATTTGCTTCTTTTAATGCCGTCAAGCAATTTAAATTAAAGGAACTAAAATACTTCCGGCCAATTTAAGAAATGCCGCAGGCCATGGCTACACATGAAGTGATATAGAAACGTGTTTGTGTGCGTGTGCGTGTGCGTGTGTGTGTGTGTGTGTGTTGTCTCCATTAACAGGAACGCTATATACACTCATTAAAATTAAAAGTTCTTGTAAGCGCGGGGGCTGGTGGGGTTTATTCCTTCAATGTTACGAAGCGCGTAATAACTTATTTTGCTTGGAGTTGTTTTTACGAGTTATTTGCACAATTATGGAAAATATTACATTTATTATACTTAAAAATACAGTTTGAACAAGAGTTTTGATTTTAAAACGTAAATTCCAAATAATGTGCGTGTATTAAAAAATGCATTTTTACGATATTCCTTCGGGCCGTGCCATAAAGATTAAAAATGTAACCAAATGGCAATACATTTTTATTATATTTGCACTTTTCTTTTACATTTATTTCACAACTTCATAAGTTCACTTCGAAAAAAAATTTCATCCGGCAGTTTTAATAATTTGCGTTTCCGTATATTTAAATATATTCTATTTATGTGTATGTAACGAGTACACTTGAATGATAAATGCATTTGACTAAGCACAGATGCATAAACCAAGTGTATTGAAGTAGTCTTCTAATTTCTAAATCTAATTTAATCAGAAGCAAAAAGTGAAAGGTATTACAGTGCAACAATAAAAATTCATAACGAATGGTTCGATAGAAGCTCCCCCACCCCAATAAATGACTTCCACTTGCGTTGACGAGCGTAATTACAGCGCGCGCAGACCCACAGTTCGCTCCCTGGGGGTCGTGCACATCCAAGTGCATTAAGTCAACTTCTCTGCGCAAAACCGCAGCTTCCTCCCTTGTGCGCGGCGCCAACCTGAAGAGCAAACACTTTTGACACACACTCACACGCGCGCAAAAACAAAAAGAATACAAAACTCACTTCCAGGCCTGGTCCGATGAGTTGATCAGTGGGGTGCAGGCATCGTGGAGGTACCCCAACCCACCCCATCTTTTTTCCCTCCTCCCTCATCTTCATCACCAAGCAACTTCACCCCCCACATCCTCATCACCATAAATCCAGAAACTTGCAAATATATATCAATATATTATACGTGTGTCGCACGCGGAGAGCAGGCAGGCAGAGGCATCCCTTCTGCTGAAGAGGAATTTCTCTGTGTGCGCGACTAGTGTCAATGCTCGGACATAAGGGGAGAAAGGACGCACACATCGTTCTCTGTTATCATTTTTTCCCCTCCTTTCCTCTCTTCATGTTTGCAGCACAAAACTGCTTTTTGTTCCCCATTTTTTCATTTACGAGGGTTAATGGATAGAGGCTTGGGCGTTTGATCACATGGCTACAATTCACCTGAGATGCAGACAAAGAGAGCAAAGAGAGACGAGCGAGAGCCATGACAGACACAAGGGTCATTGTTGCGCTCCCAGTGCGGGGAAACCGTGCGTGAGTGTGCTTGAGTTTGTGTGCGTGTGTGTGTGTGTAGTGTGTGTGTGTGTGTGTGTATGTGTGTGTGTGTGTGTGTGTGTGCGCGCGTGCGTGCGCGTCCTACCCAGAGCAGGACACGCTTATCTGAGCAAATCGCGGCCTTCCAGCATGTACAGATCCTCCACGTCACGCAAGGCAAGACGCACAGCATCAGTCTCGCTCTGCGTGCAGGAAGAGGAACGTTCGCATTAAGTAAGAAAAAAAATCCCCCCCGGTTGACAAACACATGAATGTGGGCCTGTTCTTTCTTTTCAATGGTCGCTTCTTAACAGCAACTGTCCGTTTAAACAACCAACGAGTCTGTTTTAGGATGAACAACTGAGTCAATAGTTTGTTTTTTATTCAGCACTTTGGCCTGCAAGTTCAACAGATATTAAAGGGACATTCAAATTAATTAGAAGTTCATTTTAATCAGTCGTTAGAATACTTATTAAGAAAATTATTAATGCTCATTCGCAAAGGAATGCCAATATGCTAAAAAGCGCGTGCGTGTGAGTGTGTGTTTGCGCGCGCGCGTGTGTATATATATATATATATATATATATATATATATATATAATATATATTTAAACAATCTTGTTTTTGGTTTGAAATGTAGTCACCAAACATTGGATTAACATCACTGAGACATCATTTGTTTGCATTCATCTGTTAAATAATGCGTTATTCATTCATTTTGACACTTTGACTTGCAATGTAATCGATGCCATTTAAATTAATTTTAAAATCAAATTGTAATCATCATTCGTTTGAGAGGTTCTATATTTCAAACCTGGTTTTATGTAGCACCACCACCACTGGGAGGTTCATTGTCGATTATTCTGGTTCTTTTGAAAGATGTTCTGTCAAACACCCATGATACCATGTAGTGCCGTGGCGTTATTATAATAGGATTAATATCCCAAAGCCATTTGGTTCGGTTATACATTGAACTGTTGGTTCTATAGAGTACAACCACTAATAAATGGTAAACTGGACCCAAAAGGGCATTTATTTGGAGTGTATATTTGCAGTCCAATTAGCAGTCATTTCTCATATGGCCTATGATCAAACACAATTTCTGATAACTTGCTTTCGTCTCAGATTGTAAATGAAGGACTTTTTTGACCTGAAATCAGAAGCAATAAATATTTGATTAGGGTGACACCACCACTTAATGCATTAATAAATGTTCGGGATAAGAGTCACTGTTTATAGATGGATACATTATGTACATATTATATGTGTATATATTGCAAACCTTTGTTGGAAGCCTTTATAGATTATTCCTCGAAGCAAGATTGTGGTTCGCTACCTTAGTATGGACACTCCCACACACCTGTCTCGCTCATTTTTCGTCATTTTCACAAAGATATTCTAATCCCAAAAGCTATAATTCGACATTTCCTGTATGACACCCAATCAAACCGGAGAACTCCGCCAATTTGGGCTATTTAGATTCCCCTCCCTTTCGGATTTAATGCGGCCGCAAGATGTAATAAGTCAGTGGATGATTGTTTATTTGTTTGATGTAGCATGTCAACACTCGCAACAAAGCTGGCCTTCTCCGTACTCTAAATGGGCTCACTGTGGATACGTTTAAAGCGACTCCCATGTCACATCTCACCTCTTCCCGGTTGGAAACGGTGCAGCGACGTACGTACGGACGGGCCCGGCGTTAACGCCATCCTGCCCTCGTCCAATCGGCTACTGGCAGGGCGGGACGAGATCCAATGAAAGCGCTGGGTTGAGCTATGGTGGGCGTGGCCGAGTGTGTGTATTGGAATGCTGCCTCTCTGGGAATGTTTTCCACTTTCAATCCCCCCCCACTTTTTTTCTCCCTCTCGCAGTCCTTCTCACAAGGCGCTCTTTAAGCTCCGGTGTCGCCACACAGAGCAGCCATTCATCGGCTCCACGTCCAGCCACACGCACTCCCATGTTGAACCACTGTGCGTCTCTACTGGTAAGTTATGTAATTTTTTTTAAAATAATATTTTCTAAGTGAATGAAACGTTTAGTTTTACGCGATATTGATTTGCTAGATTTTCTTTTAGATTTGGGGTTTGATTGTGATTTGATGAAATGTTTCATATTTGTTCGATTAATTTTGCGACATAAGATGCCATATATGCAGTACACCTGTAATTTTTCAAACGTACTCATCAGAAACAAATGTGGTAATTTAATTTTGAAAGTTGAGTAGAAGTACTCTATTGTATGTTTTCTTGCAGGTGTAGCGGATTTCGGTGCGTAAAAAAGGATCTGGCCACATTTACGCACCACTATGGCTTCGTATTAGAGGGGTCCGCACGAAGTGGCACCATCGCAAACTCCACATCGTCTATTTGAAACTCTTTTAAATCAATTTAAAGTTGTTGTTAAACAAACTAAACAGTTTAAAAATGTCCGGAGAGGAGCACAGCATGTCCGAAGCGGAGCTGAGCCCCGGAGGTTCGGACGACGCTCACTCGCTCTCCCCGAGCCACGCCGGAGCTCCACCCGGTCACGACTCACCTCTGACCGGACCTCCGCCTCAGTTGACTTCGCTCTGTGTGGCGGACGGCTCCGGGGACCACAGGTCCACGGTGAAGTCGGAGGAGGACGACGATCGCTTCCCCATCGGCATCCGCGAGGCGGTCAGCCAGGTTCTGGACGGCTACGACTGGACCCTGGTGCCCATGCCGGTGCGCGTCAACAACGGAAACAAAGCCAAGCCTCACGTCAAGCGGCCCATGAACGCCTTCATGGTGTGGGCCCAGGCGGCCAGGAGGAAGCTGGCCGACCAATACCCCCACCTGCACAACGCGGAGCTCAGCAAGACCCTCGGCAAACTGTGGAGGTCTGTACGAAAAAGAACACCGCGCGCACACAGTCACACTTCATTTCCTGCGCAATTTGCGCCAAAAAGTAGGAAAATTAGGAGCCTAGATTGGTGAACGCGAAAAAGACAAACAGCAACTAAAGCGTGTTGTTTGTCCGAGCTTGTTTAATTTGTGCTTCAACCACGAAGTCATTTGAGCACCCAATTACACGCGCGTCTCCATTTACGCACGGCGCCAACGCGTGCTATTTGCGCATATTTTAACTTCCACATTAACTTTGGAGAGTAAAAACGCTCCTTGTTCTCCTTCCTGCAGGCTGCTCAACGAGAGCGACAAGAGGCCATTCATCGAGGAGGCCGAGAGATTGAGGAAACAGCACAAGAAGGACTACCCGGAGTACAAGTATCAGCCCCGGAGACGCAAGAACGGCAAACTGACGCCCGCTAATGAGTCGGACAGCCCGGGCGAGGGCGAGGCCAGCCACTCCCAGTCTCACTATAAAAGCCTGCATCTGGAGCACAATGGGGGCGCCGGGTCACCTTTGGGCGACCTGCACCACCATCACCATCACCACCACCACCCTGCGAGTAGGTGGCACTCTATACCAGTGGCCAAGGACAAAATGTAGAAGGGGGTGGGGACAGTTTTCACTTCGGGGGGAAAAAAGAGGAAAATCTCATAGCAATAGTGACAGTGGGGCAACATCAATTATAAAAGAGATGAAAAGGAGAAAACCATTGGAGTTTGCATGTTCTCCCCGGGCCTGCGTGGGTTTTCTCCGGGTACTCCGGTTCCCTCCCACATTCCAAAAACATGCGTGGCAGGCTGATTGAACTCTCTAAAATTGTCCCTAGGTGTGATTGTGAGTGTGCATGGTTGTTTGTCTCTGTGTGCCCTGCGATTGGCTGGCAACCGATTCAGGGTGTCCCCCGCCTACTGCCCGAAGAGCAGCTGGGATAGGCTCCAGCAGCCCCCGCAACCCTAGTGAGGATCAAGCGGTTCAGAAAATGGATGGATGGATGGATAAGTGCATTTGGTTGCACATGATTAAAATATGCCAACCTGACGTAATTTTCTACTCTTTTCCTAACCCCCCACCCAAAAACAAAACCCTCAATTGATGTATATTCGTTGATTTGTGACATTTGTGTGAATCCTGTTAAACCGATGTAGGCCGACATGTTGGATTTAAGTAAATCCAATAGAGCCATTTGTTATAGTAATACTAATACTAATACTACTACTACTAATAATAATAACTATTATTATTTATTTATTTTTGTGAAATAGTGGTCACTCACTTTCGCGCTATCTACTGAACAAGTACGGTGACCCTGAAGTGTTGGAAAGGGCCATTGGTGGATAGATGGTGATTCCCCAACCAATTGGCACAAAGTCAGTGTGTTCTGACTTTGCGGTCCTTACTGTAGGTTTGCTGCAGGAAATGATCCAAAGTGTTTTGTTTTTTGGTTCAAATGTAACTTTGTCGAACGATCTATGTCCGCAACGTTTAGTGACAGGTAGAAAAATGACATGGTCTTCCAATCGATGGAACAAGGTAATTATTTAACTTGTGTATCCACGTTTTGTGACATTTTTTGGTGTGTTTCTAATATAAAATATGGCTCAATATAGTTTGTGAAATCGCCATAACTGAAATGTATAAAGGTAAATAATAATAATAATAATAAACGAAAAAATCATAATAATGGCTCACCACCAAATAAAAATGTCCCAACAAGTGATGCACAGGTTAATTTATGTATGAGCAGCACGGTGCTCGACTGGTTAGCACGTCCGGCTCACAGTACAGAGGTCATGGGTTCGATTCCGGGCCCTGCCCTTCCGGTGTGAAATTTGCATGTTCTTCCCGTATCTGCGTGGGTTTACTCCCACATTCCACAAACATGCATAGGTTAATTGAACCACTCTAATTTGTCCCAAAGTGAAATTGTGAGTGTGAATGTTTGTCGATGTGTGCCCTGCGATTGACCGGGAACCAGTTCAGGGTGTACCCCCGCCTACGACCCAAAGAGTGCTGCAATAAGCTCCAACACGCCCATGACCCTTATGAGCATTGGTGTCAAACTTCGGCCCTGGAGGGCTGCTGTCCTGCATGTTTTCCATCTATCCCTGTTGTAACACACCTAATTCAAAAAACAGGATCAATATCAGGCTTCTGCGGAGCTTGTTGATGAGCTGTTTGACACCTATGCTCTTGAAGACAAGCAGCTTGGATTTCTGATGCATGAAGTTTAATTACGTATCTTCTGCCAGCTCGTGGAAGAGAATTAATTGTTCGGCCTTCACTGTACATCACTGGCATAAATAGTTAAACAAAGATACGTTAATCCGTGTGGATACTGTAAATATTTTTTTTTCAGACTAATTTAGGTGATATTGAAGAATTTCCAGTTTTGTACTTGATCATCTGGCATGGCACATTTTTGTGTCACAGCACACTTGCAATGCCAGTTCTCTTGCTGAGAACATACATTGCAGTACGATGAAATGAAATTGAGCATCATGTTAGATGATGTCGGAAGAGTGATTCCTATATGATAAAATGTCACAACAATATTGTGCAGTACAGTGTTTCTCAAACATTTTACACCAAATACTACCTAAAAAAATACTACGCTCGTCAAGTACCACCATCATAAAAACATGAAAATGCAGTGGGTTAACATTGTAACCTAATGTTGATTAAGTAGAGGAAAATAAAATAACAATTAAATTAAAATAAATGTATTTCACATTAAAGTTTCATGAAGAATTGTAACAAAATAAATATTTGAAAACAACACTGGACTCTATTAAAGAAATGCACTGTATTGGATTTAAATAAATGTTGAAGCTCTTGCGCTAGATTTAATTCAGTGGTTCTTTCCTTTACCACCAAAGCGAGCCCATGTACCACCAATGGTGTTCCTACCACTTAGAGAATCACTTTTATTATGTGATTTTCAGGCTCATAAGATACTTCATTAAATGATGTACAGTATGTATAATCCTGGTTGTGTAAAACTAAGCAAATATGTCTCTTCCAGGTCAGGGTCACAGCCCTCCGACACCCCCAACCACCCCGAAAACAGATCTCCAGTCAGGCAAACTGTCAGACAGCAAGCGCGAAGGGGCAGCCGGAGGGGCTGGAGGATCAGGGGGGTCCAGGGGACCACTTGGTGTAGGGGGCGAAGGTTCCTCTGGTGGTCCTTCATCATCCGGCTCCAAGCCGCACATCGATTTTGGCACCATGGACATCGGCGAGATCAGCAACGAGGTGATGTCTAACATCGAGCCTTTCGACGTGAACGAGTTTGACCAATACTTGCCCCCCAACGGGCATCCCCAAGGCATTGCCGGCGCCCCCGCTGCGGGGACCTCGGCCTCGTCCTATGCCTACGCCCTGGCCGCCGCCAGCGGCCACTCGGCCTGGCTCTCCAAGCAGCAGCAGCAGCCTCAGGGCTCCCCTACGTCCTCTGACCACTCCAAGGCCTCGATCAAAAGTGAGTCTGGGTCTGGGAGCCACTACGCCGAGGCCTCGTCGTCACCCTCTTCAGGCGCACACGTCACCTACACGCCACTCAGCCTCCCTCACTATGGCTCTGCTTTTCCCTCGCTGGCCTCCAGAGCTCAGTTTGAATACGGAGACCACCAGGCCCCTGGGGCGTACTACACCCACTCCAGTCAAGCGCCCGGGCTGTACTCAGCCTTCTCGTACATGGGCCCTACACAGAGGCCTCTGTACACCACCATAGGCGACCCCTCTAGTGTGGCTCCCTCTCACAGCCCCACACACTGGGAGCAGCCTGTTTACACCACACTCACAAGACCCTGAGGACAGAGTCCGGGGATATATGGGAAGCGTGTGAGAGCAACCGGGTGCATGTGTTTGCCAATGGGAGTTCGCATGATGTGCGCGTGTGTTTGTATGTCTCCGCCATATTGATGTAATATTAGAGGTTTTTACTTTTTTAGCTGATAAAATGCATCCGCAGTTGTTCATTGGGGTTCTGCAGCCAAGCAAAACGATACATTTGGAAACAATGTGTGCCATCCGGAATGTAAGTGACGATGTACAGCAATTGGAAAGAGGCCAATGGAGTGTTTTATATACACGAATGATAACCCAGGAAAGGATATTGGACTGACATCATCCCATTTATTAACCAAACTAAAGGAGACTCTTGTTTTGTTTTTTTTTAACCTTTTTTATATTAGTAGTGTCGTTGATGTTGATGTACTAGAGTACCGGTAACTTTATTGTGACTGACATGATAATACTGACACAGCATCACCACTGCTTCTGGAACATGTTTCGTTCAAACTTGGCCCCCAATTAAGGGTTATTTTTGGTAACGGTAACCTTTTTTCTTTGTTGATAACTCAGTCTGTCTGTGTGTTTCTGTGTCTTCTATCCTTTACTGCTTATTTGATCTGAAGCATTTATGGGAATAATAGGAAAAAGAGAGGGAAAGAGAGCTTCTATTTCACATTTTCGCTCCATCTTGGACACTTTACCTCAACTCTCATTGTCATTTTGTGCCAATAGCAGAGAACATTTTCCATGCCTGCTCAGTAAGAGAAAATGTTGAACTATCTCACTTTTCTTTCTTTGTAACAATTTGCCGAATCAACTATGATCGCTAACGTTTTGGAACAAGCTGTAGTACAAAGTTCGATCCAGTCTGTTGAGATGATTGGCCAGCTTTGGGTCCTGCTTAAGGATTACTTGGAGCCACATGTACAATAGTTCCGCATTTTTTCTACTTTACCGTTGTTCCTATAGAGCGGCCCAAATAGACTACCGTACTTCCTCTCTGGCGATGTGAATAATATTCAATACCATATGGGCTTTACTTTACAATATGTGATGCTTACTTTCCAATTTTATACTGACCCTCTTACCATGCAGTTTTTTTTTTGCTATAAGTATGCCACACCTTTTGCTTCCTCCATTTTTTGTATAATTCTGAATCGTTTTGTAAAGTGTTTGCCAAGTATATTGCTTCCTTACAAGTAATAGCGATGTTGAAATATTATTGTTGTCATCTATTAAATCAATTTATTTATAAAAAAAGTGTAATATCAGTTTCTTTACTATTTATGTCAATATAAGTGAAGAACAAACCATTACCATGTTATTTTATGCAACAGTCACATTTAGGATCAAGCACATGCTGCTCTTAGCAAGTGAATACGGAGAAAAGCAAATTATAAACCGCTGCTGACGTGTGAACTGTAATAATAACACAATCAGCGCCCCAGCAGCTTAAGCTGTTTAGTGTGTTTGTATGCACAGTAGGCTAAAATGGACTACTAATTCCTAGCATTTAATCGGCTGGGGACGGCGTTTTACTGCAAAAAGACAAAGAGAGCCATTGAGCGAGCAAGAGGGATCGAAAGTGAGAGAAGGGGAGGGTGTTAAGAGGCAGGGAGCAGGCCAATTTCAACCTTTCACTAATGGCCTTCCTTGCACGCTGCCCTCTTCTCTCCACCTGAATAAATGCATGTCTGACAAAATAAATTTCAAAACAACTTCAATGGGGGGGGGGGGGGGGGCTTAACATCATATGCCCTCCTGTTCCTTTCCTGTGCTAAGTGTGTTTTAACCAAGTGATGCCACAGAACATCTAATGGCGGTTACATACGTTCAGAATTATAATAATACATAATATACATCCCTTCATTTTTTTATAGCACTAATCTTTTTAGGCTCACTGGTCACCTGACTTGTCAGTCAATCATGTAGAAATAGACAACCGTTCAAAATAACATTCACACCTTCACTGGGTGTGAACTGAACTCACATATTGTCACGTTTTGGGAAAGCCGAATCAAGTTTGGAATCCCAAAAAGTGCAGACGCCAACAAGGTCTCCGTAGCAAACAAATGTTTTAATGTAACAAAATCGCACCGACAAAGTATTAACATAAAGCACTGGTCCAAACAGGGAGCACAAGAAACAAATAACAAAAAGCACAAAAGGCAAGGGGAGATAACAAGAACCGCGGATACAAACGAAAAACAATGTATCAAAATACACGCAAGCAAAGCCGAATCACAAAATAAAAAACATACTAACAGAATAAACGGCACGAGAAGTCAAAAGCGAAAAACGACGAAATCTATAGCAAAAAAAGGTCTTTGAGCAAGGAAGCAGCCACCAAAACCGCTGAGAGACGATCTGTAAGGTCCGGTTCACGCCAGGATGGCAAGCCACCTTAGACGAGTGCCCCCACTGCAACACCTCTGAGCGCAGAGGTGGGGGTACAAAAAGCTTCCCTGCGGGACAGCCAGCCACTTGGGTTCCGCCTTGGGCCTCCTGGATCCTCCGTTCGATCTCCCACCTAAGTGCTCCCAAAATGCAGTGGTCGGGAAGAATGCTCCATGGTTCGCTGCTCCTCTCCGCGGGGTCATGAATACGGGATAGAGCGTCAGGTCTTATGTTCTTGGAGCCAGGACAGTTGGTAAGTGTGAAGTTAAAATGTGTAAGGGGAAGCGCCCACCGGGCTTGACATAAATTTAGTCTCTTGGCAGAGCGAATGTATGCGAGGTTCTTGTGGTCAGTGTACACAGCGAACGAGCCAATGCCGCCATTCCTGCAGAGCCAAAACGACAGCTCGGAGTTCCCGAATTTCCACGTCATAGTTGGCTTCGGCTGGACTGAGACGACGAGAGAAGAAGGCGCACGGGTGGAGTCTCTGGTCAACTGGGGAACGCTGAGACAATACCGCCCCCACTCCTGAATCCGAAGCGTCCACCTCTACAACAAAAAGATAATCTGGGTTAGGATGTTGCAAAACCGGGGGGTTAGTGAAGGCCTTCTTTAATTCCAAAAACGCATTGTCGGTGTCAGTGTCATAGGGGTCAACCGGATCAGACATAGGGCTCTCTGGCTGTAATTACGGATGAACCGGCGATAGAAGTTAGCGAAACCCAAAAAACGTTGCAGCTGTTTTCTAGTGGTTGGTGTTGGCCACTCTACCACCGCCTTAACCTTGGCGGAGTCAGCTCTCAGCTGACTCTTCTCAATAACAAAACTGAGGAATGAAGTAGACTCGACATGAAACTCGCATTTCTCTGCTTTGACAAATAGCCGATTCTCTAACAGACGCTGCAGGACGAGTCTGACATGGTGTTGGTGCTCTTGAAGGGTATGAGAAAAAATCAATATGTCGTCCAAGTAAACAAAACAAAATACATTCAGAAGGTCTCTCAACAGGTCATTAATGAGACTCTGGAATACGGCGGGCGCGTTGGTTAAACCAAAAGGCATGACCAAATACTCCAAATTCCCTAAAGGTGTCTTGAATGCCGTCTTCCATTCATCCCCCTCCCGAATACGGACCAGATGGTAAGCACTGCGTAGATCTAGTTTGGAGAATATGGTGGCAGATTGGAGAGGGGCGAACGCCAAATCTAACAACGGGAGTGGATATTTGTTTTTGATGCTGATCTCATTAAGTCCCCGATAGTCGACACAAAGGCGTAACGACTTGTCCTTCTTCTCTATGAAGAAGAATCCAGCCCTCAAAGGGGATCTAGAAGGCCTAATAAGGCCAGCCGAGAGAGAGCTGTCTATGAACTCTCTTAACGCCTCTCGTTCCGCGTGAGAAACCTGATATAGTCGTGAACTCGGAAGAGGGGCGTTAGCAATCAATTCGATGGCGCAATCGTGCAGCCGGTGCGGCGGCAAGGACTGAGCGCGGTCTTTACTAAACACTTGATGCAAATCATGGTAGATACTCGGAACCTTATCCAAACAAATGGATTCAGGCGGATCATTACGTGACGGCCCTCAACTTCCTGCTGCCGACTGCAAACAGTGGGCATAACAGAACGGACTCCAGTTATCAATCGCGGGACGTTCCCAGGTGATGACAGGATTATGGGTTCTCAACCAAGGCAACCCCAAGATTAACGCTACGGATCGGGACCGCATTAGATAAAACTTCTTATATTCAATGTGATTGCCTGAAACCCTTAGCTTTAAAGGGCCGGTGATCTGTTTCACCTCCGTCAGGTGTCACCCATCCAGATCGTGAACCCTCTTAACGTCCTTTAACTCTTCCACCAGACAACCCAGTTCGTTAGGTCTATAAAACAATCGTCCGCCCCTGAGTCCACCAGTGCCCGAATCGGAAGAGCCCGTGTAAGGACCATAGATAGCCCCGTCCAGCTCCAGTCTCTGGGGAGGTCCCGAACTGGACTCCTCCCTTCTTGGCTCCCGTGAGTCAGTGCTGGGTGCAAACTCACATTTGTCAGTGCGCGAAGCAAGGCGGGTCGGGGTCATGGAACAGTCGGCGACTCGACGTCCTTGTTGACCGCAGTAGAAACAGGCCTGGTCCCGAATCCGGCGCCGTCTCTCCTCTTGCCCCACACGTCCTCCTCCAAGCTGCATGGGGTCTCCCTCTGCGTCAGCAGTCCCGGTACCGGGGTGATGCTCTGGTTCCAAGGACTCGTGGGGAGCCGGCCGACTACCAGCACGTCGGGGCTGGAAAGGGACATGACCCCGTTCGCCTCCGCGTTCCCGCTCTCGTTCTCGCATGCGGTTGTCCAGTACAAGGGCCAGATTAATTAGTTCCTCCAAGGTTGTGCTGTCATCGCGGGTTGCCAGTTCGTCTTTCAAAGATACATTTAAACCGCGACGAAACAAACAACAAAGGGCGCGGTTTCCGTAACCACCCCGGGCGGCCAAAGTCCGAAAGGAAATAGAGTACTCGGCCACAGATTGCCTCCCTTGCCGAATATCTAACAGCCCTACTCCGACTTCTCTTCCCATGACCGGATGGTGGAACACACGTCGAAACTCTGCCACAAAATCAGGGAAGGAAGACCGAAGCCCGGGTTGAGCATTACTTACTTCCATCGCCCATGACGCCGCCTGACCAGTCAACAGGCTCATTACAAATGCCACCTTGGTAGTATCCTTTACATAGGTGGATGGTTGTTGGTCGAAAACCAATGAGCATTGGTGCAAAAATTCTCCACACAGCCCCGGTTCGCCACCATAACGCGGTGGATGTGGGAAACTAGGTTCCCGCCCCACGATCGGGGGGGATGGTATCTCGGTGGTCGCTTTAGGTGTTCCCGAGGATGGCGTTCCTCGGTTGCTCAATTGTTCCACCCGGGAACTCAAATTCTCTAGCCGATGAGCCAGCATGGAGACCTCTTCCCGGAGCTCCGCAAGCACTTGTCCCTGCTCGCCCACCAGTTGTCCTTGGCTGGTCAAGGCTGTCATTATCTTATTAACGTCTACGGGATCCATGTTGGTCGGAGTATTCTGTCACGTTTCGAGCAAGTCGAATCAAGTTTGGAATCCCCAAAAAGTGTAGACGCCAACAAGGTCTCCGTAGCAAACAAATGTTTTAATGTAACAAAATCGTACCGACAAAGTATTAACATAAAGCGCTGGTCCAAACAGGGTCCAGGGAGCACAAGAAACAAATAACAAAAAGCGCTTGCACAAAAGGCAAGGGGAGAAAACAACAACCGAGGATACAAACGTAAAACAATGTATCACAATACACGCGAGCAAAGCTGAATCACAAAATAAAAAAACATACAAACAGAATAAATGGCTTCCGAGAAGTCAAAAGTAGTGATGGGACGAAATGGGTCGAGGCTCCGAAGCTTGTGTCGAGTAATGGGAGGGGCTTTTCCACGAAGCTTGTATTGAGGCGCGCGTCATTTCGGAGGAGAGCCATGAAACTGGGCCATACCTACCCAAATTTATTAATCTGTGCCTTGTGAAAGAATATTTTCTAAAGCTTGTGAAATATTGTCCAAAAAAAGAAACTGTTTAAAGCCAGCCACTGTGGGAAAGCTATCCATCCATCCATTTTCCGAACCGCTTGATCCTCACTAGGGTCGCGGGGGTGCTATCCCAGTCGTCTTCGGGCAGTAGGCGGGGACACCCTGAATCAGTTGCCAGCCAATCGCAGGGCACACAGAGACGAACAACCATTCACGCCCACACTCACACCTAGGGACAATTTAGAGCGTCCAATCAGCCTGCCACGCATGTTTTTGGAATGTGGGAGGAAACCGGAGCACCCGGAGAAAACCCACGCAGGCCCGGGGAGAACATGCAAACTCCACACAGGGAGGCCGGAGCTGGAATTTAACCCGGTACCTCTGCACTGTGAAGCCGACGTGCTAACCACTGGACTACCGGGCCGCCCTGTGGGAAAGCTATTATTTCTAAATAAAAATGAATAACACATTATCCTTTGCACTTGTATTTTGTTCACATACTAAATTACTAACACAAGCTCATTCATATCTTTGTCTTAAGCAAATAGCCATTGAATTCTTAACACTGTTGACCTGTTGGGCTTCTGAACCACTTGATGGCGCCATAGAGTATATGATGCACCACGAAGCTTTGCTGCATGTGCAAACCAATTTGCTGCAAAGCTTCATTGCTTCATGAGGCTTCATTTGGCCATCACTAGTCAAAAGCGAAAAACGACGAGATCTATAGCAAAAAAGGTATATGAGCAAGGAAGCAGCAAGGCATAAACAATACTCCGGCAAACTGAAAATGGATCCTTAAGTACAGAGTCCCTTGATAGTTAAATTGGCAGCAGGTTTTCAGTTATAAAGTCCGTTTATGCTGCTACCTGCTGGCCAGGCCGAAAACAGAAACGTGACACATATAAGTCAGGAGTGCGAGCCAGAGGTGTTCAATTTTTTTTTGTCATGGCACACAATGTAGTTGTAATTTCTTTCAGAGTATCGTGAAGACTGAAAACCAACATCATATGATTACATCTATTGTTATATATCAGGAGTCACCATCTCCGGCCATTGAGGGCCCCTATTCTGCAAGATGTTTCCCCCCTCCAACACACCTCACCTGATTCAAATGAAGAACTCATCAGCAAACTGTGTAGAAGCCTGATACGATCCTAATCATCTGAATCAATTGGGTTGGAAGAGGAAAACATCTAAAACATGAAGGATAGTGGCCCTTGAGGACCAGAGTTGGTTACCCCTGAATCAGTTGCCAGCCAATCGCAGGGCACACAGAGACGAACAACCACCCACGCCCACACTCACGCCTAGGGACAATTTAGAGCTTCCAATCAACCTGCCACGCATGTTTTTGGAATGTGGGAGGAAACCGGAGCACCCGGAGAAAACCCACGCAGGCCCGGGGAGAACATGCAAACTCCACACAGGGAGGCCGGAGCTGGAATCGAACCCGGTACCTCTGCACTGTGAAGCCGACGTGCTAACCACTGGACTACCGGGCCGCCCATATTAAGAAATTATTTGTTTAAAAAAATGCATCTAATGTCTAACTTTTGGTATAGATTTTCCCCTAAAATGAAAATAATTAATACATTTAGCAAGAAATTATCCTTTATTTTCTTTAGTGTTCCACATAAATTGATGTGGCAGGTCAGATCTTGTCCCCAGGCCTTGATTGAACAGCCGTGTGCTACTCCATCAGTGACCACAATACAAACTATAGTCTCAGGAATACACGACACAACAGAAAGAAATCTTGAACATAATACGTCATTCAAAATGTGAGTGAAAGGGAGATTGTTTACCAAAAGAAACAAACACAAGAAATGAATTGGAAAATACAGATTTTTTTTTGTGTGTAGAACTGTAGATAGTCTGTGCTAGTGGTTGATATGTCTGCCTCATAGTCAAGCGGTCCTGGGTTTGAACCTCTCTTTGGATGTCGTTTGCCAAGACCTGAATCAGAATGATTTGCAAAATACAACGAATATGAACTCCCCGCAGGGCCGTCAAGTTTGAGGCTGCATCTTCCACTCCAGGCCATGGAGCGGCAGTATACAACAAAGCTGCTACTGACGCTTTTTACGTCATTACGAGGCGCGAATTCTCCTGCTTCAAAGTCTGCTGTCTTATTTACCTAACACGCGCACACATTGTAAATACCCAAGCTGTGAAAAGTCGTTATTCTGTCGACTGAGGTAAGAATTCATTAAGAATAAAAGCGCGTTATACAGACTAGAATCACAGTTGAAATGCGGAATTCCGTCAACGTACTAATATCATCTGCGAGCAACAGTCGGCGTCCAGCATAGCATGTAGTTAACCTGATTGTCATTGGTAGACATAGCAAACAGGTGTCCGACATGACATGTCATGTCGCCAACGCGACGATGTATTCATGTATGTGAAATGTCTTCTCGGGCAGCGGTCATGGATACCAGCGCCTTCGACGCCGATAACTCTGTCAGCTGCCGTCTGTCCTCCATCATCCCTGATGTGTGTAAGACTGAAGACTGCTGCCTGGGCATTGACGAAGCGGGCAGGGGACCGGTGCTGGGTATGCTACGGGTTGCCTTCATCCACTCATTTCATGAAGGCTTTTCAACAAGTGTCCCCTAACCAGCACAAAGCATTTTGGGTTGGGGAAAAAATAAAAGAGGGAGTGATTGACTTAAAAGAGAGTGCTGTGCCATCATTGACTGATTTATTGAACTTTGGAACTCTTATTTGTCTAGTGGTCTCTAACTAAAAAAAGAAAGAATGAACTTAATTATAAAGATTTGTGCACATAAAAAATGACTTAAAATTTTCAAGTAATCGGCAAGTTGGGGAGACCTATTCTTGTACGGAGGAGACTGGATTTTTAGGGGAATTAAATTGAATTGCCTCCTGAATATAAAATACAATTTATGAACATATTGTGTATATATATACACATAAGTATTTACAGAATGTAATAATTGCTTTTTAAGGATTTTTTTTTCAGGAATGCTACTTTTAAATATCATTCTAAAGCTCACATGCCCCTGGGAGTGCCTTCACCTACTTCAAGGGGTACATTTGAGAACCATTGCTGTTTCAATTGGTTTCTGTGCTTGGGATTGGGGAAAATATATATGTCATGCGTCAACCGATTTGAAAATTTAAAATGGGTGATTGGACTTACAGCAGTTCACATTCATAGCAAGGGAAATGTTGAGGTTTCGGTGAGCATATGTTTTTAGAATGTTTTAAGAAGCAGGATTCCGGAGAGAAAAATATCAACCGTTTTGCTCATAGTAGGGGCGAGGTTCATAATGCAAATTTGTCACACAATGGAAAAAAAAACTGTTTAACCTCTGTTTTTGTGTTTTTTTTAAATCCAGGTCCAATGGTTTATGGAATATGCTTTTGTCCCATTTCCAAAAAGGAGGAACTAAAGGGCTTGAAAGTTGCAGGTAATTTCTCCTGGTTTTATTCATAAACTGCCAATTCGCAACCAG
The DNA here is from genome assembly GCF_054856545.1 of Hippocampus guttulatus. Taxonomy (NCBI): domain Eukaryota; kingdom Metazoa; phylum Chordata; class Actinopteri; order Syngnathiformes; family Syngnathidae; genus Hippocampus; species Hippocampus guttulatus. The sequence goes on along the minus strand of NC_141269.1, from coordinate 8,549,293 downwards.
CGTTATCTCAACGCAATTTACATATGGAGCAGGTCGAGAATCATGAGGTTAACACATTCAGAAATCAACTGAACCCCATATGAGCAAGTACTAGCTGACGAAGGCAAGGAAGAAATCATCTTGTTTCTCTTATCCTTTTCCAGATTCCAAAACTCTTTTAGAGGCAGAAAGAGAGACTCTTTTCCAAAAACTGAACGATGCCAAAGGTTTTTTGGGCTGGGCCCTGCATATTCTCTCCCCCAACACCATCTCCACCAGTATGTTACAGAGGTATGGTTGGCCAATGCAATACAATGTGCATCCACTTGTAATGTGTATATGAATGCACCAACAACACGTTTGCTTTTGTCAGGACTAAATGCAACCTGAACACCCTGTCACATGACACGGCCATTGGTTTAGTTCAATTTGCACTGGACAGTGGCGTACAGCTCAAAGAGGTTTGTGAATTGGAGTTTTCATATTTGTGCAGTGGAACTTCTACAGCAGAACATTCCAAAAGTGGTACAGTTTGGTGTTCGACAATAATCCAAGAATCAAAATGCCGAACTGCGAATGTCTGGTGGTTCTTACAGGGTTCCCTATGGAAACATTTTTTTGAAATTACAGTACTGTAATGCAATCAGAGTACTAGAGCACAATGTGTTTGACTTTGGAGGTTCCACTTGCCACAGATTCACAAAGCAGAAACACAATGGAGGTTACCTCAAATGTTGTCCGCCATCTCTGCAGGTATTTGTGGACACAGTTGGCCCTGCTGAGAAGTACGAGGAGAAGCTCTCAAAGATTTTCCCAGGCATCGATGTCACAGTGAGGCCAAAGGCTGACTCCCTCTTCCCCATCGTCAGTGCAGCCAGTATCTGTGCCAAAGTCAGTCCCCCTGGAATACCCTGTTCCATTTTATCACTGCAGGCTCTATTCTATGCTTTTACTGTAAAACAAACAAAAAAAAAAGTGATTATTTCTCAACATACCTCCTTCAACCGCTGACAAGTTTCAGTTAAAAATAGGCTGCAGTAAACTTGTACAAGGGTTTTCCAAGTCGCTACACATAAAAATTCCTCTGATGTTTCAAATAGCATTTGGGAGGATTTTAAGTGAAGTGCTCATTTCATGTTTTTCTAAAATGACACAAAGATGGCGGCAACTTGTCACGGTGCTAATATTAATCTCTATAATTTCAGGTAGCCAGGGACCATGTTGTGAAGAACTGGAAGTTTGTTGAGAACTTAGCAGACGTGGATACAGAATATGGCTCAGGATACCCAAACGGTAAAGAATGCTTGATGGTTTCATAATTACTGATGTAATGTTTGCAAAATCATTTTGCTGCTTATAGACCCAAAAACTAAAGCGTGGCTTCTGAAGTACTTGGACCCAGTGTTTGGCTACCCCCAATTTGTGCGCTTTAGCTGGAGCACGGCCCAAACCTTGATTGACAGCAAGGCTGTGACTGTCCATTGGTAAGTGTTCTTGAAATTCTTTAAGGAGACAAGCATTTTTCTTCATAAGTTGAAATAGTCTACAGAATCAACAATTACAACACACCCTGTTTTTCTGCTACATTGCTGTCTTTGAGGAGGCTGACCTGTCTCTTGCAAATGAGCCATGGTTTACTTCAGCTCCAGCGGGTCCAATGCTAAGTACGGCTTTCTGTTGGCATGGTGACAAGGGGCAGAGTGAGGGGTTGGCTACTTGTTAAAAGTCAAAAAAAAAAAAAAGGGAGTGGAGACTGCAAAACAGTATGGATATTTTCAGTTGTGGAGGCAGCACTTCATCACCAAGTTGCTATTTAATTTTCAATTAGTCGGGTCACTGCATATGTGTAACGGATGTCAGTTTGAGCTGAGCGATTGTCTGTCAGTAAAACCTCGCTTCCAAGTACCACCTGACCATGCTGATAATTTCACCCGACAACAACTATGTCACACATGTTCATCTAACACAGCTACCGTTGATCTGTGCACCAAATAAAACACAATGCGGGTTTGCTTATCTTTTGGCTTTCACATTTCAGTTTGCTGCGGCTATGACTTGAACGTGGCAGTTCTTTGGCCAGCCCAGTTGTCAAGAAACGGTTGGAGAAACTGACAACATTCAGAATGGCTTGCTGACAGACACACTGGGTCTTTCCCAGGCACCCATTTATTTATCGACAGCCAATTAAAAAGTCAGTTTTGCCTATGCATCATTTGAATGCATAGGATCAGTCAAAGATCTAAAACATATTTATTAATCAGAATTAAATGCCGATTTTCTGTGTCCTTGCCCTTGGTGGTATACAGTAATCCATAAAATGTGCAAAAACAAGTTTCATAGCAAAGTCTTAAAAACTCATGAACAGCAAAGTTATTGGCGCTTCCCATAACTATTAAGATCAAAAGAAAGACAAAAATGCTTTAAAAATTAGCCATGGCTTGCATAAACATTTACATCCCCTAAAGTGTGAAACCCGCAATCGCTTTCATGTCTGGCATACACTTAATGCGGCAAACATTTGACCTGAGGAGATGAGCGCTTACCACAGTGTGAAAAATCACACTTGTTGCTTAATCTCTCTTCAGGGACGATGACGAGGAGGACGGCGAAAAGGCAGCGCAGCGGCTGGCCAACAGGTCCATGCTGTCCTACTTCAGTGCGCCAGGTGGTGTCACAAACCCAACACAGACGCACCGCTTCTTCACAGAGCGCAGGCTGAAGAGTCTGGACACTCTCTGAGGACTGGCCTTACATGTGCTGTGAGTTGCTTGCACACACACAGACAGACAGCAGTGCAAGTATATGGAATATTTTCCTTTGTTCAATCTGTTTTACTCATAAAATGTGTTTTACAAAATGTATCCAGAGTCTTTGTTTGAACCGGAGAGGGGAGCAAAAATGAGGCAACGTTGCAAAAAGTATTATTTTAATCCCAATGGTGCTCTCTAGTGGCAGTATGAAAAACTACATATACTGTAGTGTTGTTCAAAGCCTTGTTTTACATGGCGGAAATCCACATTACTCAACCAAATAAGACACCCAAAAATCCCTCAAATCACTCATGGAAGGTCATACTGTATAATGTTGCACAGCTTTTTAATTATTTTTTTTTAAATAAAGCTTATTGCCAATGCAAAAAAAAAGAAGACATTTTCTTGCACAATCAGAACAAATGATTGGTAGACACTTGCATTCAACAACATTGCTTCACTCAAATAGAGCCTTAGATTCTCGTTCAAATAACTTTCAAAAGCAAGTTCATAATTAAAAAAATAAGCATTTGAAGCCGGATTTAGGCTCCCATGTGTTAGACGCGCTTCATATCGTAAATGCAATACAAAGACATTTAGATCTTTGAGATCAGTCTCGCTTTTCTGACTAACAAGTATGAAGTATTTACAGACAAATCTAAAGGATGAGACATGAAGATATGAAGACATACGGTTCGCTTCAATGCAAGGTGTTAAGGCGTTGCACTGGTCTTGATTTTAGATGGATGCCAAATTTTGCAGCAAATCCCTTGCAGTTGCTGTTTTGAAGTGACAACTCTGCCTCTCCTTGTGTCCACACTAAGCAATGAAGACATTATTATTTACAAGATGATATCACAATCAAGAAAGATGCACCGTCCACCCGCAACCCGTCGTCAGTTGATGTTGGGTTTGTGCCGAGACTCGTGGACCTTTTTCCCACAGTTCATAGCCAGAGTGGACACGGCGAAGGAGGACAGGATGATAATGGAGCTCCCCACGAAATGAGATGAAGCCCCTCTGGTGGTGGCCCTCAAGGCTTTCTTGGCGAATGAGTCCCGGTCGAAGGCTGTGGTGGTCGTCGCGGTCTGGGCAGCGGCTTCCATGGCTGGTTCTGCTTTTCAAGCTGGTCTCTTGTGTGTTAGATGCCCGGTGCGAGGCAGGAAGACAACACCTTGCTGGGTTGAATGTGTTGAGTGCCGTCTGATTCGTCCTCTGATCCTTCCTTGACATTCATTTATAACCTCCCCCGCCTCGTGTCTCATCCTTCTTAGAGGCCAATTCTTCTCCTGCGTCAATGGGATTAAAAATAGTTAGCATGTCCACCGAGGCTAAATTGGCGATCTATTTCAGATCAAGACCGTCTGCCTTAATGCCATTAGATCAGCCCATCATTGTCTGACAGTGTTGAATGGAGTTCCTCATAAGACAAACTGGGAAATGATATCATCAATACACTGTACTGCCAATTGGAGGGCCATATGTCCATCACAATGGCAGGGTATTTATGACGTTTGCTGTGGTCACAACCTTTTTGGTGCCTGTTCCGGGCAGCGGGAAATATGCAGTGGAACGGCTACCCATTGCTTTGATTGTGAGACAACACTCTTCTTGTAGACTATGCATCGGAGTATTCATTTTGTTATTATCGATAACCTAGAATCGCTTTAGCCATACTGTACTGAGCACCCAGGGCAGAAGTCTGTGCTTTCCTCCATTTACATACCGGTCAGACTTTTCCACTGCCAAGTGGCAGCTGGTTTGGGTTGGCTTTGGTCAGCATTAGGGAATGATTCACTCTGGATTATTGTTAGTTTGTCAACACTTAGTTTGTTCATCCCAGGAAGAGATTGCTGGTACGCTTCTGTTAGAAAAAGAAAAGCCCACAATGCTCACTGAAATAACTAGAAAATAACGAGACCAGAATTTGCCAATGACAAGCATCAAGGTTTCTTGGAGAATGTGCTTCGAACAAATAAGACAAAAATGGAGCTTTTAGCAAGTGCATTTGTCACCTTCAATTTATTTCAGTGATCGTTGTGGCTTTTTCTTTCTTTAAAGGAATGGTAACCACAGAATTGTTCATAAGCTGATCAGTGAACCCTATTTTTCATTTGAGTATTTTGTTCTTTAAGGTTGTCGGATCAGCATTTCTTAATTTACATTTGTTCATTTAAAAATTCATTTTTTTTCTTTGCATCAAATGTCTGTGCTGTTCTGAATGACCTTTTATTTAATATTGTGGAAAAATCATGCTTCGTTATGGTGGTTTAACGTAAGACGGGAATGTACTGTACAGTTTGAGATGAGTTATGCAATAACACCTGCAGCAATGGGAATACATTATACATGCATGCTTTTAATGAATCTTCCTATTCAATGATGCACTTACCATGCTTGTTTGTGTAATTTCAATGTACACTGTATGTATTTACTTGCTTATTTTTCAAGCCCCAAATACCTGATAGTTGAGGTCACGCAGTGTCAGCAGGTCTGTAATCCTTCAGTTTGTTACACATCGTCCTAGTTTCTTTTCAGGGCGTCTCTTTAACTACACTAATTGGATTGTGCCTATTCTTCTCCCGACGATTGACACAGAAATCCTCCGTGAGAGACTGCGTGTCTACTGGAGACTCACGCAAGGCTGAGGAGAACTTATTTTTCACCCTCACGTTACATAACCGTATTTCAAAAACATTTCACCTGTTAACCATCATAAATGATTAACCACCATGTCTGACAGTCAGCCGTCAACATGTTTTCCTTTTGACGTACTGTGTACGCTGCATCCTCTGTCCACAAGGTGTCCCCATTCTCCAAAAATGATTTGGCCAGTGGCGTCACAACCACGTTAATAAATTCAGCCCCAGACTGAAAGAGAGGAGGGTCACCATTCTAGCTTTGCCAAAATACATTCAAAGTAGTTAGCCAAACATCCATTTTTCTATACCGCTTAGCTTCATTTGGGTTGCAGGTGAGCTGTGCCAAGCAACTAATAATGGACCCAATCGAAGGGCACATAGACAAGGATTAACACGATATAATTTAACCATAAAAAATCTCAAAGCCTAGTGCTGAGTTAGGAACCTGAAGCCTAGCAGTGTGAGGTAGATGTGCTAACCACTATTTCACCGTTATGCCCCGAGACAAGCCTCTCAATCAGTTATTTGATCTAGTTATCAAGCCTTTAGTTCACCCTGAATGATAATTCACCGCGACGTTTTGGACAATTGGACAACTGTTTGTGTACTGGCAACAGAAACTTTTCCCCCCAAAGTAACTAGTTCCAACTTAAATGACCTTTTTATCAAAACTAGCTGCGAATGGGTTGAAGGATGTCAGTCTAAATTGTCCCTTTCCTGTATAGATGGCTATATTCTTTTGTCCTGCATAATGTATTTCCATTGATGGTCACCTGTGCTCCCTTTTGAATGGTAAACCGTTTTTCAAAGATATCCAAGTAAAAATGTAATGAGATAGGAATCTTCCATTGTTTCATAAGAAGGGGAAACACAGCAAGTAAAACATTACTATATTATGTTATTATGACCCAGTTCAGCATAACGGCTATGTGGTGGAGGGAAAAGTGATGTTAATGATGTATCAGCCAGTAAGGAAGAACAAGTCAAACAAGAACAACTATTTCTGAGATATGGCAGTGGCGCTGATAAGTTTTCATTTACTGGATGTAAATGTGTCTAAAGTGTGTTTACATTTAGAAAAGTGCATTAGTAAAATGGAGTAATACCTAGCAATGGATGTAAATTATGTAAGGAGCAAATACATTTTCCAGTCAGTGTTTGAACCACTTACCGGTACCTTCAGAATGATGATATCGCCACAACTATCTGTCCATGTCAAGTCACACCACCCCAGTTTAAAAGCCACTTAACCCTTCATGCTGCTTATAGATCACTTGGGATGTTGAAGTCACCTTAGCTCACCTCTCCTCTGTATCTCTGACAGCTCTCTGCATGTATGACTGCTGATTGCATGTTGTTTTATTTAGAGGAGCTTCTCTGCAGAGAGCAGGCTTTTAGCACTGCTACGGTCTGACCCACTTGTACTTAAGATGGGAAGAAAGAGAGAGAGAAGGCAGAAGCATCGATGACTGGAGGCATGCGGATGAGAAAAGGGAGACGTCGAAAGGTATCCGTTTCTTGTCACACCAGAACATGCAATTCAGTTTAGTCTACTTGAAAATTATGATCTCGAATGGTTGCATCGAGTAATCTAATGCAGGTGCAATTGCCTATCAAGAAGTTTAATGGGCATTACAGATGATAATTTGTTTTGCATAGAAAATGCTTCGTTCCAACAACACAAAGCAAAAGTATCTGCTGTTTTCTTAATAGAATAGAGAAAAAAGGGTACGAGTCTCCTCCCACTCATATGAACTCGACAAACCCCGGCCTGTTTTCATGTACGATTTCCAGATTGAACAGTCCTGATGGATAGCTTGCCTCTGATTGAGCCGTTCAGAGCATTCAGCTTCAAGGGCATTGAGACTGAATTACATTGTTTCCGTGTGATTTTGCTATTAAGCAAGGAACCTCGTGAATAACAAACATCTCATGATACAATAAAAGAAAAACCATGCCAGCCATGACAGAACGCCAATGAATTGATCCCCTGCCTATACTCACGTTTGTACAAGAAAGGTGAACTCATACAACCTATAAATCAGCAAAATAATGCCTGCATGCTATTATTCTATTTTTCGTTTTATTGACACCCTCACACAGCCAATTTGAATGCAGGCCGAGGCACTTGAAGAGATGTGAGCTGACGTTGCATTTGTGAGACGGGCTTACCGTGTCAGGAAATGAGATCGTGCAAGCTGTAGACGTATTCCACATCCAAGCCCACATGCCGAGCTTTTGCTCAGGAGAGCTGACCCCACGTGACCTCCCTCGGGGTGTCTTTTCAAACGGGCTGACATCATTCCTGAAAGCTTTTGTCTGTGCCTGCTTTTGCCACCAGTGCCATGCTGGCCTTCCCGAATCACACAATTAATGAATGAGGGAAGAAAAATGCAAAATTCATGCGCTTTCATCAATTATTAAATGCTAATAACAAAAAGCGGCGTAATAGAAGAGTCCGACAAGCTGCTAACTGGGTCATGCTCGCGAACTGAATATTTCACCTGCAGCTCGCTATACACTAGGGCTGAACGATTTTGGAAAATAATCTCATTGTGATACCCCCCCCCCCCCCCCCCCAATTGCGATTGATATTTAGTATGCACTTGTATGTCCAAGGTCCTCTTCCAATGTACAGTATTTTTCGTAAAGGCTTCATGACTGTTTTTAATTTAAAGTCAAATTAGGAATACAGTATCTGGTTTTACTGGCCCATGACCCTGAGGATAAGATGACTCGAAAATGGATGGATGGTTTAACTTTTTCAACACAAACATTTAATAATTTGTCATATTTGGCAGAAAAAAAAATCTGTGATTTATCGGCTTGCTCATGAACCTTGAAATTCAAAGATTTCGGCAAGCAACATTGACCGAACATGAAAAGGTCTTAAAATGCACTAAAATTGGAAGCATTGAAAATTCAATACAAACAAAATAATGTATTTCCTTAAATATTTTCTGGCATCCTCCAATTCGTTTTCAAGTGCATCACCCACTTTGGACAAATAACCACCTCCCTCTAATAGACACCTCCTCTCCACCGCACAAGACAAAACAGGGTTATAACTGTAAATACATTCTGGTCATTGACACGATTGTTGCTGACCAAATCTGAACTCTCTTGCTAACTCAAACAGCTGCACCTCCAGATGCATGGAAACAGTCCTTCGGATAAATTCACGTGTGGAGTCTTGTGGTGTTGTATGAAATATAGTAAATGCCCTTCGCCCCCGCCACTTTTTGTAGGAATACAGCATACAATCATTTTAATGTATCATTTACAAAGATTTGCCTTTTAGCTTCCACATTTGATCCCCAAAGAGTCCAGATTTAAATCATAGAAAGCGATATGTTGGTCCTCCCCCGAAAGACAAAATGTTCGACAGAGACACGGCGATGGATTTTGCCCTAGCATAATCCTCCAGAGTAGTAAGCAGTTACTAATACACCGCCGTGTTGTTCCATTAAGAGTTGATTGGATGATCCCTTCACTTGTCATCAATAGAACCACAATGCGTTTGCGGGAAGTTTAGTTGATCCCTTCCCCGGAGTAGAATCTCATGTAATGTGTCTGTGGAGATGATGTTTCTTGATAAATTGCCACAGTGGCACAATGATTCAATGCTCGAGCTCGGTTATTAACCAAACAAAGTTCAGGTGTTCGAGCAGCCTTTTCCTGAGAGTTTGTGCAGTCACGTATTACAATTTACAGCAGAGAGCTTCCTCAGAATCAGAGGGATCTTGTCGTTTAAAAATAGTAAAGTGGAAATTCCATTGTAGTGTTTTGCTTTCTCTTTGACCTTTTTTTTTTTTTGTCTTTCCAATAAAATATTGTATAGGGGCTATGAGTCTAACTAAGGTATTCAGACTAATATTGCCTTTGTGAAATATGAATTAAACAGCAGCATTCACCCGTTTTTATCCACCTCAGGGGGCGGCCATTTTGCCACTTGCCGTCAACTGAAAATGACATCACAGTGCTTAAGAGCTCAGCTTGTGAATGTAATATGACCAGAAGCAGAAATCAGGTCAGTCGTGTTTGGTCGTTACCTGAGCCCTGAGGCACCGCGATGCCATTTTCAGTCGTCAGCAAGTGGCAATGCAAGGCAAAATGGCTGCCGCCTGACGGGTGGGTTTTGCTGCTTCACATTCCACAAATGCAATTTTAACTTTAATGCCATGATTTGACTAGTGGGATGCATGGAAACAAATTGTGAAGAAAATTTTGGACTTGACTTCCCCTTATACATATGCTATGAAACAAATGAAGACAATCATCGTTGATTAAGTGGAGAAAATATGGCACAAGAGTGACATTACAAACAACTGGACATCCTTCCAAAAGTGATGAAAAGGCGAGAGAGCTAGCCAGAGGGAAGGCCAATTGTCTGACAGCAACATTGACAGAGCTACCGGAATTTCTCTACTGGCTTTTTAGAACGTGTGACAGTCTCCAGTTTTCATTTTAGTTATGTGTTGTAGTGTAGGTGGGAAAGCAGAAGCCCTATGGACAAGGAGAAACACTTGAAATCTCTTAAATGCATGTGGTAAAATGTGTTTTGGTAACAGTAAAATGTGTTTTGGTAATAGGACTTATTAATAGTGGAATTGTTCTAGATAAAAGTCACTGCAGAGTATTCAGAAATTGCCAAAGCAAACAAAAGCACTGAAAACTGGCTTCCAGATCCAACATTGCAATTTCTGAAGTGTTATTGGGAGCGGTGCCCCACTTAATACAACTACATGTAATTTTAATCATTTGTGTCTTTGTCCGTACGTGACGCAAAAAAAGGCGAAGGACTTCCGTCGTTGTATTTTGTTGTACTGTAGGCTCCATTAGACTTTAATTCGCCACCTTTTAGCTCGATGCCTCGAGCTCACAAATATCGCATCAAATCGATCCATGCAATCGCATTCTTTGCTCAGCCACTTTGCAGGGGAGTGGCGGGGCGGCAGAGGGTCCCATGTGTGAACTCCATCCGTTCCCCACCCCTCCCTTCCTGATCCTCCGTGCGCAGCGTCTGTTCTCTGGGGAGTTAAACGTCACCGGGTAGTAGGAAGCGGTTGTTGTGGCGGAGATGAGGTTGAAGTAGAGCGGGCAGTGGAAGGACTGGAACACAATGACACGAAGCCGTGTGCGTGTGAGGAGCACTCGGACACATCCATTCTGCGTGGACGCTGCTTTCATACGGATCTGAAAGCTTCCGCAACGGCGTCGCCTTAATGTGCGCGATTACAGCGATGTGCCGTTGATCTGGCGTGATGATGGTGATGCATTCATGGAACTCCTGCACGGTGTCACTCCCGTGGATTTCTGGACCCGACACCGGAGGGGCTTATTTTACGAGCGTGTGTTTGTCACTTCATCGCTGCTTAACGTATGATTTATAGTGAATTGATTCAACCCCGTGGTACAGGATACTCTTTGTCATCGTGATATCCACTACATCGCTGGTAAATAATGACCACCCAGGCTTCGATTTCTAGCTAAATTGACTCGCAGCGCGTGTTGGGGAGGGGGGGGGGGGGGCGGGGGTCACGTGACATCTAGCGTGGTCTTGTGAACTCGTTTAAGAAAAGAAACTACAGGGGCTCGAGACACCCTCCAAGAGGGATCACCATGGACGATTCTGGCATCATTCGAAGAAGGCGGCTCCAGGTAGGAACTGTATTCTTTGTTAGTTCATGTTTAACCTCCACGTCATTTTTTTCTACTGTACTGTGCAATTGTGTGTGTTTTAACAACGCACGCGTTAGTCGTATTTAGCAACCTTAAAACCAATAACACCAACAATTCTTACTTTTGCCATCATTAACTTTCAGTGCGTATTGTATTGGCCCTTCACATTCATATGCTTCACAAAATGAGGGAAGATATCACACACACAAAACAGCAAAACAATATATTTTTCTCTACATGGGCCTGTTTCATGCTACTTATTTTTAACTTGTGTGCAAAATGACCAATAGATCACACCAAACCATATCTCTATTGGTTATCGCCGACTATGATGGGAAGGGAAGTGAAAATGTTCCAATTTGGCCCTGTTATCGGTCTACATGGATAGTGTTTGCACCGTTAGCTAGCTACGAATTACTACTAAAATATTTTATCCACTTTATTACAATGCATATACTACATCGCCTAGGGTTGCATGTAAAAAAGTACCCTTTTGTTAAACCCCCTTCCAACTATCAGTCAGTTTCACTACTTTGTCCTTGTACTGGACTTTGATAGGTCAACTTATTCCCTAACGATCAAACTGAACATTAACAACACAAATTAGAGATAAAAAGGGAAGCCACAATGCCCTCAGTGAGCTATTTGTTCCCCTTTTTTTCTTCTCCAAATTACTTTCACCACTGTGCTTATTGATAGCTCATTGACATGCACATTTAATTTGTTTGCACAAATCACATTTTCCACTACCAACTCAAGTTCATTGAACCATTAATCACCCAAAAAAAGTTTTGTAAGGCTTCACAGGCCACAGATCACAAAAAAAATCAATGACATCCACTCGGTCTAAACCTCCTATCTGGGCAAGGAAACCCCTATTTAGAGGGGGAAAAACGGAACCTTGTCAAGAGGTCATAGATGAAGGGAACCTCCTTACAAGATGAAAATGCTGCAATGGATGTTGAGTGGGCGACATTTATTACATGATCCGATGCGGTACAATAGTTTTAGTTTTTCATTGATTACAACATGTCAGGAAAGTCACATTCTCAGATTGACAAATTTAGGAATTACACTAAAATCTAATCACGTGGGGACACACGTAGTGAGATCGATTTATTGATAGTTCTTTCGATAATGCGGTCCAGATTGTGAAGAAGGCAAAAGAACATCATGTCAATTAGTGCTGACATGGGAAAGCGTCTATGGAAATAAAGACTTGTCCACATATAGTAGACCACTGCTGTAGCTCAGTACAATACTGACATTAAAACAAGCTTACAGTGTTGAGAAAGAAATTATCCTCTTCCATTAAAAAAATGTGTGCGTGTGTGTGTGTATATATATATATACACAGTATATATAATGTGTGTGTGTGTGTGTGTGTGTGTGTGTGTGTGTTCAAAAGCAAAATCAAGAGAATGCTTGGAGTTGCATTGTGTTTAAGTGTTCCTTTTTGGGGGGTGGGGGGGGGGGCAAAAAAAGAAACAACTGTGAGCAATTGACGTCCACCCTCAAAATGTTCATAATTGAAGCCATACATACAACAAACCATGAACCCAGAATACTTGATTGTCATTTAAAAGCCATCTCACTTCACCCTTCAACTGAACTCATCTTCATGGCTTTATCTGATTTGATTTTGAAACAAGTGCACATGTGGCGAAGACTCACAGTAGCAACCCTTGCTCAACTGAGCTCCTCCCGAATATGCTTGTCTCTCCGTCAAATTGGATCACTTCAACATCTCCGATATTCTTGGACCAACTGAACAACTATACTATTTAGACAGAGCCTTGGCGCCATTTTGTGGCAACTTAGATTATTTCAGAAAGAGCACAAAAGCACAAATATGTCAGCTTGCAGCGAATAACCAATAATTTAGTGGTATGGCTGGCTATTTGCATGACCACCTAAAAATTCAGTTCACATAAAAATGGATAATTCTGAATGAAGACCTTTTATTTATAGTGACACACATGATGATTTACCGGTGTGTCAAACCACCACGTTGCGAGTATCGGTGGCTGGTATTGGCAGCCTTCACGAAGAGCTGATACCGTGGTCAGAATCAGCCAGTTACTGATACCTGTTATTGCGACTTGCCCATCCCTAGTAAAGAGCTCTCGTTCCACTCATACTTTATGCTCTCCATTCATATACAACTACAGTGGTGGTCCAACAGAGGCAACAGAAGCTGATTTTGTATGTAAGTGGGACCACACCGTAGTCTATTGCGAATCTACGCACCAGGCCATAACACAGTAGTTACAGTCATATTTTCAGTAAGTGATTGTGTTAAAAACAAGGCCTTGAGTTAAAAAAAAAAAACTACATGAAAAACAGTAGTTTAGGATGATGACTTATCGCGCGTTTTTGTACCGCATGACCACGCATTCTTACGGCCCAACACAAACTAGTGCATTGCGCACTGTTAGTAGCATCTCAATCTCATATGTCGGGACCATTGTAAACCAAGGGCGCCTGTAATCAATTAATGACTGTTAATTTTCCCCACTGTCAATCTTGTTGCCATCCCTAGAAGCATGTTAGTTTATTTTGGGGGAAATAGTGTAAGTACATGATGTCGATTTAGCTTATCACGTTATTGCATGTTGCATCGTTAATGGTTTCTAGGTTTTCTAATCCAACCCGATGGCTTTAGCGGCTTAGTAACGCTCAACAAAATGGCCGTTGGCCACCCTCGTTTACAATTAAGGCCAATTTCCGAGCACATCCGTTTTCCAAGTTGTGACCGAAGGCAGCGCTGTCGAGCAGAGTGGGTGGCAAAGCTCTGGTACGAGTTTCAGATGTACATTAAGCCGACTTGAGCCTCAAGCGCCGAAAGCAGCTTAGTCCACATCTTGTGAATGAAGTCAGTTGGTCGATATCTCGTACGCCGGTGACTCGCGGCAAACACCGCGGTGAGATTCCTTCAAGGTTTTCCTCTGCCGTGAAATTAATCTCGTAAGGCAACGAGTGACGGCCACTTAGCTGCCTCAACATGTACTAATTTACAATTAAAGCACTCGACTGCGCTTCGTGCCATCTGCTGCACAAGACTGCTCATCATTTATGAAATATAGACACGCCGAATTGGACGACTTCCTGTGCAAATGTTGCCCGGTTGATCATTAGTCGATCCGACTGTAGGTTGGATAAAAGAACACAAAATCAAAAATGTATGAATACATGACGCGAGGTCTAGTTCACGCATGTCCACTCTTTGAAATTTGCTTGATTTGCGTACCTCTTATGCAGGAAAATGCGACACGTGCAAATCGAAGCCAACCCCAGAATCTTAATGCGTCTCAAGGTTGTGGGCAGAGAATAACTGCTGTCAGACGCACACGAACCCGAGCACTCACAACGTCATTGGTATGAAGCAGCATTAGGGCGACCAGGAAAACATGAAAAAAATAATACTGTGGGAATGAAGTCATAGCATGACAATAGTATGTTGAGATTTTACAAGAGGGTCTATGGACGGAAATGAAATCAGAGAATAACGTGTGGTAAGATGTGAATCAAGGCAGCATTTGTGATTTCTTGAGAATGGATCCTGTCGACACTGCGATATTTTGCGAAAAGTCAGAAGTTAACAAGAAAAAAGTCGGAATTGATGAGACTAAAGTTGCAATATCAAAAGCATGCCCCTGTGTTAAAAGAAATACCTTGTAGGGCACAGGTATCAAAGTCAAGGCCCAGGGGCCAGATCTGGCCACATCATTTTGTATGGCCTGCGAAAGCAAATCAAAGATGTGAACTTTCACGATGCTTGCTAAAATCTCGACCAAAATTTCAAATTCTCATTTGTAATAAATAAGAGTGATACCGTAAGCATTTTCTTGTTACCAAACCCCTCATTACAGTCACTTAAACGATAGTTGAATAAACCGTGATTCTTGACTTCTTTATGTGGTTTCAGTCATAACGGCCCTCCAAGGGAAACTGTAACTAAAATCAGGCCCGCGACAGAAATGAGTGTAGGATGTTGTGAAGTTACGTAGTTGAAATGAATGTTGTTGGTTTTGTTTTTTTTGTTTTCATACCATCTGTGTGAACAGTTAGTGGAAACGTGTTTTAACCCTTTTAGGGACAACAGTTACTACAGTGGACAGCTGGGGTGCATGAAAGGGTTCATGTTAAAAAGAAACATAAACAATAGTCGTAATAATATGAGAAAGAAATCATACCATAATCAAGACGCCATCATGAGAATAATGTCTTGATTTCAAAAGAAATAACATTTGTGTGTGGAAAAATAAGTCGTTTTTTTTTCTCATAATGTAATGATTTTATTCTTTGTCATGTTCCTTTTCCCCTTTTGATTGTTGCTCCCCTTCCTTCATACATGAGTGAGTCAAGCTATGCTTTTTGCTTTAATGAGCTTGTGTACCTACTCAATTTTACTGTACTCTGACTGCTGCGTGAGTGTGTTGATGCCCATACGTGCGATGTGAAATGGAGCCCCCCCACTCCCTCGCCACCACTGAAGTGGTCGATATCAATATCGGAGACAGAGGAGGTCTAAATGTTGAGGATGTGGCACGGTTGTCAGGCCCATTAGCAGGAATAATGGTGGCCTAAGAGCGCCGTGTACCCCCCCGGGGAGGAAGCAGAAGGGCGGCCTAAAAAGCCGGGCGGGAGAGAAGAAGTAGCTGTGGGCTCCGGTAGATCCCATTTAAAGTGGCTTTTCTAATATCAGGATAAGGAGTGCGGTCAATGTTAACGTAAGGAAACGGGGGGCAAATTGTGTCGATCAAGTGTCGACTTTTCACATAGCAGACGGGCAGAATTTTCGATATGAGGGTAATGTTTCACATATGGCTTCTCTAAAGTGGTCTTTATTACGCCTGGTCCTGCCCGTCGAGGCAGTATTTCGGGTTTCTCAGGTTACGACAGTCCTAACATAGCGGTTCCGAGGAATGGTGCGCAATGAACCGAAGCGTAAGAATTCATCAGTTACCTCACGTTACCACCATACTTTGGTTTTATTTTGTTTGGTTTATATTTGTGGCCAAGAACTCACTTTCATCGTCATCGTTATTGTTATCAACTGTTTCCCCAAAACTTTCTGTAACTCCTCCATTAGCCTCGGTTAATGATGGACTACAACTTGCGTCTAAAACAACAATAAAATCAAAAGACGAACATCTGATTTCGAAGTGGTGTGGTGTAGTTCTACTTCTATTCATATAGCCCGCTAAAAGTTAGTTTGTAAGTGCGTATTTGCACATAAAAAAAAATCATACTTAATTCAAATGCAATGCGAAGGCTGAATACCCCAAACAAAACATTTTTTTTAACTTTTAGTTTTTTACTTTTATTTTAAACTGATTTTTATTGAATTATATTTCTTTATTTTAAGTCATTTTATCATGTGTTCTATACAAATTATATATTTTATAAACCCATGGAAAAAGATATAATCAAACATTTCCTCTAATTTCATGTAGTTTTTGGGAAAAATGCTATATTGAGCTATGTGGGGTTACAAGAAGGAAGTTGTTTTGTTGACACCATATATCTATTGTTTTTTTGTTTTGTTTTGTTTTTTTGGTCACTCATTTACACTATAGAAATATAGTAAATCCCCAACCTTTTTCACTTTCATCACAAGGAAGGGAAAATAAATTTAGCCCAATGATCATTACGTGTGTACCCCACTTAAGACTAACTTTTCGTGTGTCTGGTGTCTGGCTTGGGCGTCGTACTTCCCTCCTTTAAAATGAGATTCAAGTTGTTCGGTATTCAGATGAGATTATTTCCAACTCTACGACCGAAGTCAAGGTTATTGTGCCATCAGTTATGGCAGGTGTCAGGAGCCCGCTTAATACACTGCTCTCTCGCTCACACACGCAAATCACTGCCCGTGCCTCATCGCTGTCAGGGGTATGGAGGACACCTTATGCACACACACACATACACAATGAGAGTAATTTGTCCAATATTTTGTTCCGGGCAGTGTGCCCATTTTCAATATGCTAAGCACACGGGGATAAGAGTCACTCCAGAAGAGACAGCTCACTTCTGTCACTTACTGCTTTGTTCGGCTTCATCAAGACGCACTGTAAACAACACTCGGACATCATCTGTGAGTTTGGAGACATCATTTCTGCTTCCTGGTGCAGTCCAAATCAATTGAAGACTCGAATACCCTGTTGATCATTGCACTGTTTGCTGCAGTTTGTTTTCATTGTCCTCTTGAAGAAGGACCACGTTTGCCGTGGGTTGTTTGCATGTCCTGTTCCAACCGATGCATTCAGAGGGGCGCGGTTTTCTGAGTTACAAGTGGATAAACAAGAGCCTCAAATTGAGGCGAGCAGACACAAGTCAGAGTGAGCTATTGGAGGGTGGAAAAATAACTATGAAATAAGAACCTTGATATACATACATGGGAGATGTACTGCATATGAGCAAAAATTCTGATTATATCCTCATTATAATTGTTTGTTTGTTTGTTTGTTTATTGAACATAAAACATATATACAGTAATAATTTGACAGAAAATAAGGTAGATAAAAAAAGAAATCAATCTTCAAGGCAAAGAAGCAGAACATACCCCCCCCCCCCAAAAAAATATTAAAAGCTGGAGTATGTAGCTACCAAGATTTGAATTTCATTTTCGAATTTATGGTCAAGAGCAGGGATGTCAAATTCATTTTTGTCATGGGCCACATTTGTAGTTACGGTTTTGGGAAACCATATAAAGGATTATACACCTTCACATACATGTTTTACATACACAGCGCATAACAAATTGATAGATAACTAGTGTTAAAATCAGAAGCCAAGAATAATGACTGTTATTGTGGCTTACATATGACAACTTGAGATTTTGCTTCAGACTTTAGCGAGCATTATGGAATTTTTCCTTGACTTTGACACCTGTGGTCTAAAAGGTTTGCATGCAAATATTAGCTGTAATCATGACTTCACTATTGCATGAAGTAATATAGGTTGGCTCAATTTCCACTTAGGTACGGTTAGGAACCAAACTCCGCCATAGACCAAAGACCACCTGTTCATGTTCGTCAGCAGTGTGAATGACTACAGTGATCCCTCGCTACTTCACGGTTCGTTTATCGCGGGTTCAGTGCATCGCGGATTTTTTCAAACATATAAAAAATATTTTTACCTGTTTATGTTAATTGGACGCTACTTGGCGGATTTTCGTTTATCGCGGGTGGCTTTGGTCCCCATTAACCGCGATAAACGAGGGATTACTGTATTCGCAATCCAGCTTTGCAAGTAGACAATTGACTTTTCAATAAAAGCTTTGTACGACTTTAGGTGGATGTCTCATTTTCATGCCGAACTCACAAGCATAAGTAGGTAGTAGTTGGATTCTGTACAGTATGATTACGTTTCCAATTTCCACAACTTTTTCAAGGATACTAAAATTAGTGAGCTGCACTGTGCCCATGTTTGAGCTCTTTTCCTTTTGGCTACCATCCAGAATAGGCAAAAAAAAGAAAACTGGTGGCATTAGACACAGTCGAGAATAAAGAACACCAAACGTTTCATTGTTGTTTTGTTTGTCATGGCTGCCTTTATTTTGTAGATAGGTTACTTGGTTTTGCAATGCTTGCATAACTAATACTGTTCAAGGTTTGTACTTTGTATTAAAAACAAATCCAATGGGAAGGTACCAAATGCCCTGGCCGAACATCCTCTGAACACTCTGAGAAGAGTCAACGCTTAAAAGTAAATCTTGACCTCCACTGGACCAAAGTGAAGCATTCTCAGTGTGACATTTGCCTTGCAATCGGCCGTCACTTTATTGGCAGCAGAAACAGAACAGGAGCTTTGATTCCGCCCAAAGCGCCGGCACAAATAGCCCTTTTTTTTTCTCCCCTCCAAATTCCAGTATTGTTCATTCCCTCCTTGGAATAATATAAACTAATTAAAAAAATAAACACATGCTCCAGCCTTCTGTCATCAGTTAAACAGAGAAAGTTGTTAAATATTTGAACGTTTTTGAAGGGCCCTCTTGCAACATCGCAAGGCGACCGAAGCGCAAATTAATTATTTGTAGTTGTTACACGGAAGCCGTGCATAATGCATTCATTTTCCCAAAGATGTCGTTGCGTGTATGCTTCTGTGACTTTGTCTGCAAACTCACACACACACGTACAAAAAAAAAGTCATTTTTCTTAGATTATTTTGTCTAAACTGGAACAAACAGCTCCTTCTTTGTACTCATGACCAGATTTATTTTAATCAGATTTTTCCACATGAGATCTTTGATTGTCACCATGTCTCGCTAAATGGCCACTGAAACAGAGAAATACCTCCTTCCTCTTTTTATACTCCAAGGAAATAAAAACATTTCTGTACACTCCACCCAGGTTTGCACACCACAAGTGTGTAGGCTGCTCGCTGACAGCTACTGTAACCGTAGTTTTATAACTGGAGTGCCACAAATCCAAACAAGCTGAATGCTCCAAAATATAATACAGTACCGGTATTGTATTTTTTAATTTTTTAAAACAAACCAAAAAAAGAGAGAAATATTTTCGGTAAAAATATTGGGGGGGGGATATTTGAGGACAGATATATAAATATTAAAAAATGAATAGACAATCAACAAAGAGGGAGGAAATGAATATTAATTTAAGATCAACTGAATATTCATTGAGTGTTGAGTATTCATTGAATATCAACTAAATGAGCCAGCTGCAAAAGTAGTCGTAGCTCCAGGTACCTAACCAAAAAAAGCACAGTGCTTTTTGCGATGCGAGCTGTAATGCATTCGTTTTTTGTTAGTTTTTATTTGCTGAAGATTTCGTATATTTGAATACAAACATGGAGCAGCACACGTAGACATACACAATGAAAATACTCACAGGTATACTGTATATTATTTATCATTTATGAAATATGACTGATTAATTTTGGCATTTTACTGAATCACAGTACGTAGTAGTAGAACATAGGGGTGTCCCGACACACCTTTTTCACTTCCGATATGATACCGTTATTGCACCCTGCAGTACTGTCCGATACCGATAACGATATAATATCAGCAGGAATTCTGCACGCTTTTACATTATTTTTTGTATGAAATGCTTGAAGAGACTTGGTCAAGTCGTACTATGGAAACGATGACTCGTCAGCATCAGAAGTATGAGAACATGACCCATTTATTCAATACTGCTAAACAGAAGAACAGCAGCAGAGTCTGGAATGGACTGCTTGTATATAAGTGCTGATATCGGAGATTTTATCGAATATAACCTGATATGTTTTTTTTCCCTCTGATATCGGATCGATATCCAATATCAGGATACATTCGATCGATATCCAATATCAATATCAAATCAGGACACCCCTCACAGAAGAAGAAGCCAATTCTTCTTTTGCGTAATGATGACTGCGTTTCCTGCCTCCTGGTTGCCAAGGCAGGCACACCAGAAGGGACAGCACAATTAAATGATTTGCAGCATTAAATCATGATAAAAAAGAAGTTTAATTCTTAAATTCTATGAAATGATATCATTGTTATATGCTTTTTCACCCTTCCATGCACCCTGTAACCTGATAACATGATAAGCTATCCATTGCAGTAACCGCTGTCCCTGAAAGGGTTAATAAAATAGGATATTATAGTGTGCTATTTTTCCTAATTAAAAAAAACACACAAAAATGTTTGGGTTATTATCAGGGAGGCTGGAACAGATTCATCGAACCACTGTAATAATATACTGTATATCGTTTTATAATGCATTGTCACATTTGCATGCAGTTTTTCCCCTCTTTTTGTTCAAAACAAGATCATTTTGTTCGAAGAGTTGATTTCGCTCTTGGACTTGCCAATGTTGTCATTGTCCAGTGAACTGAAAGGAGACACAATATGGCAACATCACATACAGTAGCTGCCTACTGGGTGCCCATAAAGAGAGGGAGCAGGTGTTGGGGTTTCGTCCATTAACTACTCCTTGACACCCCAGATCCAAACGCGCATGCACAAACACACGTTTGCACTACACATGCTGTCTGAGTCACTCTGGCCAAGCTTACTTCCTCTTGATGATGTAATTCATTAGCCATTCCAGCAAAAGCACCCCATGATGGGTGAAGTCATTCTCATGAAAAAAAAAGATATATATAAGTGATCACATTCCCACAAGAGCACCATCACACAGGTAGCGACATCCCATCTGTCATCAGTCAAACTGTAGACTTGTGAGGATGTTATAATATTTAAAGAAAGCTATTGACTTGTAACTAGTCCGTGGTTTACCTTAACATGTTTAAATGATGTAAAGAAAAGATCATTTTAATCTGTTGTAATGAAAACAAAGAAAGTAAAGAGTGTATATACGAGTCCTTGCTTGTTCGTCAATATTACAGAAAATAGACGATCCAGGATTGTCATGGCAATGAGTCGAAGCTATTTTGAACCTGTGATACTGAACATTGTTGCTTTAAATCAATTCTCAGACATGTAAAACATCAGCTCATCCTATACGTTTTTTGGTGCCTTCAAATAAAGATTTTCCAATTTTTATTTTTATTTTGGGAACGTGTTGACAGAGCTGCTAATCTTATTAGAAGACTGTGCCATACAAATGACGTTAAAGGTCAGATGTCTACATATTGATCTGCTGACGTCAACATCATTGACACGTTCTCAGTTTGTGTCCATAAGCCTTCTGGCTGTGTTTGTTTATTTGACATTGTGTCATAATTTCAATGTAATTGATGGAGAGGAAATCACTGGCTGTCATTAGATGTCACAATCTTCTATTTTATTTATCTATATATCCTTTCCTAACCTATTTATTTATTTATTAAAATAAATACAATGCACTGAAGCGCAGACAGCATATGATCAATAATACAGAGTTAGAGGCGACAACAAATGTGTTCCGCTAAGCATAAATTTGCATTGGAGAAATTGTTACAAAGTCCAAAAGTACAAATCGTTAACGTTTACCTGGAATCTGGCCCCAGCTTTCCTATGTGGAGTTTGCGTGTTCTCCCTGTGCCTGCGTGGGTATTCTCCGGGTTCTCCGGTTTCCTCCCACATTCCAAAAACGTGTGGCAGATTAATAGAACACTCTAAATTGTAAACCTTGGAAGAGAAGGTGAAAAATATTTATTTTTTTGTGTGTGATTACAATGGTACCTGTACTTACGAACGTCTCTTCATACGAAATTTTGAAGTTACAAAACGTCTCAACAGGAAAATATTGCCTCTAGTTACGAAATAAATGTCAAGCTTTGAAAGGTAAAAATGCAGTATGGGCTTGTACTCGCAGCTCCGAGGCAATCGTTCACTATGCTGATGTTTGCCTTGGACACTTTTGAAGGATTGTTAAAAGCCAACAGAATCAAAACGCCAGGCAAAAACCACTTCTGAGCGAGAATTTGGACTAAAGAGGGCAAAAAACGATGACGAAGCCGTTAAAATGTAAATGACTATCATTTTTATTCTTTATTCTTTGTTTTTTTTATATTATGCACAACTCTCATTTATTGTGCGGTAATCTAATTGTAATGTGTATTTGTTACATATTTTGATGCATTTTTATGCTTTACGAAACATTTATGTCTGAATTTTGGGTGGGGGGGGGGCTTGGAACGGATTAGGGCATTTACATGGAAAACACGTCTCTACTTACATAATTTTCTTGTTAAGAAATTTATTCCAGAACCACTTCATTTCGTAAATAGAGGTACCACTATACCTCAGTCCTTAGAAATAGGTTTGATGCTAATCATCTGTTCGGCTTTCAGCCTTTAGCTTTGCAAACTATTTCTGATTGAAATTTTTATTAATGATCACTGTAGACTGCTGTTATTTAAGGTCAAGGTGTAGGAGGGTGGGGGGAGGCGGCTGTTGTGTCGTGGTGCCAAACTGAAACTGGTTGAGTTTGGTTTTGCAGGCGCGTGGTGAGACTGTTTTGATGTGAGAGCTCCGGCTGTCAAGTCATGTTTCATCAGCTCGCCTTTGTTGCTGCTTTTGGGACGCTTATGTTTGTGTTACAAAGACAAAGGGTTTGACGCAGAGGAGGAAAATGAATTGAGCACAGCCCAAATGATTAGACGGGGAGAGTGTTTACTTTTGGGACGTCATTAGTTGTCTCACAGTTGTTGATTTTCAACATCTGACCTTAATGTTGCGAACGTGAGCAACCTTATTGGATAATCTGACAAGAGATATGTAAGACAATCTCTCCAACGCTGAGTCTAATAGACTCAAATTGGCAACGAATGGTGCAACGAGCACAGCGGAGTGGGTGCATCCCACTTGATCTTAATCACATCACCGTTCTCGCTGCTGTGTCCCGTCGTCATAAAATGAGCAGAAACCGTTTTAAAATTGACTTTTGCTTCGCTCGACCTGCCGTTTCCTGTCACTCAGAAAGCCCCCCGAGCATTGACGAGATCGGCTGTTGCGCCGCTCATTGGATTAGCGGTGTAATCACAAACCTGGCCATGGCGGATTCACAGTCAACATTACAACCGAGATGAATTTACTTATATTTGAGATGGTGATCTGCCTATAAGGGGCACTAGTCCTCGTCTGAAATGATCGATTAGTCCAGTTTTAAGAAAAGATCTGCTAAGAAGTGAAATATAATAATTGTCCAAATCTCATTCAAAATCACTTCCTATCCATTTTATAGTGCCACATACGGTAATCCATCGCTATAACACGGTTCATTTTCTTTTTTTATATATTCCTTTTTTTTTTTTTTTACAGTGCATTTTGTTTTGCATGC
Source organism: Hippocampus guttulatus (assembly GCF_054856545.1). Classification (NCBI taxonomy): domain Eukaryota; kingdom Metazoa; phylum Chordata; class Actinopteri; order Syngnathiformes; family Syngnathidae; genus Hippocampus; species Hippocampus guttulatus. Next base: position 8,525,503 of record NC_141269.1, on the reverse strand, counting down.
TGATTGGCTAAGTGACAGTAGCGTATTGTCAACAGTCTCCGCACCTCATCGCTGTACAGTTTGTCAAATTTTCTCCATGACAAAACCCACAATGTCGACGCAGTGTTCTGTCCACTCTTTCTAAAAAGTGTCAGTTGATTGTAAAAAATAAAATAAAATAAAGTTTATATACATACTGTATATATATATATATATATATATATATATATATATATATATATATATATATATAAGAAAGCCTATGACTCGATGCCACATACATGGATCACTGAATGCTTGGAGTTGTATAAGGTGAACAGGACCCTAAGAGCCTTCGTTGCGAACTCGATGAGGATGTGGAAAACCACACTTGAAGCCAATGGCAAGCCACTTACCCAAGTGTCCATCAAATGTGGCATATACCAAGGTGATGCACTCTCCCCACTGCTGTTCTGCATAGGACTGAACCCCCTAAGCCAAGTAATCACCAAGACAGGCTATGGATACCGCCTCAGAAATGGAGCTACAATCAGTCACCTCCTCTACATGGATGACATAAAGCTGTATGCTAAGAGCGAAAGGGACATAGATTCCCTGATCCACACAACCAGGATCTACAGCAGCGACATCGGGATGTCATTCGGGCTTGAGAAATGTAGTCGGATGGTGACTAAGAGAGGAAAGGTAGTCCGCACTGAAGGGGTCTCACTCCCTGAAGGAACAATAGCAGACATTGAGGACAGCTACAAGTACCTCGGTATACCACAAGCCAATGGCAATCTCGAACTGGCAACAAGGAAAGCGGCTACGGCCAAATACCTCCAGTGAGTGAGGCAAGTCCTAAGAAGCCAGTTCAATGGCAAGAATAAGACCCGGGCAATAAACAGCTATGCCCTGCCAGTGATCAGATACCCTGCAGGAATAATAAGGTGGCCAAAGGAAGAGATTCAGACCACGGACGTTAAGACCCGAAAGCTCCTAGCCATGCATGGAGGGTTCCATTCCAAATCCAGCACCCTGAGACTGTACGCAAGCCGAAAGGAAGGAGGCAAGGAGAAGGCTCCAACGGATGACGTACTCAGAGAATGTCTCAGACAATGGGGAACAGAGGATGAGGCGCTGGAAGAGGGACCATCATGGGAGGACAAGCCCCTACACGGGATGTACCACCGGACCATAACTGAAGTGGCTGATCTCAAGAAGTCCTATCAGTGGCTAGAGGGGGCTGGCCTGAAGGACAGCACAGAGGCACTCATCCTGGCTGCTCAGGAGCAGGCCCTGAGCACCAGAGCCATTGAGGCCCAGATATACCACACCAGACAAGATCCAAGGTGTAGGTTGTGCAAAGAGGCACCTGAGACGATCCAACACATAACTGCCGGGTGTAAGATGCTGGCAGAGAAAGCCTACATGGAACGCCATAACCAGGTGGCTGGCATAGTCTACCGAAACATCTGTGCGGAGTATGGACTGGAAACCTCAAGGTCAAAATCTGAAACACCTCCAAAGGTGGTGGAAAATGACCGAGCGAAGATCCTGTGGGACTTCCAGATACAGACTGACAAGATGGTAATGGCGAACCAACCAGATATCGTGATCATAGATAAAGGGCAGAGGAAAGCCGTTGTAGTGGATGTAGCGGTCCCAAGTGATGGAAACATCAGAAAGAAAGAACACGAGAAACTCGAGAAATACCAAGTGCTCAGAGAGGAGTTGGAGAGAGCCTGGAAGGTAAAGGTGACAGTCGTGCCTGTGGTGGTCGGAGCACTCGGGGCAGTGACCCCCAAACTAGATGAGTGGTTGCAACAGATCACCGGGAACAACATCGGACATCTCAGTCCAGAAATGTGCAGTGCTGGGAACAGCAAGGATACTGCGCAGAACCCTCAAGCTTCCTGGCCTCTGGTAGAGGACCCAAGCTGAATGAGGGACGGACACCACCCGAGGGGTGAGACAAGGATTTTTTTTTATATACAGTATATATATATATATATATATATATATATATATATATATACACACACACACACGAAATACTTGTTAAAAAAATGAAGATTACTACTTAATGGATTTTACTTATCACGGGTTCTTTTTGGAACGTAACCCCCGCAATAAATGAGGGATCACCTGAAAGTAAGTTTGCCATTCTATAATACATTTTGTAGTTCGACTGTGTCGTGAGTATAGGTTGCCCCCTGCGATGGATATAAAAATCTACACACCCCTGTTGAATTGCTGTTTTTGTGATGTATAAAAATGAGACCAAGATAAATACTAATCTTTTTTATACCTTTTCCACCATTAGTGTGACTTATTAACCGTATATTTGAGAGTGTGGACGTAAAAATAAACAACTGCGATAAACAACTCATGAGTTGTGTGAGTCAATTCAGGGATACCTCCATATACATGGAGGTGGGGTGGAGACAATCGCAATAATTTGATGGAGAGACATCAGGGCAGGAAGTAAAGCTTGAAAGAGAGATGAAAAAAATTCTACAAAATATAAGCACGCCTGAAAACATTTAAGACATGAGTGAAAACTAAAAACATAAACAATGAGACATCAGTTTGCCTCCTGGATTCTAAACCAGGCATGTTCAGTTTAATTTAAAAAAAAAGTCCATAGCTGTGAAATTGAGTGTGAATAGTTGTTTGTCTGTGTGTGCCCTGTGATTGGCTGGTGACCAGGAAGTCAGCTGGGATAGGCTTTAGCTCCGCCCTATGTATTCCATAAACCACATGCACTATTATAGTTTAAAGGTGAACACTTTCAGGAAAAAAAAAAAGAGGGAAAAAAAGTTCCAATTAGAAACTCCCTCATTTTTCAAATAGTTAAATATTAGACTATACGGTATGGTAATTATGTTGCGAGAAATTGCTTGAAACCACTTCAAGCCTGTAAATGAGCTGCTGCTCTTTTTGAATAAATGAATGCAGTGTTTTTATGCACTCATTAGCACACGGAAAATTTTCAATCATGCCCATGTCGCCAGTAGCATTTTTTTTATGTATGTGTGACAAGTCTAATGTGCATCCTTTTTTCTCTTTTTTGCCAGAAGGATCTTCCACTGCCACGGAAGAGTAGCAGGTATGTTCTTGCTTTGTATATATATATATATATATATTTTTTTTGTCATTGCACATGATGATATCGCTTTTCATTATATTTCACTTGCCATTTTCTGCATTGCATGGGTATTTCAATTCAAGAGTAGACAAACTGGAGGAGGCTTGGCCTGCTTTATTGAGATGTTATTGAATGAAGGACCACAAGGACCTTGAGCAACTTGGGGCCCCGTTGTGTAATTTGAGAGTTCATTATTCGCTGTGCTGGTCATTTTGTACACCTTGTATTGGTTAACTCGCAAATATCTCAGTCGAATTTAATATTTGAGTGATAAAATCATTGCACATACGTAGGATAATTATGGACAATCCTTGTGATTTTGCTTCAGAACACAAATCAACATCTCTGACATTTTGGCAGTTTAAATATCCCAATTATTTAAATTCCAAACACCATGATGACTAATCTTTTAGAGCCAAGGAGAGAAAATGAGCCAAAATGTTTGGAGAGCAGTGAGGGATATGTGATTTACAGTATACTAGCGCACTTTTTTTTCTTTTTTTTTTTAATGAAAGGATTAACCAACTTTCCCTCGAAATGTCACATTTAAAGCCAGAGATTAACATTCGACGATAGCTTCGCAAAGCCGGATAACAGTGATAGAGACGTCGTCTCTACACAGGTGGATTTTGTCATGTGAATTCCCGGAATCCTTTTTTGCTCCATTTCCAGACTGAAAGGATCCTGACAAAGATGATTAAATGCCTCCCAAAAGACACATGGGAAAAATGAGGATGAGCATCATACTAGAATTAACATAATAACATTGGCTGTAAGTTTAAGTTTTTTTGTTTTTTTTTAATAATGACTTTGTCAAGTCATCCATCCATCCATCCATAGTGGATCTAAAAGTCTACACACCCCTATTTGAATGTTTTTGTGGTATAAAATAAAAGACACCAAGATGGATAATTTCAAAACGTTTTCCACAATTAATGTGACCTATAATCCACCCCCACCCACCCCATCATGTAGGCAAGTAAACTATAAGCAACTAAGGTCATTTTGGGATGTGGCTGTGTTGTTCAAAATGAACTAATCATATTCAAACTCACAGTCAGTGCACATCAGCCACCATTTAAAGTGCCTCCAATTAACTTACCCCAAGTGAAAGTTCTAGTCGGCTTTTCCTGTTTACCAGCCCATCCAACCAACCATCCATCCATAATTTTCAACTCAACTCAACTTTATTTATATAGTGTACAGTGCTTTCAGAATAGCTGCAGCTTTATGCAAAACACAAATAATAATAATAATAAAGGCACTTTGCATACAGGAGGCACAGAATTGTATTCCTTCTTGTTCCACAGCCAACAGTTAAGACATGCAAGCTTGGAGTCTCAACTGACTAATATAAGGGCGCCGGGATCATAGGTGTCCCGATCACAGCGTCTGTGACGTCACTCAGGTCTGCTACAAGCTGAGTTTGTAAGAAAACCAGCAAGATTGTAGTTTTCTAACAACCAATATATTTATCTGTTGGTGAGTAACACAAATATAGAAAGGAAAAAAATTACATTCATTCATACCGCCATCCATTTATACATACGTACTGCATAGTTAAAGAAAGGAATGCTCAGCACAGTTTCGTGTTAATGTCAAGAGAGCAAAAAAAAAGATGTCAAGACATCATGTCATGAGCACGTCGCTGACCTGTTTTGGGTGGTTGGTCATGTGACTTTCCACATCGAGCGGAATTCACTCTTGACAGTGAAGTTGTCACCTTCATTTCCGTTGACAGCAGGAGGTGATATTGCTCAACATTTTGGCTCCCTGAGACTGATGAAAACTGAGAAACGATTCCATTTAATTCTCATTCCATGAATGTAGTATTCATCAGAATAATGTGTTTGACTGGTACGTGTTTCTTGCCTCCTGAAAAATTGGGGTTTAATTCTCCTCTAAGAAGTATTTAGTCTTATTTTACCCTACCTATTTATTTATTTATTTATTTATTAAACACTCGTGTGAAAATGAAAATGTTAAAACTGTACTTAAACATTGCCTGTATAATGAAAAAAAGGGTTTTATGATGGGGCAGTTTCTCCCCGGAACAAATTAAATGTTCATTATTTCCAACGGGACAGAGATTCGAAATTCAACAAATATGAAATCAACCAGCACAGCGTAAACAGACCCTTACTTTAGAAGTTTCAATTGTCATTCCCTCGAACGTGTGCATGTGTCTCTGTCCATGGTTCTGAAACTCATTGTGGAGCCGTCACGCCTCTTTCTACTTTTATGTGAGAGAAAGATTTGAGTTCCCCGCTGCTAGATTGCAGCCGCAACAATTTAAACCAAATTGACTGCGCATCTTTTGTCTGCTACAGAAAAGCTGACTTGAAAAACAAAGACAGATATGGCGGCAAGGGGAGGGTGGGGGGGATTAATCCCCTGAATATGCTTATCATTTGGGGTGTGAGAATCAATTAAATCTTTTTTGAAAATTTTGTAGGCTACAGCCATGAATACATTTTATGACTGTTCTCTTGTTATCCGTCTACTTATCATATAAACCGTAGAAGCAATTGAGTATGTGTGAATGCATGGCTAAATACATTATATGTGCTTGTGTGTGTGTGCGCGCGCGTGTGTATGTGTGTGTGTGTCTTTTATTTGTCTAAGTATTCTGCATACACCTTGAGGGCAGAGGTGCTGTCTGGCAACAAGAGAGTCTGTCGATGTAGACACTCTGCATCTCGATGCATGAGTAATTACGACCCCGCTTCACTTTTACTGCCTGATTGTTGCGGCGTCTGTGTGTGTGTGTGTGTGTGTGTGTGTGTGTGTGTGTGTGTGTGTGTGTGTGTGTGTGTGTGTGTGCTTGGCCCGCTGTGTTTTGCCCGTGGCCTTTGACTTCCACCATATGTCGCAGCGGGAGATTAGGAGGAAAAAAAAACTCACTTGGGTCATCTGATGGGTGGAGCTCAAGTGTCACTTTATTCGAGGGTGAGCCACAGATATGCAATTATTGAGCTATAAAAAAATTTGTCTTGCCGTCTTCATCATATCATGACACCCGCCACTCTCTATGACCGCCCCTCCCTATATCACCACCATCCGCCTATATTTCTTCTCCACCATGTATATTTCATCCATTCCTACTCCGACGTTAGAGACGACATCCATTATTCAATTAGTCCACTCGGCACCACTGTGCAACTGTCGACCTGCGTCAGCTTTAACGTTTGCTGGGTTTGTTTAAGCTTGGGAGTTGTGAGGCAGCACGGTGTGTGTGTGTGCGTGCGTGTGCGTGTGTGTGTGTGTGTGTGTGTGTGTGTCACACAAAATGATGCTTCGCTTAATGACACACTGCTGAGCTGCTCCCGTGACATGTATGACATCCAAACTGACATTTTACTGAGGCGGTGGGTGCATTATGAGCAGAAGATTGTTTCCTACAACTACTGAGGAAAAAATACTCAACTCATCTTTATTTATAGGTTTGTTTTGTGTGAGCGTGAGTGCTCCGGGGTTCTCCCGATAGTTTTGGTGTCGGATTTACTTAGTTTGAAATCAACAATGATTACAGTACCCTGCATTTTTTAAGCCGCTAAGATTTGGACAGAAACTGTAGACAAGCAAAATTGTAACGCCAATGCTAGTGCTCAGGCAGTATCAAAGGTGTCTTGACTGGGAGACTATTATTAAAGACGAGGTCCACGTGACAGATTGTTTTCTTATTCCAAGCCACTGAGCTATCAATATGTTACTGAGGCTCTTGTTTTAAGTTGATAGGATGCCAGTATGTCGCTTCAAAGGAACACTGATGGTCTGAAAGCTAAAAATAGTTCACATCCCGGCCACTTCACAACTAGCGGCAGTTTGGTGAATACAAAAAGTAAATATTCTTCAAAAAGAGGCTTCAAGTTGTTTCTTGACACCCTCAGCTGATGGTTACTGTCAAATTAAACAGAACACGAAGCGAATTGAATACATTTGAAGGAACCACGTAGCTTCCACTCTGAATGCGAACATCCACCTTTGGCACACGGGCTAAAAATTAGCATTTTTGTGGTGGTGTTTAGCTAGCAACAGCTAGCTGAACACAAACATATTGTCCAACACAAGTAGACAGAACATACGGCAATACTCACAGGCATATATTCAAGGTTTTACAGTGACATTGGCCTGATGGCTTTAACAAGATATAAGGACCAGAAAATGTAAGATGTTGAATATTAAATTCGATTTTATACTGGGGAAAAAAAGTAACTACGCAAGAGTTTTTATTTTCTTAAAGACTTAAATGATACAGTATAATGATGCTACATATGTAATAATCCCTGAACTTATCATATTATCATATGAATCGCACTATAGAAGTGAGAAAATGTGACTAAAGCTGTAGAATTTTTTTCTAACTGTATTTTAATTATGTTAGTACTGTCTGTTTTATATAATATTATATTACATTACATAATATTACAGAGTGATAGTTTCTCATTAAGATTTTTGTTTTTTGGACGGCAGTGGGGACAGAACGGCTAATTGGAATTTTGGAATCCTTTCATTTAAATTGGGAAGCGTGAGTTCAGATCGCAGTGTTGTTTGTCACAAGCATGGTTAAGGAACAGATTAAATTTGTATTTCAATGCACCACTGTGTTCAGTGCTGTTGGTTTCTGATTAAGGCGGTGATTGTTGCATGCTTTGAATGTGACACAATGCTGCACATTGATATGTGTCTTAAAGGCCAGTCCTGTTGAAGAAGAAGTGCCTTCAAATAAAATATGAGATGAGTAGGATTTATTCATCTTGACAATATGACCATAACCGCATTGTGACTGCGCTCGACATCGGGTTACATCAGCAATTTGGCTTCAGAATTCATTTTCAATTCATCATGTTGCAAATTGACTCCCACCAGGTGTTTCATTCATTTGAAAAAAAAAAGTGCCACCCTGCTTTCCTTGTGCCAGCAAGTCAAAATGTGCACAATAACACATGCGCCCCCCGCTCACTGAAGCCGCTCAGCCCCCCCAGCACTATGCCCGCCCCACGCTGTCTGTCCTCAAATTAATCTCCGCTCGGCTGCTCTGTCATCTCTCCACCGCCTCCCTCTCTCCCTCTCGCATTCTCCCGTCTCACTCTTTCATCTTTTCGATAGTGTTGGTGCCCCCCTCCCTTACGTCTTTCCCTCCGTCTGTCGATCTGCCCCCCCCTTTGATCCACCCCTCCCATGCTCCATCTCTTCCCTGCTTGGTGCACACAATCCAGGGGATGCAGCCCTCATATTCTAAACTCTTGTCTCTTGCCTGTCTCACATCTCTGAATCTCCCTCTCTTATGTTGTGTGTGTGTGTGTGTGTGTGTGTGTGTGTGTGTGTGTGTGTGTGTTGAACTGACATGTGGGCTATAGCGGTTGCCTCTTGACTGCCTCCGTGTGTGTACACATGTGTGTGTGTGTGTGTGTGCGTGTGTGTGCGTGTTTGTGCGTGTGTGTAAGTGGAGGCTCAGCTGCGCTCATGTTCACCTGCCAACACAGCCTCTGCTGCTAGCGACATGTTTCGACGCACAAAAAGGTAACATGTCTGTTTTGTGTCTCGCTCTTGTTAGCATTTAGCTTGCTGCGTGAACTCTGCCTGTGTGTGTGTGTGTGTGTGTGTGTGTGTGTGTGTGTGTGTTATTTTCTGGTGATATTTCCATTGTCCCTGCCAGCTATCTTGCTGTCTCACAGTTGTCTCCATTTAGCTTGAGCGATATAGTGTGTGTGCGGGTGTGTGTTTTTGTCGTTTTAGCAGGCCCAGTTGCCTCTGTGTGATAAATATAACACGGAGATATGGACAACAACACTTCAGTTGCATCATGGTGATCAAGCCTGTGTGCGCGTGTGTTTGTGTGTCTATTTTTGCTTATTTTCATTAGAGTTTGAAATGAAGGACTAGGAGTGAACAATTAATCATATTCAAATCAAGATCATAATGTAGTAGAATGCAGTTGTCAAATTGCAAAGGCTGTAATTTTTGTCGGGAGGATGGTTGATTTCGGTCGGCCAGTCGGCTTTACTTTTTTTTTAGTTACATCGTGTCTAGATAAGGTAAGTCCTTAAGTGCAGTCCACATGTTCACTTATTATTTCATGAAACATGAAAAATTGAAGTGCTAAAGCCACAGATGTGTTTAAATTATTGTCATTTGATTTATGACTGGCTGACTTGTGTTTACGGCACACTTGTCTGGTAGAATTTTATCAAGTCAGTTATCAAGTTGCCGCAATTAACTTTGAAGACTGCAAGTGAAAATGTTTTGTCAGAAACAACTCGAATTGAAATAGATTAATAAAATGATTTTCATGTTAATTTGTGGATCAATTGCCCTTTTTTAGCATCAGCCAATCTTAGAAAGACCAAAACCTTTATGAATAATAAATCTGATCATTTATTGTAATAAAAAATATGCATTGTATTTTTTAATAGTATTTTGGTATCTTTCCTTTTCTGCAAAATTTATCAACAGTAATCTGAAAAAAGCTTGAAGCAAGAGAAACACACGTTGAAGAAAGTAGACATACTGGCAGACACCGAACAAGCTTGGCAATAGGCTGTGGTTTAGCTTCAAGGTCAAAGGTCACATTTTCTTGTGTTGGTGGTCAAACGGAGTGCCAGAGATGGGTAAACAGGTCAACAATGTGTCCCCACACAGATGGGAATACAATATGTGTTAGCGTTGCGTATTTTTAATGTTCTTCATGAGTGGCATGGCCAAAGGTGTGCTTGACTGTGTGTATGTGTTTATGCGCTAGCATTTTGAAGTAAAGGCATTATTGGCAGCGTCCAGGGAGTGCTTGTGGACAGCCAACAGCGAGCAGTGCAGTGCTGAGAGTGCTGTCTGCCTGGCACCAATCCTGGCATTTTCCTCTCCCCCGACACCACTCGCTATTTTCTTCCCCCTTCTCACTGTGCCTCTCCTGTTATTGCCTCTCCTTAACTCGAGACTTTCAGTTCTGGCCCCTCAAGTCCGCCATCTGTCACCTATCTTTCGATTTCCTGGCCTCTCTAATAGATGATGTGTCTGCTAGCTCTGTGTGTTTGCTGTGCAATGGTAAACATCTCAAAGGGGATGTTATTTTTGATGACTCAAACCAGCTAGTATACTTGGAACGCCTGCACAATCTAAAGCACGGCACACGCATACAGATTTTTTTACCATCTCCACCAATTTCTTTTTTTTTTTTAATTGTGAGCGGCCCCACTCATGATGAGAATAAAATGAGCATGTTCACACTATGGGGCACTTGCTCAGCGACTAGCAGCTCAGACTTTAGCTGCTGCTAAACGCTGGCAACAGGCGCCCTATAATACATCGTCAGCTAATTCAAGACATAAATTAAAACTATCTCGAAAAATAGTTTTTTTTCGGGGGGGGGCTGTTTTTTTTTTTTAGATGAAGTCCTTAGGTGTACCTAAATTTGTGGCCATTGAGTGTGTAAAAGAATAATGTTACTGTTAAGCTTTTCTGGTAAACACATCATGAAGAAGAGAAGAGAGAGGTAATGGAAAGATGGGCGACAGATGGTGGACTTCAGGGACAGAATTATGAAGGAGAGGCAACAACAATAGAAGCGTAGAGAGCAGGCTAAAGTGGAGGGAGGGGGGATAATGAGACACATTAAGGTAGTGGAAAAATAAGCAACAGAGACCTCTGCACATCCCATGTTGCTAAATAAAAGTTTTTATTAGCATATTTGAATACTGTGTATGGTATTTGCTGACAATAATGGAAGAAAAGATGAAATTATCGTTCAGTTATTGCAAATCATTATGTGTGTGTGAGCAATAAATTCCAGGCTGGTTTCATAGTTGCCAAGACGTTACAGAAGTAGATCAAATTGTCTCGTCCCCCTGCTTGAAAGGGGGATTAACGCAGTCAATAGGGTTCACCGCCAGGCCATTGCGAATGTCTGCAAAAAACAAACAAAAAAAACCTCTCATCTGAATCTGTTTTATGGCTTCTTGGATATTTCAGTTCAGGCTAACTTTGCCATCCCTAAAGAGCGCAACAAGGATGTTTTCCTGGCTAGCGTTGGGGTAATTTGTGCACACTGCCAAACAGACTTGGTGAAAAGGAAGAAAATAAGAGCAAACAACACAAAGGAAGAGGGAGCATGAGAAGTAGCAAAAGACAAGAGTGAGGTGGGATAAAAGGCACTGCCGCAGGTGATGTCTCAGCCTACATTTAAGAGAAAGCCACCGAGGTTAACCGTATCCAGGACGATAGCCTTTAAGTCACTCACTCTGTCTGCTTGTTTGGCTGAATCCTTCCTGCAGCCGTCTTCTTGCCATTTGAAGTTGCTTTGTTTGTTGACACCATATCAAAAGCAGATGCCTATCAAGTGGTATAAAAAAAAAAGATTCCTGACCGTACTTCAATGTGCTTCAAGTGATATTGTTTGAACTCAATGATAAAAAGAACACTGACATTAGCTGGCCAGTTGGTGCGCCAAGCCGCAATTTCTTCTTTTTCTGATGCTCCTAATGTGACTATAAAAAGTATTTAATCAGAAAAAATATATTTAAAACACAGCACAAAAATGTATAATAATATTTTGTATTGGTTTTTTTTCATCTGGGAAACAGTGTTGCCGCTTGTGGAGTTACTTACATGCAATTGGGGCGCCCATGGTGTCGCTTGAAGTGTACATGGAAATAGTGGATGTAGTCATTCAATCGGAATTGGGCACTTGGACCTACAGTGTAAATCCCGCTTGGAGCTCACTCCTTCCCACTGCATGTTTTTTTGTAGCAATTTATATAATATATATTGTATATATATATTATATATATATATATATAATATATATAGTATAATAATTATACTATGTTATCATAGTATATTTCAGTGAAAGTATTTTTGGCCCATTGATTTGTTTGTTTGTGAAGTTATCATGCTGACCACATTGCTATGACTCATTTTTAATGACTATCCGAAGTTTAGCAATGTAGTACTTGGATTTTTTTTTTTTTTTCTCTGCAGAATGTCCCCGGACATGCGTCCGTACATCTCTACGGTTTGTCGCACCTAATGCATATGTCCTATGTTATACATCATTCTCATTGGCATGCAAATTACATTAGGATGGTGTACAGTATATTGCATGGCTGCTCTCTTAAATAAAGCAGCTGCACCGATGTAACCAAGTACATGGAAACTTCTTTCCATCCTCGGGTCCTGTTGTTTGTACCATGACAGCACCATCTGTTGATGGCTGGTGTTCGGGTTGACCCAAACCACATCACACACGGTGTTTCTCTTTTGATAGTTTCACACACAGACATACGCAATGCAAATGCTCCTGTCAGCCGGTACACTTAATTATCCGTCGACGTGGGATTTGGGCAAGTTGCTATTTTTCACTTTCTGTGTTTGATTATTGCTTGTCAGTTGTTGTTTTTTTTTTTTTCATTACTTGCTAAGTAAACAAACTGGTATTCTCTTCAGAATGATATACTAGCACCAGGAATTATCATTTTTATATTTATAAAAGCCTCTCTTTTTTTCTCTTGCTCTCTTTTTTTTCATTTGAATATTTTCTTAACCAAATAGATGAATAGAGGATTTCATGAGGAAACTGTTGCCACGGCTGTGGATGTTGCACATTAAGTACAATAAAGACTGATCGGTGACCAGCCGTTTAGTCAAAAACGCCGCTAAAGGGGGGGTACAATGTCATGATTTTCATTTCCGCCCTACTTCCCAAACCTGTAAACACGCACTCAGGCAGTGAGAGAGAAAAAGAGAGAAGTCACCTGACAGGAAGTGTGTCTTGGTGGATCGATGGCTGAACGGTCAGGAAGTGTGGAGTGTCCTGTGTGCCCTGTGACTCAGCAGACGATAATCTTAGTGACTAGACTATTTCCATTTCCTCTCAGGGTCCAATGTTAATCCACTTTCAATTTGTCCGTTAGGTCCAGTCACATTTTTAGTTTACGGTATTTTCACTTTGATTTCCTCTTTTTCGAAGGTGCATAAACATGACTCACACCTGGAATGATGAATCTCCATTAGGGATTGGCAATATGTCCTTAAAATAAAATATCCTTTTTTTTTTCTTGCAAAACTCTTAATTAGTGCTTTGAATCAATCCTCCCTCCCTTTCACTAAAAAAAAAAAAGAAAAAAGCAAATGACAATGACATTGTTCAAAACACGTTTTTGCTTTATTTCTCCTGATGCCAAACGAACTTTGACAAAGTTCATTTCCAGAAAGTATTAATTTAGCAGTACTTCTAACATATTTTTATTTAATCTCTCTTTTCACAATAACATGTAAATAAGTACATGTGACACCTTGAGATGCGATTGGCCTGACTTAGGACCTTTTCCAGATACCAGCCATCATTCGACAAATTTTTCTTTTTTTTGGGCGGGGGGGCTAGTTTGGTTTGTGATCGCAAACTTGAGGTAAGAGCACAGTATGACGGAAGTGACCTCAACTCCACAATAAGAATCACTTTGGCTAATAATGAACAATATTTCAAAAAAGAGGCCTTCAGATGTTTAATGCCACTCCCTCTTGAAATTTACTGTCTGAGAATCTAAAACAATCGCATAGCTAAAACCTTTGTCTGCTAGCTTGCTGCTAATGCCAACACATAACGGCAAATGGATATGTAGGCTTTTGAACAACTGATATTTGAACACAAACAGCACAGCAACACATTTCGACATTTGCTATAACTGCTCACGGTCATATATTCTTTATCCTTTGCAAGGATACTGAGAGGAGCTGAGATGAGCTGTTCATCCGGCTGTTTCTTATATTTGCCTCTCAGCACATTGGCCATTTATTTGATGCCAAAACAAATTACGTTGAGTTCTGTTTACTTATGTCATGATAATACATTTTGTATACATGCTTCTTTAACTATTTATTTTATTAGAGCTAAGTCGTTCATAATTTGTGGCTCTCAATGGGAGCAAATTCATTCAGGCACAGCTTCTTTTAGAGGAGAGTCCATTATTCGAGGAAATCTTGGAATCATTTTGGGTCAGTTAATATGAGTGCGTTTTTTTTTCCCAGCTCCCATTTTACATTCACAGTCACGTCTGTAGAAGAGACCAGTGGCTCCGCGCTAGCTCAGTGCCTGCAGGGGGGATAATTGGTCGTCAAAGCTTCTGTGTGAATCATTACCGCAGACTTAATCGTTGACCTTCCTACCGCACGTTTGCTGTAGCATTAACCTGGCCGCTGACGGTCATGGAATGGGGGCAGTGAGTCACAATTAAGGCCATCACACCATTGTGTGTTTGTTTGTGTTGTTTTTGCTTTCTCTCCTACAGTATGCCAGTCACTCACCGTTACTGATACTCTAACTGTACAGAGCTATTGTTTCAAAGGAACTGATTGATTCATTATTTTGGCTTTTACTGATTTCACGACACTAGTGAGGATAAGCGGTTTGGAAAACGGATGGATGGATGATTTAATGACTTCAACCTCAGAGATAGGCGAGCCGACCCCACAGTCCCCAGACTCTGCTTCCTCAAAGGAATGCGTGTCGGTGGAGTTGAGGAGATCATCGAAGTTTTCAAATTACTTCACTTAGATTTCTTATTAGTTACTGTACATTCGCAATCTTTTACTTATTGACAACCTCACTCGAATCCCAATTTGCCAAACTTAACATACATACCAGTGCCATAACATTGCCTCCACCATGTTTGACACATGATGTGGTATACCTTGGACCATAAGCCGTTCCATTCTGTGCCTTTTCTCTTCCTCTCAGTCTAATACAAGTAGCTCTTTTTTTCATATAATTGTATAGTTTAAGGAACAGTTTTTCAAGTCTGATATTGTGTAAGGCGGACTCAGTGGCAGCCCATAACCGCCCCACACAATGGCTGCATGCGTAGTTGGCCACGATCAATCGCACTCCATCTCCCTGACAGCACCAGTGGCCACAGCACTAGTCTTCTGTCACACAAACACACTGAGCCCACATGATGGATCGCACAATGGATTATGATGGATTATACAACTGGCAAGCACATAAGACAAACACACGAAGACTTTGTTGTCCCAGCACACTCGCGGTGTTGTCATTGCGGGATGAAATCACATTTTGAAATTCAGTCTGGTGATTTCTATTTCTCGTTGTTGTGAAGACATACAAGAGCGTTTGCCTTCTCGGGGTTCAATTTGAAATGTGCTGCCACGGTTTCACGCTTCCCCTGCCGTCACCTCTTCCTCCTTCCTGAGGCATTGTTCCTCATCTTCCGTCTCGGTCAATTAATTGCACATCAAGAAAATGTGTTGTTCATTAACCTCATTTGATTTGAATTTGTTTGAATAATGTCAAGGTGGAAGGTCTTTTGCTTTGATTGAAACTATTTTCAAGTCTCACTTTAAATGTGTACGGATTCCCCCACAAGGTTAAAACCAGTAAACACTTTACCTTAACTTTGACATCAATAATGGACACACATGGTCTGACGGGATATCTGAGGAATGTAGTGTAAAACGTAGCTTTCACAGATTGGCGAAAAACATATTGGAGGGTCATAATGGTGGCATTTTGTACTCAGCGTGAAGTTTGACAAATGTAAATTTTCACTTGTGCACGTTGGAATGAGTCACGGCTACTTGTTGATTCCTGTGCGGGTCTCCCGTAGACAAGATGATTGATGAATCAGCAGTCAAGACTACACAAGAGCCTGACTGGACTGTGCTCCAGTGATTCAGCCTTTCAATGTCCGCAAATGTAAATGCGCATTTACGAGATGTGAAGGTGAACTATGGAGTAGAATGAAAAATAATTGTGTTTGTATGTACAGCAATAAAGGGAAGTTGCCTCGTGTTTTTGTCTTTCTCTCCATCCTCTCCTTCCTCTCTCCTCCTCTCAAGCCACTGACAGTGCATCCAGCTCTCCATCTAGAGCTAATGCATTTCTCCTAAATATTTCAATATGCCGCTCCTCCGTTCTGCAAGTCTGAACGCGCTCCCTTGGCCAGAGCCACAGAGGCTTACTGGCATCGATAAAATCCCACTCTGGTTTTTTGATGTCTCGCTGTGCTACAGCAAACAAGACTCCGAAAGAAAGAGAGATAAGGGAGGAGAACGTGTGGGAGGGCTTCCAGACAGTGGGCTATAGTTTACAAAGATACAGACTTTGCGTCTCGTTTGAGATATATGAAGAAATGTGTGGTTTCTTTTCTTGCACTAGCCAAACAACTGGAGCAGGCTGATGCATTCATCAAGTTTCAGTTGAGTCACTGAACAAATGAGATACTAAAGCCAGACATGAATTTTTCTCTGTTCCACATGGTTATAGAGCCACCAAGCCTATCGAAATAAAAGATTGCATAGGACAGTGTTCCAGTCTGGAGCAAAAAGTCTTTATTCCCTTGAACATTTATTATACAAGATAAGGGCAAAGGTCTTCTGGCCTCAATTGATTAATCACTAAAAGTATGTATGAGTAATGTCAGTACAAAGAAGAGTTGTAATAGTTTGGGATTTTTCTTTTTTTTTTTGTCAAGTCAAATTTATTTGTATAGCTCTTAATCACAAAGGAGTCTCAAAAGAGGCTTCACATGTTGCCCACAGTTGACAAATATGAAGACCTCCCCCTGTTCTTAACCCAACAAAGAGGCAAGGAAAAACTGAGAAAAAAAATCTGGGGGAAACACAAACCTTGAGAAGGGGCCGCAGATGGGGGAGAACCCCCCTTCCAGCCCTAGTGGGCAACATTTAACACAATTTGCTGCAATAAAGTGTTAGAAATAGTGTAAGAGCCCATTTGGTAAAATGAAGAGCTGCAGGAAGTCGTAGTTACAACTGTAGTTAGTTTTTAGCTCACTTTGACTTTAATTTTTGGTTTTTATTCTTTTAGTTTTAATTAGTTTTGAGAATGGTTTTGTTAGTTTTCAATAGTTTTTTTTATTTTATTTTTTGTAAATGCTTCATTTTATTGTAGTTTTTATTAACTTGCCCTATGATTACAATCCAGCTCACTCGCTAGCCTAATAAGGACAAGCGCTACAGAAAATGGATGGCAGGGTTGGAATATTACACACCTTAATGTTTCCTTGGTGTAAATCATGGTAAAAGCGGATATAATGTGGTTCATTTTTCAATAACATCATGTTATGTTTTCACATGAGCACGCGTGCAAGTACTGTATGCTCATGCGAATTGATTTGAACACAAACACAAGAGTCACACCAGCTAGTGAGTGATGCATTTGTGGCTGTGTTGCAGTTGCCGAACGAGTAACCGGAAAAGCCTCATCCTGACCAGTACATCGCCGACCCTGCCCAGGCCTCACTCCCCACTGCCTGGACACATCGGTCAGTATAGAAAATAATACGCTTGTGAATTACCATCATGTTGACATTTCATGCGATGCAAAAAAGTAGTCCATCTTCTTCGATCGCCATGGCAACAACAGTGATTCTATTTTCTTTGTAACAAGGCATTACTTCGATATATATATATATATATATTCGATATATATATATATATATATATATATATATATATATATATATATTTTTTTTTTTTTTAGAGGCTAAGATCACTGAATACTGCAATCTTTTGCAGAAACAAATCGACACAAAAAAATTACCACACATGTTTGGGATCATAATCTGCCAAAACGCACGTTTTAACGACTCTACAAGCAGCAATGACAACTTTTACTTCCCTCATCAAGTTTGTTAATATGATGACCTAATGTCTGTTTAGTTTGGTTGAAAATGTCTCCAAAAATGTCCCCAGCTCACATGATATTCGTCATATACTCACAATTTTATTCCCACTTTGAATGGGGGAAAACAAAATATTAGACGCAGCTCCCCACTTGATACAGCTCTTGTTGTGGTCGTTTTCTGTATGTCACTAGGAAGCAGCCCATTGGACAGCCCACGCAACTTCTCACCTAGTGGTCCCGCCCACTTCTCTTTTGCCTCTTCAAGAAGGTTTGCATCTCTTTTTTATTGGGAAGGGCTAACGCTGTGAAATTGTTGATGGGATTAATTTCACATGCACAGTGAAACAGGAGGTGATAATACACGCATGCAAAGGGGGACTGGTGCTCTTTTATCTACTGTGCGTGCGTGCGTGCGTGCGTGCGCGTGTGTGTGTGTGTGTGCGTGCGTGCGTGCGTGCGTGCGTGCGTGCGTGCGTGCGTGCGTGCGTGCGTGCGTGTGTGTGTGCGCGCTACTTAAACTGATAATAAAAATGACTCTCCAGTGCATGATGGCATTTTTGCCACTTCTTTTTCTTTGTCTCCCTCAGGCCTGATGGTCGTCGATGGTCACTGGCTTCGCTTCCATCCTCAGGATATGGCACCAATACACCCAGTTCAACGGTAAGAGTTCCTCAAAAAAAGTTTAAAAGAGCACACTTGACACTTCTGTTTGGGATTATGCCAAGTGAGCAGCATGGCTGTTTGTATATACAGTGATCCCTGGCTATTTCGCGGTTCGTTTATCGCGGTTTCAGTGCATCACGGATTTTTTCAAACAGATTCATAAATTTCTATTTTTTTTTAATTAATTCCGCAAAAAGTCCGCAAACGGTCCACAAGAAGCAGCGAAATTCAGCAAAAGAACAGCGACTCACATAGAGCAACATATACAGTACTACATGTATATGTTTACTGTATTTTGTTATTCATACACTAACCTAACCTAATTTATACATGTTTAAATCTATTAGTATACAGCATTAAGTACAGTATGTCCAATGCAATATTGATAGCCTCCAACACAACCGTGATACGAGTGAGGATAAGTGGAATAGAAATGTGTTTAATTTTTTTTCTGAAAGTGTAATACTCAGTTCAAAATTAGCCATTGTCGTTATGTCTGTGAAAACTCACACATCTGCACAAGACATAATGTGAAGTTTGCAAGCTGAGCCAGGATCGGTCGTGACCTGAGCCCCGAGTACTTGTGATGTCATTTTCGGTGGACAGCAAGTGACATTATAAATTTTTGAAGGTGTTATTTGTACATGAAATATAATGAAGTATCTAATTCATTGTAGACAAAATATAAACTTTTTTTGCTGCTGAAAATTGTGAAATGATTAAAGTATCCCTTTAACGCTTTTAGATGTTGTGCTTTTAGTTCTGTGAAGGGGTCCCCAACCTTTTTTGCCCCACGGACCGGTTTATGTCAGACAATATTTTCAGGGACCGGCATTTAAGGTGTGGCGGAAATAATACAACAAAATAATATGGCATGAGCTGCATGAAAACTGTTGTGTTTTCGAAATATAATAATAAACACAAGGAGCGTCTAATCTGGCCGCAACACTCTGATCGCTATGGTAATGTTTAATGCCTTCAAAATACGATACAACGCAAATTCAAAGTGCATTAAAATGACGACTCACCACAGCCCCGAGCTTGATTTTCTGCAACAAGACGGTCCCATCTCGGGGTAATAGGAGACAATGACACCTCAAGTATGTGGTTTATGTCCAGTCTACTCCGTAATTTTGTTTTAGTCGCCGTTGCTGCAGAAAACCCCAGCCTCACACAGGTAGGATGTCGGAAATAGCAACAGTGCTATTGTGGCGATCTCAGAGTATTCAGCCATAACTTTAATCCAGTTGTCTCGAACGTAGTTTTAAGGCCGCCGTCATTTGCGATCTCCAGCAGTTTTTTTTTTACTCATTTTGCGAGCTCCTGCGTTTTGTTTTTAGCGTAATCGGTCACGTGACGGAGAAGCGTGGCTTGACGTGTGTCAAGCGTGACACAGACGGATGTAACAGAGAATCCGGTAATTTTTCAAAATAAAACATCTGTCGTATTCCGAAATAAATAAAACTGAATTAAGGCAAGTTCTTTCTGTGCGGCCCGGTACCAAATGCCCTGCGGACCGGTACCGGTCTGCGGACCGGCGGTTGGGGACCCCTGTGCTATATAATTAAAGTTGCCTTACCCTGCATTGCCTTGGGTTGCTGCCTATCCTAGCTGGGTTAAAAAAGCAAGAAAAAAGACAAGATACATTTTAATTATTTAGTTTCAGGGGGGGAAATGGCTAAATGAATGTAACAAATCAGACAGGGCTCTTGATGCTCGGTTGGCCCAAATAACGAATGCAGCTGGCTGTGCTTGGCCTGCGGGCCATAATTTGCTCACCCATGCCTTCAAGTGCCTCTTTCCTTCTGGCAAACTGTATTTTATTTCAGCATCTGTTAAAAATAATTTGTGTCCTGTGCATGAATATTTATCTCCTCTAAAGACATTTGCGTGTTGTATACATTTTCATGTGTGAAATCACTTGCCGTTACGCCGTTCATCTCGTCGTGCTCTGAAGTTGCCTGTTCCGCTTGTTTCTTTTCGCTTTGAAAGCATTTCACGCTCCACGAGCCTCTGAGCGGCACGCGCGCACACAAAAACACAGAAGAGCATGCAAAAACTTAAAAATACCTCATCAGTTGCCAAGAAATGATTGACCTGATTTGTCTGCGCGCGTTCACTCGGTCATCTTGGAAAAAAAAAACGGGGCAGAGATAATTGAAATGAATTGTGCCTCGCAGTCACAACGTGTTCCAATAAATTTCCCTACACCTCACTGTGTTCCCTCTGGCGTGGATAGTTAATGAGGAGGGGTGGGTGGCACAGAGGTGATTAGAAAATCACTTTGGCAGACATGTCATGAGCTGTTGTGTAGCATTATGCTAACTGAAAATCTGCTATTGCCTTGGCGTCTTTTGACATTTTTTTTTTGTTTTGTTTTTGTTTTTGGTGTGTCATCACAGTGCTGTATAAACTGCTACTTAGATTGTAGCTCCCGTTTCACTCATCCTGCAGTCGATACATGTTCCTCTCCACTTCCTGCTTCATTCCTTCTTGCCTATTGGAGCCATTACTAGCCTGGTTAGCCACAGCCTCAGCCCTGCATATTGATGAGAGCAGATGAAAGGTGTGCACGCTCGTGTGGGGAGAATTCATACGTCTTCTTTAAATGCATGCATAAATTCGTCCGAAACGGGAAGTAGCGGTGCGTATAGCGTAAATAAGAACCTTTTTGAAAACTGCCACTTTTAACCTTCTCCTTGGTAAATATGAGAAAGATCTGCTGTATATTTTGCTCATGTAAATCCGGGCAGGGCAGGGCAGCGGATTAGTGGGTTGTCTTCTTCACAGTTCTGAGGATGAGGGTTTGAATTTCTGTTTCTGTGGAATTTGCATGTTCTCCCTGAGCTTATGAGGTTTTTCTCAGGGTGCTCCGGCATCGGTGTTCGGTTCACTGAATACTTTTCTTTGGATGTTAACATGAATGTAAATGCTTGTTTGTGTCTATGTGCCCTGTGATTGACTGACCGTCTGTCCAAGGCATACCCTGCATTAGAGATAATTATTCATTTTCCGAACCGCTTCATCCTCACTAGGGTCGCGGGGGGTGCTGGAGCCTATCCCAGCTGTCTCCGGGCAGTAGGCGGGGGACACCCTGAATCGGTTGCCAGCCAATCGCAGGGCACACAGAGACCAACAACCATCCACGCCCACACTCACACCTAGGGACAATTTAGATTGTTCAATCAGCCTGCCATGCATGAAAACCCACGCAGGCCCGGGGAGAACATGCAAACTCCACACAAGGAGGCCGGAGATGGAATCGAACCGGGTACCTCCGCACTGCGAAGCCAACGTGCTAACCACTGGCCTACCGGGCTGCCCTAGAGATAATTAATGGATGGATAATTTTATTTTGAATATAGTCATTCTAAATGGAGCCAAGTGATGTTGTGTGTTGGCGTGCTCTGATGTAGGCACTGCACTGTGGAATCGTTTGAAGATGAAGGTTGAAATGAGGATGAACGCTATGGAGGCACATTTGTACTGTGTGTGGTTGCTTTCTTAAGGACCCTGTGGCGTTTTCCTCTGTATGTCCATTGGGGAGGATCTGGGAAGCTTCTGTGACCGGACTTCCTGCATCCCTTGTCATTATTGCACTCTTCAGCATCCAAGTGGCTGAGAGCAGTTTCCTTAACAGCAGAAATCATTGTGTGGTCAATGCCAAGCATGACATCCCATTGGGAGGCACGTTCATTCATTCTCCTATTGATCCAGGTTGGCGTTTTCCCCGCTGAGCTGGCAGAAAAGCCGCTCTCAACCGCTCCGAAAGGCAGCAGGCCACTTTTAT
Organism: Hippocampus guttulatus; assembly: GCF_054856545.1. Lineage (NCBI taxonomy): Eukaryota > Metazoa > Chordata > Actinopteri > Syngnathiformes > Syngnathidae > Hippocampus > Hippocampus guttulatus. The sequence goes on along the minus strand of NC_141269.1, from coordinate 8,503,288 downwards.
TGTATGAGGCTGTTTCATTCCTTGCAGTTTTAACCTTTATGTTCGTCTACTCTTCTGCCCTTCTTGATATTTTCTCTGTTCCTTCACCGCTCTCTATACTACCTTGTGTTCATGTTTTTGTTTTTTCTTGCACCCACTCACATGATGGTACACTGTGTGCTTTCCTTTCCTCCTCCTCCTCGCTTCTCCGCTCCCTCATTCACATCAATTATTAGCCGCTTCACCGGCATCAAAGGAGGAAAGAAAATCAAAAGATAAAACAAAGTCATTCTCTCTCTTCTTGGTCCAGTCGTCCAGCTCGTCCCAGGAACGTCTGCACCAGCTGCCCTTCCAGCCCACCATGGACGAGCTGCACTTCCTGTCCAAGCACTTTGGCAGCACCGAGAGCATCACGGATGACGACGGGGGCCGCCGCTCACCGCACGTCCGTCCTCGCTCTCGGAGCCTCAGGTGAAACCTCCGGCAAGGAAAAAAAAACATGTCCAAAATGTCCCGTTTCATTGAAAAATCATGAGGAATGGATGATATTCCACCTCGCACCTCTAGATGTCAGTAATTCCCTCTCTGCTGAATCAGCGGCCCATTGCTTTCTCCAGTACAGGCTGAACTCAATGGCAAAAAATACAAATGAATTCCTCTGTCTCCAACTTCATCCAGATCTGCACCAGTGTTTCACGGGTGCTTCCTTGCCCCATGCACAGCCCCTCTCCACAAATTTGTGCACTTAGTGTTACGACTGGCCCGATCTGGTGGCGTGATGAGAAATGGGTCCGATCACTGGATTTTCAGATGATCGTGTCAACTGAAAAAATTGAACCACTGGTGACTTATAACTATAAAGTGCAAAAGGTTTGGATCGTCAGAAACTCAAAATCAACTGATCCATCACAGTGTATTGCAACGAAGCACGACACATGCCCCTCAATGGCTTTGAGCGGCACTGGTGATGGCATCTGTGCAATCTGATCAGATGCTATTTTTGTCCTTCTAAGGGAAGTAAATGTACTTTGAAATCATTACCAAGTCATTTTTGAATTATAATCACTTTCTGGCAGGAAAACACAACTGACTGAAATGGTTCTATTCCAAAGTTCAAACGCAAATAGGTGTTTTTAAGAGTATTAACTCAAATAACAGCAAGTATCGTGTCATTTTCTAATTGTGGGATGTGTGCATATAAACCATTCCTGTACTTTACACTATGTATTATCTTACGATGATGATGCACTGCTGTCATGGCACCAGCACTGAGTGGCAGACTGTAATTTGGGATTAATTAAAATTTAATAATCAGGGAGGTTAAATTACCGCGGAATGTCAACGTGTCCATGCCAATCCAGTCCAAGCGATGCTGATGATTTTGCAAGCGTCATATACGGGATGCGTGGCGAGCTACATTCAAACACACAAAATTTGACTCGTCCATGAAATACAGATAAATATGCGGCACTGAAAATTGTGAAAGGGTGGCCACCAGTTTCCTGTCTGTTGATCTGCCCGCAGATTCATTTTACTACCCTATCGAGAGGTGACACATACGCTCAATATACTGTATATGCAGGCAGTTGCGAGTGACAATAAAAGCAAAAAAAATAAATAAATCTTTATCGCAGCAGTCTTGGTTGAAAGGACACACACTGCGAGCGCTGTCAAGGAGCCCACAAAACTACCAGGCCAATTTCTGTGACACATAATGGAGAAAAAAAACCCCCCTTTCTTATCCTTCTTGTGATGTGTGAATCTTGCGCCCTGCGTTTTGAGAGAGCAGCACCTCCTTTCTTTCCAGGGGTACGAGGCTCACGCTCCCTGCTTGCACACCCCGAAAATCTTCTCCCAGTACCTGACATAGGACACATCACTACTTATCAACTCTCAGCCGGCCTATTAATCCGCTCAGCGGATCCTATTTTAGATAATACTCCAGCATGTGTGCGGGCTTTGCCACAGCGCCACCCCCATTGTGTACCTTGACATGCCTCATTGTTACTATTCATATCACATCCATCTGCCAGGTTTGTCTATAGCGTGTTTGCTCACAAGACATCTTTTCATCATCATATGCTCTTTCATACCACTCAGTGTGCCATTGTAGTGTCCGTATAAATTGAAAAAAGGATTATATTAATGTTATGAGCCTCCTTTCAATGCATGTCTCTCAAAGCTGTGAATGATTTTCTTTTTCTCAAGGCGGGGGGGCAAGAGTGCGACCAAGAGTTCCACTATGCTTCCAACTGCATATTTTACTCGCTCTTTGATTTTCTCATTGAGCGATGTTTTTTAACACTCCTGCACGCTTTGCCTTTGTCTCTTTCTCCTCAGCCCGGGGCGCTCGCCATCCTGCTACGACAATGAAATAGTGATGATGAACCATGTGTACAAGGAGCGCTTCCCCAAGGTCAGACACACACACAAGACAAAGCCTTGGCTCCATATAAAAACACACTCAGGTTTACTGATATTCACCATGGCATAAATGTAGTGAATCAATTACCAGTACTCTATACAGTGCATATACAGTGTAAAATCTACTCAGACCTGTTAAATCATTCCACCTAAACCTTTTCCATTTCATTGTGACCTATATACCTTGTGAGTAAAAAGAAGCGCCTGAGATTGTTGCATGTGTGCGCAGCTTCTTATAACTGGGGATGCGATGCGGCTTTTCCCTTAATTATTCTCGCAGAAGCCTCAATGTTTTGTGCTAATTGTGACTGCTATTTCTTCATTCCCTCCATGTTGTCTAAGGCCCGAGTTCCAACTAAAAACAACAATATTCTTCAGCTGGTTCTGGGGCCTTAGATAATGTGGAAGTGGAGGAAATTATAAACAGTTGAAAATAGCAGTCATTGTTTGCACAAAAGCTTTAGCCTCTCGCTAAAAGGAAAAAAAATGGTCGGAGCATTTACGATAATAGCTGAAATTCAGAAGCACTTTTAATGGTGGCAGGTGTGTGCTGAGCGCTAACCAAGGATTTAACATGAGTTTGACTGTGATTGGTTAGTTGTGAACACAGCCACACGGCAGTTCTAAGCAGGCAGGTTATAGGTCATATAATGGTGGAAAATGTTTTATGGATGTGGATGTAAATCGATTAAAAATAGCAAATCTGTCATGTGACTTCAATAAATAAACAACGATTCATATTTGATATACTGCGGAAGGGCATTAGTAAAGTGGCACACATTTACTGTCGATGAACACAAATCTATTCTGGAGCCAACAAGTCCTTAGTTCCTGTTTGTGAACAAACACATTCACTGTGTCATGTTGATGTCCTGGGGGTTGCAGAAAACAAAACAAATCAAATCTGCAGAGGGAACAGAGGCACAAATGGCTTGAAAAGCAAACATCACAAGCTGTGAAGTGAACAGTGAGTTGACTCACTCCGTTTTTACAAATAAAGTACATGTGAGGGGTGAAGGGCATTCCTGGAGCCTTGACTCTTATCCAGCAAGGGCAACTAGCGTTTCCCACCTGTGCAGCTGTGGTTACAATTAACCTCAGATTCACATTTGTTTCAGTTGGTCAGTTAAAAAACAGAAAATCTTACATTCTGTAAAAGTAAACCACAAGAGAGACAATCGCCAGGGACCGATGTTCTGTTGGCAAAAAGTTAAAAAGAAGAACCCCCCCAGTTCAAGTCGAAATGTCCTCCAGCATACATAATCTTCATCATCGTCACTCTGGATTTACTCTAACCACGGGCTTTTTTGTAGACTTGCCAGGAAACGTGGTCTTAACAGCACCACAGTTTACAGCATCTCCATTTTGCCATTCATTTCCATTTATGATAATCAATCAAGAGCTTAAATTAGGCAACATAGAGATACAATATTATTAAAATAGCCACTAATATAGACAACAAAGAATTTACTGTTGGGGTTTTCCTAGATCTAAAAAAAGCTTTTGACACAATAGATCACAGTATATTATTGAAAAAACTAGAAAGATATGGCATTAGAGGTGTATCTTATAAATGGATAAAAAGTTATTTAGAAAACAGATATCAGTACGTGCAACTCAACAATAAAAAAACGAATCAACTGAAAATCACTCACGGAGTTCCTCAGGTGTCAGTGCTTGGTCCAAAACTATTCATCTTATATATAAATGATATCTGCAAGGTCTCAAAACAATTTAAATGTGTCCTATTTGCTGATGATACAACTTTCTACTGTTCTGGAATAAATCTGAAACAGCTCCTGACAACCGTAGAAAACAAATTAAACAAATTAAAAAACTGGGTCGACAGAAATAAATTGTCACTTAACCTGAAAAAATCGAAGTTAATTGTTTTTGGCACAAGACCAATCAAACACCAAGCTAAAATTATGGTAAACTCAATTGAGATAGAAAGAGCGTATGAAACCAAGTTTCTCGGATTAGTAATAGACTCAAAACTATGTTGGAAGCCACATATCGATAACGTAAAAAGAAAAATAGCCAAAACCGTAGGGATCCTCTACAAAACCAAGGAAGTGCTAAATAAGAGATCTTTGTACACATTATACACTTCATTATTATTACCATATATGACCTACTGTGTGGAAATATGGGGAAATGCCTGCAAAACAAACACACTCCCTATTCTCAACCTACAAAAAAAAGCAATTCGAATTATTAATAGATCAAAATATACGGAACCCACAAATCCACTATTTATCAAATTAAATACGATGAAATGTTATGACCTGGTTGACTTTAAAATCGCCCAATTAATGTACAAAGCACACAATAACCTGCTCTGCCAAAACATTCAGAAGTTTTTCGAAATTCGAGAAAGCAGCTATGATTTAAGAGGTACCAACTTATTCAAAAAACTCAAAACAAGAACAAACATCAAGCAAAGATGTGTATCTATCAAAGGTGTTAATCTGTGGAATAATCTCGAAACGGACCTGAAAATGAGTAAATCGCTTGCTGAGTTCAAAAACAAATTCAAAAAAATAGTACAAACAACCTACATCAATCAGAGTTAAAATGATAAATTCAAAACATTAAATATAATGATAAATCAGAACTAAGTTGATAAATAGAGAAAGGTATATAAATATCCATTATGAATACAAGAGAAAATTGACACAAGAGTGTCAGGGTGTGGAAGTATATAATCCCGATACAAACCAAAAGTTGTAAAAATATCACGGTTAAGGGTAAAGCATGAGCCTTAATGGAGACTTCTTTCTTCTTACTTTTTTTTTTTCTGATTGATATAAAAATGATTTATTAGATACAATCACATAACGGGGTAGGACTAGATAAGTTTTTTACTTCTTCCTACTCCCTTGAACATAATAACTGTGTTGAATGAAGATTGATTTCTTTCTTTTTACTTTTTTTATCTACCTTATTTTCTGTCAAATTATTACTGTATATATGTTTTATGTTCAATAAACAAACAAACAAACAAAAAATCTTTTCATAGTTTACCTCTCCCACTTAAATCACTTAAATGTATGAAAACAAATTTTGTAAAATATTCCCTAGTGCCAGTTTTCACTCTGGTCGTACAGTCCTTCAAATTAAAGACAAAAGGCTCTATTTTGGGAGATGGTACAGCTGCGTTTCATCATAAAAACTGACACGTCTTGATTTTTGTGCCAGTGCAGTGCCAATGGTTCATCTGTCTGCACCATGCTGGAAATTTCCATGCGCGGAGGGTGGGCCCTTTGACAGTCGCTTGGTGCATCTTACATTTTGATGGCAGGAATTCATCTAAACTTTATGCCTGTTGGAATGACATCGAAGTTTTGGTGCAGCTAGTCTAACGGCATTCGGTTACATTTGATCGGGGCACGGGCAGATGTTTTGAGTTCGGTGAACATGTATGGTGGATGTCATTTAGAAAATATGACCACAGTCCTTTGAATCATTGATAAGTCAATTAATTTCCCACTGGGGGGTGTAGGAAAGATCGGGGTGGAAGATGGTCTCCAAGTGCTCACTTCAGACCTACGATCTTCTTACCCAGCTTTACATCATCTGCAGTTCCTTTTAAGTGTACTTTGTGCGCCTTGACTTGCTGCGAGACTTGAGCAAATCACTTTCCTTTTCCGCCATGTCAAGGACTGTCAGTGTGCCCCTTGCAAGTTGCACAGAGAAAGAGGAGCAGCTTTGATTAATGCAAAATAAAGTCGGTTGTGTTCACACCCACAACAACAAGCCTCCTCGCTGCCCATCTTCAAAACCCTCCTCAAAACTCACTTGTATTCTTTGGCATTCGACTCAGCATGACTTATATTTGTTCTTGGTTTTACTGTTTGGTACGTTCTACCGTCTTTATTACCGATTTGTTTTACTGTTTATTGTATATGTTAAATTGCTCCATGTACAGCACTTTGTATGCAGCGATGGCTGTTTGAAAGTGCTCTATAAATACAGTTGACTTGACTTGACAACGCTTGCAAAATGTCAGGGGTTTTTTTTGTTTGTTTGTTTTTTTTTCAATCCGCTTGCACGCATACCAACACCGGGTCTAGACCGCCTCCATGCAGATTTAGACCACACCTCGCGCTAGACTTACGCTCCGCACAAAAATAGAGTCCAATGTATGCTTGCCGCAAGCTGTTTGTCACGCCCGCTGGAGGTCTTCTGTAAAACCGATGCATCAAACAAAAGAGAATGAAACACTGTTTATTTAAACACCAAAATGTTCAACCAACCAATATAATTTCATCTCATACAAGTCTGCATGCTGAATACCAATTCAGAATCCAAAACATTGATGGGCTAACGGAAATTACATAGATGTTCATAATTGTAACCTTAAAATAATTGCTGATTCTACCCACAGCAGCGGCAAAAGACAATCAACCTTTTATGATGATACTATAGTGTAGCCTGTACTACCGGAGACAAATTCCTTGTGTGTTCTACATACTTGGCCAATAAAGATGATTCAGATTTTATATTTACCATTTTATTTTCTGGACACCAAATTGTTCAACAAAAACATGTCGCCTAACGAAAGCCTGCTAGCTTAATGCTAGCATGTCATGGGAAACGCCACGGAGGTGTAAACAAATCCCCATTGATGTTCCAATAATTGTTACCCTTCAAACAATTGCTTGCAAATTGATTGTTTCAAAAGTGCGTGTCAAATTTATAACCCTTTGTATGAATCACTATCCAAAAAGTAACCCTCACGTTCAGAAAGGTTGGTCAACAACCTGCTTTCGATGTTTCCAGTGAAAATTACTATTGCGGCGAGTGATTAGTTAGTTAGTCACAGTTACTTTTTGAGATTCATCATCCCACTAATTTGACGACAATAGATGAATAATCTGTGTGTTGTCCTCCGCTAGGCCACAGCTCAGATGGAAGAGAGGCTAGCAGAGTTCATCCACAACTACTCCCCAGAGAGCGTTCTGCCTCTGGCTGACGGCGTCCTCAGCTTCATCCATCACCAGATAGCCGAGCTGTCTCGAGATTGCCTGACCAAATCGAGAGAGGGTCTCATAACCAGTGTTTACTTCTGTGAACTTCAGGAAAACTTGGAGAAGCTCCTGCATGACGTCAGTAACAAAGCCTCCCGTCTCTCTTTGGCTTACATGGCCGAAACTGGCTCACTCTCCGTTCATTTCCATTTGCCTTCAGGCGTACGAGCGCTCAGAGAGTTCCGAGCTCACCTTCGTCATCGAGTTGGTCAAGAAGCTCTTTATCATCATATCTCGCCCAGCCAGGCTGCTGGAGTGCTTGGTGAGACTTTCTAACTTTTATTTTTTATTTTTTTTCAAGTTGCAGACACCGCTTCGGTCAATAATCAATTGGAAGCGGGAGAGTCTTGAAATAATGAGAATCGGCGTATCACAGCAGGTAACCGCAAGGTTGCTATTTGAAGAGTCGGTTGTATTTATAGATTGAACTTAATCAATACGCTTCCATGGCTTTCTCGCCTGGAGATTGTACAAAGGTGCTACTTAACACACAAACAAAACCATTTCTTCAAAATTCAAAATCACGCCTGAAGTAAAAAACACATGTTCTTTAATACAGAACATATAACCCAGGGGTGCCAAACGCATTGTAATTCAGGGTCCGCAGACATGAGAGCCTTATTTCAATTCTTAGTGCAATTGCATTAATGGCTATGGATAATACTCAACTATAAATAAAGTTGTCATTAGCATACGTGATTATCTTAAGGCTAGCAGAAACAAAGAAAACAAGACCCACAATTGCATTTGTAGAAAATAATAAATGTATCTACAACTCAATTGAGACAAATATTCCAAGTCACGCTTTCAGGCACGGCGATTACTACAATGGACAACTTATCATGTGATCAGGTTACAGGGTGCATGAAAGGGTTAAATCAAATTTTTAATTTCGATTTCTATTCACAGTGGACTGTAATATTTTTATCCTAATGGTAAAATGTCAATATCAAACTAGAGCTAAATTAGTGTAAAAATACAGTTACGAAGATTGTTTGGTATCAGGGGAAAAGAAAAAGGATACCTTGATTTGTTTTCACTGCTTGATTGGATTTGTGTTTCAAAAAAATATATTGACCAGGCGTACGTGCTGTTGTGCTTTATAGCTGCAAGATGGTTTTTACAAAACAACTTGAACACTGTTTATCCCCCCACTGCTCATTTCTTCACAGTACATCCAAGTAGGCAGGTCTCAAGTCATGACTTTGAATACACGCAGCACTTAACTGACGTATGGCCTCGCATGTTTGTCACTGATGACGCTCCACTGACTTTTGGCTCACCATTCCGTTGCCAAGACGACCGTTGAGAAGGGGTGGATGAGGTCAGACAAGATGCGAATGAGTTTTTTGTTTTTTTTTTGTCCCGGTTCTTGAGGTTAGTGGGGATAAGACACTGATCAAATGTTCTTTTCGTATTTAAGTCAGTGCTGAGGTCTGCCGCGTTGGAAATGTCAGCCAGTCAGGAGGCTGTTAGCTACAAAAATATGATCCTTGAGAAAAGCGAGCCATCAGGGGAAGGAGATTAATCCTTCTTCTGCTGTTTCTTTTCTATTTGGTCAAGAGGGGGTGGACGTGGGGGTGTGTCGGATACATGAGAACACAGGAGGAAATGATCCCGGCAGGCCCCCCCCGGCTCTGCCTTGTAATCAAAATCACTATGTGATTCCCACAGGACAAAACAAGAAAAAGGGATAGGTTTAGAAAAGTAATTTAAAGTTGGCTGTTGTACAACACGGTCTCATTGTTTTTTTTGTGCATGTTATGACTGTAATTTGTCTTGCACTTTTGGAATTGCTGGTTACGTTGCGCTAAATGGCAAAAAATGTGCACTCAAGGACCACAACAGTATGTACTGTACATCCACACAAAAAGTCAAAAGATATGAATTGTTGTTGTCTGTTAGTATTTAGTCATGAATGATGTTTTCAGAAAGTCCCTGTCATTTTCCTTTGCCATCTTTTAGGGGATATAAACACTTGGGGAATGTGTAAATTGTCTTTCACACCTATATAAATGTGTTTGGAGACATTTTGGGTCTCACACACACACACGCACGCACGCACGCACGCACACACACGCACACACACACACAAGATAGCAAGGTAGAATTTTAACAGTTTACCCATGAATCCAATCTGCTTTTATATCTGCGCATCCGTTCTGACACATTTTGAAGCTGGTTGGTCTTTATGCTCTCGTAACAGGAATTTAATCCTGAAGAGTTCTACCATCTGTTGGAGGCTGCGGAGGACCACGCCAAGGAGGGCCAGTTGATGAAGGCGGACATCCCTCGATATATCATCAGCCAGCTCGGGCTCACCAGGGACCCCCTGGAAGGTGAGTGGGAGGGGAAAAAAGTTTTTGTTCCCACAAAAAAAGATTTTGTTGTAATTATTGCCTGCAGACATTGGCTTCTCCCAAAATATGAACTCACAGATGACAAGTTTACAAATGTCAAGGGCCCCTATTCAGCATGTTTTAGATGTCTATCTCCTTAAACACACCTCTGATTTAAATGATCGACTCATCAGCAAGTTCAGAGAAACCTGACATTGATCCTGATCATTTGAATCAGGTCGGTTGGAGGAAGAAGGCACCCAAACCATGCTGGATAGGGGCCCTCTAAAACCAGGGTTGGACACGTAGATAAACAATCCTTGATATCACCTCACACCTTGAAATCATATAGTTAATAAAAGAAGCGAAAGTGCAACGGGCCTATTGCAAAGTACAACTGTCATGACCACAGTAAAAGAAAAAAAACATAATTTTATATAGCGCACCACCAATAGTTAAAACATCGTGTAATCCCTCCACCCTTAAAAAGGATGGAAACAGCGGCCGGTGCGCTTTCAATTGCAGTATTGAACAAAATTACCCAAATAAATGCAGCTACATTTTCATACATGACCGAATGATGCGGCGTCATTTAATGCGCAGAACGGCTCACGGTGAACCAGTTAGCAGCCAGACAACTTTCCACTCTTGATTCTGTTCGTCCCACGTCACTCAACAGGCCAGGCCTCATCTTTTAGTCACACGCATGCAGTCACTAACACTCTACTGCAGACCGTGAGGATGGCGACCCCTGGTGGATAAAAATATTGCCCACAACTCACATGCATATAGTATTGATATTATGCAAAAAAAAAAAAAAAAAACTTCTAAATGGATGTAAGTGACAAATCCATTCTTGCTTCTTTGCCCCATTCCATCCGTCACGCCATTGGAGATAAATATTCACTGAACCAGGGGAACATATCAAAACCGTGTGTCTCTTGTAACTTCAATTTTGTAGCAAATTTCCAAAACATGACAAAGTTCCCTCTGATACACTGCAGCATCCCGTGGAAAGCTATGACAACCGCATTCCATTTTATATATTTATATTCCATTATATATTCTATTACATGTGCACCAAAGCTTTAGTCGTATGCTATATTAATGAGACATTTTTTGACATTCTAGATGAGACAATATGTGACATCTGGAATGAAAACTGCTGCTGCTGCAGGCGTTGTGCCGGGTAGACGTGCGGCAGCATCAGCCTCTCTAATTATTCATCGCGACTCCAGCGCCACCATCACCGCCTCCAAACCTTTAATTAACACCTGTCAGATGGGCTCGGGTCTGAACCAAGGCAGGCTGTTCATTAAAACGATGGGCTAAATAGCCTGGAATGACTCCTTTGTAAATCCATGACAAATATTTGGCTTCTTTCTGATGAATTCTGCTCAAGATAAGGCGAATGTTGCCGCTTCGCACGTGGGCGCGCTATTCCAACCAGGTCGCTTCTGCCACTTTCTTTTTCTTGGCACGCAATTGAAGGCTGCGTGCGCCACATCAAACCCAAATGGACACAATTGATGGTTCTCTGTTCCGTCAAATGCTCTTTGGTATCCTTCGTGTGTTTTTGTGTGCTTTAAATGAAGCATTCAAATAATAATCAGTGTTCTCCAGCGACTGTCACGCACGGTGCATTTCGGCTGGCAAAGAACAGCACGAGTGGGAGGCAGCGCTGAAGGAAATTAATAGGAGCGGTCTTCTTTATACTGTTTGCTTCATGTGACACATTTGGCTACATTGCTCTGAAACGGAATCACAGTTTGCCCGTGGACATCCACATTGTGACGTGAGACGCCCGCCGCTTTAGCTAAAACAAAGCATTACCTTCTGTTTTGAAGCTGTTTTTTGTTTTCGTCTTGTTCACTATCGTGTTTGCCCCTCCCCCCACCCCCAGATATCGTGAGTCTTGACAGCTACGACAGCGAAGGTCCGCACACGCCAGAGACCGATGACTCAACAGAGGTAGTCGAAGAAATGAAATACAGTAACGCACAATCAAAGCTTACAAAATGCGCTTGTGCACACGTCCTTCACCGTGTATAATCTAGCACATCAACACACTCCTCCACCAAGGCTGACCAATCGCAATTCGGATCGTGATCAAATTGCAAAAGCAATATTGATTCTCATTTTTAACTCTTTCATGCACCAATAATGATAACCCGTAACCGGATGACATGATAAGCTGTCCACTGCAGTAACCGCTGTGGCTGAAAGGGTCATGGGCAAAATGTTTTCGTCTCCGTTGCCAGGGTAAGGGGAGAGTCATCAAACCACCAAGTGAGGAAGACTTTCAGAGCATCAAACTCATCAGCAACGGCGCTTACGGGTAAAGCACACGACTACATTCGACGAATATTTTAACAGTTCACATTGGGGCTGGATTAGCAACATGGTGCCCACGGGCAGCCCACAATCACAACCTGAGTCGCCTGTGGCCTCCTCAAAATAGCATGGCCCTGATTGGACATTGTGATTTCCTAGGAATGCTGTACAATGAATCATTTGAAAATGGATACTGGGCATATACTGTATATAAATAGTATATATATAGAAATTAAGTGTTGCGTATTGAGAATGACTCTTGATCCTTGGCGCATGTTTTTAATTGATAGACTGTTGAAGCAACAGCAATTCTCATTTCTAAAGTAGGATTTGAAATCTGACCTTTGGTTTAAAGACACACAATTATATGTTTGTGTCTTAGTTGTCTGTTGTCAATCTCACTGTCTGTCCAGGGCCGTTTATCTGGTGCGCCACAGGGAGACCCGGCAGCGCTTTGCCATGAAGAAGATCAACAAGCAGAATCTGATCTTGAGGAACCAAATCCAGCAGGCCTTTGTGGAGAGGGACATTCTCACCTTTGCAGAGAACCCCTTTGTTGTTTCCATGTTTTGTTCCTTTGAGACGCGCAGGCACTTGTGCATGGTGCTGGAGTACGTCGAGGGTAAGGTCAATAGACGGCCATTTTGTTTTCCTGCACGCTAATTTCGTTTTCAACTGTAATTACACCAAACTGATGGCATGGTGGAAGAGTTGTTAGCACATCCACCTCACAGTTCTGAGGTTCCAAGTGCGAATCTGGGCTGCGGCCTTCCTATGTGGAGTTTTCACATCCCCGCCATGCTCGTTTGGGTATTTAAGACTAGTCTGGAAGTCCAGAAACATTGCTATGCCAACGATTGAGTCTGGTCACAGTCAACTCAAGCGCATTTCTGAGACGGGGCAAACCTGAGCAAACTGACAGCGAAATGAACCAATCAGGGAAGAGCGGACGTTACATCAGGACAAAACACGCATCTTCTTTTGAAATAAATGCCCTCAGCTACTGAGTTTTTAATGACTATGTGTTTGTTCCCGAACCACTATTAGCCCCATTTCAGCGTCATTCGACAGCAATAAGTCTTCATCAGATTCTTGACATCTGTACTGCACACTGAAACATTTCCATTTACTCCTTCGGTGTTTGCCATGTCAAATTTAGCAACGATGCTGTGACTGTGTATGTGTGCAGGCGGTGACTGCGCCACCTTGCTGAAGAACATCGGGGCTCTTCCTTTGGAGCTCGCCAGGATGTACTTTGCTGAGACCGTTCTGGCCCTGGAGTACTTGCACAACTACGGCATCGTTCACAGAGACCTGAAGCCAGACAAGTCAGTCCTAAATTATCTTTCATGTCAGCTCTGTGGAAAATGTGGTCGTGAAACAAAAAATAAACACACAAGGCGATAGAATAGATAGAAACAAAGTAGCGTTGTAGTTCTCGAGATCGGTCTTGGTCTCCCAGCCAGGCTCTGTCTCTCGCCACACAACAGGTTCTACAATAACATCAAAATGGCATTAACATAATTAACTGCCAGGAGAGCACGCGGCTGGCTCGGTTGCCCCCCGCTGCTGGGTTGAGCACTCTAGAACGGATCAGAGGCAAATGTTTTATTTTGATCAAACACAAATACAATCAGTCGTCTTTCATGGAAGACTACGAACATCCAACAATATTTATTGTTGAGAAGCTGAAATTCCAAAGCATTTGGACTATTTTAAATTAGGTATCAAAAAGATTCATCGATTATCAAAAATAATAGTGGATTAATTTGATAATCGATTTGTTGTCGATTTTTCGATTAATCGTTTCACCTTTAACGTGAAGTGTGAAAAGTGATTGATTTGATTTTGTCTGTCATTTTATATGTATTGATTTTTTACACATACACGCGTGCTCTGAGAGGAACTTTGTACATATATATTTAGGGACAATATATATTTTTTATATGATTTATTTTTGCCAAATTAAAGTGCTTCTGTTCAGTAGGGTTGTGACTTAATGACCATGGGAATGTCGTAGTCTTGCAGTAAGGCCACTTGAGAGGTTTAATCCAAATGAAGGTTACCAGGAAACTTTACTGACAAAAGTAGAACGATGGGTTCAAGCATCTACATTGTATTATTCAACGGCGAAAAAGACCTCAGTGGCCGACCCCCCCCCCCCCCGCCCCCCCCAAAAAAGCAGCAAATTGGATACTTGAAATGGCACTCAATCACTCGCAGACCTCTGCCAAGGCCAAACAATCCAATTTGGTTCAGCCACAATCCACCTGCTGCATCAAATGTCAGAAGAATATTAACTAAAATGAAAAATCGTCTATGGTTTCGCTACTATATCTGTCAGCATTTAAAAGTAGTTTGTTATTCGTGCACACTAGCAATCCATGACAATGGTGCTTATTTCTATCATTGTTGTTGGTTGCAATAATCATTCGTATTGGGCAGTAGCACTGGTCAAAAGCTATATTTACGGAGATACGAGTCACTGCATTGTATGGCTGCCTTTTGACACACGCTATTGTCTCTCCTATTGTAGTCTGTTAATCACCTCCATGGGCCACATCAAGTTGACAGACTTTGGCTTGTCCAAAATGGGCCTGATGAGCCTCACCACCAATCTGTACGAAGGACACATTGAGAAAGACGCAAGAGAGTTCCTTGATAAGCAGGTACTTTTCTCCGGGTCTCCTTCACGAGCGGGACAATGAGATGAAATCAGGAGAGGAAAAAAATCAGGATGTTGGATTGATGCAGGGGCAAATGGCAATCAAGGAATCATTCCATCTTTTACAGTCGTGCATCCCACCCTGTCTAGTTTTCCTGCAAAGTCATTCATCTTCACAAAAATGATGCTTCCTGAACCAGCGAAGCATGATGCTTTCCATCGTTGTGGCAATCCCATTATAGCTTTTGTTTATACTCTTTTTAAATGATTGTAGTCGTAATCAGTCAGGGTGATGCATGAGTCCCCCTGGCAACTATTTGCCTTTCGCATAGGAATTTACCAAGCTAGATTTTGTACTCAGACTATCCATCGATTTTTTCTTCTTTGCTCCATCTTTTTTTACCACCTGCTTCGACCCTCAGGTGTGCGGGACCCCTGAGTACATCGCCCCAGAGGTGATTCTCCGTCAGGGCTATGGCAAGCCGGTGGATTGGTGGGCGATGGGCATCATCCTCTATGAGTTTCTTGTGGGCTGTGTGCCTTTCTTTGGAGACACTCCTGAGGAGCTATTTGGACAGGTCATCACTGGTGAGAAGATATTATACCCATCAACTCAGTCCAAGTTATTTTAGTGATTTGCAATCAATTTTCCAGTCAATTTGTCGCCCCCGATTACCAGGGATTCTGTACAATTAAAAAAAAAAAGGCAATGTATTTCCAGCGAAACCCCCTCTAGGTGTTTGACAGATGGCCCTTTTTACTTTTATATTTGTATTTTATTCAGATTATCTGTTGTGCACATACGTTCTTGTTCCGTCAGATAATATGGTTTGGCCCGATGGTGATGATGCCTTACCTGAGGAGGCCCAAGCCCTCATCTCGGTCCTTCTGCAGACCAACCCTCTCGTCAGGCTGGGCACAGGTGCTGACTCTTGCGCCAGCTCTTCCACCTGTAGCCATTTTCCAAGGGCACATTTCCTCACGCCGTGTGTGTGTGTGTGTGTGTGTGCGCGTGTGTTAGGTGGAGCGTTTGAAGTGAAGGAGCACCCGTTCTTCACGGAGCTCGACTGGAACAGTTTGCTGCGACAGAAAGCCGAGTTCGTCCCACACCTGGAGTCGGAGGAGGACACCAGCTACTTTGATGGTACACTACATCTCTATTAGGACGTGCGGTGATTCTGTCACACGCTCAAGTGGCGCCTCATCTATTTTTTACTACCTTTGCCAGCACGCTCGGATCGTTACCATCACATCAACACGTACGACGGGGATGACACCAATGATGACGAGCCGGTGGAGATCAGACAATTTTCCTCCTGCTCCCCTCGATTCAGCAAGGTCAGAATCTGCTGTCAACCTCTCCCATTTATCTCTCTGAGCTTTTTCACACTGTCATTTTTTTTTATTACAATCCTCCTTCCAGCTGGGCTACCTCTACTTTTGTCACATTCGCTCAGCCATCTGATTAAATGAGAACAGAAACACAAATGAGGTCTGACTGGGCTTGAAGTATTTTTCTAGACCTGATCGCTCATGCTTGAGTTCCTCTGAACCTAAAGACCCTCATTGTTTAGTACTGCATCTCATTTTTCCCGCTGTCATTCATTGTATCGATCTCTCACACTTAACCTCTTGCATAGGCCTTTCATTGAAGAAAGAAGCAGCACCAATTTGCCGGCCCAACTTAAACTCACTTTCCAGTTCAAGGCCCAGGTTTGAAACTGTTGGCTTAAGATAAGGAGGCAGGGAGCCCAAGTCCACAGGATGTGATATATAAGAGCCACTGGGACCAAACACCATCACTTCAGTCTTCGTTTTATTGAAATTGAGAAAATTCAGTGCCAGTCAGGCATTGATTTCCTCGAGACAGGATAAAAGTTGCCTCAATGAAAAAGCGACTTCTGAGAGTCATTGTATAGCAGTGGAAGGAACTATCATGTTTCCTTAAGATAGAACCCAAAGGGAACACATACTGGAGAACAGCAGAGGCCCCAGAATTGAACCCTGTGGAACACCACACGACAGCGAGGCAGTTTGGGACTCAGAGCAACCAAGTCAGCCAAATAGGACCTAAAACACTCAAGAGGGCTACTGCCAATGCCCACCAGGTGCTGCAAATGAGCCAACAGAATACTGATGCACTGTATCAAATGCTGCAGTTAAATCCAATACAACCAGACACACATACTCTCCAGTGTCATTTGCCAGGAAGATGTAATCAAAAACTCTTAACAGGGCTGACTCTGTGGTCCAAGACGTTATGTTATGTTCATCCAAGAAAGATTTTAACTGCATGTGCGCCACTTTTTCAAGATTTTTTTAAATAAAAGGCAGCTTGGAAATGGGCCTAAAATTTGACAGTACATCTCAATCAAGGTCAGGTTTCTTGAGCAAGGGTTGCACCACAGCAACATGTATAACTCATGAGAGAGAGAGAGAGAGAGACCAAACTAATGCCACCCTATCGGATGATTAAATGTGTGTTGCAATAAAACAACTTGGTACTGCAGTTGACTTAATAGCACCCCAGACGGGCCAACTGAAAAAGTGAGCACCCTTCCAAATATGTTGATGAAACGTGCCACAAATATATTCTGGCTGTCAACATCACTTTGCTGCCGAGTCCTCAGCTGTTCCTTGTTACCATGGTGAAACCGATGAAATCCCTTCCAGTTTCTCTTGATTCAGCTCTTCCTCTTGTTGTCCTCCCCCGCACACATTTCTTTGGCAGGTAATAAGATATGTTTGGTTGCTTGTAGAGCACTGGCTTTATTAGTCTTGAGGTGACAATTTTGCCACCTTCAATGTGATTTGACAGCACGAAGCTGTTCATAGTATGCTTGACAACAGTAATATCTGTTTATATTTATTTCATGGTGCTGTTGTAGTCTGTTCACTTTTGGCCTCCGTTTTATTTTGACTCATATATACAGAATCATTTGATCTTGGAAAGGCTTTACAGTACATTGTAGATGACCAAGCTAACTGCCGCCGCGATCTTGCTTATGAACCAAATGTACAGCGCGGGATTCCCCTTCGTTGCTTAGCAACAGTCTTGATCGACTCTGTACGTTGTTTTCCTTCCTGCCATAACTCACGGAGGTATGGCGCAGTCCTGAGCACATGACCTGAAAACATGTCTGGTAAACGGAAGCGAATCTCGCTGTCTGCGAAGTCTGAAATTGTCTCTCGCTTTCGAAAGGGAGTCTCCCAGACGTC
Source organism: Hippocampus guttulatus (assembly GCF_054856545.1). NCBI lineage: Eukaryota > Metazoa > Chordata > Actinopteri > Syngnathiformes > Syngnathidae > Hippocampus > Hippocampus guttulatus. Next base: position 8,485,295 of record NC_141269.1, on the reverse strand, counting down.
GGCCGCACTGGCAGTTGACTATGGCGGGTAACATTTGCTAACTGAATGTTTTCAGTGATGAAGCGCTACAGTTGTTTGTTTCATGCCTTATAAAATCACTTTTTCTTCATATACACGTATTTCTAATCTACATGTTTATACTGGATTACATGTTCATGGTTTTAGATCTCTAAATGTTCATACTGTATTATACATTGTAGTTGGCGGCCATTTGATCAGAAATGGTTAAAACGAACTATCATTTTAATGTACAGATTAATTATGTCTGATTGAAACTTCCCAAAGCCCAAAGACAGCCTCCTATGTTTTAATCTGTCCCGACCACTGGCCTTCCAATAACACGGACGTTACATGATAATCCAAACAGGTGTCGGCCATGTGTCCTTATTGTTGGCGCGATGTCTCTTAAAGGTGTACAGCAGCATGGAGCATCTCTCTCAACTGGAGCAGAAAGCTTCCACTTCCGTATCCCGTCGGGAGCACAAGGGCTCAAGGGAGGACAAGGTGACTAAGAGAGAGAGCCTGGGAAGCTTCAGCATGCGGGACAAGAGTTGGAGGACTGGATCTCCCGAAATGTAAGCAGTGCGGCGAAAGCTCTGGATATTCGTCAACATTGTCTGACTGCATGGCCACTTTCAGCCTCACTGAAATTCAACTCGACACTTGCGTTTCATAGTCACGCGTGAGTTCACAAACAAAGCGAGAGAAGCTCGCAATATATCACAGAAGTGGTCATTTCTTTTCTGGGTTGTGTCGAATAACCCAAATCTGTCTGCTTGTCACGCTAAAAATCCACAAGCGATAGACTTCTTGAAAAGAATGATTGCGGGTTGATTTTATGCAAAGAACTACAAGTGCTTCAGTCGTACTTGATAATCGGCAGATGTGGCTCCTTTGCCCCTCTTCTGTCACATTGGTGTGGAATAGAAAATCTATGAGACTTCTCACCACCGCAAGGTTTCCATTTTTAGCCCAGCGAGATGAAAAATGCAAGCTGATCCCGGGAGTGATTAAACATAATTCCGCAGTGCCACTATATCTCTGCTTGTCACGCTGCAGCTACCTGCTGGTTTTATCCCTGAGAGATAAGAGTGCACATGCAACAGAACGAGTTTGCAATTAGATCCCATCACTCTATTTTAGTCCTTAAAGCAAAAATCCGCCGGCTCCATTCAAATTCAACGAATCATTCATGCATTCTGAATTCAAACAAGATTGAGCACATTGATAAAATGGTTTATTTATTACCTTACATATTGGATTTTCTTTTTTACATGCCATTTATCAGGGTTCATCTCTCCAGTTATGAATCTTTTTTAACTTAGCTCCTATATTGGAAAATGCTGGTATTTTTTTTTAAACACACATTTCATCTGAAAGATTAGCAGGGGCAGGAATGATTGTAATCTTAACAATGATATGACGATTCAATGACCACCAGTCACATTCAGTATTTGGTTTGAAAGCAGGATCTTTTTGATTGCGTGGCGGTACCATTTTAACATGGAGAACGCTCGACCTCGTTCAACAGTATTTCTTCCTTTAAAGTCGTGAAACCGTAAGGCTCACGACAGCTCCATTTTTGTCTTCATTTCAACGTGTCTTTAATAGTCCATCGTAAAATTCTGTATTGTAGAATTTTTGAAAACTGTCAACAATCAAAATTCACGAATTCATTTTCAGTATTTGATCTGAGCTAAAAATCATCTCTCACTTCAGGAAAAACGAAATCATTTTGGGGGGAAATGTGAATGTGTAGGATTTAGGAGTACATTTGTTCAAAAGAGGTATTAACAAATGAATCGAAATGCTTTGACCGTCTGCTCTGTTTTCAGGAAGCGCCTTTCCTGCTCTGAGTCGCTGTACATGGAGGGTGACGCAAGTCCTCCTTTGGGTGCGCGGCGACGGTTCTCTGCACTGATGGACACGCATCGCTTTGCCACCCCCATTGAGGGCGAACCGGACTTTGTATCCAAGCCAACCCCCATCAGGGTTCGGGGAACCTCCCTGGATGGGACCGGCGTTCCGTCAACACACCACGGGGAGCCGAGGAACAGTTTAAAAGAGATCAACGGCGCAGGTGGGTGCAAGAATGAGTCTTACCTACTTGTAACCACATTTACCAGGACTTTCAATATGATTCTTTACAGACAAGTCGCCCAAGCAAGGAGAGACTCCCGGAGTTGTGAGCATTAACACATTGGGTCCAGCTCCCGCTACAGTCGGTCGCGATGTGATGATGCCTCTGTATGACCCTCTGGGGGCCCGGGCCACCAATGACCTGGTTCTCCGGAGGGCGCGCCACCCGCATTTGTCTGGAGATGGAGAGAAACGCAACTCCAGAGCTGGAAACAAGGTCATCAAATCCGCCTCGGCCACAGCGCTGTCTGTCATCATACCATCTGGTAAGGGTGATGGGAAAAGGGAAGTGATGTTGGCATTTATTTGTCTTGCACCCAACGACAGGTGTGCAATGAAAAATGATCCTGTTTCACTTAATTATTCTTACAATCATTTCTTTTCTACAAATCACGTATCTTTGTCTACTAATGCCAGCAACATGTCGTGATAAGCAGAAGAATAAAATGCTCTTCCACTTGATGGGAGGAGTCAGAGAATTAACCAGCTATTAGTAACTCTGCCTCTTCCAGTGGAGCAGCACGGTGGCTTCTCTCCATTGGCCAGCCCCATGTCCCCCCACTCCTTCTCGTCCAATCCCTCATCTCGCGACTCTTCACCCAGTCGAGACTTTTTCCCGACTGTCAACGTGCTGCGCTCGCCCATCACCATCCATCGCTCGGGAAAGAAATACGGCTTCACCCTTCGGGCCATTCGGGTTTACATTGGAGACAGCGATATCTACAGCGTGCATCATATCGTCTGGGTAAGAAGCGTGTGGTCACTGCTTACATCAATCAATCTCGTCTCAGTAGAGCACCAACTTCCTGCCTAGTCCAAAGATATTCAGCTGTTGTTTGTGTTTTATTTATGTCATTTATATTCACCAATGCAAAACACAACGTCATATATTTAAATCAGGGATGGATAAAGAATATATTTTGCATACACCATTTTTTGAACGGCATCTATGAGTGACACCTGTCTGCTTATTTGTGTTGTCAGCATGTGGAGGAAGGTGGTCCGGCCCAAGAAGCCGGTCTGTGTGCAGGCGACCTCATCACTCATGTGAACGGAGAGCCGGTCCACGGTCTGGTCCACACTGAGGTGGTTGAGCTTATCCTCAAGGTAGATTTGCATCGTATTATGTTGCTTATATTTGCTGAACGTGCCGGTGTTTATAGTGCGTGGACTTTTAATGACTCAAATTCAATAGCTTTTGGTCGTGTTTGATTTATTTCACATCTCGGGGGGTTTACGCATAAAGTGCCTTAATCATTTATTGGCTCTCACCCACATAGAGCGGCAACAAGGTGACGGTAACGACCACACCGTTCGAGAACACTTCCATTAAAGTGGGTCCTGCCCGCAAGGCCAGTTATAAGTGTAAGATGGCCCGGAGGCACAAGAGGACCACGGGCAAGGACGGCCAGGACAGGTACGTGCAGCCACATCATTGCTGTCTTCTAGTATTTTGACACACATGGGTTGTTTTGATCCCATATATTTTCTTTTTCCCCATGGTTAATTTAATCAACGGTATATATTTCTGTTTTCTCTTTACATGGCAAAGTAAAAAGCGAAGCTCGCTGTTCCGCAAGATCACCAAGCAGTCCAATCTCCTCCACACCAGCCGCAGTTTATCCTCTTTGAACCGCTCGCTGTCCTCTAGTGAAAGTCTTCCCGGCTCGCCGACTCACGGCCTCTCTGCCCGGTCCCCAACTCAGGGGTACCGTTCCTCAGCTGAGCCATCGTACCTGGGTAGGTTATTAGAATAACAGTGAACCCCGATAAGCAGTTCACCATTTGCAAATTTACCGATTTGCGCACGGCACGGTTGGCGACCGGTTAGCATGTCTGCCTTGCAGTGCAGAAGTGCAAGTTCGATTCCGGCTCCTGCCTTCCTGTGTGGACTTTGCCTGTTCTCACCCGTGCATGTGTGGGTTTTCCACCCACATTCCAAAAAAATGCATGGCTGGTTATATACCGGTATCTATTTTAGTGCTATCATGCGATCAAAACTTTTCTGAATTAATCATAATTTTTCATAATTAATGGCGATTAATCGCATTTTCAACTGCAATTTCCTAAAAAGCTTGCAAGAGATATTTGTTTGAGTAAGATCTGGAAATTAATGTCAAATCATCAAATAGAAAGTAGATTTCAATTCAAAGACTGTTCTTTGATCCATGAATTTGATTGTTGCACTGCTGAACGATACGCCAAAGACTTACAACGAAAATGGTATTTGAATTTGGCTTTGCAAAGTGCACACATTATTTGGGATTTCTCCAAATTGAACTCCAAAATTAATTTTGACAGCCCTATTTTTTTTAAGCGTAACAATTTGATTTGATTAAATCAAGCCAATTTTCCCATTCAGAGTTTTACGTGACAACCCTAATTGGTATGTACTGTGTCTGGACTTTTTATGCATCCTGGTTATTTTTCTCTTAATAGGCGCTTCCTCTCAAAGCAGCTCTCCAGCCTCGAGCACTCCAAACTCCCCGGCACCTTCCCAGCACATGCGGCCCAGTTCCCTCCACGGCCTCTCCCCCAAACTCCACCGACAGTACCGCTCTGCCCGTTGCAAGTCTGCCGGCAACATTCCTCTCTCCCCACTGGCCCACACCCCGTCTCCCACCCAGTCCTCCCCTCCTCCATTACCGGGCCACACTGTGGGAAGTTCCAACACCACGCAGTCCTTCCCTGTTAAGCTCCACTCATCACCCCCAGTGGTCCGTCCCAGACCAAAGAGCGCAGAGCCCCCACGCTCGCCCCTTCTGAAACGCGTACAGTCTGCAGAGAAGCTTGGCTCGCCTTTGACCCAGTCCAGTGCGACAGGAGGACTCGGGGGTCCGTTGAGGAAGCACAGCCTTGAAGTGCAACATTCTGAGTACCGCATGGACGCCTTCCTGTGTGAACTCGGCCTCCAGAGTCTGCTGGAGACAGATGGTGAGAGTTTGCCACCTCATCCTCCACCTCTGCCGTGCTCCTCATCTTCCACGGGCTCGGAGACTCGTGTGCTGAAGCCTGTGAGAAGATTTGGCAGGCAAGAGTCGCCGCTCAGCAGGGAGACGCTGCTGGCCGGCCGAGAGAGGGAAGAGAAGGAAAGGGGAAGGGAGCGAGAACGGGAGGTCGGAAGTGAGTCGGTCCTGGAGCGATTGAGCCGGGTTGAAGCAGCGGCGCTCCAGACATCCTTGACGAGAAGGCATCATGCAGAGCCCTTGAGTTCAAGACCAAGTGGAGAAACCACGACTACAGCTACAAGGAATTCGACCAAAACAGTGGAAAGTCTAGATGGGCACAAGAGGTCAGAGAAGATCACCCAGCGTCCAACACCGAAGCAACTGGACCTCAAAGCAGCCAAAGGTTGTAAATCACCTCAAGAGCACCTTGGGGGAAGTGGAAGAGAACCAAAGCAGGAGGGAGACACTAATAATGGTCCTTGTTTACGGAAGAACTCTGCCGCTACTCCTGACAAAGTCATTAACGCTACACTTATCGGTAGTCCACTGGCTTTGCGGAAAGCCTTTAAACCCTCAGGTATGGGGGACAGCTTGAGAAAAGCTGAGAGCAGTGACTCAAGGACTTTAGACCTGAGCTCCAAGAGCCCCAAACTGCCTGCTCGGATCCTTGCCCCTGTGGTCCCACCGCACGGGCCGCAATTGAGTCTGGGGAAAGTCAGACAGGGTCTGGGGCCTGTCAACTGCTATCGGGGAACCCTGGACTGGGAGGACAAATGTCGCCTGGAGGTTCTGGAGGAGCATTCTCCTTCTCCTTCCCCCTCCCCGACCGCGGTGACCCCTTCCCTCTGCGGACCGTCGCTGTGTAAGTCACGGCCCGTCTCCCCCGGCGACAAGACGAGCTTCGTCAGCCAGCTGACTACCGTGGCCAAGAACGTGCTGGGCCCAATCAAGCTGGGCTCCCAGGAGAGCTCCAGGAGCAAAGAGCAGCAGACCAAGGCAGCAGACGACAAGCAGGCGGCCACAGCTGGAAGATCTGACACGGCAGGCGGTAGTCGAGGCCTTGTGGCCGTGGTGATGCAAAGCCCTGCAAGTTCATCCCTAGAGAAGGCAGCCCAACCAAAATGTGATCCCTAAGCGGAACTGAAACCACAAACTATAATGCCTTCATTGGATGAACAATGCAACACAAGTCAAGCACTTAAAACGTTGTACATTCCAATTTTAGAGCTTATCAAATCTTATTTATTGATTCCAATCATTACCTTCCACCGGGATGAGAAAAATCCACTATAAAGGTGCATTATCTTTGGATTATTTTAATAAGAAGATTCTTCACGTATTGTGGAAGACTTTATCAGATGTCTTTATGTGTGAGTCCATGTGGATGCATGTCCCTATGGTATGTACTGTACATGTAAAAGTAGGTATCAGAAGGTCGCAAAGTGCTTTAGTCATCAAAACTGTGAAGACCAAATTTAGTGGCTCTGTTTTGTTGTAAATTGTGGCACAGTCTCTCTGGAATGTTTGCATCAAACAACATGCGAGAGATGACTGGGCTCGTTTATTCTGCATGCGGCTGTTTATTTTGGCCCAGCGGATGGCGCTGTCAGCGGGTGTCAAGTCTCGCGCTTGTGTGTGTGTGTGTGTGTGTGTGTGTGTGTGTGTGTGTGTGTGTGTGTGTGTGTGTGTGTGTGTGTGTGTGTGTGTGTGTGAGAGAGAGAGAGAGAGAAAGGGTCTGTTATTGGTGGTTGTGGTGCTGACAGCTGAGGCTCAGCGCTTATCTCCTCCTCGCAGGAGGGCCACCACAGCCGTTCTCCCTCACGTATGATTGAAGCCTTCACGCACATGCACAGAAACAGGCATTGCCACAGGAGGCAACCATGTCATCAGCTGATATTGGTGCATTTCAATCCATAGCCCCGTGCTCTCTGAAATGTGTTTGCCTGAAAGAGAGCCGAGGAGTGCAAACAGCGCTCAACACACTCGATTCAGCAATGACAAATAAAACAATAGGGCACCCATCATATTAACTTTGTTGTTCCTGCTGAATAAAAATGAACTGCTTTGTCCTTGTGTTAGAGGTCGCGCTCACAGTAGGCAATCTGTACCACACTCAAGCATGGGGACATCTAAATTCTTGATTGTTCGACTGTATGCTGGATTAGTGTTGTGTTTAAACATGGTATAGTCAGTGGCAGAGCTGCATGGTGGCCAAGCCACCCCACTTCCAGGGGTAATTTCAGATGCCTGTAACTTTCCTGCCATTCCCGGGTGGATTTTGTATCCTCAGATCTCTTGATAGTCTACTATAGTTTATTTATATTAACTCCATACATACAGAACTAACTCACAATTGATCTTTAAAAGCATTAGATTCTTGCAATCAGTGTCAAATCAAAACCATTTCTTTCACTCAATAGCAAGGAACTTAACTGAGAAGTCATTGTTTATCATACCATCCACAGACATGGTTTCATGAAATAAAATACAGTAATCCCTCGCTATTTCGCGGTTCGTTTATCGTGGCTTCGGTGCATCGCGGATTTTTTTTCAAACATATTCATTTTAAAAAAAATGTGTGTGTGTGTGTGTGTGTGTGTGTCTGAGAGAGAGAGAGAGGAGTCTTATAAGAACAAAAGCAGGTCTCTTCCATCCTTAATTGTCTAATCATCCTTAATTGACCAATCATAAACAGTCTGCTGTAGCCTCGGGATGCTGGCCTGTGTGTGTGTGTGTGCGTGTGTGCGCGCGTGTGTGTGTGTGTGTGCGTGCGCTCTGCGTAAGCGCAAAGGCCCACGTGGGGCAATTTTTTTTTATGCATCTGTTGATTGGTCGCTACTTCGTGGATTTTCGTTTATCGCGGGTGGTTTTGGTCCCCACTAACCGCGATAAACGACGGATTACTGTATCTAGAACCTTGCTCAATACATTCATTCATACTACAAGTCATTGGATTGGATAAACTTTATTGTCAAATGTACTGTATGTGTAACATACAGCACAGATGAAATTTCTTCCCTCTCAACATAAAACAAGAGGAGCCGCTGCGGGTGTCCGCGCCGCTATCAAAAGAAAAGTTGACAAAATAATACAAAACAACACATGAGACACAGACAATCGTGCACTCTTAACCACTTTCCTGCATACACTTTGTTGTCTGAAGCAGTTATAGATGAAAGAGGAGCGAATCAAAGTGTCCTTTTCACCAGTGGGTTAAAGACATCATGCTGCAATGTGCACACGTCTACTACAAACTAAGCAACAAGAAGCTGTAGCATCCATTAACGAAAAAGAGAGATTGGCTCTCTTCTCCTGTCCCATGTAAGTCCGCTTCAATTCCAATTCCGTAAAAGAGTGTTTAGAATTGTGATGGAATGAGAGATTTTTTAAAATGATTTTTACTTTTAAATATGATTTGAATGAATGGGCCATCAATCATAGTCTATGGCTGTCGGTGACAGTTGCTCAATCTGACTCGCTGTTGGCAAGCGAATACAGTACAAATCATTGCATGAGATAGAAGTTGACCGTGAGAAATGGCATCTAGTAAATAAAGCCCAGCAAACATAGCTTTTAACTTTAACGTGATCCTGCTTGTATTATGAGTGTGTTGAGCAACCTTCTGGATATGTGTGCATTTTATTTCATGAAAATCTGACTGTGGATGGTATGATAAACAATGACTCGTCTGGGTTCTGAACAGATGGCCAGTGCCAAATTTCTGAATGTCCCCCTCTCCTTTCCCCCTGGCTTGGTATTTGTGTGCCCTTCCTTCATACAAAAATAAACATACATAGGACATGAGCACCTGCGACAACAAATGTGTTGATTTGAGCCCAAACAGGTGGAAAACAGGCATTTGCAAAAATGTCTCAATGGATAACAAAGGTTGGGCTAAATATGAGATAGGGTTATATATAATAAAAGATATAGTGGTGTAAGGTAGCCAAAATAAGATGGTTACATGTTGCTTTTTAGTGTTTAATGTCAATCAGAACAATGATCGCATTCATCTCCATGTAAGTCATAACAGTAGCTAGTCAGTTTACATTATGCAAACTGCACGATGTCGGCCGAAAATGATCTCACTTCAGTTTTGTCGTGCATTGTTTATTACCACTGAACTGCTTAAATCGGTTACATTTTAGTTTCATTTTAAAACGTGCAAACACATAATAGACCAGACAGTCCCTTGTTTGACTTTTAAAAAATTCTATTCGATCTTCCAAAGACTACAGATGTAGTCAGTCTGTTAAAGGGAAGTTTCATTCATGTAGAAAACCAAAATGTGGAGGGCACATGACACAAGATTTTGTCTTTTATAAGGCATTTATTGATTTTGAGCCAATGATTAATTTTGTGATCCACATACCATGGTGTACAGTACTTCAATTTTTATTCCCACTGGTTAAAAAAAAATGCAGTGCAACAAGGAGTTCATGCAGTTTATTTAATGGTACTGTACTGTACTGACCCCCAGTGGTTCCACCTTGATTGACTGAAATGTGCAATCACAAACTGCAACTAAAACAAAACGGACCTTTATGTGGTGTAGAACAGACGCAGCCTGGTTTACTGAATATGCATTTATATGTGTCAAATGACCAAGTGTTAGCAGTATTCAACTAAAACACAATTGTTTTTGTTAAGTTTTCCGTACTTAAGTGGTCATTTTCCTTGGGGTTATTCGCAAAGACTTCTCTTGAAAATACTGTACGGATCCAGATGGGGCTCTGTTATGTATTGACATCATTTTAGGTCCCTTGTTAAGTTTATGGAGAAAACTAATTGTAATATTTTACTGCTGTAGTCACCATTTTCAGGCCTTTTAGAACAGTGGCGTTTACACTAGTGAGACACATTTGAGACTACAGTTTTTTACGAATGCACTTTATTTGGGGGGGGCATTTGTACGTGCGTTACACTGAGGCAAAATTACATTTCTTGAGTTTAATAATTCACTGAAAACATTCCACTTTTAGTATCTGTTCACAGCTGATAATTTATTTATTTGTACCTTGATTTTAATTTTTGTTTGTGATAAACACCTGAAGTGCAGTGAGTGGAATAAAATGTGGAGAGTTGTTCCCGAATTTGTTTTTGTTGTTGCTGTTGTTATGCATAGCCATTCACGCTGATAGTTTTAGATCATGCATTCAAGTATCAAGTACAACTTAATTGTCAAATGTTTAATGATTTGGAAATATTTATTGACATAAATGTATACAGTATATACTGTATATATATATATTATATATATATATATTGTAATGCCATTCAGTAGCGGAGAGAAGGATGCACGCAGTCGCTAATAAAATTCGTCATTTTTAATAAACAAAACAAGTAATAAACACACGCATTCAAAGGAGTTGCTGTTAGCCACAGCTCACGCCCATGCGCTCCCACTCAGACTAACTACCGGAGCCAATATTCCCCCAACTTGGCTCCTCCCCTCTCTATGGCGTCACACAATACAATACAATACACACTAAAGTGTACAAAACATGAACTATAATGCAGCCTGTTTTCTTTATCCATCCTTTTTTCTATACAGTGCCACCATGCCGCCCCAACCAACCTTTCCACGCGTAACTCGTCGGGGCCAATAAGAAGACGAGTATGACATTCCCCCAATCACCTTACATGGAGTCTCCGTCAACCAATTGCATTGCGTTGCGGAAAAGCATCAGGAAGTGCTTTTTCTAGGGGAAGAACATCTCCCCCTTGTATCGGCGTTTCTCTGTCGAAATATGTATCGACTGTTTTGTTTTCAATAGACAAACTCGTATCATGAAATAAGGAGATTTTTTAACGTTGAAAGTTCACTGTGAGGCCAGTTTGACCGGAAGCTTGCTGCCGCCGGCTATGCTAATGCTAATATCAGGAAGCTTTAACAAGCTAATAATCCAGCGAATTAAGCAACTAAGAGTCACTGTGCAAGAAAGGGGAATCAGAAAAATGAGCCTACGTACGACTGATCGAGTAGTGTAACAGGTATGTACAGAGCTCTGTTCAAGCGAGCTAGCTATGCTGTTCCTAAATGTATGTTATGTTAACGCATTCATGTTCAATGTGTACATTTTTAATTAGGTATGACCCGATGACGGATATTACTTGGCGGGGTTATGTCCCTGTTAAAATGTGGCCCCAGATCGTTAAACCTTTCATTAAAATGTATAGCCATGTTTGCTGTGAAATAGTTAAAAGATGTGTACCTCCAGTTTCGTGGGAAAAGGTTCTGTCTTGAGTCAAATGACAGTCTCGTGGTTCCTTCAAATAGTTACTCTCATCGATTTGATGTTTCTTGTTGGGGAAGTCAAAGCTATTTACTGTGAGTCCCCATTGTTGTGCAATGTTGTGGTCGTAGACAAATGACTTGAGTTTGCATTGAAACTGTTAATGTTGCACCCATTCATACTTTTTCCTGGAAGTGACAATAATAGCGCGGCCAACAATAGTAAGTGTGCATACGTGTGGAATAAAAAACCCTGCGTCTCAGTTGTACTCTTGTACCTAGGATGAAGTCATTTATTACTAATTTGTAATTAACAGATTATTGAAGCAAAACTCACCTAATACCTGCTGCTGCTCATATATGCTGTCATACAAATTCCAGCTGGCCTACTCAACCCTGTATTCATTATTATGAATGCGCGAAACTGAGAATAAAATCGGAGTATTACGGGCACACGTAGAGTTGTAGCTTTTGTTGAAATGTTTTTATTTTTCGTTTTTTTAATATTCGCAAAAAAGTTGGAGCAACATGCTGATTTGGCACAGCGCCGGTCCCCAATTTTTCCAAGTGTTTTATATTTGAACAAGTCATTCACAGCCACATCCCCATTGATCAGAGGGTGTGCATACTTTGTCTTTGTTGTCTATTTTTATTTTTCTTCCAGAAAAGCTTTCTCTTTTTTTCATTTGAGTTGCATGTATTGGTGAAAAAATGCAAAATTATTGATCCTGTTTTTTTTTAATCGCAACAACATTTGAACAGGGGTGTGTCGACCTTTCCGTACTGTAGTTGCAATGCTGTTGGGTTTTATTGAGGGGATTTTTGTTTTTTTTTTACATTTTACATCTCGTATTTCAAGTAATTTTCCTCCTAATGTTACTTTAAACAATGTTGCTTCTCATTCAAAAGCCTCTAGGCTTATGAATCTTGAGTACAAAGTGGCAAAGAGTCAATAGTTAACACTTCCTCTCGCCCTCTTCCTCTTCTGCCCCCTCCCTAGTTGTTCTGTGTTGCAATGAGGCACTCCAGAGTCCAGCTCTGACCGCTGCGGGCCATGAATTCTGTTTCCCCCAACGCGGTGCAGTACACGGGCGGAGTGATGCACAGCGAGCTGGTGGATGGCCAGAGGCCACAAGCCCCGGCGCAGAAAGGCAGCTTCGGACTCAGACCACCCCAGAGTCCAGATCCCAGCAAAGAAACAGGTGGAGAGCCTGAGGAGATGGATAAACTCAAAGCCAAATTAATGTCAGCGTGGAACAACGTCAAATATGGTTTGTTGAAAATTTGTTCTCCTATGAACATAATTTATGTGTCTATGGCACATCCTCGATGATGAGTGGTGAAGTTGCTGATCCGTTGTGTTGAGGAAAACTTTGTTGTTTCTGTGTAGGGTGGACTGTGAAATCAAAAACCTCTTTCAATAAGATCTCACCAGTCACTGTCCTGGGACACTCCTATTTGCTCAACAGCGAAGGTAACCCATCAATCATCCATCTATCCAGTTTTCCACACGGCTTATCCTGTTCAGGTCCGCAGAGTAACAAGTGGAACGTACAAACCATAGAATGATACATTCAAGGTCGATATCCCAGCTGACTTTGAGCAAGAGAGGGCACGTTTATAAAAAGCAGTCATCCACATTCATACCAATGGCCAATTTCGAGTTACCTCAATTGCAGAGGAAGCCGTAGGACTCAGAAGACTACCCACAGAAGCACGTGGAGAACATTCAAATTTCACACTGAAAAGCAGCCATCCAGATTGAAATCCTGAACCTCAGAACTGTGAGGTCAACGCGATACAGACTCTGCGTCCTTTCTGTGTTATCAGTCTGTCAACGCCTAATTGTATTGGCCTTTTCATGCCTTTTACTTAACAAAAAAGAAGTATTAAAATGGCACACCCACTGGGATTTAAGGGCAACGAAAGAGAAACATGTCAGGAAACACCATTGTTAGTCATTGGGGGGTAAACACTTGAGGGTTAGTCACGTGGCCTGACATCATGGAAAAGTACAAACGAAAGAACATGAGAAATAGCTTGGTGTAAGAAAAGTGGAGGCATGCAGACCAAATATCTTTTCCAGGATGTTGTTTTACACATGCATTTTTCACAAAGGCAATACTGTCAAAGAAATCACCCGTCCCAGGGTTTTTGTGTTGCCACCGTGAAACACGCTTTTGTTGACATTCGCTCACCAATATGTTATGTAAATAGTAAAACAAAAACAACAATTAAACTTAATTTTCAGTCGAGTTGTCCCGATCCAATTACGGTACATCTTTTTTTATTTATTTTTTTGTCGATACTAAAGATTCACTCTGCGAAGCCTCACAAGTACATTTTGCAGAAAGAAATCGATCAGGCTATCCCTTTTATTCACAGAAAATGTTTGAAGCAATTCTCCAAACATGACACATTTACGGTGATATTTCAGTTGAGCAAGGTCTCTTAACGATGAATCGATTATCAAAAGTAATGGATTCATTTCATCATTGATGAGTTTTCGATTGATCAATTAATCATTGCACTGCTCAAATAAGTCAAACATAAAAAGAGAATCACTCGCTAATAAGCCGATCTCGGCATTCTTGCCAGAAATGTTCTGTCATTTCAAAAGAAACGTGACTGAAACGTCTGAGCATCTCATCAGATCAAAGGCATTCCGCAGATGGCAAAACATGCCTCTGCTGACATGATAAACATCACATCGCCACAAACGTGTCACATGGGGAGAGTGTACACCAGGGGTGCCCAAACTTTTTGGACCAAAGATCTACTTTTCGATCAACTAACCTCACGGGATCTACCCTTACCGACACATACACGCACACGCACACGTACACGTACACGCACACGTGCGTACACACACACGCACACGTACACGCACACGCCATGATGAGAAACAGCCTGAAACTGAGGCATGCGATGCACTTTTGCAGCCTGTTAACTATCGTAGCTCACACGTACCGTTTTAAAGTGCTTCCCTGGGCCCTCCTAGATTCCTATTCTTTGCCCGTGCCCTCGGTGAATTGTACACAAAGCAAACTCTGAATGAGAATAATGTCGATAAAAGATTGAGAGCGCAACAGCTCTGATCACAAGCTGCAATTGCAGACTGCTGAGCGCAAACAACTTCCGGTGACGTTATCACGCGCCACCATAAATTCAAGATTTACCTGCTTTATTTTATTTTTTAAATATTTATTTTGTGAAAAGGAGACTGATAGGATGATTATGGTGCAGCGTACATTCACACCAAAAAAAATATTACTAACGTGTACCAAGACACACAAATGGTTGTTTGTTTTTTTTCTCCTCGACACTCTTCGGATCTACAGTACTTGGGACCTGTTTTAGATCTACCGGTAGATCAGGATCGACGTAATGGGCACCCCTGGTGTACACACTCACACGCCCCCTCCCTCTCCCCGTGTGTTTCAGACCAAGTGGAGCGCTTCCGTCTGGCTTTTGTGTCCAGGCTGTGGCTGACCTACAGGAGGGAGTTCCCCCTGTTGGAGGGCTCCAGCTGGACCACCGACTGTGGCTGGGGCTGCATGCTGCGCAGCGGTCAGATGCTGCTCGCTCAGGGCCTGCTGGTCCATCTGATGCCTCGAGGTTTGGCTCCCAGTCTATTTTGATCACCGGCCACAACAGTCGGGACACTTGCTATATATACCACATCATGAGGTCGAATCCAAAAGCTCAATCAAATATTCCGCCGCCAAATTTTCGAATGCTCAGATTTGATTATGGCTTTTGAGTGTAGGGGTACCTTTCTGAAGAAAAATAGCCCCAAAGCATGGCGCTGCCGCAACCATGCTTCACTGGAGGTGTGGGTGATGAGCAGTGTCATGATTGTGTAAAAAAAAAACAACAACAACAACAACAAAAACCTTTGGAATTATGCCCCCCACCCAAAAAAGTTCAATCTTCAAACTACAACCACAGTAATGTGAAATGAATACATCTCTGACCGTGTTTATCACAACTCAGCTTTCCTATCTTTTTATAGGCAAAGTATTGAATCTCATCGGATGTATTGGTGTACCAAAAAATTCTGACCAACGAGTATACATTTGCTCTTCAAAGTTAAAGATTAAAGACTGTATTCGGTTTGTTGCTAGGACCAGCTTTATTTGTGTTGTATAGATTGGACTTGGCCAGATGCTCAGCAGTTAACAGACGTGGACTTTGAAGCGTTGCGAATACGCTCACCGGTGCGTGTCGGTGGGGTGCCCATCCCCTCTTTCGGCTCTCCGCGAGGGTCCGGCACCCCCGAGAAGACGCCGCCGAGCGATTTGACGCCGAATCGTAGCGAGAAGAAAAGGTTTGAATGTCCTCAGAATCGACAAGCCGAGCCCGTCCACCAAAAACTGCTCACCTGGTTCGGAGATCAACCGCCAACACCTTTTGGGGTGCACCAGCTAGTGGCAATAGGGAGGAGTTCTGGAAAGAAGGCCGGGGACTGGTACGGCCCGTCCATCGTGGCACACATACTGCGGTAAGGCTCAGCTGCTTAATGAAATGGTACCGAACTTTGCATTTGACGTTGGATTCAAATGTGACTTGATTTGTAGGAAAGCCGTAGCTCATACTGGTGTTCTTCCCAACCTGGCCGTGTATGTCGCTCAGGATTGTACAGGTAACACTTTTGCATCTCAACGTCTGCTCATTCAATCTCCCGTTAACAAATGTTGTGTCTTTTCCTTATCAAGTGTGGGTTCTATTTTAGTGTACAAGGGGGACGTCGCACACCTGTGTGACCCGCCACTCAGCCAAACCCCCCCAGAATCAGACAGCCACGCCTGGAAGTCAGTCATCATTCTGGTGCCTGTCCGCCTGGGCGGGGAGTCCCTCAACCCATCTTACATTGAATGTGTCAAGGTGGGATTCTTTGTGTCACCCTGTTACGGTGGAAGTCATTGAAGAAATTCACATTCAAAGCGTTTGTTTTTCATTTCCAGAACATCCTTAAGCTGGAATGTTGTATTGGAATCATAGGAGGCAAACCAAAGCACTCGCTCTACTTTGTTGGCTTCCAAGGTGAGACACGGCTTCCCCGAGTGCCGTTTTGTTTTTTTGTTATAATTTTCCTCTCAAACTCATACCTTATTATCAGAACCTGTCAGAGCGCACACGTGCCTTCTGTTTTTTGTCTTCATGCCAAACTTGCTTGTTGAGGTTTAGTCATCCGAAAGTGTAGTCAAGTTAAACATTTGCGAAACTACGCACACTGTTTGCAGCGGGATGATCGCGACTAAAATGCCATCGGGGAAACGTCTGCAGGTTCATTAGCCAAGCTACTGCTGCTATTTAACTGCTTTTACCGGCATGATGACTTGGCTTACAAACCTCTGTGTAATTACTTTCCAGCGTTGAAGGTTGTAAAAAGAAGGCATTTAAGAGTTTGTCAGAAAGTTTCACTGTCATGCTCTCTGGGGGTGAGGAAAAGTGCCATAGCAGACGATCGCCCCTCCTTTATAGACAACACACCATTTGAGACAGGAAATACACAAATTTTGCTATTTTAATTATGAAGAACGATTAGGAGAACCGTGTGGAATGAGATGTTCCCACTCTCCACGGCGATTATCTGTGTCTTCTCTTGCCGTTGGCCAGATGAGCAGCTGCTATATTTGGACCCTCACTACTGCCAACCTGTTGTGGACGTCACTCAAGTCAACTTTCCACTCGAGGTCAGTTTCGCGCAGCCTCCGACGCCACCGTACGGTTTGTGTGTCCGTATCACTTCTTTCAGTCCGTCTGGATTTGCATTTCCCCTCTTCTGATCCTATCAGACTGAGACCAATTTGACTTTCACGCTTGTGAAAAGTGTGACCAATACAGATAACATGTTTAATTATGGACTGCGGTTGATCTCTCCCCCCCACCATTTCTTCATTTAGTCCTTCCACTGTAGTTCTCCCAAAAAGATGCCCTTCACTCGAATGGATCCCAGCTGCACCATCGGCTTTTACGCCAGGAACAAGAAAGACTTTGAGTCTTTGTGTTCTGCTGTCACTTTGGTAAGTTTAATAGTCTCTAGCTGCCATGCAACTCCGGAACAGACCCAATCGAATGCCCCTTTTTCGCCACCTTTCAGCCATATTGGGACAGCTGGCGTTTATTCGCTTGCCAGATAGAATTTGCCTAAGTGGTAGGTTGCCGTGTCTGCCGGTTCAGTCACACAGCTGTTGTGTCTTCACACATTTAGGTCATTAAAGGTATGGCACAGCAACATTTATTTTCAACAGAAAGCACCTTGGGCAGTTAATCTTGTCTGAAGCCTGCAAATTTGCAGGTGGATGTCGACTACGCAGTTCATCTTGGTACAATTTACATAATAGAGAGGACCGATGTGTGTGGTGTGCTGGATTTCAACATCACAATGACAGTATTCCCCTCTTCCAAGTGTAATCACTGTCTGACAAAAGTAACGTGAAGTGACTTATTTTAAATGACAAAGCACAACCTTTCAAATTGCTCGAGGTGTCCAAGTATCTCCAAGCAATCGAAGCATCCGCATCTGATGTCAAGTCAAGTCAAGTCAACAGTATTTATAGAGCACTTTCAAACAGCCATCGCTGCATACAAAGTGCTGTACATGGAGCAATTTAACATGCACAATAACCAGTAAGACAAATCGGTAATAAAGGCGGTAGAAAGCACCAAACAGTAAAACCAAGAACAAATCTAAGTCATGCTGAGTCGAATGCCAAAGAATACAAGTGAGTTTTGAGGAGGGTTTTGAAGATGGGCAGCGAGGAGGCTTGCCGAATGTTCAGTGGGAGGTTCAGTGTAATGGTCTTTTTCAGCTCCACAGTAACATCATTTTCACTGCTCACTAAGCATTATAGACTGGAGTTGAGGATTACAATTAGCACCAACTACAAACTTTACATGCATCGGGTGCTTGCTTGGAATTACGTTTGACTGCTTTGTCCCTCTCAAATAAAAGAGTAAATAAACGGCCGTAAACGGAAACAATCATGTCTTGCCCGACCTCGTGTTTCGGGTAAAAGTGGGTTCTTCAGACTGCAAACCGCAGCAGTATTTCCTCCAAAGTCATTTTCACAACGCTAGTACATCTTTGGAACACGTGCGTGTGTGTTTCAGTGGTGTGACTTGATGGGGGGGGTTTCCCTGAAGAGAGAAAATGTGTGTGCTTTAGTTTATTTACTCAAACATACTGGAGGACACTATTTGAGAAAATACTTAAGCTATTTAAAGCAGACAGTGCACACGTTGGAATAATTCAACAAAAGACTGTAATCCCTTATTTGTGGAGATAGTTTCCAATGACAACACAGCATCATGAAGCCAGGAGTCACAACAGCAATCTTCCAGTTACTGTCTCTTCAAAATTAATCATTAACTTAACTTTAGCGTGTCGTCATCATCTTTGTCGTAATTGAATTGAATGTTCTATTGTGCCAGTGGCAACGCTTTTATATTCCAGCCGAATTGTCCCCATACTATTTGTGATGTCCTGCTCTAAGATCAGCTTTGGCAATCTCTCCACCATCTAGTGCAAAGATATGAAAACACCTTGCCAATGTTCAACCGCGCACATAACCTTTGTCCCCGCGACTTGAACACCAACGACCACCAAATTTGTGATGCTCGACCGGGTGTTTGTTTTTACTCGCAGGCCCTGTCATCATCCACGGAGAAGTACCCGATATTCACTTTCGTGGAGGGCCAGAGTCACGATTATGGATTGGAGGCGCACAGCAGTAACCACACGAGCCCGGCGCCACATATCCTGCCCCCTGGCAATCCCACCCGGGTTAATCACAGACAAAACAGTGACGAGTTTGTCTTCCTGTGAGACCAGGAGACAGACGGTCTATTTTACTGGTGCAGCCTGACCTGGAAACAGAAACTACTTCTCGGCATGAGTTTTATAAGCTAACATGTATCCATTTGTCCTTCATGACAGGCACTCTGTATGAGAAGTCACAGATAAAAGTAACCTGACGGGCCCCCCAAGTCTAAATGTCACATGTCATTGGTCAGGGAGAAGCTGTGCTGTTTTCTCTTTGTGCGTTTGTGTGTGTTTCCTTTCTATTTGTAATTCTTTGAATATTTATCAGGCGTACGAGTGTGGGAGTGTGCATGATTAGTTTGAGCATAAAAGAACGTATCACACCATGTCACACTGAAGGTAAGACGTCTTGAACTGCTGTACATTCATGTCGCGAATCACAATCGCGCATTCATGATCGCATTCTTCATCTGCCGCTCTTTATTTCACGCAAGGGTTTTCCGTGATGACATTGCTGATGATAGAACACTCGATTCCATTTCACATTCTGGGTTTCCTTCCTCAGCAGTTGTACTAGTGTCACTTTTCATGGGGACTGATCATGATCATCTCACCTCATCTTTGCTCGTAAAGTTTATTACTACTGAAGGGTTGCACTGCTACTGATAGTTGTTGTCCTCATTAAACAAAACACTGAAATCACTTCATCTGTCTGCTACCTCTTTATGCTGCTTCACATCGTTCAACAATGACCTTTCAAAAAAAAATACTCAGATAAGTTGGTAGTTTTGTGTAAGAGCATTTCATTAAAACTGAAACTGAAGGCAATGATAAGATGTTACATGAAAAAGCGGCCCAAACAGAAAATTGTGTATTGAAGTTCTGTCAATTTTAGATTTAAAGTGATTTTTTTGTCTTTTATATATAACGTGTGTGTGTGTGTGTATATATATATATATACATACACAGATACAGTTTATATGTATATGTGTGTGTGTATATATATATATATATATATATACACAGATACAGTATATATGTTTATGTTTATATATATATATATATACCGATACAGTATATATGTTTTTATATATATATACGTGTGTATATACAGTATATATAGTGGCTGTGTGTATATGTAGTTTTTTTTAATCTGCATTTTATTGAGTGCATGGTTACATTTACTTTAAATGTTGTGGATGATTTTTTCCTACTGCCATTAGTATACACTGATTGGCCTTTGTGAATAATGCTCCGTTTTAGTTTGCACCTTTTAATTTATGTAGTTAAATAACGTACCCATATGGAGTGCAGTTCTACACCACTGAAACCACAGTAATAAGCATTCATGAATTGAGCAGTATTTGAAGTCTTGTATTGGATCTCGCTCTTGATATTTTACACAGCTGTGATAAAATTGATTATTGCATCATGTTTCACCTCCCATTATGTGGTAGAGAAACAGCTTCCAAAATACAGGTTGTTTGGGAAGTCTTTTTGCACTTATAGTATAATTGTATTAACATATATTATACAGTAATACATAGTTATCGGTATAAGGATACATATGGAGTACTAAATGTATATTACTGTACTTTAAGCATGGATCACCTATTTTCTGGGTTTGGTCACGTGACGTTTGCACGCTGAGCCCGTAGGTATGACGTCAATTTTAGTGGACAGCAGGTGGCAGTAAAGGGCAAAATGGCAGCCCCCCCTGTAATGGATGTCATAGCAGTCAAAAAACTGATTTTTCTGCTCAATTCGTATTCCACAAATATATAATATTAATCAGAAAACTGTGTTTTGACTACTCGGGAGACAGAACGTATTGCAAGGGAAATGTTTTGCTTGACTTGAGTTTAAAGACGTTATTACATGAAATATTTTTTTTACAAAATATTTTTATTTATATTATATATAATATTTTATTTTAAATATTCCAGCGCACAAATATTCGACAAAAAGGACAATAGCAGGGCAGTGACGACGTATTCTTGTGCGGCCGCGCAACTCCATTGCGCGTCGTTGGTAACGGCGTACGTTGGCACGGAGGTCTACCTGTGCGCTATTCATTGTGCTTGCTTCCGAGCCGCGCCGTGACTGTCGGCGCATGCGCACTTTGTTTGCAGCGGTGACTAGACATTCGGTCATCGGAGCTGCGGCGGCGGTACCGGAGCAGGAGGAGGAGGCGAGGCCGTGGAAGTGGAGGCGAACTGTGGCGGGGGGTGGCGCTCGAGCCACGTCGGTGAAACATAATCATCATCGCTCGACTGCGAACACGGTGAGTGGATTCGTTTGCTGCGTGTCACGTTGATGCGTCAAAATGTCATCCCCCCCAAATTCCACGCAAAAATCCATCACGGGTTGCCAGTTGTGTTCGTGCAGGTAGATCAGTCGGACTTGCACAGTCCGCCATTGACCCCCAACCCCCCTCCATTTTTGTTTAACATCAAGCGCGGCCTTACAGACTTCTTGAAATAATCCACCCGCGTCGGCGCGTGTTTTATGTTGTCAGTCCAAGTGCATCTGTGGATGGACGGTGCAGCCGCGACTGTTAATGCGCAGCAGGGGTGATTTGGCGCAGCAATTCATTAAGGCGTTTGGACAGAATGTACAGTGGACCTTTCAGTGCAGCATCATGCCTCTCCTTATCATTGTCGATTTCAGTTGGTATTGTCCCGATTAAATGCCTAAACATAAAATGTACACATATAGGTAATATTATATCTAAATTGTTGGGAAAGTGCATTTATTATGGCCCAATAATCAATTTTAAATGTATCGTTAGATATCTGTTTTTTGCATTAAAAATGAGTGTGCAATCCTTGCTGCAGGAAACCACCGCAATGTCCACCCCAGACCCCCCACTGGGAGGCAACCCCCGTCCGGGTCCGTCTCCCGGTCCAGGTCCCTCCCCTGGGGCAATGCTGGGCCCCAGCCCGGGTCCTTCCCCAGGCTCTGCTCACAGCATGATGGGACCCAGTCCCGGTCCCCCTTCCTCTGGACTCTCCCAGCCAGGCCCTTCTGGCTACAACCAGGACACCATGCACCCCCTGCACAAAGTAAGGACAGTCAAACTATGAATTTGGTTCCTCTACCAAGGCAGATTAATCTGGTTTTGGATCACCACTAGGTGGTCCAGTGGTTAGCGCATCGACCTCACAGTTTTTTTTTTTTTTTTTTAAATTCCATGCTGGAATAGATAAGATTATTTTGCACTGTAATGGAGTAAAAGTATCTACAGCAGTGTAATAAAGTGAAAGTATTACATTTGGTTGAGACATTGGTGGAAGCCATTAAATGAAGGTAATATCTGCAATGCTTTAAACATGACGTGTCTGATGGGGGTAACAGCAACAACAGTGCTGAGTTGTAACAGTTTTTTTCTCATTGTGTTTTCAGTCCATGGAGGGCATGCATGACAAGAGCATGAACGAGGAGAGTCGCTTCAGTCAAATGAAAGGGCTGTCAGTGAGGCCGGGCGGGCACACCGGTATGGGTCCCCCACCCAGTCCCTTGGACCAACATTCACAAGGTTGGCAAATCAAACACTCCATTCTTAAGTAATCCGCCACGACAACATTGTGCAAGTGACATCCCGAGGCGTGTGAGTGTGACTTTTGTGCAATCAGGTAGTTTTGGTCGCACCCAAAGGGAGACTCTTTACCAACAACACATCAAGATAACTACAACAATTTGGTTCACTTCCTGATGACTCCAGTTTGATAAGAAAAAATATAACAAACAACATTTATAACACCAGTCAACATTACTCCATTTTCCATGATCTAAACATAAGTGGAAAGCATTTTTGATGCCCTTTCAGAAAATATATTAATTTCAATTTGAACCAAGTCATCTGTTTTGTGCTGTAGGGTCACATGAAATATAATCCCAATATGAATGTGACATGGCTGTAAACGTCTTCACCGTAACTGTAGATTAAAGGAGACATTCCAATTTTCCACATCAGTTCTGATGACATTCTTTTGTAAAATGCATAAAGAATTACATCACACTTACTTTCCACTAGTCACCCTCTGGTTCACCTCACTCAGCTTTGAGGGAGGGGAGTTCTATCTCATGAAAATATACAATATGGCGTTTGTTACCATGACAACCAGGGGTGGACCGATAACATGTGACATAGCTACTTGTCACTCACTATATTAGACTCCACAACCTCTTGACTGAGTATTAAAAATAAATAAATAAAAAAGCAGCGAGCAACAAATCTTTTGTCACGCCGTAGCTTCCAGTCTGTTTTCATGACTCCTTTCATGATCCCCTGGTGTCTTCCAGGTTATCACTCTCCACTAGGTGGTTCCGATCATTCTAGTCCGGTACCATCCAATGGTCCTCCATCTGGACCTCTACTTCCATCCTCCTCCTCATCTTCCTCCTCCATCGGCGCTCCCCCCGCCTCCACGCCTTTGGAAGGCCCCGGTAGCGACCAGCACTCCCTGGGCCCAGGCAGCCGCTCAGGACCACTCGGCGCTTCAGGGCCAGGACCCAGTCCCGGGCCGAGCTTAAGCGCCACTGTCCCCACCCTTATGTCAGGCCTTGAATCCGGTGGTCTTTCTGGACCCGGGGGCCCCACCCCTTTTAACCAGAGCCAGCTGCACCAACTCAGAGCTCAGATCATGGCCTATAAGATGCTTGCCCGAGGTCAGCCCCTGCCAGACCACCTCCAGATGGCCGTGCAAGGGAAAAGACCGATGCCTGGCATGCAACAGCCCATGTCGAGCTTGACTACAGGAGCCGCGCCACCAGGACCAATGAGTTCAGGCTACAGTCGCGCTCACGGTGAGGACTTTATGTTGACCTTGTGTAACCTCTGCCAGAATTCCTTCAACTTGCTCATTTTGATTACTGTACAGTATATAAAAATATACATTTAACATAAAAAAAGCATATATTGCCCTTCTAGGAATGATGGGCCCCAATATGCCTCCACCAGGTCCATCAGGCCCAGCAGTCGGAATGCAAGGACAAAACCACAATGGACCTCCCAAGTCCTGGCCTGAAGGTTTGTGGCTTCTATTGTGTTGCATTTTGGATGTGCCTCTGACACCTCGAGTCTTTTGTTTCACTTTCCTGCCTTCAGAGAAGAAGTTAGGCCTGTGGTGTTGCAGAGTGATGATGAAATGATTTCTGTAAACATGCTGAAACATTGATGAGTGCAGTTCCATGTTCATCATCTTACATATAGTCAATAAAGTTCCCAAAACGACCCAAATTAGCCACAAAGTCCAGAAAGGTATGCGAGTCCGGACTTGTATAACAAAGTGATAAACTTGCTGAAGCATGGATGACTGCAGCACAATGTTCATCCTCTAACGCTCGAGAAATAACCACCGCGACCCAAAATGAGCCACAAAAAGAATGTCGCACAATGTCCATGAACAAAATAACCAGAACAACCCAGAATAAGCCTCAAAGTTAATTTAGTTGCAGTAATGCAGTGTCGGATCATGAAATGATGCGGAATGTAACAAAACGTGAAGTTGAACGACCATGCATTTGTTGCACATTTTATGCATCGGGACGTTACTTCATATCCACCACAAACTTGAATGGAAGATGGAAGATGACACTAAACTCCCGACGTCCCCTTCTCGATTCCTTCGTGTACTTCCCTTCAGGCCCGTTGGTGAATGCAGCAGCACCGTCCAGCGCTCCCCAAAAGCTAATTCCGCCTCAACCGACGGGACGACCCTCACCCGCTCCCCCTTCGGTGCCCCCCGCCGCCTCCCCCATCATGCCTCCGCAGACGCAGTCCCCCGGGCAGCCGGCGCAGCCTCCTCCCATGATGCCTTACCACAGCAAGCAGAGCCGAATCACCCCCATCCAGAAGCCCTGCGGCCTGGACCCCGTGGAGATCCTGCAGGAGAGGGAGTACAGGTACCAAAAAATGAGTTCGGCAACCGGTTACTGAACAGAACAAATTAGGATAACTCGATTGGATGCTGTAGGTTGCAGGCTCGCATCACACATCGTATCGCTGAGTTGGAGAATTTGCCGGGCTCTCTGGCTGGAGATTTACGAACCAAAGCTACCATCGAACTCAAAGCGCTTCGACTGCTTAACTTCCAGAGACAGGTGAGCGCCGCGGCAGGCAGAAGCAAAACCCGTTTTGTTCAATCGAAAGATTTGTCGTTTTTTTATTATTATTATTTTCTTTCTTTTTTTACGGTCGGCGGGTGCGTCCAGCTACGACAGGAGGTGGTGGTGTGCATGCGTCGTGACACGGCTCTGGAAACGGCGCTGGATTCCAAGGCCTACAAACGCAGCAAACGCCAAAGCCTGAGAGAAGCTCGCATCACAGAGAAACTGGAGAAACAGCAGAAGATCGAACAAGAGCGTAAGCGCAGGCAGAAGCATCAGGTAGGCAACGTTTAACTATGTACGTTTACCAGTCAAATTATTAGGAACAACTTCACTGTGCATAGAAAATATTATTGTTGAAGAACATTTTTGGGTTGACTTCCACTTTAAGTCCGATGGGTTTCGTTTTTTTCAACGGTAATATTAGACGGGGGAAAAGGCTTGATTTGAGAATCAAGACATCATATTACAAGAAAACAGTAACCTGGTAGGGAGAGTCATACTTCCACAATATGTTTTTTGGGGGGCAAAAGGGCAGAATATGACAAAAATCTGAATGTTATGAGAGGGTGTCAGAGACGTTCACTCGGTGTTCGCCCTGAGGCTGAAAAAAGGTGCACCCAAAGTCAATTTCTGTTCTTGAACCATTTGGAGTATCAGCATAGTTTCGGTCTCTTTTTGAAGATAACATTTTGAATTTTTCTCCCAAACAGTCAGAATCTGTCTAAGTGCGCCTGTCACTGAACGTATGGATGTTTGACATGTTCACACATGTACTCAGCTGACGACGTGCATCAGTGGGTCGTCCTAACTTAAAGATTTTTTTTTAACAAAGGCTCAACGCAGGAACAGATCGACTTTCACTGCCAGCAGGAGGCGCAGTTTTCTATGAAGCCACTCAGTGTGCGCCTCTCGCAGCCTCTGCCGGCCTTTTTATTGATTGTGTATGCAAATTTCAAATAATACATCAGAAAAACAAATCTTTCTTTCTGAGATGTGGGTCCCTTCAGCTCAAATTGACCCGTGATTCTCTGTGCTCCATTGTGTGCAAGATGTCTGAACACAAGCATTTCGAGGTCAATCAAGCATGTAACAAAATGAAACTTGAAAACGGGACAACATTGTGTTTGTCTACTCTAACAGAGGGATGGATTTATACAGCTTGCGCTCTCTCTCTCTCTCTCTCTCTCTCGTGTTCCACCTTATCGCTCGCCGTGTCATTGCAGGAGTATCTCAACAGTATCCTTCAACATGCCAAAGACTTCAAGGAGTATCATCGTTCCATCACGGGCAAAATGCAAAAGTTGACCAAAGCTGTGGGTACCTATCACGCCAACACCGAGAGGGAGCAGAAGAAAGAGAACGAGCGCATTGAGAAAGAGCGAATGAGGAGACTCATGGTAACGTGCGGCCTCCGCGTATCATAGACGAACATGTTTTCCGTCAGAACTCCCCCTAGCGTGATTCCGTCCATTCAGGCTGAAGACGAGGAGGGCTACCGTAAACTGATCGACCAGAAGAAGGACAAGCGTCTGGCCTACCTTCTGCAGCAGACGGACGAATATGTGGCCAACCTCACCGAGCTGGTCCGTGCGCACAAGGCTGCGCAGGCCCTCAAGGAGAAGAAGAAGAAGAAGAAAAAGAAGAAGAAGAAGGTATGTGGGTGCAGGGTAAAGCTCACCTTATTTGATTACATATGACGGGCACAAGATCAGAAGTAGTCCTCGAAATTGTAAACTGCTGCTTTGATTCTCCTGTTCAGTTGGAGAGTCCAGAGGGACAGACTCCAGCTTTGGGGCCTGATGGAGAGGTGAGCTGTCAGAAGTATGGCAAACATCCAGAGGCTGTGTTTTTTAGATGCTTCTTGTGCGTGCGTGCGTGCGTGCGTGTGTGTGTGTGTGTGTGTGTGTGTGTGTGTGTCAGTGACTTCTACTCAGAATGTAAATTGTCATCTCACTTCCTCTGCAGCCTCTGGATGAGACCAGTCAGATGAGTGACCTTCCTGTGAAGGTCATCCACGTGGACAGTGGCAACATCTTGACCGGGGTGGACGCTCCGAAGGCGGGGCAGTTGGAGACGTGGCTGGAGATGAACCCTGGGTGAGAAGGAGAACCGAACAGACACTGAACAGATCAAAGTTAGCAGTAGCAAATCACTTTGTTTCAATTTGGTGGCATGTATACTCTTATGATCAATCTCTTGGGCAGGCGTGGGTATTGGTTCTGTCTGATTGAAATGCATGGAACAAAAATGGGGAAAAAACATTGGACAGTGCCACTATAAATACTGGCATTTACAACTGGAAGGTACTGGACTTGTTCAATATTTACCTTTCAATTGCAGAAATCAACATACTTTTTTTTAATGTTTTAGTTATGAGGTAGCGCCACGCTCTGATAGTGAAGACAGCGAGGATGAAGAGGAGGAAGAAGTGAGTGTTTTAATTTTGCTACAACAGTACATTGCGACAATGGCACATAAAAAAAAAAAGGGCAATGTTTTTTTAAACTTTATGTCCCTGTACCTGCTGTGTGTCAGGAGGAGGAGGAGCACCCTTCAACTGCACCAACAGAAGAAAAGAAGAAGATAAGCGACCCTGACAGCGAGGACGTGTCAGAGGTGGACGTGCGACACATCATCGAGTGGGTAAACTGACGAATAGCACCGCTCATTACTATTGTGCAAGAACCTCACTCCAAGCGATTCAACTTCCTAGGAATGCTAAACAGGATGTGGATGATGAGTACAGTGGAGCAGCCTTTGCGCGAGGACTTCAGTCTTACTACGCCGTGGCTCATGCGGTCACAGAGAAGGTGGAAAAGCAGTCCACTTTATTGATAAACGGACAGCTCAAACAGTATCAGGTAAATAAACATGCTGTGTCTTAAACTAGCCTGCGCAAGTCAAGTGTGTAATCATGGGTTCCAGGGATGGCGTTACTAATCTTTGTAGCCCCAGTTAAGCCCCTCCTGCATTGTATTTCCATCCATCCATTTCCCAACCGCTTGACACCCTGAATCGGTTGCCAGCCAATCGCAGGGCACACAGAGACAAACAACCATGCACGCCCACACTCACACCTAGGGACACCTAGAGTGTTCAATCAGCCTGCCATGCATGTTTTTGGAATGTGGAAGGAAACCGGAGTACCCGGAGAAAACCCACGCAGGCCCGGGGAGAACATGCAAACGCCACACAGGAAGGCCGGAGCCGGAACCTCTGCACTGCGAAGTCGACGTGCTAACCACTGGACTACCGGGCCGCCCCGCATTGTATTTGATATTCTAAATATCCTGTATTTAGAAATGATTTTCTCAGCCCCTTTAGGAAAAAAAATATATAAACCCTGGTCGACTGGTTAGCATGTACGGCTCACGGCACAGGGGTCGAGGGTTCAATTCCAGGCTCCGGCCTACTTGTGTGGAGTTCACATGTTCTCCCCCTGGCTTTTTCTCCCGGTACTCGGGTTTCCTCCCACATTCCAAAGACAAGAATGGTAGGTTGATTGAGCGCTCTAAACTGTCCCTTAGGTGTGATTGTGAGTGACGGTTGTTTGTGTGTGACCTGCGATTGGCTGGCAACCACTGCAGGGTGTACCCGGCCTACTGCCCGAAAACTTTCTCTGTATGTCATGAATCTGTATAATTAAACATTTCACATTTTGATTTGGACTACTGAAATTAGTGATGTTTTCTACAATATTTCTAAACCAGTCAGAGAACTATGTAGCATGAAAAGCCAGCCAATGACAATAGTTTAACATTTTATTTTTTACAATCCAAGACCTACAGAGAAACTCAAGCCACGGCACAGTGCACGAAAACATGCCCACCGAAGTCATGCAATCCCATATTTTCTAATCCCGGGCAGGTCACGTATGCCTGGTCACGTTCGGTTAAACCTTGTTAAACTGTTGTGTCATATGCCAGCTTGTGTCCTACACTTAATAAGGAATCCTTGCGGTTGGCTGTCAGATCAAAGGTCTCGAGTGGCTGGTGTCGCTGTACAACAACAACCTGAACGGCATCCTGGCTGATGAAATGGGCTTGGGCAAAACCATCCAGACAATAGCGCTCATCACGTACCTCATGGAGCACAAGCGGCTCAATGGACCCTACCTCATCATCGTGCCCCTCTCGTGAGCTAACCAAATCTCTTTGTTCTGGAGGAGATTTGAAAGTAGACATGAAAGTCGTGTTTGAATCCAACACCCTTTCTGACCACCAGGACTCTTTCAAACTGGGTGTACGAGTTTGACAAGTGGGCACCTACAGTTGTGAAAGTATCCTATAAGGTGGGTTTAAAATTTATTCGGCAAGGGAACCACACTTGGTAAGTTTATATCACAGCAGTCTCGAGCCTTTTAGACCACAGGTGTCAAACTCAAGGCCCGGGGGCCAGATCTGGCCCGCCACATCATTTTACGTGACTCGCAAAAGCAAATCAAACATGTCAACTTCCACGATGATTGCTAAAATCTGAACCAAAATAAGAGATTTTTTTTTTTTTAGCATTTTCTTGTTACCAAACCCCTCATTCCAGTAGTTGACTTCTTTATATGGTTTCACAGTCATAACGGCCCTCCAGGGGAAACGGCCACTACAATGAGTTTGACACCCCTGTTTTAGACCAAGTACCACTTCAATAAATACTGAGCTTAAAAATAATACAGTGATGAGGAATGACAAATATAAATCAAGTATGCTTTATCTATTCTTGACATTTTGCATTTCTGAGTCCGATCTAGTTGTTGTCTTGCGTGCAACTTTATGCTTCCTTTTGTGACAGTTTTGACGTGGCATTTGCTGCTTTTAGGGTTCTCCGGCTGCCCGAAGAGCTTTTGTCCCTCAGTTGCGTAGCGGCAAATTTAATGTTCTCCTCACCACCTACGAGTACATCATTAAGGACAAGCAAGTCCTGGCTAAGGTGGGCGTGACGATCAAATAACTGCGCCCTTCTCTGACACCGCATACAGCTAGTCATATTATAGTTCTGCAAATAATGTGACTTTGCGAGGACACACGGGCCTCATCTGTTGTTGGAAAGCAGGCTCCGTGCATTTTGCGAAAGGCGTTCGGGCCTAGATTAGCCCATGAGGGCAGACTGGCCGTCATTTTTTGAGTTCTACTTCATTTCTCAACCTCTCGGCAGATCCGTTGGAAATATATGATCGTGGACGAAGGCCACCGAATGAAGAACCACCACTGTAAGCTGACCCAGGTGCTGAACACGCACTACCTGGCGCCGAGGCGGGTGCTGCTGACCGGCACGCCGCTACAAAACAAGCTCCCCGAACTCTGGGCGCTGCTCAATTTCCTCCTGCCCACCATCTTCAAGAGCTGCAGCACCTTTGAGCAGTGGTTCAATGCCCCTTTTGCGATGACCGGAGAGAAAGTGAGACTCTAAATGCGGGATTCTTTTTCACTACTCCACCAACTGATATCAAAAAGTATGTGTTTGAAGGTTTATTTGTCTGAAGTGGACGGCATAACCCGTGCGACGCTCACAAATTGATGTAATGTGATTTGCGGTCCCGACTGCTGTTTTATCACTTTCTACTCTACATCCACTCAATGTGTCCGTCCCACCCTGCAGGTGGATCTCAATGAAGAGGAGACCATCTTGATCATCCGTCGTCTTCACAAAGTGCTCCGCCCCTTCTTGCTGCGCAGGTTGAAGAAGGAAGTGGAGGCACAGCTTCCAGAGAAGGCACGACTAGCCTCTTTTGGCCAATGTCACGTAGCCAGCCGTCTTGTTACTTTGGGTCTTGAATCTTGTTGGTGGTGGATTCTCAGTCATTGTTTGGATCCCATTCCTCCACTAACGCGCATTGTGTCATCCTTGTAGGTGGAGTACGTGATCAAGTGTGACATGTCGTCTCTCCAGCGAGTGCTCTACAGACACATGCAGGCCAAGGGTGTTCTGCTGACCGATGGCTCTGAGAAAGACAAGAAGGTGGAGTATATGCTTGAGATTTTCGACAAGCGAAGCCGATCCGATCGATTTAGAACTTAAGGGGCGGGGGAAGTATTTTAATGTTGTTTTGTGATGTGTATGATCAGGGCAAAGGAGGCACCAAGACACTGATGAACACCATCATGCAGTTGAGGAAGATCTGTAACCATCCGTATATGTTTCAGCAGATCGAGGTACCGCTGAAAAAATGTTGAATTTGTTTGCTCTTTATATGACAGGAGTGTTAGGACCACACTGAAAAGGATTTTTCAAAAGCATGAAGTCATCAGAAAAAAATACAAGGATAAAGTTGAATTAGTAGCAGATTGAATTTGTAATTGTTTTCGGAAGAAAAGTTGTAAGGTTGCAGACCCAAATCCGTGGTTCACATTCCCAAAACATGCATACGGTATTATATGACTCGCTTTGACTGTTTTTTGCAGGAATCTTTCTCTGAACATTTGGGTTTCTCTGGGGGAATAGTCCAAGGGTAAGTGTGAATTACAGCACCCCATGCAAACCGTGTGCACCGGTAAGCTCATCACCATTTTTTTTTTTCGTTTGTTTGTACGTCAGCCCTGACTTGTATCGAGCCTCAGGAAAATTCGAGGTGTTGGATCGGATCCTCCCGAAACTGCGAGCGACAAACCATAAAGTGCTGCTCTTCTGTCAGATGACTTCACTCATGACCATCATGGAGGACTACTTTGCTTACCGCAGCTTCAAGTATCTGCGTCTGGATGGTAAAAAAAAAAAAAAAAAAAATCCACTCACATTTGATAGTTGGATTTGGATGGTTTTGCTCCTGGGCTTCCTCCCCAGTTATGGAGTTGGATTCACTTTCCGAGACACTACGGTAAACAAGCGTAGGAAGACGGCTTAAAGAAATCACATCAATGAATTTGCATGCCAAACACAAAGTTGAAATCAACTGTGTGTCCAAAGGGGCGTAACTTTTCTGGTACCTTTTTAGATTTTCAAAATAGTTTTCAATGGGAATGTATCTGAATGAATAGGAATTCACTGAAACATTTCGAGTCAACGCGATAATGACAGATTTTTCTTGAACGTAAGCCAGCCTGTCATTAAGGTGATGTTGACAATGGATTGTCCTGCCAGGCACCACAAAGGCCGAAGACAGAGGAATGTTGCTGAAGACCTTCAACGACGCCGAGTCCGAATATTTCATCTTCCTCCTGAGCACTCGAGCAGGAGGCCTCGGCCTCAACCTGCAGTCCGCCGACACCGTCATCATCTTTGACTCGGACTGGAACCCGCACCAGGTTTCCCTCTATTCTCTCCTCATTTGTTTTTTTCTTCTTTACTTCCAATTTCTTTGGATTCAGAATAAATTGTTTAAGAGGAAATAATGAAAATAGAAATAACTTGTTCTTTGGTTAATTTGTCACCATCATAAAAAGGCAATATTTGGAGGAATATTTTAATATTCGGAACATGTCATAAAAGTGTAAGATTGAAGTATATTGCAGCTGCATGTTGAATATCTCAATTTTCACAGGTGTAAAATGAAGTCAACTACTGTTATTAGCTTAACTTGGACAGGAAATAAGACCATATCAGGTGATTATGGATATTGTAATTGTTTTGATTTTGAGTCTTCTTACATCCTGTTCTTCTTTTAGCGCTCTTCTCTGCACACCTCTTGTTGAGGCAGCTCCATCTTTTCGAAAAAGTCACTGCTTAAAAGCCAAAGAAAAGGCAAAAAAGCATGTGCGAGTTAATCCGTTGATCGGCATATTTTCGTCGTCAAATTCCAGTTTGTTGGGCGGCACATCTGCTCCACAGTTAAGTGATTCTGGGTTTGAATCTCGGTCCAATGTCACCTCGGATAGGTTTCAGCTCCCCCATGACTTTAATGAGCAAACACACTTTTATCAGATGAATGGATGGATGTACAAATGCAGAATGTTCACTGCCCAAAGCCGGAAATTCGAACGTAATGCTCACATATGTGTCAGTCGCCTTTCATCTCCTAGTTTTATGTCGCCGGCCCCAGGACCTGCAGGCCCAGGACAGAGCTCACCGCATAGGCCAACAAAACGAGGTGCGCGTGCTGCGCCTGTGCACAGTCAACAGCGTGGAGGAGAAGATTTTGGCCGCCGCCAAATACAAACTGAACGTCGACCAAAAGGTGATCCAGGCCGGCATGTTCGACCAGAAGTCATCCAGCCACGAGCGCAGGGCCTTCCTGCAGGCCATCCTAGAGCACGAGGAGCAAGACGAGGTCTGGGGACAAGACGTGTGCCTACGGATCAATGTGTGTGCGTGCACCCGCAACACAGCACATTAGCGGTGGTTTTGGGGAAAAAGGGTTGACTTGCTCATTCTCCGCTTGCCAATTGCATCTGCGGTATTCAGGAGGAGGACGAGGTCCCTGACGACGAGACGGTCAACCAGATGATCGCCAGGAGCGAGGAGGAGTTTGATCAGTTCATGGTCAGTATTTGGATTAACACCAGCTGGATTGCTTCTGGAGAAGGAAAGAACAAAGAAACATTTGACAAGAGCACAGTTAATTCGCAGTGTAATTGTTTGTTTTTCTTAATAGTTTAGATCGCAGAAATGTTTTTTGGTTTTTTTGTTTTTTTTTTACGACAAAAGAATCAATTTGTTCCAAGCAATATCCGGATAATTCTCATCACAGTTTTGCATGCAATGAACGAGTGCGTCGATAGAACCCAAGTCGCCGAGCAAAACTGCTTCCAATTCAGTTGCACAAGTCAACATGATGAATTTCGTCACTCCTGATTACTGATTCTTATATGCATATTAGTACAGTAACAAAGATGAGCATACATGTTTTTTTTTAAAAAGTCAAGTCAAATATGATTGAAGGAGACCTATTAGCCCAGTTGAAAGCGTTTCTAGATGTCTTTCGTAACATGTCTGTGATGCACTTTCCGTCAAAAGTATCCCAAGCATTATCTGTAAATCAATCTTTAGCGTGCATTTTAAGATCAACCAATCAGAGGGCAGAAAAATGTTGACGTCTCTAAGCCAGCTCACAGGCCTTCTTTGGTGAATCTGAAATGTCATTGGTTTGAAAAAAAAAAATATTGCAATTTCTGCGGTGCCTGGCTGTGATCGACTCCAGCACTCGGGATTCTGAAGGCGTCGGGTAAATACTATAATGTTTGCATTGCATTACACTGGTAAGCAAATTCACATTTCGCTTGACGTTGCAAATGAAATGAATGTTCATTTTGAAAAGTCAAATGCAGCCCTTTGGCACAAATGTATGCCCCCTAGCATTAGATCCAATCCTGTGCAAGAAGGACCCCAAGAGAAATGTGAGTCAGCACGATGGAAGAGTACATGCCGACTGAGGTCATGGAAAAAGTTTTGTGGTTTTGTTCTCCGGCAGAGGATGGACCTGGACCGCCGGCGCGAAGAGGCCCGCAACCCGCGTCGCAAGCCTCGCCTGATGGAGGAGGACGAGCTGCCGACCTGGATCATGAAGGACGACGCCGAGGTGGAGCGGCTCACCTGCGAGGAGGAGGAGGAGAAAATGTTCGGGCGAGGCTCTCGTCAGCGGAAAGAAGTGGACTACAGCGATTCGCTGACCGAGAAACAGTGGCTCAAGGTAATTGGAGGGAAAGAGGGGCGGGGAGAAAGAAGGAAACATGGCGAGGCGGAGTGTCAACTGACTGTCGGTTTTCCCTCCCGAGCAGGCCATCGAAGAGGGCACCCTGGAAGAGGTTGAGGAGGAGGTGCGTACCAAGAAGACCACTCGGAAGAGGAAGCGGGATAGGGACCTGGACCTCCCTGCGCCCTCGTGCTCCTCGGGAAGAAGAGGACGAGGAGATAAAGATGACGATGCCAAAAGGCAGCGAAAAAGGGGGAGACCACCTGTTGAGAAGATATCCCCCAATCCTCCCGCCCTGACCAAGAAGATGAAGAAGATCATCGATGCCGTCATCAGATACAAAGACGGGTACAAAAGCTTCCTGATTTTGTTCTAAACGCAGTCATTGGAGACCGACACATTCTCGTGAGAACCGATAAGTGAGCCGGATATAAAATTCAGCATTTTACAGCTCAGACCTCGGCCAAAATTGTGAGTGTGGTCTTCATGGACGATGACTCTCATATCCAAAACCTTGTATGGAAAAGGACGCATATCATGCCAACTAAAATGTTAATCAATCATTATTACTATCATAATAACTTGTTTTGAATAGCTTTAAAGAACAAATCATTTTAAAAATACATATATTTTATGTTATGGTAGAAATTATTATAATTCATACATTTTCAGATATTTCAAGCTATTTTTTTATTTTATGCATTTCTTTTTTCGAAATACTTTTAATGGATCATTTTTGCGTTGATTATTGTGGCTTTAGTTTGCACCGGTGTGTCAAATACTTTGCCCCCCCCCCCCCATGCACAGTGGAAAAAAAAAATCTACCATTCCCTTTTTAAATGCAGAATTTCTGTGATTTGAAATAAATTAGACCAAGATGAATTAATTTAAAAACTTTTTCCGTGATGATTTTGACCTATATTCTATAGGATTCAGTTCGGGAAAAAAAAAATCTATATTTACAAGAGAGTTCAAATAAACAACTGAGAAATGTCGTCAAAGCTCTCTGTGGAGCATGTCTTGCGCTGTAAAACGTGATGACCAGAAATGTCAAGAAAAGCCTCCTAGAACATCAGAACCGTAATTGGAGTGAATTGAGTAGCACTTTTCAATGGTGGCAGGTATGTGCTGAATTCCATTTCCGATGAGTTTAAATGTGACAAATTCTCAACACAGCCAAATGCCCAATTATAATACGATGTGTACACTTGTGCAACCACATTTTCTCAGCTGTTTATTTTTAGGCCCAGCGTCTGACTGGAGCCTGGTCCAGGGTGTAGTCCATGTTTTTCCCAAAGTCAGCAAATACAAGCATCAGCTCCCGAGACCCTGAACGGGATAAGAGGAATAGAAAATTAATTGACTGCTTGGCTATTTATTTTTACTTCCCCTCTTTAAAATAGTTAGTTTGTTCCAAATGAGTTGGATAAGTTTTGAGATGATTTAACTTGTTCTCATTTTCTTAACATCACAAAACAAATGGCATTTATACAGGGGTGTGTAGACTTTTAATAACTACTTAAGCTAAATAAGGTAGGAAAAAAATCTTGTGTCTACACACACACACACACACACACACACACACACACACAAAGTGAATTTATTACCTCTTTTTTTTCATCCTCAAAGTATGACTCAATATACTGTACTTCTACACCACTAAATTCAATCTTTGTTTGCTCTCCCATTCCCTACTGTTGCATTCTCAAATGTTATTGTATTCGTCAGAAGTCTGTTCTCCAACATTCATGGGTCGGCAACTTTCTTGTCTCATCTTGATCATGTCACCTCAGCACGAGCGGACGTCAGCTCAGCGAGGTGTTCATTCAGCTGCCGTCTCGCAAAGAGCTGCCTGAATACTACGAGCTGATCCGCAGGCCAGTGGACTTCCGGAAGATCAAGGTAATGTCACAGTGCAGCCCTCATTATAAGTTTAATTATTATTATTATTTTTTTAAACGTGTCATCTTTCACAAACTCTAGGAGAGGATTCGAGGTCATCGCTACCGTAGTCTGGGTGACCTGGAGAGAGATGTCATGCTGCTTTTCCAGAACGCTCAAACCTTCAACCTGGAAGGATCCCTGGTGAGGGCCAGTTGAGAGGCTTCCCTCTTTAGAAACGATGATGATGAGGATGATGATAAGGTTTATTGCCATGTAACGCGAGCAGATATACGAGGATTCCATCGTGCTGCAGTCGGTCTTCACCAGTCTGAGGCAGAAGATCGAGAAGGAGGAGGAGAGCGAGGGCGAGGAGAGCGACGAAGAGGAGGATGAGCAGGACGACGGATCCGAATCGGAATGTAAGTACGAGCAGCGATTCTTTATGTTTTTTTAAATACCTCTCTGCATACCCATAGTTCAATGCCCTGACGTGCGCTCGTATGTTCAGCCCGTTCCGTCAAGGTCAAGATCCGTCTGGGCAAGAAGGAGCGAGGCGGAGATCGAGGAAAGGGACGCAGCAGACGATCGGGACGCACTAGAGCCAAACCTGTCGTTAGTGACGATGACTCTGATGAAGAACAAGAGGAGGTAAGTCTGTGTATGTGTGTCATTGTGTGCGTTTGTCAAACCAAACACTTCATTCGGTACACTTGGACCATCTCACAATTCTGCCTGGACAAAAATAAGAGTGCTCAGTTTTTTGGAGTGGTGTAGATTTAGTCACCTTTGTGTTCTGTGCAATTTTTTTAAACAGTCACCATTTATGAGCAAATATGTGAACACAAACAGTGTTGAACACATGTAGGCAAACCATGTATCCGTATCGGCATATATTCCTTATCTTCTGCG
This sequence comes from Hippocampus guttulatus, assembly GCF_054856545.1. NCBI lineage: Eukaryota > Metazoa > Chordata > Actinopteri > Syngnathiformes > Syngnathidae > Hippocampus > Hippocampus guttulatus. The sequence continues at coordinate 8,447,736 of NC_141269.1, read as the reverse complement.
AAGATTGTCCAATATTACTGCTGTACTGAGGAGTCCAGAGATGAGCTGGGTCTCCGGTACTGGAAATCTGTATGCTGCGGTGTATATAAAAAAAAAAATAAAAAAATGTCTGGCCAATTCGCGCGACAGGCGCCATCTTGCTATATGTCATACACTGCCCCCAGTTGGCCAGGGTGCGCACACCAGAATGAGCAACACAATGTGCATTGAAGAAAAAACTGTTTAATTCAACGTATGTCATTATGGTTTGTTTTTTAAAGGAATAATATCAGAGAATGCTATTTTTGTGATTTATAAATCGCACAAGTTGGATGACTCAAATCTCAAGGCATGACTCTAATTGGTTAATTAAGCTTTTTTGACTGAACAAACGTGGAAATAGACTCAGTCACTGTAATTGTGTCTGTGTGTACTCTGTAGGAGCACTCCCTCAGTGCAACTGATGAAGAATCCTGAAGCGAGAGGTGTGGCATGAAGGGATATTCCGCCTGCTCACACACATCCAGTACATCAGTACGCAAAACCTCCATCCACTTGTTCACATAAAGGAGATAAAACTGAAGGGTTTGCAATAATGCAAATGCACATGTTCAGTCAAGGTCTTCATCATGTGTGTCCCTAATCTAACCTGGTTTTAAATATTTTTGCGTTTTATTCCAGTTCAGTAATGACATGTGTATCCGCTGGTGATGGGACTCAATTAAAAACGCAAAGGAGAGGCATTTAATTAATTAATTACACCAAATTTCATTTTAATGGCATACAAATATTTGACAAAATAAGTTATACTTTTACGGTTCAAAATACATTTTGGTTGCCCAATTTCTCCTCTTTTCGCCCGTTATTGAGACAAGTCTTGCTCGCCTGATTTAAGCGGTTGACGCTAAACATGATCTCCGGCGGCTATTCTCACGGCAGTGTTTTACATTTAGGGATAAGCAAAATCTTACTTTTGCACAATTTTCACATAACCAGAAACTTGCCCATATTTCCATTGAGCACTTTTTTCAAATTAATCTTTGCGTCATGTTTAGTTCTGCTTGGAATATAGAATAGAAAATTGCATTAAAAATTTTTTTTTTTAATTTACTGTCCTTAATTCATCAAAATGAGCACATTATAATCCCAACCCAAGTGTTTGCAGTTGTGAAATCACAACTTGGGATGCCTTCAAATTAATTGTGTTTTTCTATATGATGATCAATTTATGCCATTTATTTATTCTACATAATTATCAAATGGTAATTACCACTTCACTTACCCGAATGTTTACAAAAACAGCGAGGAGTCAAACTCTTCCGCTTAGCTTTGAACTTGCCAAATAGTGAGACTAGACATATTTTGAAAATACAGTTTGTTTTGTTTTCACACAAAGTCTGCTGATCTCAAGCGTACATTGGTGTTCATAATGGTGCATACTACTTTTATATGGTTGAATGTTTTCATTTCGTAGTATTTCATTTTTTTAACGTGCAATGTAAAAAAAGGTTCTGATTGAGATTAACAACCACTTTTAAAAAGAGTGACCCTTTCCAAAAAGCATCTTTCACACAAAAGAACAAGTGATGAAAAGGACAACACAATGCAACATCCAACGAAACGCTATTTTTTGTTTTTTTAAATCATCAGTGTTGATTAGACTCAAAGGGAAGAATCTAGTGGATATTTACTATATTTACATACAACAATTTCCCCATTGCGGGACAAATAAAGGATATCTTATCTTATCTAACTTCACTCACACACAGTTAGGGCTCTGTTAAGGGGGAAGATGTGCCTACATTAAAAAAAAAAAGTCACTTATCTGCCCTATGGAGTTCAGAGAACATCTAAATCCTGTTAAAAAAAACAACCCTGAATGTATCCAGAAATGTTTTCAAACTGCCAAAAAGGAAGCGCCTTCCTCACCGAGTGGACATGACTGAACGTGGGTCAAAAGAGTCAGACATTCAAAAAGCAACGTTTGTGTACACTGGTGCGTTTGGGTTGGATGTTGAGCCTGAAACACTTTTCAGAACATGTGAAGTGACAATGCTGACGTGACTGAGGGTTCACAGAAGTTGAGCTTCACGTATGTATACGTTTGCATCAAAACAGCCTGGATGCTGCTGCTTGCGCGTCTCGTAGCACTTCAAACTTATTTGAGCACATGGAGGTCTTGATCCAGCCAATATGTACTGTATCTTTAATTGCTTCCTAATGTTTTCTGTATGTGGTGACTTAAGGTTGGCAAAACCTTTAGTGTACATTTCCTGTTACCCCGTTATCCCGTTTTTTTCTCTTCATTTTAAGACAAAAGACCAGAGGGACGCTGGCTCCTCTCTGCTTGTGAACGCCCCACGGCCTGACAGTGTTGGATATTTCTGTATATGTAGGCTTACAATATGTTTTGGTGATTCTCTTCTAGGACTGTACTTTTATTATTCTTGGTAGATAGTTCAACATGCAACCAAAGCATCAACACTTCTGTCTGTGCTGTGTTGTGTCATTGTCACTGGAGAGACCATTGTAACAATAAATTAAGTGTCAATGTGTTTGTTGGTACGTATCTGTTTATGCAAGCCCCTCATCCATATTCTATCGTGCTTTGCCACTGAGTTGCAGGTGAGACGAAGCTAAATTTGGGCACATATAGACAATCATTTACGCTTACATTCATGTCTGTGGACATGTTAAGAGTCTTCAGTGAATGCAACATGCATTCTTTGGACAGCCAAACACAAGCACGGTGAAAACATGCTTATGTATATCTGAATAAAACTAAAAGATTTTTTTAAAATTAAGCAGTCTTCATAAATGTCGATCAGCTCCAAAAAAGCTGAAATATTCTGTAAATAAAAGTGAATATAAAGTCCATCCATTTTCCGAACCGCTTGATCCTCACTAGGGTCGCGGGGGGTGCTGGAGCCTATCCCAGCCGTCTTCGGGCAGTAGGCGGGGACACCCTGAATCAGTTGCCAGCCAATCGCAGGGCACACAGAGACGAACAACCATTCACGCCCACACTTACACCTAGGGTCAATTTAGAGCGTCCAATCAGCCTGCCATGCATGTTTTTGGAATGTGGGAGGAAACCGGAGCACCCGGAGAAAACCCACGCAGGCCCGGGGAGAACATGCAAACTCCACACAGGGAGGCCGGAGCTGGAATTGAACCCGGTACCTCTGCACTGTGAAGCCGACGTGCTAACCACTGGATACCGGGCCGCCGTGAATATAAAGTAAACATTCTAAATCCATTCGATGCACATCTGACAGATGGAATTACTCTATTTGACCGCAAGGGTGTGCTCTCAGACAAACGGAACGATCAAGCAGGCTTGAAGAGGTCAGGTCACACACAATCTGTTGTGGAATGCTTGCTGAGTTGGTCGGATTTGCACATTCTGGAATTAGCAATGTGCACATGCATTTTTCGTCAAGTAATATTTTAACATTCTGAACAGACATACAAGTGTAAAAATAATACTTTACACAACAATAATATTTTCAAGGACACAATATGCTCACATATGGATTGTTTTTCCCCTTCTACCCAAGTTTATGTTCATTATTTTGACTCAGCAGTTTGGGTTGAAGAGCAGAAGCAGGTTGCCATTTTGGACAGTTTTTAATGGAAGTAAATTGAATGGAACATTCTTAGCAAATGTTGACGATGGCTGGCAAAATGCTGTTTGCCCATTTCTAGTCACTCTTGGTCCCAAGCCTGGATAAAAATGGTTGAGTTGGGTCAGAAAGGTTTTCTGACCCAGCGTGTTACTGAGCATCACACCCTTAATTAAAATAAAATAAAAAAACTCACACAAATTCACACATCCTCACACATGTATGCACACAGGGGCACTACAAGGGATTTCAAGTCCACTAAAAGAAATGTCTCTTTGGAATCCCTTCAGTGTAGACACACACACACACATGCAAGCCTTAAGTTAAGTGGGTGGTTGAGGTAGTGTTGAAATATGTAATCCAGCAGGTATTTCACCATTCAAGGAATACCTCCCAGGAGTGAGCTTGGCGTTCTTGACTTCTCTGTGCAAATCACTCATTGTGCCAACTTTGCCGAACTCACAGCTCACAAACTAAAACGATTCGGAAATGTTGCTAAGGCTCATGAAATATTAATTGTTGGCAACAAATTGACTCTTATTGCGAAACAGATGTATGAGTCACTTCCAGGATAAGGTGTTTTTTTTTTAAATGAATTCGAGGAGTTGCTGCAGAAGGAAATGGTTTAAAATGTTTCACCAATGAAAGGTGCTGCTCGAGTAATTGCACATGTACTTCAATTGATTTGCCAAGATGGCTAGCTACATATCGGGCAAGCCTCCCCTTAGCCCTGGGAGGTAAAACAACTTGGCACTGTACCTGATGATGACTAATTTACGCTTTTCCCAAAAGTGTTGTGCTTTTCATAAAGGTGGAAATGAAATCAGATTAAAATATAAATACATATACAAAACTGTGACATTGATCATACATGGCTGTGAGCTCAGCCCAGGTGAAACAAGGCAGTGCTACACCGGAACTAGAGGGTGTTCCAGCCGTGTCAGAAATCTGTGCAGTCTCAATTAATCCCCTCCAGTATTTTGTTGTTTAAAATACATTTTCAGTTATTTTCTTAGCCCTTTACGTGTCAATCAAGCCCCACTTTACCACCCGGAGAGAAAAAGAGTTGGGGCTGTACCTGCCCTAAACCTCTGAACCTAGACTCGCCCCTGGTAACAATGTATGCGTTCGTGCATTTGTGTGTGAGATTATTTGTGGACTCATTTCACAATTTCGCTGTCACTACTGTATAACAATGACAATAGAGACTATTCATTTGGTGCGTAACGAGAAAAACGTACGCTTCAAGGTTGCCATTGCCAACTCCTCGCCTCCTCCCCAAGGGAGGGCCCTGGTGTCCGATTTCAAAGATCACGCCACTGCTGAAACTCCGCCCTCTCGGCTGTCTTGGTTGGAATATTTAAATTGCGCCAAGGCTCTCAGTGACGCTTTTGCTGCTTACGCGCCGCCAGACACCAGAGCTCCCCTGCTGCAGTGTACCGGTAACCTCGCCCCGTCCTCCATTGGAAGCAGCAGTGACATTTCGCCTCGTTCGAGTGGGGAATAACTAGCGAGTGTCGGATATGTGGCGACTGTGCTCGTGCCTCCTGATGCTTATTAATTGCTCGGCAATAACGGGTGAGAGCCTGACACACACGCACACATCGTTAATGTCACTTGTTCGTACTAGTTGCGTTCATGTTAATAGATGAATAGAATAAGTAGTTTTTTTCTAATATATATATATATATATTCTGGGTACTAGAAAACGTAACTCCGCTAGTGCTTTAAAGATGTGATTTAAGAAAAGAAAAAGAAATGAATGATTTCGCCACTCAGTTTTTGGGCTTCCGGTAGGCGGGGCTGTGTAGCTTCCTGCGTCATGATTGGTACATGGAAATAGTAGAAAGTCTGAATTTCTCTGTGGGCCAAAATAATGTGTGAGAGAGAATTTACGAGTACGTGTGTTATTGTGTTGAATATGAGCATGTGTATTAACCCTATAAATCAGTCGTGTCCATTTTTTATTGAAAAAGGTGTTAAGTGGAATGTTACGTGATCATTTTTGACAAATCTAACTAACTTTTTGCTTTGTCATCAATGACATCAAGCTGAGAGAGTGTATTTCCCCTTCATAATTGGTTTGATATTCTTATATCATTTCACATAAGGACATATTTTGACGAACAACCCTAGAAACTATTTAGAAACAAAGGATTAAATATACTGCTTACCATTACGGTAAATATAGTTGTGATCGGTGGGAATCCGATCCATTTTTCTCTTTCAGCCATCGTTCTCATCTCAAGTGTTATGACACAGTGTTGTACAGCGACACTGTGTGTTATGATATGAAAAAAGGTCTCATTATCAAACGGTTGTTGCTGGTACATTGTTGGACATAGCATTTTGCTGACCAAGCTGGTGCCTTAATTTCACGCCGCTAACACTGTTCCTCACCGCCAGACCATGTGTACCTCTGGAATGAATATTTTAAGAAGCTCGGCGATCAAATAGTCAACGCTAGTGAGGCTAACCGCTATTCTTTTTTTGTTTGTTTGTTTATTGAACATAAAACATATATACAGTAATAATTTGACAGAAAATAAGGTAGATAAAAAAAGTAAAAAGAAAGAAATCAATCTTCATTCAACACAGTTATTATGTTCAAGGGAGTAGGAAGAAGTAAAAAACTTATCTAGTCCTACCCCGTTATGTGATTGTATCTAATAAATCATTTTTATATCAATCAGAAAAGAAAAAAGTGAGAAGAAAGAAGTCTCCATTAAGGCTCATGCTTTACCCTTAACCGTGATATTTTTACAACTTTTGGTTTGTATCGGAATTATATACTTCCACACCCTGACACTCGTGTCAATTTTCTCTTGTATTCATAATGGATATTTATATACCTTTCTCTATTTATCAACTTAGTTCTGATTTATCATTATATTTATCATTATATTTAATGTTTTGAATTTATCATTTTAACTCTGATTGATGTAGGTTGTTTGTACTATTTTTTTGAATTTGTTTTTGAACTCAGCAAGCGATTTACTCATTTTCAGGTCCGTTTCGAGATTATTCCACAGATTAACACCTTTGATAGATACACTTCTGTGCTTGATGTTTGTTCTTGTTTTGAGTTTTTTGAATAAGTTGGTACCTCTTAAATCATAGCTGCTTTCTCGAATTTCGAAAAACTTCTGAATGTTTTGGCAGAGCAGGTTATTGTGTGCTTTGTACATTAATTGGGCGATTTTAAAATCAACCAGGTCATAAAATTTCATCGTATTTAATTTGATAAATAGTGGATTTGTGGGTTCCGTATATTTTGATCTATTAATAATTCGAATTGCTTTTTTTTGTAGGTTGAGAATAGGGAGTGTGTTTGTTTTGCAGGCATTTCCCCATATTTCCACACAGTATATGGTAATAATAATGAAGTGTATAATGTGTACAAAGATCTCTTATTTAGCACTTCCTTGGTTTTGTAGAGGATCCCTACGGTTTTGGCTATTTTTCTTTTTACGTTATCGATATGTGGCTTCCAACATAGTTTTGAGTCTATTACTAATCCGAGAAACTTGGTTTCATACGCTCTTTCTATCTCAATTGAGTTTACCATAATTTTAGCTTGGTGTTTGATTGGTCTTGTGCCAAAAACAATTAACTTCGATTTTTTCAGGTTAAGTGACAATTTATTTCTGTCGAACCAGTTTTTTAATTTGTTTAATTCGTTTTCTACGGTTGTCAGGAGCTATTTCAGATTTATTCCAGAACAGTAAAAGTTGTATCATCAGCAAATGGGACACATTTAAATTGTTTTGAGACCTTGCAGATATCATTTATATATAAGATGAATAGTTTTGGACCAAGCACTGACCCCTGAGGAACTCCGTGAGTGATTTTCAGTTGATTCGTTTTTTTATTGTTGAGTTGCACGTACTGATATCTGTTTTCTAAATAACTTTTTATCCATTTATAAGATACACCTCTAATGCCAAATCTTTCTAGTTTTTTAATATACTGTGATCTATTGTGTCAAAAGCTTTTTTTAGATCTAGGAAAACCCCAACAGTAAATTCTTTGTTGTCTATATTAGTGGCTATTGCTTCCACAAACTCCATAACTGCCATTGAGGTGGTCCGTTTTTCCCTGAAGCCATATTGATTCTCACTTAACAGCACATGCTTTTGTATAAAGCTATCAAGTCTGCGAGAAAATAGTTTTTCTAATATTTTTGAAAATTGTGGTAGTAGTGATATTGGTCTATAATTTGTAAACCGATGTCTTTCTCCACTTTTATAGATTGGAATAACTTTAGCAATTTTCATTTTTGATGGAAAGATACCAGCTTTGAATGACAGGTTGCATATGTGCGTGAAAGGTCGCACTACATATTCTATAATCGGCTTTATTATTGTCATGTCAATATTAAAGCAATCAGTTGACTTTTTATTTTTAAAAGTTTTTATAATATTTGATACTTCTTGTTTTACAGCAGTAAGGAACATCGTGGAGGAGTTTTTTTCTACATATCTATCTATTTCAAACAAGTTTGTTTGATCAGGAATTTGTTTTGCTAGGTTACTGCCGATGTTGACAAAATACTCATTAAATTCAGTTGCTATTTCTGCAGTTTTTTCCAAAATAGTATTTTTGCCATTGATAAAATACTCTGGATAATCCATTTTTTTAGGACTATTTCTGATTACTTGGTTAAGTATCTTCCATATTTCTTGTGTGTTACTTTTATTCTGCTCTAATAGTGCATGATAATGATCTCTTTTACTGGTTCTTATAATATTTACTAGTTTATTTTTATAGGTCTTATATTTTTCTTCTGCTTCTTCAGTTCTCAATTTTAAAAACAATTTATATAAATTGTTTTTCTTTTTACATGCGTTTTCTATGCCTTTCGTTATCCATGGCTTACTTGGGTCTTTATACTTTTTGGAGACTTTAGTTAATGGAAAATGTTTATCATATAAGGAGATTATGGTAGACTGAAATACTTCAAACGCTGTATTTGGGTCTTCGTTTGAGTAGACCTCGGTCCAGTTTTGTTTTTCTAGGTCTTGCTTAAAGGCGTCGGTGGAGCGTTGGGTTCTTAGTCTTATTTCTGTTATGTGAGTTGTTGACTTAGCTTTTCTATCAAAATAATTATGAAAAACTGCAAAAACAGGTCGGTGGTCACTTATGTCATTAATGAGACATACCCATCCAACATAATCTTATTTTCACACTCTCTGGCCAGTGCAGATGTACTGCATGAACACTGTGTCCCCCTGTTGGCCAAACATTTTGCTCCAAAAAGCATATTTCAGCTACAGCAGAAAAATGGCAGTCCACCGAATGGAAGGCGAGATGCCATAACATGATTAGTTGATTTCAAGCTTCAACGCTTGATGCAGAGTAGTAAAGATGACTAGTTGACTAAATTATTCAACCCTTACTTTTATTTCATAACGTTTTCATCATTATCATCGCTTTTCTGATTTGCTTTGAGGAAACAATACAACTCCACTGCCTTTCAGTGAGGCACAAGGCATCCTTAACTGTGTTTTCTGTTAAATAATGATGAGTCATGCATCTGAGCCACATCCTGCAGTTTCACCCACCAATTCATCTAACAAGCCCGCTACGTACGTCGGCCTCAAGTTGGGAAATACACATGGAAGGGGGTGTACTCACGTTTTGAATGGAAAAAACACGCAGAGATTCTTTCCAAGTTGGTTGGTTGTAATTCCACAAGCTCCACATGGTGCTCGATCCATTGGCGCTTTTTAATTAAAACCTTGGTGGTCTGTTAATAATCCCACAGCTTTGTATAGTTTTGTCATTTGCCATTTGAAAATAATTTGGGGGAAAAAATGGACACAAAAGGCCATAAAGAAGGATGGTTGTATTGTGTCATGACATGTCATTCATTCATTCGTCTTTTCTGTCAGTTTCTGCTGTCAGATAACTGTTATAAAGTGACTCAGCATGTTTGAATTGTTCACTTGACCTTGAATGGCAGCAATATGGCCAGGTTCCAAGTGTGGGGTCTAAATAGCCTCCATCAATAGTCGATGTACTCTTTTATGCTAGCAGCACGTAGCCTGCTGTCAAAATGAAAAAGCAGTAAGTGTGGTTTCAGACGGTACAGGAAATCATGTGTTTCATGTGAGCTTCAATAGCAAGGCAATGCTGCATTAAATAGGATCAATTGTTGGTTTCAATCCTTGTTTGGATAAAACATACGAGTTTCATGCAATATATGATCAAGCTTGTAGGTCGTAGCCGTAGGTCATATTAATGAATCCCTTTTACATTGATGGTAATGTCAAACAGTTTTTAGTGAAGAATAAAGAAAATGTGTATTTTTCGTCTTTATGTGAACACTGTGCATTTAGTCAACTGCTCTTTGCTACGTCAACACATCATGCAACGGCAATTCATATTGGGAATTCCCCCCCCCCCCCCCAAATCAGTTGGCGAGACTTGTCACTTGTAAAATCTTATGACACACTGTATGTGTCAATAAATCGTTGAGCGCAAGCTTGCACAGTACAGTTTATCCCGCCCCCATCCTGCCGTGAGCTTGTTGTAATGGAAAAGCAACAGAGGCCGTGTGGTCTGGGGCCGGGCGTAGCAGAGTAGTGTGCCGTGGGGCTCTTTCAGGTTAATGGGAAAGCGGCATAAGATTAACACTGATGCTTAAGCACTCAAACACAAAATAAGACAACGATGGGAGCCCAGAGTTTCCACAGTGACCACACGTGACAGCGTCCCGTCAGCATGATTTTTTTATGTGGTGAGTTTTGGGGTGCAACTGTTTTGTAAGTACGAGACACACGAGGCTAACTAGGTCCTCAGTCGTTTTTCTGGCCCTTGATCCATTTCACGAGGCCACAGGGGGAAGATTAGTGATGAAAAATGACAACTTGGCCTTGTCTGCTTTTTCCTTTCTGTGAAACAAGGCCTCAGTCTTGAGTTGAGTCGTGCATGACTTTTCGGCGGAAGGCAGGGTGGGTTTTGGAGCTGCTGCAAATGTTGTGGTCTGTTTGTCAGTGTACATTAACAGAACAGCTGCACTCACTTTGGAAAGTATTCCTGTAAATGCTAAAAGGCTTCCCGCTCGACTTTTGCGTCACATGTGGGTGGGATCGAGGTTTGCTTCAAAGCAGAGGAAGGGGGGCTTGTTACAATGTTTTTTTTTTGTTTTTTTTCTGGATCAAATCGTTTCTCTTCGCTAGTAGCGAAGAGAAACTGATATCTGATTTCTGATAATCTGAAAATATTCCTCAGTTTCAGTATTGGTCAGCGAGCACTTGCCGTCTGGTTACCTTGGTGACATTGTTGTGGCACCAATCAGCAGCCAGTGGTGTGACTGGAATTCCCTCCGTTTTATATTCTTAAAGGGCCAGTGCGGTGTGTTCCACAAGTGAAATGTCATAAGCCCATACCCTTGATGAACAAATGTCAATAAATGGACCACGTGAGCAGCACGTGAATGATTTTGGTGTTCACCAAGCTTTGAGCTGCAGGCTTGCTTCGGTGTGACGATCTGAGGGCATGACCTCAAAACTTGAAAAAAAGCAACATCATTTCAGAGGTTGAACAAAAACAAAGTGGAGCTGGGGGGCTATTTTTACATGCTGACAACTACAGTGAAGCCTACCACACGATGTTATACGTTCAGATTGTACGATTGCCTCATAAAACCGGAACAGGCAATGTTTTAGGTAACATTTCAACATCCAATAAATAGTACTGGTACTTACTTACAATGGCTTGTATTTATATCTTATAATTGTATATTTATATTATAAATGTATATACAGTATATTTATATATATATTATAAATATGTATTTATATATATATATTATTTTTATAATTTATATTTCTTTATATACTTTTTGTTCTTCTGCTTCTCCCTTTCATAATTTTGCTGCTGTAAAATGGGAATTTCTCCATGGTGAGACAAATAAAGGTTTTCTTGTCTCATCTTATCTTCAGCAACAAAATACTCTTGAAGCTTTCTCTCAAATTGCTTGACAACTCGGGCGAGTCGCGCTGTCGTACTTCAGCAGTCTCACTGAACTTAATTCTTACAAGGTTTGCTGCATGACAGTGGTTCAAATTGAAGTTGTCCTGCATGACTTAGAGTTAGGTTTTGCCACTGCATTTCAACATTTCCGCAAATGTTTTCTTTTGATTCGACACAAAAATGCATCTGAGAAAACGTACTGCCGTGAGGTTGAATGTCAAAGACTTTGGACAATTTTAAATTCAACCGGGTCCTTATAATTGATGTATCAAAATAATTACAGATTAATTTGATAATAAGTTGTTGCACCTTTACTTTTTTTTTTAAAGCTATTGTGATGAGTGGAAGTAGCAGGGTAAAACCAATCGTAAAAGGTGGTTTTCACACTTTCCAGTAATCTGAAGTTCAGTGACCTTTTGATTATAATGTTGATCCTGTTTGCCAAGTTAAACATGACAATATTATCAGTATTATTGTGTGTGTGTGTGTGTTGACGTAATCTAATGTTACTACCACATGCACGCAGTATTGATTATGTTCTCATTGGTTAAACCTGCTCATTTTCTTTCTTCTTCATCCACATGCAGCATATGAATGCAGTTCCACTCAGATCAAGTGTGCGAACAGCCGTTGCATCACCCGCAGGTGGGTTTGTGACGGCACCGACGACTGTGGCGATGGAACCGACGAACTGCCAGAAACCTGCGGTACGTTTTTACCTCCTTCTTGTGTCAAACTTTTCATCCATCCATTTTGTAATCCACTTCTCCTCACGAGGGTCGCTGGCGTGCTGGTGCCTATCCCGCCTGTTTTCCGACAGTAGGCGGAGTACACCCTGAACTGGATGCCAGCCAATCGCAGGGCACACACGAGACAAACAACCATTTGCGCTCACACACACCTCGGGACAATTTAGAGCGTTCCATTAGCCTGCCACGAATGTTTTTGGAATGTGTGAGGAAACCAGAGAACACATTTTTATCAGCCTTTACTTTCCATGATGGAAAAAGTTGTTTCAGTGAAATAATGAAACGCGGATCCCGTCATCGGATGAAGAAGATTTGTAGTCTCCACTCGAGTCTAGCTAGCTAGATGGGGTTTTCTTTCATTTCTTTTTTTTCTTTGTTTGTGTTTTCGGGGCTTTCTGCCTATCTGCCTATCTTCCCCTCGAGTTCATTGCATTTCAATGAGTCAAGTCATTTCCTTCCTGTTTGTTTCCACAGAGGCCAGAAAGTGTCTAGCGTCAGAGTTTAGCTGTGGTGCCCCCCAGCATGTGTGTGTACCGCAGAGCTGGCACTGTGACGGCAAAGCGGACTGTGAAAACGGCACGGACGAGGAAAACTGCAGTAAGTTACTAACTTATCTGCTTCGCACAAAGTATAGATACAGTATACCTGAATAGTTTTTTTGGGTCAGCAATTATAGAGCAGTTATCTTCACAACTAGTGAGGATGGTTGCTCTACGTCAGAGTAAAATCCACACCATATTTTTTTATTTTAATAAGTAGGACAAGATAGGTCACGTAGAAGAGTTCAGTTTGCATTATTTGTCAATGCAAGTATGGTTTTCCTTTCTAATTCGAGCTCTTTTTTTTGGATGTCGTAATGTAAACCCAATTTAGAAGCATTTTTATTGTAGGCTTACTGTCAAGTTGTTTATGTCGGCTTTGTGGGAATCCAACGTCGTCTCCGTGTGCTGTCCTGAACTCCTGCCCTCATCGGTTGACTGCATTTGTTGGAGGCTTTCTATTTTCACACCTGACAAATGACCACAGAATCCAACATTTTTGACTGCTCAACAATTATGTCTGCATTTTCACTTGGACACGACACCCCTTCATCACAAGCTGGCCTTGAAAAATACTCTCTTATCCCAGAAAGGGAAATGCTGCTTTATTCTGTGCGGATCGCATTATACGTCACACAGCCTGTATATTTTGAAATACGCTATCATAATTCTCTCAAAAATGATGAAACAACCACAGTAATAAACTATTGTCAAATACTTCTGTGGCAGTGTCACATAAATGTGAGCAGAATTATCTTCTCAGTCGATTGCCCCTACTATCAAGTAACTATGAAAACTAGCCCGATTAGCAGTGTGTTAGCATAGTGTTCGCATTCACCCAACTTCTTGCTCCCTCCTCAACCGCAGTGGCAAAGGAGTGCACGGGCCAACAGTTTCGCTGTGCTTCCGGCGAGTGCATCTCCGCCAGCTTCGTGTGCGATCACGACAACGACTGCCCGGATAGCTCCGACGAAGCTTCCTGCCTGAAACCCACCTGTAGCCCGCTCACCTTCCAGTGCAACAACACGGCGTGCGTTTCCAATATCTGGCTCTGCGACGGCGACAAAGACTGCAGCGATGGCTCGGACGAGTGGCCGGAGAACTGTGCCGACAAGCAGCCCCGCAAGGAGGTTGTGGCTTGTCGGGAGCACGAGTTCCAGTGTGCTGATGGAGAGTGCATTAACGGGGGCTGGCGCTGCGACGGGAGCGCCGAGTGTTACGATCAGTCGGATGAAGTCAACTGCAGTGAGTTAATGAACGCATTTTCCGACCATTTTAGTTTTTATGACGTCCTCAGAAGGCCTTACAAAATTCTCTCTCTGAAGTGTGATGCAACCATTGAACCAAGATCAAGGTTTTTCTTGGCTAATATTGATGATAATTTTTAAACGACTGAAGGTAAATGCGAGTCAGCTAAATTTGTGCAGCTGCTGCGGCCCAAACCGAAAATCTGGAAAGATTAGAAAAACGTGGTACTAGAATGATTTTAGCATTGCATGGCAAATCCTTTGTTATTTTAATCTCAGTCTTTTGTTATTTCATCCATTTTTTTTTTCTTTTTAGCTCACCCCACCTGTTCCCCAGATGAGTTCCAGTGTCGCGACGGCACTTGTATCCACGGCAGCCGTCAGTGCGACAAAGAGCATGATTGCCCAGACTCCAGCGATGAGATCGACTGCCATGCAGGTAACTCTTTTAATAGTGGAAGCTGACTGTTTTGTTTAGCAACCTGGAAAGCGTTTTGATGCTTCGGAAACTTCCTGGAATTTTTCCATGTTGAATGCCAATGGTGGAATAGATCATTAAAAGGCGTTGTTTGATATGAAATGAATTATATTTAGTCATGGTGATATCGAGCCCTTTAGCAATTAGATCCTTGTTCATTTACATAATAATGTACAGTCAGAGGCTGAGATTCAAACCACCAACCCTTATGCTAATGGGTAAGCGACTCCACCAAAGCCCAGGTGAAATAGCATGTGAAGTCATGTTCAATTGTATCGAAGGGTGTGGGATGCTGACATTGTCTGTCCCAGTGGAAGTGAATGAGGAATTTTTAATGTACAATATTTAATTGTGGGAAAACTATAGGCATGTGAAAAACAGTAGCCTCGAAAGCCGTGAATTTTTGGAGTTTGTTGAACAGTGTAAATCGGATGTATGATGTGGCAGTACACGTTCGTTTCGGCATTCGCACACTAATATTGGTGTAGAATAACGTGTCAAGGCTGAGGCCTTCCCACAATGCCTGCTGCTTTTATTCACACGCATGCGCTTCTTCTGCCTAGAAAACGTGTGCGATGGCCCCGCTCAGTTCAAGTGTAGCAGCGGCGAGTGCATCAGCATGGCCAAGGTGTGCGACAAGCAGAGAGACTGTCGAGACAGTTCAGATGAACCAGTCAGACAGTGTGGTGGGTGTTCCCCTTGCTGCTCTCTTTCTCACTTTTGTTCACCGTCTCAGCTCATCGGCTGGATAATCTGACCGGTTTGTTTGAAAGAGTAATTTGAGGTTTGTCATTACTGGAGACTTCAGTCATTAAAGAGCTGGGTCACATCGTCTGCCTTGACAAAGATAATTATACTCTCATAAGTAGTCATTGAACGTCGTGTTCATAGGCGTGCCTTTGTGGGTCTCCGCAGATCGCAACGAGTGCTTGGTCGGGAATGGCGGGTGCTCCCACGGTTGCATCGATCAGAAGCTCGGCTACAGCTGCTCCTGCCCTGTTGGGTACACATTGAAGGCAGACAAAAGAGGTTGTGAAGGTGAGCGACAGGGAAACGTGGCTGTAAGCTTGATGTATGCATGAAAGCTGACCGCAGCCTTTTGACCTCGTCACCACCCGCAGACATCGACGAATGTGCAGAGCCCGACATTTGCAGTCAGATTTGCATCAACGAGCCCGGCAGCTACAAGTGTGATTGTAAAGACGGCTATGAGATTGACCCTGTCAGCAAGAAGTGCAAAGCTGTTTCAGGTAATGCTCGAAAATGTGTGCATCACATTTAATTAATCGGACCAAAATGGAGATCACGTTATCATATTGTCATCACCCCCCCCCCCCCCCACCCCCCAACTGTCTTTCCAGGCACCACCCCCACACTTTACTTCACTAATAGGCATGATGTGAGGAAGGTGACGGTGGATCGCAGTGAGTACATGCGTGTGGTGAGCGGGCTGAAGAACGCCGTGGCTCTGGACATGGACATGCCAAACAAGGTCATCTTCTGGTCCGACCTTTCGCTCAAGAAAATCTACAGGTGAAAATTCACATCCAATCATCTGCCTTTGGTCAAAGAGTCATAGTCATCTGCTGGGCCACAATTTTATTTGGCTTCTCGAGTCGGTGTTATTCCAAAGACAGTTTCATTAGGGTTGAGCTAATTTTTTTATTGAGTCACTTTATCATAGATCATGCAATATTATAAACGTATTATAATGCTTTTGGGATTTATTGCAATTTTATTTTTTCTCTAATGTGATTTTTTTTTTCCTTCCCAAGGTCCTGTTCACATGTATTTTTTTTAACAAACAAGCAATAAAATTACAATAACAAATATCAGCTTTATTAACCAACATTTTTTGGTCTTATCGTTCAGATTTACACCAAAAAAAAAAAAAAAGCCAAATGAACCACAAATGATCTACTTCACTGCAATGTTGATTTGAATTGAATGAATCGCTCAGCCCCACTCTCCTCCCCCGCAGCTCCGACATCGACGCGGCTGCCAACTCCTCCCAGCCCACTGTGGTCATCGGCGATGGGATCGAGGCCCCGAAAGGCCTCGCCGTTGACTGGATCCACGGCAACATCTACTGGACCGACAGTTCTTTGCGGCACATCTCCGTGGCGACAACAGACGGCCACAAGAGAAAGACACTGATCGCCGACAATCTTCAGAAGCCGAAAGCCATCACGGTGGATCCTGTGAACAAGTGAGTTGAAGGGCTTTGTTGCTGATTGCCGCTGGGCACGATTCCAATCATCGTATGTCTTTGTCAGCTTCATGTACTGGACTGACTGCGGCGAGGAGGCGAAGATAGAAAAGAGCGGCTTGAACGGAGCCGACCGCGTTGCCTTGGTAACGGACAACATTGCATGGCCTAATGGAATCACCCTCGGTAAGATCGCATCCATCGCTTGTCACTTGAACGCACACAAGATGAGCAAACAGCCATCGTGACCAAGCCAATGTTTCTGGTCAGACCTTGTCAACCAGCGCCTCTACTGGGTGGATTCCAAGATACACACCCTGTCCAGTGTGGATGTGAACGGTGGGACCAGACATAATCTCATTCTCAGCGAAGAAAAGCTCTCGCATCCCCTCTCTCTGGCTGTCTTTGAGGTCAGTGAAGAAGTCATGTCCGAAAAAAGTTTGTTGACATTGTGCATTGCATTTTTCTTCTGGAGTTACTTTTGTCGACTCAGTTCTTGGGCCGAGATGCTGCCTGACCAGCAGACAATGCCATAATGGATGGCCGAAGCCACCACCAAGTTATAGAAAGTCTTAAGGAGTGACCCCTGAACCCCAAAAGACCTCAGTTTCCTGAGTAGGAAGAGTCGGCTCTGTCCTTTCCTAAGTGGCTCTTTAGTTTCACTTGCCTATACATCCTTCCATTTATAATTGGACTTTTTAGTTCTCTTGCCCATTTTTCATTTCCTTCAAATCCAGGACTTTCCATACATGCTGTAGATGGTGGCTCAGTTCGATTTTGAAATGCTGAGTGTGCACTACTTATTCATTTGGTTCGGTTTCAATACATTGCTAATGTCTTGATCACATGTCAGCAGAAAGAGACGCAGACATAGTGGTTAAAACACTTTTTGGTTGTGCTTTTGCTATTGAATAGGATAAAGTATTTTGGACGGACACGGGCAACAATGCTGTTTTCAGTGCCAACCGAGTGACGGGAGAGGACATTACGGTGCTGGCCGCTGACCTGTACCAGCCAGAGGGTATCGTGCTCTACCACAACCTCAAGCAACCAAGCGGTACACCGAAATCACCACGGTTCAGATCAACACAAAGGAACAAAAACTTTTGTCCGATTCTTTAAACTTTTCTCTCGCTTGTAGGTTACAACTGGTGCACAGAGGGGAACAGTATAAATGGAGGGTGTGAGTTCCTCTGCCTTCCTGCTCCTGTCATCAACCAGCGCTCGCCGAAATACACCTGCGCATGCCCTGATCACATGAGCATGGCGCCCGATATGAGGAAATGTGTGGCAGGTGGGCATCTTATTATTTTTTTTTTTTTCACCAATCAAATAGGCACTAAATCGTATTTTCTCAATTTCTCTTTCTGCGTCAGGTTCAGTAACGCCTCCAACCATAATCAACAAGAGTGAGCCAGACCACCGGGCCGTTATAACAACAACCTCAACCTCAACAACAACAATGACGACGACAGCCAAAGCTGCCGAAACAACCATGACTACCTCGCCCATCCGCCCCAGGAAACCCAACATCTCCCCTGCAGCCCAGCCTTCTACTCCAGCTCAAGGTACGTCACACCTACACTGGCGGTAGCTTCACTCATGTATGTCCTCAATGGTATAAACCTGCAGAGTCAAAGTTTGTGAAATGCTTTCAGTACTTTTTGTGACTCATGGCAGAAGACAGTTTTCCCCGCTCAGTCAGGGTTTATTCTTTGGGCACATGCTACATTGCAGAGCATTATGAATATTATTATTTTTTAGGAAGTTAACTGTCGCAGAAGTCCCTGCTTGAGCATGAAAATCTGCGGGATTTTTTTTGGTCTTTTTTTTTTGTGATTTGATTTTCTAAAATGTTTGTACGGTTTACACTGATGCCTCAAGATACAAATGACCCGACCTATGTGTTTTTCAGGTTATGAGCAGTCATTTGGTCCATATTCTTTCAACAAGGTCAAATGTATATTAATTGTATTGTCAATATTCAAATTAAAATACAAAACCTCTCTAAGTCCCTTATTGTTTCAGCAGAAATAGTCGATACAGGAAATGGAAAAAATAGCATGCCAGAGATGTTTGTATCAGAAGTACACTGCACGATATAGAAACCTGAAATGTGTGTGCATTAACTCTCCAATCCAATCAATCAGCGACATTATTTGTTATTTTGAGTACCGAGTGGTAATTTTTTACTTTTGAGATCTGAAGCATCTTCTCAGCAGTTGAAAACAGATTCGGTATAGGCTAATTAATCCATGAATACAATCATTTGAAAGAATTTGAGAAAACTAAATAAAGTCAGTTGAGCTGTTTTCATTTATCACATTAGCAGTATTATTTCTTGTTTGCTCTATTTTGCATTCGGGTGTGCTAATTCTGACTTGAGATTTGCAGACCAAATGTTATGCTAAATCATATTTGTGTTATCGCTATTTGAGCAATTTTGCTTCTCTAATGAATATATAATGAACCTATTTGGAAATGATTCTTTTTGTAAAATAATATGAATTACAAATATTTTTACCCTTAATTTTATATATGTAGTTACCGTGAAAGGATGCAATTGATCCCATGATATGAAATTTGGGCCATGTTTTGAAACACATTTGTATTTTAAGTAATGTTAATTAATGTTAATATAATATTAAATATGAATCAGAAATTGTGTTCATATTGAAGCTGTTGTTTCAGGTTGTGTTTTTAAGGTCACCCAGTATAATGTACGATATTGATATGGATGGAATTGCTTTAATGATCGCCTTGAGTGAAATTTTACATCGAGATGAACAGACGCGGAGATCGCCAGAGGCCCGTGGCATAAACCCCATATAACTGAAAGTATTGTTCTCTCACTTTTTCAGTCAACAGACACGCAGATGTGCCTGCAGAGGCGCAGTCGTCTCACACCGCCGCTCTCTACATCGCGATTCCAATCGGTAATTTTAAAATCCTACACGTCAAGCCTCCCCTTTCTCGCCTCACATGTAAAGCCTCCCCTTCGTGCTTTCCTTCCTCTCCGCAGTGGTCATGATCATGTTGCTGTTTGGAGCGGTGTTATTATGGAGACACTGGCGACTGAGGAACACCAACACCATGCACTTTATCAACCCCGTTTACCAGAAGACCACCGAGGACGAGATGCAAATCCGCAGGAACTCTGAAGGCTATGTCCATCTTCAGGTAACGCTCACGCTCATGTCTGCTCAACCCAGGATGGGACAAATTATTTTTCCGACGCTTGATTGTTCGTGACTTGCTGCGGTGAAATGGCGTGCATCCGCAGAGGATACGACAGCGATGAAATGTTTGTGTATGTGAGTGAGGGACATCATTTTGCATGTGTGCATGCTTCGCGGCGTTCGAGTGCACCATGGAAAATTGCCAACTCTTCCCCTCACATCCACAATTTACAAGGATGCGCTTAGGCACTGACCCACGGTACCATTAGATTTCACGTAAATCGGAACTCGGCTGTACCCAAATCGGTCGGTACTGACTTCAGTAACCGTCCCTATGCGTTTCCCACTTTAGATGCAGTCTCCATTTCATTTCCTGTGATGCGCAATGACTCTAAAGTTGAATGTAATTGTCTTTTTCTTTTTGCAGCGGCAAATGCTGAGTACGGAGGACATTGACGTTGCATGATCCCAACATGTCAAAGACATTCACTTTGATGGTTGGTTGGTTGCTGATTTTCCAGCATGAAAATGAAGCCATTTTTGTTTTTCTAGAATTATTTTATCATTGCTGTCACTTTGTTTGTGACCTCGGCGCAATCCAAAGAAGCACTAGACATTACATGAATGAAGATGGAGGATTGGGTGGGGCATACCTGCCTGCAGTATGCCACCAAGTCAAACCCTCAACATGTCATCAGAATCAAGAATTTCAGAAGACAAAGCTCTTTCTTGCACATCTTTTCTTTTGTGCGTGTCTGAATGTAAAGGAGGGGGAAAAAAAAGCCTTTTGCAACTTTTCCATAACATATTTATTCCTGACTGCTGTCTTGTGCTACTGTAAACTGCCCAATGAAATTTCCAACGCATGATTATGTCCATGTTGGGTCCAACAAGATGCAATGTGTGTCAACTCACTGCTGGAGAAGAGGCACACATTGGACAATGAGGCGGATACACAGAAAATCACTGCCATAATGCAGTGCAAAAAGAGGTCAACCAGAAACGGCAAACAAAGTGCACACTGGCATGTCATTCTACAATATTTATAAAACGTGTACTTAAGCAAGCTTTGTCGCACAAGCAGGCAGGCACACGTGTGCAGTGAACATTTCATAGACGAGGACTGGTTTACAGTTTGAGATGGGACATGGCATGCAGCTGACATTAAAAACCAATGCCGTGCCGAGTATTTTTAACAAGCCGGCGAAATGGGAGCTGAACTGGCCGAGGAAAGATTTGCGCGACTTCTCAAAACCTTTGCGATCTGTGGCAATGCAGGTGACGCTTGCGGGGCTGTACAAAATGCCAGCGGGGTCCACGCTCGTAAATTAGGCCATTGAGGGACTTGATTATGCATGCAAGGTCGGACATATTAGTTCCAGGATTGTCCACGTGTTTGTAGCTCACAAATGAGCACCATTTCTGGTACACCTCCTGTTCCACTCATTCTCCAAAGTGTAGACCATCGTGCGCTGAATCATTCACATCAAAAGTGGAATCTCACTCGTCAACTTAATTAATCGGATTGGCTGGAAACTATATGGCTTTATTCTTTCAGGATTCACACTAAATAGATGCTTTCAATTTGAATTCAAATGAATTACATAATAGACAAAATATTAACTTGAAACTGCTGCACGTGTACATATATAAAGTATCCCTTTCAGGTTTCGTTTACTTAGTAAAAGTGTGTCTGTCCTCTCTCCAGAGAGTGTTGCGCACATTTTGTTTTGTGAGGTGTTATGGTCTCTTTCAATGAAGCGTAGGCGGTTTGCATTCTAAATGCTTAAGCTGCTAATTTTCCTATTAACCAAAAATGAAGAAGCTGTTTCAATTGAAGATGTCAAATGTGACTGTCGGTAATAATGAAAAAAAAAATGTAAATAGTCTGGAATTATTTTATAAAACACTCTGTTGCCTTTTCTGTGTGCGCTGAAATTGGGAAATATTGAAAATTCCTAAGGTTATTTATTAATGGTGTGGATATTTGAAGGTTCCTGAATGTGTGGTGTTGTGCTAAATGCCCATACCTATTCATACTTTGGACATATTTTGGGATTTTATTTGCGGAAATTGGCTCTTGTTATGTAAAGAACATGGTACGGTGGGAGGAAATATTGATCATCACTCCATATTAAAATTTAGCATTGCCATTGTCTTATACATACACTATATCTCACACACACACATATATACAGTACTGTGTGTGTGTGCGTTATATTTCAACTTCTTAGTTATTGTCACTGTGTGAAGTTTAATTTTGAGGCAAAACTACACATTTAATGTTTCAACAAATTGAAACTTAAAATGTGTCTGACATGAATACTTTGAGCTTACTTATACTAAATCTTGGCTCCCATATAGTCAAACTATACATCTGTTATTTCATCTGTTCACAACTGCGTCTTTTTAAGAGAAAGTGCTGCGTGCAATTAAACCTTTTTGTTTTTGTTTGTTTTTTGAGTGATGACGATCACAATTTGTTGTGGATTGTTAGGTGTTTTTTTTTTTGTATGACTCTGTTTTTCCACTGTGAAAAGTCAGGCACATGTGCTAAGTTGTAAAGCAGAATGTGTCAACTTGTCCATAGTTTACATTGCTTGTTGATTGCTAGTATTCTTTGTCAGGTTATGTTTGTCTTTTTTGAAACAATTCAAGAAGTGTCACTGAAATACACTTGTTGTGTGTGTTTGTTTTGTTTTTGCCACATAAAATTTCTGCTATAAAAGGTGTCAAAGCTTTTACTGCATCTGTGAAACTGCTTGTTTTAAGCTTCGGGTCAGTAACCAGGTGCCAGATTGTGTGTGATGGTATGCATGGCATCTCCATCACTATCTAACCATCGTCTCATTGATGGTGAACTCCATGCAGAGGGTGATAAAGATTCTGCAATCGGTGCCAATCATATATCCACATTTTTCGAGTGAATTGACATTGTTACTTGTTACTGATAAGACTTCGATCATCCAAAGAACACAGAACAAGAGTCTCTAAACCCGTAAACCTCCTGGTTGCCAGTCACTGCAGACAATCGGTTATTCAAACTTTTATTCACATCTATGGACAAAGAGTCATCAATGAAACCAACATGCATGTTTGTGGTATGCGGAAGGAAGCTTTAGTACCCATAGAAAATCGATGTAAACAAGGGGGGAAAACAAGCAGACGTCATACAGGAGCGCCTGAGCTGAGATCCAAAGCCAGAACTTTTCAACTGTCCGCAAGATGTACTTAGCACTACTAGCTCAACATGCTCCCTAAACGGGCTTTGCAATTGTATAAAATGTATTGGCAAGAAATATCGTGAGAAATTCACATCGCTATTTTAGGTGATTTCACATAATGTAAAAGGGGCGTCGACCCCCCAATTTTTTTTTAACAATAACATGTTCGATGCAGCCCCACGAGTCTAAACACAGTATTGTGATTAATATTGCGGAGCCATTTTTATCCATATGAAAGGGCGGCCATTTTGTCACTTGCTGACAACTGAAAATGATGTCACAGGACTCGGGTAACACCAATCACGGCTCAGCTGTTTTCTGAATTTGATCACGTGACATCCGCAGGCTGAGTCGTGATTGGTTGTTACCTGAGCCCCAAGCAACCGTGATGTCATTTAAGGGCCCAGTCCCAATTATCCCTCAATTGCGCGTTCACGTTGAGGGTGTGAGTGTGTAAATCGGGTACTTGGGAGCTCCAATCCAACCTGTTGGAGATGTTTGCCCAGTTGCAACACACTTGGTTCAAATGAGACATCTGATCATATCAATCAAATCAGGTGTGTTGGAGTTTGGGAAACATCTAAATATGGCTGGATTGGGACTCCTGAGGACCGGACTTGGGAACGAACCCCTGGTGTAAATTGTCCCCGTACTCCAAACTGCTCTGTCATCCCGCCCACTTTGAGCCCTTATTCCACACTTCTGCTGAACCTGCATTGATGCTAACTCAAGCCAAAGCATATTACCCACAAATCACTGCTGATTTGACTAAAAAATAATGGGAAAATTGCGACATTTGGTGGGATTCCTTTGCCTGTGCTGAAAAAAGTCTTTTCAAGTGTAAGTATTGAATTCTTACATATTTTATCATTTGTATACATCACAGGTGTCAAAGTCAAGTCCCGGGGCCAGATCGAGCCCGCCACATCATTTTATGCGGCGCGCGAAAGCAAATGAAGCATGTCAAGTTCCATAATGCTTGCTAAAATCTGAACTCAAATTTCCAATTGTCATATGTAATCCACAATAACAGTCATTATTCTTGACTTCTGATTTTAAAACTCGTTATCCGTCTTTTTGTTTTTTGTGCGCTGTGTATTCAATATGAGGAGGTGATTAAACATTTATATGGTTTCCCAAAATTCATAACGGCCCTCCATTATTGCAGTTTTGATATAATTTTAGCAGCAAAATTGCCAAAACAATAACTGGTGCTGCCATGTTGGATGTCTCAGATTCAACACAGTGGCGCGAGTCGATAACTGAACACCCACTGTCCCAATTCTGCAATTTTTGCACACTCATAACCTGTTTTCTCGAACACTGTGTACACTTCTACTATAGGTGTTGAATGAGGACTGGAAGGTTCTGGTACAGCAAGTGGCAAAATGGCTACCCCCATCAGCATACTGTGTTTACGCTAGTAGGGCCGCATAGAGCATATTCAGAAAAGTTTGCCGTTGACTTCTCCTTTTAAAAAGACTTGTGTGCAATCGTGAAACCAAAATGTCACAGAGAAGTAACACTTGATTCTGCAGACACGCTGCACGTTTTATCAGTTGGAATTGCTGCCTGCATGTGTGCAATGCTGTTAGTCTGGATCCGGCATCCACATTCTACAACCAATTGTTATGCCACTAGAAACAATTGACAAGGTTTTTTTTTTTTGGGTTGTTTTTTTGTTCGTTTGTTTTTTTAAATCAGTCGACTTTATTTGAACGTTATGCACAAATGGCACCGTGCATAATTTAGGTGCAATGCCAAGGCTTTGCATCATGCAACATGCATGTGTTTTGACACATCCTAATGAGATTGTGATGTCGTTCCCAGGAGACAATGGGCACATTCAACGCATGCTACACCTGCACCGCCCGCCCTCATCCTCCTCACCTCATGTTGACGACGACTCCCCATTGGCTGGCTGGCTGAAGGAGTGGGAGGAGACGCATCTCACGCCACTGCATCATCAACGTGGCCCGGGAGTGTCTACAAAGATGAAACGGTTGAAGGTTGGGATGTATGTGTCAGCTTCCTAACAATGGTACCAATTGTTCTTATGAGAAACTCACAATAGATGTCTGCTTGGGAACCAATCAAGCTCCCTCACTTGCACTGGGGAGTAAATATGCTGTTTATTAACAGTTTATTAACAGTTTATTAGGTCATAATATACCGTATCAGCGGCAGGTGGTGAATGTTTTTTCTACAATGGTTCCCAAGAGATGCTTCTAATGGAATGATTCTCATAATGTGGCTCCTTGTGGCATACAGTTCAGTTGTATTTAACTTTTTTAATACAATAAATACAACCATATGTTGTCTTTTAGAATATATTTTTTTATCTTTATGTGCAACATTTTATACTTTCATCGTTATTCAATTGCCATTTTTTTCTTATAGTTAGGCGAAGCATTTATATTCATGCTTCATTTTGTTACAGTGGCTTACAAAAATAACAAATGTACCTTTTAGGGATAAAACCTCTAATTGTGAAGCAATGGTGCAGAAAGAGGTGTTATGGGCTAGTATCGGTTTCACAATGATGCGCCACACTAACTTAGCTTGTCTCGCCTTGGCTGCTTTCAACAATGCATTCTTTGACTAAATCGACTTCAACGCTGACTTCTCTTCCGCTTCACACCTATTCTGTTTGTCCTTGGACAACATTCCTGTTCTCTTTTTAATTTTTTTATTGTTCTTGTGTTTTGATTTTGAGAGATCATATAAGAGCAGCTTTTTGGCAGCAGCCACGCCCAACAAATAAAATAAAACACCTAACTGTGGTTTAATTAAAAAAAAAAAGATAAGACAGCTTTTGCTTGAAAAGGCAAAAGTAGAGATTTAAGATTCGTAAAAGGCACCGCATTCCCAATTCTTTAAAATTAAATCAAATGAAATAAAATTCTGAATTGTTGTTTCATTTATGAAAAGCAAAAGATGAATCATGTTTTGCATTTTTGCTAACAAATATACTGTCCCGGCCAATTCTGTAAAATAAAGGTGAAAATGAAAAAAAACACGACTCACTATTTCAATTCAGAAGTCTTTAATCAATGTGTGTTCGTATATGTGTGCGGGGAGGCATTTCTTATTTTGTTACTTTTAATTGGGAAAACACTCTTGCTACCGCTACCCTTCTGTTAAGAGCACTAGTTTAATGTGTAATCCGTGAATCTGATGGCTCACGTTCACAGCGTGCACATTGTCTGTTGTTTGATGTCTACATTATCTCCAATGAGCAACAGCCAAACCCATGTAGACACAAGGAGTGAGTGAGTGGGGAAAGGCATCCATCTGGGCAAACACTCATGCACCTTTTTATTTCTTTTTTTTTTTTTTTTTTACAGCAGGGTACTGTTGTTGCCTCACTCCACATACTACTGATAAGGCGCCATCCCAGTTACATGGATGAAGTCCATGCTCCGGATTGACATATTTACATAAATAAAGATAAAGTAAAAATATATTTTTCATTTTTAACCACCAGAAAGGTGGTTAAACATTAAAGATAAGAAAAACCTTTATTTGTCTCACAATAGAGAAATTCAATGGAGAAAGAGAAGCCAAAGGGGAACAATGAGCAATAAAACTGAGTTTATATTGAATGCAAAGGTGGACAAATGTATTTTCGTCATGGGCCATGTCAGCCATAGCTGGTGCTAGCAACTAGTGCAAGATAAAATGTAACGTCAATACAGTCTGATTGTGCTATAAACACGAATAATGTCATTTATTATGAATTTTGCTGAAACTCAAGATGGTTAAATGCCATTGGAAGTTGCGTTTGTGTCGCTTTAATTCTTTCTTTCCCTCCTCCTAACAAATTACTATCCATTCTTTCTGCTATCCAGAAGCTGAACTGCATTGTGGTTGTTTACAGACTAGTTGTGTGAGGGCCAAGGCAGTAACATTCCCCTTATCTTGAGTGTGGGAACACTAATCGACCATCCAGCTGGAGCCTTTTCCTGCCCTGGATTGGTCGTGTTGTGTTTTTGCGTGTATGTGTGGAGAGTGATATTTTTTATTCGTTGACTGCTTTTAATCAAAGTTACTCGTGTTATTTGTGTGCATGCAGCGTTCTCTAGTGGCCAACTGGAGCAGTGAACTCCCGTCTGAGGCCCAGGTGAGCCTGGTCAATGTTTCACCTGGATACGATGACGTCGCGAGGCGTTCAGGGAAGCGCAGCCTTTTCGAGTAGCACGTCCAGCCAGCATTGCTTCGATGTGGTTTTTTTTTCCAGCTATGAGATCGATTTACTAACAGCTGTGGACTCGGATTTCAAACTTTAAATTGCTTTGCGCGTTTTCGTGAACTATGTCTCTCTCGGCTGTGTTTGTGTTGGATCTGAAGGGGAAGGTAAGCTTACATACGTCCTTGTTTTT
The DNA here is from genome assembly GCF_054856545.1 of Hippocampus guttulatus. Taxonomy (NCBI): domain Eukaryota; kingdom Metazoa; phylum Chordata; class Actinopteri; order Syngnathiformes; family Syngnathidae; genus Hippocampus; species Hippocampus guttulatus. The sequence goes on along the minus strand of NC_141269.1, from coordinate 8,420,144 downwards.
TTTTTGTGCGTGTGTGATGTCAAACTTTCAAACGACCGTTTTTAATACCAACGTGACGAAACATTCTTCGTCTAAAGTGTACCTTTTATGCCGTGAATGTCACTTTAACTGTTAAATATTAATGGCGCAGTTAAAAATTAATTAAGCGCTCACGATACTCATTTAACCTTATTTCTCTACTTCCGGGTTGAGCGAGAGGTGTCTGTGGAGAACGCCTGCGGCTGATAAATCAGTTGCTCCTCAGACGTGTTGTCAAATACACATTGGTAATCAAATCTAATAAAAATATAACTTGACGGTCATGTTACCACCCAATTTTGTCTAAAGGTCTCATCCTTTATTTGGTGGAGTCTAGTAAAGTGATGTGATGTTTTTGTTCCTACATTCTATACTACATTCTAGGCTATACTAAATACCAATCTGAGAAGTCCACGAAATTTTGGGGTCAGTCGTCGATTTCAGTTTGGTCAGATCGCATGCTAGAATTCTACAATATTCAAAACAACGAAAAATACAAACAAAGATAAAATGTGATTTCCATTTTGACATAAATTCAAATAGAGTTGAATAAAATAAAACATGACCCCCTTGTATGAATCCAAAACAAATGTGTCAGAAGAGGGTTTAGAACACCTTTCTTCTTCTTCTTATAATAATAATAATCACACAAAGAACCCTAGGCAAGAAGGAAAATAAATACTTCTATTCTTCTAATTTTTCCAGCCCATTAAACCATCTGATATGCTTCTGTGTTCAGGTGTTGATATGTCGCAATTACAAGGGCGATGTGGACATGGCGGAGATTGACCACTTCATGCCTCTGCTCATGCAGCACGACGACGAAGGGCTTACGTGTCCTGTGATGTCACACGGCAACGTTCACTTCATGTGGATCAAACACAGCAACCTCTACTGTATCCTTCACCTGCTTTTGTTCTATGGAGAGCACAGAAACTTTCAACTGCGATGAGTTATAAATGAGTTCACGTGCGGATCACAAGGTCCAATAAAAGACACTCTGTGACTTAAAAGAGCCCAAATCCTACAAATACCTTTCAGTATGTAGCAGTACACCACTACACACTGCAAATGACAAACACAGTTGTAAACACACCTTGTTAAGTGAATAGCTCTCTGAAGGTGCCAAAGCATCATGACAGCATTTTGTCAATGCACACTAATCCACACTTTCCCCCAATTAACAGCCAGATTTGCGATATCCTTGAATCAGTCCAGCTGGATCTCAGTGACTGACAATATCCCAAAAATGTATAATTAACTTCAGTAGATCAATGCAAAAAGTAGAATTTATACAGATTCATTCACATAGAAAAATACGTGTTTTGTATGGATTGGCAGTACTTTGCTGTGTACCATATGATGTGTTTCAAGTACGTAGTTGTCTTTGTGGTAGGTAGCCAGCACTGTGTAAAAGCTCCTTGACTTGATATTCCTGCAGTGGTGGCCACAACAAACAAGAACTCTAACGCCTCACTCGTGTACTCCTTCCTCTATAAACTTGTCGAGGTGAGCGGATTTCCTTTATTATTTGGTTTATTTGTTTGTTCTTTTTCCAGTCACATTGGAAATCAACCAGAAAAGTGACTCATTGCACAATTATTTTGTGCTAACTGCAGGTGTTTACCGAGTATTTTAAGGAGCTGGAGGAGGAGAGCATTCAGGACAACTTTGTGGTTGTCTACGAGCTCCTGGACGAGTTGATGGATTTTGGATTTCCTCAGACTACCGACAGCAAAATCCTTCAGGAGTGAGGCTCAGCCAGACATACGCAGATAATCTACCGACTAGAATTGCACGACAAATGCAGTGGTCATCTTGTCTTTTTGTGTAGATACATTACACAGGAGGGTGCCAAACTTGAGGTGGCAAAGTCGAAGGTGCCGACCACGGTCACCAACGCTGTTTCCTGGAGGTCCGAGGGTATCAAATACAAGAAGAATGAAGTCTTTATCGACGTCATCGAGTCCATCAATGTGTTGGTGAGTTTCTATTTCAACAAGCCAAATTATACAACTGAAAATTAAAATTTAAGCACTTCTTTTTTTGTAGGGGGGCGGGGGATTATAGTAGTCTAGGGGAGTTCGAAAGTTCAGGGTTCTAAACTCGGCCATGGCCTTCCTGAAGTTTACAGCTTCTTCTTATGCTTGTGTGATTTTTTTTTTCTTTTTCGGGCTACTCTAAATTGTCCATGTAGGTGTTAATGTGAGTCTGATTGGTTGTTGGCTGGTGACCAGTCCAGGGTGTACCAAAGACAAAGTCCAAAATTTTGGGGTGCTGGCAAACTCGGACTTGGTTTTCAGCAATTACTGTATGTGAAAGGAATCACTAAGACAGCTTTTTGCCAGCTGAAAAACAAACACACAACCAAATTGAAAGGTTGCATTTTGCCAGCAGACCAAGAGACACTTATCCATGCTTTTATCTCCAGTAGACTTGATTATTGCATTAAGTAATAATAATAATAGATTTTATTTATAAGCGCCTTTCAAGACACCCAAGGACACTTTACAATAAGTGCCATAAAAATAGTGCTGCCTTGCTTCGAGTATTTTATAAGAAAGAGACAAAACGATTTAGGATTAGGAATTGACCCTCCAAAAAGGATTTTCCCATGCTTATCCTGTGTATAACAAGTTTCTATTTTGACCCTGAGATAAATTAACTTTTGTACCGTAATTCTAATATACTGAGATACACATTTTCTTTTTTTCAACTTTGTGTATTCAGGTGAATGCAAACGGCAGTGTGATGAGCAGCGACATTGTGGGCAGCATCAAATTGAAGACCATGCTGTCAGGGATGCCCGAACTGCGACTCGGTCTCAACGACAGAGTGCTCTTTGCACTCACCGGACGTACGTACGCCGCAAAAAGGCCATTGCAAATCCGCCGTGGCAAATTATTTGACGGTTTTGTCGTGTGTTTAGGTGACAAGGGCAAGACGGTGGTGATGGAAGATGTGAAGTTCCACCAGTGTGTACGGCTGTCACGCTTCGAGAACGACCGCACCATCTCCTTTATTCCGCCGGATGGGGAGTCTGAGCTTATGTCCTACCGCATCAATACCCACGTTAGTCCCTTTCACAACCTAATATCACACACTATGGTGCATCTCCATTTTGTTTTGATTAAGAAAAAAAAATTACCCCCAGGAAATGGATATGCGCCAGACGGTAACCACCATATTTTATTTCTCTGCATTATATTCAGTCAATTTATTTGAGTAGAAAAGTGCCAAACTGCGCAGGGACTACACCCAATTTAGCACAATTCAAATTTCCATTTGCCGTTCCATTCAGGAAACATCAAGCACATACATATACAATATATACAACAACAATTCTTTTTGAGATTTTATTTATCTGAACAGGCATTTTAAAGCAACCTATTAACATCCTTAATGGCCTTACAAAGTCAATAAAAAAAAGCAATAAAACACTCGGAACTTCAGGGAACAAATGGCAACGTAATTGGCAGGTGCGTCGCAGATGTCCATCAAGCATCTCAATTTTTAATACTAATAATAATCGCAGCTTAGATTCATATAGCAAACAGACGCTTAGTGATATTTTTATGGGTTGTCAAGCTCAATATACACACAGCACACTTTTTTAAATTCAATTATATTATTCTTATTATTACATTTGGCATAGTAGTGGAAAAAGTTAACCTACGGTTGACTGTAATAAAAACATTTTTTAAAAATGCAGTTGTGCGATCCTGCCCGGTGGTCCAGTGGTTAGCGCATCGACCTCACAGTGCGGCGGTACCGGGTTCAATTCCAGCTGCGGCCTCCCTGTGTGGAGTTTGCATGTTCTCCCCGGGCCTGCGTGGGTTTTCTCCGGGTACTCCGGTTTCCTCCCACATTCCAAAAACATGCGTGGCGGGCTGACTGGACACTCTAAATTGTCCCTAGGTGTGAGTGTGAGCGCGGATGGTTGTTTGTCTCTGTGTGCCCTGCGACTGGCTGGCAACCGGTTCAGGGTGTCCCCCGCCTACTGCCCAAAGATGGCTGGGATAGGCTCCAGCACCCGCCACGACCCTTGTGAGGAAAAGCGGATCGGAAAATGGATGGATGGATGGATAGTTGTGCTTTCAGGACAATTTACAAGGGGTATGTTGATTCTACTTTGAATAGTTCTTTTTTTTTTTTTTTTCATATTCTTCTCTGAATCGCTTAGTCTTTTGAAAGGTGTTGCAAATAAAGCTAAAGGAAAAGCCACAAATGCGCGCAGACTAATAATTCGTTGATGCACGTTGAACTGCACTCTTGGGACGTATGCCAGCATCTTGAGTGATTTGACGGTTATCCAAAGAAGATGCAAATTTTTCTGCAAATATTTTGGTTAAATTGGTAAGACCTCTTGGTCGCTCAACTTCAGAGGTTCCCCTGTCTTATTTACGACTTAACACTGATAGGTTGTTCGTGTCTAATGATGCTCATTTGCATGGAGAATAACAACCAAAATTGTTGCAACGACTTCATATTCAATTGAAATAACTAGCATTTGTTCAACAATTGATTCCATTTTTTTTTTTTTAAACCGAGGATGATTTGTAGTTGTTACATTTGGGTGCTCGCTTGCCAATGACGAATACCGATACTTGATAATGACATTACATCCTGTCATATTGATAAATTTGTTTTTAAAAATGTTTCTTATTTAAAGGTTTATATTGCAATGTCAATGCTGTTCTCCTTCTGTTGCGTTGGTCATTGCGTGTTCGTGAACGCTAAGAAGCCTTTTGTGAGCTGAAGCTTGGTGTGTAATTATTTTAATTCTGTGTTAGTTTTACTGTAAACGTCTTCTTTTTCTTTTTGTCTTTCACTCTTTTGATGTTGACGTGTTCAATTGTCATCTGTCATAGGTGAAACCGCTGATATGGATTGAATCAATCATTGAGAAGTTCTCTCACAGCCGAGTGGAAATCATGGTGAAGGTGCGGCGCCCGAAACAGTTTCAAAAGTTTGCTGAGCTCGTCATGAAAAGCTTTCATTTTCCATGTCGTGCTGCGTCATTATTGCTTTGTCATATTTTAGGCAAAGGGCCAGTTTAAAAAACAATCTGTGGCAAACAACGTGGAGGTTCGAATTCCTGTCCCCAGTGATGCCGACTCTCCCAAATTCAAAACCAGTACAGGCAATGCCAAATATGTACCAGAGAAGAATTGGGTGGTGTGGACCATCAAATCTTTCCCAGTAAGAAATATCTTTGACCTGACTTTTTGTGTACCGGTATATGTATTTTCGTCGAGAATTATTTCTTGATTTTTGTTTGTTTAAAAATTAAAACTCCACTTACTTTTCTTTGCATATGGCTAGCATCGGGCATTGTCCATGCAAACCCCAAATCACCACTTTTCAAAAAACAACAACAACAACAACAAAAAACAGCATGTTTGTTGAGCTGTTGACAAAGACATAAGCCCTTTTCTACACTTAAGATTAGTCAGTCATTTATCAAGATGACAGACCCGTGTGAGGACCGACCAGTAGTATACTGTGTATTAAAAATATGAAACGCTCCAAATTTGGACATCAAAGGTTTGTACCTGACAGTGATGATGTTTTATTCCAGTTTATTTATGTTTTCTTTCAATTTTGCTCTCACAAAAACTTTGTCCATCTCTGTAGGGAGGCAAAGAGTTTCTAATGAGGGCCCACTTTGGTCTACCCAGTGTGGAGAATGATGAGCTTGAGGGCAAACCTCCCATTACTGTCAAATTTGAAATCCCTTACTTCACAGTCTCTGGAATACAGGTATGCTGTTTAATTGCTATAAATTGCCTGAGTGCGAAGTAGTGTACACTCGTGAAGCGTTTTGGCGTGGGTTGGGTGCCAAGTCATGTGCATTGAATTCGGCCTGACAGATGAAATGGCGTGAAAATGCAAAATCAATTACAGACCCTCCACACCGTGTGTTTGACTCATGTTTTGAACAGGTGCGATACATGAAGATCATAGAAAAAAGTGGTTACCAAGCCTTGCCGTGGGTCCGTTACATTACGCAAAGTGGAGGTAATTGAGTATTTCATTTTATTTATTATTGATAATAGTCTATCTGGACGTGGAATGTACTGGACAAAGTATATGCTCACTGTTTGAGTTTTTATCATGTGTAGTACACAAGCATGCTAATATACTCCATATCAGTTAAAACTAAAAGATATAGCTCTCTGTATGTATAGAACAGGGGTCACCAAGCTTTTTGGAACTGAGCAATACTTCTGCGCTCCTGATGAGTGCAAAGGGCTACCAGTCGAGGTGCGTAATTAAACAATGAATTGACAAGTAATCACTAAGTTAATTCGCAACTATTTTGAGAATTGATTCATCGTTGTCATTGTTTTCCTTAAAATGTTTGAAATTCTTTGATTTCAGCCTCACAAAAGACAAGAAATATAAATAAGACATTTGCAAACATCTGCTCTTCCTTTGGAAAGCAAACAATTCAACACTTTCGCCTGTTTTGTACATGTTACGGACCAGTCACCAACCTGGTTGGTGACTCCTGTGTTAGATATTAAGATATTCAGCCAAATATAATAAACGTTTTTCTTCGTTGTTTCCTTTTTTTGTTTTAGATTACCAGCTGCGGACCAATATGTAAAGGAAGAAGAGCAGTTAATACGAGTAATCTCATGAACTCGTGGACAGAGAGACTGCCTTTTCAATTTCAGCTGAGCTATTTAGTGTCTCTGATCTTGATTATTGAAAAGGAAGTGGATTTTAATGATGTAATGAAGTGGATTTTAATTATTTTGAATATTGAAAGCTTCTAAAAACAAATAAAGCACCTGTTTATTCAAATTATTCCGATTGTAATCAGTACCATTTCCCTTGAACTACTGGACTATGAGGATGTCTCAATTTCTCCCGAGCTATTTATTAATGTCGTTGATATTGATTCTTGAAATCCATGTGGATGGGGGGATTTGTATTATTCTGGGTGTTAAACCTTAATGAAAAAAAAAATCAACATTTTTCCATGATTGCTTGTCCTCATTAGGGTTGCGGGTGAGCTGGAGGCTCACAGATCTGATTTTGGGTGAGAAGCCAGGGTACAGGTCGCCAGTCAATTGCATGGCATACACTGACAAACAACTATTCATATTCGCATTCAAAAAAATATTTAAATGATTCCAGTTGCCATCAGTACCGTTTTGGTGGTATCGCTTCATTTCATGCTACCCTGAGTTTCCAACATATATTCTATTCGGATAATATTGCAGCTTTGCAGTATTGCATCGTGTTTTTTTTTTTACTGGTGGAATTCCAGATGCTTGTCTTGTGTAAAAGTCCAGAAATGAATGAAGTTCCTCCACAAGCATTAACGTACACGAATCGGCCGCTTACTTCAAAACGGGTTCTGATTGGCCGACTCCCACAGTTGCCACGGTGATAGTGTAGTAACGGATCCCTGGCCCCGCCTCTTTACCATATATGGCAAGACCCCACCCTCTTGGCGAGCCGTGATTGGTCGACGCGTGCTCCTCTTCACAGTTTGTAAATGGTACGCTCGAGACGTATCTGTGTGGCACTCAGCGCGCAAATGTATTTTCCGAACGTCCACAAACATTTACCGGTCGTCTTATATTTCATTAATAACCGTGCTTGAGGACGTACGACGAGGAGAGCTCGGCGACGTCGACAACCCCAAAACAAGCCACCAAGGTAGGCTTTTAAACCCCCTCTTCGCCGCTCTCCTTTATGTTCGCCGTTAGCCTGCGAGCTAATCGCAGTCAAAAGATTCCGTTGACGTGCCACTGCCGCGATAGGGACGGAAGGAGCCGAACCAACGTTATCCTCGGACTGAGTTTCTCCTTTTTTCTGAGACGTCTCTCCGTCCTTGCTGGTCTGCTCTCCATAGAGCAGACGTGAAGACGAGGCCGACATGGTTCAGATGCACGGCGCCCGAGGGTTGACGGGAGCGGCGGCCAGGGGGAACCTCGGCGAGGTGCGGAGGATCCTGGAGGAATGCAAGCTGCATCCCGATACTGTCAACGAGTTCGGCAGGACGGCGCTACAGGTGAAGTGTAGAGCGTGCTGGCAGTTTAGAATAAGTACTGCGTCTTTTCCATTTCATAGTTTGAGTGTTTATGTGTTTATAGTCTGAACAAAAGAGCAAAAAATACGTATTTAAGTTGATGTGGACCGAAATATTCATGTGACTGATGCAATAATTCCACATTCTGATCCATTGTCTGTGTCCTGAGACTCTAGCCTACTCTTTCTATTCTCTCTATAGCTTGTTCTCATTAGGGTTGTTTGTGAGCTAGAGCCTAATCAGCTGACTTTGGGCAAGAAGCAGGAGACCCTGTACTGGTCGCCTGACAGTGGTGCAGGGCACAAATGGACAACCAGCCGCTCACATTCACATCTTTGGACAGTTTAGTGTTCACAATGAGCCTAATCTATGCCAATGGGCGCGTGTACATAGAGTACATTTACACAAGATGAGGAAGCGCATGCAAACTCAAACATGAAAGCTGCAACTGAAATTTGAATCCAGAACCTGAGAACTGAAATGCAGACGTGGTGACTTTGCTACAGTGGTGACTCAATGGCAAAGACTAAATCTGTTACCAGAGTCAAAATGTAGCCACCATAAAACAATACAGGTCATATTTTAGAGTTTTTACTTTACACTGGTTAGCAGCAAATTATAATCAGAGATGGCTTTTTGTGTCCATAAATGTATTTTCGATGTAAATTTCTAAATTGTCTTGACTTTTTCTAGCATATTGGGTTTTCGAGACATTTTCATTTTCTCGTGTTTGTATTTGACGTTGTGCAGTACTGAATTTACCTTGAGTTGTAATATAGCCATGACGTTCCCCCCCGCCCCCCCAAAAAAAATCCACATTTTGCTAAATCTAATCCTTCATTCATGAATGTTACGAAATATATTTTATATTATTATTATTATGAGTTTTATTCTTAGCATTATTATTATTGACCCCATGGGCTCGAGAAAATGAGGGCAAATTTGGAATCAGTGCAAAAAAAGAAATCAAAAAGAGTTGAGTTGCACCTCTGATTTTATATGCTTTGTGGGTTGATGCATTAGGTTTATTGAATGTGGGCGTGAACAAATTACTGGTCTATGTGTGCCCTGCAATTGACTTGCAACTATCTCAGAGTGTGCACCAGTAATTGGTTTAATATGTTTCGTATTTTGGCCTGTTGGTCCCCTTGCTTCTGTCAGTGCTCGAGAAGAGACGAGAGTTGTGGCAGGTCGACTCTGTGTGGTGACGCAGGCACAAAAAAAAAAAAGGCGGAAAGAACACCTCACGCAGTGTTGTTTGTTGCGCAGGTGATGATGATGGGCAACACCAGGGTAGCCCGCCTGCTCCTGGAAAGAGGAGCCGATCCCAACGTTCAGGACGCGGGCGGCACAGCTCCGGTACATGATGCCGCCCGCACGGGCTTCGTGGACACGCTGAAGGTCCTGGTGGAGCACGGCGCCTCGGTGAACGTGGCGGACCACGGCGGCGCCCTGCCCATCCACTTGGCCATCCGAGAGGGTCACCATCGCGCCGTGGAGTTCCTGGCGCCGCTCTCCGACCTGGGCCGCGCCAACGCCCGCGGGCAGACGGCCGTAGACGTGGCCCGGGCGGCTCACCGCCCTGACATGATCCGTCTGCTGTTCGCTCACATCCATTCGTAGTTTGGGCCACGCGTCTTCCTTTTCCTGTTCAAACCTGGTGACTTGAATTCATTGGCATCTATGTAAGTTTTTTTGTGTTTTGTTCTTAGCTTGACGTTCAGACATGATGCACTTGTTATGTGGTCATGGCAGCTACTTTTCAGTTGGTTCTTTTGCACAGTGCAATGTAGGCACCTTATTTACAAAAACATATTTATCTCTTTGAATTGGGAGTGCACATTAGTTTGATCTCCTCCCAGTGGTTTGTGTTTATTTGTAACAATTGATGTGTTTGTCTTGTTTTTTTTTTTAATGTTATGAAACTTGAAATGAATTTACACTCCTCGCATGAAATTAGATAAGTTTAGACCTTAAATTATTTATTGTTGTTGATATAGCAGTGATGATTCTTTGAATTTTTTGGGGAAATGTTATTTATACCGAGAGTACTTTTAATACGCAAGAGGAAGAATTCAGTTTGTTATTTGAAGATGAAAGCACAAAATAAAGTAACTTTTGAAGTCAAAACTGCCCTGTGAGCTGCATATACTGTGCATGTTTCACTTCAGTTCTTTAAGAACCTATACAGAATAAGGACAGCGAAACACCAACACCAAAATGAGAAGTACTTACTGCGGGCTTTCACTTGTGTAGCTCTTTTCCATCCGCAAGGACCCTCAGAGCGCTTCACACCGACTTCTCCTCCACCACCGGTGACGCGGCATCACGAGCGACTGGGGCTTCTGTATTTTTGCTTCAGGACGCTTTGACGTGGTCACAAGGGACTGGGGATCGAAACCACAACCTCTGCGTTGGGAGATGACCAGTCTACCCCTGAGCCACGAAAAATGTTTCTTCCAACTCTGAAGATTTGTCCCAAAGTAAAAGTGGACAAGGAGACCCTGATTTACTTTCCTGGGATTGTAAGTATACATCAGTACCGATGACGACCAAAGAGGTGCGCACCTGGCCGCTAGGTAGAACTGCATGACTTCACCGTGGTGTCGAGGGCACACTTGGTTGACTGGGTGTGTGTGAACACGCTCTGGATAAACAGTGTTTGTGGTTTCTTCTGCATGTTGGTCAACACAGCATAGACACGCAACGGGATTGCTCATACAAAATGTTGCCTGCGAGGATACGCCCTGTCAACCGTGTGGGAGCTTGTCGAGGGCGGACAATGGCGAGGATGTGTGTTTTCATTTTGTGTCTGCTAATGTTTTCCAATCTAAAGCCTTACAGGGACAGCGGTAACTACAGTGGACAGTTTATCATGTTATCAGGTTACACGGGTGCATGGAAGGGTTAATCTATCCAGATGAAGTCAATAAACATTTTTTTAAAAAACTGTACACCAGGGGTGCCGATTTCGTCGATCGCGATCGACCGGTAGCTGGCGGACTGGTCCCAAGTCGATTGCGAAGGGTGTAGAGGAAAAAAACAAACAAATATTTATCTCTGTGCATGTTAGTAATGTACATTCTGTGTTAATGCACACTGCATCCCTGTCATCCTATCAGTCTCACTTGCACAAAAAGTATATTTAAATAAATAAAGCAGGTCACCTTTAACCTACGGCGGTGCGTGAATTGTGCCACCGGAAGTTGTTAGCGCTTAGCTTTCTGCAATTGCAGCTTGCGATCAGAGCTGTTGCGATATAGCTTTTCTTCTTATTATTATTATTATCAGTCAAATTTCGTTTTGTGTACAGTTCACCAATGGCACTCGCAAAGAATGGCAATCTGGAGGCCGAGAGAAGCATTTTAAAATGGTATGCGTGAGCTACGCTAGTGAACAGGCTGCAAAAGTGCGTCACATGCGTCAGGTCTCCCACAAAGGAAATCCTTTTTCACAAACTCGTCAACTCTTGTGTCTACTTTATTTTTCTGTTTTGTTCATCTTTGGGGCCGTTATGGCTGTTGCTCATCATGGCATGCGGGTGCAAGGGCGTGCGCGGTAATGTGTCGATCGCGGGAGGTTGGTTGATCGCAAAGTCGATCCTGGGTCAAAAAGGTTTGGGCACACCTGCTGTACACCGACTACATTGCACCAGCAAATGGCTGACAAGGAAAAGAAACATAAGACAATTAAAGTCACACATTACGTCTGTCTTCTTTTCACAGAAATATCTGCCGAGAACAAGAACGTTCACGTTGAGAGCATTGGGCGCAGTGTACGGCTTTACTGTATTCCTGAGGTATGTTTGCAAAGTGATCTGGTCTTACACATGCAAGTCACAACATGACTATGCTGCAGCCTAGACTGAATACGCATAAACCCAAAGTTCCGGTTTGATGCTGGTGCCACATGATTACATCAATAACAACGATGACATCCTGTAGTTCCTTGTGGAAGGGGACACATGCTAACTGTGAATAGTGGAAAACATTACAAAGCGTTATGAAAGTTTTTTTCTTTTTTTTCCACTTGATATAAAATGCTGCAAAGGTCGAAAATGACAAAACAGAATGCAAACCAACCTGCTCTGTAGCATTTAATGGATACAAATATTTTTAAAAATAGAGCGTTTAAAGTACGACCGCATCTTTCTGACACTTATTGGCTTGTTTTAAATGTCTGCTGTCAAAAAAATAAAAATAAAATAAACGTTTATTCTGGGAGGAGCTAAAACAGATTTTTAAGAAGGTGAAAGAACTTTAAAATAAACATCTTGACAGCTCAAGGCGAGTTACCAAAACAAAACAAGTTGTTTTCTCCAAGACAATTGCTCAGTAGTTTTTGCTCAATGTTGACATTGGTGGAAGTTTGTTGACTTTCAATTTTTTTTTTTTTAAACAGTGTATGAATTCGGTGTTCTTCCTCTGCCCGGTTGAACAGAAGAACACATCGTGTATTATGTCATGCAAAGAAAAGCTCCCTTCACGGTTCCACTCCGCCTGTTTGCCACCTGAAAGGCGGCAATGTGACACTGTGGGAAACACTCATTGCCCCCTCAAGCCCCAAAAGACCCCACGCGGTTAAAACCTGTGCTTAGCTGTTGCAAAGAAAGGCACAAAACAATCAGAACACTGTGTTTCGCTCTTGTATCAAACTTTTGGCCATTTCAAACTGTAAACAAATAACCAGTCACAATATTATGGCCATTTTACATTGAAACAAATGTTACACTTTTTGGACAGAAATAATCATATTTTACATTAGAAATGAACAAATTTCAAGGTAAGTTTAAAGTATGGATCTCCTCACCTTTTGGAAGTGACAAAGTGGTATGATACTTGGTACATATAAATGTCTCTCTCTCTTTGTATCTGTGTGTGTGGTTAAGAAAAATGTAAATGATTTTCAAACAGAAAATAACAAAAAAAAGCTTATTTCCCCCTTCAGTTCATTTAAAGATTCACACTTCAAGGTTCAAGTGACCCAGGTCGATGGCCCAATCCCATTGCCTCCCACAACACACAAAAAAAATGCAGGCTGGCTCTTTCCGGTGTTCAGAAAATGCCTCCTTTTTGGGTAGAAAAGTTGTCACGTTTTGAAAATAACGATAATATTTTCCTGAAACAAAGTAATAATATTGCCAGGTGAAAAAAAAAATCAAACAAGTCATGTGAAAACAGAAATTTCTTTTTCAATTTGATATTTTACAGGTGGAAATCAGTTGACAACTCCACCCACAAAGTCGATCCTCGAACTGCAGCCTCGGGTGTCATGGTGCCACGTGTGTGCGTTGGACAGACACCCTTACCTTCGAACAGAAAAATCAGGTGTAGTGTACACCGCTATCCATGAAATAATTGGGCACATGCATGTGCTGTGTAAATCCACCCCTAATGAGTGAAGTTGGACCTTTGAATCGACTCAGCTACTAGTCAACCTCGTGCGCATATGCGATGGTAACGACTCCAGCAGGTTTTCCTCCGCGACGAGCCCACTGGTTGTCAACAGAGGACAATCCGCTACCTCCACAGGTAAAGCGTCCAGGCGGTTTCCTTTGAGCTCCAGTCGGATGAGTTGGGCCAAGTTGGCCACCCTGGAGCTAAGGTAAAACAAACAGTTGTTTCCGAGAATCAAAGTCTTTAGTCTTTTACAGGAGAACAGCTCATCCGGTAGGGTCTCTAACGAGTTGAAAGCGGCGGAGAAGAAGTGGAGGCCCTGCAGGATGCCCACCTCGGGCGGGATGGCGGCGAGTTGGTTGTGCGAGACGTCCAGGTGCCTCAGCTTGGTGCAGTAGAACAATCGCGGCGACAGCTTCCGCAGTTTATTCCAGCTGACGTCCAGAGTCTCCAGCATGTGCAGCTTGCTGATGTGATCGGGGATGTAGGTGATCTTGTTGTGCCACAGGCGCAGCGTCGCCAGCCGCTGGCAGTGCTGCAGGCTCAGGATCTCTTCCACGGTGGTCAGCTTGTTTTCTTTCAAGTCCAACTCCTGCAGGTTGCTCAGGCTGAAGACGGCGCTCGGGATACGCTCCAACTCGCAGCCCACCAGCTCCAGCGAGACTAAGTTGGTCAGCTTCTTCAGGCTGCTGTAGCCTTGGATCTTGGTGCCTTCGTTGTAAATGCTCAAACGCTGCAGCTGCTGCGCCACGTCGCAGATGCTCGCCGGGATCTTGGTCAGGTTGGAGCGCAGGGTGAGGGTCCTCAGGGCTGCGAGCTCTCGAAGGGAGTCCAGGGTGGCACTTCGAGTTACCTCGTTGGTAAGCGGGCCGTTCAGATGCAGCTCCTCCAGTCTTTGCAGGTGGTACATCCATTCGGGAACCTCATCTAGACTTTGAAAGCTCAGGCGCAGGTACTTCAAATGTTCTTTGAGGTGGTTTAAGGCGGGCAGCTGGACCTTAGCCTGGCAGTATATCAGCGACAGATCCTGAAGACTCTCGAGCTTAGCCACGCTGGGGGAAATGGAGACGTTTTTAACCTGCTCCAATTTCAGCGACTCGATCTCCAGCAGCTCATAAACCGTATCGGGAAGTCCCGGCAACAGAACCAGGTGGAGCTCCTGTCGGTCATTGGCGTTCTTAGCCAGACGGGCGCGCAGCTTTTTGGCGGTCCACTCGTAGTTGAGGTTGAGCTGATGGAGTCGGCTCTCGCTCACCTCGGACAGAAAGAAAGCAAATCGTTTGGCGTAGAGGTCGTCGTATTGGTCCACCAGGTGGAGCAGGAAGGCAAAATCGTTCTTCACGTCCGGTATGTCGTTGATGCCCGTCTCTAGCCTGACGTGCTCAAAGGAGTAGATCCTCAATGGGCGGTGGAACTGCCAGTACAGCGTGTAGATGCACAAAATCCCGTAGACGGCCACAAAGCAAATGTAGCAATAGGCCAGTTTGGAGAAGAGGTGAGCTTTGTTGTGGTTACAGCAGTAGATGTCAAAACCCGTCAGCTCGGGTGGAACCAAACAGCGCACCACAATCTCAATGTTTGGAGACAGCGCCGCGGTGTAGGTGATGATTAAAAGAAACTTGAAGACCTTGAGGGACGTTTGCAGCACATACATAATGTACAAGATGTCCGCCTCCTCGACGTGCGTTCGGAACTTTTTCACTTTCTCAAACAGGGCCTTAGCCTGCTCTCCTTCTTTTTTATCCAACACGGACGGAGCCGACTGAGACTCTTGAGTCTTCTTATCTGGATTAGACCTGCAGGAGGTGGACCGCTGAAGCAAGGCGGTCTCCTCCTCGTCGGCTCGTCTCTCCGTGGGATCTTTGGATACGGTGTTTCTCCTCCAGCTGACCAACTTTTCCTCGCCCCTTTCCTCAGAAACCTCACTCAAGGCCCTGGTGGTCCAGGGGGAGTCGAAGCATTTCCCCAGGATGGTGACAAAGAGGTCCAGTTTGGAGGACGTCCCGGGGAACTTGAACCAAAAGCTGCTGGTTACCATGAAAATCATGGTGTGGATCACCACCAGGTACGGGAAGTATTTCGCGTACCAGTGCACAAAGCGCTCGTAGCAGTAATGGTTGATGAAGACGTACTGGTGGATGTCCAGGTCATTCTTGCGACCGAGCACCTCCCGTATGACGGGATGGCTTGGCTTTATATTGAGGCTCTCCCACGTCTGGTTCTTGCCGTAGTTGCGGATGTGACTGCAGTCGATGGCGCTGGGCGTCGGACTGGTCAAAGGACTCGGCAGGCAAGCGATCTTGTCTTGGGTGAGCTGAAGAGAACGGACGCAAGGATTATTGGGTGACGGGGAAGAGCAGCCCTGTCAAAGTAAGTGTCAATATCCAAATTGTGTTTCCACTCTTGCAATTATCGAGCTATTTTCTGATCGCCGACCTCATGTAACGCTTTATGATCTTTATTATGCCGACGGCGCACTGAAAGTATGTGGAAGGTTCACTTAGACAGTGGTAGCTTCATTGTACACTATCTTTGCCAAAATTCAAGTTTACGATGAAGACTGAAGATATGCGGGAATCCTACATTCATTTCTAAAGCCTTCGTTAATCTTTCTAAAGTTTATAACGTAATGACTCCAAAATCGAAGAACGGGCAAGTACAAGATGTATTTTCCACCACAGCAGCCAAACCTTACGATAAGGACTTTCCATTTACGAATGGAAAAGTATTCGCTTTATTAAGACTAGTTAAATTATTTCCAATTGAAGTAATGGGGATGTGTTTGAGATATTTTTTCTATCCATCCATCCATTTTCCGATCCACTTTATCCTCACAAGGGTCATGGGGCGTGCCGGAGCCTATCCCAGCTGTCTTCGGGGAGAAGGCGGGGGTCACCCTGAACCGGTTGCCAGCTAATCTCAGGGCACACAAAGACGAACAACCATCCGCGCTCACATTCAGACCTAGGGACAATTTAGAGTGGGCCATGAACCTGCCATGCATGTTTTTGGAATGTGGGAAGAAACCGGAATACCCGGAGAAAACCCACGCAGGTCCTGGACCAAAAAAATGCAACCTCCACACAGAGAGGCCAGAGCCTCTACACTGTGAGGCTGTTTTCTACACTTAAATACTCTGTATTAAGAAAATCGAATCCAGTTTTTCCACATTCCGCGGGAGGTCACATTCAACTGTGATTTGTACCTTTGCTCATGATCACTTTGTACCTCAAACCACACACATACACACACACACACACAAAAACAAAAAAAAACGATAGTGTTGAAAAATATAAACAAGAAATATATATACCATATATACAAATATAACTATGGTATTGTTTTGAATTGTACCATTAAAATTGTGAAAAGTAAGTTGGACCTCTGGATTCCTTACGTAAGAACCTGACAAGTTGAGACGCGTTTCCCTTGTGTGTGTGTGTGTGTGTGTGTGTGTGTGTCCGTCCATGAATTTCAGGCAACTCCTCTCTTTCAGTCAACAGAGGGAAGGCATCCATCCATCTATTGTGCTTGTTATCATTTGGGGTCGTGGTGGAGCAAAATCTCAGATAAGTGAGCAAGAGGCAGGAAACACCAGCCAATCGCAGGGCACGTAAAGATATACAAACATTCAACACTCACTTTCATTCACACCATATGGACGATTCAGACAAGAGTCTTCAAATAACCTGAAACTCAAACTAAACACGCAAGCTCCTCAAAAGCTGGAGTGAAGATTCAAACCCACAACCTCCGCGAGGCAGAGGTGGTAAACTTCCGAAAGTCGATAATGCCGCGCCGGAGGATACCTTACCATGAAATATTCAATTTTTCAAATGACAGTGTATTCTGGTGTGTGCTATTTTAACATGATGTAGACATGGTGACAGACACAAAGCGTGTGAATTTGGTCATTTGTAGAAGAGACAAAATAACTTTTTTAAAACTTGAAATGGATCTGTGAAGTTTATTTGAACAACAGAAAATTTGACAGTCTCTCTCCCTCCCTTTCTTTTTTCATACTATTTGAAATGTCCTAAATTACGAGCGATTAATGGCAGCACGTCAATTCAGAGTTTTGTCAAACTTTCAGCGGCGCTTACCTGCAGGGTGCAGCCAAAGACTCCGATCATGAGCATGGCGACGCACAGGTACTCGGAGAAAACATCCCACCACGGCTTGAGGACGCGGTACTTGGAGTTTTGCTCGATGCCGATGTTTCGGAATTCTCCCACTGGGATCATCCTGACTGCTGGTCCACACTGAAGGGAAGAAACCGGAGCGAGAATCGTCTTGTGTGTTTCAAGGTCCTGCGGCCCATAGTGACAAATTATGCATTTGTGGCTTGAATACTAAATACTGGACTCTGTGCATGCAGTATTCAAGGAACTGCCTCTTTGTGTGCCCCGACTTTGCCTGCCGACCAGAGCGTTTTTTTTTTTATGCGCCCTATCCGTCCGCTAATATGGACTGGTGACCAATCCACATCTTTGTCATCCACGCATGATTGGGCACTCGTTTCTATTCTTTCGTTTAGTTAGCTGAAATTACCTTATTATAACACCCCATGACAGTTAAGATTGTGACTGTTGCCTGCAATTAATATTTTATGACTCAAGTATTAAGATTCTTCTTCTCATTATTAATATTGCCCCAGACCAGAGCGCGCACGTGTTTGGTGCAACACAAAACCAGGAGGCAGGATCAGGTCAGGTGTATTCCGAGTGGATCAACCAGTTTGACAACAATATGTCAGCCACCAATTTCCCAGTTTCACACACGCTCTCAATGGATCTTTACAGTTTGTGCTATTCCATTAACATTCTGGATTGATAATACCTCATATGATGAGAGAGAAATTTGATGCAGTCCATCTGTTGTTATGTGAGTAGAAGAGGCGTTAAGACAGCCATCTCAGGTGCACGACCACAAAAAAAAAAGTTGCGAAATCACCAACATCTCCTCGAAGTCGTTCGACCTGACGAACGGACACTTTCTGCCCAAGACTCTGTGATTCTGTGATTTGTTTTTCCCAATTCATTGTTACCAATCACGGGCATACTTCAAAACAGACTCATCCAAAATATTGGACTTACCCTGCGTAGTCGACAGGACCTGCAGTGGAATCAGGTAGGTGTCGGGAGGCTGGCTGTCTTCATGGATTCAAAAGAAGAGCGCACTGGTGTCAAGTTGCGTGGAGTTCCTGCTTACGCGGAATGACGCTTCAAAAATAAAGGCGCTTTGAACAACCTATCCGGAATCAAACACTTCAAAATAAGGTGGGTTTAGAGAAGGGTTAAAGTTGTTAAAATACTGGAAGTTGTTCGTTTATAGGAAGAATAAGCACTGTCCAATGGATAGTTATGTGCTTTTATTTATTATATTATTTTTAAAAATCTTTGCCAGGGCGGCACGGTGACCGATTGCTTGGCATGTCCACCTCACAGTGCAGAGGTCCAGAGATCGATTCTGGGCTCCGGTCTTCCTGTATGGAGTTTGAATGTTCTCCCCCAGCCTGCATGGGTTTTGTTCGGGTATTCTGTTTTCCTCCCACATTCCAAAAAACATGCTTGGTAGGTTAATGGAACACTCTAAATCAGGGGTGGGCAACCAGTCGGTCGAGATTGACCGGTAGCACGCGAACTGGTCCAAAGCCATCGCAGGGTCTTTGGGAGGAAAATAGATTTTTAAAAAAAGTGTCAATGGGCATGTTATCGAGAAATATTTAAATATTTTTGCGTTAGTGCACACGACACCCTAAGCAACCTCTCTGTTTCACTTTCCCCTAAAAAGTATTTTAAAAAATAAAATATTATAACAAAGCAGGTCACCTTTAACCTACGGAAGTTGTTAGCGGTCACCAGTCTGCGATTTCAGTTTGCCATCACAGCTGCTGCCTTATGTCTTTTTTTATTTTTATAACTCTCATTCAAAGTTTCTTTCATCTGCAATTCACCGATGGCACTGGCAGAGAATGGGAACCTGAAGTGCCAGGAGAAAAACAAATTAAAACAATACACGTGAGCTACGATAGTGACGTTGTTGCACTGAAGACGCAGCCAAAGTGCGTCCCATGCCTCAGGTCTCGACCAAGGTAAGCGCTGATTCCTTTTTACAAATTCACAAGCTCTTGTATTGACTTTATTTGATTTGTTTCGTTCATGTTATGGCTGTTGCTAATCATGACATGAGTGTGTGTATGCGTGCACGTGCGGTAGCGTTTCGATCCGGGAAGTCGAGCTTCTGTCAAAAAAGGTTGAGCACCGCCTGCATCTTAATCGTCTCTTGGTGTGAGTGTGAATGGTCATGTGTGCCCGGCAACTGGTTCAGGGTTCTACCTAAAGTCAGCTGGGAAAGGCTCCAGGATGCCCGTACCCCTCGTGAGGATAAACGGATTAGAAAATGGATGAATGGATGTTTCCCAGTTCAGAGAAGCACTTAAAGGGGTCGGACATTTTTCGCTAGCAAGCTCAATTTATGTATTTTTTCCCAGTAAATCAGGAAACTTATTATTATTACTTTGTTTTGCATAAATCAGTAAATAACGAACTGCCTTCAAAACCGTTTGCACCACAAATAATTTCCTTTGGCCCCTAATAGACACTTAAAACTGTCACATATCAATGACAAATCACAGCTTTTGAAACAAGGCAATGTGTCAGTGTAAGACATCACCCTCATAGGGCCCCATACAAATTGCACTGGATGCCGAGAATGGACCAGGTAAATAACAAAATACAGCACATATTGCCGTTTATGTTTAAGTGATATTTTGTTAGGAATGCAAAACGATATCTTTGCTCTTTCATAATTGAGGATTTTTTTTGCGGGGTGGGGTTCCCTGGTTCTCATTGCCCGGGGTCCAGGCAGTTCTAGAAACACTGCCTGGAAGGATGAATAGATGCTACATAGTACCGTTTAAAAAGATTCGAACCATGATTTCTTTACGCTGCCACTGAACAAATCGGTTCATTGTGCACCATTTGCAACTTTGAAACCTCGCACGTCAAGACCATCATAAACTGAGGACATCCTATAATAGGTGGAAGAAGAAAAAAAATATTTTAAATTTGCAGTCTACATAACCGAGACCGATGCTGTACATGTTTGCAGATCACTACAGTCGAGTACAGTTTGTCTCCCTCTGTTGGTATCATTTTTCTTTCTCTGACAGATTGAAACTGTTCAATGAAATTACGTGTGATGTGCAGTGACCATTCAACTTCCCTGTAACAACAGGACACCACGCAATACAAGAAACATTTTACTATACAATTATTGTACATACAGGTTTCAGTTGGAAAAATGTACAAAGCAGATTTTAAATACTCGAATTTCCAGCCCAGCTACAGATGAACAACAAAATCCCTTTCAAAGTGAACTGAATTCTTTACAAACATCCCCCAGCCCCCTTCAACAGGCATTTCGACGCAACAACAACACATGCTCGTTGCTCAAACACGACACCAGCCTGGTTCAATCCAAAATGTTCAGTTCAGAGGAACACGAAAAGCAAACGAATAAATAAAAAGGTGAGCGCTTCAATTTTGTACAAGAATTATTTGAATTACCACTGTACAAAACATATGTAGAAACCTTTGTAGCTTAAACGGCTGTTACAAACATTTCTTTTTCCATTTGTCCTATGTGGTCAATTGTTAGCGCACTTGGACAAAGAAGTCACTTTTTTTTTTTTTTTGAGGTCTGGTGGAAGAAGAAGAAAAGTCAACTTTGTAGTGAGAAATCAGTACTTTTAACTCAAGTTGTTTAAAAAGCTACAGTATTAAATTTCCTCATGAATTCACAATCCTTGTCTTGGCACTTTCATTAAAGACCAGGTTTTACCTGTTCAATACGTTGGAGCTCATCTCACATCAAAATGTTACCTGGAGGATTTAAACTTTATTCTGTTTATTTATTCTATTCATTTTCTATGTATGTAGAATTGACTGTACAGGGCCTTTAAGGTAGATTTTTTTTTTTTAATGATGTTTTGGTGCCCTGGTCTTCAAATGAAGATATGCACTTAAAATTGTATTTATTATTATTTTGTGACCCTTGAGCAATTGCCCCAAGGCTTTGCGCTTGGGCCGTAGTAAAACCTCTGAGGAATAGTAAAAAAAAAAAAAAGACCCAACAATATTTAACCCACAAATTCTGATAATATATAGAAATAAACGTTTGTCCGATCAAATGTTTACAATATACTGATCATGGTCCTCTGAGGACTTACAAAAACTCAAATGCCCCCCTTCCCCAACAATAGGAAAAAAGTTCCCACACCCACTTTAGATGCTCTGCATCAATTCTAACTCAATTCCGAATTTATGACAAATAACTAACATTTGACATCAATTTAAGGGAGAATTTTGTCCACAATTATGTTCGTGTTGATTACCAAATTCAAATGAGTTTGGATTTGCTGATTCGGGATGAGAAAGTCTTCTAATTTGAGACCTCCGTTATCATGGGAACCTTTGATTTTGCCCCTCAGTACACTGATGTTAACACACACACGTGAACATGCATGACGCTGGCACTTAAGCAGTGACAAAAAAAAAAAAGGTGACTTTGAATTCGATGAGATGTTTTAAACAATATTCCGCCCTCAAATCACCCTTTTGCACAGGTTTACCCCCTCTTTTAGTGAGAAATAAACAGCCCCTGATGGACCGGTGCATGCGTGCAGCCCTTTTTCGTCCAATCTGGAAGATTTGGCTCCGTTCGCCAACTTTGAACACCAGAAGTGAGCACGGACTGAGGCCTTGCTGGATTTGGCAGAACACAAGTCAGGTTCCAAAGAAGGTCGCCATTGATTAGACTGCCGCCGACAGTGGACTTCAGGCCTTTCAAGTTATAATACTGATTTGGTATTAGCTCCAGAATCGATGTGTAGGTGTACAAATGGGAAATTGGGAGGGGGGCGGGGTTACAGTGTGCTGTACTGCCGAATTTGTGGTGAAGCTTCGTCACGCTCCCGCTCGGGTGTGGGATACTGAGGCAGGTCCTTTTGGCAGGGCTCCATGGTGACGGCCACGCCAACGCCGCTGCGCCCCGATGTCATGTGTGTTACCTCCGACCAAGTGTCCTTCTCGGGGTCGTAACACTCCACGCTGTCAAGGAACGTGCTGCCATCGTAGCCTCCTGTCAACACAAACAATGTTTTCAATCATTCTTGAATATGTTTGTTTAGTTTGCCTTAGAGGGGAGACATAAAAACGATGAATATCGTGATCACGTTTTTGGGGCACCTGAGTCCAAATCTTAAGTATCTGCCGATACCAAGACCCGATCCGATACTCGGAAAAAAAAATCTGAATTTTCTCAATTAAATACATTGTATTACATTTGTACATATATATGGGCTACTCCACCAAGTGAATAGCAATTGCTTTTTTAAATGTTTTTAAACTTTTTTTTTTCTTCCAGATTTTGTAAACAGTACACACCTTGAACAACACAAAAGGCAAGCTCAGTTTTTCCGTTCTATTGTTTTATAGTGATGGCTTGGAAGTATTTCCTGTAATTGTGACTTTACGACTGTGCTAAAATAAGTTTGGGATTGGACCATGTGACGACTACGTGGTTTTACTATGCCGCCTTTTGAATTACAAATTCGAGTTACGTCACTGCCAAAGGAACGGAAATTTTTTTCGTGAACTGAGGCAGCCCTTCGCACTGTTTCCAAGTATATTTTGTATTTAAAATAGAGGTAGTTCTGTGCTTTGCGGTGCTCCTCACCCAAAACATAGATGCGTCCGTGTAAAGCAGTGACTCCCAGAGCACTGCGTCGGTGCCGCATCGAGGCAGCAAAGCTCCACGTATCCGTTTCCACGTTGTAACGTTCCACCGTGTTCAGTTGGTTTGTGCCATCATACCCGCCCATCACAAAGATATGATTGCCCAGAGCGCAAACACCTGTGAGGAAGATATATTGTTGGTCAAAGATAGTCTTTTGCGAAGAGACCCAACCTTGCGTTTGGTACTCACCGGCTCCTGAGCGCATGGTGTTCATTGAGGCCATGGTCTTCCACTCGTCTCTCTCTGGGTTGTAGCACTCGCATGAGCTGAGCCGGCTGGCCCCGTCAAAGCCGCCCACGGCGTACAGTAGCCTGTTGATGACGGCCACGCCCACCCCGATACGCCGAGTCAACATGGGGGCAACCAGCTGCCACTGGTCCTTTTCTGGATCATACCTACCGAGAGGATGCAACGCATGCTAATCATCTTAGCTGTGTTATCGTTCTCCATTAATCATATTCTTGCTACCGCTAGCTGCTAGCGACAAATGCAGGTCAAAGTCAGCATCCTGCCTCGTGTAACTCTTATTGGCAATGATCAGAAAAAGTTAAAAATCTGTGATTCGAAGTTTTCCTACACAATGTGTTTGGATGAGGCGCAAAATGCAACTTTCGACCCGCCAATTGCAATGCGCACCCGCTTTATTTTGAGCCGTGCTAAACAATTTCTGCATGCATTAATAATGTTATACATGTCTGTTATGTCTTAACTGACATACTCTATGAGCACCGTTCACTTACCTTTCCACACTGTTGTGATGAATGCACCCGTGAGATCCACCCACCGCATATATCATGCAGTCGATGACTCCCACTCCTATTCGGTTTCTGGGCACGCTCATGGGCTCACACGGCAACCAGCAGTTGTTCATGGGGTTGTAGCAGTCCAGTGAATTGGAGTCCATGTTGCCATCGGGGGCGTTGTTTCTCCCACCCACCGCGTAGAAAAGCCCACTGATGACACAAGCTGCCAGGCCACTGCGAGGCACCTGCAGGTCTGCGAGCCTGAGCCAGGACCCCGTGCCGGGATTGTATGCCTCCAGGTAGCTGAGAGATTGCTGGAAGTAGCCCCCGGCTGTGTAGATGAGCTGCGGCACCTTGGGGGTTCGGCAAGAGTTGAGTTTGGTGGGCTTGTGCAGGGTGAGATCCTGGAAGATTTGTGCAAGGTAGTCTTTACACTGGGGGTCCCAGTCGAGAGACTGGAGCTGCGCCTTCAGGAAGTTGGGGGTGAGGGAATGGCAGCGGACAGCATGGAGTAAGGCCTGGACGTACGGCCGACGGTTCTCTCGGTCATAGCGCACCCAGGCCTCGCACGCTCGGAAGACTTCAGACTCGCAGCGCACGTTGAGCTCGTCGCGGCTGATGAGGTTCACCAGCTGGCAGTGGGACAAGTTAAAAAACTCCTCCTGTGTCGCCACCTGGAAAAGAGGATGATGGAAACCAACTTTGAACTCGGGCTGCAAAAATCAATTTCAAATCAAGATCGTGATGTATATACGTACTGTACATGCCAATGCAATTTTCAAATTCCAAAGGTTGCAAGATAAGTTCAGTGTTTAAGAAATATAGGCGGAATAGAAAATGGATGGACGCTAGACTTTTTGGGTC
Organism: Hippocampus guttulatus; assembly: GCF_054856545.1. Lineage (NCBI taxonomy): Eukaryota > Metazoa > Chordata > Actinopteri > Syngnathiformes > Syngnathidae > Hippocampus > Hippocampus guttulatus. The sequence goes on along the minus strand of NC_141269.1, from coordinate 8,395,272 downwards.
AAATTTTGAGTATGAAAAAACTGCAAGTCTTTATTGCCTTTGTTTTAGCATAGGACTAACCTATAAATCGCCAAAAAAAAGAAAAAAAATGCCAAGCTGCAATGTACCTTTAGCTGTTAACTGAACGAGAAAAACTGACACACAAATACTAAAATGCAAACTGTTCAACAAAACCAATTAATTTCTTTACATTGTCTATTCATTTATAACACTAAAAAAAACAACAACATAAAACAAGAGAAACATTTGGGGTTTTTTTGGTGGGCGGTGAAAGGAGTAATGACATTTCAATGAAATTCAATGGGGAAGATTACTTTGGCATCCAATTAAATTGATTTACAATCTCGGTAATGGAACTAATCAAATTTGCAAGTCATGGTGCCCCTGTGAAACGATCTGTCTGATGACAGTACCTGGCTGAAGTTCATGTAGATGTATTCCCGAGCCTTCTGGTGAAGCTCCGTGCAGCCGATTTGCTCAGCGAAACTGGCGATGCCGATGGCGTTACTGGGGTCGAGTTGCTGGACCAGGAAGTCACAGCAGGCCTTGACGACGCTATCTATCTGGTACATGACGGCACCGTTCATCACATGGATCACGCACTTTTCCCCAACAGAGATACTGGCTGTGTAGGCAAACTCGATCAGTCGGTTCATCACCTGTATAACCAGAAGGACAGAACATGATGCATATTTGGGAAAGGGAATCATTTCGCTAAGTCAAGCTAAATTTGGTGGTGGTGGGGGGGGGGGGGGCAACATGGTTAGCCCCACGAGTCAAATTTCATACAGTTTGGGAGGCCAACCAAATTGTTCTGAAATAGGCGAGTCACATAAAATGTGAATTTCAAACCATGATGGCAAATCTCATGGGAGTGAGCATCTCAATGATTAACCATTGTCACATAAAGCCACCGCAGGGTACCGGCGATGACCACAGATTTGCGCTGTCACCACCGTAAAACTGGACGGCCGTCGTTTTCGGTAACATTTTAACGCTTTCAGTAACATTTTAACGCTGTCACAGAAATGCAAAAACAAAGTTAACCATTGTTGAATGTGGTGGAGAGGAAGGCTTGCTGATGGCCAAGTCGATTAATGATTTGCCCTTAAAAACTATCTCAACTCAAAAGTGTTTCAGGTAAACATTGTAGAGTAAACCTGGACAACAAACAAAACGGTACAGGATAGAGGGGTTCCTCGGTTCATGACGATGTATGTGTGTGTGTGTGTGTGAGTGTGATGAATAGAATCCGCATACGTCTGCGATGTAAAACAAGGCTGTGTGCAGAAAAAATAAAATAAAAAATCTGAAACTGCATTTAACGGTGGCACAATACTGGCTGTCCATATATTGCCCAGAGTTGTAAATTGATTTCTGGGCCACATACTTCACTCAACAACTCGCCCACATCTGGTTTGCCAGAGTCAAGCCAGTTGCCTCCTTTGCCACTCCTGGGCCATGTTTGGCCCACATGCCTTACGCCAGTGCCGACGCAATGCCATCTGTGCCGGCTTCATGCCGAATCTGGGCCAAATGTCTTTGCTGACTGGGTCGGTATAAACGACAACACTTTCCCCAAAAATTCGGGTGACTAACGCCATCGTCAACCAAAACCCTGCGCTGCGGCATAGTATAGTGTCTGGATGCTCAGTGCAGTGTACCGCAATATAATGAGGGTTCGACATTGATGGTGGCCCAATGGCCCGTGGCCACAATGTCACTGCACGTCAGCCTCACAGTGCAGGGGTGCAGGGTTCGATTCCGGCTCCGGCCTTCCAGTGTGGAGTTTGCATGTTCTTCCCGTGTCAGCACGGGTTTTCTCCGGGTACTCCATTTTTCCTCCCACATTACCAAATGCATGGCAGGTCAATGGAACACTCTAAATTGACCCCAAGTATCAGCGCTATGTATGCCCTGCGATTGGCCAGCCTACTGCCCGAACACATGGGATAGGTTCCAGCACGCCGCAACCCTAATGAGGATAAGCGGCTTTGAAAATGGATGGATCTATGTGACCTCACAATTCAACGCATCTCATGTGTCAAATCAAACATGATTTGAATTAGGGGGCGAGGTGTCTCACCTTGGGGTGGATGCCCTCGATGGGCACCAATTCCATGCCGCACTCCTTCAGGCCATTGGTGAACATGGCCCTGAAGACGGGCGACGACGACGCCAGCACCACTTTGTGAGCCACGAAGTCCACGGCCTCCAGGTTCCGGTAGCGCACGCGCAGGGTCACGTCGCAGAGCTGGCGCTCCAGACGCAGCTCGTTCATGATGGTGAAGGCGGCGGCCGTGTGGCTCTCGAGCGTGTAGCTGAAGACGCGGTGGCCGTTGTGCGTGGATGGAGTCACCAGCGCTTTGCATTCTGTCAGGCACTCTGACATTTCCTTCCTTGTCTCCTCCTCAGTCTCTCGCACAAGAATAGTTTGGCGGTATCATGGCACCACTGGGCAAGCGCGGGTGAAATTGGGTGGATCCTGTGGTTTAGCTGACTTTTGAGTCAAATTTATGGAGAAACAATGACTCTTGTTGAGTTCAGTACCTGTGTCAAGCTTTATGACTCAGTGCGAAGTTACCTGAGACCTCGCAGGTGCTTGGAACTGCTACGTGACTCGGTTCCAACATACCGCTCATTGAACTTGAGAATTCCATTGACCAGCGAGGGGAAAAATGTGGCCGGAAAATGACAGCAAAATGCAACAGCTTCAACGGGAACGACTTTAGACTCTTTGTGCCATCAAAACAGCTTTGCAAACAAGTTTTTAAACTCTGATGGGAAAAGACAATGTAGTCCAATGTTTGTAAAATCAACGTTTTGTCGTTCTTGACAGCCCATTTAACCGGTTCGGTGGAAAGTTTTCAATCAACACACTGAAAAACAGTAATATCAGGGGAGGGGAGATGTCTGAAAAGATAGGGGGTGGGGGGAAGAATTTACGCGTCTCTTCACAGAAACAGAAGTTTAAAAAAAAAAAACAAGTTTAGTGTCCCAAATGGTGTTGAAGGAATAACTTGGCGGTTTTTCTGAAATGGAAGTCGGGGAGAAGCTATTTGGTAGCTTTTGTTTTGGAATCCTTCCAGTGCAGTCGCTTGTGGGCAACAGGGAGCAGTCCGCACAACTAACACCTGGAAAGAGAAGGGAGAAAGTGAATTCAAATACTCCATTCACTTAATACGGTGTCAAAATACATCTTTGTGTGTGCTCACTTAATGCCAACGAACACAATCTTATGTTGCCTGTACAACATGACACAGCACAAGTGCATCAACACAAGTTATTCCGAGTGCGATCGACACTTCCTTCTTATCATGACGCCCATGCCACCTGAAGTCATCGCAGCACAGATTATAAACTCCCTCCTCACACATGCGACATAGCTGAGGCGCATTAGTTGAAGGTGACGCGTATGACACGGGGGGAAAAAAAAGCACAAAGCGCTCTGACCAAGCAAAACGGGTTTTTACAGTCTTCTTCAGTAACAAGGATAAAAATAAAATCAAAAAGCGAAACGGATACATGATGTGGTGCCAAGTGGTAACGCTGAATGATTTTATGTAATAGTGGCGGCTTACAGGAAGCCTAATTCAATCGCGTATGCATTTGGGGTGCTTTCAACACGAGGACAGTGACTGCTTGAAGACGTGGCCCGAGCCCCCCTTGCAAGCAAACTCTGGCACAGCCCAAATGTGAACACTACACGCAATAAAGACACTTAGCGGAATTAAAAAGTATCACAAATCACAAATATATCACCACAATACAGTCATCAGAAGTCCGTGTATGTACAATAAATCTTTTTTCGAAGCTCTTTGTGTAATCTCAGCTGGTAAAAAAATCTTACCACGTAAGCAATGAGCACGTGTAACTCCGTAGATAGTATTATCATTTTGAACGCAATATGTTACAATGTCCAATCATGCTGGGACTTTATCCATATTTATTCTACTAAGCACCGGGCAAACTGAGATTAAATTTGAAAAACAAAAATGCATGCATTTAAATGTTGGTTTTTTTATTTTTACTTTTGGGTCCTGAGCAGAGTGATAAAATATTTGTGTAAACACAGCTTTAGGTTGTAGCTTAACTATACATCTAATGGTAGCTGAACAAGTGCACGCATACTTTGGAAGTCAAACATTGGGTGTGACTGAAATGAAGTCACACTCAGCATGACTCAGTCTTTTATTTTTCCTGGTGTGAAATAATGACAATAAATAATGAATGCGAGCCAAAGAAATGACTCGAGTCGACTTGAGTCAAAATATTATTTTATATGCTTAACCCAACTGCAGTGCTTCATGCTAAGCCAGGTGAACTTTTTTTGGGTCACAGCTGGACTTCCACCGGCAAAGATTCGGTACACAGCGGGAGCACTTGAACAAGATGACGCTTTTTTTTTTAAAATGGTAAAATGTGAACGGAGTTTGTCTGACAGACCCGACAAAAAAAGTCCTTGCCAAAAGAGATTTCTGATCTTTATATGGGAGGCATGTGCTTAAATCCCCACTCCTGACAGGTCAGTTGGCCGCAGAGCTCATTCGGGCAGAGCGTGAGAGTGAATCACAAGCTTGTGTTTTCAAACGTGGCGTTGGGGGAACTACTTCGGGCAACTGGCAATGAGGTACCCCACAGGAGGCTAAAGAAGCCGAATTGTCTCGGGTATGATTCTCCTGGCCGCTGCATTTACACCCGAGGTCACCTGACTCCTCTTTGGTAAGCTGTTGCCTGCTCTCCGGTGTTTGACGAACTGCTCAGGTCAAAATGCAGTCTTAATCAAATAGTTCCATTCACACATCCCAGTGATATGAAACATGCTGCCACTGTGCTGTATTGTTTTGCTTACACGTCTCTTCAGCCTGAAAATACACACCGTCACGGAATCACCGACCACATAGTTCCAGCTTAGCATGTTGCAGTTTATGGTGTTTTTGCAAAATGTGATCCAGTTTCGTGTGGCACAATTACTATTTTGCCGATTATGTTACTTAATATGTGAGCTAATTGGCTCATTTGCTTCAATGACAGATGAGTCACCCAAAAAATGGATCATTCATAGGCAGAGACAAACATTGAGTTTGAGTTGTATTCTAATATTGCACCACACAGGAGATCCCGTCATAAAATATCTTCAAGATTTCAGTGCTAAAATTGACTTTTTTTTTGGCCAAGCTGAACAATTATTTGAATACAAATCAGCATTGCGATGGAGTAAAATGCAATTTTTAAATCGCAAAGCTTGCAATTTACCACAAGGCAAGACGTTTTGCTCTCCCTGGCTGAGATGAACAAACTGCATTTTACGTAAAAAAAATATCACCTCCCCACGACAAGCAGTACTCTAAATCGGCACTTTTATTATCCTCCAAAGCATTCATTACGCCGACACCTGCTTCAATGATGCACCTTATGTCACGAGTCATCAAAAGGCGAGGAGTTCATGGTTAGGTCTCTAAATTTGGTAGCAATGCTAAAATGTTTTTCCAAACACAAGGCCTCGAGGCCAGATCCCGTTCGCCACATCATTTGTTATGGTCGACTAAAGCAATTAAAGTCTGTCTACCATGTGTCTTGCTAAATTGATTTGCTCTCTTCATTTTGGCAGAAAATCTGTATTAAGTTCCTGTTCTAATTTTTAAAAAATAGATAGCACAAGTATTCTTTCATCAAGTCCCTTACTTGATAATCTACACTATTTTCCATGAATTCTAATGTCAATCCATTCGTTAAAATCTATAAGAGAAGAATTACATGCGGGGGAAATGTACTGTACAGGCAGGTGTAATAAAAATACGATTATACATTTATATATATTTGGCAGTCATAATGACCCTTTGAGGGAAATCATGACTCCAAAGTGGTCCATGATGAAAAATAGTTTTTACACCCCTGGACGGGAGGATCCAATTTGGAGTATTTCGAGAAGCTTTCGTATTTGTATTCTCCAAGTTCAACCCAGTTCATGATTCCCACTTTGTGTCCCTCAGCCCAGTTCCACGATAGCCTCTACAGGCTTCCTCTGAAAAATCCACAACAATGCAGCTGTTGGAGTTCGAAGCGCTGACTGTAAATGGTCAAACGAGGACAAGCCACTAAAGTGGGATACGTTTGATCACTGGCATATTGGCACCGAGTTACTGGGTGACTCATCCTGAACTCTTCACGGTGAAACTGAATGTACCAAAATATGACCCACAAGTGAAGCCAGCTCTTACATAATGAATTTACACAGAATGGGACCGCCGCGTACTCGATACAGTACACACCATTCATAGCTTCTGCTTTATTCTTTTTTTTTTTTTAATTCAGCCATTCCCATCCACATCCACATCCGCGTCCACATGCTGCATTTGGCGCTTGATTTGCTCGTAAACACCAGCGGTAAAGCGCTGAAAATTAAGACGCAGCGAAATTAAGATGAATTCATTGAAGCCTTAATGTAGCGCTACGAAAACCCCGAACTCGTCCCTGACTGACACGGGTACGGTTCGCTGTTCAGTTTAATCAAAGTGAACGAGCTACCTTCTGATAATAACAACAGACGGTAGCTAGCGGCATTGAATCGATTCAAGAACAAACACGCAAAATCGGGTCCGACTAGTCGTGTTGTAATGGTATAATAAGCCCCTCGATTTCGGTAATAGCCGCATTAAAGTCAAACTTGAGTTTAAAATCTGTCAGAAAATTACTTACGTCGCGTCGCCGAGTTCCTCCATGATAAACTGTGCACCACATAAGAAGGGGGGTGGTGGAAGCGCCGGGAGGGGGGCGGTGCGTGTGGGGGAAGCGGTAACTCACCATGACTAAGCATTGTACGAGGGCCTCCTCTCCCCTTCACAATAAGAGTGAACGGCCGTGGCCTCAGTTGACACGCAACGACGGTCAATGGGATCAAATAGATGCAAGCTTTTATTGACAAAGGATTGGGTCAGAGTGAAAGTACTGTCCTGGAAAACAGCCAGCTCAGTCAAACTCACGAACGAAGGCATGTTCAACATGACAGCCTCGACCAAAGCAGCCGATTAACTTGGGTTGTGTATAGTAATGTTATTGTGTTTTTATTTATTATGATGTTGGAATGTAGAAGTACATGCACATTTAGAAGTGTCACCACCAAAAAAACAAAACAAAACAAAACAAAACCCAAAACTATTCACAGTTGGTAAATTTAATTTTCACGAACCATGTTGATTCATGTAAAAGTTAAACACTTCTCAAATACAACTTCTGTTACATTACATTTAATTGTAAATTACTGTTACCAAAACAGAGATCACACAAATAATTTCTCACACTAATTAGCAATAATGTGTGACCAAGGTAAGAAACAAATAAATATGGCACACTTACCTGTATATATATTCCAAATGATCAAATCTACATCTTAAGGAAATCACAATGCCCTAGGGATGCAGGCTGTTCATATAGTCCCTGGGGATGACGTGGTGCGTGCCAGAACCATGTTAGTGACCCCAGATTCAGAGTTTCCTCTACACTGAACCTAACATGCATTGCTTAGGATTGTGGAACCTAGCCAGAGTGCCCAGGGAAAAGTGACATTTTTGATTGCCAGGTTCAGCTGATTAAACCACAGGTGTCAAACTCCGCATGTTTTCCATCTCTCCTTGTTGTAACACACCTGATTCAAATGATCAGCAAGCTCTGCAGAAGCCTGATATCGATCCTGTTCCTTTGAATCAGATATTGACTCAGGCGCCTCGGCTATATTGTGTTATGTATATTATCTGTGGCGTTCCCCACAACTTTACACAATCGACGTTTAGCATCTTTGCATCAGCAGTTGAATGCCATAAAATGGTTATGAGCAATTAAGATGATACGTTTTCATGCAATGATTAACAGTTTTACTTTAATAGTCATTTGGTGGCCCTTCGGCATAAATTCCAACCCTATAGGTTGCAGTCGACACAACTGTCTATTCTACTTACAACCACAAGGTGGCAAGAAACACTGTAGATCAGGGGTCACCAACCTTTTTGAGAATGAGAGCTACTTCATTTGTCCTGATTGTGTGAAGGGCTACCAAATTGACACACGTTTGAAATAAAATTTATCCAAATTGCATTTAATAATATTAGAATGTGTTATTTTTAACACTTAATGATTTTAATTTTCAGGCTCTTGTCATCTTAAAGATGTCTCACAATACTGCCCATGTTTACATTTTTAAATAATAATTTCTACTAGCAAATCACAATCCTAGCACTGGCGGGCTATTGGTGTGGTCCTCACGGGCTACTTGGTGCCCGTGGGCACCACGTTGGTGACCCCTGCTGTAGATGCATGCAGAGCGTTTCAATCACAGCTCACACTGTTAGGCCGATGATCTGATTGAGCATGGCATTTTATCCTTCTAATCTTGTATTTTATCTTTTTATCTTTTTTTAAACACATCCATCCATCCATCCATCCATTTTCTAATCTGTTTATCCTCACAAGGGTCGTGGGCGTGCTGGAGCCCATCTCACCTGTCTTCGGGCAGTAGGCGGGGTACACCCTGAACTGATTGCCAGCCAATCACAGCTGATTAAACACATGACTTTCAAAATGTAATTTGATTCGAAACAAAGCAATGATATGATCTGACAAGCCTTGAAAAGGCCTTTCCTTAAAATTCCTCACTCAGTTGACTGCCCAAATCTGTCTTTCCTTCCACTCAATTGATCCCAGTTGCCTACTGTTTGATGTCCTTGCAGACATATTTTTCCAGTTCATTATTCTAAGGCTGCTCTGAGATAGGTTTGGTGTTATGTTTTCTGTTATAAATATCGTGTTGCTGAATAATCGCTCCAGAGGGCAGTTGAGTCTTTTGTAAATATGACTTTGTGACCTCTGTCAGTTTGGTTTGTTGCACCTGTTTTCTGAAGATGAGCCATGACTGGTTGTTACCTGAGCCCCGAGCAACTGGGATGTCACTTTCAGTTGACAGCAAGTGGCAAAATGGCTGTCCGCTGAGATGGACAAAAACGGATGGATTTTACTGCCTAACTCATATTACACAAACACAACATTAATCAGAATGCCCTGTTTAGACTCGTGGGGCAGCATTGAGCATATTAAAAAAAATAAAATTTGCATATTAAAAAAAAAATTAGGTTTGACATCCACTTTAACCTCATGGGTTGGCAGATGAAGGGGAAAAAGAAAGCTTGTTTATATGGTCACCCTTGGAATAAAAGGTGCGTTATATGGTGCGTAAAAGGTGTAGATGTAATACAGGTCAATGCCCTTACCAGATGTGAGACGAGGGGGCTCACTTCCTGTCGTGCTGCTTGTGGTTCTTCAAAAAGGCATCATGAACAATTTAAGAAAACATCCAAATAAACCCAATCCTAGAATAATTTTAAATACTTTATTAAAAAAAAAGAATCAATACCATACGCTGTTACAACACCTACATAATTTACTATACAACAGTAACCACAAGTTTTCAAAGAAAATGTTTCACAAAATAAATGACAGTATAAAAAAAAAACCAACAACGTTCCATCATTTGTCAATTAAGGTTCTGGCAGAGGACAAAAAAAACATTTGTACAAAAGTCTAATGCCAAACATAAAATAATAGAAAAGATGTGTTGGGTCTGTCACTGTATCCAAATACAACATTGTGCTTGTGTGGTTGAGCTTTTCAGTTGGGCTGACATTCAACTTTTTCAACTGGGCGCACAATGACTTCACTGTCATTTCAAAACGGTCTCCGCATCTCCCTCCCACGCAATGCATTGAAACTGTCTGTGGTCAAATCATGTGTGCATTTCTCTTTCCTGTTCATTTTCACCTTGCATTACAAACACAGTAAGCCAGACAGTCTATTTAGAACACTATACTTCACATGTCGGGCCTTCGATCTAGCAAAATCCATGTGTTTATGGAAGAACGAAATTCTGTTTATCTGTGTTGAATCGATGAGAAACCACACTGAAGCGTTGAAGAAAGCCATTCAAAGAAAGTCTGAATGTGATATTTACATTAGTCAGTAATTTGCTTCATCAAAGTGTCCTTCCAGGCTTGGATTCGAACCACAGAACCACACGAGTGCAAGCCAGTTTATCCATTCCCTTTGATATCTCAGTGCAAATTAGTTCACAAGTTGCCTTGTTCAGATTTGTGTGGCCTTGTCTCATCGTGCAAGTACATGTCATGGTTGGCTACAAGGGAACCAGTAATTGGTCTATAACAGGAATCGTTTAGATTCTGTAGCTTTGGGTGTTGGATTCTTGCATTTTTCGGTCACGGCGTGTCTTTGTTTTTCTGCTTCGAGTCTATTGTAATCCTTTTCCACTGCACGGTCCCAACTCGCCTCAAATCAGCTCTGCTCGCTGCTGTTTGGGTTGTTCGCTTTCACAAGTTGCAAACATCTATTTTCTGTTTCGCTGTTCCTCATTCAGGTCGCGACTGATCTGGAGTCTATCCCAGGCGATTTTGAGCGAGAAGCGGGTTACACCCAGAACTGGTTGCCAGCCAATCACAGGCCACATATAGACAAACAAGAATGTCGATTTATATTCACACCTATGGATAATTGAAATTTAAGTTGCTGCCCGGTGTTCAATCTTCCGTATCACCATGGTTGTCAGTCCGAAAACCAACCGGAAAAAAAATCTGTGACATCCTAACAAACAACAACAATGCTCTCCTGGATTTACTTCTCGGCTTGTGGCCTCGTGGTAAGGAAAACCATTTTTATCCAAGTGGACAACAACTGGTAAGCAAGGACCACTAAGAGACCAATATGGGTTTACATCAACCCATGTGGTGTCAACTTGGCACGCACCACACACTAAAATAGTACCTCGTACATCTCCTTTGGCCTGTGGTGAGTTGAGCGGATACCATGCAGTGGAAAAAGGGGTATTTGTCCTCCAAAAGGTGAGCTACATGTCTTCTGTAAAGTGCGAGCCAAGCCAACAAGTTTTAAGGCTGGGGTGTCAAACTCGTTTTTGTCGCGGGCCATCTTTTAGTTACCATTCCCCTTGGTGGGCCGTTATGACTGAAACCATATAAAACCATTTAAAGAAGTCACTTATTCAACTATTGTTGAAGTTACTGTAATGAGGGGTTTGGTAACAAGACGATGCTTACAATAACTCGCTATTATTTATTACATATGAGAATTTCAAATTTTGGAAGAGATTTTAGCAAGCATCATGGAAGCTGACATGTTTGATTTGCTTTTGCGGGCCACAGAAAATGATGTGGTGGACCAAATCTGTCCCCCGGGCCTTGAGTTTGACACCAGTGTCTTAAGACTTTAACAGTTTCGGATAGAGGGTCTTGATAGGAGACGGGCCGGTGACGACATTCCCAGAGGAAATTGTTGTCTCCGCCCCCGCCTCCAACTTCTGGGAGGGCACCTCTGTCTTACTGAAGCTGCACTCAAGGAAGGGCATGCCAATCTTCTTCACCTGGCCGTCCCTGGTCATGAGGCACGGCCGACAGAGCAGCCTCAGAATGGCTCTCCTCATGTCCTTGCTGGTCAGGGTGTAGATGATGGGGTTGAGTAGCGAGTTGACCATCGCGACTCCCAGAAAGTAGTCGGCCTTGAAGAGGAGGCGGCAGCTGCGCGTTGGGCAGAAGAAATCCAGGAGGAGGAGGAGAAAGAGAGGCAGCCAACATGCGATGAAGACACCCAACACGATGGTGACCGTCTTGAGGAGGGCGATGTACTTTTGGGACTTTCGGGCCAAGCCCTTTCTCATGCTGCTGGACAAGCCTAATCGCTGCCGTTGCGTATTGGTACGGACGATGCGGAAGACTCTGGCGTACAGGACCACGATGGCGAGGAGAACTGCACTAAAGACTGATACGCAGCACAGGATGTAGCTCTTGGCATAAAGAGGAAGCACGGTGGAGCACTGGTCCAGTCTATGGATGCAGTTCCATCCCAGGATTGGGAGGACGCCCAAAAAGGCCGCTAGAGCCCAACTCGCACAAATCAGCGCCAACATCCGCCCCCGCTTTGCACCGTGGTACGGCCTCATCGTCACCATGGTTACATGGCGTTCAATCGCAATGGCCAGCAGACTGATGACAGAGGCGGCCAGAGTGATGAAAACTCCTCCCTCCCTCAGGAACCACAGCAACGGCGTCAGCTGCAAAGTCTTCGGCCCGGACATGATGATGTTGGCCATGTAGGTAATCCCGGCCAGGAGGTCTGACAGAGTCAGGTTTCCCAGGAGGTAATACATGGGCAAGTGGAACTTCTTGTTCCTCCATATAGCCAGGAGAACCACGGCGTTCTCCAGCACGATGAGCAGACACACCACCAGGAAGGCGATGCCCTCGGGTCGGAGGCCGTCACGGTAACGGTCCCCCTGCAGCTTGCCCGTGTAGTTGTAATGTTCCATAATGACAGACTTGTCCTGATAATGCCAAAAGAACTGAAGATAGCCATAAGAGGAGAGTGTGGCGGAGGATGGCTGCATCACGGACGCAGTTGGGAAAGTCCCGGCAAGAGCAGGACTTGAAGCCTCCATAGTTTATGGTCCTTCTGCTTGGGCCGAGTGGCTATAAAGTCATTTCAGTTGACATGATTTTGGCCAGCATTATGGAAAAAGGTCCTTCAACACACTCGGGTATGAAATGATATTCATCTTTGTTTTGGTTGCTTAGCCACAAGAGGGAGCTATTGAGCCCTATTTTGTCCAGGCCACTGCAGGGGGAGAAAGGAGATACAGTATGTTGAATTGGTTAAAAAAAAAAAAAAAAGAATTCAACAAATTATGACATCAATACAATTTATTATAATACAAAAAAATGTGTAAAACGTGCTGTTATCATATTACATGACAGTCTTGCATAGAGCAGCATGCTGTGAGAAAAATACATTTTATTATTATCATGTGATTTAAATCAACTAAACCATTCCCAATCACTGTGATGTGGCGCCTTTGTGTGCCATGAGAGATCATCAGGTGTCCTTGTTGGGTGTGTTCAACATTCATGTGCCTTGGCTCAGATGAGGCTGGGAAATGCCGCTTCCAATGGTTATTATGTCATGTTGATGTCAAACCAATGTTTAGTCTCAAGTCTCAGTGTCACTTTAAGAACATGTCACTCAGTCACTCCACTCCACATCGTTTCAGACATGTGCACCCAATTTGAAAGAATGCAGCTGCACTGGCTGCGACACATCCACATCCAACTTTTATTGTATAGATGAAGTGTGTTTGAAGTAAGGCACATTGTAAATGTGCTTTAACCATCAGTGCCAAAGCACATAAGCAAACTATTATCATAAATTCGTCGCATATTTGTGCTTAAATTGTTATAAGCAGGGAAATTAAAGTCAATCAGAGGTAATTTGATCTGCATTCCTCAGGCTCCTTTGTGAGGTTGGGTGTTTTTGGGGTTTTTTTTTTTTTGCCTTCACGTCATATGTTAACATTTATTGTTTGGGGATAGTTCACACCTTTAGTGGTAATTAATTCAGTCTGCATGTTATTGGCAAGAACCCAATCGAAAGTTATTGTAAAATTGATAAGTCGTAAATACGAACAAATCATCCACTCAAATCAAATGACTAAATTACTCAATTAAGGATGTGTGCACTGAATCAGCCTTTTTTGCTGATCACAATAATATGTTCAAATAATAATTAGTAGTTTCCTTTTGAATCGCATCTAGCGCAATACTGTTTCACTAGTGAGCAGTCGACCGTGTTAAATTATTTCTCTTATTTAGTTAAAGTATTCTCCACACTGTTGATGCGAGACTACTATTCTGCATACACAACAAGTAAAAAGTAAAACTACTGTGGAAGACGTGTCATTTAAGAAATGAAGTAAACAAAGTAACCAAAAAGAATCAGTACCTTGAGAAGTGTCGCTTTAAGTTGCTTTTCAGAGGGACAGAATCCAAATGTGAGCATCCATCGACTGAGTCAAACTGACAAGCTTGCAGTGGGGTGGGAAGTAAGACCTCAGTCTAAACATGCAACAGCTCGAGGGGCTGGTCTAGCCTAAATTCATTCTCTCTCTCTCTCTCTCTCTCTCTCTCTCTCTCTCTGTCTCTCTCTCTCTCTCTCTCTCTGACCACCCCCACCCCACCCCTCTTTGCTCTCTTGGCCCTCACTATCAGATTAGGCTGCCTAAAGAACAGATAAACCACTGCAAAGCCCCTTAAAACTATTTGAACAAAGGAAGAAATAAGGAGGAATGATGCTGGCCAAGGCCAAACTATTATACGGTAATTCTATATAATTATTCATGGAAACACATGAATGTCCTTAAGGTCGTAGAAATCGCATTACACAGAAAATCCAAGCTGACTTCAGATCAGTGAGCAACTAAAGGATGAACTAGAAATCATATTGCTTTATTATTATTTTTTCCATGTTGTGTGTCGGTATTAGTTTTGGCAAAAAGGAACCAGAAATGGTTAGTTTTACGATATAGTGGTTAACTTCACTTGACACTTGTCTGACAGTTATGTTAAACAATTACTTAAAATATCCTGGGACAAATTTTTAGTTTAGAATACGGCTAGGTATCTGATGGACAGCACAGAAACTGAAACGGGCCAGCAACATGGAAAATAGTCACACATATCAAATTGGTGGTGGGCTTGGTCTTTCATGCATCATTGAAGTAAAATGCAGAAAAATACCTGTAGATCCACACGTTCAACTCAATTTATCCCGCAAAATGTTTCTTCTTCTTTGGTCTATGCCCCCAGTGCCCCACAACGCTGAGTGCAAATCCATTGAGCAAGCATTCTAAAAAAAACAACCAAAAAAAACTAATTAGCGGTGGTAACTATTGACAGGCAACACTTCTGATGTCTCAGACGCAACAGTTCAATTTGTGTGTCAAAGTTTTCATGATGTCACCACAACAAGCACAGCATTAAATCTCCAATGTGCACACATACGGAGCACAACATTGAAGTGTTAGGGGAGCAATTATGTCAATATGTTTTCCACCAAGCCATCCATTTCTATCGTGCTTTATCATGGCTGAGCTGGAGCCTATCCCAGATGAATATGGGTAAAAGGCAGGGACTCTGGACTGGTCGCCTGTCAATCAGAAGGCACATATTAACAAACGTGCACACTCACAACTGTGGACAATTTCGAATCTTCAACTAACCGAATGCAAGCGCCGGCCGGACCCAAGATTCCAACCCTGAAACTCAGGACGCAAAAGTGCTAACCGCTAGCCCACAAGTGTATTTTCTTTTTTCCGTAGTAAATCTTTGTTGGTGTTTTCCTGGCAGAACCGGTTTGGAAAAGGGAATTGGTTGGAAGCAATTCCAAAGCAAACACGGACAAAGAGCAATTGAGTTGACCTCTGTCCAAGTTAAATGTATTCCTGCCACGATTATTAACTGTAAAAAGCCCTCTTTACACATCCAGTGTGGCACATGAATGGAACTCCCATGGTCTCGTTCCCTTTGCCTCATGGTAGGATTTCATCATGCCGTAACACGCTCGCTGTACACGTTTGTGGATTGTCCCCTGCAGGGCCTGCGGAATGTTTACGAAGGCACAACAGAATGAAGCTTTTCATTTGTGGTTTCAAAGAGATTTTTGTTGCAAAGCGCCATCAATGACATACATCTTTTGAGAACACGCCGACGCGTAAAATCAAGCATTTTGTTCCGAGCTGCGCTATTTGTGTCTTTAAAAGCTACTCTCCTTTCCCACCCTCTGTGTTTTGACAGTTCGAAATCATACCCTTTATCCGGCTGCTCCTAGTAAATGCGCCATAGGGTCTAACTAATCAAACAGAAGCTTCGTGCCAGTAAACCTGTAGCCGCATTTAAGGATTACCTCTCAGATGATGAAGAATAGGAATAACCTTTCCAATATTTGTGCATTTATCGTCTGTCATTGCACCATATCTAATTATACTCCCGTGTGTGTTTTTCGTCCATGTTAAAAGAGTGACTGACGGGGTCAAGGGCCGGCCTTTTAAGCACCCGATAGTGTCAATGAGTAGGCCTGTTGACATACTTAAGTCAGTGAATCAAGAGGCTAAACAGTCACTCAGCACAAGACAAATCATGAAAAATTCAGCAGGCAGCGGCTCTTTTTATTGTCACACATACTGGAATGTCTTCTATTACTTTTGTGGAAATAAAAATAATGGAAAAGCCAGCAGATTTCTGTGCTGGATCAAGTTTGCAGTACGCAGCAGGTCCAGACAAAAGTATTTGGACGGCGAGCTGCGGCAACGACAAGCTTGTTGAGATCTCTGACAACAGGTTAAAAAAAATATACTGGGGAAAAAAAACAGTGTGTTGAATTTCCTCCGTTTTATTTTGTCAAGTGGCTGCACAAAATAAAATCCTCTGGATCCAGATACAGTGGTTCCTCTACATACGAAATTAATTGGTTTTGGAAGAAATTCGTCGAGACGCGTTTTCCATGTAAATGACCTAATTCGTTCCAAGCCCCCCCCCCCCCCCCCCCCAAAATTCAGACATAAATGTTTCGTAAAGCATAAAAATGCATCAAAATACGTAACAAATACATGTTACAATTAGATCATTGAACAATAAATGAGAGTTGTACATCATGTAAAAAACAAAGAGTAAAGAATAAAAAGTGATGCGTCCTCGTCGGGTTTTTTTTGCCCTCTTTAGCCCATGTTCTCTCTCAGAAGTGTTTTTTGCCTGGCATTTTGTAAAGAACTGATCCAAGGACATTCGCTTTTGTTGGCTTTTAACAATCCTTGTGCCTTGCAATATTCTTAGCCAATGGGATGCCAGGACGACGCTCAGTAATAACCAATAGCAGAGCAGCTATAGCTATGTTGCATTCTGCAAACTCGGAGCTGCGAGTAGCAGCCCATAGTGTGTTTTTACCATTTGTATCTTGACATTTCGTTCGTAACAGGAGGCAATATTTTCCTGTTGAGACGTTTCGTCACGAGAACATTTCGTATGAAGAGACGTACATAAGTAGAAGTACCACTGTACATTTTTTTTCAGTAGAAGAATGTTACGGCTCCGTTCAAGAAGGTCTGATGGACATATGAATGCAGTTGGCAGTATTGCAAATGTGGAATGTCCTTCAAGGATATACTTCTCCAATAAAAGAGGACACTGTTCCAAGTTAGCAGAGCCTCCAGCTCCAAAAAAAAATCTCATAAAGATAAGCATCATAGAAAATAGATGGGCAGATGAATGTTTTCATATCTGATAAATACACTTCAATTGGGAGGTTGCTTTTTCACATACTTTCCCCGCATCCATTCTTTCTTGACACCCCTCGTTGAGGCCGTTCCTTCTTTTGGAGCACACATTTTAGAATAGTTTTTGTGCCCCCCCAAATGTTGGTGGCATTCCAAACTTTTATGACCTTTATTGGCATGCTTATGCATCAAAGGCCAGTGAAGGACTTGAGGTTTCTGGACAGAACTTCCTTCCTCCAGCTCCAGTCTATGTTTTTGTAATGCTAAATGTCTCGCAGCACTCCACGCTGTCTGCATGCCATCGTGCGCTAGGAGGACGCCTGTTCGGAGGTCATTCGAGAGTAATATCCTGTCGGGGGTGATGCAGAGGCCTCACTTCAAAGCCTCAAATACATAGAAAAGGCCGTCTGACGCACCAATAGGAGTAGTCCAACAGATAAATGGAACGTAGCTAACCCCGGACAGGAAGGTCATGTTACCCTTTTTCATCTTTTTACATGTGCTGAGGAGGTTTGCTTGGGAAGAATGGAGCAAAATCAAAGCAGAAATGATGAAAAAAAAAAAGAAATGTGTTTTTTTATGCGTGGTAGTTGGCACCTGTGACGAAATGCACAATACCACCACGTAAAGAACAAGAGTGCAATCGTACAAAATTGGAGGCCCGCAGTCTACTTTTTTTTCCTCCTTCTCTCTTTATTAAACCTCATGTTTGTCTTTTTCCCACTCTACTTTAATTTACATCAACAACGGCTCTCGTATTCTTATTTTTGCCCACACGCACATTCACTCACTCACACCACTCTGACGCCGAACAAGCTGATCCTGGGTGTGGAAGTAATATTGACCTTGACGGACCAGCAATGGCTCCAACAGGAACCGTTTATAGTGCCGAGAGTGTATATTTTGACTCTGTAACCACAGCCGCCATGCGTAAGCGATTCCGGCAATGTTATAGCTTGTGTATGCAAGACATCCACTCTGGGATTAATAGTTCTGTGATATTCGTCCGAGTGTGTGGGAAGGAGTGGATGTCAGGAGGAGGTATATGAGGACCACCTACCGTGGAAAAGAGAAGATATCGTAGCCTTTGTCTGTTGTTTCTCAGACATGTCTGAAGAGGCAAAACTATAGCAGACAAAAAAAAGAAAAGAAAAAAGGAACATGGAGCCATTATGCCGACGAGAAGTATAAACAGGATTACAAATTGTAGGACACTCTTTGTAGCGATAATAGCATGAAGCCCTCCATCCATTTTCGACAATGATTGTCCTTATTCGGGTTGGGATGAGCTGGAGACGATCCCAGTTGACTTTGGCCAAGAGCTGGGGCATTCATATCACCACAGGGAGCCTTTGAAACGTCACCATTTCACCCCCCCCCCCCCCCCCCCAAAAAGTTTGGGATTTTCCATTCAACTCCATTTTCATTGTATTAAGTCGATGTTATGCTGTTCGAGTTCCCAGACTTTTCTTTGTCAATAAATTAGCTATCACCAGACAATGTACATGCAAATACCAAAATATGTGAGTTTGCTGACAGCATGGACATTTTTGTCTAATGTTGGCATTTTATGAGCAAGCAGCCTTCACTCGGACACATTATTCAGTTACATAAGTGAATGGGCATCACTCCGACATCTTTTTTTTTTTTTTTTAAGTCACGCGCGTTCAGTCATAGATATAGTCATGTAAAAGTTGAGGATGGCAACACCAAGTGGACAAAGATAATGCTAGTACTGGTATTATGGACATATATAAAGCTTTAAAACTATATATATATATATATATATATATATATATATATATATATACAGTATATATATATATATATATATATATATATAATATAAACACTTTATACCTTCAGCAAGTCAGATTTGTTTCCAGTGAGAGTAGAACTCTGCCAAGGCTGCCCTTTCGCCTTGCCCCTGATTTTGTTCATGACTATGGATAGAATTTCTAGGTGCAGCTGAGGCTTTGAATTGTTCCAGTTTGGTGGCCCGACAAATTAGTCTCTGCTTTTTGCAGATGATGTGGCTTCTTCAACAATTCTAGCTGGCCAAATGTGAAGTTGGGATGAAAATCAGCACCTCCAAATCGGAGGCCATGGTCCTCAGTTGGAAAAGGGTGGAGTGCCCACCCCAGATCCGGGTTGAGATCCTTCCCCAAGTTGAGGAGTTCAAGCATCTTGAGCTTTTTTTCATGAATGAGGGCTGAACGGCCCCCTCCCCGGTGAGGTGTTCCAGGCATGTCCTAATGCAGGCATATCTAGCTCCGGTCCTCGCGGGCCGCCGTCCTACCTGTTATCCATCGCTCCAAAATATACCAGATTCCAAGGATCAGTTCATTAGCAAGCTCTGAAGAAGCATGAGAATGACCCTCATCATTTGAATCTGATGTGTTGCAGCAGAGTCAGATGGAAAAACAGGCAAGACGGCGGCCCTTGGGGACCGAGTTTGGACACTCCTGTCCTAATGGGAGGAGGCCTGGGAAGAACCAGGACATGCTGGCTGGTCTGAGAAACAGTTTGCGAAAGAGTAGGGAGAGGAAAGTCTGGGCTTATCTGCTAAATCTGCTGCCCCCAGGGATGGATGTACCGGATATATTTGAATTATTATTATTATTATTTTTTTTACCTCATTCTACAAATAACCTGGCCCATCTATCAGTTCTAAAATGCATTTGTGGCCTTTGTCCACACAAGTTTGCCCACCCCATAACTTAAATAATTGCGTCTCTGGCGTTTCCCAGTTTATCACACTCTTCCCGCCACCCAACTCCTGGAATCTATCACCACTCAATTGATCTGTCCAAAGCACCCGATAAGACCCCATCATCAGGACAGCTGGCCCACACTAACGTCGGTGATGATAAGAAAACATTCCTCACTATTTGCACTTGTCATGACTTCATCTTTTGGTCTATTTTCCCTACCCTGCTGTCACATACATTTTCTTCATATTTACATTGAGCGTAGTGTGAACTTTCCACTATTGGATTACTGAATGATCAATCAGCCTGAAAATGGTTGGTGTGTGCGTTCACTTCATCTGTCTTCATACACACCTTGTGATTGGACTGCTCCAGATTAGCCGCAACTCCCCCGACCTGGTTAACGAGTGTAGAAAATGGAAGGACGGATGAAAATGGGTTTCCTCCCACATTCCAAAAACATGCATGTCAGGCTGATTGGACGCTCTAAATTGTCCCTAGGTGTGAGTGTGGGCGTGGATGGTTGTTCGTCTCTCTGTGTGCCCTGCGATTGGCTGGCAACTGATTCAGGGTGTCCCCAGCCTACTGCCCGGAGATGGCTGGGATAGGCTCCAGCACCCCCCGCGACCCTAGTGAGGATCAAGCGGTTCGGAAAATGGATGGATGGATGGATGAAAATGGGTGTGAAAATGAATGTTTTGGAAAACAACACGATTACTGTTCCTGTTGCCAATGTGGTTCATCCCCAGCAGCCAAACTGAAATGACACACGAATTGCCACAATGTCTATGTACTCTGAAGATAAATTAAAGATCAATAACACAACAGGTAGGATTTAAACAAACATGACTTTCCCCCATAATATATTTTCATGATTGGCGGGCCAACAAAAATTTGACCTGCGACTTATTTTAGACTCTGACCTTAAACTTGGGAAATCCCGAGCGTATGCACCGACAGTGATGGACCGTCTGTCTGTTGATGCCTTTGTTCTTGTCGTGCTTATCTAGCAAAGTCAGGCCTTGTTGACACCAAGTGCCAGTTGTCTTTACAAAGTGACATTGCGAGCTGGTGTCCTATCATATAGAACTCGACAGCTAACACAGTATCAAAGTAATCGATAACTATTTTGGATTTTAATCATTTAAATGTTTCCCGTACTGTAAAAATTGGAAAACCCAGAAAAAATTTCGACCCCACAATCTCAGATTTCTGTAGCCCTCCATGACAGCGGATTTCTCATATTTTGATTTATCAAAACAAAACATTTGCAAACATCTGCCTTCGGAAAAAAAAAAAAAGATCGGCTTTTTTGCCCATTTTCTGACATGTTACGGACCAAACCAGTAACTGAATCGTAATTTATGTTTCTACATTTTCTTTGCTGTCAATTTGAAATATTGTTGTGTTTTTTTTTAAGATGGTGATAGATATTTCAACTTTGCTTTTGAATCCAATTCGTCTATTTTTAGCAAAGGATGACGTTCCCTTTTTTCCTTTCGTGATTTTTTTTCCATCTGATAGCCTCTTATTTTGTACGGCTTTGGTGGCTTTGAGTGGACTCGAGACAAAAAGCTATGGGAGGATGTGGGAAAGGGAGTTGAGGCTATCTGTCATCTGCCTGCTGGAAGAGAGAGAAGCAATGACTCATCATTTCATCTCAATTAAGATTTTTTTTTCCTTTCAGGAAATGACCCCTAATAGCTGCAATTAGGGTGATAACAGCCAATCACACCTTCAACAAAAAGCCACCTCGCCCCCGTTTTTTTTTGTGCAAAGGTTATGCGTACGTGTGTGCATTCACATCTGGGTTGTGTGTGTTATTTCATGGAGTCCAGACAGAAGACATCCGATCGGCTTGTCGAGGTTTCTATTCTGTGCTGGAGACTGGGGTCCAGGTCAGCGAACATGCCATTGGTGATGTGGTCTATTTCTCTTGGCTTGGCTGCGTTTCAATGATGGAGCTTTTTTTTTAGGTTAGAGTGGAGTGGTGTGTGTGTGTGTGTGTGTGTGTGTGTGTGTGTGTGTGTGTGTGTGTGTGTGTGTGTGTGTGTGTGTGTGTGTGTGTGTGTGTGTGTGTGTGTGTGTGTATGCATAAAGTCTGGATTTGTTCATCCAGCACTGGCAGACAAGGGGGGCCTAACTAGATCCAGATTTCAGTTGAAATGCTTTGAGAGTGTGAAAGTGACACCAGATTCTCCGAGCCTTGGAATGGCACGTTCATTCTTGCCATGCCACCATCAAGACACCATGCCAGACTATTAAGACCCACTTAAAATCTGTACTTCAGCTGCTGAGTGCTGTAGTTCTCCCCATCTTTTTGTGTCCATTTTTTTTCTTCCTCCAAAAAAACATATGCTGCTGTGGCTGGAAACAATAAAACACATCAATATAGTAGCTTACAATTTTGTTGTTTTTCCTTCGGAACTAAGTGATGTGTATATGACGCTGTGCATAAACGATCCCACATTTATAGCTAGGTATTGTACATTGCATAAAAATAAAAATTCAGAAAGGCTGTTCCACAGAATTCTGGGAATGTCGAGAATTATAAGGGAATTAACAAGACCAAAACCGAAATAAAAAGTTTTGAATCATGTTTAAAGCTTGAATAGGCTCTCCACATTTTCTGTGCATTTTGAAAAGGAAATGGAAATATATGTGAATGCATTTGAAAACCTATTTCAGGATAGTCCTCGTACTGTACAAAGAAAAAAGAAACAATGCACCGCAAAAAACAACAAAAATGCATTTTTACTGTTTAAACTTTGTCATTTTACAGTGGCTTACGGTAACATGGGATGTGCTTGGTGCACTCAGTGCAACATGTGATGAAGTTTTGGATGAACACTTGGGCCGACTACACTACTATAATTTAATGTTGGTCGTTAGGGGGGTACTCTGAGACCCAATTCTCTAAGGAGGTGTAAAAAGTTCAGGCACCACTTATTGTCTGCTTTACCTTGATCAACCTGGAATTAATAGTGGACAAGGTTACAAATGTCTTTTTGATGATATGCAAAGAATGGTAAAATCAGCCAAAGGCACTTTTACAAATATACACAACATATTCCCTTCAGGAGGCCTGAAGGTAATCAGAGGAGATGGACACAGAAAATACATTTTAACCACACAGCAGTCATAGTGGGATGCCTTTTTTTTGGGGGGGGGGGGGGGTTTTGCCTGTACGATTGCTGCTGTGTTTCATTGTGGCCACTTGAAATTCCATCTCTCTTCCTAAAGAAAAAAAAAGACAGCAAGAATGTAAATGAATGCCAGATCTCAGCTCAGCATCCCAGATTGATTTGTAAAGCCGCACCGACGATAAGGTGCGAGTGAGGAGAAGGCCGCGAAAGCATGTTTTTTTTTCATTCCTTACTAGTGCAGTCTCTTTTGTTTTACTTACATGTCCTTTTTCTACCGTTGACCTCCACTCAACTCTTTAACACATAAACTGATTTATATTTACTGTCAAATGCTGGATTAAATGTGTTAATATATGAGCATTTGAAATTCTAGTACAGTATCATTAGCATTTTTGGATGAAAAAAACACTGGGGCTAAACAAACCAGTGAAGCCAGTAAACACATAAAAGCCATGTTTGTTTTTGTGTGTACCCAGTGGTCATCCTGTGTGACGTTGTGTTTAAAATTCAGGTCACACCTTGTTGTTCAAACTACAGTACACCATTGTCCATTGTAAATCTTGGATGTACGCTAAGCTAGCTGTCACTGGCTTCCAGTTTCATTTAAGAATGTTCAGCATTTTTCTTGTCTCTGTGTACGTTTCCATAACATCGGCCCAATAAAAACTCGAAAGCGTTTTGTTGTCTCTGGGAAAATGTAATGCATAGCGACATTGCCAAAAACAAACCTCATTAGCACGGACTTGAAACAATAACCCACAACGCTAATGTAAAACGCATGCCTCACCAACAGTTGGTAATGCTGAAAAGAATGAACATTTCCGTTTCCAAAACGCCACTGTTTTACAAAGGAATGACCAAGTTGCTTTCATCCAAATTTATCCTAAAAAAAATTCCCCAGGATGAGCAAAAAAAAAAAAAAAATTTAAAAAATGATAACAATTCCTACAAAAATATAGTGTCAAAGGGCCAACTTAGATATAGACTCAGAAGATGTCAGTCGAGTTGCTGACAACCAGATTCCCTCTGCGTGATTGTTAAGTGGACGTCCTAACGCACACACATTGACATACAATTCCTGGAGGCAGAAAAGCATTACAAGGTCAAGAAGACTACCACGTGGCCTACATCCGAGCCGTGTTCGTGCATTTGCTTGTCTGCCATCTGATCTGTTAGTCTCCGCAGCGTCAGTGTTTATGGCTCCTTTCCTTTTCAAGTTTATTATGGGGACACCCAATAAATATCGTTGCCTTGCAAAACAAAAGCATGTGATAAATAACTGAGTGTAATAATTTTTGATTTATTCAGCATTATAACGCAAACTAATGATTTTTTTGGGGCGGAGGGGGGGTCTGTTTGCTTAGAAAGACACAAAGGGCTACATTTTTCGTAGATTGGTGCACATGCGCTCGGTGTAAAAATTGGTGCATCTTCATTTTTGTGTCGGGGCAAGTCTAGTTTATCATGTTTGGGAATTTGGCTGACCTCATTCGCAGCGATAGGGATTCTGGCGGACTGAGAGCATTTGCTATAACACCGAGCACACGTGACGATTTGGTGATAGAAAGTAGACTACAATTTAGACCAGCTAAAAGCAGGTCTAAGTTGTGGTGCATGTTGCATAATGGGATTTCGGTGGATTTGATCAAGGCACAGGCAGGCAGATTCTGAGCTCCGTTGAGATGTGTGCTGCAGGTATTTCATACATGAATTTGACAACAGTGGCCATCAATTCCTCTGAATCGTTGTAGAAAAAAAGAGTTTTGTGTGTGTGTGTGTGTGTGTGTGTGTGTGTGTGTGGTGGCAAGGTGGATCTTTACGAATGGACATATGTTGGGGTAAAATATGGTCTCCAAGTGCCCATTTCAAAATGGAAAATGGCCAACTTTAGCCCCAAGTGGAGATCTTCCTGCCGTTCCTTGATAATGTACTTTGCGCGCATTGACCTCCTGCATCGACATGCCGTGTAGACTGAGAGCCTCCCTACGCTGAATTTAAAGGTAATGAGAGGAACTGGTGGCAAACAAGTCGGCTGTGTTCCTTCCCACTATGGCGCAAACACCCCTTTCTAGTTGCGCCTATTGATCAAAATACCAAAAGAAAGAAAATTCCACCAATGTCAGACTGAGCTTTGTGCTAAAAAGAGGCACAAAAAGAAGGCCTCAACACTTCTATTCATACAAATCAGCCTCTGCAAACAATTCAGTCGATCAGTGGGAGTTTTGCATTTTTAAGCTTGATGTTCTTCCGTATTTCGGAAGAACATCAAGAACACCGTTCGCTCCATTACGATATTAGCTCTCTCTCTCTCTCTCTCTCTCTCTCTCTCACACATACACACCACGCAATCGAGCAGCTGCGTCCAGTTTATCTGTGCAGCATGGATCAAGTAAATGGAGTAACACGAGCGCACATGCAGATACAAACCAGCTGGTCTTTCACCTTCTACAAACTGTGTATGTTCCACAATGCAAAGCAAATTTTGATTTGCACATCAAATTTCCCCGACTTCCAGTCTGAGTGATTGCACTACCAGTGATTACATTGCCCGAACATATTGACAGGTTAAGACATGCAACATGCACATTCCTCCAAAGGCGTATTTGACTTCTCAATTTTCCAACATTCTTTCCTTTTGCTTGAGTAGATCAGAAATCATTTCAAAAACTATCAGGGCCACACTGAATAACAAAACCAATTTGCGACTTTTTTTTTCGTCTACTGATGAGGAGGGGAAAAAAAATTAGTGAACAGCATAAATTCTATGTGGCGCACTGAGTAAATCTTGCCGGAGCGATGGTGGGACTCAGGGTTGGTAACTTCCCAGACCAGTGCAGGTCGGGAGACCTAAGAGGGAGGGCCACGCCACTGTGGGAGTGGTCACAGCCGACTTCAGGGAACCACCCCCGCCCGCCCCTAAACATTCTTGTGCCCACTCACAGTTATGGTGCACACTTGGATGAGTTAAAAAAATAAATGATAGTTGTAATAATAATAACAATAATCATCATTTTTACTATTATTATTATGTATTGAGTGCAGTGATTTCTACAATAGTTCAGAGAATTTGATGCCCGCTATTCACATATTCATAAAGGATATGTGTTGCACTTTTGTCTTGTATTGTGACTCTTATATTATGACTTCATTCTTGTAAAATTATAACTTTCTCATCACATCTAGACGTAACATTAATAAAATATCAATGTTTTTCTTGTTGTTTTACATTTTTCCCCAGAGTATTACAACTTATAACTCATACAATTTAGATTTCTTTTCATTCAACAACCTTTTTATTGCAGTGAAATTCTGACTTCTATCACATCTTTCCTGTAGTGCTTGAACTTTATTCCCATATTTGACTTTAGCATCATACATTTAAATAGCTGTACTTAAAATTTATTTTATATCTGTTGTCAACAAAAAATGCAAATGTGTGGTTGCAATATCCTAACTTTCAGTCTCATAACATCTGACTTTTTTCCTCATAATATTGCGACTGTTCTTGCAAAATTACACCAAAAGTTAATGACTTATGTTAATGACCTAATTTCTCCCCCAGTTTGGCAGAAATGGTATCTTTAAGCTCTGATCATACCGTTTGTAATTTATTGCGATCCACAAGTGCTGGAGAGTTCACATTACTTGGACTTATCTGTCCCAACCAATAAATCTCACAGTTGTTCTTTTTCTTCCGCCTTCAGCAGTGAAATGCAGCTGCGAGCGAAGATGTCGTCTGAACTCAACTGAGACGCCTCCAATCAAGCAAGTTGCCGCCCGGAGGCTTGCTAGGGTTAACAAAACATACCGACACTGATGAGATCACACGTCATTCCCACAAACCCTTTGCCAGGTCCGCCATAAGGCGCTGGAAATCACAGAGCTTTAGTAAATAGGCTATGGTGGTTCTACCCACAAACCCCCACCATACTCTTCCAGTTCAATACATTCCAATTTTATAAGCGCTTGTTTTGCGTGCGATTCACTTTTCAGACATTTATCAAATGCAGAGACACTCGCAGCTCACCCACGCAGACGCTGCTGTTGGCCACACCCCACACCCAGACACCCACACGCAGACGCAGACTGACTCACACGCAGAATCGGTGACATCACAGCCCACCTCATCCCACAGGTCACGCCTTTGAGAGACATGTATACAGGTACAGGTAGGTATCATGATTGCGGTCCGTTCCTTGTCGGCGACAGCCAATCGATGTCGAGAACGCAGATATGATGTAACACACAGGCGCCGCACGAGCAGACATGCAGCCAGCAAAACAACAGACACACCCACACACACTGTATGGTAATTGATGAAATGGAATTAATATGGGACAATGTCATTGCGGTCTGTGGGACTGAAAGCTATGCATTGTTTTTATTTTTATTTTATTTCCTTTTTGGGTGCATGTCTGCTTGTGTGGCACCTGGATGTAACGTAGTCCCGGGACGTGTGTTCTCGACGCCAATTGGTTGTCGCGATGCCTCGTACGGATTGCGGCAGCCTGAAATAATGACGGCATGATGATGACGGGATGATGTACCCACCACTGGCATTTTGTAAACATTTTCTCTTCAGCTATGTTTACAGTGCCTTTTGATGAGTTTAAGTGTTTAGAAAGGCTGCGACGTGATCGAACTATTTTTTAAAATTGTCTGTAAATCACAGACTTCCACCTATTGCAGGTGGGTCGGGAAAGTATGAGTGTATTATTAAAAACAACTGCTTTTATGTATTTTATGTTTGCCTCCATTGTTGCTTTGTTTTTCAATCCCACGGTTACATTGCAGGATTGTGAGTATTAGTTCAGTGTTTTTTTTGTGGATCCTTTTCTACAAGAAGGACTATTTAATCTTTCCACAAGACTAACAGACTTCCTTGTTTACGGGAAGCTCCATTATATGTGTGACTGAGCTGCGAATTGCTACCAAATGAGTCCCGATAGGGCACCTACTGGCATAACCGCCGAGGTTTACCCTCGGCTATTTAATTGTTTGCAAACACCGTCGCCGCTGTGGTGCACGTCTTGCATGTTTCACATCGACCAGACAGCAGCGGAGGAATTTTTACATGTGGCAGAGAGCCTGAAATGAACCATTGGCCGTGGCTTTCACAAGCTTCCTGATGTCCCCCTGACTGTCCCACTGGGGCATGTCATCCAGGACCTTTCCCCTCTTTAAAAGGCGGCCTTGCCAGAAGCAATTTGGATGGATGTAATTGGGGAAGGTTTTTGGACAAGGAGAAAAGAGCGAGGGAAGAAGGCAGACAGCTGCACACAGACTAAAAGAAGAGTTTGACGAGTGCTCAGTGGGAGCTCCATGACAGTTGAATGTTGTTTAACGAACGTGCTGAATTCCTATTTAACAACGTAGCATTTAAAACAACAGGCTATATTGTGGCTATGGCGGCTTCGTAAAGCGACCACAAATTAAACAAAATAAAATTGAAACACAGAATTTTTTTTTTCCAGTGTATTGTGGAAACTGTTTCCATAGATTTTGCACAATACTCCGGACAAGCAATCACAGGCTTACACAAAACTAGAAGTGCAATGGTTAATCGATTATCGAATTAATCCATAATTATTTTTGATCATCCATTCATCGCTTACTATTTTTTATTTATTTTTTACTGTAAAATTGTCCAAATGCTTGCAAGTTCGCCGTCTCAACAGTAAACATTATCCGATCTGTGTCGCACTCCATGAAAGCAGACTGACTGATTGTCTTTGTGTTGAATCAAAATAAAACATTTGCTTTTACTATTTTTGAATAAAGGGCTGGAATGTTTTTTTCAAACAGATTCATCAATTAATTGACAAAACAATCGACAAATCAATGGCTTATTAATATAATGACTTCAAGATGGCGCCGCGAGAATGGCTGCCTTGACAGCAGCTCCTCTACTTTTTGTTCTACTTTCTTCCTTTCATAACTTTGCTGCTTTAAATTGGGAATTTCTCCATTGTGAGACAAATAGAGGTTTTCTTCTCATCTTATAACAGCCCTACGGGCAACCAAGCTTCCTTGGCAGAGGTAATGAACATATCGAGGGGCCACTTTGGAAGAGAAGTGGAGAATATAAGCAAAAGATCTCCTGTGGGATTCTGTTGTTAAGAAAAGCTTCTCAGAACCTCTAAAGGTATGTGTTTGACGTTTTGACACTGATCGGTCCAATTTGCTTCAGTTGATTCAGTCTGAATGCGTTCAAGTCATTCAATGGGTTTTCATCTCACGTTCTCGCCGCTGTGCCCTTTTCTGGCATATTTAAAGCACTTCCGAAAGAGGACTGACTCCCTCCCTTGTAGATGTTTAGAGTGCAGAGATAAAGATTCTGTCATTCATCACACTTTCATCTTGTGTCTTTTTTTTTTCTTCTCCCAACTGTCCTCACTCTCTAAATCCCATCTCCCGCCTTTGACTCCCTTTGTGGAGTCGAGATGCAAAACATCTGCTCTCGCGCATCAGCTGCCGCCTTTTGGACAGGAAAGCATGAAATCCCGTGAAAGCAGAGGCGGCGTATGTTTGGGAACAATGTGTTTAATGGCTTTGGAAAGACATACACAGTCAGAAGGTTTAGGAGCGTGAGGCGCGGCTATAAATCAGCCGGCATTTGCAGTTGGTTCGGTATCTGCGTGTTGTCGATGCTTATTAGCACAAGGGGGCCAACTTGCTTTCATTGAGTCGGAATTGAGCGGGATGCGTTTGCCAAATGACATTTTCAGCTGAAGGGCACGTTCCTCATCACGACCGTGTCTTTGTTTATTGACGCTGCTCCTTCCGCACTTTCTTTCTCACTTTTCGTGACCTCTCCATTCCATCGTCGAATCTCGTTTTGCTTTCTTTTAGCCCTTTTTCTCCCTTCATATTTTCCAGTTCATTCTTTTATAGGCATGGAAAAATAGGCTTCAAACTGCTTTCAGCGGTTTAACAAGTCAACTTGTGATGCTTTTTTTCCGTCACACGCAAACATTTACTCACGAAACGTCACTTTCCGGTGAAATTGGAAATGAACCCAACGGGCACCGTAGCATACCGGCGAACTGAATTTGACCTCTAAAATTTCAAAGGTGCATGAGCAACTGTTCAATGTTTCAGTATTTTTGCTCAACTTGCTGGACTGCAACATTCTCAAAAGGTCTCTAATACATTTAAGGACCAATAAATGTCCCGATTCAATTACAAATGTTATGATTTTGTTTTGATTACATGAGGTTTTGTTCCCTCATGTGCCCTTTTTGTCTCCACCTGTTGTCGTCATCCGGGTCCCTTGTGTTGAACCAATCAGCACCCTCAACCCTTTTGTGTCTTGTCCTGGTGTTACTCGTTGTCTCGTCACTTTGCCCTGTATTTAGTTTCCTGGCTTCTGTCAGTCTTTGCTAGGTCGTTGTGTGTCTGTGTGCTGCTGTCATTGGGGGTTTTTTTTTTGTTTTGTTTTTACTTTGGTTACTTTTGGTTTTCAGGACTTTGTTTGTGTTTTTGATTTAGTTATTCCAGTGTACCCCTGCAATTTTTTATTTTTATTTTTTTGTTAATCCATTTTGTTCAGCCCACCCTGCTCCTCCTGCCTCCCTGCTTTTTGGGGTCCTCTACCACACTCATGACAGTGAGTTTACACAACAACGACTTCTGATACTTTACGCATTACCGAAACAACAACAACAAAAAGTGGACTAAAAATTCATTCGCTCCTTTGCACACTGTGCCTGCGCCATGCATGCGCACTATCCGCTTACTCTTCCCTTCTATCCGTAATCATATTCTTTTAATACGTTCAGCATACTGTATTTTTGGAGTGAGAATTGGATTCATCGGAACTGACTGGCCGCCTTCCAATCAGAAGTCAGCTGGGATAGGCTCCAGCTCACCTCTGTGATAACAAGGACAAGTGCTCGAGACGATGAATGGAATTTGATTGATGGGCAGGGCGTGTCTCTTCTTGTCCCAGTAAATGTAGACTTTGCTGGAGAAACTTTGATCAAATTCATCATGTTGAGCGACACAGATGGGAAAAGCAGTCCCGTGCTCTGACATCGATGATGACATGGGCGATAACATGGATGAATGGATATGATGTATGTCTTCCAGTGTCGAGAAACTTCTTTGAGATTTTGAAAAGTTTGGTTGGATGGGGGTCGTAGTGTCGTAAATGAAAGTCCCCCCACCCCTCCCCCAATAAATTTCTAGTTTGAAAAAAAATGCTCTTGTAAATGACACCATGACTAAAAATAAATAAATAAATAAACCATCCTGAAAAATGTTTCTTCTTCATAATGACCTACAAAAATGTAATATGCATGGCTGGCTAGTAATTGGTGATACTGTACATTCATCGCTTTCACCAAATAAATCTAAATTGCATGGCATCGTATTATCTGAAAGTATATTTGAAATACTATTTGTGCTTATATGTGGGTTTCAATTTTGACAAAGCTATATCGAAAAAAACCCCCATGGAAATCCCTCGTAAGATTCGAATTTTGCTAGAGAGGTGACACCACCATTTTTATTGTGACGTACCGGCACATGCAGCCACTGAACACTTCATTTTTCTTTAATTTTCAGACTGGTTTTAAATGTTATTCAGCAATTATATGTGTGTACTTCTCAAGCATTTTCGACATCGTATCGGTTGTGGCCTACTCAGACTTCCAGCCCTTGTCAGGAAATAACGTTCCCCTTTGAGACCAAACGTTGTTTTTGCTTTCAGGCTCCAAAAATCATTATTGTGTTGTAAATAAAAATCCCTAAATACACCATTTCTGTCCATTTTCACTAGAATCCATCATTCCGGTCATCTAAATGTATTTAGACTGTCTTACTCTTGTAAGTCAGCGAACCGTTAAAGCTCACATTCACACCTTCATTGGGAAGGAGCCCACGCTGCCAGTATGGAAGTCAAGTGAAGTTAAATTAATCACGACGACACCATCAATGAGTCACATGAATAGCGTCTCGTAAAGCAACCCTGCTCAAATGGAGGTACAGCGTTGCTTTATTCAGATCTACGGCCTTGAGAACAGTTTAGTTACACGATATTATAACCACATAATTCTTCTGGTCGTCCGACGTTTTCTCTTTGTTGACGATCGCTGGAAAACGAGCCAAAATCAGCAGAGAACACACAAAAAGAAACTTTAGGAGCTGGAGCTAGAAAAATCGATGAAAGGAATCTTGCATCTCATTTATCTTGAATGAGAAGGACAAATAATATTTTAGGAGAGGGTCAGACTTTTCCTCACCCACTGTTTCCCGGTATGAGAGGTTGTCATGTCATACATATCTGAGAATTAGAGATGAAGGATATCCCTTCCTCAAAAGGTCCTTTATACTCAAATGCTGCACTGGGTTGCCGTTATTAAAAGTAAAAAAATACTATTTTGCCTTTTCCTTTGGCCTTTTTTCTCAGACATTTTTCTCAAAAGACGATTGTAGGTGAAGAATATCCACCGGTCGGCTGAAGTAAGCAATGTGTCCCAGTACTTCTTTGAGAGTTTCAGTGTCCATGACAGTCGGAGATGAGGGAGCAAAAGAGTTTGTTCTGAGGAGTGACATTTAAGGCTCTGGCCGGTTTTTATTTTGGCAGTGTCGGGTTCCATGAGCTGCTTTTGTTAAATCCCCGTTGACTTGCTCGAACTCTTAGCTGGAGCTAGATAGCTGCCAACTGGCTAGCTGCCATATGCTTGTCACTTGGGATCAAAAAAGCAGTATTCAGTGTGTTGTGCTTTAACGTTCTAGATTACATTAGTATTCAGGGTCAGAGTGGGACTCGTTTTCGGCCCTGGAGTTTCAGAGGTCAGACCTGCAACCCACTTTCATTCACATTTTAATGAAGAGAGAATTTGACACTTATTATCGTGTCAATGTAAAATAGATTACCATCAGTGTTTATTTCAAGAAGCATGAGAACACAAATCGTTAAAATGGGCGAAAGTACAAAAAAAGGGCTCAATCGACAAGTACGCATAACATGCAATCTGACGTTTTACATTTAACAAGGTACATTTGCTCTCTTGTTTTGCTGCCGTTACAAGTAACACTTGTGACTGTGTTATGCCTCTTTATTTTTGTACCGACATGGGACAATGTACTTACACAACAATCGTTATTGTTTCGGGTCATGTTTTACATTTTTGCTACGTTTGATGTGACATTATTGTGACATTATGAGACCCTTGGTGATAGCCTGAGTAACAAAGGGAGGCAGCCAGCACTCGATATGCCAAAGTCTGTTGACACCGTGACTGTTCTATTGGAAGTATTATGAATGTTTGATATCAAGTGTGAGGCGGCAAAGATTTTGACCCGTTAGCACGTCCACTTCACAGTGCAGAGGTGCAAGGTTCGCTTCTGGCTCCAGCCTCCCTGTGTGGAGTTTGCATGTTCTCTCCGTGCCTGTGTGGCTTTTCTCCGGGTACTCTGGTTTCATCCCACATTCCGAAAACATGCATGGCAGGTTAATGGAACACTCTAAATTGTCCCTATGTGTGAGTATGAGCATGCATGGTTCGTCTACGTGTGCTCTGCGATTGACTGGCGACCAGTTCAGGGTGTACCCCTCCAATAGCCAGTTGACGGCTGGGATAGGCTCCAGCACGCCCGCGACCCTCGTGAGGATAAACGGATTAGAAAATGGATGGATTGATATGTCAAGTTTCACCAACACTAGCACCGGGTAGTCCCCAAGGACATCATAAGTAGCACTTGAGCCTGTTCTTTTAAAAAAAAAAAAGGGTTTTAATGAATAAATAAAATCCTCACCAGTGATAGTACATTGTCATTTGCAAGTAATGTAGAAATGACCATTTGAAAATGTAGACGTGCAGTTATTGCTAGGAATAGTGTTGTATACTCACACTATAAATAATGAGTTAATAACATCATGAAAGGCAATTTGAGCAAACTGGTAGCCCTTCACATTCAACGGTAGCCAAGAAGTGTCTCTCACTGTAAAAAAAGGTTGGTGACCCCTGCTCTATCGTTGCTGATTTCAGAACAGATTTGAGGGCTGTAAGGATATAATCAGTGTTCTGGAGTAGTGGCCCAAACTATGAATATTGCAGTCCGGCCCAGCGGGGTTTACCAGGAAGTACAGATTACTCAATCCGGGCCTCTTAGTATTTGATTTTATACTTGTTTGGCAGTGAATGTTGAAAAGAAATTTATGAGGTACAGTATCAGCGACGCAGCATTTATCAGCCCCTCCCCCACGCCCCTCCTCGTCATTCATTATTAGAGAGTGTTTAAAGAATTTTTACAGTTTTGTTCTGATTATATGATGACAATAAACGGTGTTTACTCTGACTAAAAAAGGGGGCTCTGGCTCAGGCTTTCCTGTGAGAAGTTTGCATGTCGTCGCATGCTCGTGTAGGTGTTCACGCCAAGAACATGCAAATTAGGTTCAATGAAGACGCTACATTGTCCAAACGTGTGATTCTGAGTGGGAATGCTTGTTTGTCTGTATGCGTGGGTATCATGATTCTTGCCCAAAGTCAGCTGGAATAGGTTGCCTCTCATCCACGATTGCACTACACACGGCACCCCAACAGCATGTGAAAGACCAATTCAGGGAATAATGTCCAGTCCGTATTTGTTCATTTATCCAGCTGAGTTGCTTATTGTTACCGCTTCTTGTTCTTCGGTACGTGATTTACCCATATCTCATAAGTGGGGTTTGAAAAGGGTTGTGGTTGAACCTTCATGTTCCTACAGGAAACGGCAATGTTTTTTTTTTTGTTGTTTCCTACCTTTGGCCCACTTACAAGCATGCATATTTGCATAAATTGAGCATTTTGCCCCAGGCCACAGAGGTAATATTCCCAGGAAGCGAGGTATCTGTTCAGCTCTGACCTTTAGCTCTAATGCTGATTCCTGCAAGTTTGCTTTCATTCTTGCCTACCCCCCCACTTGTCCGACGCAAACACTTTCCCCTCTCGGCGTACTCACACTCACGCTGTGGAAGTGGCGGTCAGATTTTCTTATTTTCACATGTGACCAGTTGTTTTGCTCCATGGCCCGCCGCCTCGTCTCTGAAGAAGCCCATTAACCTCAATTTACACGATGAATTCAGAATGCGTGAAGTGTTGGCACGTTGGTGCGCTCCTGCCAAAGCCATGTAACTGAGCTAATAGCAGCTGTTTAAGCCGCTTCTCAGAACAACATTCACATGTTCCATGAGGAGCCAGTGGTGGATTGACCGGCTCCAGATGTGTGGCGTGGCAATGGAAAAGCCTCACAGGATACGACGGTAGAGATGAGGAGATGCGTTTTGTGGCTCGGGAGAAGTATGAGTGTCTTCTCTGGTGCTTTCAAAGACCTGAAGAGGAATTTCTTTTTGCATCTGCTCTAATCAGACACCTCTTCATGGCCAAATCCTCAAGGGTAATGTTCGACAATGTGTTTCCAAATGGGAAACACTTGGCTGATGATGATATGGGTGTGACTGTAGTGGGCAATGCATTACATTTGGGAAGGACGGATGTAAACAGCTTGTAACGGTCGAGGACCGGACATGCTTTTGTCTCGGATGAATTAATCTGTGTTGGCAAACGTGAATATGTCCATTATTTGTGCAGCAAAATTTGCCTGGCAAATAAAAAATTGCTCATAGGAGCGTTTGTCAACGCAGCTGTGTTCTCCGTAGAAAAAAAGCTACTGTCATTGCTGCTGAGTTGCTTTCTGCTTCAGAGGAAGCTCATGCGCATCAAGCTTGTCAGATTCTTGAACTCCTCACCGTTTCCAATTCCCAACACATTTTGTTGATGTGGTTGGAGCTTTATTGAGTTGTATTTTATGTATGTCTGCACAATAGTTCCCGACCTCGCCATGCGTTGTCTTCAGCGCTTGTCCCCATTGGGGTCGCAGTGAGCTGGCGCCTATGCAAGCTGACTTTGAACGAGAGGTGGTGTACATCCTGGACTGGACGTCTGCCAATTAGAGAGCACATATAGACAACCATTCATTCATTCATTCATTTTCCGATCCGCTTATCCTCACAAGGTTCGCGGGGGGTGCTGGCACCTATCCCAGCTGTCTTCGGGCAATAGGCGAGGGACACCCCAAACCGGTTGCCAGCCAATCACAGGGCACACAGAGACAAACAACCATCCACACACACACTCACATCTAGGGACAATTTTGAGGGTTCAATCAGCCTGCCATGCATGTTTTTAGAATGTGGGAGGAAACCGGAGTCCCCGGAGAAAACCCTCGCAGGCCTAAGGAGAACCTGCAAACTCCACACAGGGAGGCCGGAGCTGGAATTGAACCCGGTACTTCTGCACTGTGAGGTCGACGCGCTAACCACTGGCCCACCGGGCCGCCCTATAGACAACCAGTCACGCTTATTTCGTGTCATTTCATTTATTTTTTAATTTCATTCAAAAGAAAAGAAATGAAAGTGGGCAGAAAGAAGTAAAATAATAACAATAATATCTACCCCTGCGCAGGTGATTGGGGGCCTCTGACAGGACTTGTTGATTGCATGCCTAAGGCTTTAATAACCATATGTTGCCATTGTGAGGTTAAAAGTGTTTTCATTGTCAACCCAAGAGCTTCAGTTTATTATCCACACGAGGTTATACTGCTATGTAGTCTACATCCATTTTACCAAACTCATGCTACAGATTAAGAAACAGATATGACTCATATAGAACATTCTTAATATTTGTGTTTACTTTACATTCTGTATGCAAGTGGGAAAATGAACACCATAACCGCCATTTAGATTCAATGGAAAGTCACTGTTCTGTCCAAGAAAGCCCCTAAAAATGTTGAATAAGTATTTTCTGATCTGACAGTGAGATTGTTCTATCGACTGCCAATCCCGAGGTTTCTCCTCAGTCAGGCGATGCGGTTTCTTCAGAACCATCATGTCATCTGGGCTTGGTTAATGCTAGTGATGTTCTCCTGTGGTATTCCTGAACGTGGCTCTGATCTCTGTGAAGAGCTGCCCCATATGGAGTTTACCCAATAATGAAATCAGAGTTTAATTCGAACAAAGTGGTAGTCGCATAATACTAAATCATTTAAAGTGATACTGAGCATTTTTGTATATACCATGAAGTCATCCGGTTGTCTTCTTGCGTAAAGTACATAAGAACTAAATTGGACGCTTCATACAAACATTTAGATCACACAAGAGAAACAGAATGGGCGTACCGCATTCTGCCGTCACCTGTTTTGTGTCCCATGACGTCTTATGTTCCAGCGCATGCTTTGAACTGAATCGTCGACCAATCAGACTCCGACTCTTTCTTAGCTGGAAAGTAAACACAGTAAACCACAGTCGGCTAATGCTTCAAAAGCAACAAAAAACTTCGTGCGGCCCAGAGAAACTTTAGATGAGGTTTTGGCAGCCCCGAACTGCACTCTCTAAAAAAACAGTGCAATTGTGTTTGTTAAAGATAATGGAATGATGATGTATTCTTCACTTCAATGTTTTTACCTGTACATTTATTGATCTGGAAATTCTACAATTACATAAAGGTCAACGTTTCAAAGTAAAAGGACTAGTTTGCATTGTAACTTTCCCAATGTAAAATGATGGTAAATTGTACTGTCAGAAAACAGTATTCTTGACATAACATACAGTAACAGTGTAGACAGCGCTGTTACCCGACTTGAACTCCCTGGAGCGGTTCTTTTCACTCCCTCCTCAATGTGAAGGCAGGGAGTCAGTGGGAGGTGACGCAGGTCATTAATGACCTTTTGGCAGCGTCCGAAATTAAGCAAGCAGAACGACACGATAATGGTGTCACAGGATACTCGGTTTACATAAAACGGCACTCTAAAATAATCCAAATGTGTTTGGTGATGATGATGTCACAAGGTTCACGTTGAGTGTAACACACGGATGGACTGGACAAGCGTGAGCTATGTCTGCGAATGAACCTTTTCGCACCGACACGAGTGACAAAGGGAAGGATTCTGCTCTGTGTGACATGCCACTAAATCTTTTCACTGACAGCGTTAAAGGACTTTTGACACCTTGGTAGTCCATCAAACTGAATTACTGCTGTTGTATGCCCTGTTAGCCACCCTTGACGAACAACATTCCTGTGGTTCAAAGTTTTTGCGCGAGAGGTCAGTTAGACCAAAATGATCAAATAATCTTCCTGCATTCAACGAAAGCCCAGAGGAGGGCCATGAATTTTATTACACTTGCAGAAGGCCAAGCCAACATGCTAACCTCAACTTCGTTCATATGGAAGCATGTAACTGCCAATGTGGAGTAAGCATTTTTGACTGGCAAATTAGAACATATTTTCAAATATGTTTGAATGTACCTGTAGGCTAAATACAAACAACTCGTCAGTTTTCCTATAATGCACTGTTGCATTATGGGAAAACTGCAGAGTTGTTCGTATCTGCAGTTTTCCCATAATGCAATGTTGCATCATGGGAAAACTGCAGAGTGATTAATTATGTCCGTTTGGCATTTTTTTTCCCATACTGACATGGAGTATTGACTTGCGCCTGCGCAAAACCAAAACAAAAGAAACACTGGGACAATCACAGAGTGTCGTCATAGATTGTGATTGCGGCAAGCTAGCATTCTGTAGTTAGCGAGTCACGCTACTCGGCATCAACAAACTCTAGTGTTTGGTTCTCCTCCACGACAACTGGAACCATTACTGGCCACCACAATGACGCAAGACCTCTGCTCATTAAATATTGCCTTCATCCAGTGTAATTTAAGGAAAAAAGACTTCCACCATGCCTTTCTGGCTCTTTTTCGAGGAGATCATTCTTTGTGGTTTTGGGGTTAGAGATTGCTAGCTAGGCGTCAGGGCCCGCACTTTTGGCTCGCCCAGCCCATTTTCCCCCGTTTTCTCATTCTACTCCCACTCTTCCTCCTTCACTTCCTTTGTCAGGAAGCAGTGTTCATGCTTGTTTTAGCAGAAGCTTTGCCAACGCGGTTGCTGAAGGTTACCGAATGAAGGTTAAATACGCTAAGCCAAGATAGATGGGCCCCAACACAGCTGTACCCCTGGAGGGAACCTACCCATGCAGTTTGAGGAGAGAGTGTGGTTTGTGGGTGCAGTCCGCTACAAGACCAGTTTACCTCACACACATAGAACCCACTGAACTGAACACAAAGAGTCGCCACACCACATCAATGCAAGTGCACCGGCACTGTCAATTTCCGAACATGTCATGACTCGGCATGAATGGTCGAGAAAGTTGTTGTACCTTTAACATGAAATAGACAAGCAGATAGTTCATGAAAGAAGCTCTGCGTGACAGATAAGGAACAAACATACTGTTGAAAGAGAACATTTATGACCACTCAGTACGTGTGTGGGAGAGCCGTTAGAGAAGGCCTTTGTTGATAACAGACATGGATGATGCTTTCAAATTATAGACGGGACCAAAGAGATAGAGTCGCAGGATCGAGAGAAGCTCTATTGTGTGAACACTGCATGTTGACGGGGTTTTCCAGCAAACGCCTTTCAGACGTGAATCATAGATGCATGAAACAGTCGCTGGGAATGGGAGTTGGAGAGAGAACAAGACAAAGTTTCTGTGGTTGGCTATGAATCATTAAGAGGAGGAATTTCTCACTCTTTGTTGTAAATGTAAAAACACACAGGAGGAACCTGCTGTGAGCGCAACTGTTTTGTGTATTCTGCCAGAACTGCTATGGGTTTTAACCCTAACTTCTGCCCTCGAACTAATTTTATTTGGCCCACAAAAGCTTGTGACAAATTTTCTTGACACTTGTTCGAATCTAGTTATATCATAAAGATCATAAGAACCAAATGCAGTGGCAATTCTGTAATATGGTAGGTCAATTACTGTATTTGAGTCGCCACACAAACTTTTAGGTAAGGGACAAGAACACAGTAACTGCGTCAGTTGCGAGTATTTAATGGCAACATAAAATTATTTTAAATGAATTAAATAAGGTGGCCCGGTGAGCCAGTGGTTAGCACGTCGGCTTCACAGTGCAGAGGTACCGGGTTCGATTCCAGCTCCGGCCTCCCTGTGTGGAGTTTGCATGTTCTCCCCGGGCCTGCGTGGGTTTTCTCCGGGTGCTCCGGTTTCCTCCCACATTCCAAAAACATGCATGGCAGGCTGATTGGACGCTCTAAATTGTCCCTAGGTGTGAGTGCCCTGCGATTGGCTGGCAACTGATTCAGGGTGTCTGGAGACGGCTGGGATAGGCTCCAGCACCCCCTGCGACCCTAGTGAGGATCAAGCGGTTCGGAAAATGGATGGATGGATGAATTAAATAAGAAACATTAACTGTAGGTGGCCCAGTGTTGTTCATCTGTGTGTGCCCTGCGATTGGCTGGCAACCGGTTTGGGGTGTCTCCCACCTACTGCCGTTGCAATTTGTGTGTCTGCACATGAGAGCTGTTTCATGTGTTTAATCTGTGTTAACATAATGATACTGGGTTATGTGTCACTTGAAATGTGCATTGAAAGTGACAAATTTGACATGTATAGGTCTTGACTCAACTTCATGAAAAACATACTCAAACGTAGATAAACCTACATACACAAATCGAGCAACTAAACACGGAGTCGGACGGCTTTGATTGGCAGCCTGTCACCACCCCGCACAGTAGTCTGTCACATTGAATACTTGCAAAGCAAGAAAAGGTCAGGATGGAAGTTGTAACAGTGCAGAGCGGCAAAAAGTCAGGAAACAAGAAACATGATTCACCGTGCTCCAGGAAAACTTTCTGTGTGTGCGGGCGGGAAACACCCTGAACTGGTTGCCAGCCCATCGCAGGGCACACAAAGACAATCATCCGCGCTCACAATCACACCGAGGGACAATATAAAGCATTGAATCAACCAACAATACGTGTTTTCGGAATGTGGGAGGAAGTCGAAGTACTCGTGGAAAACCGAAGCAGACACAGGCAGAACATGCAAATTCGACACGGGAAGACTGGGTTAGGGTTTGGGTAGATTAGATTTAAGGTTTGAGTTGGGTTAGTTTTGGGATTAGGTGGTTAGTGTTAAGATTTAAAACAATCACAGGAACCACAGGCAGACACATGGAACTCATAAACCCAAACCCAAATCCTAAAGCACAGCCCCTAACCCCCAACCCGAACCCAAACCCAAAACTGAACCCTAACCCACACCCCTTACCCTAAACCTAACTCTAACCCCAACCCTAACCCTCCGAACCCTAACCCCCTAAACCTAATCCTAAAGCCAAGCCCCAAAACCTAACCCTAACGCTAACTCTAACCCCCAAACCTAAACCCCTAACCCTTAACCCTAACTGCAACCCCGAACCCAAACCCCAAACCCAAAACCTAACCATAAGCCTAACCCACACCCCTTACCCTAACCCCTAACCCTAACTCTAACCCCAACCCTCCGAACCCTAACGCCCTGAACCCTAACCCCCTAACCCTAATCCTAAAGCCAAGCCCCAAACCCTAACCCCTAACGCTAACCCTAACCCCCAAACCTAAAC
This sequence comes from Hippocampus guttulatus, assembly GCF_054856545.1. Lineage (NCBI taxonomy): Eukaryota > Metazoa > Chordata > Actinopteri > Syngnathiformes > Syngnathidae > Hippocampus > Hippocampus guttulatus. The sequence continues at coordinate 8,353,800 of NC_141269.1, read as the reverse complement.
CCCTAACCCTAACCCCAAACCCTTAACCCTAACCCCTGAACCCGAACCCTAATCCCTAACCCTAACCCCAACCCTAACCCTCCGAACCCTAACCCTAATCCTAAAGCCAAGCCCCAAACCCTAACCCTAACGCTAAACCTAACCCCCAAACCTAAACCCCTAACCCAAACCCAAAACCTAACCATAACCCTAACCCACACCCCTTACCCTAACCCCTTACCCTAACTCTAACCCCAACCCTCCGAACCCTAACCCCTAACCCTAACCCTAATCCTAAAGCCAAGCCCCAAACCCTAACCCTAACGCTAACCCTAACCCCCAAACCTAAACCCCTAACTCCAAACCCTTAACCCTAACCCCTGAACCCGAACCCTAATCCCAAACCCCTAACCCTTAACCCTAACCTGAACCCTAACCCCTGAACCTGAACCCTAATCCCGAACCCTAACCTTCCGAACCCTAACCCCTAACCCCCTAACCCTAATCCTAACCACAACTCCTAACCCCTAACTCGAACCCTAATCCCTAACCCCCTAACCCCGAACCGTAACCCCTAACACCTAACCCGAACCTGAACCTTAACCCTAACCTCAGGGGTTAGGGTTTAGAGTTAGGTGTTAGGGTTTGGGTTAGGGGTTAGAGTCAGAGTTAGGGGCTCGGCTTTTGGTTTAGGGTTAGGAGTTCGGGTTACAGTTAAATTTAGGGTTTAGGGTTATGGGGTTAGGGTTAGGGGTGAGGTGTGTGAGTGAGTGAGTGTGTGTGTGTGTGTGTGTGCGTGCGTGTTTGTGTGCGTGTGTGTGTGTGTGTCATAGTAAAAGTTGATGACTCTTCATCAGTCAGTGTGTGTGTTTACTACTTGTTTGGATGTGTGCACTGTGGGTGTTCATGTCTTGGAATCCTTGTGAGTAACACTACACTGTGTGCTGGTTCAGTGGGACAGTGAAAAACATGAAACGTGTGCCACACGTGTTCTTGTTACCTCACCAGGATAACTGTCTGGTTTGATAGACTGGGAATAAGCTGACACAAAGCTGTCTGGTTTCAAAAGTCCACACACCCTCTTGTCACTGGGAGAAAGAAGGCTGGGGCTAACCAATCACACCTCGTGTTAAATGGGAGTCAGCACACTTCTTTCAATTTGAACAGAAGCCTGATGGCTCACAATCTGCCATACACGTGAGAAAATGTGTTGTAGTCCGATGAAGCTAAGGTTGAACTTTTTGGCCATAATTCCAAAAGGTATGTGTGATGCAAACAAACCACTGTGACCACCACACACCAAGAGCCCAACACCATTCCAACAGTGAAGTATGGAAGTGGCATCATCATGCCTCGGGTCGTTTTTCTTTTGCTGGAACTGGAGCGTCACTCGAAGTGAAGGAAATATATGAACAATTCAATATGCCGGACAGTGTTAGCATAAACTCAGACATCTGCTCGAGAGAGAAAAAACAGCTCAGGCAAAGTCTACTTGAACATCTCAACTTTATTTGGGGTTAATCAGAAGCACTTAATATGGTAGAAAAGCATTTATTACTAAAAATCTGCCATTTGAACATTGGCGGGGTGACTTTTTATGTCCGCTGAATGTACTGTACGTATCATATACTGTACTTGCAAGTGTTTGTGTGTGTGTGTGCGTGTGTGTGTGCATGTGTGTGTGTGTGCGTGTGTGTGTGTGTGTGTGTGTGTGCGCGTGTGTGCCCACACCAACAGGAAACCCCAAAGTAATAACTCACAACTCCAGTGATGGCCAGGGCATGAGACGCCATCCTGGACCGAGTGGTAGCTACAGTAGGCCGTTCAACTGCCACCTGCCAAGCCTTTATCTCCATCCGCCTGGTCTAGAACATGCGTGTCTATGTGGTCACATAAAGTACCACGTTGCCAGTGGCAGGAGATAAAGTCAAGGATACATTTGGAAATTGTGTGAAAATAAAGGCATGTTATGTACAGGCCGCCTTGACATCATACAGACACATCCAATTTTAAATGCATATCAACTCCGGTGAAGGTTTTTGGAAATAATCTTTTGGTTTCGTTCAGGAAAAACACGTTAATTAGTAATTTCTCTCATTGGAAGCATACATACATTTTGCAATACAGTATTTTCACCTTTCAAATACTTAAAATGAAGTGCTTGAGAGAGTTTGTTCATTCCACTCTTACGCTCAAACCCCAAATTAATGATCGCAGAAAATCGCGTACAAAGAGAAACAATGACTTTTTAATACATTCTATAAATCAGGTAGGAATTGGACTTCTTAAAAGCCTTATGGCAAAGTTAGGTCTCACAGCGGCTGTAAGAACTGCAAGAAAACAAGGATGGACATTGTGTTAGGAAAACAAACATTTGTACATGTTATTCCCAATGAATGGTCAGTAAAAATAATCCTTGAAGTTTCTTCAACCAGGTGTGACACTGTGGGGTGGAATATTTGCCACCAAAAACTAAATGTGAATAACTTCGATTTAAATCATTTATACCGAATTTGAATTACCGGTACATAAATTGAAGTTAAGGGGCTCGGATAATGGATGGATTTGTATATTTTTATCTGAATCATATTGAATAACTGAATCTGAATTGTACAATTTGAATTTGAAACGGATAGATTTTTTTTTTGAAACTGTATTTGATCCTCACGAAAAATTAAATTCTGTTTATTTTCATATTCAGTCTTACAAATACAAAACTTTTCATTTCAACGTCAGATTTTTTTTAAATTCAGGAAATTATTTTCAAATTAACTTTATGGCCACGTATGAAGTATCCGGTTCATATTGCAGCAAACTGAATCAAAATGTATTGTGTATTTTTTTTGAAATCGGAATGGAATTAGCCCTAGTTTTCCCCTCTAAAATAATCGATGCAATTTTAAAGGCAGCACAAAGTCACGTGGATATGGGTATCCGTAAGAACAGTTAAGGCATTACATACCACTGCACAAAAGGTGTATGCATCATGGTAAAAAAAAAAAAAAAAAAACCCATCACAGACGAGGCAAAAACATTACATATCTTCTTTGTCTTATCAACATGGCTGGAGCAAGATAAAACCCTGAGCTGCAATGCTCATAACAACACTGCCCAGACAGGAGACGAAGTCACCAATATGAAAAAACAAAAACAAAAAACAAACATGCATCGTTGCCATGCCTATAGTCCACACAAATACGGCTTTATTATTCCTTAAAACCAAACATGTAGGGAACTGATTCATATTGTTTAAGAGTTACGGTATGAGTTATGGTCATTGCCAAGATGTTCTGTTTGTGATCAATTTGATTGCAAAAGTTGCAAATGGATTCCTACTGAATTTTTTCTACGGCCTCAGTATGACTTAAAAACTGAAATGATTACCTTTTGGTCATCATCTTCATCTTTTTTTCTCAACAAATATCATTTAAGCATGAAATGAGTGAGTCTTCAGTACAACCATAAGTCTAATTTAATAGCTTTTGGATCTGGAACTGGCATCTGATTATTATATTTTTAATACTGTCGATATGACTCAAAACAACAAATTAACTGATCCTGAGTTTCCTTTTTTTGTCTGGAAATATGCATGGAAATGACTCGAAACAGATTCCAATTACATCTTGTGTATACTGTAGCTTCAGTCGGACTTAATGGTGAAGCGATTAGCTCTAGATCATAATCTGGATCAAAAACCTGGGCCAGGGTCATTTTTGTAACACAGATGATGGAAACTGAACTCAAAACCTTGAGAATGAGTCCCAAGTGAAATCTGGTATGTGGCTCGTTGCCATCACTTAATCCAAGGACCGATTGCATAACTTTTGATCAAGACATGCCAAGTCATCAATAAATATATCCAAACTTGACATTTTGTGTGTGCTCTGCGCTCTGCCGAGTGCCACCCCAAGTTTAGAATTGCATGCGGAATTTACGCAATACTGTAAAATGACACTGTAGCTAAACGCATCACAAATCCTCTGTGGCTGAATCCTCTTGTAACGTTGGGAGACGTAACATATGATTATGCACACGTCTAAAACACCACAGCTCTGCATTGCTTTTGCATCATTTTATACAGCTGTAAACAAGCCATTCTCAATGTAGAGTTCCTGTCTCATGTCTCCTTCGACTGTTCCAGTCTGCCAGCAGCGCTGATAAAACTGTTTAGACTGCCTAATCTGTAGATGTGCTGCTGGGAAAGAAAAAAAAAAGGCTCTGTTGTGTTTTGGTCACAAAGCGGAGCAAGGGAAAGACGGGGATGGAGTGCGCTAAGACACGTAGAAACGAGCCTCAACGTCATTGTTGTAGTGACAAAAAGGAGATAAGACATGAACCCGCTAAAAGTCAGTCATGGTGGAGGGAGTACCATACATGGAATTACTGTCATGTGAAGGACAACAAAATACAGTAAATATTCCCATCCCCGGAATTCTATGGAAAGGAATATCCTTCACCCGGAATAAAAACCTATGCATTAACATTTTGACTACGATATTACGTGTTACCGGAACTTGCGTAAGCGGAAATTCCACTACCCGTAACCCGGATGGAGGTGTCATGCCGCGGGAGCTTAAATACACGTAACGCCCACCCGATGCGACGGAAAATACACAACGCTGAAACAAGTTTTCACTTCGCGTTTTTCGATCCTCAGATTCTAAACGACGACGAGTAAGTGAGTTTTTATTGCCGTGCGTTTTACTGTAATTGTGAATGATTTTAACTTTATTCACTTACGTCCTGGAGAACGCGGCACTAGCTTAAAAGCAGCACCCACTCGACATGACCGAAGAAAGGTGTTCGCTTCGCCGTTTTCATTCATCAGATTCGAAACGAAGACATGTAAGCGACTTTTTATTGGCGTGCGTTTTACTGTAATTGCGAAAGATTTTAACTTTATTCACTTACGTCGTGTAGATCATCGCATCGAAACGTAGAAGAACTGTAAAGACTGGAGCGGAGCGAGGAAATGCGTCCGTTTGAGCGAGGCTGGACACAAAGTTAAAAACATCCAGCAGACACTTGGAGTCGGAAAGACGCAAATCTACGAAACTTTAAAAAACAAGGCATCAATTCAACTCCTGATGACAAGCCACCATCCAGCAAGGAAGCAATGCAAATGGCAACAAAAATCCTTCAGTATGCACAAGAATTACCAGACATCGGTGATCAACGGGACAGTTACTTGCAACTAGCAAGAAAACTGTATGACACGCAGGCAAACATTGTCATAAACCAAAGGATGCATCCAACAAAACAATCCAAAATACAAATTTGTTTTCCAAGAGAGAAAAAAATAAACATTAAAATACTGTACGTATTTTACTGTTGTGATTTTTTTGGGATACACCTGTATTGCAGTTTTTGTTATATAAACAGTTTTTGGACAGTATATTTTTGTATTTTATTGATTGTGTTGTTACACGTGCATTTTGTCAACATACTTGCAGGTTCATAAAGGACATGTACCATGCTCATTTCCCAAATGAGGAATTTCTGTTATCAGGACAAATTGGACAGCGCAAACACGAGTCCGTACTAGAGAATATTTACTGTACACTGTCTATTAAGGGGGGGGGGCATATGGAAACATTGTAATTGTTATAACACACATATTTAGCCGTATGCCCAACAAGGGTGATTTATTTAAAAAAAAAAACTACTGTCAATCTTTAGTTTTCTGAAATGTGCACTTGTTCGCCACAATTCCATGTAATGGGTATGGGATGGAAGGGCAGATAAGTACAAACACGGCTGCACACAACACATTTTGGACCGGTTTACAAAGTGACACCAGAGGTTGTTGCCTAGTACTCTTTTTTTCTTCACGGCCAGAGCAACTGTAGTTTACCTACTGTGTTTGGGAATTTGGCAGACCATGTTGTGCCTCGCTACCGATCTAAACCTATCAGTCACCCCTCAAAAAGGCCTGCGGTGGGCTGTCTCGTGGCTTCATGTTGCAAGTAGGCCGGTGTCCCCCCAGTAACCACAAGTGATTGACAGACGTGCCAGACTGCATTAAAAAAAAAAAAAAGTATAAACGGTTCTTATGGAATCTTGAATGGAAACATAAGTAGTGGACCATCTGCGTGAGGGGCAGGTGGAGCAGCGTTACTGGGTTTTGGAGTTTCCAGACTTGGTGATTATAAACATTTTCCAACATTGATCTATTGGCCCGAATTGGATGTGACATACAGAAGGTTCGTCTCACTGACCGAGGGCGTGACCTTTTCTGTACAGTTTCTATCAACCCGTGGCCAGACGGATTTGGGAAACAAACTCTTCGGTAAGGCGCTGACTGAACCGAATAAACACATTAATTGAAGTCAAACCACCACCAAAAAAAAAAAAAAAAAAGTCTAACACACATTAGTGGCTCCACTTCACGCTTTCATGTAAATGTATTATGTAAGCGAATGCTGGACCAGTATGTAAGTGAGATTAATGAACAGTGCCTCCGCACGGCACTCTGGATGAATGCTTGCACGTGTGTGGGGCTTTTGCCTTACGTTGTGATCAATTTACCTAACTGGAAATAGATTTGACTCCGTAGAGCCATATTATTTTAATGTCCCTGTGACTTTTAAAAATGCAACAAGAGTCTCCCTCCCAGTTCATTTAGAAAGAGGCCGAGTTTTGTTATGTTAAAAAGACCTGCCCAGATTTGTTGCCAAGATAGCTGCAGAGTGGAAAGACCTGCCAAGGAGTTTGTTTTCTATGGACAATTTGAAAGCCTCACCAAGATGGGGTACATGGCAACGGATCAGTCATACATCGTAGGGATATCCAAGATTGAAATATTCCCCCCAAAAAACAAATACAACTATTAAATCCAGCTGTAATATTGAGCGACCTCCATAGTTGTCCAAAAGCAAAAGAAAGACACCAGGACCTAAAGAGATGTTCGTCTCTCTCTGAACTGACTTGCTAAGCCCCAGTGAAATGAGAAAAGACGCAATGGGCAAGACAGTTGGTGCAATAAAAATGTATATTTGGGCAAAAAGGCAAAGCACACACATTACCAGAAAAACGTGTCCATAAGACTTCGTGCCTCTTATGGACATCTCCTGGATCCGAAATCGGCGTAGTCGACGAAGGAAGTCCCAAAAAAAAAAAAAAAAGTCTTATAAATTTGAATGATAAAAAAAGAATAAACAAAACACCCAGTTTATAAAATGAGTCTTCAAAATCGTTACAAATCAAGCCTTTATCTCCACTTTCAAATGCTGAAGGTGTGTTCGCTCAATGCTAATTCTGAAAAATTGATGCTAATTTTATGCGTGACTTGATTATGCCAACACATGTTTGCGCCCCAAAATATATCCGCTTAAATCCACTAGTGGCTGGAATATATCCAATGGGTCGTCGCACGGCTTTCCATACCACAAGATGTGTAAGCCACCAGCTAGCTCATGAGCTAACAGGCTTCCCCGGGCGGTGTGCTTCATTTGCTGCATCACTTCCTTGCGTGGGAATTTAGATCAGGACACCAAGCTGTTCTATATATTAGGGCATCCAAGAAAGATGCATTATGGGTATCCAGGCACACTAGCTATCTTACTGCATGTTGTATTGATAAAAATTTGCTTCGTAATAGCTAAGTAATTCACAATTACCAGTCTACTGCCCACTCCAAAAGCTCGTCAACGTATTAATGTTCCAAACTGTGTGTTTATTTAAAAGTGGAAAATTAGTCCTAGGCCACAGTAAAATGATGTGAGTTCCTTAGGCCATGACCAAACTCAAATATTGCTAACTACTGAATAAATGAAAATATAACCGAGTTGAAGGATGTAAGAAAACAAGCACACTACAACAATCCTACTCCAGAAGATTTATGTCTTCCTGTGTGTGTCGATGTAGCACCTCAGGGACCTGCAGCTTTTCCTCCACTAAAAAGGTCAACAGCGAATGGTCAAGCGCTGTCTGTCAAAGACAAGACGATAGAGACGCCGGCCTCAGACCGACAACCACTATACCACAGTTAGTGCTCAAGATAAACAAACCCGCCGCCGCAGTCCGCTGTGCCGCCTTATACGGTTGTGTGTGGAGAGTAAAAGGTCATTCATTACGAACAACCCTTGGGGTGGGAGGTGGGGGGTTGGAGGGTCCGAAATATGTGACACACAATAGCGAAAGTGTCCCACAGCTGACATATAAAAACATCACAGCAGTGAGACTTGTGTTTTGTTGATGCCCAGTGCACCCATGATGCTTTGGTTAGTTAGTCATGCTGATGGTGAGTTTCTCTTTTGTCTTCTTGGAGAACAACCTTTTATCGGATTTGCTTCCGATTAAAGATGTGTGTGAGTCATCTCAGGGGAAATACTCAACTTAGTTAAATGTTGCCTTAAATTTTAAAAGCTTCTCTTGTGAAGTCAGCACCAAGACAAAAGGGAAGTCTTGAAATATATACTTAGTGTCAAAGTCTTTGCAAATGTCCTTGGCCGTGTTCTTCCTGATGCTGGCCGCTTTGCTCTCAAACTTTCCATCTGTATCCCATCGAGCTCTGGGCAGATTGGGCCCGAAGGAGAGCTGTAAAAATGAATGAGACGGATTTAATAGCCGCTGTCATTCAAGCAATCTGTGTGATAGATCATCACACCTGACAATGTACTTAAGGGAACGCAGACACAGCATTAAATGGGGGAAATAAAACATGCCACAAATGATGACTGTACGGTGCGCATGCAAGACACTTGCAGTTGCTCTTCAGGGAAAACAAATGCGCACCATTTCAACTTGCATTTTAGGCTTTTGGAAGGTTTTAGTGGCTGTCTTATCTGACTTGTTTTTTTTCTTGTAAGCAATAGTGGCATCATCACAACTGTGGAAGCTCAACGTGAATCATAAATCTGGCAGACATGCTGCAGGGAATAGTCTATATTTCACCCTGACGTGCACCGACATGCGAATAGCAGCAGAAATGCTGTGCTTGGCTATATATAGTGGGCCAGGAACGATAACGTCAGTATCCTCCAGACGCGAACATCTGTTCCCATTGAAACGACAGAACACGGCAATATGCACCTTCCACCTTCGAGGGTTTGTGCCTCCAATTTAGATACCCTCAAATAAGGTCACAGATCAAAAAAGATCTCTTTTTTTTTTCGGAAATAGTGGCGTAGGGTGTGTATGTGGATTGCAGATGACGGGCATCAGCCCGTCATTTAGAATAAACTGTAAATCATTGACATACACAAGGTGGTGAGAATAAAACATGTCATGTCATTCATGAATCCGACGGTGATTTTGGATATCCGCTAGTCTTGTGTGTAGAGTAATAACATTTCAATACTTGTATTAGTGAATGAGGCTCCAGTAACGACAGCTCTGATGGGTTTGATCGATGGAACCGAAAGGACGACTGGAAAATATTTGACTTCATCCGTTACTGGAACCACAAACTGATATACACGACGCGCAGCGTGTTCTCGAGGGGACGTTTAGCAGATCGCTTTGTAACGCCTCGTCTATCCACACGTTATTCTTCAAGCCGCATGTCATTCATGTTGAAGGAGACCATGGGACCAAAGGAGTCGACTGAAGGTGAGAATGTGTGACTTACCGTATCCTGCATAACTAGCGAGATGTGAGCGAAGTACAGTGGGACAGTCTCCAAAAGCGGTCCAATGTGGTGTTCATTCAAAATGTTGTGGAAGGACAAAAAAAGTCAATGCATGAGGTCATGTGATTTAAATAAATCAATGGAAGCAAATAATTTTTTTTCAGTGAAAATGGACACGGTGACTGCAACACTCAAACACCTCCTTTCTCCCTCTCGTTAAACCAAATTCTCAGTCGTTTTTACTTTGTTTTAGCGCTACTCACATCGTTTTAAAGACAGTTGTCAACATTCCATGACACTTGTAGGACAATCTTACTGAACAACATGTGAACGTTTTATCAAATAATTTGTGATGGTGACTGTCAGAGCCTGAATCAAGTGAATTCATGTTACAAATGAGTTTGAAAGTCAACTGTGTTTGACTTTGGAGGCTCCACTATAAATTTACAAAGAACAGTCGAGAGCGACTTTAGTGTGCTTTGACCTCCACTCACCACTCCCCTAAACACGGACACATACATACACCTGTCTGCAGGACAGGATGTCCAATGAGACACGGGTGCGTTCCATTCACAGAAAAGGTAAACAGTCCCGGGACACTCATCATGTGCAGGTGCACATAAAGTGCACGTGACGATTTATATTCCCCGTGTTTTCTGCTTGCTATTAAAAAGAAAAGTCAACACGCTGGGGCCCAATTAACATCGTCTAGCCCTCCACAAGGGAGGAAGCACTAGACACAGACGGGAGGTGCACTGTAAGTACACGTCTCAAAACTAACTTTATCACAGGCCCTATTTGCAATGTGCAAGTTTTTATATACTGTAGGTTCAAAAAAAGAATGACGAGAAAAGAAAGGAAAAATATAGTGCGTGCCTAGCCGGACAGCTCATCAGTCATTATAGTCACACAAGGGTATAATAAATCACATGTGGAAATGTCAGCATCATGCACCTCTGAGTTTTACTGCTCTCAGAAGGCAACAAATAGCATCTCACTTTCTTTATGGAGGATAACCTTCTTGCTTTATTTCAAGTGAATGTCAACAGAAGAAACAAGAGATCTTGGATGATTTTTTCTCTACCGTCATACAACATTATATGCTCTCCAGCCTATCCATAACCGATGCCTTGTTTTGGTCCGTCTCCCACTGAAGCAGGTGATAAAGCAAAGCACGTTTTGACTTCTGTTTAATGGGAATACAGTATTCATTTTCATTATTTTGAACCATGCGGAGGCGCACTGCTGATGGGTTTTAAACAGAGACATCAGTTTACCCAGTGGACAACTGCACCTTGAACAAAAAGTATTTTTTGTTCAATTTTTTTTGCGACAAAAAGTAGTCGCAAAAAAAATGCCCGCAATCAGATGTGCACTTGTGTTGCAAACACTAGACTAGGTTGCCTGTAGGTGAAATTATTCGAATGACATGATGCCTCAATTCCACTAGATGCTGGTTCAGCAAAATGAAGTACCGAATACAGTCATCTTCTGTGGCTTGGGAACATATTGTGACGAGGGTAATAAATAGCTTTTTGCCTATGTCACTCACGCAGGGTTCCCACAGGTCCTTAAAGTTCATAAAAATCCATAAAAAAGAAGTTGGGAAAATTATGTTCTTAATTGTCCTTAATTTTCAGGGAAAGCTTCTAAAATCAATAAAAATCCTTAAAAATTAACCTTTGGTGTTCATTTCATTTGTGTATGGGCCGAATAAAATGACCATGTACAGTTAGGCATTTTGGGCCGAAAAAAATGGCCATGTATAGTAAGGCGTTCATCTTGATCTTCCGAATCGCTTCATCCTCACTAGGGTCGCGGGGGGTGCTGGAGCTTATCCCAGCTGTCTGACACCCCGAATTGGTTGCCAGCCAATCGCAGGGCACACAGAGACAAACAACCATGCACGCCCACACTCACACGAGGGACAATTTAGAGTGTCAGGAAGGCGTTTTTAGCCGGAAAAAAAACAAACGACCACGTATAGTAAGGTGTTTTTAGCCGAAAAAAACGACCATGTTATGGAAGGCGTTTTTTGCCGAACAAAACAACCAGGTTTAGGAAGGCGTTTTTTGCCGAAAAAACGACCATGTGTGTGTGGGTTTTTTTCTACTCCTCTCCCTCCCTTGTGGTTTCTTTCTGACTTCGGGGTTGAGTGGACGCTGAAGCTTTTGGCTGCCGCTGCTTAACCCGCATTGTGTTTTATTGTTTTTGTTCCTGATTGTAAAGTGTCCTTGGGTGTCTTGAAAGGCGCTTATAAATAAAATGTATTATTATTATTTTGTATAGTAAGGCGTTTTTAGCTGAAACCCCCCCCGATCATGTATAGTAAGGCGTTTTACCTGAAAAAAACAAACATGAATAGTCGGCCGTTTTTTGCTGAAAAAAACGACCATGTATAAGGCGTTTTTTGCCGAAAAAAAACGACCATGTATAGTAAGGCATTTTTAGCTGAAAAAAATGACCAAGTATAGTAAGGCGTTTTTCACCCCAAAAAACCCGACCATGTATAGAAAGGCGTTTTTAGCTGATAAAAACCACCATGTATATAGTAAGGCATTTTTAGCAGAAAAAAAACGACCATGTATAGTAAGGCGTTTTTTTAGCTGAAAAAACGACCATGTATAGTAAAGCGTTTTTAGCCGGAAAAACCCGACCATGTATAGTAAGGCTTTTTTTTCGGCTAAAAACGACCATGTATAGTAAGGCGTTTTTAGTCTGAAAAAAACCCTACCATGTTTAGTAAGGCATTTTGAGCCGAAAAAAACGACCATGTATATATAGTCAGGCATTTTTAGCCGGAAAAAAACAAACATGTATAGTAAGGCATTTCTTGCCGAAAAAACGACCATGTATGGTCAGCCGTTTTAGCCGAAAAAAAAACGACCATGTATAGGAAGGCATTTTTTGCCCAAAAAAAAGACCATAGATAGTAAGGCGTTTTTAAGCCGAAAACACGACCATGTATAGTAAGGCGTTTTTAGCCAAAAAAAAAAACAAACGACCATGCATAGAAAGGTGTTTTTTGCCGAAAAAGACAACCATGTATAGTAAAACGTTTTTAGCTGAAAAAAACGACCATGTATCGTAAAGCGTTTTTTAGCCGAAAAAAACAACAACCATGTATAGTAAGGCGTTTTGAGCCGAAAAAAACGACCATGTATAGTGAGGCATTTTTAGCCGAAAAAAACGACCATGTATAGTAAGGCGTTTTTAGCCGAAAAAACCCCCCGACCATGTAGTGAGGCGTTTTTTGCTGAAAAAAACGACCATGTATAGTAAGGCGTTTTTTGCCGAAAAAACGACCATGTATAGGAAGGCGTTTTTTTTAGCCCAAAAAACGACCATGCATAGTAAGCCGTTTTTAGCCGAAAATAAAGACCATGTATAGGAAAGTGTTTTTAGCCGAAAAAAAGACCATGTACAGGAAGGTGTTTCTAGCCGAAAAAAAGACCATGTACAGTAAAGGGGTTTTAACGAGAAAAAAAAACGACCGTGTATAGGAAGGCATTTTTTTCCGAAAAAAAAAGACCATATAGAGGAAGGCGTTTTTAGCCGAAAAAAACGACCATGTATAGGAAGACATTTTTAGCTGAAAAAAAAACGACCATGTATATATAGTCAGGCATTTTTAGCCGGAAAAAACGACCCTGTATAGTAAGGCGTTTCTTGCCGAAAAAAAGACCATGTATGGTCAGCCGTTTTAGCCGAAAAAAAACGACCATGTATAGGAAGGCATTTTTTGCCGAAAAAAAAAGACCATATAGATGAAGGCGTTTTTAGCCGAAAAAAACGACCATAGATGGTAAGGCATTTTTTAGCCGAAAAAACGACCATGCATAGAAAGGTGTTTTTTGCCGAAAAAGACAACCATGTATAGGAAGGCATTTTTAGCCTAAAAAAAAGACCATGTATAGTAAGGCATTTTTAGCCGAAAAAAAAGACAATGTATAGTAACGCGTTTTTAGCCGAAAAAAAACAACAACCATGTATAGTAAGGCGTTTCGAGCCGAAAAAAACGACCATGTATAGTGAGGCATTTTTAGCCGAAAAAAACGACCATGTACAGTAAGGGATTTTTAGCCGAAAAAAAAAGACCATGTATAGTAAGGCGTTTCGAGCCAAAAAAACGACCATTTATAATGAGGCGTTTTTAGCCGAAAAAAAAGACAATGTATAGTAACGCGTTTTTAGCTGAAAAAAAGACCATGTACAGGAAGGCGTTTTTAGCCGAAAAAAAAGACCATGTATAGTCAGGCATTTTTAGCCAAAAAAACGACCATGTACAGTAAGGGTTTTTTTACCGAAAAAAATGACCATGTATAGTGAGCCGTTTTTAGACGAAAAAAACGACCATGTATAGTGAGGCGTTTTTAGCCGAAAAAAAAAGACCATGTATCATAAGGAATTTTAGAAGAAAAAAAAGACCATGTGTAGTCAGGTGTTTTTAGCTGAAAATGAAGACCATGTATAGGAAGGCGTTTTTAGCTGAAAAAAACAACCATGTATAGTAAGAATTTTTAGCCGAAAAAAAGACCATTTACAGTAAGGCGTTTTTTGCCGAAAAAAACGACCATGTATAGTAGGGCGTTTTTAGCTGAAAATAAAGACCATGTATAGTAAGGCGTTCTTAGCCGAAAAAAAAAACGACCATGTATAGTAAGGCGTTTTCAGCCGAAAATAAAGACCATGTATAGTAAGGCGTTTTTTGCCGAAAAAACGACCATGTATAGTAATGCGTTTTTAGCCGAAAAAACGATCATGTATAGAAGGTCGTTTTTAGCCGAGAAAAAACGACCATGTATTGTAGGGCGTTTTTAGCTGAAAATAAAGACCATGTATAGTAAGGCGTTTTTAGCCGGAAAAAAAACGACCATGTATAGTAAGGCGTTTTCAGCCGAAAATAAAGACCATGTATAGTAAGGCGTTTTTTTGCCGAAAAAACAACCATGTATAGTAAGGCGTTTTTAGCCGAAAAAAAAACGACCATGTATATATAGTGAGGCGTTTTTAGCCGAAAAAAACCCGACCATGTATAGGAAGAAGTTTTTAGCCGAAATAAAGACCATGTATAGTACGGTGTTTTTAGCCAACAAAAAGACCATGTACAGTAAGGCGTTTTTAGCCGAAAAAAAAGACCATGTATAGTAAGGCGTTTTTAGCCGAAAAAAAAGACCATGTATAGTAAGGCGTTTTTAGCCGAAAAAAAAGACCATGTATAGTAAGGCGTTTTTAGCCGAAAAAAACGACCATGTATAGTGAGGCATTTTTAGCCGAAAAAAAGACCATGTATAATAAGGCGTTTTTAGCCGAAAAAAAAAGACCATGTATCGTAAGGCGTTTTTAGCCGAAAAAAACGACCATGTATAGTAAGGCGTTTTTAGCCCAAAAAAACGATTGTGTATAGTAAGGCGTTTTCAGTCGAAAATATAGACAAAGTGTATAGATAAAGTGTTTTTAGCCGAAAAAAAGACCATGTACAGGAAGGCCTTTTTAGCCGAAAAAAAGACAATGTACTGTATAGGAAGGCGTTTTTAGCCCAAAAAAAACAGACCATGTATAGTAAGGCGTTTTTCGTCGAAAAAAATGACCATGTATAGTAAGGCGTTTTAAGCCAAAAAAACCATTGTGTATATAAGGCGTTTTCAGTCGAAAATATAGACCATGTATAGGAAAGTGTTTTTAGCCAAACAAAAGACCATGTACAGGAAGGCCTTTTTAGCCAAAAAAAAGACAATGTACTGTATAGGAAGGCGTTTTTAGCCCAAAAAAACCAGACCATGTATAGTAAGGCGTTTTTCGCCGAAAAAAACCACCATGTATAGTACGGCGTTTTTAGCTGAAAAAACGACCATGTATATATAGCAAGGCGTTGTTCGCCGAAAAAAAGGACCATGTATAGTAAGGCGTTTTTAGCCGAAAAAAAAAGACCATGTATAGTAAGGCGTTTTTAGCTGAAAAAAAAGAACATGTATGGTAAGGCATTTTTAGCCGAAAAAACCCCACCATGTATAGTAAGGCATTTTTAGCCGAAAAAAATCACCATGTTATAGTCAGGCATTTTTAGCTGAAAATAAAGACCATGTATAGTAAGAATTTTTAGCCGAAAAAAAGACCATATATAGTAAGGCGTTTTTAGCCGAAAAAAACGATCATGTATAGAAGGGCGTTTTTAGCCGAGAAAAACGACCATGTACTGTATAGTAAGGCATATTTAGCCCAAAAAAACAGACCATGTATAGTAAGGCGTTTTTCGCCAAAAAAAACGACCATGTATAGTAAGGCGTTTTTAGCCAAAAATAAAGACCATGTATAGTAGAGTTTTTAGCCGAAAAAAACGACCATGTATAGTCGGGCGTTTTTGGCCGAAAAAAAAAACGATCATGTATAGTAAGCCATTTTTTACCGAAAAAAACGACCATGTATAGCACGGCGTTTTTAACCGAAAAAACAACCATGTATAGCTCGTCATTTTTAGCCGAAAAAAAGACCATGTATAGTAAGGCGTTTTTAGCCGAAAAAAACGACCAATAAGGCGTTTTTAGCTGAAAAAAACGACCATGTATAGTAAGGCGTTTTTAGCCGAACAAAAATTGACCATGTATAGTAAAGTGTTTTTAGCCGAAAAAAACGACCATGTATCGTAAGGCATTTTTAGCCAAAAAAACGACCATGTAAAGTAAGGCGTTTTTAGCCGAAAAAAATGACCATGAATCAATATTTTTTTGAGCTGAAAACGCCTTACTATACATGGTCGTTTTTTTCGACTTACTATCGGCTAAAAACGCGTTGGCCAAAAAAACAACCATGTATACATGGTTGTTTTTTTGGGCTAAAAACGCCTTCCTATACATGGTCGTTTTTTTTCCGGCCAAAAATGCCTTACATGGTCGTTTTTTTCGGCTAAAAACGCCTTACTATACATGGTCGATTTTTTCAGCTAAAAACTCCTGACTATAACATGGTGATTTTTTTCGGCTAAAAACGCCTTATGGTCGTTTTTTTGGGCTAAAAATGCCTTACGATACCTGGTCGTTTTTTTCGGCTAAAAACGCCTTACTATACATGGTCGTTTTTTTCCTGGCCAAAATCGCCTTACTATACATGGTCGTTTTTTTAGGCTAAAAACGCCTTACTTTACCTGGTCGTTTTTTCCCGCTAAAAACGCCTTAGTATACATGGTCGTTTTTTTTTGGCCAAAAACGCCGTGCTATACAAGGTCGTTTTTTTTCAGCTAAAAACGGCTTACTATACATGGTCGGTTTTTTTTTCCGGCCAAAAACGCCTTACTATATATTGTCGTTTTTTTCAGCTAAAAACGCCTTACTATACATGGTCGTTTTTTTCGGCTAAAAACGCCTTATTTTACATGATCGTTTTTTTCGGCTAAAAATGCCTTACGATACATGGTCGTTTTTTCGTCCAAAAATGCCGTCTATACATGGTCGTTTTTTTTTCGGTTAAAAACGCCGTGCTATACATGGTCGTTTTATTTCGGTTAAATAATGGCTTACTATACATGGTCGTTTTTTTTCGGCCAAAAATGCCTTACTTTACATGGTCATTTTTTTCGGCTAAAAATGCCTTACGATACATGGTCGTTTTTTTCGGCTAAAAACGCCTTACTGTATACATGGTCAATTTTTTCGGCTAAAAACGCCTTACTTTACATGGTCGATTTTTTCGGCTAAAAATGCCTTACGATACATGGTCGTTTTTTTCGGCTAAAAACGCCTTACTTTACATGGTCGTTTTTTTAGGCTAAAAACGCCTTACTATACATGGTCGTTTTTTTTCCGGCCAAAATCGCCTTACTATACATGGTCGTTTTTTTTTTCCGGCCAAAAACGCCTTACATCGTCGTTTTTTTCAGCTAAAAATGCCTTACTATACATGGTCGTTTTTTTTCCGGCCCAAATCGCCTTACTATACATGGTCGTTTTTTTTTTCCGGCCAAAAACGCCTTACATCGTCGTTTTTTTCAGCTAAAAACGCCTTACTATACATGGTCGTTTTTTTCGGCTAAAAACGCCTTACTTTACATGATCGATTTTTTCGGCTAAAACTGCCTTACGATACATGGTCGTTTTTTTCGGCTAAAAACGCCTTACTTTACATGGTCGTTTTTTTCGGCTAAAAACGGCTTACTATACATGGTCGTTTTTTTTCCGGCCAAAATCGCCTTAATATACATGGTCGTTTTTTTTTCCGGCCAAAAACGCCTTACATCGTCGTTTTTTTCAGCTAAAAACGCCTTACTATACATGGTCGTTTTTTTTGGCTAAAAACGCCTTACTTTACATGATCGTTTTTTTCGGCTAAAAATGCCTTAGGATACATGGTCGTTTTTTTCGGCCAAAAATGCCGTCTATACATGGTCGTTTTTTTTCCGGTTAAAAACGCCGTGCTATACATGGTCATTTTATTTCGGTTAAATAACGGGTTACTATACATGGTCGTTTTTTTTCCGGCCAAAAATGCCTTACATGGTCGTTTTTTTCGGCTAAAAACGCCTTACTATACATGGTCGATTTTTTCAGCTAAAAACTCCTGACGATAACATGGTGATTTTTTTCGGCTAAAAACGCCTTACTTTACATGGTCGTTTTTTTCGGCTAAAAACGGCTTACTATACATGGTCGTTTTTTTCCTGGCCAAAATCGCCTTACTATACATGGTCGTTTTTTTAGGCTAAAAACGCCTTACTTTACATGGTCGTTTTTTCCCGCTAAAAACGCCTTAGTATACATGGTCGTTTTTTTTTGGCCAAAAACGCCGTGCTATACAAGGTCGTTTTTTTCGGTTAAAAACGGCTTACTATACATGGTCGTTTTTTTTTTCCGGCCAAAAACGCCTTACTATATATTGTCGTTTTTTTCAGCTAAAAACGCCTTACTTTACATGATCGTTTTTTTCGGCTAAAAATGCCTTACGATACATGGTCGTTTTTTTCGTCCAAAAATGGCGTCTATACATGGTCGTTTTTTTTTTTCGGTTAAAAACGCCGTGCTATACATGGTCGTTTTATTTCGGTTAAATAATGGCTTACTATACATGGTCGTTTTTTTTCGGCCAAAAATGCCTTACTTTACATGGTCATTTTTTTCGGCTAAAAATGCCTTACGATACATGGTCGTTTTTTTCGGCTAAAAACGCCTTACTGTATACATGGTCAATTTTTTCGGCTAAAAACGCCTTACTTTACATGGTCGATTTTTTCGGCTAAAAATGCCTTACGATACATGGTCGTTTTTTTCGGCTAAAAACGCCTTACTTTACATGGTCGTTTTTTTAGGCTAAAAACGCCTTACTATACATGGTCGTTTTTTTTCCGGCCAAAATCGCCTTACTATACATGGTAGTTTTTTTTTTTTGGCCAAAAACGCCTTACATCGTCGTTTTTTTCAGCTAAAAACGCCTTACTATACATGGTCGTTTTTTTTTCCGGCCAAAAAGGCCTTACATCGTCGTTTTTTTCAGCTAAAAACGCCTTACTATACATGGTCGTTTTTTTTCCGGCCAAAATCGCCTTACTATACATGGTCGTTTTTTTTTTCCGGCCAAAAACGCCTTACATCGTCGTTTTTTTTCAGCTAAAAACGCCTTACTATACATGGTCGTTTTTTTGGGCTAAAAACGCCTTACTTTACATGATCGTTTTTTTCGGCTAAAAATGCCTTACATCGTCTTTTTTTTCAGCTAAAAACGCCTTACTATACATGGTCGTTTTTTCGGCTAAAAACGCCTTACTTTACATGATCGTTTTTTTCGGCTAAAAACGCCTTACTGTATACATGGTCAATTTTTTCGGCTAAAAACGCCTTACTTTACATGGTCGATTTTTTCGGCTAAAAATGCCTTACGATACATGGTCGTTTTTTTCGGCTAAAAACGCCTTACTTTACATGGTCGTTTTTTTAGGCTAAAAACGCCTTACTATACATGGTCGTTTTTTTTCCGGCCAAAATCGCCTTAATATACATGGTCGTTTTTTTTTTCCGGCCAAAAACGCCTTACATCGTCGTTTTTTTCAGCTAAAAACGCCTTACTATACATGGTCGTTTTTTTCGGCTAAAAACGCCTTACTTTACATGATCGTTTTTTTCGGCTAAAAATGCCTTACGATACATGGTCGTTTTTTTCGGCCAAAAATGCCGTCTATACATGGTCGTTTTTTTTCCGGTTAAAAACGCCGTGCTATACATGGTCATTTTATTTCGGTTAAATAACGGCTTACTATACATGGTCGGGGTTTTTTCGGCCAAAAACGCCTTACTTTACATGGTCATTCTTTTCGACTAAAAATGCCTTACGATACATGGTCGTTTTTTTCGGCTAAAAACGCCTTACTATACATGGTCGTTTTTTTAGGCTAAAAACGCCTTACTTTACATGGTCGTTTTTTTCCGCTAAAAACGCCTTAGTATACATGGTCGTTTTTTTGGGCCAAAAACACCGTCTATACATGGTCGTTTTTTTCCGGTTAAAAACGCCGTGCTATACAAGGTCGTTTTTTTCGGTTAAAAATGGCTTATTATACATGGTCGTTTTTTTTTCCGGCCAAATACGCCTTACATCGTCGTTTTTTTCAGCTAAAAACGCCTTACTATACATGGTCGTTTTTTTCGGCTAAAACTGCCTTACGATACATGGTCGTTTTTTTTCGGCTAAAAACGCCTTACTTTACATGGTCGTTTTTTTGGGCTTAAAATGCCTTACGATACCTGGTCGTTTTTTTCGGCTAAAAACGCTTTACTGTATACATGGTCAATTTTTTCGGCTAAAAACTGCCTTACGATACATGGTCGTTTTTTTCGGCTAAAACTGCCTTACGATACAGGGTCGTTTTTTTCGGCTAAAAACGCCTTACTATACATGGTCGTTTTTTCGGCTAAAAACGCCTTCTATGCATGGTTGTTTTTTTTCGGTTAAATAACGGCTTACTATCCATCGTCGTTTTTTTTCCGGCCAAAAACGCCTTACATCGTCGTTTTTTTCAGCTAAAAACGCCTTACTATACATGGTCGTTTTTTTAGGCTAAAAACGCCTTACTTTACATGATCGTTTTTTTCGGCAAAAAATGCCTTACGATACATGGTCGTTTTTTTCGGCTAAAAACGCCTTACTATACATGGTCGTTTTTTTAGGCTAAAAACGCCTTACTTTACATGGTCGTTTTTTTCCGCTAAAAACGCCTTAGTATACATGGTCGTTTTTTTGGGCCAAAAACACCGTCTATACATGGTCGTTTTTTTCCGGTTAAAAACGCCGTGCTATACAAGGTCGTTTTTTTCGGTTAAAAATGGCTTATTATACATGGTCGTTTTTTTTTCCGGCCAAATACGCCTTACATCGTCGTTTTTTTCAGCTAAAAACGCCTTACTATACATGGTCGTTTTTTTCGGCTAAAACTGCCTTACGATACATGGTCGTTTTTTTTCGGCTAAAAACGCCTTACTTTACATGGTCGTTTTTTTGGGCTTAAAATGCCTTACGATACCTGGTCGTTTTTTTCGGCTAAAAACGCTTTACTGTATACATGGTCAATTTTTTCGGCTAAAAACTGCCTTACGATACATGGTCGTTTTTTTCAGCTAAAACTGCCTTACGATACATGGTCGTTTTTTTCGGCTAAAAACGCCTTACTTTACATGGTCAATTTTTTCGGCTAAAAACGCCTTACTTTACATGGTCGTTTTTTTCGGCTAAAACTGCCTTACGATACATGGTCGTTTTTTTCGGCTAAAAACGCCTTACTTTACATGGTCGTTTTTTTGGGCTTAAAATGCCTTACGATACCTGGTCGTTTTTTTCGGCTAAAAACGCTTTACTGTATACATGGTCAATTTTTTCGGCTAAAAACTGCCTTACGATACATGGTCGTTTTTTTCGGCTAAAACTGCCTTACGATACAGGGTCGTTTTTTTCGGCTAAAAACGCCTTACTATACATGGTCGTTTTTTCGGCTAAAAACGCCTTCTATACATGGTTGTTTTTTTTCGGTTAAATAACGGCTTACTATCCATCGTCGTTTTTTTTTCCGGCCAAAAACGCCTTACATCGTCGTTTTTTTCAGCTAAAAACGCCTTACTATACATGGTCGTTTTTTTCGGCTAAAAACGCCTTACTTTACATGATCGTTTTTTTCGGCAAAAAATGCCTTACGATACATGGTCGTTTTTTTCGGCTAAAAACGCCTTACTGTATACATGGTCAATTTTTTCGGCTAAAAACGCCTTACTTTACATGGTCGTTTTTTTCGGCTAAAACTGCCTTACGATACATGGTCGTTTTTTTCGGCTAAAAACGCCTTACTTTACATGGTCGTTTTTTTGGGCTTAAAATGCCTTACGATACCTGGTCGTTTTTTTCGGCTAAAAACGCTTTACTGTATACATGGTCGTTTTTTTCGGCTAAAACTGCCTTACGATACAGGGTCGTTTTTTTCGGCTAAAAACGCCTTACTATACATGGTCGTTTTTTCGGCTAAAAACGCCTTCTATACATGGTTGTTTTTTTTCGGTTAAATAACGGCTTACTATCCATCGTCGTTTTTTTTCGGTAAAAACGCCTTACTATACATCGTATTTTTTTTCCGGTAAAAAACGCCTTCCTGTACATGATCTTTTTTTCGGCTAAAAACACCTTACTATACATGGTCTTTATTTTCAATTAAAAACGCCTTACTATGGTCTTTTTTTTTTTGGCTAAAAATGCCGTCCTATACATGATCGTTTTTTTTGGCTAAAAACACCTTCCTCTTCATGGTCTTTTTTTTCAGCTAAAAACGCCTTACTATACATGGTCGTTTTTTCGGCTAAAAACGCCTTACTTTACATGATCGTTTTTTTCGGCTAAAAACGCCTTACTGTATACATGGTCAATTTTTTCGGCTAAAAACGCCTTACTTTACATGGTCGATTTTTTCGGCTAAAAATGCCTTACGATACATGGTCGTTTTTTTCGGCTAAAAACGCCTTACTTTACATGGTCGTTTTTTTAGGCTAAAAACGCCTTACTATACATGGTCGTTTTTTTTCCGGCCAAAAACGCCTTACATCGTCGTTTTTTTCAGCTAAAAACGCCTTACTATACATGGTCGTTTTTTTCGGCTAAAAACGCCTTACTTTACATGATCGTTTTTTTCGGCTAAAAATGCCTTACGATACATGGTCGTTTTTTTCGGCCAAAAATGCCGTCTATACATGGTCGTTTTTTTTCCGGTTAAAAACGCCGTGCTATACATGGTCATTTTATTTCGGTTAAATAACGGCTTACTATACATGGTCGGGGTTTTTTCGGCCAAAAACGCCTTACTTTACATGGTCATTCTTTTCGACTAAAAATGCCTTACGATACATGGTCGTTTTTTTCGGCTAAAAACGCCTTACTATACATGGTCGTTTTTTTAGGCTAAAAACGCCTTACTTTACATGGTCGTTTTTTTCCGCTAAAAACGCCTTAGTATACATGGTCGTTTTTTTGGGCCAAAAACACCGTCTATACATGGTCGTTTTTTTCCGGTTAAAAACGCCGTGCTATACAAGGTCGTTTTTTTCGGTTAAAAATGGCTTATTATACATGGTCGTTTTTTTTTCCGGCCAAATACGCCTTACATCGTCGTTTTTTTCAGCTAAAAACGCCTTACTATACATGGTCGTTTTTTTCGGCTAAAACTGCCTTACGATACATGGTCGTTTTTTTTCGGCTAAAAACGCCTTACTTTACATGGTCGTTTTTTTGGGCTTAAAATGCCTTACGATACCTGGTCGTTTTTTTCGGCTAAAAACGCTTTACTGTATACATGGTCAATTTTTTCGGCTAAAAACTGCCTTACGATACATGGTCGTTTTTTTCGGCTAAAACTGCCTTACGATACAGGGTCGTTTTTTTCGGCTAAAAACGCCTTACTATACATGGTCGTTTTTTCGGCTAAAAACGCCTTCTATGCATGGTTGTTTTTTTTCGGTTAAATAACGGCTTACTATCCATCGTCGTTTTTTTTCCGGCCAAAAACGCCTTACATCGTCGTTTTTTTCAGCTAAAAACGCCTTACTATACATGGTCGTTTTTTTAGGCTAAAAACGCCTTACTTTACATGATCGTTTTTTTCGGCAAAAAATGCCTTACGATACATGGTCGTTTTTTTCGGCTAAAAACGCCTTACTATACATGGTCGTTTTTTTAGGCTAAAAACGCCTTACTTTACATGGTCGTTTTTTTCCGCTAAAAACGCCTTAGTATACATGGTCGTTTTTTTGGGCCAAAAACACCGTCTATACATGGTCGTTTTTTTCCGGTTAAAAACGCCGTGCTATACAAGGTCGTTTTTTTCGGTTAAAAATGGCTTATTATACATGGTCGTTTTTTTTTCCGGCCAAATACGCCTTACATCGTCGTTTTTTTCAGCTAAAAACGCCTTACTATACATGGTCGTTTTTTTCGGCTAAAACTGCCTTACGATACATGGTCGTTTTTTTTCGGCTAAAAACGCCTTACTTTACATGGTCGTTTTTTTGGGCTTAAAATGCCTTACGATACCTGGTCGTTTTTTTCGGCTAAAAACGCTTTACTGTATACATGGTCAATTTTTTCGGCTAAAAACTGCCTTACGATACATGGTCGTTTTTTTCAGCTAAAACTGCCTTACGATACAGGGTCGTTTTTTTCGGCTAAAAACGCCTTACTATACATGGTCGTTTTTTCGGCTAAAAACGCCTTCTATGCATGGTTGTTTTTTTTCGGTTAAATAACGGCTTACTATCCATCGTCGTTTTTTTTCCGGCCAAAAACGCCTTACATCGTCGTTTTTTTCAGCTAAAAACGCCTTACTATACATGGTCGTTTTTTTCGGCTAAAAACGCCTTACTTTACATGATCGTTTTTTTCGGCAAAAAATGCCTTACGATACATGGTCGTTTTTTTCGGCTAAAAACGCCTTACTGTATACATGGTCAATTTTTTCGGCTAAAAACGCCTTACTTTACATGGTCGTTTTTTTCGGCTAAAACTGCCTTACGATACATGGTCGTTTTTTTCGGCTAAAAACGCCTTACTTTACATGGTCAATTTTTTCGGCTAAAAACGCCTTACTTTACATGGTCGTTTTTTTCGGCTAAAACTGCCTTACGATACATGGTCGTTTTTTTCGGCTAAAAACGCCTTACTTTACATGGTCGTTTTTTTGGGCTTAAAATGCCTTACGATACCTGGTCGTTTTTTTCGGCTAAAAACGCTTTACTGTATACATGGTCAATTTTTTCGGCTAAAAACTGCCTTACGATACATGGTCGTTTTTTTCGGCTAAAACTGCCTTACGATACAGGGTCGTTTTTTTCGGCTAAAAACGCCTTACTATACATGGTCGTTTTTTCGGCTAAAAACGCCTTCTATACATGGTTGTTTTTTTTCGGTTAAATAACGGCTTACTATCCATCGTCGTTTTTTTTTCCGGCCAAAAACGCCTTACATCGTCGTTTTTTTCAGCTAAAAACGCCTTACTATACATGGTCGTTTTTTTCGGCTAAAAACGCCTTACTTTACATGATCGTTTTTTTCGGCAAAAAATGCCTTACGATACATGGTCGTTTTTTTCGGCTAAAAACGCCTTACTGTATACATGGTCAATTTTTTCGGCTAAAAACGCCTTACTTTACATGGTCGTTTTTTTCGGCTAAAACTGCCTTACG
Organism: Hippocampus guttulatus; assembly: GCF_054856545.1. Taxonomy (NCBI): domain Eukaryota; kingdom Metazoa; phylum Chordata; class Actinopteri; order Syngnathiformes; family Syngnathidae; genus Hippocampus; species Hippocampus guttulatus. The sequence goes on along the minus strand of NC_141269.1, from coordinate 8,328,561 downwards.
ATACATGGTCGTTTTTTTCGGCTAAAAACGCCTTACTTTACATGGTCGTTTTTTTGGGCTTAAAATGCCTTACGATACCTGGTCGTTTTTTTCGGCTAAAAACGCTTTACTGTATACATGGTCGTTTTTTTCGGCTAAAACTGCCTTACGATACAGGGTCGTTTTTTTCGGCTAAAAACGCCTTACTATACATGGTCGTTTTTTCGGCTAAAAACGCCTTCTATACATGGTTGTTTTTTTTCGGTTAAATAACGGCTTACTATCCATCGTCGTTTTTTTTCGGTAAAAACGCCTTACTATACATCGTATTTTTTTTCCGGTAAAAAACGCCTTCCTGTACATGATCTTTTTTTCGGCTAAAAACACCTTACTATACATGGTCTTTATTTTCAATTAAAAACGCCTTACTATGGTCTTTTTTTTTTTGGCTAAAAATGCCGTCCTATACATGATCGTTTTTTTTGGCTAAAAACACCTTCCTCTTCATGGTCTTTTTTTTCGGCAAAAAACGCCTTACTATACATGGTCTTTTTTTCCGGTTAAAAATGCCTTACTATACATGGTCGGGTTTTTTCGGTAAATAACGCCTTACTATACATGGTCGGGTTTTTTTCGGCTCAAAACGCCTTACTATACTTGGTCTTTTTTTTTTGGTTAAAAATGCCTTACTATACATGGTCGTTTTTTTCGGCTAAAAATGCCTTTCTATACAAGGTTGTTTTTTTTCGGCGTAAAACGCCTTACTATACTTGGTCATTTTTTTCGGTTAAAAATGCCTTACTATACATGGTCTTTATTTTCAGCTAAAAACGCCTTACTGTATACATTGTCAATTTTTTTGGCTAAAAACGCCTTACTTTACATGGTCGTTTTTTTCGGCTAAAACTGCCTTACGATACATGGTCGTTTTTTTCGGCTAAAAACGCCTTACTATACATGGTCGTTTTTTTAGGCTAAAAACGCCTTACTTTACATGGTCGTTTTTTTCCGCTAAAAACGCCTTAGTATACATGGTCGTTTTTTTGGGCCAAAAACACCGTCTATACATGGTCGTTTTTTTCCAGTTAAAAACGCCGTGCTATACAAGGTCGTTTTTTTCGGTTAAAAATGGCTTATTATACATGGTCGTTTTTTTCGGCTAAAAACGCCTTACTTTACATGATCGGTTTTTTCGGCAAAAAATGCCTTACGATAGATACATGGTCGTTTTTTTCGGCTAAAAACGCCTTACTGTATACATGGTCAATTTTTTCGGCTAAAAACGCCTTACTTTACATGGTCGTTTTTTTCGGCTAAAACTGCCTTACGATACATGGTCGTTTTTTTCGGCTAAAAACGCCTTACTTTACATGGTCGTTTTTTTGGGCTTAAAATGCCTTACGATACCTGGTCGTTTTTTTCGGCTAAAAACGCTTTACTGTATACATGGTCAATTTTTTCGGCTAAAAACTGCCTTACGATACATGGTTGTTTTTTTCGGCTAAAACTGCCTTACGATACAGGGTCGTTTTTTTCGGCTAAAAACGCCTTACTATACATGGTCGTTTTTTCGGCTAAAAACGCCTTCTATACATGGTTGTTTTTTTTCGGTTAAATAACGGCTTACTATCCATCGTCGTTTTTTTTTCGGTAAAAACGCCTTACTATACATCGTATTTTTTTTCCGGTAAAAAACGCCTTCCTGTACATGATCTTTTTTTCGGCTAAAAACACCTTACTATACATGGTCTTTATTTTCAATTAAAAACGCCTTACTATGGTCATTTTTTTTTGGGCTAAAAATGCCGTCCTATACATGATCGTTTTTTTTGGCTAAAAACACCTTCCTCTTCATGGTCTTTTTTTTCGGCAAAAAATGCCTTACTATACATGGTCTTTTTTTCCGGTTAAAAATGCCTTACTATACATGGTCGGGTTTTTTCGGTAAATAACGCCTTACTATACATGGTCGGGTTTTTTTCGGCTCAAAACGCCTTACTATACTTGGTCTTTTTTTTTTGGTTAAAAATGCCTTACTATACATGGTCGTTTTTTCGGCTAAAAATGCCTTTCTATACAAGGTTGTTTTTTTTTCGGCGTAAAACGCCTTACTATACTTGGTCATTTTTTTCGGTTAAAAATGCCTTACTATACATGGTCTTTATTTTCAGCTAAAAATGCCTTCCTCCACATGGTCTTTATTTTACGGCTAAAAACGCCTTACTATACATGGTCTTTTTTTCAGCTAAAAACGCCTTACTGTACATGGTCTTTTTGTCGGCTAAAAACACCTTCCTATACATGGTCTTTTTTTCGGCTAAAAACGCCTTACTATACATGGTCGGGGGGGGTTTTCGGCGAAAAACGCCTTACTATACATGGTCTATTTTTCGGTTAAAATGCCTTACTATACATGGTCGGGTTTTTTTCGGTAAAAAACGCCTTTCTATACATGGTCGTTTTTTTTCGGCTCAAAACGCCTTCCTCAAAACGGCTCAAAAATACTTGGTCATTTTTTTGGGTTAAAAATGCTTTACCATACATAGTCGTTTTTTTTTGGGCTAAAAACGCCTTTCTATATATACAAGGTTGTTTTTTTTCGGCGAAAAACGCCTTACTATACTTGGTCATTTTTTCTGTAAAAAATGCCTTACTATACATGGTAGTTTTTTTCGGCTAAAAACGCCTTCCTATACATGGTCTTTTTTTTCCGGCTAAAAACGCCTTACTGTACATGGTCTTTATTTTCAGTTAAAAACGCCTTACTATACATGGTCGTTTTTTCGGCTAAAAATGCCTTCCTGTACAAGGTTGTTTTTTTTCCGGCTAAAAACGGCTTTCTATACATGGTCGTTTTTTTCGGTTAAAAACGCCTTACTATAAATGGTCGTTTTTTTCCGGTAAAAAACGGCTAACTATACATGGTCGTTTTTTTTTTTACTAAAAACGCCTTACTATACATGGTCGTTTTTTTCGGTTAAAAATGCCTTACTATATATGGTCGGTTTTTTCGGCTAAAAACGCCTTACTATACATGGTCGTTTTTTTTTCGGTAAAAAACGCCTTACTATATATGGTCGGTTTTTATTCGGCTAAAAACGCCTTATATACATGGTCGTTTTTTTTCGGTAAAAAACGCCTTACTGTACAAGGTCATTTTTTGGGCTAAAAACGCCTTACTATACATGGTCTTTTTTTTCAGCTAAAAACGCCTTCCTGTACTTGGTCTTTTTTTGGGCTAAAAACACTTTACTATACATGGTCTTTATTTTCGGCTAAAAAAGCCTTACTATATATACATGGTCTTTTTTTTGGGCTGAAAACGCCTTACTATACATGGTCCTTTTTTTCCGTTCAAAACGCCTTACTATAAATGGTCGTTTTTTTTTTTCCGGTAAAAAACGGCTAACTATACATGGTCGTTTTTTTTTGGGCTAAAAACGCCTTACTATACATGGTCGTTTTTTTCGTCTAAAAACGCCCTACTTTTCATGGTTCGTTTTTTTGGGCTAAAAACGCCTTACTATACATGATTGTTTTTTTCGGCAAAAAATGCCTTACTATACATGGTTGTCTTTTCGGCTAAAAATGCCTTACGATACATGGTCGTTTTTTTTTTTTTTTGGGCCCAAAACACCTTACTATTGCATAGTAAGGCGTCCATCGAGAGTAAGGCGTTTTGTGAATTGTTCCTTGGTGTGAGGGTGAGCGCGAATAGTTGTGCGGAGAAGAGGACCCGAAAATGGATGGCCGTGCACATTTTTGAGACTGCACAGACGTTCATTAAATCCCCCGTGAATCCCCTGCTGAATGGAGAAAAAGTCCTTAAAAAGTGGATAAATTAGCCCTCAAAAGTCCTTCAAAGGTCCATAAATAAAAAGCAAGTGGAAGAGTGGGAACCCTGTCACGTCACTCATAGAAAGCTGCATACCTTTTTCTTTTGCCCGTTTCTCTTTTTTTCTGCTTTTTCTAGACTGGGCACTGATTGCTTTTACTGTACTTTATCCATGATCTTCATTTCAGTTTCGACATGAGTACGTCATGACGATTCGTATTACTTTATGTCAACACCGCCGTCAGTTCAGTCCTCAGTTAATCCGTGTCGGGTTTCACAACAAATTTACGTCTATGGTCTATTTTAATTATTAATGCAATTTATTTGGAAGAAATTTGTGTTGGTGGCCTGCCCTGGGTCGGTGCTTTGCCTTGCCCCCTCCCCCTTCCGCGAACCCGCATACTGTCTAGAGAGGTCCAGCTGTATCAAAATTTCTAATGTTCTGCATGAGCTGGACAACTTTGGTCGGAATTTGTTGAGAATGGTGGAGGGATTAACAAACACATTTTGCACACAAAAAAATATACATTGATTGTTGGTTTACGGTAAAACAAAATTCTCTCTTCCCCCTCAAAATGTACGGTATTACCTCGACAGTTGGGTTCTTTGGCCGTTGAGATCCACGGGTGTCAGAAACTCCAGCGTGAAGTCGCAGCGTCCTCTGTCGTCGAAACAATATGCTGGCAGGGTTGAGCACGTGATCAAAACACAATCATGGCTGCCTCCGCTGTAGTCCGCTCGAGCGTGGGGCTGACTTTCAGACTTTTGCGAGTTTTACCAGACTGTAGCACTTGTCTTTTATCCAGGTTAAAGCAGTGCACGGCTCATCTACAAAAGAAAAACTGCGTGGGCACCTTTCGTACCATCAATCGATTTGTGCAGACGAGTGTCGGTGAGTGCTTCTCTTTGCTAGTGCCTGCTGTCTTGTAATTTTAACGTCTCTCGCTTTATGGCGACGAAAGCATGATGATAATTTAACGTCCTTTTTGCAAATGTTCAGAGGCTAATGCTTATGCATTTGGCATATATCAGCACTTACTCAAGCATACCATGAGTAATGCTTGTGTAACCTCACTCTCATGGCGTTGTGAAAACCTTGTGCAACAAGTGAATTATTCTCATGACGTTTTCCCCTGTGTTTACCTCTGAGAGCAGAAGTACTTAATTGTCTTGTATCCTTGTATTAAGGTTCATACCACAGTGAGGAAGGCAGCACAGATGAAGAAAACCAAGGCAATGTGTAAGTCTCCAATGCCGACCAAGTTTATTAAAGCTCACGTAAACTAACGAAATAACTATAAACTTACATCGAAATAAAAACACTTTCGTTCACGAAATAAAAGAAAAAAGGCGAGTTGATGTTTTGATTAGTGCAAAACAACAACCGAAACTTATTGGCGCCTCGTCAATAGAGGGCGCTAGGGCACCTACCTACAACCCAGCCGAGTCACAGTGACAGGGACAAAAATTGAATGACGTTAAAAATTCTAAATGAAATACTGTACCATAATAAAAATGAAATACAAATTATGATTAAAATGGAAGACTAACCCTGACAAACAAACATAAATGACCTAGAATTCGCTTTCATCCAAACATTTCCTGTAATTTTGACTTCACTGAAATTCTGTGTTAGCATTAGCTTAACAGCACCTTGGGACTTGCATCCATTTACGCCGATGCCATACAAACAGAACTCCTGAACCAAGGAGCCCTTTTAATTACATATTTCCTTGAGCTGTATTTACTGCTTTTCAGGGTCAATGTGGTGTATGTTGACCGGTCCGGCCAAAGGATCCCAGTTAGAGCCAAAGTGGGAGACAATATTTTGTACTTAGCTCACAAGAATGGAATCGAACTAGAAGGTGGGTGTTTAAGTTTGCCTTTAAAAAAGATGAGTATCATTCATTTAGCATGAAACAAAATAGAATTACTATAATAAACAGTTACATGAATAACTCATAAAAGACTGTAATTATCTTTGTAAAGGCTAAATGAGAGCGTAATACCGTCGCCGGTGATGTTGCAATCAAACACATGATCGAATCGTCGTTCTGTTTATTTCCCATTCAGGGGCGTGTGAGGCATCATTGGCCTGTTCAACATGTCACGTGTATGTAAGCAGCGACTATTTAGACAAACTGCCCGAACCACTTGAGAGGTATGTGTGCCTTAGTTGTATTTTGGGAACTTTTCATTAAATGGTGGCAAATTTGAGATGGAGTGAAAATCGCATGAAGTAATACACCCACCTTTTAGAGAGGATGACATGTTGGACATGGCTCCCATGCTCCAGGAGAACTCCCGGCTAGGGTGCCAGATCATTCTCACCCCAGAGCTGGAGGGCATGGAGGTGACTTTACCCAAAGTCACGAGGAACTTCTATGTGGACGGACATGTTCCCAAACCTCATTGAGCAGACACACTGATGGTGAAGGTGGGATTGAGAGGGGCCGGCTCAGCAAACGAGAAGTCATGCTCGGAAGGGAGCAGGTTACCTGTGAAGAAATCTACAGCTTGAGAAGTCTGTAGGCACCGCCCTGAAGATCTTGACTGATCAGATAATAACAGTTTACTGAGGTGGGCCTGCAGACCTTCGCAGAATTCAATGAACTCAATGGTTACTTACACATAATGTATTTTCATTTATGTGTGATGTGCTCGGGCCAGCATTGAGACAGCGCACAATTTCACAATTTTTTTTTTTTGTTAAAAAACAAAAACCTAAACATTCAAGTTTAGAGACCTTAGTTAAAGTTCATCCTTACAAAGGAGTATTAGAGCCACACTGAGAAGAAAATTAGATCAAGTGGGGGAAGCACCTTTGAGAAAAAGTAATAATAAAATGGTAATATCATAACACCACATTTTTGATGAATAAAGTTGTAGCCATCTATAAATCAGGTAATATGTGCCAAAGTCGGACAGATGATTGAATCTAAATCAACAAATGTTTTCTAAAATCACATTAGAGTGATCATGGTGACGGTGGTGTTAATCTGCCAAAACATATTCTCTTTCACTGATTGTCAAATTTTATACAGCAAGTGTAAGACCTTAACTTTAAAAAGAAATTTGGGGGGGGGCAAATTTGCAACTATCATACTATTCTGAATTCATTGAATTAGAAACATTTTTGTGTCCGTCTTTGTTCTCGTCATACTTTTTTTCCCCAGTGTGCCACTAATACTCCTTCATAAAACTGTACACTGCTGATGAATGGAATATTCCTTGCGATAGCTCTTTTGTGCAGTCTTACCGTAAAATGCTCTTGTCATTTCACCTGGACAATCACTCATACACTATCATGCATTTCGTTGGTATTTGTGGGCAATATGACTGCGCTTCAGTGAAAGTCCTTCTGTAAAATCCCAATAAACATTTCAAATGTCCTGTAAAAATGGGCTTCCCTTTAGGAGTGTGCTGACCAGCTGACACTGACGTGATGCTGCTGTGTTCTGAAACAAAATTGCAACATGCTGCCAATGAAGGAGTTTTCCAGGTTAAAATCTGTTTATTTGTCAAGTCTACTGTACATGTCCAACCTACGCACACTTTTAAGTCACTAATGTATAGCATATATCAAGTATTTAAAATTGTGCAATAAAGTACTCTTTTAAAGCTGTATTGAATAAACATTTTCTCTACCTGTCTGGGGTGCAAGCTAAATTGCTCTGAATCTGTAAACAACAGTACATTTTTTGTCGTGGCACCAGTAGTAAGGAATTTCTGTCAAAGACTGCATATTTATATTCATCTTGCATATTGTATGCCAACCTATCCTTTTACTGTCTAACCAACCTGCTAGACACACACATACACACATATATATATACACGCACGCACCCATCAATCCATTTTTTTCGACCACTTATTCGGGGTGGGGTCGGGTAGGCTACAGCTTTGTCAGGAAAGCCGAGACTTCCCTCTCCCCAGCTACTTCTTCCAGCTCTTCCCGGGGATCCCGAGGCGTTCCCAGCTGGGAGGCGTAGCCTCTCCAGCATGTCCTGGGTCGTCCCCGGGGCCTCCTGCCGGTGGGACATTCCCAGAACACCTCACCAGGGAGGCGTCAATACATTCCTTATCAGATGCCCGAGCCACCTCATCTGGCTCAGCGGCTCAGCTCTGAGCCCCTCCCGGATGACCGAGCTTCTCACCTTATTTCTCAGGGAAAGCCCGGACACCCTGCGGAGGAAATTCATTTCGGCCTCATGTATACGGGACTGCGTTCTTTCGGTCACGATCTATACATCTCGTGACCATAGCTGAGGGGAGGAGCGCAAATCTACCGGTAAATAGAGCGCTTCCCCTTTTGGCTCAGCCCCTCCAACACGACAGATGGGATACAAAGTCTGCATCACAGCAGACGCTCCACCGATCTACCTGTCGATCTCCTGATCCCTACTGCCCTCATTCGTGAACAATGCCCCAAGATACTTAAACTCCTCCAATTGGGGCAAGATCCCATCCCATATGCTGTGTAGTATATAACAAATATATTATGGCCCTTTGAGGACCTGATCTGACATGAGCCCCGATAGTAAAAAGGTACCCCAATATTATTCCAATTATTAAGGGTCATGTTCTAGTCCTTCCACATACAAAATCAAAGTTTTAAATAACTTTTTTATTCTTTTGAATCGAGTCATTTTGTGAAAGATCGGCGCTAATTATGTGCCAGGTGTTAACATCTTCAGATACAAGCAATCACACTAAGCAGCGCCAGCTGTGTCAGACTTGCTCACCTGATTAGAGTCAGAATTCGCCAGTGTGATCAAGAGCGTTGACTGTCAGGTAAGCGACAACAGTGATTTTATTTGCCCAAATTTATTGTTGACAAACTGTCGAGCAGTTTTGATCTCACAGTGGGCCAGAAATAGCGAGTCACTTAAACTCTTCGAATGTCACATGAAATTTGCGATCAGTGTACAATGGCGCCGCGTGAGTGGCTGCCTTTCCAGCAGCTCCTATATTTTGTTGTTCTACTTCTTCCTTTCATAACTTTGCTGCTGTGAATCGGGAATTTCTCCATTGCGAGACTAATAAAGGTTTTCTTATCTTATCTTAAAAATGAATTTAAAAAGTTAATAAGGACATTACTGTACATATATTTCCAGCGACACGTACTGTACACTGTACATTTATATACTCGGTAAATGAAAGTCAATGCTGAATTTTGAAGCTGTTTGTGTCGTGGAAAAAGATGCCTTAAAAATACGTTCGACGTCAATCATAAAAAGATATATTCCGATATATATAAGATCCGATATATTTTTATAGCGTTTTAATAGGGTTGGGGGTCTGAATATCATGTCGCACGAGACAAAGATCGCGACAGTGCCATCGATTTTAAGTTATACATGAAAATACATTCGACGCTGCTTCAAAAAGTCCAATACATTTAACTCGCATTGGAAACACTAAACACAAGCATAATGTATTCTGATTTCACTGGCGCTATTATGCCTTTATTGTATGTCAGGATGTAGCATTGCTTTCACCCTCTCGTCCCCTAAAACGCACGATGACAAGTATACAAAGCCGGAGCAGCGTTTTACATGCAGCTCTTATTGGACCCGAGTCGAAAAACTATAAACATTTTGTATTTAACTTATTAGATGACATTTATGTACACTACTACTGTGGAAGCATTGTACAAGTTACACAACCTCAATGATTGAAGGCACAATCTAGCAAAGATTTTCAATCATCACAATGGTCAAAATTATACATACAGGCTCAAATATATATTTCTACACACACACATACACATTAACACACACAATTAACCTGCCATGCATGCTTTTGGAATGTGGGAGAAACCCGGAGAAAACCCACGCAGGCACAGGGAGAACATGCAAACTCCACACAACCCGGAACCGAACCCTGCACCTCTGCACTATGAGGCGGACATGCTAACCAGTGACCCACCGTGTCGACTGGTTTACGTTTTGCGAAAGTAAATAATTAAAAGACCTAAATTGACATTAATGGCTGTGTGTGTATTTAAACTTGGGACTGCAAATGCATATTTTTTTCTGCATTAATTCCTTTAAAAAAATAACTTCATGTATATGTCAAAATTAGGTTTTGCCATCCCTCAAACTTTGGGCAGTGATTAAAAGAGCTCGATTGGTTGCTCTAACTCCATTGTTTTATATGTAAACATATTGTTTTTTTTCCGTGACACTCCTCTAAAACTAGTTCAATTAGAAATGCCATGACCTTTATTGGCAGATTCCCCATAATCCCCCTCAGCACGTTTGTTGTCCTAAAAAAACGTTTGTTCATGATGCAGATATGAGCCAGGGTCAAAGGTCACAGGTGGCCCTCTTTGAAAGCCATCAAAGGGAAGCAGAACAAGATGCCTCAGAATCTGCAGTCCTCTACCTTTTCCAGGAGGTTTCCAAACTTGAGGCCTCCTTGCAAAGTGGTGTACTGGACATCGGATCGATGAATGACAGTCAAGATGAAAAGGTTGAAAGGGCCCAAGCCTCCGTCAATCCGAATTTGTTGTCACCTTATGAACACAATGAACGGCTGGTGAGCGGCAAGGACAAAATTGAGTCCCCACCTGGAGGCCACAGCCCTTGGAGAGTGTTGAGTCTGATCAACCTGCAGTGTGAGAGGATCATTGATCTCAGAGAAGAGCATGCGGACTCGAGATTGTTTTTTCCCACCGAATGTGGTGTCGCCTCTGCACACAAATCAGGAACTGGTGCCAGTGTTGAATGCACTTTGAGACCATCACCCGTTGCAGGGATCTCCACTCATGGCGTGCCAGTGGTTGATGAGCAAGAGAATTGCTTTGCTTCTAAAGCCGAGACTGGTGACAAAGAGATGACTTTTCGTGGGCCACCACCGGTGCCTGACAAAGACGCAGCAGAGGAACAAGCTCCGGTGTCCTCTCGGCAATCTAAAATACAGCCAGTGTCGAATGTTGACATGTTGGAGGGGAGTCATGACCGCTCCTCCGCGGAACATCGCGATGCTGACACCCAGGTCTTTGAAAGTTCTTTGTCCCTCGTGCACATGCCTGATACATCCCTTAATCGTCAAAAGGATTTTGACTCAGACAGCGTGAAGCGAACATGGCCAGCTGTCACCCTCGACCGCAATGCAAACCTAATGTTGGGCAGTCATTGGCCCTCCAAACCAGATGACGGCATGCTGCCATCAAAATCGCACAGTGCACGTATGCCCATTGAGGAAAAACCGCAGCGCTCTCCCGCCACCACAGTGACCTCACACTTGAGGTCAAAGGAGGGAAGTGAAACGCCCGTGGCTCAGCACTTGTGGAGAAACAAAACGGCTAGAAAGCAAGTCAATCCCAGTCGCAGCGGCGATATCCATGACCCGCACTTCCAGGGAGTCGCATTCCGGATGAACGCAGAGCTGAATGGCAGCAGGCAACAGTGTCGGCTCCGCATCACATCCAAGTACAGGTGAGGATCCAATAGGAGGATGCCTGGTGATGCACATTGTGAATATCTACAAATGCGTGGAACAATCGCTCTGCTTCGTGACGTCTCTTTCGCTCTCTCCACCTCAGCAAGGTGCTCTGCAGGAGCTTGTGGAAACGGAGGAGGAGGACTCAAACATCACGAACGACCAGCAACTCAGAGGAAGACAGTGAACCTAGTGCCTCGGGTACCTGCATTGGACACAACTCAAGCCGCTGTCACTTTTACTGCTCTATTTTGTCTTTTAATTAAAAAAAACAAACAAACAGAAAAACGAATAATTTTCAAACATGTGAAATAGTGTTTTAACAACACTGGCAACATTACAAACCCAATTCAAATGAAGTCGGAATGTGTTCAACAAAAATAGAATACAATGGTTTGCAAATCATGCTCAACCTATATTTGATTGAATACACTACGACGACGAGATTAAAAAAAAATTTGAATTGGGTTGCAAAAAATTCGCTTGCACAAATTTCCACTGATTATGTTCTTTAGAAACATACAGTACATCATTTCACCTTGCAGGGTCTTTAATTAAACTTCCATGTTGCAGCAAAAGAGGCGAGAGTTCTCATTTTTACTATTCGTTGCATATTTTTTGTTCTAAATATTTTCATTTCTTGTTGATTGACTTTTAAGTCTACAGTTGCCACAGCGAGTGATGCACATGATTTGTTTGGCAGTTTTTACACCGGATGTGGGCGGCTAGGAAAAAAGTATTTTGACTTTATATAATTTTCTGGTGATTTTGTTTTACATATTTTCCCCACTGGGAGGCGCTGCTACACAACTATTATTTGCAAACTGGCTTTCACCTGATACATTTGGACTAAATACATTTTCTGAGAAGTTCACGCGACTGTGCCTGATTGGGAATCAAAAGTGGTGAACTCACGCGTGTTGACTGTCTCTAGGGGTCAAAGTTTGTGCGTCGTGCTGTACCAGAAAGACCCCCATGTGGAGAGATGCAGAAGATGGGACCCCTCTCTGCAACGCTTGCGGTATAAGGTATTTCCTTCTTATCAATATTAACACACACTACTCACACTGTAGTTAAAAAGAAAATGTTCCTTAAAAAAAATCATGTATTCATTCAGTCCTGCATTTTCTTGCACTTAGCTTGGATAGGGTCAGAGTTTAGCTGCACTCTATTTCAGGTAACCGGGCGAAAGCTGGGGTTCACCCAGGACTGGTCGCCAGACAATTGCAGGAAATAGCATACATTAGTTTTGTTTTCCTTGATGCGTATTGTATTTTTTTTTTTTAATACTTTGTTGTTTTAAAGGTACAAGAAGTACAGGGTACGCTGCGTCAACTGCTGGCATATCCCGAGAAAGGAAAGCAACTCCAACTCACACTGTCTCAAGTGTGGACATTTTGTGAGAGTGACCTCCACTCAGTACAAACACACCACCTAAGGAGTACTTCTACCCCACCGGCCCCCACTTCATACCGAGCTATGCAAACTCATGAACGCCTTATTTCACCGCTTACCCACGTGTTGTAAATTCACCACGACATGAGAAATCGCCATTGCAGCGTTCACGGCCAGCAGCACAAGTGTCTCTCTATCCTACTGTGTATTACATTCGCTTCAGTATTGCAAAGTTGCTCTGATGGCTAATTCCGCGCCAACTCAAAGGCGCATCAGAGTAAACAAATACTGACGGTTAAAAATAAGAATAATAATTTTAAAAACTGAAAGCTCTTAAATTTGCTACATTCACAGAAGGAAGATGTCTGTCTATGAAAACACTTTAGAGTGTTTATGTTTGTTGTGGCTGTTAAGTTAAAGATCTAAATTAACGTTTGAGCGGATCTTTGGGGAGAAATGCGATGTGGACACTCGCCGAGGGTCAATCGTGAAGCTGCAAATGTCTCAAAACATGGAATGCTGGTGCATTCATCTGCCATTTACTGCAGAAACTCTCTCCACCTAACAGCCAAATTGTGTTTTGTGGCACTCAGTAATTGATGTTTCCTTTTTTTGTTTTTGTCAATGTGTGGATTGGGGTGTTTTTTTTTCTTTATTTGGGTTGAGTGTGGTTTTGGGGTGGTATTTTATGACTAGTTTATGAGGGTCACTGGTTTTCTTGGTGTGCATGTTTGTGAGGATATAAAAAGGCAATTTTGTGTGAACGTTGTTGTTGGTCTGGATTAAAATCTGTGTGAATAGCCCGTTGTTGCCTCATTTGGAGCACAGATCCAATATTCGAAGCACATTAATTACAGTCGTCTAACAGGAGGGGTGATATATTTAGTACCGTAGGACCAATTGCAAACACACGAGCGGGAGGGAAGCGGTGTGCGTTAAAACACGTCACCGTTCTGTGAGCCCGCATGCAGTGTGGAGCTCTCGCCCCAGTGGGTGGCCTCACATGGACGGATGCTGCGCAAACTATTGTTTGATAAAACCTATGACGTCCTTCTCTAATTCCAAACAGCCGAAGTGACTTTCCTCTCTTGACTTTGCCAAAACATCCACCAAGGACGAGCGCCAAAGGAAATGAGCTGAATGAGCCAAGAACATTAAAAAAAAAAACACGGGCCTGTTCAAATCAAGGTTTTATTTTAAAATCAAGCATCGTAATCCACCAATCTCACCTGCTGTGCTCATTTCGAACATCAAATATAAACAACGGTTACGGCATGAATACCACCTCAAATTATCACTTCAAATTTTCCCCCTCGTGAAATAACAACAGATGGTATTTTATACAATGTGTAGCCTGCAGAGCAGACTTTGTCTGTACAGCTGAAGTTGGTGGGTCGAGTTAGTTCTACATTATACATAGCACTGAGCACTCCAGAGCAAATAACGCAAACTCTCTTACTGACAACCCTCCGAAAAATCTTTTGGTTATATGTACAGTATGTAGACAAGTTATACTCTGGAGCCCTTGTGTTCGCAGGGAATAGGGAATGGGCCAAACAGCAAAAATCCACAAATAATTCTGACACATTCAATTGAATCTGTTTTTTTTTTTTTTTTTAAACCCGCCAAATTCTCGAATCAGAGGGATTGTACTGCCAAAACAGGCTTCCCCCAAAATTACAGTAATTCTGGAAAAAAAACCATCTGCAAATATAGCAAAAACGACAAATGGTTGACAATCATTTGGTTTATATTTTTTAACTCCACAAAAAGGCTTCAGCAGTTATACCACTAATAAGCGTTTTCCATGAAAAATGGCTTTTCGACCCCCCAAAACGCACAATTATTCAAGAAAATATTGATAAGTCTGAATAGCGAAAATTCGCGAATCGACACCCATTCCGTTGCATTATTTTTTTTTTTCAAGGGGGGTTGTACCGCAAATAAGCATTTTCAGCCCTAAAATATGTGAAAATCTTGCAAAGAAATCCTCAAACAGCGAACATCCAAGAGTCATTGATGCCCATTTAATCGAAATGGGTTGGAATGATTTTTCCAATATTCCGGCAAAGAAAATCTTCAAAAAGCGGTAACATACTGCCAATAAGCGTTTTCCACAAGAAACGTGTGTCTTACCCCCTCCCAAAACACGTTTAAATATTGGGAAAAAAAATCCATAATTGGGTGAATCCATGGGGGTTTACTGGACTGTCAAGAAGATGGAGAGCACCTCACTGGATTGAGAAGGTTGGCGAGTTCTCATTTGTGGAAATGATTGATTTGATTTAAAACGGTATTTTATTAATATACATTATTTCATATTTTGTCACTCAACTGCACCCAATGGGGCATTTTGTTGTTGTGTACATTAACATGACATGTGGACCAGACTTTATTAGAAGTACCAAGAACTAAACTGAGGCTCAGAGGGGATCGAGCCTTTTCTGTTGCTGGTTCCTCTCTCTGGAATGACCTCCCACTGAACATTCGGCAAGCCTCCTCGCTGCCCATCTTCAAAACCCTCCTCAAAACTCAATTGTATTCCTTGGCATTCGACTCAGCATGACTTAGATTTGTTCTTGGTTTTACTGTTTGGTGCTTTCTACCGTCTTTATTTCCGATTTGTCTTACTGTTTATTGTGCATGTTAAATTGCTCCATGTACAGCACTTTGTATGCAGCGATGGCTGTTTGAAAGTGCTCTATAAATACTGTTGACTTGACTTGACTTGATGTAGCTAAGTTGAGTACCCCTGACCATAATTTCTGCATGAATCTAAGTACTGTCAAAACAGAAATTTAAAAAGCATAATTAAAAAAAAAAATCCGGTTTCTTTATTGGATCTCATCAGATTGCCACCATTAGATGGGACGCCTCAGGGGCTGTTTGAATGAGGTGGTGCTGTTTAGGTGAGGAGGAGGAGGAGAAGGAGGAGTAAGAAGAGGGGGGGGGGGGACGTTAAAAATCAAAGATGCAGTCAACTGAATCAAAGCAAGGGAAAGTTGTGCTTTGGACCTGCTCACACCGAGGACCATGACTTTGGACTGCAAAGCTACCGAGCACGTGCACCTCGACTTTGGCGCGCGGGGTGGTGGGGAGCAGAAAGACGCGGATCTCTCAGTGCGGCAACACCAGAGAGACTTGACGGTCCGACTCTGCGGCGTTTCCGGCCGCACTTCTTCGGTGAAGCCCCCTTACTCTTACATTGCCCTCATCACCATGGCGATCCTCCAGAGCCCCAAGAAGAGACTCACACTCAGTCAGATCTGTGACTTCATCAGCCAGAACTTTGCCTACTACCGGGAGAAGTTCCCCGCGTGGCACAACTCAATCCGACACAACTTGTCTCTCAACGACTGCTTCGTCAAGGTCCCGCGGGAGCCCGGCTTTCCCGGGAAGGGAAACTTCTGGACTTTGGATCCCATGTCGGCCGATATGTTTGCGAATGGCAGCTTTCTTCGGCGGAGGAAACGCTTCAAGAGACAACATCAACACTGCAAGACGGTCAAGGACTCTGTCGTGCCAGTGGCTCTCCAACCCGCACCCGCCAGAATTCCGCTCCTCCAACCGGAGCCGTACCACCACCTGAGCCTTGGACGTTTTTTAAACACCCTTCCTACTCTGTCCTTCCTCCTCTCCAAGGGATTGCCATCTTGTTTGGACATCTGCACTGCCATGCAGCCTTTGGACAGGACCTTCCCTTTGACTCACGCAGTTTCGATTCATGGGAGGACACCTACTTACATTTTTATGGACCCGAAAACACTCCTCTTGCTTTAGCACTGTAATTGCTTGATGCTCCAATGTAGGATATTTTATATACATCTTAGATTTGATGGGGGTTTTTTTCCCTGCCAATTCAGGAATGTATCATTTAACACCTATTACACAATAAAAGATTTGACTTATTCCAACGCAGCTTCAGTTTATTAAAGTGCACTGTTAGTATAATTAACTACAAGAGGAGCCTTGCATGTAGTTTGCTTTGTTACACGGATGAGATTTTTAAAGCCATACAGTGGATATAAAAAGTCTAGAACCCCCCCCCCCCCCCCCCCCCCAAAAACAAGTTCAAATGCCAGGTTTCTGTGAGAATAAAAAATTAGACAGATCTATTATTTCAAGATGTTTTCCACAATTGTAACCTCTAACCTGGACAACTCAATCCAAATTGGTTTTGGGGGGGGGGGGGGTTAAAAAACGGATGTGGATGCACAAGTGTACTTGCACATTTATAATTCAGGATGTGGCTTTGTTCAGCATTATCCAATCCCATTCAAGATCATGTTAAGTGGGAATCAGCACACGCGTGCCGCCATTGGAGAGTGCCTCTGTTGGATTCCAAATAACGCCTGACATTTTTGTAGTCACACCTCAGAGGACAAGCCGTGGTGCAACAGACAACTTCCACCGCATCAGATGGATGTCCTTCAAAAATTTGCCATTTGAACCCGGGGTGTGTCGACTTTTTGTACCCATTGTATTTTTCATACTGGCATAAGTTTCATTTTTCAAAATCTGCCTCAAATGGTTCCAAGCAGCTGGCTTTCTTGTAACCTTTTGCAACAAGGTCGAACAGTATTCTGTATCTCATAAGACTGAAATATAGAGTACACTGTCGTTTGGTGAGAAATGTCAGAGTTTGAGTACAGTTCATTCAAAGCAACAAAAGTGAAAACCATGACACCATAAAATAAAGTATGACTTGTTCTTGTTCTTGTAATTAGTCCTCTTTTCTCATCTTTCATAAGGACGCAACGTAAATACATCCGACTGATGTGTCATCACATTGTGACATCATCAGTTTTCAAGAAAGGTGTATAAAAATGCCGTGGGAGCATTTAGGTACATCTTTGATAAAACGGAATTTTGGGTGCACCGGATATTTTGTCCAATGTCAGTTTCGTTTCAGTCAGCTTGTTGGTGCGTATTTATTTGAAAAGATGACAAAGAGGCCTTTCTTAAATGGTCCAGACATTCAATTTCACAGCATTCACTCCCCAATATAACCCGAGCACTATAACTACATTCACCCCGTCGGCTACACAAGGGCAAAGTTGTTAGACACGCACGCACACACATGGTACGATGAACACTAATAGCGGCTAATAAGCACAGCATAAACCAAAATAACATTTAACAGTTCCAGGTAACGTGTACTGAAGTTGTCCACGTTTGTTTTTCCACACTGCCTCCTCGCTGGCGACATCCAAACACGCGGGGTCGGGCGAGGGCCAAAAGAGAAAAGTCTTCCAAGTACAAACAAGAACACATAAATACAAATTGAAGTCAACGCACGGCATCTTAATGATGTTAGATTGTTGGCTGGAGTTTTTATACAACCTTCATCGAGACACGGGAGACTTGTTCAAAAGATTTCCTTTCAGTTAGTTCTGTAAACAGAAACTGGCAAAAAAAATAAAAAAGTGAATTGGTGAATCTGCTGGTGCGTTGTACTGTACGTTACTTTCATTGATATCTATGATTCCAAAAATGCTCCGTTGAACTCAAAAAGAGAGATTTATGTGCAAGTCAAACATTACAAAATTAGAACACAGAAGTTGCTCTGTGTGCGCGTGAGTTTTTGTATCATTACAGTAACTGTGACTAGGAAGTGCACAGAGCAAATGCAGAACAGGTTATTGCTGCAGTTTGCTCAATTGAAAGTGAGCGCGGCGCCTTCATGAAGCAGATCTGCAGGCCTCGGAGCACATATGTCTCCAAGATGTTCTTCTTCCCTCCATTTCTTGTTTACTCCATCCTTCCCCCTTTGTGGCACGCGTGGTGTTAATCCTTCCCTCCTCCACCTGGACCGGACCACCCGCACACGAGCGGCCCACCAGCGCAGAGTCCGGGGAACTGTATCTCTCTGTACCGCCCTTGGCAAAAAACTATGCAATCATCAATCTTGGTGGATGTTCATCCACTTGTTTGGTTTGGTAGACACAAAGCAGGTCGCGGACATTTCTTTTGTTGTCCATTTTCTGTTTTCAAGACGTCTTGTTTTAAGGTTTCTGTCCTGACGCTTTGATGTCTTCCTTGGTATATCAGTAGGCCTTCCCATGTTGTTTGTACTTGGTCCAGATTTTAGAAACAGCGGACTGTGAGCAACCATCTTTCGCAACAACGCCTGATGATTTGCCCTCTTTAAGAAATTTGAGAATTCTCTCCATTTCTTTTTTTTAACTGACATCTGTGGTCACGGAGCCATAATTCATGTCAGTCCACTTGGCGCAACAGCTCTCCGATGTTTTATCACTGCTGTTTAACTGCAGATGAGCGAGCAGATCTAATCTGATTCAGGTTTTAGTTTTTGGGAATGAAAATTTACAAGCGGGTTCCATATTTTAACTCCACAAAATTGAATGATTCCATATTTTACTCCCATGATTGGTCTGAAATGTAACGATGACTGAGGACCACGTTTTTTCTTCATTTATTTTAGTGTTTCTTAAAGCCGGAAAGTTGCCCTTTGAAACGTCTTTGCGTCGTGTCTGAGATCTGCTCCCCCCCCCCCAAATTCAGTAGCTGAGATTGGTGATTCCACACGATTTTTGCCAAGGGTTGTATAATGCAATCTAGTTCTATGGCATCAATATTAATGACATATTATGCCAGATAGATGCCACATACAATATTAATTGTCATGAAAACTGAGCATTATTATGTTTTATAAAGTTGCATTTCTTTTATTGGACTGGGGTTTATATTCCTAACAGGTGAGGTAGATAGAGTACATTTGGACACAGACGTTTACTTTATTTGGGTTTATTCAGTGTTTACTGTCCATGTCGGTGCACTACAGTATCACCACCCGTTGTTTCAGTCAATGAGATTCCACAGTTCAAAATATGCAGAACATCGGATGAAAAGATAGCCTCTTTATTTTACAAGATTGATGTCACCCCTGTGATGATGTCGTCAAATTGACCTACTTTCAAATGGAAAACTCTAGAAAAATATTTCAATATTCAAAAAAAAATGATACTAGTCATGTTGTATAATTTAATAAACAGTTTAAATGTATTTCACCAGCAAGTGTAATGTCAATAATTAATCATAATAATACATCTACATAAAACACAACAACAGGGCCATGTATTTTTTTTTATGTATTTTGAGGGGAGTTTTCAACTTTAAAATCAAATTGATCCACAACAAAAACAGGACGTTTAATCACGTGTCCTGTTTTCTTCCTGTTTTTGTTTTGTGTGCAATCAGGCGACTGGTTCACTCATTTGTGGATTGATTTTAATAACGGGTGCAAGTACTGTGGGCCACGGGACGTTGAATTGATGAATCTTTGTCTCCCTCTAACGGCAAAATAACAAAATCACGGCACTCACAGCAATGCTTTGATTCGGCAAGCTCGAAGAACCTTTCCCTAAAACAGTTCGTTCGGTGCCTTTACGAACAGAATTACACAAATCACAACCCCTAAAAACCTACTTTGATAAGTTTACACACAGATGCACTCCAATATTTTTGTAGAAATTCTTCCCTCGAGAGTGGAAGTTGTTAAGGCTGCTAAGAACAACTCATCGATGTTT
The DNA here is from genome assembly GCF_054856545.1 of Hippocampus guttulatus. Lineage (NCBI taxonomy): Eukaryota > Metazoa > Chordata > Actinopteri > Syngnathiformes > Syngnathidae > Hippocampus > Hippocampus guttulatus. The sequence goes on along the minus strand of NC_141269.1, from coordinate 8,308,353 downwards.
TAACTTTTCGCCTCTCATCCTATATTTACAGCGACGTGAGGGCTCACTTCAGGTAATAAAATAAAACATTATGGCAGGACAGATACTTCATACAACAACATATCAATTCGCGCAAACATGGAACAGAGGGACAATGAGAGAAGCGTGTGAGAGAAAGTTGGAAAGTGATGCGCCGTTTCCTATTATTACAGGATGGAGGTCGACAACATGCCACACTGCAACACAACTGTGGAATTTGGACTGTGCAAACGCAGATGATGAGAAATATGACACAATACGCAGTTGTTCCACACCGTGTCACCATGACCTGAGGGTACGCAACACGCACGCACACACACGCGCGCACGCACACGCTAAGTGTACATCGGAGCTTAACCCATTTTAGAATCAAATGGGATGTTGTCTTTCTGTTGCATTGTTTGAAAAAGAGGAGTACACATTTCTGAAGCTATATAGCATCGGTGCCCAACCGACCTCACTCGATCGACTCGCTACTGCACCTGCACGGTACACACTAGAGCAGAGGTGGGCAAACTACGGTCCGCGGGCCAAATCCGGCCCGTTGGTCTTTTTAATCCGGCCCGCCGAAGGTTGGTACACAATTAAGGTTCGATGTTAACAACTGCATTCATTTCATTTGGACAGTTACTTGAAGTTGCAGAGCATAGGGAGGAAGAGGGAGACGATACGGAAGCCCGCAGTAGCGCCAAATCAAGCAAATCCCGTTCGATACGACGGAATAATGTACTCTTAAAGTCTGAAAAACGTGCCAAAAAATGCAAAATACTGCTTTTTAAATAAAGAAATCCAATTAATATTATGTCGAATTTAGTTCACCCTTTTGATCCGGCCCTCCATAATATTTTCTGGTTGTCATGTGGCCCTATGCAAAAAATAATTGCCCACCCCTGCACTAGAGCTAAGATCGGTCCTAAAAAATCAAGCCCGACCCGAACCGGCCCGAGGGTATTTAAGCCCGACCCGAGCCCGATCACTTAACTTGATTTGCAGGCCCGAGCCCGAAGCAAACCCGACATTTCATATTTTATTTCTGAGGAGGAGGGAGGAGGAGGGGTGATTTCTGATAACAAAGCCTGTCTTTTGGAACGAAATCTAAGTTAAACAAGACTGTATAAACATTTACATCTTTTATATTTCTGTTTCTGAAGAGGTTACATTAACCGACAATTTTCTATCATTGACGGATTTTTTTTTTAAGAGTGGACGGGGAAAATTTAAGGCCGTCCATCATTTTGACGGGTTGAAAATTGGGCCGTAAACCACCGCGGCAGTACGTCTTTAAGAATCTAGCGCGGCACTATATGAGAGAGAAGCAGAGAGACAAAAAAGAATAATGATGGGTGGATCATAGACAGAGACATGAAGGAGTTCTTTGAATTGTCATTGCAAGAGTTTAGTACAGTACGTGTTGTGATGAGACGACTTCTTTTTTTTTTTGCGAACCACGGTCTCTCGTCGCCAAAACTATTGACGGCTTCGAGTTTTTTTTTAAAAAAGTCAGCGAGAGAAAAGCCCGACCCGACCAGAACCCGAACCAATGATTGACATTTTAAGGCCCGACCCGAAATGCCCGATCTTACCTCTAATACACACGCTCATGCCACGATGAGCAACAGCCATAACGCCCGAACATGAACGAAACAAAAAAATTAAGTCGATACAAGAGCTTGTGAATGTGTAAATCGGAATCAGCGCTTACCTTACGTGACCCGGCGGCACGGGACGCACTTTGACAGCGTCTTCGGTGCAAAAACGTCACTATCGTAGCTCACGTGTATCGTTTTTAATTTTTTCTCCTGTCTCTTCAGATTACCTTTGTTTGCTAGCGCCATCTGTAAATTGTACACGAAACAAACTTTGAATGAGGATAATGAAGAAAAAAAAAAGATAATAGTGCAATAGCTCTGGCCACAAGATGCGAGTGCAGACTGCTAACCACTAACAACTTCCGGTGATGCAGGTCACGCGCAGCCGGAGGTTAAAGGTGAGCTGCTTTGTTATATTATTTTATTTTTTAATACTTTTTTTTTGTGAAAGTGAATCTGAGGGGATGCTTAGGGTGCAGTGTGCACTAACACAAAAATATAGAATATTATTAACACGCACACAGAGACCCATCTTTTTTTTCTTTTCTTTTTTTAAAATCGATTTTCACCCCTAAACCCACGATCCACTTGAGACCAGTTCGACCTGTTTGTGAAGAATCTTAATTATCACCCAATATTGAACAAGATCCGGAAAGATAATTATGGATACAAAACACCTTGTTTTTATAAATCTTAGGATTGAAAGTATGATAATGATCACTTTTACAATATTCCTCGGAATTCACAACGACCCATGACTGTTGAGCGAATATTAGAACCGGCCTGCAGGGGGTACTTTGGAGTTACCTGGTCTCCGCAGGTACCATGTTGGTGACCAATGGTTTAGATGTATTTCATGAAGTGTCCAGGGAGCGCAGTCTCGGTCTTCTCAGCGTAGCGTCTCTGGCTTGTGTCCAGCTGTTGATGAGGAAAGTAGAGGGTGTGTTAAATCAAGGAAACAATTGATTGAGCCCATTATGTTCTCATTAGCCCCCCCCCCCCCCCCCCACCCGGCTGAAATCCCCTTGGCTGACTAAGGAAGTCTAAAGAGAGATAGCAGACACTAAGGAGAAGTGTTTATCTTTGAATCATTCCGTCAATGTCCCCTGAGTTGCGTTGAATGTATCTTATGTTTTAAATCCACAGTTTATGTGAAAGTGAGAGATGCTGTCCTCCACCTGTGCCCATGGCGGACATATCCGGACTGGAAAAGTCTGAAATCCACTCGTGTACATCACCCTTATCAACCCCACGAATACAACCCAAAACCAGCAGGCCTCTGAAAGGCAAACCAGGAAGTGTGCACAGGAAACAGCTGTGGCCTGCATCCGCTCGCTTGCCCCGTGCCAGGTGCATCCTGGGAAACTGAGCCATGTGTGACCGTGGATAGGCGACCGCTGCTGTTACGGTTCTGAGGGTGGCCAGAAGATTCAAATAATCGAGAGTAACTGTTCTATGACATTGAGATAGTAAAAAACAACAACAACAAAAAGGAAGAGACAAGAATAGGTCATCATATTCAGAATCAAATCAATGGAATTGTGAGAGTTTTTGTTCTCAACATTGCATGAAAAGTCATCATATTAAGTCATCATAAGTCAACCTAACATTTTTGTGTATCAATACAAATTTAGTGGGGATCATCAACATTTTACCATTTAAAAAAAAACATTGGATATTACTGTATAACATTTTCGCCAAGCAATTGTGTTGTAATTTCAGGACACAAACTTTTCACATCCATCCATCCATCCACTTATTCTCATGAGGGCCGCGGGCATGCTAGAGCCTATCCCAATTGTCATCGGACAGTAGGCGAGGGTATCCCCTGAACTGGTTGCCAGCCAATCGCAGGGCACATACAGATGAACAACCATCCACGCTCACACTCACACCTAGGGACAATTTGGAGTGTTCAATCAGCCTGCCACGCATGTTTTTGGAATGTGGGAGGAAACCGGAGTACCCGGAGAAAACCCACGCAGGCCCGGGGAGAACATGCAGTAAACTCCACGCAGGAAGACCAGGGCCTGGAATCGAACTCTGCACCTCTACACTGTGAGGCGGATGTGCTAACTAGTAAATAATCATAATATGAAGAATAATTTCGTTGGAATTTATGCAACTTTACAATGATAGTTAAAAAATAGTCTTCATGTTAAGACATCAAAGTTAAAATAATAAGAAAAAATACACCCAATCTTTTTCAGAATAGTCATCACAACAACCTGTCGTAATAGTAAGAGCACAGCATAGTGATAATTTGCAATAATGACAAAAGGTTGTAATAATGATATAAGAATATTATGTTACAATAATAGTCAAATTATAAAGACGGAAAATATTTCAATTGTTAGCTGGATAGTCAAAATACAAACAAAAGTGAAACTTGCAATTTTGTTGATAAAAATGTCACAATTTTCCTGGGAAAATGCATTAATTAAGTTTAAAAGGGTGAGGAGGGGACTCAATGACAAAAATAATGCATTCCTAATTTCATGAGAATAATGATATAGTAAGGTGAGAGCGAAGAATATGAAAAGGGCAAGAACACACTCATTTACAACAATCAAGTCACAATATTACAACAATAAAGTTCGACAAGAAAAGGACTGAAACCGAGCAATTTCACAATAAAGTTGATGGTCGTAATACCGGTGAGGTGTATTAGGACTCGTGTCATATTATTTATCTTCCTTATCTTTTGAACTGTCCAGGACAATGAGGCCAATAAGAGCAGCAGACGTATCGCAGCAGACGAAAAGAGGAAGAGGAGGAGAACTTAGCGCATGTGTCCTGGCGAGTGTGCGCGCCATTGTTTGTCACTTTCTCCATCAATTGCACCGCGAATATTGCCCCAAACAATTAGCTCCTATGATCACTATCACTGTGCACACAATAGTGTTTACATGCGGCAAAGGAAACAAGGCCATGGAGTCCACTTAGTGGAGTGTGTCTCGTCTCTGTGTGTGTGTGTGTGCGTATGTGTGTGTGTGTTTGTTCTCACTGTACAGTCTTCTGGGCTACCTTCTATGTACTTTGAGAGCGGGAAAATTTAACACTGAAAGTATTATTTATTATTGGACATTATTCGTCATTATTTCAAAAACGCACTGTTTCAATATTCTCTCTCTCACTCCGTTTGTGTGTGTGTGTGTGTGTGGGCGCGTGTGTGTGCGTGTGCGCGTGTGTGTGGGCGCGTGTGTGTGCGAGGGTGAGTGTGGGCTATCACATCAACATACATTTTTTTTTGTGAATGTGATTGCAGTTGAAGTAACGGCTGATTATATTACATAGGTGACGCTTCCCTCACAGGAGGCGGCCATTTTTCGCCGCCATTTATCTGCTACGGACACCTGAAGGAGACAAATTTAGCGAACGATAGTTCCTCAACATCATGACCACAACAGTATAACACACCGTGCACTTGCTTCCGTCATTTGAGCGACTACGAGAAATCGTTTAGGAGAACGTTATGCTTGAAGCTCTGCTGGAAAAAAAAACTTTGCCCCCCTCCCCCGAAAAAAAAGATATATATTTTTTTGCCTCGTCAGGTGTGATAGTTTCTTAAATATCATATTAGAGGTACAGGATGGGGCCAGAGAGGGCTGCTTGTCATCGTGACGGTGTCAATTTTATTCCAGTCTTTTATGTTTTATTTTAATGTGTTGATTGCTTGATCAAGTGGAACTGCAGCTGCTGGATGCAAAGCAGCATCAGACAATACACCGAATATTTGCAGTCTGCATATTGACTCTCATGTACGGCCACAATGATCATGATGATGATGATGACGATGATGATGATGATGAGCTCGGGCTACAGCAATAATACAACAATAATGGTGCCAATGACAGATTTGTCGCGCAGTTACTCAGCAAAGCGTTCTCTTTCCCAGGACCTCCAAGGTCATGCTACAGTCGCGCGGACATCATGATTGTGTGCGGGCGAGCGTCTGAGGAGGAAACCACCGAGGGAATGGAGAAAAGGTGCTGACCTCCAGTTTGCGACAGCCGCAGACGGCCTACCGCTCGCCCCGAGAACAAAGAGCAGGCGAGAGACGCATTTAGGAAGGAAGTCGGAGAGGAAAGTGGCCATGATGACGACTCTTACTGGCCATCAGCAACACAGGTGCGCTAATGCCAACGCATCCCAGATTCCCGCTCAAGTCCCATGAATGAAAAATGTTCCATCCTGCGACACACACACACACACACACACACACACGCACGCACACACACACACACACACACACACACACGCTTTGTACAGTAGAGAGGGGGTGCTTTTCAATGCAGCCTAAATGGTGCCCTGTGTTAGACCTCTCACATAAACAGTTTATTGTCGGATGGGGAATTGCGTCAGGTGGTAAACTGATATTGACCATTCAATTTCTATCAAACTTGTTCTCATATGGCAGTCCGGGAGCGGGAGGGGGGCGGGGGGGATACAAACAACACACAGATTTGAACCCTGATTCTTAGATATGTGGGGCAAATGTGCAGACCACTAGTGCTGCTGCATATTGATCAGATCAGAATCATCATCTTTATTGGCCAAGTATGTAGGACACACAAGGAATTTGTCACCAGTAGTACAGGCTAAACTAGTATTGTCAATAACAATAACATACACACACACACACACATATATATATATATATATATACAGTATATACATACATACATATATATAATTATATATTGAGTGTGATTGGCTGGCAACCAGTTCCGGGTGTGCCCCGCCTACTGTCCGATGTCAGTTGGGATAGGCTCCAGCATGCTCGTGACCCTTATGAAGATAAGCAGATCAGAAAATGGATAGATGGATGGATTATATATTGACTATGTTATTATCGCTAACCCTAAAAGAAGACAGTTGCATTCACATTTAATTCCACTGAAATCTTTTTTTAGTCTCTCTTGTACCGTATAATAGCATAAATGTCTGTGTTCATGTGGGTGCCAAAGCAATACTGACAAATTGTTTTTTTTTTTAATGTACTCCCCATTGTCATATTTTTAGCATAAACATAATCACGCATGAACTATAGGTGTGTGTGCAGCAGGCTGATTACAATCCAATCCACTGTACTACTGACCATCCGTAGTGTACATCAAGCTGCGTGTGTGTTATTAAGTGTGTGTTGTGGTGGTAATGGGGGTGGGAGGGGGGGAGGGCTTGGTGTTAGTATTGTGGGTTGGAGGTTTCTTATCTGTAGGCCACAGGCAGCTTTTGAGGCTCTTATCAGCAGCCACCACATTGTAGCAGCACATCCTCTTGTCCAGCAGGGAGCGGAAAACTCTTCTCGCAACAGGGACCTCCCCCCCCCCCCCCCCCACACACACACACGCACGCACACAACCAACCTCACCTCCATACCGACCAGCTTCTCTCTCTCTCTTTGCCCCCCCAATTGAGTCCAAGCATTCCGAATGGGAGCCAGTCACAGCATTGTGTCGTCTTGCAGACAGACAGACAGACAGACAGACAGACAGACAGACAGACAGAAAGTCAGAAAGTCGGCCCTGAGCGAGAGACTTGAAGGATGACAGCGGTGTCAACATCATCTCCATACGCGCTTTCACTCTTCCTTTGCTCTCATATGACAGCACAAAAGCATTGTGTTCTTCCACTTCTGGATCTACATGGTTTTCATTGATTCCTATTTTTATTTTTTATTTTTGGGTACCTTTTCCAAAAGAAAGAGTTTGAGTGGCGCCTCAGACAATTTTGGCTCCAAAGACAGAACGTAAACCTTGATGACGAGATGCTACACGAGCCTCGATGCTTTTTTGGACACAATTCTGGATTCTGAAGCCACATGGAGGCCATCGTGTGCACGTGAGTATTATTTTTGTTCATGTCCATTGCTTTGAAATATATATTTGATCACGTCATAACGAGCGTCTAGCATCATGAAGTGTTTTCTGCTGCCTTTTCAATATTACAACTCTTAACATTTTACCATTTTAAGCAGGAATTTCAAACTGATTTGACCTGTTCTTTTTTTCTCCTTTTTTAATACAAATTTGAGCTGGCTTACTAGGTTAGACAAACAAATCACAACTTAATCAAGCATAAGAGACAACCGCAAAGAAAAAATAAATCTGTTCTAAAATGCAAGTATTGTCAATATAATTTTGGACATTTTTAAAAAAAATTCAAATTTACAGCATCATTTTAATGTTTTTTTTTTTTTTGTAAATCAATTGAAAAAAACATGAATGATTGTACATAGAGTTGTATTAACCATTACGGAAACAACTATTTGGTAACGATCAATGTTGTTCTTTTATGGCAGCTCTGTCTACACGGTAGTGGTCTCAAAAATGTGTTCAGCGCAGGACAAATATTTTACTGTCGGTCAAAATCGAATTTGCAGCAGGATATTGTAATTGATAAAATATAAATAAACATGATAAATACTTATCAGGTGTCTGTATTGTGACAAGTGCATTATTTACTTGACTTTTGTATACTATAAACACAAAGGTAATTCATTTTAAACTACAATAATTATTTTGCACAGGTATTTGTTTATTTTGGCAGATTTAAAACTTCTACATAATTACTTAAATTGGCATTTTATGATCATCAAACTGCATCCATGCCTCTCATCTTATGATTTTGTTCACAAATAGTTATCAACCAAAACATTAAGTTTTATTTACACAAATTCACAAATTAAATTATTGCTGTATGTGCTGTCGTGTATGCAAACAGGAGGAAGTCGAAGGTAACTATCATTCAAAGAAATCTTTCCATTTTCAAACTGGTCTGACACTGCTACTTTAAATGAAATACTCTATGCATATATTTTTAAAAAATCAATGTAATCCTTTGAAAATGCGTAGAAACAAAATGTTCCTTTGAAATGAATTTGTGTTGTTGCTTTTGTTTAATCTCAAACAACAAGCTCGGCAAACCGTGCATCATTGTGAAAGAGGGAACCGTCCCAAATAAAAGTCGTGACCATTAAGTGACAAGAAAACAGGAACAAGTGTGATTGCAAAACCTACAAGCTGATGGTGACTCACGAACTACACCTACACCATGTCAGCCTTTGCACTGCAGCACTTCAGTTTAAACAACAATTGTCTTCGCTACAACCGCGTTCGTATATGATGCGAATGATCAGCATTCTCCTTCGCGGCATTCCTGTGTGTGTCCCATCGTGGCGCGCAACGCCTGACATACCGTGTGTAGAGCCTTCTCTAAATATATACGCCAACTATACACTAAATCCCACGTGTGTTTCTTCTTTTGTTCCCCAGAAGCTTTGATATGCATCCAATCTTCACCGGCCGGGGGAATATTTTGAACGCTTAAAAGGATTTTGACTCACATCCTCCCAACACGCGCACACACGGACACACACAGAGAAATTCATTTGAGGCATCTGAGAATTCTCAATGCAGGATGTGTTTTAAGGACAAATACAGACATTCACTTTGGGTCATATTGCGCCCAAAACTCCATTAAAGGTCACTTGCTCGTTGTAAAACTCGCCTCAAAACAACAATTCCAGTTATGTGCAATTCAAGGCGGCGGTATAAATCCACCTTTTGAAAGAATACAACTTTTGTGTAGAGCAGCAAATGCGAACCACTGTGAGATCATTTGTTCACTACAAATAATGTACTTTTCTTCCTCTAGCTATGCTAGCGACATATGGTGACACGCCAAACGATTGAATGCTCCGCCGCCAGATGGTACAATGAACCTCCCCGTATTCACCTGTTGCCATTCACATGTCAACAAAATAGGGTTCAAATAAAGAGGCCCTCATTTCACAATGAGGAAAGTTGTGAGTAAATTGAGACAAGATCTTTTTTTTTTCCAGTATATATACTTTTTGTGAAATTTTGGATTTGGTGGTGTTCTGTGAGATTTTTCTATTTTAAAATATGTACCATGTCCCAGTAATAGTGGGGAGGCACTGGTGTATGACTATGTGACACTTTGAGTCTTATGGTAAAAATGCTACTTGCTATGTGAAATGAGGTAGTGTAAAAAGTTTTATTTTTTTAAATCAACAATAGCAACCTGCAGGAAAGCGTAAATGCATTGTGTAAGTCGTCATCATATATAGGGGGAGCAAGGACAACACACGCACACACACACACACACACACACAAAATAGGTGCACCATGATGGAGAGGACGAACTCTGAGCCACACGCCTCCCCGCACTCCCTTCCCAGCGCCTCGCCGCCATCATGCGCTGGCGAGGACAAAGATGTCCCCGAACACACCGAGACGACCGTATCGACCGATCCGTGCATCGAGCCTGTCGTCATGGAGACGGAGGAACATCAAAGCGGACCGGCAATCAGCGGCTCCCTCACTAAGTCGCCAACACTTGCCTCCCCACCGCCACTCCTGCCGGTCAAGACTAACCTGGGCCCACTCCCACCCCCAACAACATCATCATCGCTTCCTTTGCACATTCCCGTCATCAGCCTGGCCCACAGCAAGCCCCCTCTCGCCATCCCCAACCCACCGCTGACCGCCCTGCACCCGATTCCCAAAAGGCCTCCTCACCTGGAGCTGCGTCACACTCAGCTGGCCTGCCTGCCCGTCAGTGGATCCGGAGGCTCGTCAGGGCCCGGGGTCCGAGGTGGTCCATCGGTGTCGGCTCAGACGTACCTGCAGCCTGCTCATCCATTCTTCTCCAGGTGAGGGACACACCTAAAAAAAATTTGTGTTTCCACAAAAGCACACACAAATAGTCACGAAAAGCCTACTAGAACAACGGAACTTTATTTGGGTTTGTCAGCAGCTGACTCTCATTTAACATTAGTTTGAATGTGGTTGGTTAATCACAAACGGTCATATCCCGGTTATGGGGGGTGTGCACACTTATGCAACCACATTATTTCAGAACCGTAAAGCGGGCTAACCACTGATCCACCACGCCAACCCAAAGTAGTGTTGGTATTAGTGAGCGAAATGATTAGTCAGCTGATTTTTTTTCATTTTATTCTCCATTTTGTAATCATGTGTTCTATTAATAGGCATCCTATCTCACTTTAAGACTTCACTCATGCAAAGTCTGCTTCATTAAATGCGACAAGAAAAAAGCTCCTCGTTATCCAAGCCCTCCAACTGTGCAACCCCCCCACCCCCAAAATATATTTTCTGCCACAGCAGCAGTAGAGTTGTGCACATGATCTCCCTGTATGACTTCTCCGTCTGTCCTGGAAGCCCCGTCCCTGTCTGGTGCGCTAGCACGGCAGGAGGCAGTCATCCACCGCACCCTCCTGAGGTGCAATCATCCACTAAGTGACCTTTATTAGACTGGCCTCAAACTCTCCACGCACTCCCAATCAATGAAGCCTCCAAACAAACAGCTTCTGGCTCGCCGAACAACATCCACCCCGCTCTTGTTTGTGCTGCCTGCATGCTGTTTACCTTTTTTATTCTCTTCTTTCAGCTCTTTCTTGGCTGCCTCCGGGGGAAGCTACGGTGTCATCGCCAGCGGCCGAGTGAGGAGAAAACCTTCCGCACACTTTGAGATGGAGATTAATGATGGTGAGCAAAATATTGTGTCATTTAAAAAATGCATTTTATAATATGAGATTAGAATAAAAAAATATATATAAATATCACCTTTTTTGTCAAAACCTTCATTATGACGTGACAGTAGTACAGGATAGAAATGATCTGTAAAAAACGCAACCACTTCTGCTCCCATTTTGTGTCAATTTAATTGATATTTAAGATCGCCGCTCCTGCGGAAATACAACCAAAAAGGTGTGTGACTTGTTAAGGGTGTCAATCTTTTGTTGTGCATCGGCCTCACACTAACCTGCGATGTCCGAGACGCACCTTATATTAAATGCCCGTTATTGTAGGCAGATGATTTTAAAATTTGCATTCACGTCAATTTTTAATCCTGCAGTTACACTTGAACTGAATTGCGGCAGAGTATCAAACGGCCTGAGAATACCGCATTCATTTGAAAATGGCAGAAAAGTCACGGGGAACTAAATTTCCCCCCCCCCCCCCCCGCCGAGATGTGGGGGTTGCCACAGAGTGTCATGTGGTCGTCACGGCCACCATCTCGCTCCACCCTGCTTACATTCACACCAAGGAGAATATTTCCAGTCTTCAATTAACTTAACATACATGTTTTGAGAACGTTGTAGGAGAGAAACATTCAAGAAAACATACGGAAACAGGTAGCGCCGGAACCCGGTGGTTAGCATGTCTTTCTTACTGTTCTAAGATCCACTGAAATCCGTTCCATCAACACAAAAATATTGTGCTTTGAGTTGTGTGATCGAGTACCATTTTACAGTAAAAAAAAACAACATTAATACAGTACAATGAAACAATTGAAATACTGGAGTTACTCAAAAAATGTACGACAATTTTATGGGTTTTAAATTCCCCGATTGAAGGTTCATAAAAGTTATTTTCCCATACCGATGATTAAGTTCTAAGAATTTTCAAAAATCATGCTCTAGCACTGTGAACTCTGAGTAAATTGAGTAAAATACTTTTTTTTTCATTACTTTGCTTTAAATGTATTTTAAAGTCACTTACAAACCAAAGAGCTAATGTTATACTCAATTATATTGAGTTGCCTTGTGGATGAAATGCACCAAATTAAAAAAAAAAGCTGCTTTGCCTTGCCTTGAAGTTCCCAATGAAGTGCTAATCTCATCATGGCTCTGTGTCAAGCACAATGTTTGGTCCAACTGAATGTTTTGGGGGGGGTTTGTGTGCAGCTGGTCCTCCTCAGAAAATTGCCCGCCGCGTCTTCACCAACACCCGCGAACGTTGGCGGCAGCAGAACGTGAACGGCGCCTTTTCAGAGCTGAGGAAGCTCATCCCCACGCATCCACCGGACAAAAAGCTTAGCAAGAACGAGATCCTGCGACTGGCCGTCAAGTACATCAACTTCCTGGTCACCTTGCTGGACGACCAGGCCCAGCACGGGATCAGACACTCGGACTCGGATGGGGAGGAGGCACGCAAGATGGACTCGTCTGGCCTGGACAACAAACTGGAGCCTCTCTTTCCGTGTGACACCCCTCCTCCATCCCAAGGTGCCTCGCCACCTTCAACTTGCCCCGCGGTGACGAGGACCCACCACAGCAATCGAGACCCCGCCGATTCGGCCATCCCGCTTGTGACCTCGCCGGCGAGCTCGAGTTGCGACAGTGACGTAAACAGCGAGGAGAGCTTCGGGGCAAAGGCCTCTGTGGTTACGCGTGGCGCTCTGGCCAAGGTCAAGGGTCAGATAAGAATGGTGACAGCTGCAAATGATGAGCGGTGACCACAAAAGGAAGCCAGGGGGTGGAAATGCCACAGGATGGGTTAGGACTGAGCCGACACAAAAGAGAGATGCTCGTTCTGTCGCTGTGCTCTCACATTAGAAGAGTTTGATGTCATGTTGTTGGTTGTGTCTCTCTTTTTTAAAAAAATTTTTTTTAAGTGAAGTGCAAACTTTGTGCGGCTGCATCATTCATTCCTTATCACGTTTTATCCAAAGAAAGAAATTTAAAGGGGTGTCCATGTTGTCACTCTTTTCTGACTGGAATCAACCTGAAGCAGTACCTGTTTTATCATTCGCACACCTAAAATGAACAACCGTCATGGAAAAACTGATGATGGAGTACAAAGAACAGATCTGCATAACATATGAGTTACTTTTTCAATAGAGTGGGCAGCTTCTTCTGCAGAATATAGTGACTGCGTAAAGCAAAAATCCACGTATAATTGATGGGCATTATAAATGCTGTTGAAGAAAAAAATATACTGTATATAGCCATGAGAGCTGCGAAGAACACCACCAAACATTATTGGGAAAATGGTGATAAACGTCCAATGTGTTTTCCATGGAAAACAGGGGTTGGCTGCCCAAAAATAAAACAAAAAACCCCCCAAACAAATCCAAAATATTGAAAAACATGACAAAATATTGTAAAAAAAATTCTGTGAATCTGCGAATGCTGAACCACAAGCATGTGGGCATCCAGTGTACACGCTTCATATGGAAAATTGACCTTTTAGTTGCTTGTTTTGACATTTTTGGTTCTCTGGAGTCTGGAATAGCAACTCACCCATCAAGTATTACACAACCAAATCAGAAACCAATGTCAGAAAATGTGTGAAGACCTATGGTGACAAAACAGTGGGGCTAATTTTTAATAATACAGTTGCCTACACTTGGTTTCTCTCCTTGTGACTTTTGCAGGGATCAGATATTTTATTTTCTACCACGCATAGCTGATTACACAGATCTATCATCATGTCATGGCCATAAGGTAAGCAGAGCTGCGGCGTTGTGAGATTCACCGATTCGTATCATTTGTGTTCTGCTCTGAATACTGGTGCATAAACAGAATATATAAGGCTGCAGGGCAGCGATCAGTAGCACAGCCACCACAGTTAGAAAAACGAGCGCAAAAGCTTCTGCTAGAATGAAAACAAATCAGAAAAAGCCCGCGGGAACAGCTGAAACGATTGTGGTGGTTATGCAGAGTCAACCGCAGACAACCAGGTGTGAACGATTCCACTGCCTGGGTGAAGGAGAATACTCACAGGCAAATATTGAAGATGACTAACATAAAAAAGTTATCTTTTTCTATTATAAGAGTTGTTTTTTGTATTATTATTAGAGTAGTAGTAGTAGCAGCAGCAACAGCAGTAGAACTAGTAGGTATCAGAAAGAAAAATCCTGCCTAGTTCCTGATTTTGACAAAATGTGAACTTTTTATGTTTTTAGTTTTTATCTTTTCCAGCAAATCTTTTGGTAGGATTTTGTTTTGAAAAGCACCAGTGCCAATTTGGAGGTCATATCGCTATCTTGGTTACCAAGATTGTTTAAAAAAATATAAATTCTCTTCAAAGGACAATTTCCTTCTCAATTCTTTTAAAAGACAGGCTATGTGCTGATGACAACAGATGAATAACGTGAGTCATAAACAGCAGGTAAACAAAAGTTATGCACCGTGACACCCCAAAGCCGGATGTTGCCATTCGCTGACATTATGTTGTGACAATGGAAAGCATGGGAAAAAGACCTTTATCATAATCCCATTATGTTTTTCATGGGTATTTTTTTTTAATGGTCTGTTCTACGTGCACACATTCGTGTGTGTGTGTGTGTGTGTTCTGGTTGTGTTTGACAACCAGCAAGGATTTATGTAACCACAGCAACTGTAAATGTGTGGTAAGGTGTAAATCTGTAGGATGTGGTTCAAGACGGATTTTAGTGTATTGGGCAGGGCTGTTCATTAGCTTCCTAGTGGGGGGTGGCTTGATACATATCGGATATGTTTGGGCGTTAGGGTGGCAACTGCATGGAAGTTGGGAGGTGGGGGGGTGGGGGGAGAAAACGGTCCCAGGCTGTTTCTGGGAAGCCCCCTGCACCAACATTTTGGACCACAGAACAGGAAGTTTGCACAATATTTCACTGACACCCCAAAACCACATTGACTGGGCTGGGGTCTTGAAATATTTATTGCTTTTTTTTTTTTTTTTTAAATCCTCTCAAAAATTGGGTAGTTAAAATGGATGTTATGTGAAATACTGTGTATGACTACATATACTGTAACATGTACACATATACAGTACAAATACATACTGTATATGTAAATTATTTTTTTCCTATTTTTTAATTGAATTTATCTCAATAAGTAGTTATAATTATTATATAATTATATATCAAATTCATCAATTGATGACACTGATGTTTAATTACAAATACAATGAAAAACTAATTAAATCCCTAATTAATTGCAGTTAATATCTCCTGACTACCAGGAAAAAAAATGCTGTTCAATCACATTTATTTTGAAATTCCCCAATCTATGTGAAGTAATTGGACTACTCCAAAAGAAATTTTTGAAATCCCACTACATTTTTTAAACAGGCTCAAATACACTTAAAACAACTCAAACAACACTTTAACGTGTTCATTAGAGTCTTATAATTAAAATGCCAACAGCATTTCAAGACAAAATGTGTTTGATAAAAAGTATTACTTTTCCTCTTCCCATAAAAAGTGCTTGCACTGAGGGAAGCCATTTTCTTACTTTTTGTAACCCCTACAAATTTGGTATCATTGGAAAGCACTGACTGTCCTCTTTAGAGTAACAAAAGGACTTAATGCGATTGGAGGCACTGGGTGGGAGATATTTGAGGTTCACAAATGTCCTCTACAGAGGACAAATTTGAACTACTGGTAGTCAGGAGGATATAACAATTTAAATTATGTAATTATTATTTTTTAATGAGAATACATTATTTTATTCAAATAGACGACTTTATAAGCATTACTTATGCAGTAACCTTTTTTTTTTAACTGATTCCACAAATGACCTCCACATTGGTCCATTTCCAAGACCAAATTGATAACAAATAAGGGTGAGTGTTCGGTTTGTGTGCGTGTATGTTTACCTCGCCTCATGGAGGCCAGACAGGGTGAAGTCGGCCAGCCTGACTCTCTGAGATAAAAATGTCAGCACCTCCAGCCCTCTACCTCCAGAAAAACAAAGACCTGAACCTGTACACACAAAATATGAGCAGACCAAACGGTATATAAATTTTACAACTAACATTGAAATCAGATTATGTCATGAACTATTTTACTTAAATCCAAATGATGCTATCGTGTGCACCCACTTGACAAAATAAAATGGGAGTAAATTCAAGATGTTTCAACCTCGATCAATCATGTGTGACGCGAAGAAACTAAACCCAGGAATAATTAATATCAGTCTACAAAGAGTGTAATATCAAATATTTTATTTCCACTGTAATCATGCACAGAAATACATTAAACATTGAAATTTCATTCAAATCTATGGCACGCAGCTCGACATGAATTGTGTAGAGCCCAAGCATGTCAATCCAGTAACACCATAACTCCTTCCTTCACATCCAAGTGATTATTGAAGAAATGTGTTGAAAAAGCAGTTAATCTTATCAGACGAGTAGTGAGCCAGACTTTCACTTTGTAGAATGTGTGTAATGCCATGTGGTGAGCGATCAGGACCGGTAAGGCCTTATTTTTGCTAGCCTAAGCCCTACCAAAAGCGCTGACCTACATTTACATTCTCAATTCCACAAAATTGTGTTGATGTATTCCCAAAAAGTAATGTCTTCATTTCATAGCGTTTTTCCTCCCTGCACTGCTCCCAGGACGTGCCTGTCGAAGTTTCATGGTTTTTGGCCAATCAGATTTCAGCCTGTTGCCATGTCCCATCAAATCTGCCCAAGGCATACACATTCACCACTGTTGTTTATTGTTTCTTGAACCAATCAGATTTGAAATTCATCTTCACGGGGCCAGGGCGCTGGCCCTCAATGATATCGTCTTTTTCCTTTCTCTGATTGGCTTGTCAGAGAAAAACTTACATTTAATTTATACATTTAATAATCAGCATCGGTTGAATCTGTTTTATTTTTTTAACAGTACATGTTTTGTCATGTTATTCAAGAAATATTGATTCTGAACTGCTCCAAATTATTTATGGTACTATTATGAATTGCCATTAATCGGAAGTGTTACGAGGTGGATTAAGTTGGCTAAATCCCCACTGAAGGTCACAAATGCACAGCTCGCCATTGACGCAATTTGCTCCAGTTGACACTTTTTTAGTCCTTCATTCCTTTTTCATGACTTTCTCTCCTTGTTTGACCAGTGAATCCACCGTGTCGTTCACTCGTCTTTCAATGTTACTCGCGGCCTTCTCCGGCACGCTTTTCTTGCCAAACTTTCGCCTGCCCACCTCGGTGGCTGCAGCACCGATGACGGCCCCCGCTGCTCCGCCGATGGCCCCCGCCAAAAACACCCCCAGCGCCAACCCCAGCAATGCGCCCACGATGACGACCTTTGGTACCTTTTTGGCATTGGCCACCATTTTCTGCCACACGGAGCTCTCGCTAACCATTTTGGCGCCCGCTTTGGCTCCAGAGCCCATCTTTTCCCACACCGGACTCTGGGCCACCTTTTTTGCTCCGGCACCGAGTCCGGCTCCGAGGCGCACTGAACCGTCAGCCACCAGTTTGGCACCGGACTTGGCCCCGGAACCAACTTTTTCCCACACGGGACTCTGGGCCACGGCTTTCGCTCCGCTTCCGATCCCGGATCCGACACGCATGGAGCCGTCTGCCATGACTTTGGCTCCGGAGCCAACCCAGGTCGAGCCGTCCACCACCACTTTGGGGAGTCTGTCTCCCACGAGCTTGGGGACATGTCCGGCTTGAGCGCCCACCTTCCCCCACACAGGACTGTTGGCCACCGTTTTCTGTACGTTCTGCACTCCGCTCCCAACCGAGCCCCATACCGGACTGCCCATCACCTTCTTGGCTCCGTCGCTGACCCACACCGAGCTGTCAGACAACAGTTTGGGCAGCAACTTGGCGTTGGACTGCACTTTCTCCATCACGGACTGGAACACTGAAGGTGACATGTTGGCCACTGTCGTAATAGGTGGGAGGCTCTCAATATTCATGGTGCTGACGCTCCTCTCGGCCTCGGCTCGCGCTTTCTCAACCTCTTCCTCTCTCACTTCCTCTTCGGCCTCAGCCACGGTCTGCATGTAAGGGTAGAGGGGGCGCCTCTCACCCCAAAACTGCTCTCCAAGGCGTTCTTCTTCCTGCTTCTGCCGTCTCCTCTCCCTCGCGATCTCAGCCTGTATCTCCCTCACTCGGTTCTCGGCCTCTTGGAAAGCGGGACTGGAATAACACTGCCCCCCTGCCTCGGCCGCCATCTGCTCCACTTTCTCCAGGAGATCCTCCACACTTCTGCCATAACCGTCTCTCTCCAGGATGTGGAACCTGTCCCCGCATTTCTCCACCAATTTTAACAAATCATCACGCTGACCCGCGATGTACGCCTCGACACTGTCGCTGCCGGCCTTTCCGCTCTTCCTCAGAAGATCGGCGTGTGTAAAGAGGACCAGTGTGTGATTCCTGACAGCATTCGGCCCAAAGACAGTCTCCAGAGCACAGAGTGATTGTAGCTCCAACTTGGCCGGCTGGTCCATTGGGACGCAGAGAAGAAAGGCGTGGGGACCCGGACTGGACAGGGCCACGCAGGAGGAGATGAGAGCTCGCACCTCATCTGGAGTACGCTCTGAGTGGAACCAGTCTGGGGTGTCCACTACTGCCACCTGCGGGGAGGAGAATGGAGACAGATGTTAACAAATGTAGACAACTCTCATGATTATTGATGTATATTGTGAAAAGATAAGTTAGAATACTTGGTTTGGAAACAACGATTTGTTTACCGTCAACACAGGGATCGGTTCGGTGTTAGATCTGTTGAGCACAGTGTCAAACTCGAGGCCAAGGGGACAAATCTGGCCTGTCTCTTCATTTTATGTGGCCCGCGGAAGCAAATCTTGTATGCAGTATCAGCTTCCGCGATTCTTGCTAAAATCTCTACCAAAATTTCTAAATGTCATATGTAAAAATAATAATATTGCAAGAGATTTTTGTTAGCAAGCCCCTTTTTATGGTAATTTAAATAAGAGTGTGATATGAATAAATATGAATTGGATCATAAGCTGAACAAACTACTGTATGACCCTTCGATGTCTGGCTCGTGACAATATCACGATATTTCCGTCTTATTCATTCCTCTTTTTGCTCTTTCTCAACATATTAAACCATTTTTTAATGTTTTGTATTATTTTAAAGTGCGTTTAAAGGCCTTAAAAATAAGCCCCATAAATGCTATCAAAACATGCCAAGGGAGTATTTTAATAGCGTATTGTATTGTATTTCTGTATCGTGATTATTATTTCTTGCTAGGGTGGTCTGGAACGTAACCCCCAGCGATGACGTTGTAAGTTAATAGTACTCAGAGATCATGAATTTCCACAAAGAACAAAATTCTAATAAAAATAGTACTGGCCCTTCTTCCAGCGACCACTGCTTTCATCTTGGCGCACTCCTCAGTGATGGCGACCAGACTGTCAGGCCTGGATTGAAACACATCCCGCCCTAGGATGGCGTTGCCAGCCGCACTTTTTCCCGCTCCGGATCGTCCGATCAATACCAGACGTAGCTCGGGAGAGGATGGCGAGTTTACGGAGGTTGTGGCAGGGTACGGGTCAAAGTTCGGTGTGGAGGGTTCATAAACGAAGGCCGGGTGTTCGGGGGAGGAGGTGGGGGAGCCCTCTGGGGAATTCTCCTCAAAGCTGCTGATTCTGTGATGAACTAAGAGATGACAGATGGTATAATAAGCAACTCATCAATGCAAACATAATTTAGCCGTAGTCATGAGCTTGTCTCACGAATGGAAACAACTTGAGCTGAGGTTCCTTCATCCATCATTTGTGAGAGTCTGGCTCCATCTAGAGGACAAAGTGGAATCAGGCGTCATCTCTCAAGCAGCCAGCAACATTTGCTCAATAGGTCAAAGTGACATTAGGTGTGCTACATACTAATCGGAGCGCTAAAATATTCTTAGAGCATGTCCAACTTCTGACGTTCCGGGGAAGATTTAAGAAATAACATGGCTGACAACCTCTGTTAGTGTGTCGTTGAAGTGCATTCAAGTTCTGAAAAGTATTGAAAAACAGCGGTTGGTGACATCATCCATTTTAAAATAGAGCATCAGTGACTTTTCAACCACCGGCATATGCTTGCAATTTCATTGCAGAAGAGCCTAAGATTGTTGCTGATTGACAGAGCAAATTTTGATTATATTCATTTTACAAATTGCACGGTATGTGGACTTAATTCCAATTGAAACAATGTTGTTATTCTGATGTGTCTCCAACGATACACTTTTACCTGCCTTAACTTTTCAACTTTCCAGTTTTCTTGAGTGCATAATGAGAGCCCCAAAAAAATCCTGGGTCAATTTTTAGTGGGCTCCCGATCTCATCCATTTCCTAGAACGGTTGACGTAGTCGGATTGCAAATTGAATTTGCTCGAGAAGCGGAGTACACTCTGAAGTGGTTGCCAAGCCAATTGCAGGGGTTGCTGATTGTCTCAGTAAAATGCTATCCGCTATTCTATTGAGCGTCAAGCAGCTGCACATTTTCTTGGGTTTCTGAGAAGTTATCACAACAAATGTTTGTTGTATTTTGGATCATTAATTGATATGCGTAGAGTACATATGTAATTGTGAGACGATAAATAAAATAGGGGTGCCCATGTTTTACGTGCCAGCTCATCAGCAAACTTTGCAGAGGCCTGAAAAGGATTCTGATCCTTTGAATCAGGTGAGGGAAACATGTACAACAGGCAGGACAGGCTCTAAATAAATTAAGTTAATGTGATGATAGTAGGAGAAGATCCGGTTTATTAGCCGTTGACCTGCATTGAGTCTGTAAGAGCGCCTCTCCTGTTGATCATCATTCCGGCCCGACTGCCACCCTCCTGGTGTTGAAGCCGCCAGACTTGAGTGAAGCGCCTCAGACACTCCCCCATTGATACTGTCAATCTCGATTTCTCTCCTCCTCTCCCAGGCATCTCTGTGCGAATCCAATTCCTCGACACTCCTCAGCGTGTCTACGTTGGACGGGTAGCCAGATGCCAGAGCTTCCCTTTTCTCTTCCTTTTGCAGTCGGAAGCTTTCAATCAGCTCTCTCTTCCGCTGCTGCACGCGCTCTTCCATCTCCCTCTCCTCTTTTGTTTTTAGGCAGAACACCCCACTTTTGCTCACCATGTCCTCCACCTATTACACAGAATCGCATAAAAGATAATCCCGTATTTTATTGATGGAAAGGCACACACACCACGGTGAAAAGTCGCATTCACTCTCATCCAAATTTCAAGTGTCAGTCTAGCTTAGAGTCAATATGATAAACCGCTGGTCGAGACTGATGAGTGTTGATGTACAGCCGGGGTCACCAACCTTTTTGAAAATGAAAGATGTAGCTCTCAGTTTGGTTATTTCTTAATGTGAAGAGCTACCAGTGTGATACGCATTCCAGAAATTACAATATATCTCTGATGACCTTTAATGATGTTATTATGAATAATTAATGACAGTGATCATGTTCAAAATAATAATGTTTTGAAAAAGGTAGGAAACATAAGTAACGTGCAAGACTTTCTATAACTCTCTACGCGGCTTTACATTTTCAAAAGATGACATCGACAACATTCCTGGGAAGTCACAGTGCATCATCCCTGGTGAGCTATTTTCAGAACAGGCCCGTGCGCTACTCATGTGGTAGTTACGTGGCACCGTGTTAGTGACCTCTGACGGACAGTATGCGGAAGTGTCGCTTGGCCTCTTTGAAATGTCAACTATTTGCTTTTTTATTTTTATTTTTAATCTTTACCATCAGAGCCTAAACCAGCTAGCCAACACTTTAGAGCAGCGGGGGAATTCACGATGGTAAAATTGATAAACACTCTCTCACTCTCCTTGTGGCAGTCTCACTCCCTCACTCCTCCTCCTCTTCCTCCTACCTTGCCCAGAAGCTCTCGAACCTGCGCACGGTCCCGCGGCTGACGGTTATTGATGACATGGTAGCGCCCCCCACAAAGCCCAATCATTTGCCTCAGGCCAGGATTCTCCTTCAGAAGGTATTCCTACAGAAAAAGACAGAAGAGGATTCCATTTGCATCAAGACCACGGCAATCTCTTTTCAAAAGCAACCTTGTCACAGAAAGTAACTGGCCTACTTTTTGGGTCTTAGAGACGCTACGATACCATTATTAGCCTTGTGGAATACTTGTGTCAACTGGCACTTACTGGTCTCATTCATGCCGTTTTCACTGACGAAGAGAAGGATCAACTACATCACGTTTATTATGCATTGCAAGATGCAGAAAGTTGTTTCCATGCCAACAAATAACTCCGTTTCCAATTTTAAATGAAGACATAATGCAAATATTAACATTTTTACTCTTGAGCTATTAAAACATAATTCATCACATTGGCCTTCCAGTACTGTACCTATCACAATAAATAAGAATATCATGGGCAATTATTTCAGTAAGTTCATTCAAAAAGTGAAACCAGTCTTCTTAAGATTTTTCATATGCAAACACCTCAAAACAAAAGGCCGACTCCTACATCAAAAGCATTTTTCCATTGTGTCATATTTAATATTCTATGTTCTTGAGATGGTGACGTTTGGGGTTGCTGTTAGCTGTAAACTAAATCATTTAAAAATAAATAAATACCAGTAAATAAAAAAAAATTACTTTTTTGGAGCTTTCCACAATATTCAGATGCATTAAGTTGCACTTGTGTACAGCATATCATGTACGGGACATGTAAGGTTGTAATTACTCGAGGGAAAAGATCTTAAAAGCAACCTCTAATGTTTTCTGCGGTTACAAATTAGATAATCGAGTCATGTGTCTTCATTTCAATATGAGCTCTTTGAACACCGCCTGCCTAAAATCAACAGAAGAGAGCCTTCAGACAGTCTTCCCTTCAAAGTGCACATTGGTACTCACCTCCGCAGTTCTTCCTATGAGATAATCGCCACAGGTCAGCAGCACCATGGTGTGCTCCAGTATTTCTTTTCCAAACACTTGCTGCAGCTGCGTAGGCACTTGGCCGTCCATCTAGTCAGAAGCACAAGAACGATAGGCAGCAGAGTGGTCACTCCCCAAAAGTGCTTTTCCTCACCGTGAGGAGCAACAAAGAAAATTCTAATGTGTGATTTTTAATAAAAACATTTGCATGACATCCATATTTGAATCAGTAATCAAAATAAAATATGTAAATGGAACGAGGAACTAACGAAAGAAAAAGAACAAATTGCATCCACTTTCAACAATACTGTAAAACGTAGGAAGTCTTAAATGTAAATCGTCTATTTGATTTATTCAAGTACAGCATGTATTACTGTGATTATAAACATTTCAATTTTCTACAAGCTATAATCTCTATAAATATAGAATACATTTAATATAATAAGAAAAATAATCTATATGTACATAGTGTAATACAAAACAAAAGCACTCCGAGTCCAAACATTTACATTGCTAAAATATTGATGCCACACCAAATTACAACCTGATCCAACATTTAATATTAGAATTCAATTGAGGAATGTGTGAAATGTGGAGTCCGAGTTTGAAAACTAGTTTGAGATGACAGCTTCTGACCCACCAGTGTATGAACAAATTTGACAAATTGCCACTTCATATTTCCATCTTTCAATTCAATTGACGTTTGGTATTATATTGATACACAAACCGTCTGCAGATGGAGTCACACAATCACAGAGCATGCGGTTTTTGGGGTGGTAATTTGTGTTTCCGATGCATTTGAAATCAGTCCGCCAAGTTAAATTTGGGATTAGATTTTTTTTTTTTAAAAAGGAGCATGTCATCATTATCATGTATGGACGGTGTTCAAAATTGAATGGGAATATCCTTGCAAACTCAAACAAACAAACAAACAAAAACCTCCTTCGTGGAGATGATCACAGAACCAACCTCTGTGAACTGGCTGACAGGCACCAGCAGCAGAACGGCATGAGGACCGGGCGCCAGCAGGGTCATGGCTCGCTCAGTCTCCTTCTTCACGCCCTCGTCCATTTCCATACCGTTCCAGTACCACCTGGGGGCCTCCACCAGGGTCACCATCCTGCCCTCGGCGAAGTCCTTGCGCAGCTGGATGCTCCGGGGCGTCGCCGTGGACATGTCCGTCAGCTGGCTCAGGATGGTGTCGGCCGATGACGTCTTGCCGCATCCGATGTTGCCCAGCAGCACCAGCCTCAGCTCCGGGTACGTCGAGTCGAAGTGCTGCATGTGCATACTCATGGCTGGAGGAAAAGAGCAAACAGGGCTGACTAGGAGCTCTGCCAAAGGCGTGTTCAGCGGCAATTTCTGGCATATGCATTAGGCTTGGCTGTGCAGGGTGACAAAAATTGAAACACCATTTGACAATACGACGTATTCTTGGTTTGGGAACAATTCGATTATTCAAGATTTTTTTTTTTTTTTTTAATAAAAATTACCTCGGGTTACACCCTATTTTCAGTCTTGTTTTGCACCGCATAAACATCGTTGGCAGTGTGCTTCAGGTATCTTTGTTTTTGCCTAAAATTGCCACAACATCCCACACAATAGCTGTGCTGCATTGTGGGGTGCCATTCAAAATATGACTGCCACTCGGTACATTTAGCTTGTTATGGCTGAACACTTACCTCAATTTAACACTCAAAACCGACCAATGTTTGTAAAGACCTGCCTCAAAAGTCACACAAATCCTGAGGGTCGAACGGCCTAATTTGATGCGATCCAAGATAGCATGAAGCCTCAAAGACTTTATTTGTGTTCAGGTCGAGTTTCAAAGATCTTTGTACTGTATGTGACACTTCAGTCCCGTCACTGAACCTACCGCGCATGTTTTTGGAATGTAGGTGCAAGTCAGACTACCTCGGACATCCCATGCCAGATTTGCAGTGATTAAAACATAAAACCTTTCAACTGTGAGGCCAAAGTGCTTCCACCACGGTTTCCTACGATAACAGTTTTTAAATCCAAACAAATCGGTGATTTATCAGTCTTGTTTTTGTGTGGACACAGTTCTACTGTCACATTTTTGTACAGATGAGTCATTTACGGCAGTTAAATCTTCGATGATGTTATGAACAGGTACATCTCAACCAAACCTTGATGATCCAGTCTTACTTATGAGTTTCTCTTTCATGTGTGAGCTTATATGGACAGCCAGTCACTATTTTTTTCCCTGCTGCTTTCTTTGTTGTTGTTCTTTTCTTTTTTAAATTCGGTTCATATGTGCAACACCTTGCCAGTCCTGCCTGGCCGCATTCTACTGCATTCAAATTCAGTTTTTTTGACTGGTGCAAATGCACGGAAAATGTTACAAATCGATTCATAATGAACGTGCAATTTAATACAAGCTTTACACAATTCCAAAGTCAGGCACATTGTGCATTCTCAAGCTTGACCCGCTGCAGAATAACAAATATAAAGTCTACAAATCATAGTTTGATATTCACCACATCAGACGCAAAGTATTCTAATTGTCCCCCCCCAACAAACTTTTCATCCTGCCAGCCATTTGTTGTGAGAGAAATTCTTGTCCCAACAGATCTACACCACATGACCTATATACAACAATCTCAAGCAACCCGGTTTGAAAAGCTTAACGAATGAGCATCAGACACAGACTGACAAGTAAAAAAAAAAAAAAAGAAAAAAAAATCAAAGGTAACTCACTTAAATGTGAGCTCTGGAAGGCAGCTTTCGGTGTTATCGTCTTCTCACTTGAAGCCGCTGGTGCATAAGCGTGTGTCTCATCCACACCAGTTCGGTGTGTGTCGACTCCCAGGTAACGGCTTGCATAATACAGGAGTCACACATTTGCTGTCTTACCACTCCCCAAGTGGAGGGGATGCATTAGGACGTTCTCGTGCGTATAACAGGTTCCACAGTCTGCAGGCTGTTTGGCATTCCTTGACAAGGCGCAGGCGGGAGGCGTATCCCAGGGCACTTTCACCACACCCAGAAAACACAACACCACCTGCATGGCTATTTTTAATTGCTCCTGCCGAATAATTGTTTGAATGTCAACATGGAAATGTTTTGATTTGTACTATAGACATCTGAGCGATATCGAACAGAAATATATACTGAAAATTGAGAGAGTTTAACGAAGGGGTGTGTTGATGTTAACACAAAGTGTGCTGTACTTTCTCACCAGTGTTGTAGCCTTAACCCTGTTAAGGCCTGTGGATGTTGGACTAATTACAACACTCAGCAAACTAGAAAATGTCACATACGGTATGTAACTGTCCTGAGTAGTACTTACCGACAATTAACAACCAAATGCGCTTGTGCGCATAGAGTCAAGTTTGAACTGAGGCAGCAGATAGTTGGTACGAGCAGAACAAGAAGTTCATCTATTTAGCATTTACATCTCAAAAAGAGTCCTATGTGCATCTGACACAAAGGTCACCCGATGCAGTGGATGCCAATTTTCAGAAAACTAATTCCTGTACTTGTACCCGAAAAGACTCACACTTCACACTTACGGAGAATTTCGAATCTTCAATGAACCATGGGGAATTTGTGAGGAAAACCCACAAAGGGAAGAATATGCAAAGCCCACACAGGAGGGTCAGAGCAGAGAT
The DNA here is from genome assembly GCF_054856545.1 of Hippocampus guttulatus. Taxonomy (NCBI): domain Eukaryota; kingdom Metazoa; phylum Chordata; class Actinopteri; order Syngnathiformes; family Syngnathidae; genus Hippocampus; species Hippocampus guttulatus. Next base: position 8,281,691 of record NC_141269.1, on the reverse strand, counting down.
CTAAACCCAGGACCTCCCGACTGAGAGGCCTGTGCAAACAGCAACTCCATTGTGCTTCCTTATAACATCGCCCCAAAAATTAGAAATAAATAATAATAATGATCAAACAATTGAAGCACCAATATAGTGAATTTAATTGACACAGTGGTGTATAACATATAGTTTTTTGAAATAAAAATTGTGCAACCTAACGGTGGTCATAAAGTGAGAGTCATTCATTACATACAAAAATGAAGTTGTCTGAGTGGATTCATTCAAAAACCCGGCATTATATAGGCGATGTTTTCCAGAGCAGAATCCTTTAAAAGAACGAATACAAATAAAAGGCTTTGACAATAGCACGTGTGCTACACTGTCTGTGTTGAACACCACTTACCGGCGTGTTCTCTGTGCAGCTCTGCAGCTCTGCTATAAGTGAGGTGAGGCACATGAGTGGAGCAAGTGCACACAGCAGAGAGTCCAAGAGAAGAAGCAGGCTTCTCGACACACACACTGGTCTCTGTGAACACAAAACAGACCGCTTTGCGGGGAGCTGCAGTGTACCCGAGCTGACTTTGGACGAAAGGCCGACTACAAACTGGACTGGTTGCCACTCAATCACAGTGCGGATGCCGAGACCAGGGTCAGAATAGTTTTAGATTTTTCATAACAGTTTGTTTTTATTTTGTGATGACTTTTTTTTAAAGTTCAGTTCATCTCAATTTCTTTTCAGAGGAGTTTTTAATTTTTTAACTTAATTACTGTTTAGTTAGTATTAGTTTTTGTCTCACACATGCACACACAAGAGGAGTATTTGTCGATTGCAAAAGAAAGTCACCAACTATTGTGCAATAAAGTAAACTACAATTCTCATACGACTATTTGACCTTCCTTCTTCTGTGCAGACATAGAGCAAAGCACAAAAAAAGCTCATATATGACATTACTACCTTCACTGCGTTTTATGAACTGAAAATCCAGTTTCAGTTTGCATTTTTTAAAAAGCATTTTCATATTTATTTTCTTTCATTCAACACACTCACATATACCGTAGTCAGCAAGTTGTTACTGAATCCACGCGGCCTCCACAGAAGTCAGGCAAGAGAAATTGTTAAACAAGTGACAAGGTACACACATACTATATCCCCCTCAGTCAGGATGTACAGTACTCACGTTTTTCCCCTTAAGGAGGTGTCCAATCAGCAGCAAGGCTTCTCCGAGGAGGTGTAGGTGAGCAGCAACACTAACAGGAACAGAGGAGGCAGGTCTTGTAGATTCCATTGCGTCCCATACTGAGCCCATGGGTTCGCACATGCACGCAACAGGACCAACTATGTCCCTTGTGGGCCTGGGCACAGCAGGACTCAGCGTGGTGCTGACGGTCATTGGGATGGCCGTCGCTGAACCAGGAGCAGTAATGAAGAGGTGAGGCCTGCAGTCTGCCTCGTTGTGCTTTTCATTGGTAAACTCCATTCCAGAACTGCCACGTTGCTGAGCATAAAACAGTTTGAATAAAACGAGAAAAATGACCCAATGAGAATTAGATGACCAATACTGCCCTCTAGTGTTCAACATGAATCAAAAATTGAATATCTGACTGTCGACATTTATTATTTCTCCAATGTTTGACAGTATTCTATGTCATGCATAACCATGAAATGACATAAAGCAAACGCGAACGGGTCACACTCCAAATGTCTACCGAAAGTTAACTGCACGAGCCCATGTTTGCAGGGGGGACAAACTCACGTTGTAAGGCATGGTGGTGTTATATTCCTCCACACACAACTGTGCTTCTTCACAGTCGTTCATGTTCACGTAAGAATGTTGGTCAGCTCCTCTGGGTTCATTCATCTTGGACAAACAGGCCGAGGAATACAAGTCAAAAGGCACATAATTGCAGCCATTTTAAAGCAAGAGTTTTGACGTTTACCAATGTGTCCTTTGAATGTGCCTGAAGGAAAATAGGGTCCGAGATACACTGGGTCAAGTCCACGGTCATCTGCCCTTGTGCCTGAAGAAAAATGAAGGGGGCGGGGTGCGGTTATTTCGAAAAGAAGGTGTTCGAAGCAACTTTATTCGTTTTAAGTGTGTAGTTATATTGCACTATTTTAAAGTCGTTATTCATAATTGTATTTAAAGATTAAAAAGACGCCCAAAGTTCAAGAAAGAAGGGGGGGGGGGGGGGAGAAAAACGCGGACTAACGTTTAGCGCTTGGCTTTCTGCTGAGTCAGGTTAGGCACTCACCCTGCGTAGGCTGATCAGAGGTCAGTTACTAGTCTTAAAAACAAGAGTGACTTCAGATTGAGTCATAGTTATCCTGTGAGTGTTTTTTTAAAAGGTGTAAAGAGTGCCAGTGTTTGAGCAAAGCATGTCAATAAATAACGAATAGCAATGCCTGCAGCGGGTCGGCAATCTTTAGTCAAGTAACATACAGCACATTTGACAATAAAGTTGTACTTGACTTGATTTGAGGTACTTAAAGGTGCAGTAACTGTATTGTAATTAAATGAGCTGACACCCTTCAGCGGTGTTCACTGCATACACACTCTCAGTAGTATATTAACCTTAATTACACAATATTTGTTATCGCCTTTCGATAACGTGGCTTTCCTTTTTATTTATGTTTCCCTTAGTTTATATTGCTGTCTTGTTTTACTTGTCTGCCAACATAACAGAAAAAAACCCAAACGACAAGTAACAGGAATAAACAGTAAAAAAGAAAAAAGAAAACTTACATTATATGTAAAATGTGTCTAAGAGGGTGTGCTCTCAATTGTTCTGATACATGAATCCATTTATGCACAAAGAGACGCTATCACTTTGTTTAACGGTGCATATTTGTAGTTATTTGCAAATTAATGTTGCATTTTTTGTTTTTTTGTTACAAGGCACAAGTTGTTAAAAGATGGCGCCAAAGCCCTTGCTAATAGGAAAGTAGTAATTGGTGTCATGTAATCAGACGTGGTAGCCAAAAACTGCACTTTCATTCCAGTACTGTTATTAAATTTAATAACTTTACTTAATATGATTAAAGTAAAAATATATATTTTTAAATAATTACTTGAATAAGACTAAGTATTCAGTGAAACATCAAGTATTGAGTAACTGGTGAGTAGCTTGTTGTTTGAATCGTTATTAAATCAGCATATGAACGTTCATTTGACAAAGAAATCAAATAGGAATGTGCAGATTTAGATATTGCCCAACAACATAACTTTAACTTAACTAAATTAAATCCTATTATAATAAATTTACGGTCTTTCTGCCTTGCGGATGGGGCCATTGAGGCTTTGTATTTGGTCTAGCTCAGTTTGACCAGTCAAAAGGAGTCAAATATTGCATCAGAGGCCCTCCCTCGTGCCAAATCCCTTTGTCATGTTTAGCGTTAGTCTACAATGAACAAGTGCTGAACACCAAATGATGCGTCATGTTTAGCACTCGGGCCTCCTGTTATTCCAGGCCATTGCTCAACTTTTCCACTCTCTCTCTTCCCTCCCAAGTTGCTGAATCATGTTAAGTGGTTTGTGCTGACCTACCTTCCTGTTGTCATTCCTCTAGTGGGAGGGAAGAGGAGGAGGAGTGTATAAAAGCAGAGTAGGATGGCTCAAGCTGGACAAAGACAATCACAGCAAAGCCGGTGACTACTGACTGAGGAAAAGAGCAACACAATGGAGACGCAGAAGATGCAAAGAGCAGAAAAGTAAGAATTGATTTGATTGATCTCAGTAGCCAATAGATTTGAATATGGGTTGTATACAGCTTTGCATGTGCTGATTTTTGTTTATTTATGCCCATCATATACCCAAAGTATTTATGACCGCCTTCATGTCAGACAGTCAGAAATATCTGGACAGTGACAGTTTTAATGATGTTGTCTTTCCACACCACCGGCCGGGATGGCTGTGAAATAAAAAGATCAACATGTGGAGTTAAGAGCGTTCACAAAAATATGACATTTAGCACTTAGGATTGACAGACATTTTGTGAAAAGCATTCATAAGTATTTCGGTCGAGTGACATTGTAAATAGAGCCATTTATAGTGAATGAAAATTTTTTGCAGCCATGTAGGGGCCTGCATTTTTAAAAAATGCATTCCTCAATTATCGTTAGTTTTGTCAAAAAATGAAGACATAAGTCTTTGAGTTGCGTTTCGCAAAGACATCAAGGCCCTCAGTTGCAGTTGCTTTCCCTTTTATCTTCAGCCAGACAAAAGCAAAGTCTTCTTGGATGAGATCAGGGCACTGATTTGACAACTCAAAGTATTATAACTTGACAAATAGTTCATCACTACAAACCTTTGCTGTCATGTTGCATGAAGCACGACTTCAACGTGGATGGTCATGACACTAATTATTGTATTTCCCCCCTGCAGGGATCTGTCAGAACAAATCAAAAACGTGACCATGGAGAGTCACATGAGGGCAGAAAACACAGAGTTAATGTTGAGCTTCCAGAAGGGGCAAGTCACCAAGCCGCAGTATAAAGTAACAACACTTTTCAAACTCTACTCTTCATACTCAAAGAACATCAACTCACCGCCTTCCTCATTCCTCAGCTTCTGCTCAGCTCCCTCCGTGAGATCTACCAGACCTTGGAAGATGAGCTGGACAGGAACTCCAACCACCCCGCCGTGGAGCCTATTTACTTCCCAGCTGAGCTAGCCAGGCTGGAGTCCATTGAGAAAGACCTGGACTACTTCTACGGTCCAGACTGGAAGGAGAGGATCGTTGTACCTGCGGCCACAAGAAGATACTGTGACAGACTCCGCGAGGTCAGTTTCTTGCTAATGAGCACGCGTTTACCTCCATGATATGATGATGCTCATCCATGCTATCTGATTTTCAGATTGGGGAGAAGAACCCAGAGTTTCTGGTGGCCCACGCTTACACCCGTTACCTGGGCGACCTGTCTGGTGGCCAGGTCCTCGGCCGCATCGCCCAGAAATCCATGGGCCTGAAAAGCGGCGAGGGTCTGTCCTTCTTCGCTTTTCCGGGCGTGTCCAGCCCCAACCTTTTCAAGCAGCTCTACCGGAGCCGCATGAATGTGCTGGAGCTGAGCGAGGAGCAGAGAAACGGCGTCCTGGAGGAGGCCGTCAAAGCTTTTGAGCTTAACATCCAGGTAGGGGATCATTACTTGAATCCACAGGTGGAGGCTTCCGGTCACGACCCAGATTGAGTCGGCAATTTTAGGACTTGCTTGGCTAAACCTGATGAAAGACCTGACGCGATTTTGACGAACTATTCGTGACGTTTGAGTTTATTCGGGCTCGAACATGAACACTGCTATGTTAGTACAGCAAATTAACATGCCTATGTATACTGAGTGCAACATTGCAAATGTGTGAAGATATTTGAATTGCTTTACATTTAGTGGGAACTCAAATTGACTTTGATTTCTTTGCGTTAAAATTTGAGACATACTTCTGACTTGCACATGTACCTCTGCTATAGGCTCACTCATCCCCCTTCTCCAGTCAACGTATTTCTCACCGATGTTTTATGGATTGCGTTTTAGGTCTTTGAGGATGTGCAGAAGATGCTGAGTGTGGCCGAGGACCATCAAGACTCCAAAGTTGTGAAAAGTAACTCTGCTCTACAAAGCTCCGTGATGGGCGCTGCGCTCTTCAGGATGCTCCTCGGAATCCTAGTGGCTGTTGTCACCATGGGAATCTGTATGTCGTAGGGCTTTGTGCATATTATGTGAGTCACCTCAGGGTGCAGCTTATAGCACATAACCATGACTTCATTAAAACGGTTTTGGTTTTGGAATGTTCGCACAGACCAGCAAAAATGAATGACAACATGACTGGCCAGTAGTCGGCGATGTCGCTTTGTAAAGAAACACTATGCAAATGGTCGCCAACTGCTTTTAGTCATGCGTCTCAACAAAAAATCATTTTGCTAATGTGCGTGAGTGACAGGTTTGATGTCAACGCTACAATGGTGTTAAGATCTACCATCATAGTTTATATTGTGACGTCCTTTCTCATTGTTCAGGCATTTTCCATTGTACAGCAAAGCCTTAACACTGGTGTTTGGCGTTTCTAAAGGTTTGCGTTTTCACACTCAGAACATTGTTGTCATGTGAACAAATTGCCAAAAAACGACAGCACTTGACTCCATTTGGAGTTTCAAAATGGTTCAGTGGAAAAAAATGCTACCCAAGTTCTTGGAGCGCTGTCTTGGGGAGGTCATGAGCAAGACTGATTTCGCTCTCTTCCGTTTTATGTGAACATCACCATTAAAATAACTGCTGGCAAGCCAGGTGATGTTGACAACACATCACCTTTTCAGAAGTGGTCTGAGACTAATTGCTGAATAGACTCATTGCTGAATTTGTTTTTGTGGGTAAGAGAGACTAAGATGGACAGTTACAAGTGGACTTGGAAACTAAATTTCTTTTTGTATTCACATTGCAGCGGCAGGATAACTTATTTCACTTCCACGTGCACTTCAGGTTTTAATGGGCCTAATGCAGTGGAAAGCAAGTGAATCCAGAGAGAGTACTCATTTGTTTTTATTGCACAGGTTAAAGATTTGAAACTGAACTGAGACCACTTCCAGATTCAATTCAGTCTTGGTTTCTTTGAATTTCTACTATTTTACTGTAATATAATTGTACATATAATTCAATCATAAACTGTAGTTACGTCTGATTTGACTGCCACAAAGGCACTTGTATGTTCAACTATAACTGCATTTTCTGATGGTGTGTTTTATTCAAAGATGACCTTTTTCATCGTAATAAAATGTTTTGTTGTGCATTATTTGCTTTTGTGAGTCGTTTTTTGTTGGCTACTGTTCAAAGTGTCTTTTTTTTTTTTAAGGCGTACACAGTCGAACAACCATCCGCACTCACACTCATAGGGACAATTTAGAGTACCGGCATTTGGTTAATTTGCCATGCATGTTTTTGGAATGTAGGAGGAAACCAGAGTGTCCGGAGAAAACCCACGCAAGCACGGGGAGGACATGCAAACTTCACACAAGAAGGCCAGAGCCGGAATCGAACCCTGCATCTGTGCACTCTGAGGCTGACATGCTAACCCGTTGACCACCGTGCCTTCAGTTTCAGTACCAATTTATTGTAATGAACATCTTTAACTACTTCAAAGAGTCATTGGTCAATTTAAATTTGTCGCTATGTGTTTTGTAGGGAAAACAGTTGCTTGGGAAGTGTGAAAGTTGCTAAAACTAGCAAAGTTGTTGCTAAGTAAGCATTCAAGATCTTTCTTGACCCTTGCATGTTTTTGGAATATGGGAGTAAACCGGAGTACCTGGAGAAAAGTCAAATTAGCACAGGAGAACATGCCAAGTCCACAAAGGAAACTTGAGTCCAAGGTTACTGGAAAGCTCAAAACTGAGGCAGATGTGCTAACCACGACCACACCGTGCCGTCGCAAACAAAACAACAGCAAGACGACGGTACATTGGTTTGAAACATATTCTATGCTTTAATGATGGTTAGATAACTTTTCCTACACATTCGTGGATTGCACATAACTTAAAACAGATGACTGAGCAGCAGCAGGGTGGGAAAGAAAACAAAACCCTAACAGTGACGCAAATGACAAGTGTGCTGGTGTCTGGCTCTCCCTAGTGGACGACTACAAATTGGAAGAACACCGTCGACATGATTGTACTTCACTTCCATCAACCTTACAAGGCACAGCAGCTGGGCTAACTGAAAACGTCACTTGTTAGTTGCTGATAGATACATTCAACTCTACTGCTGGCAACAAGCATACAAACAAGAGCTTGGTGGAAATGCATCATTTGCAGTATAAAGGCCATCAACTAAACAGTCAAACATCATTAAAAAAGGAGCATATTCCTTAACTCATAGCCCTCTATAAGAAAACTACATGTGAAGATTTATATAAAAAAAAACCAACAAAATATTTGCAATACAAACTAACCCACCCAATGAATTTTGTAAAAAGAAGTATTAGGGCCACACTGAAGCGAACTGGGAAAATAAAGTTGAAATAATTTGGTAAGAATAAAGTTGTAATGTTGTGACAATGAAATTGGAATATTCAGAAATAAGTCACATTAACTTCAAAAGGAAATTTCTATTTTGATGGGGGGGAGGGGCGGGAGAAACATGACAGACATTGCCAGAAAACAAATTATGAGAAAATTTTGATATTAAGAGAAAAAGTAACTAATTACATTCTCAAAAAAATTACAAGAATATAATTAGAATTGTGCCTTGAAATTTTTTTTGACACTCCTTTCATATATTGAAACAATGAAATGGTGCCATATTATTATAATTTTACTGTGATAATGACACAGTCATGGGAAGGTCTGCATGTTCTAAAGAAAAAAGTATTTCGGCACACTTCATGTACGTGTAAGTGATCCCAACACTTTTCTATTATCGCATTAATAATCCATGAATTAATTAATCCTGCGGGGATAAGAAAAACTCTCCTCTTGAATCTTAAATCATGACTACTGTACCTGCAGTCTTTCTGTTGAGGTTTCGTATTGCACATTTCTAAGACAGTTCAGTGACATTGGCGACACCTCACTGCCGTATAATTAAACCTAAAATATAAATATCATACATTTTTGAGGCTATCTTAAAGTGAAATTATTTCTGGGAAAATGTGTTGCTACATGTAGTCTTCTTTCTTCGAGTTCAAATTGGCACACTGCCCCATTGGAAACAAATAAACAAACATCAAAGGTTTTACGACCAATCAGATCCAAGCAATTACTGTAATGTACAATTTCTATGCATGTAAGCAATTCAAGAACATGAGCACAAAGCCGCACGGCCTGGGCTACCTGTGCACAGCAGCTTGGACAGATTGGCCTAACAAGGGACAGTTACTTGGAACCAAGCCTGGGGATTACTTGTGGGCGGGGCTCAGTTGGCTTCGTAGGTGGCGAGCAGCGCGGCGTCCACGGGCTCCATGCAGGACGGGCAGGTAAAGGAGCGCATGAGCCAGGTGTCGATGCAGTCCAAGTGGTAGATGTGCAGGCACGGCAGGAACCGGATGGGGTCGCCGTACTCAAAGTCCATCATGCAGATCACACACCTGGGACAGATGAGTGACTGGACTGGTGCATTGTGGCTGGAGAAAATATGATTTTTCTTCTGACAGAGCAATGCACGGATTCCCAAATCACAGTCCATGAGCTGGAGTAACTTTCCCAAATTTACTCAACATTATGAATTCATGACTATGAATTTGGGCTGAACAATTTAGTCAGATCGACGTTGCAATGGAAGAAAATGCAATTTACAAATCGCAACGGTTGGAATAAAATCAAAACAAAGCTTTATTCTGGTCAGTCTGTAGGCTTTATTTATTTTTTTTACATATGTATAGTTTGTTGATTTATTAATATAATGTCGAGATAAGTTCAGTGCAGTCCACGTGGTTGCATGTCATTGTTTCATGAAATATGAAAAGTTCAATTATCTAACTATCTATAGACAAGGAATAGATGGATTTCACATTTGGATGTTTAAAAGAATAGTGAACATATATTGGAAACAAATATAACGATTTCTGTTAGATGTGATGGGACCAAAAAACTCAGTCAAATCCCCCCCAAAAGTCCAAGTAAAGTATTCACAACTCACTCTTTGACTTTGTGGTCGGAGGGGTTGGAGCCTGGATCAAAGATGCCTCTGGGCAGGTGATGGATGAGGCCGATACGCTGGGCGATGCGCACCTGCTCCTCCTCGCTCAGCTGACTGGCCAAGCGACTCTCCCCGGGCGTGGGATGGTACACGGGCACGGGCTGCGGGCGCTCCTGAAAAGCCGGCCAAAAAAGAAAAAAAAAATCACATCACCCTACCGACCGTGCGTGCTTTGTACAGGAGGTCCTTCGTATACCCCCCCCCCCCCCATTTTGTTGTTACATTTTTCCTCCTTTTTAAATGAAAGTCAACAAAGGCTTGATTTTTGTTAGCCTATCTTCTTCTATTTCTCATTCCACTACCACATTTTCTCTATCAGTGTTTGGTTTGGATGTCCTGAAGCGCCACGCTGCTTCTAACAGCACAGTTACGGTGGTTATCTTCTATAATTCTTCTTTAACCCTTTTATTTGTAAATGCATTTAAGTGTTGCAGGGATGTGAAACACATTGAAATACTTGTGCATGTACTGCACAACATAAAGGCGCCTTGCCTTACTTATCATAAGTTAACATTTATTAAGACTTTGAAAGAATGGATTACAGAGAAAGGCTTACCAAGATCTTTGTGGTTTCAATGCCTTTTAAGACGTTAAGGACGTGCAGAAACCCTATGTGCTTTAACCATTTACACTTGGACAATCTTCCGAGATACAATTCAAAAATATAAAGACAATAATGTTGAAATTGACACTGTCAGAGAGGTATTCATTGAACGCTGTGTTGATTGTTGCGGCTGTACTTTCCAGGTAATGTACCTTCTTTAGCAACATGAGAAAGCTCTCAGTATGATGAAGAGCAGTTCGACTACGACCTTAACAAAAAAACAAACAAACGGAATACCTCTCCAACAATAATCAAGCATTAGGTTTGCTTGATATGAAGCAAGAAAAAAAAAGACACAATTGCTTAGGATAATATGAGCTTGTGTGCCTAGTATAATGAGCATAAGTGTCAATGTTGATGGTTAAATGTCGGCAGGTGGTTGGGAGATAAAGCTCCATCTTATACAGTGGTGGGTTATCGTGTCGCATATGTAGGTCGATGTGGGGCCGACTTGGGTCACCTGGTAGGGCGGCGGCGGTTCTCCGGGCAGGCTGCCCACCTCTGACTCGTTCAGCAGAGACAAATCATCCGCTCCTTGAGAAAACAGGCAGTTCCCCATTGAAGTGATAGCAGCATGAGCGACATACGCGCACACACACGCAAACTCGACGACGCAACTAGCTTGTTTTCTACTTTCTTCGGCGTCTTTGCAACAACAAAAAAATTGTGGCCAAAATTCGACGTCAGGTCACGAAAGAAACTCTCAGCGCTGTTTGCTAACAAAGGAAAATCTATCTGGTGACACTAATTTGAAGAGCTCGGACGAGTTATTTTCGTGTCCTAAATTCTTGAACAAAATGTAGACCGGAAGTATAGTCTGGGAGTTTTTGACTACTTCCGCAACCGAGGGCGCTTGTCGTCACGACTAAAAATACATTCTTTGGTATTTAAAACGTTAAGATACTGTACTTTAATTTACAACAGAATCACACTGAACAAAAATTAAAATATACCCCGTCTTATCATCAATGTACAGTATGTAGAGTTATACTGTACCCCTTACCGATCCGAGAGAAGTGAATTCCTGGGTTACTTGATGGCAACTTCGCAGGCTGAGGTAATCAGGGCGCGCCCTTTTTGAGCTACATGACTTCGGTGACGCGAAGCTAGGAGGGGCAAAAGAGTTGACTCATAAAAGATGGTGGGACGCATTAGTACATACGGTTGCGCACAACTGTAAAATTACACTAGGGAATTGAAAAGAATATTTCATAGGAAAATTATGGTGCGTCAAGTCATAAGTTTCGATTCAATTCGATTTTGATTCATCAGGTTGTGATTCTACACAGTACCAATGTAAATGCTCGAATGTCGATTAGGTAAAAATGAAAACTACACAAAGGATGGGAGATTTTTTTTTAAAATTAACCGTCCCGTTATGTTTGTCGGTCAAACTCACCCATTTGCAAGGTAAAGTAAATGTTGAAAGTAGTTTTTCGGTATAAGACTTCTGCTTGGGTTATCATGTATAATCAACAAATCCAATAAAAATGGCATTTGTACACATTATTGTGGATGTATTTTTGTTCAAATAAAAACAAGCATTCACGCCTACCTACCCTGCTCACACTGAATAAGTGTGTTTGCTTGAGTTTATTGTATTTCAATAAACAAATAAAAACACGTGACATCGACGGGTACAGTCAAGAACATCCTTTTTATTCAATCAGGTGCTGCTCTTCTCAAACTGCGTTTTTCTTCTTATGGAAAAGAAACTGTAATTAACACATGCATTTCACCTAGAGCTCTGGGGGTGTTCTCACAAAGAAATGGTGCGTAGACAGAGGCGCAGAGGAGCTGGGACTAAAAGGAGTGGGGGCAAGGAGGCTGCTGCCTAGTAACCATACACGCTTAAGAAAACAAACTAAACGAGAGAACACAGACTTGGAGCTGTCCAGCATGAGGTGAGGCAGAAGGAGAAAAAAACAGGGAACCCACCCCCACCCCCAAGAGGTCATGACCTCTTGTACGGCCAGCCAGTGTGTTTGAAGTAGTTAATACTGCTGAGAGTTTTACTATGTAAAACTCGCTATTAACGATAATACTTAGCACAGATTCCTTTGTGGAAATATGGTTGTGAAAATGCAAGCCCGCCCCCTTTCCTTCAACCTCATGCAGGATAAGTCCGGCAATAAGGTGCTTGTAGCTTTCATTTTAAGTCCAAGGCTTTCTGTCCTCAAAGAGCTTTTAAACACAGCATACCCTGATAAGCAAATATCCCAAAAAAAAATCATCCAAATTATAATGAAACAAAAAGGGGGAAGTAAAACAAAGCCAAACAATAAATAACCAAAACAAAAGAGCATTCTGTTATCCTAGTCCGAGCAGCCCCTGTTCCAACATCCTGAAGCGGTTCATTCAGCTTCCTCCATCCCAGAAACAGCCTTGAACCCACTCATCCATTCCTTAAAAAAAAAAAAAAACCTCAAAAAAAAAAAAAAAACAACAACGACCCAAGGACACCCCCAAAAGCCCGTCAGCGTCATTTGTTCACGTACATTAGCTGTTGAATGGAGAAGCAGAAGTGATGGGTATGGCGAGATACAATGTGAAGCATACAGACAAGAATAACATGTGAGCTAACTGCATTCTGCTCAGACAAAAAAAGTTTCTCAGTAATATTTTTTTTCTTTTTTTTGGTCCCGCCCTTCAGCAGGAGAGAGCGAGCCAGTGAGCGAGAGTGACGGACACACAGTTACATACTACTCGAGTGTCAAAGAGAAAATAGACAGTGGAGACAGGGGTCGGGTTGGGGCGGTTGGTGGAGGGGGAAAAAAAAGCAACAGCCCATCAATGACACTTTTCTTTTTTGCCATCATTTATCATGAAAGAACTAATTGACACCTTTTATATCTGTATGCAGATTTCAGCATTTAGATATGAGGAAGTGAAGGGAGGAACAATAATGGTTCATGTGAAACGTTGTGCTCGAGCGCGGCACTCAGGGAATAACCAGCGAAACAAACAAAACAAAAACTGGATTACAAAATGGAGTCTGTGAACAAAAGGCACTTTCAAGGGACAACCTTTAACTGCTGGAAAACTATACACTACAGCACAAGCACTAGAAGAGTCATTTACAGAGGCGGGTGGAGGCGGCGCGGGGGGCGGTGGCGATACTAAGAATGGGGGGACAACAGGTGAGATGCTCACAATGCTGCCTAAGGGTAAAGACGGGTCTCGTGGTGTTTGGCCACGTTCTACTTCATGTCGTGGCATCAGCGTGTCTCGGGATACGCTTTTGTTTTTGGATTTTGGCCAATGTTTGGAGTTTTCTGCTGGTGAGTTTTAGGCAGCGCTCGGGTGAGAAAAAAAAAGTTGCCTGGTTTTATTGACGTGACAGTCAGTTTTGATTGATGGATCAGAACCCACCCCCCCATCCACTCAATAGAAGAATACAAACAGTACGAGAGAGATATAAGAGGAGTAATAATGCTTTTTTTTTTTGTTCATGACCATTTGTTTCTAATAGTTGTGAACAGAATTAATAATGTTTAAGGAGCACCAGTTTTCACTTGATGATAAAGAAGTTGTGTAGATTTGTTTTCCTTCAGCCCTCCCGCATATTTTTTTTTATAAACAAATGATTACACAGAAACATTAAAAAAAAAGAGACAAAGAAAATAAAAACAATACCCCCGACTTACAAAGACTAGGATTTTTTTTTTTTTTTCTTAATCATGGCCCTCTAAGTTTAGAGTCCCGGAGCTTATGGACTTGCGACAAATACATTTTTTTTTCTCTTTTCTCGTAGCTTTCTTAAAAATCTCTAACAGACAAACACAATGATCTACCCAATGCATTGCACGTGGCTCAATCGACACATATTTCTCAATAATAATACTTTCCATCAAAAAAAACAACATTTTTTTTTCTTCTTCAATCCTACAGTCAAAATTTGTTGACATGTTTATCTAAGGTATTAGAATGCTGCGCTGCTGCACATGTGTGTGGTGTCGTTTGGGGCTGGGACTGCAAAGGGAAGGTCAGGTGATGTCACCCGAAGGGTATTCTGGGAAAGCTTCAGAAAATAACTAGACTGCCCACCAGCTCGCGGAGCAAAAAGTTCAAAAGGAGCATACTTATATCATAAATATATATGTACTGTATAAGATCTCTCTCTCTCTCTGTATGTCTTTATAAAAAGCATGTTTAGCGTCCTTTATAAAGATGTTTCCAGGCCAGGGTTTCCCAAATTGTGGGGTGGCACATTAAAAAACAAAACAAAAAAAAACAACATTTTTTTCGGTAAGATTATCAGAATAAAAGAATAAAACATTAAAAATATATGTTATATGTTATCATAAATTATATCAACTTAATGCAATTCGTGGTGTTAAAATTCATCGACATCTATTTTTGCCTTGACCAATGCAATGCAATGACCAAACCAGTTACGGAATTAATTTCAAAAACTTTGGTGAACCAAACATTAATCCCTCGTGTGATATTGTTTAGTTGTTTATAACACCAAATGAACAACAATAATTAGTTTGTAAACTGCAATCATGAGTAAAATGACTTGGTCATGCACTTTTACGCAAAGTAAAATTGTATCCCATTATTTGATGAATCGATGGAATAATCTGTTCTAAAAATACTTGACAGTACCAGCTCAAAATGTAATGCGTGATGGCTTGTGCTGAATTGGGAAACCCTGACCGAGGCCAATGTTTTTAGCTTTGAGCATTAGCTAACATGCCAGAAAAACAACCTGAAGTGTAAGACTAATTGCATGAAGTGAATACAGAGGCACTTTCATATTACTGTTAATAGTTTTGTTATATGTTTTAGCACATACGTGTTACACGAGAGGCCGAGACCCCAATCTCGGTCTTTACTATCCCTGCAAAACAGAACCTACAGCGAGGCAGTCCAGTTATTTTTTGATAGCGGCTTTTGATATTGGGTTGTGTCATGATGCAAATGCTTGATGTGAACAGTTTACATGTAACAAATGTCAATTTGGACAAATCTCAAATGAATGAAAAACTATTAACAGAGGCATTTTGGAGAACCAAATATCATTCTATGACACGTGTTAGTGTGTGTGTGTGCGTGCGTGCGCGCACGTGTGTGTGTATGTGTGTGTATGTGTGCGTGTGTTCCTTTGAGTGGACTATAGGGTGAAGCAACGCAGGGGATTGTGTGTGATGAGCTGGTGTTACCGTGCTGTCCTTGCGCGCGAGAGATTTTGAGAAGCTGTTTAGCTGACATCTACTCACTGAAGTCCGGGCCTGGTCCGAAGCATGCTATACAGTTACTGTGGCCAAAAGTGTTATGACATGCAAAACAATCCAAGTGGAAGAAAACCAAAAGAAAAAAAATGCCAATAATAGATGAGATCACAAGGAAAAAAAGCCCTAAAAGCTAAATGAAAGCTAATAATATGAAGCTTATGCAGTGTGTGTGTGTGTGTGTGTGTTTTTCTGGTAAAAAAAATAAAATAAATTGAGAACAGGGATGGGCATTTGACTACGTTTCCTTGAATTGAGCTGTCTTTTTTCCCTATATTTTTTTTTAAGATAGGAGAATGTCTCCCTGGATGTATTGAAATCCTGCCATGACAGTTTCCAATGAGTTGTACTTCTTTAGATGGCAAACTCCAGTGTTCCCCTGCTATATCTTTCATTCTCCGTGATTGTTTTATAAGGACCCGGGCAATTCTGGATTTAGTTTTACCAATCTTCAATGTAGTATCACACGGTGCCACGGCATATGGGGCAGCATTGAGCATGATTGGAAGCAATGCAGCGTGATTAAGAGTGAAGAGGAAGAGAAGGTCCCCAGCTACGTACGAGTAATAGTCATTTAGTAATATTTTTTTTCTCCAAAATCTTGTTCTTGCACTGGACAGACGGTCTTTTAATAATTTTCATAAGCTATGATGTAAATGTCATTCACTCTTTTGTCTGTAATTGCTTTTAAACGTTGTACTAATTATGTGAAGCACATTGAGTTACCTTCGGTACTGAAATGCAATGTATAAATAAAGCTGCCTTGCCTTGATCGGAGAACTGCGCCAGCGAGAACAGACATTATTCAACAATAATTCTGTGTTTTAACACTTTTAAGGGGTTTTGAAGTTTAAATGAGTTCAAAGTGAGGTGGAGAGGGAAAAACTTAAAAAAAAAAAAACTTTTTCAAATGCTCTTTCTATATGTTGTGGATGGGTCTGGAACATAACCTCTCTGGTGATAGTGGTGGTTGTTTACTGTAGTTGTCAGCCAAGTAAGTACAGTAGATCACTCTATTTTGACTCACAAGACACGATTAATCTATTTATTGTGCCCATCCCTATTTCTGATAAAAAAAATAATGAGTGGCTGTGTGACAGACTATTTAAGGTACGATGGTTGCAAATATATGTGTGTGTGTGTGTGTATGTGTGTGTGTGTGTGTGTGTTGCACTTGAGGGGGTAAATTAGACCTGGATGCACAGCCACATATCTGTCAAGCCTCCTTGGCCCTCCCTCATCGCCCTTGTGGCCGTGCATGTGCAATTCTGTTCATCCCGAATGAGAATTAATAGTGCATAGGTGATGGGATGAAAGAGCACATGTAGCCTTTAGTGTTTTTAAACGCTTGCAACTGGCTAACGCTTATTCTCCCCCCCTCCCCCGTGAAAAAAAAAAAAAAAAAAGAAATAGTTGCCCTGATACTTGGACAGGTAAACAACAAAGACCAGCCACTTAGTGCATATAATGTCACACCATCTGATGGCGTCACCGGGATTGGCCAATCGCAAATCAATGGGTCTTCAGGGCTGAGCGAATGAGGTGCGTGAGAGGGTGGGGGTGGCACGCAGGGATGTGGCTGCGTGGGTGGTCTTGAACTTAAGTGGTGGTGGTGGTGGTCATCAAAGTGGGCGTCGCCGGGATCTTTGAGATCAGTTAGCGCAATTTAGGTGACAACCATTTTGTTTTTTAACCCGACAGGCCAATGCGTGGAGTTTCGTGGTGGAGAAGACAAAATGATAACAAAAATAAAAGTGATTTAAAAAATAAAAATAAAAAAAGAAACCACAAATGTAAAAATTGGTCAATTTCCAGGTTGCCATATTTGTGTTTCCTGTCCAACATTTCCTTGATGAGCGTGCGACAGTTCCTCCCGCGAGTCTGTCCACTCCATCTCATGGAGCCCTCCTGCATTTCTGAAGGCGGGTTGGGGGGTGGGGGGGTGGATACGAACGTTCCAGTTCAAATTGGGTTAGATGGGAGTGGCCACTTGGGGTGGGGCGGGGCCATGTGGGGGTTCTGTAGTTGTACTTTGTACAATGTGGGCCAGAGAGAAACCTTTTTGAGTGTCAGCAGTCTGCTCTTGATCATTTCTTTTTCCAATTTTCATGACACCATTTTAGTTGTTGATTCGTCGAGACCATGTCAGAGGAACCAAGACTGTGGAGGAGAAAAGACAAACAGTTAGTCATTGTTATGCTGCCGCGGAAGGGTACCAGTGATGGCAAAGAGGAGAACTATGACAAAAATATGACTAAAATGAGCTTTGAACTCAATGGTGCCTTTCAAGGCACTCTAGCACACTATGATGAAGAGCCACAACCAGAAATGGATATGCGATGTGGTGAAGTGGGACAAATTTCTCTGTCCTGGCTGCTCTGTTCTGGACTGCATTTACATTATCATTGAGTAGCAATGTGAAAGTAATGTTTTTCTGATTTAATCGAACTGTTTCATAGTAAAATTGGTGAATTTAAATGTATTTACACATCTGTGTGTTCAAATGTACTCATTTTGTCATATCATTTGTTGAATAATTAGAAATAAATTACAAATTGTCCATTTTAACAATCTGGCTGCTGTAATGCAATAGTGTACGCCACTAAGATACATTTTTTGACCACTAGGTAGCACTCTCCAATCCCTGTTTTTTTTTTTGTTTTGTTTTTTGGGCACAGCTCAGCTATACTACATAGAGTGAAAAAAAGTAATAAGGTCAAATTTTCCACTCACTGTTTTAAAGAGGGCTGACTTAAGCTTTTCTCTGATTAAAAACACTTGTGTTGGTTGACAGCTGTAAAGCGCAGGCCAACTCTTCTTGTATTTTAAAATGGATCCAGTTTCTGATTACTGATAAAAAAAAATCTCTGTGGTATTATTAAACAGCACTAAGGTGAAGACTCCTCTTAGAGAGAAAGTTTTGGCAGTGGCCGATGCTCTCTGGCTTTTGTTCGCATTCCACGGGCCTCGACCTGGGAAGTGCGGCAAAACAGGCCGCCGTGTTGTCACAGTTGTGTTCAAACCTCTCCAAAGTTTCAATCCTCCCTCTTCTTTCCCAGCCCTGACTCTTTAGCGTTTGTAGTCGATCCATCCTCCTGGCTTCCACTTCCATTAACCCCCTACTCTCTTCCTCTCCATGTAATCACCACTCCCCCACCCCCCATGTAATCCTTGGCAGAGGAAAGTAACCCCAGGCCCCCCCTCGCTCGTCCAAGTCCAACAGCCTATGACATCATGTCTGGTTGCCAGCAGCAACCAGACAGCCGGGACGTGACTGTGGAGTGCAGTGAGCTTCAACTAACTCCCTTGCTCTTTTTTTCTCTCCCTAGTCCTCTGTGTCTCTGGCTTTTTTTTTGGGGGGGGGGGGGCGGGGGGGCCTCAGTCCTGTCCACTTAATATTGCTCTGCCTGCACCGCTCACATCTCGCCACCAGAGAGCTCCTCAGACCGCTTTTTTCCCCCTCCCAGACTCAGGCCTCCAGTACTAGCAAAGAGTGACAGACATAAAAAACTTTGGAGTAAAATTACAAGATGAGCCTAAAATGCATGATAAACTTTACGCGTGAACTTTACTTGACCTTCTCTAATCTTATGAATGCACATGTTTAACCATTCAATGTTTCTCGAACAAGGAGCTGCAGAGCAAAATTTACAACAGGTGTTCGGATGTATCTCCTGGTCCAGTACAGTTCCATGCACTGTGACACCTAGCAAGGCTACAAAGTCGTCACAGGGCGGCATCGGCAGGTTGTAACAGAGATTCAGAGAAACTGGAGGAGTCACGGAAAGACTCCTGCAAGACCTCATTAAACTGCTTGAGTTTTCATCATATGTCTTTGTTAGGATTACAAGGGTCAGGACCAGTTGAGACGAACACTTGGGCTCTGGTGAAATGTACTCGAGTACACGAGTGGAGATGGTTTCTACCCCCCCCCCCCCCCCCAAACGTTCGCTAAGCGATTGTAGGGGATAATAAGATCTTTTGAACAGATGTAAGCTGTCGTCAGGTGGGGGGGGGGGGGGGAACGAGGGGCAGGAGTTCTGGCACGGGGGTTACGTGTTCATGCGTGTGTTCGATGCATGCTCAGACACATTTGGATGGGGTTTGAATGCCCCCTCTGTGCCAGGGCTGCATCTGTGGAAGAGTGGTGCAGGTGGGGGAGCCTGAAAACACAGGAGGGAGGAGCAGGAGGGGGAAAGAGAGGGAGGGGGTGTGCTGTGGCAGCCGAGCGGAGCTGGGGAGCAGGAGGAGGGGGTGAGTCGGGCTAGTTGCAGATTGCTTCCATGTGTGCGGAGGGAACACGGCAGAGTCGATTTGGCTGCAGGCAGGTGCGGTTAGCCCCTAATGAGAAAAGTTGTGTTGATGATGGAGGAGGCCCAAGACACTGCAGCCCAGCGGCGTAGCGCAGCCAAGGCAAAAACCACAATGTAGTGCACTCGTGGCCTCACACGCTGCTCTAATACACACTGTGGGGCCTTGTGGAGATAAATCAACACTGGTCCAGCTCTAACTAACTGGCAATGTTTACATTCACGGCAGGGAAGCTACCGTAGGAACAGAAACTGTAAACCGGTACTGAAACTTAAGGCCTTCAGACGTGCACAACATAGATCAATGTAGGTGGGCGATGACCAATATCAAGCCCATTATAATACACCCCTGCGGGCATTTCACAGCCACGTCTTTGGATGTGGAAAGCTATGATGTCAATTCAAACAAGCGCCGTGTCTGAGCTAATCATTCTGGTCGACAAAAGTGCTGTGAACGCATAAACATCAAAGCAGGCGCCAAGGAAAGGCCAGTGAAATGAGAACATTCAGATCTTTGAACAGATCACACAGAATTCGACCCAATTCAAAACAGCAATCCCGCAGCTGCGGTCTTTGAGGTAAATGACTGAAAGTGCCACAAAAGTGGATCATGTTGATAGTGAGTGGGCCGTAGGTGTGGTTTAGCTGTATCCCGATTCAGGGGCTGGACCCCGAGCAGTGATCCCCAAGCACTTGTGGTCATCAGGTGTGCCGCGGGACATTATCCAATTTCACCGAATCGGTCTGAAAATTATTGCGACAAAGAAAACCGAACCCTAATATGATTCTTCTTCCTGTAATATGTGGGCTGTATTACACTGCTCCTGGTGGCCAAGGTGTGCAACCATAAGGAATTCAATGTTAATTGGGATTGAAGCAAGAAATGATGATGTATAAAATGTTTCATTCTTTATATCCTATGATGTCATCACTACATATATATTTTTAAACATAATATACTATAGACTAAGTTACCCAAATTCTGGGGTGTGTGTTTTGAGGTGATGGAATGGATAGGTGGCGTTTCCATTCATTTCTGGTCTGCTCTGGGTTTCAAGCACTGAACAAATTAAACTCGTAAGGTACCACTGTATATAATTTCTGTGACAATTTCTTTCAGTGGCATGTAAAATATGTGCCCTGGTTCGATAAATGTTGGCAAACAGAAACAGGACCATTCACGCTTAAATTGATTGCTTGATGATTGATGATTGCTGGTTTAAAATATTATTACAAATCGGTTGATTCACTCACTAAAATTGGGACTGATTTTAAGGTCGGACAGCGTACAAAGGGGAACCAAGCAAACGGCGACAGTTTTCACATTTGATGCATTTAAGTTATGAGAGAATGTACAATGTACAACTCCGGTTATGAAAGACTTTGCCAATCTTCTAGCGCCTGTGTTGCCTTGATGCTCGCGTTGTTTTTCCAGCATTCGCGTTCCGTCACCTCGCGCGTCTTCTTGATTTGTTTTGACAATTGACAACAGCTCAAAAAGATGCTGACTGAGCCTAAAGCACTTAAATAGAATAGCAATGATCTGAACAGTTAGCGTTAGCAGCCATCTCTCTCAGATAGTCCGTATTGTGTGAGCGCTTCAATTTTCAGCTTTGACTTTTCGTATTGACTGCATTTCCAAATAAATCTGAAATTGTAGTGTTTAAGTGCATATCTAATGCGCGTTGGTGCAGTCTGTGGAAGACTTCCTGGTTGAATGATATTTTCCAACTCCTTTCGTCAATATTCTAGGTGGCAACATGGTAGCATTATTAGCCTGTCGGAATTCTAGGGGGCTAAATGTTAGCATCATTAAGCCCTCGAAAGGGTTTTACTTTCGACGCGCTGGATTTTCAAAACAGGTAAAAAGTCAATCCAGGGGATCCTTGGTTTATGATGGCTCCAACACGAGGCGCACAATCAAGCAGTTGATGCAGCAACTCAAGAATACGACGACATCGTCAGTCGGCAAAAGGAGGTACGCTCAGTTACTGTCATACTTGCTAGTTTTGGTTTGACTCTTTTACATTTATGGCCTACAAGTGTTTGTCGCACAGATATCGACAGAAATTATGATTTTAGCATTGATGAGTGACATCTGCTTTTTCTCACCCAAATTCATTCAAAATAAAGATATCTTCATATAGTATATTGTATAGTGTCGTTTTCCGCGAATGACAGTGGTAGTGTGTCCTTTAAAATAGTGTGAAAAGAAGAAGACGTATCCCATCGGGACAGCCTTTGAATGCAGCCTCTCGAAGTGGGTCACAACTAATGATATCCTCATCGCTATGAATGGCCCGCTTGGCCGTTGGAAAGCCATGCCGGTTGTTGACACACAAGTGTGACAGTGTGCATGCTTGAAGCGAGTGATGAGGAGACACGGGCGACAGAGGTGGACGGGTGGGTGTTAGTTGAAGGAGGGAGGCTGGCAGGGTACCTGAGTCTGCTGGGGGATATTCAGAAAGTTGTCCCGTGTTCCGATGCCGACAAACCGGTTGGGAGCTGTGGAGCCTGGCGTGGAGTATGCTACGAACAGAGAGAGACAAGTGTGTACATGCTTTGACACAAACACATACACACCGAGCTCAGGCTCGAGTTTGATGCTCTCAGCATCATTATTTGAAAAATTTGGTCAGTTCAGTACATGGCAATGGATCACTGTCAAAGGAACTATTTGGAAAAGACACTAAGGGCCGGCGAGAGTGACGCTCTCTTAGTCATATGGATGATTTGTTCATGTTGCGGGCAACTTAATTGTTATTTCCCTTCACTTAGCCATGTAATCTGTGGTTACGCAGGGGGATGTGGAGTCTGTAATGAAGAGTGCTAACATGAGGGAGCTATTTCAAACAAGTCACTAATGATCCTCAGCAGCCCCTGGGCCCGTAATCATACAAAAACCACTGAGGACCCGCTGTCGACATAATAATAGGGCGACCGGCAGAAGAACCGGATTCATCACCGGTGGCAACCGACGCTCCATTTACATTTCGCCGGTCGAAGAGGAGCGTGTGACACCAGGTGCTGATGTCACAGGATCAAATTTAGGGCAGTTGTGTTCACTGGACTCCAGCATGGCCGAGTGGAACTGACTTGAGGAAGGTGGTGGGGTGGGGTACGGATGGCTGGGTGGGGGTTAACAGTGACAGGGCATGACAGACAGTGAGTGCGCCGTTTTAAAAAAATGGATGGGCGCGTGTTCATAACCGCCATTTGCAATGTCTTGGAGAATTAGAGGTGGAAGGAAAACCCAAAGGTGACAACAGCCACCCGAGTGAGAAACAAAAGCGTGATAAGGGGTGCTATTTATTTATATGGTAATATAAATAAATAATCAAGTGACGTGTCAATTGGAGAGAGAGAGAGAGAGAGAGCAGAGAACGGGAGGAAAGTGGGGGAGAGAGGATGACAGGACAGGAAGAGAGAAAGTCAAAACAAAAAGGATGAGAAGATGCCCTGCTTGCTCCGTCCAGCGCCCCCTCCTGGAGTGCCTCTCCCATGGCCCGACTCTTTCACCGCATCTGTGTGGGTGCAACCAAGCAACACCTCAAAACTCCTCTCCCCTGCTCCCCCAGTGTACGACTAAGCCTCATCGTTTGTGTTTAGGTTGCTCCAAATACATTTCCATGTTGTTTGTTTGTTCTTTATTATTGTGAGATCTGCGTGAAAGTGACAAGGGGATTGGGTGCGCTAAATTGGGGCACGATGGTCTTTAGTTTTCTTTTTATGTTGTTGTTATGGAGTCCACGCCAACTGCCCTAATTTTGTTCCCCTACAAAGGGAAAAAAAAGAGAAACAAAGGGGAAAAGAACCGAGAATATATCAAATAAAGCAAAGAAAGCAAAACAAACGAAAAAAAGAAATGAGAGAAAGGGGCGTATTGCCTCTGTGAGGCAGACATGCAGGGCTTGTGTCGATCAAAGGTTTTTTGGGCTACAGAAGCGACGTGCACGGGGGCCCAGCACTGATCTGTCCCCCGACTCCCCACCCCTCTCCCCACAAACTACACAACCCAATGAAGCCAACGAGAAGAGGGGGGGAGACCACGCTGCCTCTTTTGGTGCTAGCATGAAAACCAACACTAGAGAGCGAGAGAAGCTCGTATACAAGACGGGGAGGGAATGAACGCAAAGACACGAGCAGAGAAGGAGAAGCTGAAGCTCAGAGCCAGGGAGAGAGAGGAAGGGATACAGAAGTGATGGAAAGAGGACCTCTTGGTATGGCGAAGGCGTGGCGACTAATAGTTTTGGACCTTCTACTGTGGTTCCTTCAAATGGTGTAACTCCAGGGGCTGCTGAGAATTGGAGCAGTTCACCATCTTGCGGGAAGCAGCTCAAGCCAGACAAGGGATAACTACAGCAGTAGCCATAGTAGTCATCCTGAATGTGTGCATATTCATGTGGTATTTCACTATATGTAGAAATCCAGAATCTTGGGACCCCCTACGTGTCAATTGGGGGAAATAAGGTGAAAATAAACAAGGCTTTCTAAAAGCAACTATGACAATTTGGTTTCGATTGCCGTCTACGATAACTCTGCGGGGAGACTGGGGCCACAAGGGGGGATTTGTGGAGGGGAGTGGGAGTGACTTACACGGAGATGCGGGTGAGCTGAGTCCACCGTCGGTGGGCGTGCTGATGGTTTTAGAGTCGGGCATGGGGAGGGGCACGGGGCGTGCCACCGGGGGTGGCGGGGGCAGCAGGAAGGAGCCCGGCATTTTGCTCTGGCCACCTCCATTAGGCTGCAGACGGACCATATAGACAGGGTGAGCAGGACGGGACGCAAACCCCCACCGACATCACACAGGGGAGCCAGGCACACGACACCAACGTGACAACCGACACGCACCCGCTGACCCACAGATGGCAACAGCGCACACGCACAAGTACGCACCTTACACGCCAGAAAGAGCAACAAGGAGATATATACACACACACACACACACACACACACACACACACACATACCCTCACAGTAAAATGATCAGTCTGGAATACATAAGAAGGAATACATAAGAACAAAAGAGTATAGAACATCTTTTCACAGGAGAGGAAGTAGACAAGGTGTTGTCATAGTGCAATGGGTACAGTTTTATCAATTCGTGATGTCGAAATGTGCCGAGGTTGTGGAAGTGCGTGTGCCTGTTGGGTACCACAGATGCGGTCTGTAGTGCAAACTAAAGACGTCGAAAAACCTGAAGGCCAAGTTTACAGTAGTGGTGTACAGTCCGGACAACATCTTTTAACGCACGTACACCGTATCAGAGAAGTATTCGCAAATCAAACTGGGATCCATGAGCCATAACATGGCGATTCGCAAAAATAATTGACAATTATCAATGGCGATCAGCACGACAATAAAAGATACTAAACCAATCGCGTCCCACCTTTTGTGCATCATTTCTAGCTCCTACAATCTTTCCTCATGTAGAGTGTAAACAAAGGAGGTTAGACGAGCTTTCTAAAATATTAGCAGGCTTAGAAACACATAGCCCGGGTCAAAAGTTTCCACCACTACTTTTGAAAGATAAATGGGCATCGGGTCTTTGGCAATGTTGAGTGGGATAGACTCTGTGATTGGCGATCGTGACAACAACTTCAAGAGTATTCGCCTGGTATGTTGCAAAGGTTGCTCAATATAAACAATAAATCACCTAGTTGATAAAGCCGACTGCGCCTTTGAAAAATAGCTCTTCTTAGCTCTGTTGTTTGTGAAAGCAGTGCACGTCAGCGAGCAAGGAATATCCAAATTAATTGCAATGATTTGTTTTTTTCAGTTCCTTCCTGTTGAACAGATTATGAATATTTATGATGAAACTAAAAATGTATTATAGCAATAGTATTTAGTGGCGCAAATCATACTTACGTTTCACCGGCGTTAGGAACAGGGTCCTTGGAAATATTTCTCCTCTTGTAAATTTTAGAAACCCAGCAATTGAGGGCATGTAAGGAGGCGACATAAAAGAACGCTGCTTTTGCACTTAATCTTAATCCTGCAGCATGTTTTGTGAAAAATAAATAAATAAAAATATTCCCTGCAAGAGATTTTAGTCTCATTGTTCGGAGCCCAGCTGCCTCACGTAGAATGACAGCTGGAATGCAACTGTAATTTTCCAAGTGTTTCCATGGCCGTTTATGGAGCGCTTCTAAACAAAGTTAAATTTGACCCTCTGTGGGTTTGCTGCTAACTCAGCCTGATCTTTTTCTCGAGCATGAGCTACATTTACTGCATCCTCCCATGACACACTGGGGTCACAGCGGCTCTGACCACAACACCAGCCTTGGCATCCGGTTTAAGGACACGGCTGTTGCTGAAGTCAAAAGTAGGCCTTTCTCATTCTTTTAATTCACCCTTGCAATATCTTGTCAGATGTATGTTGTTTCAGCTGGAGTTTTGTAAGTGTGTGTGCGCGCGCGCGTTTTATGTTGGTAGAGTTGGCAATACACAATAGCTTGCGGTAAGGACTGAGAACGCAAAGATGCTAAAGGTGGTAATGTCAAGAAATCTGGAAAAGAAAAGCAAAAAACAACGGGCCGCTAATTCCGTCATATTTCCTTGCTTGATTTACAAACAATTGCTCAATTGTTCCCTTTTGAAATATTTTTTAATGGGATGAGTGAATCGTTCTTTGTTTTCATGCCAGTGTTATTATTAGGCAGAACATTCCTGCCTGGAGAGGTTGTGCCACAGTGGAGGTCTGTGCGGTTGTCAGCACAAGACGTTCCGTCGCTGATGCCATTTTGCACTTCTTTTGACAGCAAAGTCTGTGAGACTGCATCATCAGTGCCTCTGCTAGTTGCAGCCAAGCAGTGCACTCCCCCCCCCCCTTTTTAAATGTGTATGTTCTCCATTTCCCGGAAAATTTAATCTTGCAGTTTAAAAAAAGAAAAATCCACTTTGACACCTATTTTCACATCTTTCAACTCCTAAATGCGGTTGTCATATAATCTTTAAATTATATTAACAATTTTTTGTCCTACCATAATTTTGTGCTATGCACCATTTGTCATAACAAGTGAGTATGTGCACCTTCAACTCCAATCCAATCAAAAGAGAAGGCTTACAACATAAAATTGAACTCCTTTCATCTTCTCCATAGCCCCCCCCCCCCCCCCCCCCCTTACTTTGACCCTTCATTTCTCCCATCTCATTCCGTCACTTACCTGTGCGCTCGGCTGTCCTGTGCCGTCGGTGCACACAAACTGCACAAACTCCTTAAGCGGGTCCTGGTGGTGGTGGTAGCGTATGGTGGGGTGGGTGAAATAAGGGCTGGACTGCTGGATGATTGAGGAAGAGGGGAAGTGCAGGGCTGAGGCTGAGGCACGGGGGCTCCCTGCGGAGACGACCAGGAAGCGGACAGGAACAGGATGGAGAATATCAGCAAAAGTTGGGTCTAACTACAATGAGACAGTCTATTGTTTCAGCAAAGATAATAAACATACAGTACATGGCACAGGACATACAGGATAGTATTCCACACTGACCTATAATAAGACATATGCTTGAACAAAGCAGCGGCCATTATATATAATTTTGCCGTTCAGGCCTATAATTGTCCTGACACAGAAAATAGCTGCGACGTTCTCCTGTGGTAGGCTATTGTGCAACATCTGGCCCCGTTCACTTTATACATCAGCCAACTAAGCAAAAACACTTTCCTCAATCGCTGTACGGTTGTATATTTTTGCACCTTGTGCCGCCTCGCGCAACCGCAGAGGTAGCAAAGAGACGCAGACAAACACACACTGTGATTTTTTTTTCCCGCTTTTGATTGGTTGTCAGTGAGGTGTAATCAATCAGCGGCGTATCTGCGCTGTGCGGTTCTCCGCCGTAGCTTGGAGCTTGTCAGAGGATCTCTCCTCCGTTCCCAAATGGCCAGAAAACACCTCCGGGAGACATTCGTCAACAAGCCAGCCAGCCACGCATGCACACACACACACACACACACACAAAGACACTCACTAGCCTCCACTGTCTGTCTGGTCGGCTGCAGTTCTATGGCGTTTGCAATTTGGCACGCCAAACAAGAGCGACAAGCTGCTAGGTGAGGGGAGCCTGGCGAACAAGCATCTGTGATTGTGTCTGTCACCTACTGTCTCTTGTGTGTCGCAACTCACAAAGGGAGACAGTACAAGTTGCTCAAACTTTCTCCCTTTGTCGGCTTTTCTCAGTGGTGGGAAGAAACAAAGTGCAAACACTCTATGATTGTACCGGTAGTTTAGTGAATTTTTCAGGTACCTGAAATTGAATTGAGTCGATATTTTTCTCATGACCTTTCAGTTTTACCCCTACATTTGAAGTAGGATATATCTGTAGTTTATATTCCTTACTTTGTCAAATGAGGCTCCTTGCCTTTTTCAACCTCTGCGGATGAAGACAAGACAAAAAATATGTAAATTGAGAGTCAAAACTCGGATGGGATCTCGATTGATTGATTATACAGTAAACTACAGGTTCAAGGTCCTGCTATCTCACAGTTTGTTTTAGTACAGTTGATATTTGTATTTTAGTCTTAGTCTCTAAAGCCACAGTTGCCCACTAGATGGCGGCATACTAATTTGAGATTAAATTTGAAAGGACGAAAACAGCATAGCCTCGTTTTTTGACTGAATGTCCTCCGCTCTTAATCCTGCTTTTTATGCCTACAGAAAGCTACGACTGTAGGTTCATTTTATAATGTCTTTGGTCATGATTAGAGACAGAGAAGTTTGTCAGTTTGGAAAAATGAGATTGTTGACTGTAAACACAGAAGGATAGGTGCACTGTTGTACTTTGAGTTAGGACAGGGCTTCAATTTGGTGTTCTCAACGTACACGAATTGGTTGCGTGAGCGTAATCGCAGCCACAATGGCCGCCTCCCCAGACGAGCGTAATCAGACAGCAGTCTGCCTGGCATCACTCCATGAGCGTCCAGCGCCAACAACGGGACATAAACAATCCGGCACTTAGCTGTGAACGCTCTCACACTAGACCTACACAAGAGGAGCGAACCGCTTCGGCGCGTCCAAGGTGGGCCTTGGTTACGAGAAGCATCTCTCTGTGTATTCACATCTTTCTTTTCACTCCGCTCTTCTGTCTTCCTCCAGGCACTTTATAGAAGCGAGGCCTCTAAGGGACATTCCATTTGGACTGCAGCCATTGTAGCGCAGACAAGAGTGTAAATTTACACATGCACACACGTGTGTGTCTGTGTGTGAGTGTGTGTCTGCAAACCAACACAAGCTCAAAACACTGCCTCATTACTGCCTCGATATTAAGCCAAAACCTCTCAGCTCAGAGTCCAGATACACAGTTGCTGCAACTCATTTGGAACTCAATTAAAATGCAACGCTTAATTTCTTGGACTCTTGAGCAAAACATGCTTGGTGGTTAAAGGCACGTCCTTGAGTATACATTCTAAATATACCTTTGGGAGAGCTGAAAGTAAAATTCAATACGCTTCAACACGGGGGCATTGAGTGCAAATGACCTTTACATGGTAAGTGCGGTTTGGCCGCAGACCAAGCCGTTCCCTCTGAGAGTCAAATGGAATGAGAGCGGAGGACGTATTTATGCCTTTGAAAAGTGAGCCCGCCAGCCTTCAGGGACTTGTTGGCAAAGTTCACATTGGAGGGACATTGGGAATTCTCAGAGCGGAGATGGAGAAACCTTGTAGGATATGCTATTGGAGCAAAATGCTCCGAGGACAATTTGCCCTTTGTGCCTCAATCAAACGGCGTCACTGGAAACACACGAAAGGAATCTGTGCCGTCCTGTGAAAATATGCTCTCGTTAAAACTAAAAACAAGGACAAAGCTGAACATGCTGAGTGGAAAAAGAGAGCTCGCTTTGATTCACATTTGAGTATTTTTGTCTCAAAATATCTTATCATGACAGTTCTGTGCAAAAGTCTTAGGGGCACTCACTGGTATTGTTGTTTTAATTACCTTGTCCCAAAAGTTGTTCGCGCATTGTAAAACAGTGTAGTATAATAGAACTAGGGCTGAACAATTAAAAAAAAAATCTTATTGCAATTTCCACCCCGCAATATTGTGATAGCAATTTAACGTCAGTACTTCTTGAAGATCTCATTCCCATGTTTTTCAACAAGCACCACCACTAAATGAATCTGTATTACAGATTTATGATACATCAATGTTTTGCTCTTTCAGGATAGGCTTACTGACGTTAAAGTAAAGGCAAATAAGCCACGAATTAATCTGAAAGACAATTTACTTACACTATACTTTCATTACCATTGTTAACTTACTAAACACTTTGCCTTGCACTCTTTGATCAAAACAGCGTGGCGTGAACATAAGTTAGTAAGTCATAAATCAGATTGTAACAACAATGCAAGCACATCGGTGGCTTTATGACTTCAACTTTTCATGTTTCATAAAACAAGATGTAATTTCTTCAGCCCTGAATTTATTTGAATCGATTTGAATTTGATTAACTGTTCAGCCCTAGCTAGAACACCCACCGTTATCATGATAAAACAAAATTTGCAATTTGCTCATTTCCAGGTGAGGATCTGGATAAAGGTTGCTGATCCAGGAAATTATTCAGCATTTCACGTCATTATAGTATCAATGGAATGCCATCTATTAGAAATCTATTCATCATCTTCCATGAACTGTGAACGAATGAATGTTTGTTAGCAGAGGTCCACTCTCTAAGAAGAGGCATTGTAACGTCATTGTGGCAATTAAGCCCAGTACTGTGCATAGATCACTTTCATTGTTTGAGAATATAAAAACTCATCTGCCATACAGACGACTGAACATCACAATCCAAACATGACATTCAATGGTGATAATTGGATTAATAAGCACACAGGCAAAGGCATGGGTGCAGCAATGGTACCATGCAATGACAGTATTAAAACAAACAGGCACAATGGTGATGTTAAAAAACAAATGTATGGATAAAGATAGACTGAAAGAGAGAGAGAGAGAAAAACTTAGGCCAGCCATGATGGTATAGCAGTAACACTGAACATGTGACAACTCAGCAGTTGCAACTGCGGCATTGGAACGTTTTTGTGGAATTCCTTTAGGATTGGGGTAAAACCTCCTTTTCCTTCTCTCTCTTTTTCAGACTGGAATATGATGGGGGGGCGGGGGGTGGAAGGGGAGGGGGGGTTCTCAGCTTGGTGGCAGGGCTCTCTCACCTGGTCTCACTCCTGCCAGCACGGGCAGCGGGTGGTGTGTGAACGCCATGCGAGGGGACCTCTGGGAAGACAGGGCGTTGAAATCAAACTTCCCCGGCTTCTTAAGTGAACCAGGCGAGGACAGTCCTGGTAAAAAAAAAAAAAAAAAAAAAAAAAAAAAAAAAATGGAAGCAACAAAAAAAAAGTGGGGAGGAGAGTGGGGGGGAAAAGAGAGGTGGTTGTAATCAACAATTTGTTCTTTTTTTTTTTAGACTATGGCACACTGCTTATATTATTATAAAAGGGGACTTGATTTGGGGTGCTGCATGTTTGTAATTCACTCTCATTGATTTCAAATAGCCAATCAGAAGACCCAATGCTGCCTGATTACCTAATTCACAAATATATGGAAAACAAAACAAAAAGATCAGAGTTCTTGATGATTCTTGCCGCTGCAATAATTCATTTTGATAGAGAATTCCCAGCTCCCAACTTTGAAGTAATGGGCCGGGCAGTATTTTACAAGCATGTCTTCAAAAAGGGGGGAAAAAAAATGGGGGGGAAAAATAACTGAAGCCAATATCAAACTAGCCTTTGTTTGAGAGCCAAGGCACATCTGTAGCAATAATAACCTCTAACTGTGCCACTGTATGTTTTCTCTGTCTCCTTTCTTCTTCTTTGGCTTTTCTCTGCCTTTTTAGGTTGCCAGCGCCAAACGTGGCCACTGTTACAGCCACAGTCAGCTAGTTGCGGTTTTTGGCCGCTGCCAGGCCCACAGGCTGGCTGCACGAGAAGAGGGCTTCATTCAGAAATAGCACAAACTGTACAGTATGGACGCGGCAGCTGCTGAGTGCGAAAGACAAGCAGACGGACAGAGGAGACGGTGGGAGGCGGGGGGGGGGGGGGGGGGGGTAACAAGCACGTGGGAGACATGAAAATATGCGAGGGAACGAAGCGAGTGAGAGAGCAAAGCAGAACCGGTGAGAAATGCAGCAGTGTTTTGTTTTTCCATGCGTTGCTCTGACGACATGTATGAAATCGGGATGTCATAAGATGTTTACGTATGCTTATTATCTGGCGCGCACACATGTTAAAAGCATAAAAACAGAGCGGGGAGAGAAAAAAAAGACGTTTCTTGTATTGTGGGGTTTCTTCTAATCTTCCTGACGACTGAGTGATATGATAATGTTTGGTCTTGAAAACTTTTTTTTCAGGCTCCGGTTTTGTAGTCTATTTTTGAGGGTGCTCCGCATCAAACAGGGCATTTAATATGATTCCTCTTCCAGCTGGAGACGTGTGAAAGTGGATGGTAAGCGTGGGGGCGTGCAAAAACCTTCCCTCCTGGTGTGAAAGAGTTAAGTCTCAAGCAGGTGGGAGTGAATATGTGTGAAGCATTTATGTCTTCGACAGACATATATTTCTTTTTCTTCCACCTCCCTCCCTTCCCCACCCCAACTGTAGCAGGAGCATGTGGGAGTATTGCGCTGTCAGATAAATTCCAAGCATGAAGACAACCTTGGATCCAGCTTCTGACACCAACAGTCAGTAGTGATTTCTATGACACTCGAGTGTAAACTGGGAAAAAAAGCCTGGGAATGACTGATATTTGCAAGCAGTACATTCAGCTCGAATGTCAATGAAGCTGATGACCAGAAACAATGAGTAGACCATGAAGACAACCTCGGATCCTGCTTCTGACACCAACAGTTGGTACAATAAACCTCCGCTGTCAGCGCAGGCTCTGAGCCCTGCCGTGAATTTAAAAAAAACAACAACTGGAAC
The DNA here is from genome assembly GCF_054856545.1 of Hippocampus guttulatus. Lineage (NCBI taxonomy): Eukaryota > Metazoa > Chordata > Actinopteri > Syngnathiformes > Syngnathidae > Hippocampus > Hippocampus guttulatus. Next base: position 8,248,975 of record NC_141269.1, on the reverse strand, counting down.
TAATGCTGCAACTCCACCCCCAAAAATGTACTTAAATTGAATAAACTGTATTTTCAAACTCATTTTACACCGTTGTACTTACAAATAATGGCTTACAGATTTTTTTGATTTTAAAAAATCACCGGAGGTGGGCACATAAATTAACATCAAGCCGTAACTTCCACAAACAACCCAGGCTAAACTAAGCTCCTCCCTGCTCTCTAAATTAAGACGCATCACATCACCATACAGAGGTTCCTTGAGATACAAGAAAATTGCATGCAATTTTTCCTCATTTATTTGCTTCAATGGACATTGTACTACTCCTCCTGGTGTTAGTTATATTAGTCATTTTTGGACAGTGCAAATAATATGTGCCTGTGTGTATTGTAATATTGCCGTTTTAATTGTGTTGCTTCACCGTTTTTGTTCAAATGTTCATTGCTTGAAAAGTTATGACACTGTGACGCTGATTCCATTTGTTAGGCGTTTATGGTATTTTGCATTGTTTCTCAGCATTAAGTTAAACGGACCTAAAGCAAAGGTACAGTATAACCTGTCCTTCTTTTTGTTTTCAGTTTGTTTTGACAGTCAACTTCAACTCGGAGTGGCAATAAACAGCGGGAAGTGTCTCTTTGGAAAAATTCCTCACGAGGTGCCAAAGTGCTGCTTGTCACCATACAGTACAGTTTTTCAGCGAATTGCTAGGAGCGACCCAATGGGAAAGAAAAGGAAATAGGTGAATTTATGAATAGTGAACCGCAAGTCTGTGTGGGATTCCTGGAGTGACTTAATGTAGTGACTGAGATTTGCGAGAACATTAGCAGTACGTACGGTACGAATGTCAATGAAGCAAACGACCAGAAACGACAACTTGACTAGTGATTGTTTTGACATTGTGGTCATGAGGGAAAAAAAAGGGACCTCGAGTTTTGAAGGAATGTCTATCAGCATGCATGCGCTTAGCGTCGAACGAAGCTGACGACCAGCAATCATCGTAAGGAAGATGGGGAATCCATTGACAACAGACATCAGGGCCCTGAAAACACCAACGCTACCATCAGGAGGATGTAAAAGAAAATGTCTCAGCACTTCAGAGACGACGCCGTCTGCCAATGTGGTTCACATGTGCGCTTGTGCCACAACTGCACTCTTTCTCTCCTGGCAAGCTTCGGCGTTCCACTGGCAACCAATCAAGCGCTCCCCTGATGACCCTTCTGTCTCTCTGCACTAACAGGCCTACCACCAGATGCGGCTCTGAGCCACACAGATATACTCACGTACGCATAATTTTAAGGGAGAAAAAAAAATTGACAATTGGTTTGGACAAGTCAAGGAAAGCCTGGGAATTCTAACTTTCAGGACTGCAGCTGCGCATCGATGGGCCTGACATATCGCCGAAGCGGCGGGGGAAGCCCACCCGGTGTTTGATTTATTTAACGATCATTTGGAGCTAATATGAAATCATGGTTGTTTTGCCTGCCTTACACCCCCCCCCCCCCCCACCCCCTCCCTCCTTTAGGCCATGTGGAGCAGATGTCTCCAGCATCCTCATGGATCCCAAGGCTATCCACACAGTCATTCACCATCTGGGACCATGCTTCAGCTGTATGAGCGCGTGTCTGTGCGTGGAAATCTATGGTGTGTATCTGAATGCGACAGGATGTGTGTGCTGTATTGGTTATTCAGAGAGGAAGGAAAGCGCTGCAAGTGGATACACACCGAGGCACACCTGTCTGTGAGCGGTGGTTTTGTTTTTCCTTCTCCTATGTGTGCACATGGCGTGTGTGTGTGTGTGTATGTGTTTACATACCCCCACCTGGACAAGAATTCCCAGATGAGAAAGCATTTGGCAGGTGGGATCCTTTGGAAAATCGGATACACCCTGTCCCAGAGTCACATATTGTCAAGAATGATTCTTCCTTTGTGCACCACACCCATCAAACTTTCCTTGCTATCTGGTCTTTTATCAGTGGTGCAAATTGGAATATTTGGTCAATAAAAGTGTTTGAATTCATTCCCAATGGTCTATTCTCATTTCATAGCCTTTTTCTTGGCTGTACTGCTTCCAGTACATGCACGTGGGCGTGATATACAGTATATTTTTTGTTTTTAGCCTCAATTTCCACCATGTTAGTCTTATCTGCCCATTGTCTTGATTAAGAATTCATAGTGTTAAACTTAAACTATATTACCAATGGGCATGTTTCTTAAACCAATTTGATTTCAGATTCGTCCCCGCGCGGCCACTTTGGTGGCTCTCAACGAAGTCGGGATTTTTCTGTTGCATAATTGGTTGGTCAGGGCAAAACTTATAACAGCCAATTTTCAGGAGCAAAACATATACGAAGCTATCAGCATAGTTCAAAGTAGTGTTAAATGTTTTTTGCAATCTATCTATCTATCCATCTATCTATCACAGCCCGCTGCTGTTTTATTTTTTGTTTTTATTTTATTGAAAGTAAGATGTGATACTAAAAAAAAAATACTGCTAATCACTAAATTGAAAAGTTTGCAATTAATCTCTGTGGATTTATTAACTCAAGTGCAGTGAGTAACTGCTCTCCCTCTGGAGCAAGGCGCTTATTTGTTTGCAGGCTGGCAAGCAGTCCAGGGTGTACCCTGCCTCCTGCCTGATGTAGGCTGGGATAGGCTTCTGCTTATCCGTGACCAATACTAATGAGGTCAAGGGTAATAGAGACTGGATATATCAATGGATGAATTCCCTTTGTGTGAAAATGTTAATATTTAGTTTGTGGAATGCAACAGCATTTTCTCTTGAAACTCCAGGAATACCTTTGTGCCATAATTATAGCTCCCTCCTGTGGGGGAGGCATCTATTTGAGGAAATACAGAAATTGGTTTCCACATCACTATTCTGCAAACTCATTGGGAGGGTACACAAGGCAACGTGCGGCACTATGGAGACCAGGAGGGGATACACAGACAAGGGAGAGACAGACCGTAGTGAGCGAGAAGGAGGAAATTGATGGGAGGTGATGCTTTGGAGCACAAAGACAAGCAGCAACGGGTGTGGCGGCCCTGATGAGCAGTCTCTTAATTACACCTACAGCTAAGTGGAGCAGGAGCATCCGAGCAGCCGCTGAGGCTCCAGTGATAAACCTACCCATCGCTTTTGGCTACGTCCCTCCCCAGAGTCCTCCCCGCTGTACACATTTTCAATTAGACAGAAGGGAGACTGCGATGGCGGGTGAAAGGGAGTGCAAGGAAGCAGGAGGAAGGGTTTTACACCTCTGATCCGCAGACGGTAAGCGTCTTAATGAGGGATTTCAAGCCAGGAGAGGGATGGCGAGACGGAGAGGTGAAGGCAAGGCGGGCACCTGAACACCTGCAGGGGCGGGGAGCATGGTAAGCATGGGCGTTTCGATGTGTGAACGTCTGCCTACGGAGGGGGTGTTAAGTGGGCGAGCGGCGGAGGGGCATCTGTGCAGGCACACATTATGCACGTGTGTGTGCGCGAAGACATGGAACCTGTGGAGGTCTCTTTACACATGACTGAGTCGCTCGGCATGTTCAAGCCTATGCGTGTGTGTGTCGACTAGTGTTTTTTTTTTTTTGTTTTTGTTTTTAATACATGATGACATCTGTTGGTTAAAATGACACTGGGAGGGCACGCAGGACTTTGGAGAGAAAGCCAGGGAATTGAAGTGAGCTGTGGATGTGTGACAAAGAATGTTAAACTTGAGGCGGATAATCCTGGAAAATCCTGCCACTTAACCACAGAGAAAATGGGAGGAAAAAAAACATAGCAGCAGGGTATAATACTAATATCCATAAATTAAAATAATACTCTTTTCCTTTTCATTGACCTTACATACAAACAAACATACAATATATACACAGAGCAATAAGTGTGCTAATACATATCAAAGGTGTAATCAATGTTGTTCTAACCATGGTAAGGAAACTGCACGCCTTCGTTTTCATGTTTTATCTTCCTCTCCTGCACACTGGCCAAATGGTGCTGCACTGAAAGTGGAGAAGGGTATTGTTAACAATGAGAGAGAGAGAGAGAGAGAGAGAGGGCAGATGGGGGGGGGGAGTGGAGAGGGTTAAGAGTGAGCATTCCGTTTCATGGCTTGTGATCATGAACATGTACTTATGTCATTATAAGTCATCAAGCGGGGTAGTGGCTTTACTGGACTGTTGGGTGGGAGGGGTGGATCTAATAAGGAGGATGATGTACAAAGAAGATCACAGTGCTTGCAAAACAAGGGAAACATGAATATACAGCCTTCAATCAGGTTTTTACTTTTGAGAAAATGTTAATACGAGCTTCAAGGAGCCTCTCTTGCCATTTTGAATGATGTGTGTCAATCAGCAAAACAAACACTATTGCAATTCTTGGCTCCATTTTTGACTCTCTAATAGCAGTCAATATTGCACCATGAGTAAAAACGACACAATATACAGCAATATTGATTTTTTTGTCTTCTCGAAGGATGGGCGGGTACCAATACCAGGTAACAGTATTGGGCTCATACCAGCATTATTTCACGGTATCGGGTACTAATGAAGGCTGCAGACACCAACCACATCTCACATGGAGTAAGTAAGTACCCCTTGCCGGTGGTTGGTGCTACACTACGGAAGTTTGACATGCTGGCGAAATCATCATGTTCATCAGAAAGAAATAACAGTCAGTGCTTATCATTATTTGTCATTATTTTAATTTAAATTTTACGTAGCAGAAGAACTAGCGGTATCAGTACTTGGAGAATATTTGTACTGGTAAATGGTTGGACAAAAAAGGTATTGAACATGACTTGTGCCAGCTATGCTAATCAGAGAAGGATAGTCAAAGTATTTGTATTTTCTCCGATGTCGCTTCTTCTTTTTTGTCATGCACAATGTTTAGGAGTGGAGGGTGCACACCCTCAGAGTGAAGGCAGGGGTTAGATAGAGGCATCTATTAGTAGGGCGATGGTGACGATGGGTGGGTGATGGGGTTACGTGGGCTAGTGTGAAGAAGACTGGTGGTGCTGCGCTTTGTGGGAGAGGGATGCATGTGGTGTGGCGAGGTGGTACCTGCATCCATGTCGTTGGGCCACGCGCTGGATTGGGATGAGCTGGCAGCGGGCGAGCGTCCAGGATAGAAAACATCATCTGTTGGGCTCTCCATCTCACTGTCATCTAACGACTTCCTCTTGGTGGAGCTGGTGCGGGATATGTGGGGAAGATGTTTGGAAGGAGAGAAAAAATATGATCCTGATGTGAATGCTCTAATACAGGTCCTAAACATTTTGAATCACAACCACTGAAGCACAAGGTATGGAAACTACAAATGACGCAGGACTAAACAGAAGGAGCAGTTAGAAAGTGGTGGCAAACACTGTTAGATTAGCGGTAGCTTCGGATGAGCGCGTGGGTGTGTGTGTGTGTGTGTACAATATGCCAATAGTTGTGTATCTTTGTCTGTGTTTTTTTTTTTAACTACCTCCGCGGAAGGTTTGCGTACAGTTCCACCTCAGACCTAAAGTGACGGCAGATGACAAGAGGCGGGAAGAAAGGAAAGACAAGTTAAAGAAAGACAAAAAGGAAAAGCAGGGGGAATAATTGCATGATTAATATACCACTTTTACACTATACCACTATCAACTCGGAAACGAAAAAAAAAAACTTGGAGCATCAGTCAGAACGATATACACAAAACAATAACAATGGAAGAAAAGTAGCCTCTCTTGTATTTACTGTCAGTAAGGCGAACATTTTTATCCAAGAGGAGACTGAAGGCAGCAAAAAAATGGTAAAGTGGAGCTAAGGCACAGCAACAGAGGAAAGAAACGTGAGCATGTTTGTTTACTTTTGTCATTTTGAGCCATGTAGCCTCAAAACTTTCAGTGAGGTGGCCATGAAGAAACTACCCGAAAAACTTTGGCGGTTCTCAAACTGTGGTCTGTGAGCCATAGCTCGGGGGTTCGCAAAATCATCTGCCATGAATAATTGTCGTATCATTTAAAAAAAAAAAAAGCATACCTACATATGGGACTGGCATCTCGACAATACAAATAAAACTCAGCTCTGGGCCGATTAAAAGCTCTGGTACGATACTTATATGTCAAATCTTACATCCCCACATGAACAATGCTTATAAAAGAAAAAAAAGTCTTTTTATAGCAATAAAGTTTTATTCTTCTAGACAACTTTTTTTTTTAGAATATATTCCTATTTTCTAGGGGTATAGTGTTTTTTTTTTTAAAAAGGGTGCGATATTATGAAAGTAAATTTGTATTTTTAAAATTCACTTCTTCCCCTTGTTTTACAACATTGACTTTAAGGATATACAATAACTTAATCTTGGAAAAATAGAACTAAATTCTCTTGCTGACTTTTGTTCTCATAAAGATCACTACTTTTTTTCCCCTTGAAAATCAAAATTTAAAAACTGCTTTTGTTTTCCAAGATTCTTATTTCTTTGCCCTTGAAACGATGCAACGTTTCAGCTAAATTTCAAATGAAACTGAAAAGAAGAATCTGTCGGGTTTACATTTGGGAAAAAAAGGATGCAAATTGACTGCACCAATTAAAATCATGTTTCACCAACATAAATATCGCACGAAATAAAATCATATTCATGTTGGTGAAACATGATTTTAATGTGTACAACAAACAGCCATATTTTATTTTGAAATTTTAAATGGACTTTTTTTTTTTTTGTCAGTGCATGTTAGTATCGTATTTTGAATTGGCAAGATTATCATGTGGTCCCGGAAAAAATGTGTCACCAGAATGTTTGAAAACCCCTTGGAGTAGGTCGTGTGCAGTGGAAAAGGAGCGAAAGAGGTGAACATCTAACAGAAAGAGAAGCACATCCATAAGGACAAAGTGCGAAGAAGAGGACTAAATGCTTGATTGTCCATAGCATGCCAAGTTAGTGACACGACATTATATGGTGGTACCTTGAGCTACAAGCCATCCATCATCCTTTTTTTTGCTTTTTTTGGTTCGTCCAAAAAAATAATAATTTTGGCGGGCGACTCAACTCACTTTACTGATATAATTACTAAAACAGTTTTCAAAAAAGAAGACTCAAGCTGTTTATTGTGACTCTCAGCTAGTGGTTGCTGTCAAACTAAACATAAAACATTGTTTGGGGAGGCTGGTACTAATTAATGGCAATTTCTTTTCATTTCAACCGGTGCAAGTATGAGATGTTTTGCATTAGAGCGTATAGCGTGATCGGGAACAAATTCAACGTGTAACTCAAGGTGCCGCTGTACAATAGTTAGCACGCTTCCACGGTCAACGACAGAATGAGGGAATATTAATGGCGGGACTTCAGGATTAGTCATTGGAATGAAGTACTTTATCACGTACCTGGTGGAGGGAGGGGAAGTGAGGGAACGTCGCCCGACGGCCACCTGGTTGATGTTGTAGTAGCTGGGACTGCTGTCCAGGTCAGCCAATGAGAAGTTCGGACCTGACGCCGTGGCAACAGGAGCTACCGGGGAAAAAAGAAAGATACTGAGCAAGAAAACATGAAATATATGCAATTGCAAATGTGGGTGGTGATGACATTAATATATGTGTGTCAATAGTTGAAGAGAAAAATGAATGCAAATATATATATATATATATAGTATATATATACAGGTATATATATATTTTTTACTTCTGCCAAACAGGTCATGTTTTAATTGACTGTATACGAGCAGGATTACACAAATGCTATTTAATTCAAAATCCAAATGAGGTTTTCAAAGGGGTGGTGCAAGGAAAGGTGATGGAAATGCACATTTAATTTCGGTGCATTTCCAGATAAAGGTGCGATCCTTTCTTCTAAAATTGTCAGATATATTTTCATATTTTCCTACATTTCTAAGTGAGTCAGGAATGAATATTAATAGGATAATTCAGGCATACGCACGAGGATGGGTATGTAGGTGTATGTTGGGGTTGTTCCAAACTGGAATTTGGCAGCAATCTGTTGAGTACTAATTTATTTTTTCCCTTCGTTTTATCTATTTATTTATTTTTTAATTTATGCATGTATTTATTTATTTATTTTACTTACTCTGTGACACTCTGACGAGCTCAGCCACGTTCCAAACCCCTGAGGTGACAAAGCAGTCTTGGAAACTCAGGTGTCCTGTGGAGGGGGGGAAATACACTTTGATGAAAACATTCAAATAAGAAAGGAAAGAATCCCTGAAATTTGCACACCTTTGGGACAACTATTTGAAAATCAACATGCGTGTTTGCCATTTACAATATACAGTGGCTGAAAACCTAATTACTCACTCCAGTTGAAATGCCAAGTTTTTGTGACACAAAACGTTGAGACCAAAATAAATCATGTCAAAACCTTTTGTACCTCTAACAAGAACGACACTATTGAAATATTGGCTTTAATATTTTTGACAGCGTAAGTAATGATATATCAATCATTTAAATTGTCTCTGACTAATAACCCTTCTAAAGTTCAAGTTGGATTTTCCCTGATATTTGTGTTCTTCATCAGCAGAAGCTTGAAAATGTTGTGTTAACACTGACTAGTATTTGTGTTAGATATGAACTGTTCATAATTCCTTCCATCTTGACCAAGAAGAAAAAATAGCCCCAAAGCACCACAACGATGGTTCACTGTAGGCACTATTTGATTGCTAGCTTTGAAAAATCCTTTCATCACATCTATGAATGTTCTGAACTCCTGTTTCAATGCTGGTGAGGTTCATCTTTAGCTAGCAAACTAGTGCTACACCTACTTCCAAGTTGTGCATTTAGATTTGTGTCAATTGCTTTCAGATGCGATTAGTCATGTCCCTCAGTGTGCGTGTGTGTGTGTGTGTGTGTGTGTGCTTACCATTGGGCGGTGGTTTAATGTCCGTGTCCCCCTGTTGGCTAGAGCTGTCTGATTGTCCGGATTCTGCACAAAAAAAAGAACCACAAAGAGAAATGGTGACTACATTTTCTTTAATTAATGACATTTTCTCTACTGTTCAACCATAAATTGAACTGTGATAAGCGAGGTGTCGAGAGACCAAGCTAAATTTGTAGCACGTGCTAAATTGTGGTATACATGTATTCGTGAAGTCACGTCTTTTTTTTCAAGCGTGACATTTTTTACATCCCAGGAAAGCTCGCTCCCATCTCCCCGCTGAGTGAAGTTGCAATCATTTACAGAGTGCTGTTATGCCAATAAGTATCTAACTACGCAATCATATCCCGTGCTCTAATCCTGTTTAATACATTCTTGCTGGTAGGGATTTAGACTGCATAAACAGAGCACTTTACGTGCACACACACACACACGCTCTCGCATATGAACGCACACCCACAGGAGCATGTGCACTCGCAATCTGTTTCTTCCTCTAATTTCTGTTTCATCGCCGCAAAAACAGACTCTGGAAAAACAGCTGACCACGGGAGTTTGGCTGCGCCCGAGGATTTGAGGCAGAGCGCGTTTTAGTCTCAGGAAAATCATTCCCCATGGGGGCAGACAAGCAACACTAATCTATGTACACATGCACGTTTGCGCACACCTGTTATGACTGGCCTGTGAATGCAATCGGCTTCACTCACCCGGGCGGTTAGCCGCGCAGCAGGCCTTGGCAACAAAGGGACAAAATTAGGAATGGAGACGCTGCAGGCGGAAAAAAAGGTTCGGTAACACGAATCCGGGGTGTCATAAGGGAGCGCCGTCCTGTCCGGGTTTTCGTCACATGTGTGACTGCGTTCACATTCATGACTATGCAGTGGTGGCAAAAGTAATCACCCTCAAAATTTAAGGAGAAGCACAGATGTTTGTGTAAAGTACTCTGGTAGAAGTAGTGAATTCATTCCTTAAAGGTGAAGTCAACAAAAAAAAAAAAAACAACTCCTTAATAAATGTGTACAGGACTCGGAGTAAGGAGAAAAAAAAACGGTCCTGCAATAAGCAAAACAAAACCACAAAAGAAAAATGCTAAATTGGATCATGATAACAACTGGAAAAAATACATATTAGCTGTATGTGTTTTTTTCTTCAGATTAGACAACATCAAACAATTCCCTTCAGGCCATGCATGGAGAATATCTTGCTTCTCCCACCTTGTTGCATCAGTCTTTCACGCTCCCCGATTCATGTTCGTCCATGTCACTACTGGCCCTGTTTTTTTCTAAGTATGAGACTCCACATTCTCAATCAATCAATACCTCAACCACAGTTGACATGGACTCTCTCTATTTACATCTTTTTTATTTTTTTATATCTCATGTCGTGATCTGTGGAGCGTGGAAAAAAAGTAAGGCGTAAAAAGTGCAGATGTCTGTTTTCAAATCTCAGGAGAATAAGTAAAAGTCATCAGGAAAAAAAATACTCAAGTAGAAAAAACCCAGGTAGTACACTAGAGGTTGTGTGTGTGTGTGCGTGTGTGTGTGAATGCTATTGGTGGTCAATTCGGACCAAAGTCGCTATCAAGCGAGCTAAAGGAGGTGTTTATCCACAGGCTAGGTGATAACAGAGCACACAGACTTCTGCCAGCAGCACTTGCCTTGCAGCCGCTCTAAGCCACAGATTAGCCTAGTGAGCAGAAAAAATAACAGGCCTGTCTCGCTGCCTACGAAGCCATCCGCAGAGAGACAGAGCGCAAAAAGGCAAAGAGACCTCTCTTTCTGCTCGCGCCTCTCATGCAGAATCCCTCACTCGTCGCCGTCGCCCCATCGCGGGCCGCATGTAATCCTGGCAGCCATCTTAGAGCTTGGCAGCCATCTTAGCATTGGCGGGAGCTCCGCATTCCAGGTAACTGACGGCACCGGCTCCTAACGCGCGACGCTGCGCGCGCACCCCAGATACATTGAGCCCCTCATAGACAGACAAACACTCGAGAGTAAACATGTGAGTGCCAAAGAAAGCTGTTGGGAAAACAACCCGACTTCACTGGACTTTTACCGCTGTGTAGTATTTGACCATCGGGCTCGAGAATATTGTAAACACTCCAATTCTAGCACCTTCTAAGCACTGGTCGGAAGACCCAGCCACAACTATATACAGTATGTGCACAGTGAGCCCGGGGCGCATTTGTGTGACTGCCAGTGTGTATACGTGTGTGTGTGTGTGTGTGTGCAGTCCCAAGACTGCAATTAGCTTCAAGAATTAGACAGCTGTGTTAAAGATGGAGCTCGACATCGGTATGAGAGGTTATCAGTTTCACTGGAAAGCGAAACAGTGATCATATTGTCGAGTTGAGAAAATGAAACTCAGGAGTTCCGCTGACGATCTATCACGACTTGGCCAGTTACAGTCAACAACAGCCACAACCCGTCGAAAATTTCACCAAGCCCTTTATCTTGCCAACCCAGGTCCCCGAAGCTCTGGCCTCAGCACCCCCAATCAGGACTCTGCAGCCCCCTCGGTCGTCCCTCGACCTCAAATGATCTCCCACTGCTAACGTAAAACCTTTTAGCTTCATGCGTAGTCCTTGCCAGCCAGCACAGACAGAGCAACTGAAAGTTGGAGCGTATGAGATCGGAAATGGAATTAGAATGATATTGATATGATATTCGTTACATAAACTGTCACATTTCAAGATGGTATCTTAAAACTCCAACCCGACTTGACACTGGATTGAAAGTGCAACTGTCCATCGTGTATAAAAATACACGATGATGACATAATTAAATACAATAAAAAATAATTAACCTTTTATTTCGTCACACGTTCCCCTGTCATATTAGTTCTGGGGGCCGCATAAGACAAATTTACCCAAATACTGTTTTGTAGGCTGAATTCGTTCGGCTTCTCGGTACGGATGGATTTTTAGTCATTCTTCTCAGAGGACAAAGAATATATGCGTGCGAGTATCATCATATTATCTCCCTACATGTGTTGTGTCATACGGTATATCCATTGCTAAAAGGGTGACAACACCATCACATAGATGCTAATTGTTAGCCAGTGTGCCTGTGGTATTTCCCATTGTATTGTTAGCATTAAACTCACAGGGGGCATGTATCTGTATCTTAAATAGACAATGTGTAATTCTCTTTTTGTGTTTAGCTTTACCAAACTGCTGCTTCTTAGGTGAGTGGAGTTCACTGCCACCACAGGCCTCAAACCTCAACTTTTATGGTTTGTATCTCCAAAAATTTACAAGTAAGGCCACTCCTATCTCAAGGCACCACTGTACTGTATCCTGAAATAATGATCATCATCTTAATTTACTCATGGAGTTACCCAATGTGAAACTCCAGCTTGTTTAGGTGAATAAAACGACATTATGTTGTATGAATGGCAAGCGGTGGCGACAAGTGTTAATTGTAACTTCTGTCATCTATTGGAAGGGCATTTTTTTTCTGGGATAGATGAAAAAAATAGATATTCCTTTTTTGCTGCAGCACACCTGATGCTCGCTCCCAGCAGCTAAGTGGTTTTGAGTCACTGCCTTGGTACTGTCCCGGTATGTAATTGAGGTTGGATCTACCTGTATAATGTAAAGATTCCTCGTTTGTTTGAGATCCATAATATTTGCACAATCATTGATGTAAATACCTCACCAGATGAGTATAATTTCTCTGCAGGCTCAATAGCAGCTCAAAATTCCCAACTGGCTGGTGTAGAAATTCCTCCAGACTACTGTACCTCCCGCTGTCAACGCTCACATATTTCTGTGGCTTTTCCCTTTATCAGTTCCATCTGTAGTGCATTTTCCTCCCCATCCCATTTTGCCATGTGTGACATATGGTCCTGCCTAAGCGCTTCCATTCCTGTCGTTTTATGAGACTCAAATAATAACTCTGAAACCAAGCCTTTCCACTTGCCACGACTTGCAGCACTGTGGATCTTGAAATGAAATAAACGTTTGTTGTAAAGCCCGTTTTGATGAACCACCAACACCAAGGCACTTTCGAATAGCCATAGATTAAGCTCGGCTAATAAATTTTGCTGTTCAATGACTTATATAGCACGGTAGGGCACCAAAATAAAGAATCTGAAGGAGGGGGCGGAAATCCGAGATAACGCACTGAAATGAGCTCGAGAAGAATTTCATACTAAAACCGAGAAATGCAATTCAAATTCAAAAATGTAAAGAGATTAATTTAGACTCCCAAACACTATTTTGTTTAGCATGATCAAAAATACGAAATATTTTTTTTATAGTGACTGATTACAGTCGACAAATTTGTAAAGGGGAAATCAAGTCAAAAATGTTGCAACACCACTAGTCTGACCACAGTATTCTCATTCATGTATTTATCAAATATGAATTAAGCAGCGAAATCCACCTGTTTTTACCCATCTCGGGGGGTGGCTTGCTGTCGGCTAAAAATGACATCACAGTTACCCAGGTCCCATGTAACGACCAATCACGGCTCACCTGTTTTCTGAGTTTGGTCATGTGACATTCAAGCTGAGACATGATTGGTTATTAACTGAGCTATTATAAGCATACTATAATCCTTCCAGTGGAATCAAAAGCGCATTTGGATGCAGTTTTTCTTAATAAACCATCTATCTATCTTTCTATTTTTTTCTGGCCACCACAGGTACACTTCAAGGAAAAGGGTAAGGCAGGGGATAGAACACTTCCACACAGGCTGATCTGTAGCTGGCTGGAGGCTGCAAAGCATGAGTTGCGGGTGATCGTTTTTTGTGACCAGCAATAAAAAAAAAGCATTGATCGTCATACGCTGATTACCTACTTTTGCACGAAAATCGTCTGATCACATTCGGTGGCCGATCAGTCAAAGCAAGAAAAATCGCCAAGTTTTTAGTTAAAACTGTAGCAGTAATTATACGTGCCGATTCATTATATACTGTACATTGTGAATGTTTTTGCGTGAATGACTACTGTTTTTTTTAACTGCTAAGTGAGATGTGCAGTAATGATGTTTAATATTTTGTCAGTGAGGTTTGCGGATCGATACTTCACCGTAAGAGAAAACAACACTTTGTTATATCAATTTATTTGTGTCAGTTTGTGTTGCTCCTTTTGACGTGACATTCTTCCATGTTGGAACAATCGCAAGTCTCGTCTCCCCACTTCGCCGCCACAGCCTCCTCTTCCACCCTGCTCTTCTCCTCCCCAAAACACCGTACAGCCTCCCAATTGGGTTTCACTTAAGAGGTTTATCGGTATGTTGCTAAACATTCTGACCTTTTTTTAATCCTTAATGCGCTTAAAATGTTCCAAAACCTCCTAATCCCCCTGGCTATCCCACACAGATGTTCACTGCGCCCTTTTATTGGATATTATTATTTTTTTTTTTTAACATAACATATATGTATTTTTATTTTATTTTTTGCATATCCACATTTTATTCAATGGTATCTAATACAGAAGGGAATATTCCAGTTTCTTCTTGCCAGTATACATTTCACATTGAACTAAGCCAGACGTGTGAATTTGTATTTTTTTTAAAAAAAAAGGGTTGAATGAATAATATTTAGGGCACTCTTAACAGCTCAGTTTTTCTAAGTGCTGTGCGTACATATGGATATTCATGTGAATCTATTAGCGTATGGATGCATGCATTTTTGTGACTGTGCCACTCACAGCCAGGCAAACTGTTTGGCGAGGTGGGCTGTGTGTGTGTGTGTGTGTCTGTGTGTGTGTGTGTGTGTGTGTGTATAGCAGGTGTGCCAGGCTGCCTTGTGCAGCTTGCTGCCCATCTGTGCTCCCGTCTGTGTGCCGCCTGCGCCCACGCTTTGCCAACAGCGCCGCACCACAGCAAGAAGACCCAGGAGAGGGGGATGCTGAGAGATGAGGGAGGGATGAGAGGAGGTGGGGGGGAGGGATGGAAGGAGGAGCAGAGACAGGAGGAGGAGGAGGGCAAAGGGGGATTACAAGGAGGGTAAGAAAGGGAAAGAGAAAGAAAGTGGGAGAGAGAATGAGGTGGAGGGTGAAGGGTCCAAAGAGTATACATGAACTTGCGGGGAATGGGCGGCGTACGATGCGGGGTTGCTGAGTGGAGGTTTTAGAAGGTTGGGGGTGGATCGTGGCTGGCTGGATGCCCATACATGCCCCCACTTCTTTATCGCGCTTCACTCCTTCCTGACCGGCCCTCCCTCCCTCTCCTGACTCTTCTTCCTCTCAGTCGACCACAATGTCTTGTCTTCATCAGTGCAGATTCCTGTGAACCTCTGGGACACTGCACTCTAGAATCAGTCCCTAAAATGTGATTTATGATGGGAGTTTTATTCGATCAAGATTAAATTCCAAAATCTAGCCATACATAAAGAGAAGAACTCCAATAGAAGCATCATGTTACGGAAAAACTCAAACCTTTTGATTAAAAAAAAAGAAGATATTTTCATGTCTGGACAAGAGAGCAGTACATATTTTACCACCAAAAACACTATTAAAAAAATAAATACATACATAATAAAGTACTGGAGTGCTGCTGGTATCCCTGTAACGCTAATGTTCTTAGAGAGATAAAATATTCATAAAGGTTAAAATAATTCCAGATCCAGGCACTCAATTGGTTAACATTAATGTAAAAAGTCTTTACAGGATTCAACATTAACTGTGGCCCGGTGGCCTGGGGCCACTACATGTCTGTGTCGCACCATCCTCTGACGCAGGCCTGACTAAGCCAGTCCAGATTTCACAAGTGAATATGATAAAAGCAAGATATACTTGGTTTCTGAACATTCATCATTCAGTATTTTGAGTTTTATCCATGTAACTATATCAATCATCATTAATCATTTTACCCCAATTTTTTTTGCACGTCAGGTTACTGTAAATACTTCAATCAGAATCAGCTTGAACATGACATAAAGAAATGTAAAATGTTAATTATTCATTTAGATGTTATACTGCAAAAGAATGTATAAAGCAAAAAGAAAGTATAGACACAAAAATAATATGGTATTATTTTATGATATATGAATTAATCTAAATAAGGAATAATTACTGAAACTGCCATTTCAGGCATGGCCTGAACAAGGTTCAAGAAGGCTTGATGTAGGAACCTGCTTTACCTTTTTAGGGCTGATACACACACACACACACACACACACACACACACACACACACACACACACACACACACACACACACACACACACACACACACAAGTTTTGCTCACCAGCCTTCATCAAGGTTTTGGTAACAAACAATGTGCAGGCATGCCGTAATTCTAGTGGCAATTGCCATCAGCTGATCACTCACGTGTTTGTAATACTTGCAGCAACCACACAACTAAGTACAAATTTTGATTAAAAAAAATAACAAGAAAAGAAAAAGCAGAAGATTAGGAAACATAGTTGCCACAGCACCAACATTCCATTCTTATCATGTCAATTATCCATGTGTCCGAATCCACTCTTATATACGACAATGAGAATCGATCTGTAAAATAAAGATGAAACTGTTGCTTGATGTTGGGTGACTCTTGGGTTCTACCACTACTGTCGCGATAAATCAATCATCAACTTATTTTCACATACCCTTGGCTAGTTTAAAGCACATTAAAACATGGCCCAAGTTTTCCACACATGCACTGTGCTGTGTTTGCTGCATATAAAATCCAGAGGGGAACTTTACAAAGTGCATCCTGCCATGTCGCTCGACCACATAAAATGTAAAAAAGAAAAGCTGTTTTTCTGCTATGTTAGCCACATCTGGCCGCAATGTTGATGGGTTCATCTTTGGGCCAAGCTGTACTTTTTAAGCGAGTTCTGTTCATCATCATCACAGGTATTACACTGCAGCTCAAAAACCTGATGTGATGCGACTGTAAATACTGATTGATGACGACGGTGGATCCTGTACGAGTGAGTGACTGGGGTCATTTCTCTGTTTAGAACTGTATTTATTTGCAGAGACTGAGTGTGCCGCGTGTATGTGTGTGTGTGTGTGTGCGTGCGTGTGCGCGCGCGTCTATGGCTGGGGGCCCCGGCACAGTTCATGACCCAGCCTAACAGAGTGTGAAAGTCCCCCCGCCGAGCTGATACTGATATAACTGTCCCCTAAGTGGTGTTGACACCAGCATTATTACCCTGTCAACCTCCATATCTACTCAGCTTAAAGGAGTCAACTGGGGCAGGGGCCTAAGCATGTTAAGGGCCAGTGTGTCTGCACCATCCCGCTTCGGCCCAAATGTATACAGCTGCACAAAGGCCGGAAAGGGAAAGCGTAAGAGGAACACGTCGGGGTGGGGGAGAGGAAAGACTTTCGCTGCTACCTACACAGTGCTCGCTTGATGCAAACGACTGTGACACATGCTGAAGGTGTGGCTGCAGTGAGGGATTATTTCCACCAGGTGGCGATTTCCTGGCACGGGGAGTCTATGGTGAAATGCAAATAAAGCAACAGGGCCTTGGGCCAGACTCCTGGGCTAGCTCAGACTTCACTCTCTAGACTGCGGAGAGAAGCAAGCCTGCCTCAGAGAGAGACAAAGACAAAGACATGAAAAGGGAAGGAGATGTGAAGTACGGAACCGTGAACGTTGGCGAGATACGAGGAGGAGTCTTATCCTTTGCTCTGTGATAGCAAGATCCAACACAGTGCAGTCTGAACACTAACACAGTCAGAGGAAAAGCTAAACAACCAAAGGCTGCGCATTCGCACATGGGACTGAGCCAGGTGCTTGGGATGAAAAAAAAAAAAGGAGTTTGAGGACTCAAAAATGAAACGGAAGGTATAGTGGAAAAGTCTCCAAATCGAATTCAAATGCCCTTCAGTGGAAACCAACTGAAACTTTGCGACAAAATGGTAGACGTGTCTCTGTCCTTACTGCTCAGTACAATATGGTTAAAGTGACAGAAGTATGGAAGGTACACACACGCCAAGTCTCGCTACTGTGTTTAGCATTAATGTTAATATCCTTTTATTCTAGAGTGAGAGTTAAAGGGGAAGGGAAGTCAAATATTTTCTTTACAATATTTTCTATGCCCCCCCCCCCCTCGTCTCAACACTGTATTCTGAATGATGCTACGTTTGAGGATTATGAATCAAGCAGCAAAATCCACCCATATTTATCCATCTCAGTGGGCGGCCATTTTGCCACTTGCTGTCGACTGAAAATGACAGTCGCTCAGTTCCCAGTGAAGCTAATAGAAGTTTAATAATCATCATTTCCATTCTTTCAATGGGAGAACATTGTTGACCAGCATCCTGTAATGGATTGTGTGTTTGATCTTTTACGCTCCGCTATAACAGCTCCTAAAGAATGAAACAAGGATTTGCGAAACGGCTTGGTCAGCATAAATCAGATCTCTATCTAACACGTGTGGCCATGAGAGGAGTACGAGCCTGTAGTAGGGAGTACAGGGAGTGTGCACGGCAGGAGAAGCTATGAAACCTGACGCGGACAACATCTCAAGACAAGTGGAGTAACTGTGTACAAAGCTGTGAATCAGTGTCAAGTGTTGCAAAAACAGAGGAGGACAAGTACGAGGCGGCAAGTGGGGGAAGGCCTCTGTTGGGATTTGGATTTTTTTCTCCTCCGCCATCTCTTCCTGCTGGCCCAGACTGACATTTTTTTGTTTTGTATGAGTCCGTTTACTCATCCACACTTCCTGCTTGGCCGGCATGGAAGAGGTTCTTTAAGGTAAGCCTTGTCCGTGTGCTCCAATTGGAGCTGTCTTTGTCTTCATATGCTCATTAGCTTTGTTTCAACAAGGTCATTTTTGACAATGTCGACCACCTGCTTGCTTTTTCGACACATTTGTTAGGTTAAAAGCCTTTTTCATGGAGGTTTTTTTTCCTCGGTTGTCCTCAGCCCATGTGCATTTCTTCGCAAGACACATAAAAGAAAAGTGAACTCCGCGAGCAGAGCGCCGGCGCACTCGACAGCCAAGGACACGTCGATAAGAATGAGAAAACATCCTCGACGCAGTCACACACAAACACGCACTCGCGCGCACATCCACAAAGTGATACCGACGAAGGTTGCCAACTCCTCCAAAAGCTCCGCTGAGATAGCAGCGATAACAAACATTCCTGCCACAGCCAAGTATGTCTCTCGCGAGGAAAACTTCAATGAAAACTCGTAGCACATGTGCCACTTTACGAACATAACAATACATCAATAAGTCAGTCGGGCGAAGGCATCGAACTGTAAAGCAAGAGACCCAATTACGGCGGAGCTCGTAAGCTCTTATCTCTGGAGAAATGCAAGAGAAATAATGATCATTCTGTTGGGAATGCGTAACAGTCATAAAGCCCGTCTTGATTTTTATTATTGTTTTTAAGTAAATAGAACAGTGTAATTTGAATAAGCAAATATAACATCCTGGGTAGTTTAGCTGGATTTCCATGGTGACAAAAAAAATCAAAAAATCAAACTGCAGATTGCTGCTCCCTCCTGGGCTGAGCGGACACAATATGCGCCTGTCCCATTGAGAAGTATGAACACCCCAAGTGACTCAACCCTATCAAACGATGCCAAGAGGACAGAGGGATGACTGGTTGGTGGTTGATGATCAAAAGAAAAAAAAAAAGAGGAGACTTGCGGGGAAGGCAATAAAGGAGACACAAGGCATCATATAAGCGAAGGGAAGCTGCAGGACAGCAAACTTGATCAACGCCATCACGCTGTCGCCATGACAAACGGACAATGCCCACAAGCAGGGTTAAGGAGACGCCGGAAGAACGGGCAACTTTGACCTTTTGGCAACATCCACAAGCGGAGGATGATGCCAGCAGGACATTGGGAAGTAGAGAGGAAACTGAATGTGTGTGTGAGAGAGAGAGAGAGAGAGAGAGAGAGAGAGAGAGAGAGAGAGCAAGGGAGAATGCTGAAAACCGCACGCACGCACAGCCATGAAATCAAATTGTATTGACCAACGGAAGCTCTGTTAGTGGGAGCTTGACGAGGGTTGATGCGAACCTATTTTGTCAGCGTGTCTTTAAAGTGCGGTTTAGGGTTGCTACGCAGACTGGCGATTAAAGAGCGCGTCTGGCTCATGAAGTAAACAGTTCGACCACACAAAAATAACACACTCCAAAGGGTGCCCAAAAGACATCACTAATGTTCAAACACACACACACACACACACACACACACAGACTCGCGCACGCAGAGTGCAGTGACAGTCTTTGTCCTTTGTACGGGGGTGGCGAGGACAGATGGAGTGGCTTGTGAAGGGTGAGGTCATGTGAGGGAGCTGGAGCCTGGTGCAACAGCCAGCCTGAGGTCAACCCACTAACACTAATAGTGTTAGTAACACCGCTGCTTGGCTCTTTCGATCGAGCACATACTGTGGATGTAAACAGGCACAAGAAAAGCCCTGGATGGAAGATGGATTGCACCTTATGAAAGTATGTCTACTCAACTCAGATTGATTAATCGAGCACTTTAAAAAAAAAACATTTGTAGGTGAAACAAAGTGCAGTACATATATTTAGTCAAATTTGCATCATAAAACACGACACAGTGGTACTCTGAATGTCAGTGACCTGACTTGCAAATTTTCAAAAACGAGGCTTGAAGCTGTTGAAGGCTGGGAGTGCCCAGTTTTAAATGGGACACACACACACGCACAAACACACACACACACACACAAGTTGAGCCATTCAATTGATCTAAAGTATGACAACAACTGTGGAATTTAATATTAATATTAACATTTATTGCAGTTTTGTAATTACGGTATACTTTTATAAAGTACACTATTATCGAGCGCTCCTTTCCCTAATTAAAAAAATAACACATTGCAATGTTTGTTTTCTGGGGGGGGCAATTCCATTCTTTTTAATGGGAAAGATGATTTGAGAAAAAGTGAAGCGAGACAAATAAACTTGTATAGCAGGCACCATTGTAGTATTACTACTAGTACTACTAATGATAATAATAGCAAATGAGGATTATTATTTTTTGGTCAAAATATCCTTCTTCAAACACTTAAAACGAGTTGTCAACAACTGAGCCAAGAGCAACCTGTGAAGTGCACTGCTCGGCTCCAACCAGGAGAGGCGCTGTTGATTCACTAGTAGAACAAAATGACTTTGGCTAAATCACTTCAGCAAAACTCCTCTGTGCAGCACTATGTCAATAATAACAGAAAGAAACGAGAGCAGCGGCAAATATCCTGGTATGGTAAATCCACAATTTAAAATAATAATAAAACAACACTTTAGGCCCTTTACCTCAACAAGCTTTTTACAACAAATGTTCTCAGCCTGAATTGCTCTGAACAGCTTGGCCTGCTCACAAACAAGATATATCACCTCTACAGACAAACAGATCAACCAATCAGGATATAGACGTACAGTAAACCAAACCACCATCTGTCCACTGGCATTGGCACTCATTAGGAAGCTGCGTCCCCGACGCATAAGGTCAGTCCGTATGGGTGCGCGAGTGCATAAGCAAAATAAGATGAACAGATGAAGCTTGTCGGGGACCTGTGTTTGGCACTTGTTACACTGTACTGTCCACATTAGCTACAATTATGTATCCATCAATGGGTTTTAAATGGTTAAGATGATTGTCGTTTAGCGGAATATGGGTACAGCGCACAGCCACTCAAATGTAGTTGGCATTTAACCACTAAGTGCAAATATAGGAATATTTAACAGCGTTTTTTTCTTTTTTTTTTTTTTTTAACATTTGGATACCTAAATGTCATATACAGGATAGTCATGGAGATATTTTGATAATTTACTTCATTTATGGAATTTGACCTTCGGCACATTTTGGTTTTTAATTATTATTATGGTAATCGTGCATATTTCCTTGTCACAACCTACTGCTATTCATGCTGTAAGCAAGGCGGGTTGATTCGAGGGCATCAGGTGACTCCCGGTTTCTTGCCAAACAGCAGCAGCCTTT
Source organism: Hippocampus guttulatus (assembly GCF_054856545.1). Classification (NCBI taxonomy): domain Eukaryota; kingdom Metazoa; phylum Chordata; class Actinopteri; order Syngnathiformes; family Syngnathidae; genus Hippocampus; species Hippocampus guttulatus. The sequence continues at coordinate 8,227,269 of NC_141269.1, read as the reverse complement.
GCATTTGGTTGGCATTCAAATCCTGTGTCTGCAAGTCACAACACTCCACTCAACTCAACTTCATTTCTAGGGTACTTGGAAAAAACCCCACAGCTGTAACAATGTTCGCTACATAATAAAGACAAAACAGATAATCATGAAAAAATAAGTACATTGATATAACATTATTTTCCAATCGCAATATACTGTACATCGTCAAGGGGATACGCATTTCATAAGATTTCATAGACATGAGCTCCAAAGCCCGTCTTTTGCATTCCCTCACAACGTGAGATGCCACCCAACAATTGACCGTGCTATGATACCGATTCATGTGATTGCACAAGTCTCAGTATAAAGATCACATTGGCCCCATCGCATCCCGGCGCTTAGCGAGTAAGCCCATCCTGCTTAACGTCTCCACACTAATTCTAAATCTAATTCACCTCCTTACCAAAATCACCCCGCACATCATCCCCCCGCGGCTCAGCTACAGACACACTCGATATTGGCCACGTGGTCAATGGAGCCTGTTATTTCACTGAGCTTCGACCTATAACCCTTATCAATAACATTAACTGTCCTCCCCGACGCCGCACCGTGAACTAAAAAAAAATACCGATGGGACTTTAGTATCCTCGTTACAAAATGTGCCAAAGCCATTAAACGGACATATGGGCTTTTAACCACACTATATAGAGCCATGAAACGGAGTAGGCTGCATGTATGCAGCGGCAGCGGTTGTATATGAGCAAACCTGATCCCCTGTAATCTAAGCGGTGATGTAATGCCCGATGCAGCCGCTATATGTTACATAACCTTATAAACCGCTTAAGTATCCGTGGGTTGACAGGGTTCATTTGAGGCATGAATGGCTACTTTGTCGGAGGGGGGTGGGAGCGGGGCGTAATGTATAATAAGCTAAATACCAGAGAATGCAAAAGTCAGAAATCAGAGGTGGCAAAAGTACTCAATCTTTTTACTTGAGCAGAAATACAGATTTCCAAACCCTTGCTGAAGATGCGAACTTACAAACAAAAGCTGAAAATTGTCATGTCCAAATGCTCAGAATTTCATCTCCTCAATATGTGATTTCTGTTGTACTGCATGAAAGTGGACCGATCATCTCTGTGTTGAATCAAGTCAAACGTCTGCAAACATCTGCTTTAACTTTGGAGAACAATGTTCAACATTTTTGGCCCTTTTTTTTCGGACACGTTACAGACCAAACTAGAACAAAATCACAAGGCATTTATGTTTGTGCATTTTCTGAAATTAAAACTGTTTTTCATTCAATTCACTGATTATTTCACAAAATAAATTTACAGATTTTTAAAATAATCGTCAGCCTGAATCTGAATTACTGGTAGTCAAGAATTTGCATGGTTACAGAGCATAATTGTCACCCCCCCCCCCAAAAAAAACATTGACTTTATAACGACTTGTTTAAAAAACACAACCTAAGGAGTACAGACGGGGCCCTTCCAAAATGGCTGCATTCAACCTCTAAAACTGACTGTAGTCGAATGCGTATTAACATCCACCACCGCCCTCCCCCTCTCCCCACACAGCAACATACCTCCTCGGCCCCCGACTGTTCTTAGCTGAGAGGGAAAGCTTTTGATTTGGTTGTGACTGGCAGCTCATGTAAACACTGCATCAGCCAGTGAGCGATAGTAGAGACTGGAAGAGATTTGAACCACTGCCAAAAGCTGTAAAGCCAAGTTTGGCCCTATAGCGCTCTATGCGTGCGTGTGCGTGCGTGCGGTGAAAAGAGGGTTTTTGTACATGCGGCCGTGAGTGAGTTCATACTGTATGTGTTCACATGTGTGCCTGTGTTTAAAACATTTACGTAACAGACGGGGTCGTTGGGTTCAGGCAAATTTAAAGACGGACTTGAGAAAGCAAGAAGAGGGGGAAGAAAAGTCGAGGAGTGAGCTATAGGTGGAGCGTGAATGAAAGAGGCGAGGCAAGCCAGTCTGCCAGGAATTGAGAAAAGTAGAGAAGAGGTGGGACGAAACTTATAGGAGCAAAGACAGCCAAAAGGAAGAGAGTCGACAAAGGGCGTTAGGGGCAACATTTTTATTCTTCTCGTTTACGGCGACAGCCAAAATACGTCAAATTTATGCCCCTTTGTCTTTCACACAGGACCCGGTGAATCTTGCCGCAATTGTGTGTCACATAGAGAAGCGGCATCCCGCAATCAGATAATTAGATGCGCAATGACCTCAGTGACTGGCATGACTTTTAAAACGGCTGTCGGTCAGCAACAGTTGCTTTTTAACAGGGTGGGAGAAGCGAGCGTCAAAACTTCACACCTTGCTCCAGCCTCTTGTACATTTCTTGTACTACAAATACTGCTACTGGTTACTCTAAAATGGTTCAATGATTTGTTGTTTACGATGATACTAATGCAGCGTGTTATACCGGAGACAAATTCCTTGTGTGTTCTACATACTTGGCCAATAAAGATGATTCTGATTCTGATTGACCATTCCTTTACACAAGGTCAGCGTGCTGCTTCGGTTTCAGCTCTGATTCTCTCTACGAAAGCGGAAAATTGTCAGGTCGACTCCTTCAAAAACAACTTTTACAGGCGGCGGTGTAAAAGGGGTTATAGAAAGTGGTTTAATGGAGGCAGACTGCGACCACATTTCGAGGCCGACGCAAGTTACCATGGACAACGCTAATGATACTGAGCTACGGTCTCTGAGAAAGAGGAAGGGACGCCAGTGTCAAGATAAGACAGGTACAGAAATGAGAGAGACAAAAAAAAAGCATGAAAGAAAGAGAGAGGAGGAACTAGATTGAGGGCGAATGAGAAAGAGGGTGATAAAAAAAGGGGGGGGGGCATGAAGGCCTGTTTCTGGTGGGACTCCAAGAGCCAGCATCTGTTTGGCTGCGGCTCAGAAAAGTCTAGTGTTTCACCCTGCAGCGCCCGAGGGAATGCTATTCCAGGCTGCATGGGCTTCTATGAAAAACAGCTTTATGTGGAAAAGGGGAGATGGAGGGAACCGGAGAAAGAGCGGCAACAGGGGAAGGAAGGAGAGGGGGCTGGGGGGAGGAAGGAGAAGAGGAGGAGGGCAGGGATAAACGGGGTGACACCAGCAGGCAGGGGTGCCGTAAATGGCAGGAAATAGTTAACGATTCTTTGGGCCCGTAACTTACAAGGAGTCTCAAAACATATTAGTGCATTACATTAAATGCTTAATGGGCCCCCCTTTTTTTATGCGTTTCCATGGGGCCCAACCCCTAAAGAGCGGAGAGGGAGAAAGTGGAGTGTGTGAGTAAGAAGAATGACTAAGCGTGGCGCTGTGTTGAAGTTGGCAAGTGACAAAAGCTAACGGGTAAAGCGCCGGTTCACCTGTTTGCCACCCAACAACAACGGAGCCTACTGTAGCCTAATGTTGGAGGAATTTTTTTAAAAAATGTGGAGGTGAGGGTTAATGAGGCAACCACAGGAAATACACACTAGCACACACATACGCACACTTTCTGTCCTAACTCTGCATCTGGGCGAGGCCAGCTGTGTTGTGGCTCTGAGCCCGGGGCCTCCTCACCTGTCAGTCAAGCAGCTGACAGCCTCAAGGGACTATAAACAGCTGGCAGACAGGTGCGGCTGCCATCCGCAGCCCCTACCAACACCTGCGCATGTTCACATGGAGATGTACACTAGCGCAAACTGGATCGTCTATCTTCTCCTCATGCATACGACGGGAAGGGCCACAAAGAAACATCCTATATGTCATTGTTTCCCAATAACCTTGTTTTGAGCCAAGGTGTATATTGTAGCATGAAAAAAAAATCTGTTGGCATAGCAACCTCACAAACAGTTGGTACACAGATTAATTATGACCCTTGACATCTAGTGGAAGAATTTTAATTGTTCTCACTGCCACTCTACGTCACTGGCATAGATAGTTGAACAGCGATATATTATTTGAATTGCAGAAGTCGATCGCTTATTGCGGAGGTTACGTTTCAGAACCCCCACAATAGCCAAAAAGCTGTTTTAATTTAATGTTTGAGTGCATGATATGCCAATGAAGTTCAGGTATGAATTTTGTCTACTTGTAGTAGCCATCCTTTCATTTTACACTGTAGTATCTGTGACTTTGACTATATGTGGCGCTCAAAGGTGGAGCCTGTCCTGTTGAGAGACAAGTGAGTCAGCGAATGAGAATCAAGAGTCGTCTGTTGATGTCTCAGGATAGCCGCTGGCTGTTATTTGGCTAACTATTAGCTCGTATGGGTGTCCTCTGGGTGTCAATTTTGGCTGCCTAGCTATATATGAATGTGATTCTTCCACTTTTATTTTGTTATCATTTGTTCCATGAAGTGTTTGAAAGTGAATGGGCAGCTGTATAAAGTCTTGATCACCTCTGCAGGCTACATTAAATTAGCTAACAATGTTTACTTGAACTTAGAGTGCAGTAGTGTAAGCTAGTTCTGCTTTGCAGTTGACACGTTGCACTTTATCTTGTTTGGAGTGGGAAATTATCTCAAACTTTGGACATTCTTTGTCTTTTACACACTCTTTCCTCCAGGGTTAATCTTACTGCTACATAGAATGATCACTGCAAAATCCAACAATATAGCAAAAACAAAAAAACGAAATTATGTGATATAAATCAGATATGTACAATTTAAAAATCGACAATCTAGTGAATGACTGCAAATATGTTTTAAAAAATTTAAAAAAAGATGAAATAACGAATTTCACAGCGTCATTAGTTACTATCAGACGGTGATAGAAGGCCAGTGGACATAATGCAAACTCCGAAACCACATTGCATTGACCAGGTTGTGTCGTGCTGGGAACGGAGCTACTAAAGTGGGACGCACAAGGCTTAATCAAAAGCAGAGGCACATTTCTCTTGGCAAAACAATGAGCGAAGGCAAAGTTTACATGAGCTAACTGACAGGGAGAAAGAGGAGATGGATGGAGGAGTGAGTGAGGGAAGTGGGAATGGAAGAAAATAAACACTCAGGGGAGTGTAACGGGAGGGGGGTGGGGGGTGGTACAGCGAGAATGAAAGAGAGAGCGGTGTGACGGAATGAAATCATGAAAATGTGCTTTTCATTTCTTAATACTCCGCCACAGCCGCCCACTCTGTCCCTATATAACTCCATGTTTCTAGTTCTCCTGATTCCAGCCACATCTATGTGATGTTTTGCTGTCCTGTACACGTGTAACTGCTGTTCGTCTAAAGCAGTGGTGGGCAAACTGCGGGCCGCGGGCCGAATCCGGCCCGCTGGTCTTTTTAATCCGGCCCGCCGAAGGTTGGTCCACAATTAAGGTTCGATGTGAATGATTGCATTCCTTTCAATTGGACTTGTATTGACAGGCAATTTCACCGCCAGGTGGCGCATTGACTTGAAGTTGCAGAACAGGGGGGGGGGGGGGATTTTTTCGACCACCTAGGACCTCTGTATCGCTCTACTTCTACTGGTCTGATCACAACCCATCTGCAGCAATGCACAAGCTAAAATTGGTAATCAACAACACTGTTGTCATTTAAAAAAGTATATTAATACAGTACTTTCATGCTTTTGTTCTGTTGATGTTTGATATGGACTGTCAACAAATGCAGTTTTTTTTTTTTTTTTAGTGTACCATAGTTCGTGCTGACCTGGCCCTTCTGTCAAATTTAAAAGTCAATGCGGCCCCTGAGCCAAAAAGTTTGCCCACCCCTGGTCTAAAGTCTAAATGTTTAAATGTTTGGAACCTGTTCACCCCTCCATTTTCTATACCACTTATCAGGAGAGGGTCCTGGGGAGCTGGAAGCCAAAAGCCAGACTACACCCTGGACTGGTCACAAGTAGGGATGTTTAATACTTCTTTTTTTTAGAACAGTCAGAATGAATATTCACTTTTTGAGAAATCACGATACTAGTACCGATACCTGTACTACATTTGAAATATAAAATTTCAAAAGATTGTGAACAGAACCTTTCTTTCTGACGCGGATGATGATTCATCGGTGTGTCAAACTGTGGTAGTATAGCGCCTACTACTGCCAAGGAGGACTTGCTCGATGTCAGATTTTCTTTGCCTAAAGTATCGGTGGCTGGTATCAGCAGCCTCCACGAGAACACAGATCTAATAATAAGGCCGGTATCTGCCCAATATGATACCTGGTATCAGTACTTGCCTATTGCTATTCATAATCAATCACAAAGCATGAGTGTGAAGCTTCCAACCTGTCAAGCACATGATTTAACATGCCCCCCCCCCCCCATTACACACACCTGATCAAATACCATTTTTTGTGATGTGAAAAAAATAACACATAATTTGAATATGTTTCCCCATCATAATGTTATATGTAGTATCATGGGGGAAGTAAAAATAAACAAGTGAGATCTTGTGGTTGCACAAGTGTGCACATCCTCTCATTAACTTATGATGTGGCTGTGTTCAGAAAAGACTAATGCAATCCAAACTCAATTCCATAACATGTCTGCTGGCAACAATTTAAAGTGCTGCTGGTAAATACTCCTAAGAAAAAGTTCAGATGTTCTCGTAGGCCTTCCTGACATCTTAGGTCACATCTTACAGAACAAGTCATGGTCCGCAGACAGCATCAGTTGTATCGTTTTGTTCAAAGATAATTTCTATGGCATTAAATATAAGCTGAAACGCAGTGAAAACAGTCCTCCTCAAGTGGAGAAAGTATGGCACAACGGTGACATAACCAAGACCTGGACATTCAAAAATATATAAAAAGATAAGAAGAGAATTGGTCAGGGAGACTGCCAAGGGACCGACAGCATCATTGAAGGAGCTGCAGGAAATCTGATTGTTTTAGTACAAGTGACAATAATCTAACATCTTCATGTCTGGGCTATGGGGTCAGGTGGAAAGATTAAAGACTTACTGTATCTTACAAAGAAAATAAAACCACACACAAACTTGATGTTTGTCTGTACGTGTTGTATAGACGTTTTACACCCACTGCATGTTTGTGATGAATTAGCCAAAGTAAAAGCAAGACCGGCATATTTCAGGATTCGTTTCCCTTCTGTGACCATGTTTCCAGTCAGTGCAACACATAAAGTCAATTTAGATCAATATCGTTTCGTCTCTTCAAGGCTTGTCTCCACCAAGTATTTGGGCTCAGTTTAGAAATGAGCATAAAAATTGATTTAGGACTGATCAATCGTCTGAAACCAATCGTTGGTTTATCTTGCCTATCATATGTCGAAATAGAGTGTGCTACTTGGCTCCAACCAGCAGAGGCATCGTCTCAATTAAATTGCTGTCCTAAGAGAAAAAAATATGTTGTCTGCTAAAATTAATTCATTCTTACAAAAAGAATTTCCATGAAAATCCAAAAACACCGTCTGGAGTCAACAGAGAGTCCACTGGGACTGCTATCCCCGTGCTAGTAGCTTTGTGGGGATTTCGCTCATTAAGGCCTTTCACTTGTCCGACCTGGATTGATGTTGAGCGAAGCAGCTTCAAAAACCCCGAGGTAAAGCTCGTCAGGGTTGACCGAGGATAGATACTAGATAAAGACAAAGACAGGAGGAGATTGTTATGGTAAGATAGGAGGTGACCGGGGGCTTTAAAAAGTCTTGTGATGGACTCAATCTCACAGTTTGATCTTTTTTTCCCTCCATTGTTTGTTCTGAAGTTTGGCTGTGAGCACAAAGGCTTACTTTTTGAGATCACGGCTTAATTCTCCTCTTTATTTGTCAATTAGATATGAGGATGAAAGTAAACTTTCTAAATTATTCTGCAAAAATTGTTGTTAAAAACACAACTACCCTAAAAGGAATTATAATTAATCATCTCTATGCAACACCGTCAATGTAAACGAACTGACATGAATCCGTCTGTACTCCTGAAACACTACTAATGCTGGAATGTTAAGTTTAATATGATTTTATTATCATTATGATGTATCAGTATACGTCTATGGGATCCACTTGGCGTCCTGACAGCAAGTGGTTATTCTTTGGTATGAACTTAACTGGACTAAAAGCAAACAAACTGCAGCGCCCAAGTTCATGGTGATTAATTATCATGTCCTACAGAGCAAACACAAGGCTTAAGAGGATTATGACACAGAAAAATAAACTATATCTAGCCATGGTTGGAGAGACTGTGGGGCTCTTTCAGTTGTTGGTTTTAGCCTTTAAATGGTATTTGCTTACAGTTCGAAAAAAAAAAAATACCGCTCCAAATATAAATCAGTGTTACATGACATTAGTTTGTGTTTGGGCAGCTTATTTCATGTCACTATCCATTACAATCAACAAAAAATGCACAAATCAATCAAACTGCCAACGAGACAGAGAATACACACAACGTAGTCAGAGTTACGATATTCATCACCTCAAAGGCTGAGGGTCCTACTGCTATCTCCAACAAACACATCATTACGCTGTTTCATTCAGCTCTTTGTGTTTTTTGAAGTGTCTCCCCGCCGGCAAAGCTTTCTCGAGAAATACCACGGTTAAGTGTTTGGGCTTGAGCTTATAAGTGTTACATTTGATTGTGCAGCTCATGCGATGTTGTAAAGCCAAGGACCTTCACGGCGAGTCGAGGAGAGGAGGCATGCAGATGGCGATCAAGAGGCGACTTCACAAGAGCTCACACCTGGAGGTTCGACACTGAACAGACGTTTTTTTTTCCCACCTACATCAGCCGAGACCAACATGACACGATTCCAAGCGAGAATGAGTTATGATTTCTTTTGTAGTGTGATCCTTTCCTGTTCTCACTGTTTCTCACTATATCTTTGCTGAAGGTTGGTTCTAAAAGCCCTTCAATACAGTTTTTGTTGTTGACACGATGAGCTGTAAATACTGAACATGGTCGAAGTGGTCATGGAATGCTAGGTATAGTACTATTGAATTACCATGGGAGGAAAATGGTGTTCAAAGTTTGGAAACGTGCATTGGATTGGTTCATCGCATTAAAGACCCTGTAAAGTGAAATCAGCGATTTGATTCGAATGTCTGCTTAAAACGTGCTAAGATTTAGAACTATGTCGTACTTAATTGTGGGGCGTTTTTATAGGCGTGGATAACTTGATGACACATTTTGACATCCAAAGTGAGTTTCCCGTTCCGCCGCGAAATAAGAACTGAAGGCCTTTGTTCACATCCACTTAGTTATAATTACTAGACCCAATACTACCACGATAGCGTGCAGTTAGCTAGCTAGCTATGCCTACACCCCAAAATGACATCTTCCTTGAATGCCACAATTTACAAAACAGCTTGGTGTTTTGAATTTGAATTTGAATTTCCAAGTGTTAACGTATTTTGTGTTATTAAGGCTACCATATGTTAGAACAAAAAACATTGTGACAAACTAGAAGAAAGCATGTGCTCAAATCTCTGTCATATAGTGTAAAATGGGCTGAATGACATGTGCCACCATGTTTGATCAACGGTTAACTTTCCTTGAAGTGATTCTGATATGCTGACCGGGACATCAACAGCACCAAGCGAGGAGGCGACGCAACGGAGGAGCTGCTGCCCGTCGCCCGGCTGAGAGGTGCTGGTATTGACTTGCTAGCTAGCTGATGGCTAGTGTCTCTTGTCACACCGAAAGAAGCTGGACAAAGCGGGGCACGGAGAGGTTTGATTAGTAATACCGTGGCGCACTTTGTTTGTCCTCTTGATAACGACAATCAGATCCACACACGATGGGCTTTTTAACAATCAACTAACAGATTCGTAAGTATTTTAATGGAGTATAAAATAAATACTTATATAAAGATATAAAACATGGCGCGTGTTAGAATAGACACAAATATATGCACCAGCGGTAAGAAGCATGCACGGACACAATCCACACAGTACCATATGGAGCGTATCATCAACGAGTTTGCTGTTTTAATGAGCCCAGTTGCACGAGTGTTTGCTGGTACACCGAAATGGTCCGCAATCATCAGCGCACACTCTGTGATGAGAGAGCCATATGATTTCACTTATCCGCGGCCTTGGTCTGAGAGCTTTTAGACTGGGGATAGTGACAAACTAATAATCCCCTTTCCTGCAATTATCTTCCTCCCCCATTCTCTCCATCATTGCCTCGCTTCTAATTATTTTCTTTCCTCCTCTATCACTGCTCAGCTGTGCCTGCCCCTTACTCCGTTAACACAAAAGCGTATTCCTCCACCCGTTGAGCCTGAAGTAATCCATGTGATCTGCCTATAAATCTTATGTAGAAAAAGACAGAAAAACAATGTTCACCAGAACGAGCTGTTCATCAAAAAGCTCTGTGTGTGAAGCTCGCTGGTCACAACTGTTTCTAATATTACCAAAAGGTTCAGCGGAGGAGCGTATGAAGTCACAACACGCGGATGGCTTGTGACCTACAGCGTCATTAACGGAGGTAGTGATGTAATCCACTCAGGGGCTTTGTGGCAAAACTACTGAGGCCCTCGTTGATTGTCTCTCTCCGGAGACAAGAGGCAGAAAGAAAAGGGGGATTCATGTGAAATAAAACGTTTACGACACGAGTGCGAGGGCTCGCTCCCAGCGTACCGTATTAGAACTTAGTCAAACACGTGACAGCGTGGCTCCATCAACGATGTGTCCTTAGCAGTACTATGCACACCTAATAGGCTCCTGATGAGCCATCAGTGTTTGAATAGGAGCGTGACTGGATGAATGCGGCAGCAATGTAAAGTGCTTAAGTACCACTAAATACCATTAGGGTAAAAAGGTGCAAAACAAAAGGCATCCCCATTTATCATTTTACAACATCGAAGAGCCTGATCAACAGGCCTGCATCAACTCTGCTCTGAACGATACTACTCCGTCGAGGCCCTAATGATCCATTGTGTTGGCAAACCACTTTGCTTCTGCTGCTTCGGAGCGATTGGTGATTATTCAGGATTATTGATAGGCTGATGATGAATCTGGGATATGAGGGATTGTTTAGAGAGGATTACCATACTGAGGATGCCGGAACAAGGACGATGATGGAGCAGATAATAACAACAAGCTGATCACGAATGCTATGCAAGATGTGCAAATTTAAATCGGGTGATGGTTTTGGATTAAAGGAAATACAGTACAGAAGTGGTGTCAGTGAAGGGTAAAGAAAGAGTCATTGATTTGACAGTGGTACTTCTACTTACGAACGTCTCTTCATACGAAGTTTTCAAGTTACGAAACGGCTTCAGGGGAAAATATTTTGCCTCTTGTTACGAAAGGTAAAAATACAGTATGGCCTGCTACTCGCAGTTCAGAGGTTCCTGAATGCAACATACTTATAGCCGCTCTGCCATCGGCTATTAGGAGCATCATACTAGCATCCCATTGGCTGAGAGGGACTTCTACCGTCTGTGTCTATTTGTGTAGATAGATATATATGTGTCTATGCAGCGTCCTCATCATTCGCCCCTCGGGCCCTGAAGTCTTCAGATACTTTTATGTAAATGTGAATCACCCAGAAAAAGTGTTCACCAGTCGATCGCTAACTCTGCTGATGTTTGCCATAGACATTTTCCAAGGATTGTTAAAAGCCGACAAAAGCAAACATCCTTGGTTCAGTTCTTTATAAAACGCTAGGCAAAAAACACTTCCGTGAGAGAACCTGCACTTTTCAGAAATTGTCATCTTTGACCATCGTAGAGGGTGAATTGGACTTGCTCCGGAAGTCGTCAACTGCTATAAGGTCTCTTGCATCAGAGACAAAAAAAAAAAAAAAAGTTATTTGGGACTTTCCAAACACACTTCGGATTTGTGTTGGAAGTGATCATCTTAAATTCAGGAGTGATATTCAGATGTGTGAGACATCCAGGCCAAGGAGAGTTGACGGGCAAATCAAATGCAAGGTGGAGTGCCTCGCGTAGATTAGCTCTCCTCTAGCTTTTCAAACAACACTGACAAATGCGCACCCCTCCGCACTTTCGTTTTGTCAGAGATCTATTCCTGCACTTAAAGCAGACACACACACACACACACACGCACCCAAACAGCTTATGCTACCTTTGTCACCTCCCACTCACTGGTTATCTCCAAGGACACAAAACCCACAAGATCCCCTACCCAATTTCCACGCACACAGCCTAAATGGAGCTGTAAGTAGGCATTAAGCCTGATGGGGAGAAAGAGAACATTAAAAAAGAAACATCAATGCTGGGGAAAAGGAAGAAGGAGGCAAGAAATGGGAGGTGGTTTTGTACTTAATACAGCGACTTTTGTATTTTCTTTACAACATACCCAAGCGGGGCTTTTGGGAAGGTATGCATTCTCTCGTGCATACAATAGTTCCCCGTCTTCACTCACAGACAGAAAAAGACACAAAGAACCCTCTGTACTTTTCTTCACACACATTCAGCAATCCCTGCCAGATTTAGAAATGTCTTGGTTGTCGGCCAAAGTATCTGAAATAATACCTAACAGCTCACAATACTTAATGTAACTTTTTTTTTTTTAAATCTGAGATTAAAGGTGATCTCCTTTCACTGTTAATGCTCTGACCAGTCTGATAGGAGTATCTGAAGTTTAAACTGGACGCAGGCCAGGAAATAAGCTATGAGCTGCATTTGTGCAACAGTCAGCGGTGAAAATATATGCCGTAGCCTGATACCTCAGCCGTAGATATACTTAGATGCGAGCGGTGAGCAAATGTCAACAACAAAGGTACCAAACTGGCCCATCACATGCTGTGGCCGGCAGCCTAACCCCTTAATGTCCTGCATTTGCATTTGTGCTATTGCTATTCAATAAACATCCTCCTGTCATCTCTGCATGTGACCCGAGATCCGTTCCAGTCGTTTAAGAGATATGTGAGGTAGCCTCACCCTTTTCCACCACATTCCCCCAACCCCACATAGTTGAAACAGGGAGTCTTGTCCAAACTGAACAAGCATCATAGCACATTTTGACAAATCAACAAGAGTTCATGACAAACCCCTGAGTGATTTACTATCAGATGCAGACAGCTTGACGACTGGCAGGGTGAGTGAACGGTCTGACTGTCTGACGAGCGATTTGACCTGCAGTCATACATTTCACAGAATTCACAGTTCCTTAAGTCATCTGCTCCCTATCACGAGGGCGCCCTTGAACTTTGACAGTGCACACTATATATATATACAGTATATATATAACAATTACAGCTGAGGTATATTCAAATTTAAAAAAAGAAAAACAATGAATATGATACATTCAACACGATTGCAACTTTGCAGCTTGCACCAGCATTCCTGACATGCTTATACATGATGGTCCACAAATACTAATCAAAATACTGCGGCCTTAACATTTTTACCAATGTGCATTTTAAAGTGGAACAGAAAACGATACACTATGCATACATACTCACTCACTCTTTTAAAGCAAAAAAAAATTTTTTCACATGTCGACGATAGTGAAGTCAGAAGAGTAAAATGAGTAAAAGGCTTACTAAAGTGAACTAAAATAATCATTTGTATTGTTTTTTTGTTATTGGATGCATTTGTTTCACCTTTCTTGATCCAAAAACTTTTGTTTTGTTTTGCTGTTATGTATAGTCTAACAGTATTTGATATTTTGAGAAATCAAACAAAACTTCAAAAATCATAATGATGACACTGACTATTGAATTAGCCGACAACGGATGTAGTCGTGACAAGTCGACTCATCTTGACGGGCCTTGTAGACAGAATCGTGACTTTCGTTTGAAAACCCAACATTTGTCCTATGTGTTGTGTTGTGTTATTTTTGTTATTTTGACTTCAAAATGGCGCCGCGTGAGTGGCTGCCTTTCCAGCAGCTCCTATATTTTGTTGTTCTACTTCTTCCTTTCATAACTTTGCTGCTGTGAATCGGGAATTTCTCCATTGCGAGACTAATAAAGGTTTTCTTATCTTATCTTATTTATGGCAATTATGACATTGAGATTCTGTGTGATCTCCTGCACGTACGAGTGACAATTTTACAGTTTGGTTGGTAAGAGGTATCCTCCAAAAGGTAGCCAGAGGTGTATATACTTTTTTCTTCAGACTGCAATTTCCCCATTCCTTTTGTTTCGAAGACGAGAGGAGACAACGCTGTCCCCAAAAGTATGAAAGTTGAAATAATTAGAATCTTGTTTCAATCTGCTCACAAATTTCTCGAATCTGAGGCCTGTTTAACAAAGTGAATCTACTCGCAGGAAGCCACAACTTATTCTGTTGTATGAATGGCAACAGGTGGATACGCGGGAGTTTTTCTGTACCTCGCGCCATCTAATGGAAGTGTATTTCATTGTTTTGGCCGTCACTACATGCGAATGGCATCGATAGAGGAACAAAGGTCTTCTTGACATTAATAAATATATTTTCAGACAAAGTCCCTGGAACTGGATAATCTCCTGTGGTACCTTGATTATTTTCATGGTACACGTGTGCCACGGCACCTTGGTTGGCAACCATTGAACTATGGCATTGAGTGTAAATCACCCGCTTTTACCGCGTTTTTTAAAATTTATTTTTTTATCTTGTGTATATCGGAGTGTCCTTTAGTTTTGCGGCCAAAAACAGTCAAGCGTGAGCAGTTCCTGATGATCCCAATTCAAGCAACTGGGAAGCAGCGATCAAGAAAGATGATTGTAAGGCAACTCCGGCTACATTTCTCCGCCGCCCGCAGCCGCACGACCTGACGCATTCCTGCATGGGCTAATAAGCACACCGTGTGCCTCGTCATCCATTGACGTCTCCTCGCTCCGGCAGGAATTAACAGTGGGCTTTCTGTATGTCAGCTGCCCTCAGCCTGACCCAGTCAGGCGCGCAGAGAAAGAAGTGATTAACAGAACTGTAGGAGCAGGAGCCCACCTGCTCAGACTAAATGGGAGCCCCTCACGCAGCGCCTAGCAAGCGAGTCCCCCGCGTACAAAGAAACACTTGCGCTGACAACGATATATATGTACACACAAGAGACACAAGACCCTCGCTGACTCTTTCATCCTCGCAGATAGACAGAAAGAGGAAAGGGGGCAGAGCGGTGATAAAGGCCCCCAGACAACAGTCAAGGGGGTGAAAAGGGAGGGAGGGAGGAAGGAAGGGAGGAGGAGCGTTTCCTGGAGAGACGGGGCAGGCAGGATATGCAGGAGGAGGAGGAGGAGGAGGAGGGGAAACACAGGGGTGGCTTGTTCCTAGCAGAGGCTGCTTACTGGGGATCTGTACAGTACCAAGCGTCGAAAGTGACATGTTGTACATTACGCTCGGCCGTTGCGCAGAAACCTGCTCATTGGATGCATTAAATGACTAAATTCCAAGAGTTCCTTTACTTATCCTCATCGGGTATCAGGTAATTAAATACAGTTTATTCAACCGAGACACCCTGGAGCACTTACAGGCATGTATGGAAAAGAATCGCGCTCATTCTTTTCTGTCATTTTCGATCCTTTTGTCCACCCCAATTCTTTCACTCTTTTGTTGTAATGGAGCCCGAGAACATGAACAGCAAAAGTCAGCCGTGGCACAATGCACTTCATACCTGAGTGCACAATGTGCACTCAGGTATGAAGTGTGTCGTATACGTTTCAGGACTGGTGTCACAAAAGAATCCAAACTGCAAGTTTTCCCCGTAGAAGTAATGCACCTGAAGTTTAAGGCCCTTTTCCTGCCCTCTCTGCCATTCCCTCAAGCACTACAGAAAATATTTTTCCAGGGATCCTCCGCAGCTCCGTCATCGCGGTGGTTTTGATGTGCTTGTGTTCAAAACAAGTCCCTGTGATGAGCACCTTGAGCTTGTCGAGGAAGAGATGGGGGGGGGGGGGGGGGGGTGACATTGAGCCAGTTCAGGTGAGTGGAGAGGTTTCTCCATTTTTGATGTTCTTCTCAGCCAGGAACTGACAGATGCTCACTGATTTTGAGCATGCACGCTGTTAGGGTGAAGTCCTCACAAATAGTCCTGCCACAACTCTCGCCTCTTCAGTATGTCTTTGTAGACGTGCTAATTGATCGTCTGACCCACACTGAAGGGGACAATGTGTAGTTCGGGTGTAATACGTAACATTTGTGACACCAGTCCTGGAACTTTTCTGACCGGTCTTGATAGTTCACAAAGGGCAAAGCCATTGTTTACATTTACGGAGTCGCAGTAAAGCGAGGCCACTCGCAGTGCGTGGGTGTGCCCTGATGAAAATAGAAGACAAGAAACCATGTGGGACCATGTGAAGTGAAGCAAGCGTGACATTAGGCCTTAAGTTGTGTTAAGTGCCTCTCTACTGATTGAACACTTCCCCCCGTGTGCCCTCCAAGGATTTTACCTTTAAACATAACCTCCCCCATGCCCCGGCTTCTCAACACATGTACGGTTACACTCTTGGAAAACCCACACGATATTTCATTTTCACACATGCTTTCCTTTGCTTGCCCTCTAGCCTTGGCTGTAACAATCTATCCACCCCACACCCCTCTTTCAATTCTGTTAATACCTCTTTGTCAAATCTCCATATGCCCCCTCAAACCCCGTCTCAAGTTGCACAACGTTGCCTTCATGCATGCGTGGCGCTCTATTAATTCCAGTGGTGACAGGCCTTTGATGCCGCCACCGCTCCTTAATCCGACACTGAGAGAAAGGGCGAGGAGGGCGCAACTAGTCGTGAGGAGGGTGGTGGTGGTGGTGGTGGTGGCTGAGGGGTGGGGGGGGGGGGGGGGGGTGCTGACTTCCAACTGGCTTTGACCCAGTCAAGTTCAAGTTCAACGTTTTACCAAAGCTCTTTGAGTCCCATTTAAACGCGGCTCAATGCAATGTGTGAAAAGGGATAATAGTCGTTCAAATGACATTTTTTATAGTCCAGGAGTACAACACAAAAAGTCAACAAAAAAATACTTGGGTGAAGGATAGAAGTGAAAAAGGTCAGATCTTTATTCGCGTGAGGGTCGAGTAATATAATTATGAAAGAAGGAAGACAGACCAGAATGAAACATTCAGGGAAATTGCACTTATGCGTGCGGTGATTTTGATTTTTTTTTTAAATGGTCGCATTCAAGAAAAAGGACACTCAATTTGGAGATACTGTTTAGACGTAGGAAGTACAAGACATCTGTACTTAATTCAGATGTTTGAATACGTTTTGAGATCATGTTTGAAAGCTGAATTCCCTTGTATGACATCGCAAGCCAAAAAATGATGTCATAATCAAGGTCTGCTTATGCTGTTTGATTTCACTGTTAGATTATATTAACCTTCCGTGCCAAGAAGGTTCTGCTTTCATCATCATTGAATTGTTAGTTGGCAGGATTATGGAAATGGCAAAAAAAAGAACAAATTAAATTTGGGCGCAAATCCAAGACGATTAATTTAATTTGGTAAAACTGTCAAAATTTGAACAAATTGCTCAATGAAGGAAGGATGAATTTTCATAACACGATTTAGGAAAATGCATGGGGATCTTTATGCCAATTCCAAATTGAAATAAAAACCTAATATGAATTGAACGGAACTGGCCCGGTTCAATTTACATTTGGAGTACCAAGACAAGATTTTTATACTCAGCCACTTACATGGAAAAGTAACGCATCGATTCTTGCGAGACTTTATAAACGAGTGTGTCTGGGTACAAGATTTATTTATAGAATTTGCCATTGAAGTAAGTCCACTTAGATCGGGACCAAGTAGTAAATGTAGGCTCCCTCTAGTGGCACGGAAAAGAAACATTGCCTTAATACAGTTCAGTTGTATTTAACTTTTTACATCAACCTATATTAACTTAATAACAGTTTAGAAATAGTTTGGTAATTTTATGTATTATGGAATGAATTGCTTTAGTACTTTATTTTTTTTGCTATCGTCAGCGTTGGTTGGATATTTAACCCAGTGCGGGCCTAGGGTTACAATCATATGAAATATATATTTTTTTCGGAACAAAATGTCTCCTTTTCGATGAACACTTAGCCTACCACGTTGCTGTATTTCAATGTTGGCTCCAAAGATGGCCCCTTGGAGAAAATGTCTCCTTTTCGATGAACACTTAGCCTACCACGTTGCTGTATTTCAATGTTGGCTCCAAAGATGGCCCCTTGGAGAGTTAAGAATTTTTTTGAGGCCACATTTTTTTGGAAGGGAGCCAACGAGTGTAACCTGGCTGAGCTTTGCATTTGACTACGTGTCATTCGATTGTTAGGTGTTAAGATCACAGTCCATGAGTTTCCCCCTGGCTGCATAACAGCATGGTAAGATGGAAGATTGCAGTAATAGTCAATCCTTCTACAAAGGCTGCAAAGCAAACGTCCAGGGAGACATCTTTGACATGTGTTTGCCATTTAGCCATCACAGAGGGGAAGATTTATGACATCTCCCCAAACTTCTCATCAGAAACTTATTTTTTTATTCCTCTTTGTGAGAGTCTATCTTCTGTTAGGGAGGCGTTTGCTTCCCTCTGCCAGGTGGTGCCTGAATGTGTCCATATGAGTATGCGTGCATACATGAGTGATGAGGTATTCGGCAATCTGAGAGCAGGTTTAATAATAACCGATATATCCCTGGATGCTTTCAGAGCTCATTCCAGCTGGGAGCGGTCTGTCATGCCTGCCGACCCATGTGAAAGCGGAAAAAAAAAAAAGATGGGAGACAGAAGTTGGGAGAAATGATGAAGAGAGGGAGGACGGACCGAGAGAAAAAAAATAAGGGAGGGGATGTGTGACCTGACATCTGCCTGGCATCCACTCACCTTGCGTGCTCCTTGCCCCCCCCCCCCCACTTATTTATTTTATTTTATTTTTTTGTGAAGAGGAACGACACCGCTCTTCAGACAAATGCAAAGCTTCTGACACTTTTTCACTTGTATGTGTGCACAGTCCTGTGGCTTCACACGGAGATGAACCCGGCTGCCTATGCCAGGAGATAGTGAGGCGTCTCACACCGTCGAGCTGGCTGCGATTGTGCAGCCACTGGCTCGGGACGCCTGGAAACGCAGGACTCTCGCACATAACTGCGAAAAACAGTATAGAACGGTGCAGGCATTGGCACGACCTTTCGTTGAGGCGATTACGCAAGGAGCTAAAAGGGAGAAGCGTAACAGCGCGGGCTCTGTTGGTTCCTCTTTGACAGATTTAAGTAAATAGCAGCAAACAAGCGATTATTTTTGGCAGGCTGGCAGGCCGTCCATTCCAAGAACTAGCAAAGGTCCGGTGGGAATGGAGAGAGATGAAATCACATAAACAGATGTGATTAAAGTCAATATCATATGTGCCATTACTCATTCAGACGATGCGCTCCTTCGCTCATCCACAGAAAACATGCAGACACACTCTGCTGCTTGGCTGCCGGCTGCCCTGCTCTCATTTGCTCTTCCACTTATATCTATTTATTGCCAGTTAGATTCAATGTGCAAGATAATTAAACTCAGAGAGGCCCAACAGACGGCAACGTCTAAACACTTATGGCTGAAATGCATTACAGCAAAGCCCCGCTATTCCAGCACTGGCACGAATAACGAATAATGGAAAAAAAAGACTCTGTAACACCTTCTAACGACCCTAGCTGAACTTAGCTCCTCCCTACTACTTAGAATAGTCAAGATGGATCACTTCGACAAATTTCCTTAAAACAAATGACCTCGTTCCTTTTAGCTAGAGCTTTGGCCCAATCTTGTGGGATCTTGTGGCATTAAAGAAAGAGCCCAAAAATACACGGAGGATCCGCAATTAGGTGAATTTTCCAACGTATAGCGTGAGATGGATCCTAAGGAGAAAAAAAAAAGTCACAGTTCACTCTTCCCAACTTATGCATTTTGGAGCTACGAGTCGTGATTTTAGTTATGACTTGCGAGCACAAACACTGGAGATAGAGCCACATTGTGGTAGTAAACAGGCATATATTCTTTATCCTCTAAACAACAAATATTGGAGCCTCTTACTGAGTCACTAACTCTACTAAGTCATAGTAGAAGAAGCCGTAGTATAACTCTTTGTTTCTGCATGGCTTTACAATACTACCTTGCGGTGGCCATGGGAGACACGACAGAAGGAGCAGCACAATTCATTGGATTGCAGCATAAAATCATGATGCAAAAATTTGAGTTTTCTTCATTCTATTTAAAAAAGTAACAATGCTATTACTCTGTGTTTATCATTACAATATAACAGAGTGCTATTTTTTCATGATTAATAAGCACAAACTTTTTTTTTAAGTTTGTTTTTTTTTCGAGGGGAGGCTGGAACAAATTGGTGTGGAAAGATCATTTGTGTTCTGCATGCCAAAACGAACCCAAAAAAGTAAACTATACGATACATCTTAATTTATATAGCGCTTTCACAAAAGCTACAGCTATAACAAAACACTGTCCAGAACATTTAACATATAATAACAATAATACAACAGAACACATCATATGAAACATCGACAATCGTAACAACCATCCCGACATACGCCTTTTGGTTAGATGCGGTTATAGATGAAAGGGGGAGAATCAAAGTCTCCATTCACCAATGGTTCAGAGACGTGATGCATGATCACAGCATGCATCGGTATCTCAAGGCACCACAATTTGTCAGGGAGGAGTTAAGTTTAGCCTGGGTTGTGAGAGGAAGTTACCGAGAGTACAATAAGTACCTGTGCGCACTCCCCCCCGCCTTCTCCCCAAAAAAGTGTCAACTGATCAAGAGGGAATTCATCATGTCCATACGCGTTCTTTCAAATATGTAACATGAAGCCGTGCGGCGAGGCAACGGGATCAGTGTGGGATCTGCAGCTGACACAGTCAAGTTGACCCACTATAAGTGGATTTGTAATCCCCGAGTGGATTTAAACTGTGTTTACTCTCATGGCCGTTGTGTGTGCTTATTTGAGTCGGCCAGCACAGCTGCTTCTGTTTCCCTCTGTCACTAACGCTGCTGTCCATACTGCTTTTCGATCACATGCCACTAATTACACAGCGGGCTACGGTGCAGTTTCCTTTTCTGAAAGTGATGGAATTATTGGTGTCATGCAGTGGGAACAGTTATTTCGGTTTTGTACTTTCTTTCTTTTTTTTTTGTTTAATGGGCAGGTCTGCGACAGCACAGTAGCGCGACACAAACACATCGTCGGCTTTGCAAATCACAAAAACAGGGTGCTCTCGCCGAGCTCTGGAGAAGCTAAGCCGCTTTGGGACGGAGGGGAGCTTTGCTACTGTCACCAGTCGATTAATCGGCCATTACCGACACAGGCCGGGCCAGAGTCTAGCGCTAATATGGCTCTGCCACATGCACGCAGTTTAGCCAAGGTTTGTCGGGTTACAGCCAGATCAGACTACGGCTAAAGCTCAAAGCGGCATGACCCTGAAATGTTTGGCTGACGTGCGAGTCAACTGAGGTAAATCAAATCAATTTGGATTTAGGTGCAGACGCACTAAAGTTCACCGAAGGCTCCAGATGGAGCTGCAGGTGACACTCTCACTACTTTGAGCTGTCAAAATAGGTCAAACAGATTAGTAAAGTTTTGTTCAGACACCCACCACATATTTGTATTGAGCTACTATGATTACAAAAATAACAAGAGCGGAGCCCCGAAATTCAGGTTGGAAAATAAGTCATACAAGATAGCGCCAACGCTTTAGCTAACAGGGAAGTAGTAATTCTTTCAAGGCAACGCGTGCAAGTGATTCATCTCGCCTGAGAGTCTTTGTATGTCAGAAAGAAGTTAAGTTATCTTGAGCTGTTAGCGGACAATACAGAGCGTCTTTGCTACATGGATAGTGGCTTTTAAAAAGCTCAAGCTAAAGCAAAAAAAAAAAAAAAAAAAAAGACTAAAGTCTCATTATTATTATTGAAAGCTGGTATTTCCACGGGTTTGGAAGGGGCGCTTGTGGTGAAGTTTTTTCTTTTTTTTCTTTCTTTTAAATCAAATCATCTGGAAGCCATTTATTCTGAAGGGGGTTTGTCATAAGATTGTTTGCGAGCGTGAAATGATATGGAAGAGCTTTGGGATCATAGTTTACGTAATACTTACGGTTTAATGAAGCTACTTTGATTATTTGACGACTCCAAATTGTCCGTAGCTTTTTATGTGGGGGTGAATGATTGTTTGTCAATGCGTGCCTAGTGCGTGACAAGTGATGTCGAATATTGATGGATGAATGTCATCCCCGTGTATGCAAGTCGCTGTAAAATGAATGCATGAATGTTCCGGAACCAAAATAGCGTCTGAGTGCTTATGTCAGACGACATTAAAAACAGTTCAACTTACGAACGTATCTTAACTACTGCATGTGGGTAACATTGTAAGCGCAGCTAAGGGTGTCATTTCAGCTCGCACTTAAAAAGAACTCAATTGGAATAGTTCCATAAAGGATGAGCTGTCAGGGAAACCAGCTTTTTAAGATCAAGGTACGCCTGCGAAAAAAATAAAATGCACGTAAGATTTTCTACCACAGACCAACACGTGGATTGACGTCAATGAGCTTCAATCTGGGGTGAGTGAGGCGGTGCTTGGGGATCTTTCGTTTTTGACTTCTTATTTCTTCTGACGCTTGAGAATTGTGATGTAAATTCACAACAAAATTAAAAGGTGGGTAAAACAGGGTAATCGTTTTGTATTTTTCATTATTGTTTGTTTTCATTTCATATTTACTTTTATATTTTATTTAAATTAGGTTTTATAATGGGTTTGTTAGGCTTTTTAAGTGCTTTGTTTTACTGCAGTTTTAGTATTAGGTTTTTTGGGGGGGTTTCAGTACATAGCACATTTGTGCAGTGCAATTTGAAAAAAAAAAGTTGCTTAGTATTGCGTAGTGAATTAAAAACTACAATTCCCAAACAACTGTTCGACCTTCCTTCTTCTGTATTAACAGCAAAGACGTTAAGGAAAACTATTTTTGCTCGATTATATTTAGCTTTATAAATATAAAATTACAGATGACAAAAATTTAATTATTGTTAATTTTACAAGCACTTTTTCATTTCATTGACAAATGTTTTTTTCTATTTTCCTTTTAGTTACTTTCTTAGGGGGGGGGTCAACTGGTTAGCATGTCTGCTTCACAGTGCAGAGGTCCAGGATTTGCATGTTTGGGTTTTCTCTGGGTGCTCCGGTTTCCTCCCACATTCCAAAAACATGCATGGCAGGTTAGTATCATCAAACTCAAAACAGGATTCTGGACTTGTGAGAAATGGTGTAATAGATGTACATTGACCGAAGCTATTTGTGGACATAAATGTTCATTTAGGCTACATTATGGATTACGAGGGAAGTTAATCATTTGATTCATTGTTATTTTTCACCCACACATAGGCTGGAGCATGTCTCACGCCACCTACAAACAGAACACACTCAAACCTATGCACAATTTAGTATTCAATGAACCTAACATACCCACACATGCAGAGGGAGAACAGTCAAACTCCACACAGGAAGGCCAGAGCTGAGACTCAACCCCAGAAACTTACAGTCTCCTAATTTGATTTATTCTTTTTTTTAAATTTCCCTCATAGCTCAGCTTCCCGTAGCTGACGTCATGTTTTTCTTCCAATGCCTCTGCCGGTTCCCGCCAAACAGTGCCCTCCATTCGTCCAAATTCCTTTGAGATGCGATTACTCAACGTTTAAATTGATCCAATCGACTTGCAATAAATTAATAAATGATCAGCCCCATCCCCAGCTGTGGTGCAACGGTAAAAAGAAAAAAAAACAGATGAGTCGTTTTTTAAATATTCAGAGTGATAAAAGGCCCATGACAAGTTTTTCCACCATTGCAGTAAACGACAGAAAAATAAATCACAACTTGGAGGGAAAATATGAAATAAACATCCCCAGAGTGCTGGCAGCTGAGTTTGTATTTTGTCGAACCACGGTTATTTCAGTCACAAACACATGCAATTAAATTGATTTGCTCCATTCTTTTTGAAGCGAGTGAAATATACGTATATATATATATATATATATATATATATATAAAAGGGAAGAAAAAAGTCAAATGTATCAGAGATGAGATCAAACGGTCAGAGATGAGTTGAGGTTGTTGGCAGCCGTCGTGCTCGGTGCCACCCACGCGGGGCTCTGAGGCAAAACATTTACTGACCCCTTGCCAACGCCTCTACGTGTGCGGCAGTGTGCGTGTGCGTGTGTGTGTGTGAGAGAGAGCGAGAGAGACAGTGTGCGTGTTTATCGGCCCCCCTGCTGCCACCTCTGGGGAGGAGCCGACGAAGCGCTGAGTGACACACGCTGCTCAGTTTCTTAACAGCAAGAGAGGAGGGCCAGCCAAACCGCAACCTCCAGACTGGGATTTCGCTGCCTGTAATTACGGAGACATGTTGAAGTCACTCTTTGTGTGTGTGTGTGTGTGTGTGTGTGGATATGTTTCAACCCTCTCATCAAAATATTAATTAGAACCAAGGTGTGCTATATGTGCCAAAGGATGCAACGTGGCTCGGTGGTGCCCCCCCCCCCCACACACAAATAACACACGTCAAGAAATGAAAGTTGTTGGGAATCGGAGCCGTGTTAAATTAGGCTAACCGCATATTTACAAACAGTGGGAGGAGGAAAGCTGCCTGGCAGTGACTCATTAGGCACTCTCGCACTTTTGACTCTCCACCCCCCCCCCCTCTCCCTCTCTCGCACGCTTTCTCTCGGTCAGCCGCCCAAGTGCTCGGCCACAGCGAGAAGGTGGGAGATGACAGGGTGTGGACAGAATGAAAAACACACACATGCATGTTGGCGGCACATGAGTGCGAGTGACCGCATAAACAAATACATGTGTGCGCACATTGCGCACATGCACCCGGGCCAATTAAATGAGCTCATTTGTGCTGCTATGGCACGATGAACGCCGTCGACGAGCATGTGGGCCACGTTGAGGAGAAAACCAAAAATGTAAAAATCGCAGGAAAGTTGCAACATTTACAGAAAATTCAAATATTAAATGAACGTTACGTAACCCTCGAGGAAAAAACAAACCTCTACGTTTCACATACAGTATTGAATCAAAATACATTTTATTTGAAGTGATTTATTTTTGGGGGGTTTGTTTCATTAGAATTATTTAGTCATGAAACTTAATTTTTTGAGAAGTTCTAAATGGGGGTCTGAGGGGGGGGGGGGGTCAAACCAATAGAAACATTATAGTATAAAAGAGTTTTCTTAAATTTATCCTACACGGCCATTTTTTCCCCCTTTCAGTGTGACCCTAAAACTCCATCGTCGAACCCCCCCCCCCCCGCACCCCCACACACACACATAAGTGGGCTTGAAGGAAATGGCTCCAGACAAAAACAGTGTTTAACACAATATTTGGAAATGTTTTTCAATTCAATGCATGGAGGCGCCAAAGAAAAAGAAAACTTTTGGAATTTTTTTTTGCCGACATAACACGTCAGCATGATGGCAAAGAGCCTTGTTGTAGCTTCTTGGACATCAGAGCAAACAGAGGCACGGGGCCTTAAGTGGAAATACTGTTTGCCTGGACTTGACCTTGGTGGGGGGTGCATGCATCTGTGTGGTGAACCACATCAAAGAGTGACTAAGCAGCTCAGTTGTTCTGACCTCTGACCCCGGCATGCTCCGAGTGAGAGTGAGAACACACACACACACATCAGAGCCACTGAATTTACGAGGAAAACTAGACAGAACAGTGACATAGCAATTTGTCTCGTTAACTTTTATCGGGACCGTGAATGGGGCTGCACAAGTGAATCATTAGAGCACATAAGCGCATACACGCTTTAAATGAGTCACATGCTTCTTTTTGTGATGGAAAGCCATCTTTCATCCTTAGGAACTTGCAACGTCTGAAATGTGACCTGTCCGACCAATTTGGATTTTAATGGTGACAGAAAGGACAAAGAGCAATATCCAAATGTAGTTTATTTTATTTACTTGATTGCAGACAGTACAAGGTGGATATGAAATGTTCATTAGCTAAGAGGCCTTTAGTTGTATTAGTGCATTTTAATATTAATCACATATATCGATGGTTAATGTTTCTCCACAGACAACCACTAATTTTTAATTTTTTTATTTAATATGGTTTAAGCTTCAGCCCACCTGTAACCCTCGTGAGGTAATAGAAAATGGAGGGATGGCAAAATCACACATTTATAAGTCCACTTTGAATCTAAGCAAGGACCGATTACCAGTTTCACAGTTTGCCGTGATTTAAAAAAGTCACAATTTCAATAACCATGAAAAGTTGTCTGTCGTTGGTAATGTGATTTTTTTGTTCTTATTTTTTTAGTTTATTTTTTTATTTTTTGAGGGGACGTCAATGCAGGGCACAATTTGACTCTCTGCTTGCAGAATTGAGTAAATGTGCCGCCTCTGAAGTTAATTGCCTCCATTTAACTTTTTTCTTCCTCCTTGGAGAGGGCGGTTACGCACCGAGGAGAAGTGAGCAAAATGAAAGAGAGTGTGAACATAGGTACTTTTTTGCTCGGAGCTTAGTCCTAAAAAACAAACAACAAATAAAATAGTGCCAGCGGGTGCTACTTAGCCCAAGGACAACATGACTCGCCCACGGCTCTGTTCTAAAACTGACTCACCAGTTATTGGACACAGTTATTGATTTATTCAAACTTATCACGTAATACATGTTTCTGTACCTAACATTTTATATATTTTTTTAAAAAATAAAATACATTGTGTTCAAATGGGAGGAAAAAATGTTTAAAAAAAATCAACAAAAAAAAAGGTCAAGTTCGAGTTTTAATTTTAATATCGTGATATCGCACCATTTTTGCAGCACCTCAAATTCTGCTTTAAAAATGCAATGGACTTCTATGACACTTGCGAGTGACGTAGCTAAGGTAATTAAGGCTACCCGGAGGTACCACCAAGGCAAGGAAAGAGATTTTAATTTGGGCTGAGCCATTTATTTATTCAAGTGGACGACACACCTGGCCATCAATTGGGGCATGGCATCCATTAATACAGTATATTTTCTTTGCAAAGCGATTCAAGTCCCTTCACACATGCGAGTGTGTTTTAACAAGTTTGTAAATGAATCACTTATTCGTACATGTGCGTGTCTATACATGAATAATTATGCGCGTCACAGCTGTAATAACTCACAGCTCCCTGCATTTGAGCTATGCCGCCACGGTCCATTAAAATGCTCTTCCTACACACACAGAAAAAAATAAAAAACAACCCCGAAGACATTTGGTTAGATGGCACATGTGAGAGACGGTATGAATTCCCCAGCTGAGCAGCTAAAGGAGGCCTCGGATCATCGTGGGCCCGAGCCGCTGCCTGCAGTTGCAAAACATGGCGCCTTGTGCGAGTGGCGACAGCACAGATGTTTGGACAAGTCAAAGTGCGCCCTGTGCCAGTTTGTGCGCAAATTTATTATCTCTATCGTTCGGGTCACTCCGCGGTCTGGACATTCTGTGCGAGTGTGCATACAGTCGAGTCGTGCTCGCGCATGATGAGCGTCTACGTGTGTGTTGTATGTGCGTGTATATAAAGCAGCCCTTGACAGCCATCGGGCACGGCAGCAGCGCAGCCGGTGTGTTTGCATTGGCAGCGAGTCAGCATTCCACATTCCTATGCGATATTCAGCGCCGCGACCTCAAGAAACCCGCCCAGCGGAGGAGCTTGCTCTCTTTCCCCTCCTCGCTTCTCATCTTTGCCTCCTCCGCCTCGCCCTTCTTACATTTCACCTTGAGAATCTGTCTCACCTCCCTTCCTCATGTCCTCAAAAAAAAATAAAAATAAAATAAAATAGAAATAATCCCCCTTAATCTTTCGACAGAGCGTCAACTGTCTGCTCTCTGTGTACATATTCATGACTCAAGATGTGTTTTTCTACTTTATTGGGAACTCCTTCTCACAGATGAAGTATAGTACAGTCCACCTCCTTCCTTCCTTCATGCTTGAAGCTTTTGACTGGAAGCCATCATCTCGGCACAAGTTCAAGAATAATATAATGGCACTTTCCATATCGCCCCCCCCCCCACACACACACACATACACCTTTAGCCGTGCCCTTCCCACACACCTGCAGAGACGTTTCACCTCAGATGAACCTCCGCCCCGGGCGACACGTTTCTCCCTCCCTTCCCGCACACCTCCGCTTAGCTTGATCTGCCACACACACTTCAATTAAAGCACACCTGCCACCACAAGTGGGAAAACTACAAAAAGGGGGAAGCCCAGGGGAAATATGTGACACAATTTACTCTAATTGTGCTTAATCGATAACAAGAGCAAACAAAGAAAAATAGCTTCTTCGTTTTAAAAACCTGTATCCTTGCATTTAAACAGGAACAGTGCGCACGGGCATGTCGTTTTCCACAGCTACAGTGCGTTGTGGCTCAGTGAATGACATTTTTGAAGCAATCGTTAGCCCGCCTGTACGCTTTCAAAGTATATAAAGGTACCTTTATTATTATTATTAGCATGAAGCAAGAAGAATGTCATTGGACAAAATTGGTTTTGTTTTAAGTGTCAGTTTCACAGTAAACTTCAACTAGGAGTGACAAACAAACAGCTTGAAGCAAGCACACTTGAACTCTTATCTGAAGAAGTGTGCAAATCGAGCGAGGACAAGCGCGAAGGAATGCCTTCAGTGTGCTTCAAGATGTTTAAATGTGTTTAAAGTGTGTGGGGAGGTGTAAAACCATTTTAAAAAATGGATTTCGTTTCAAATGTTTTTTTTATGCACAGTGGCGGGTGATCACT
Source organism: Hippocampus guttulatus (assembly GCF_054856545.1). Taxonomy (NCBI): domain Eukaryota; kingdom Metazoa; phylum Chordata; class Actinopteri; order Syngnathiformes; family Syngnathidae; genus Hippocampus; species Hippocampus guttulatus. The sequence goes on along the minus strand of NC_141269.1, from coordinate 8,198,749 downwards.
GTTATGAGGACAGAGTCAATTTGCAAGGCTGAGAGGATTTGAAATCCTCATCAAGCAGTGCAGTGCAGCGGCGTGGGGTTTAAGTGAGGTGAAGACTGGAGCAACCAGTCAGCCCTCATCTTCACGCCACGATGACAATTTACTCTATCAGCAGCGCACCTTTATCCAACGAGCCCAACAAAAGATTCAAATCCTCGAGGCGTGGCTCAATTAGCAACCACACATACCTGGCAGAGACCAAATCATTTGCAAACGGCAGGAGAGCACTTCCTCCACATCAAACAATATATTCCGCGACGCTAGTTGATTTCCAAGAGATGTTGGCTTGTTCTAAATTCATGAGTTTTTATGCAGCGTTAAGTCATCACAATCCGTTTTATTGGCCAAGTATGTAAAACACACAAGATATTTACTTTCCCGATTACAGGCTCGCAATATGGTGAGTGTAAAACCTTGACGAACCGGACGACTCTTCTCATTAAGCTTTAAACATTCTTAACTGTCATAAACATTCAGAGAAGTTAACCACTGTTAAATGAAACTAAAATAAAGTAAAACTGCTCACCACTTGAAGAGGTCTGACTGACACATTATTGTAGCGGTGCTTTTTCGTTTGGCTTGTTATGAAGTGTTGTATTGGGGTCTTTCGACACACAAAAACTAAAGCAAAACACAGAACTGAAGCTCACAAAATTGGAGCCGAGGTAGCTGATTTTGGGTGGACAGGGCACGTGTCGACAAACATTCGCAGTCATTCGACATTCACACCTATGGACAATTTAGAGCCTTCAACTAACCCATAAAAGACATTTTTGGAATGCGGGAGGACGAGGGGCGGCCCCGTGGTCAACTGATTAGCGAGTCAGCGTCACAGCGCAGAGGTGCAGGGTTCCATTCCGTCTCCGGCCTTCCTGTGTGGAGTATGCATGTTCTCAACGTGCTTGCGTCGGTTTTCTCCGGGTAGTCCGGTTTCCTCCCACATTCCAAAAACATGCATGGCAGCTTAATGGAACACTTTGTCCCCAGGTGTGATTGTGAGTGCAGGTGGTTGTTTGTCAACAGTTGCCGTGCAAGTGGCTGGCAACCGGTTCAGGGTGTCCCCTGCCTACTGCCTGAAGACAGCTGGGATAGGCTCCAGCACACCCCGCGACCCTTGTGAGGATAAGAGGATCGGAAAATGGATGCATGGATGGGAGGAAGAGGAGTACAGCAGCGGGGGAGTACACCTACGCAAGCACGGGGAGAACATTGCAAGCACAACACAGGAAGGCCGCAGCCCAGATTTGAACACTCGGGCCTCAGAACTGTGAGGCAGATGTGTCAACCACTAGTCTGACATGATGTTTCGCATGAAGCCGTTTGATTTTTGAGGCAAAATATTCCAGAAATTTACTATTGAAAGCCAAACTATAAATTTGGGGCACGTTTGACATTGGAGATTTCACTCAAAATTCATACATGCGTTTGTGTGCCTGGTGTGTGTGTGTGTGTGGGGGGGGGGGGGCAGGGGTCGAAGGGGTGGCAGTTCTGCGCGTGCACCCATATGTGTGAAAGACTATGTGGGAGTGTATGTGTTTGTTACGGATTAAGAGCTTCACCCCTGGACCTCAAAATTAGATAGGAGATTAGCATTACACATCCACCACCTGGCATTTTAAGCCGCGCCTTTACAACAACAACTTTTAATCAACAACAGACACACATTTGCCACGTACAGTACCGCGGTTGCTTCATCCTCCTGCTCCTCTTGGTTCGGCAGAGAGACGCCGCAAAGGCCACAGAAAGGGCAGCTGTACGGTGGCGTCTGGAGAATGATAAGAACCTTCTGTATTCATTTAGATGAGCCCGTATGGGGGCATTGCTAACCTTGCGCACAAGGCAAGGATTTAGCATGAAGACTGACTTTTACTTGGCACGAGACGGAAGAGATAAGACGCACGGCAGTTGGCAGCGAGCTTAGAGGTAGCATCCCATTAACACCCGTGCGAAGCGTTTACTATCCAAAGAGCTATGCTAGGATTTATTCATTATGTCAAGCTTAACTAATCCCCGCCCCCCCCCCACCCCGCCTTTAAAAAATTGTCAACACTAGGGGGCTTTTTCTCAGTAGAGGTCAATGTTCGAAGCCTGACGGAGGGGTGCACCTGAACCACGCAAACATGCGGTCTCACATTGGCTCAGGAAGTCGCCCTGGATGCCAAAGTCAATCATAATTTTTAGTTTTTTTACGAGCTGGATTTCACTGCGAATCGCCTTTCTGATCAAAAGATAGACACATTAAATCCAAGATATTGAAAATATTTTATCTGCTGTATAGTTGCATTTTGAGCTCATTGCTCATGTCCAGCATTGATCACGCAGGCCACCCTCACCCACATTCAAATATTTGAAGAAAAAAAATAAACGTTTATTGTTGCTGAGCAATTGAACGATGTAATATCAATGCTAACCACAGGTTAGCAAACCCCGCTAACCGGCACCTTTTTGCCAAGGCTGAAATTGTGAAATTGTGAAGAAGAGTGCGTCATGGCCACCACCAATCTCAAAAGTACACAAACCACCGTGATTTAATTTTCTTTTTCTCCTCGGTTTGTTTAAAGTGCATGAGGATTTAGATTCCTCATGTCCTACAGCAACATATTCGACACAGAAAAACGCTTACGGTTCCTTAAAACGGACAAGCGGCCATCGTGATGGACTCACCTAAAGGAGGGGACGCATCCAGGACCAAGTTTACTCGGTAGAATCACAGTCAGTGGTTATTTGTTGTAGTTGAGCAGGTGTACTCTACCATATGCATTTGAATTTTTTTTTAAATTGTGGCCATCATTTTGGCTGCTGTAGCTCTTTGTTCACAATATTTATCAATCAAAGCAAGTTGAAGTGAAAGCCAAAACCACTGAAAGTCAAAACCAGCAGCACTTCAAGACTGTTTCCAAGATAACAATCAACCACAAATTAGGAGCACATTTCTCCAATTGACCATTCTGTTACTTTGGCTGCAGTGATTTAGTACTGGTCCTAAATAAGGTGACAGTTAAAAAAAGAAAAAAAATAGAAGGGAAAGAATGACTGTTCAGAGGAGCACATGAGAAAGAGGAGAAACAGCTCAAAGGAGACGGAAAGAGCAAACTGAGGAGAGGAGGGTAATTGCAGGAAAGGCGGCTCATTAGTCTGTCACGATCCTCAATCCAACCCCAAATTTCAGGTCAGGGTGAATACAAAGAGACTGCAAAACCATGCAAAAACTTTACGATTCTCTACAGTCCAGTGTAGTCACTCGAAAGAAGAAAGCTGTTTGACTCCTTCCCTTCAACTTTCTACCTTGGGCCAATTTACAAAAGCTGGCAGCGCTGAGCGCTCACAGCGCCGTCATACATCACACACCATATCTCCTTGCACACCTCGCATGACAAATGCACTGTTCGCCTGCCACGAGCTCCACTCCACTCCGGAATCTGGAAGACACGCCGACTTTGTCCTCGCAAAAGTGAGAGAAGAGAGGAAGGCGCTGCAAACAGGCATGGCAATGGTTAACAAACCCCACGGTGCGGGAGACAATCAAAACACTGGCGCGATTAAACTGCTCGTAAATCCGTCGGCAAACGGGCTTGTTGATCTGAATCCCAGCTTAGTCAAACGCTGTACTGGTACTCTCATCAAATGGGAAGACCTACTGCTGCAGCGATTGGCCCTTGACCTATCACGGATACTGACTCCGGCTCCCAGGGAACAAGGTGATGAGATTCCCATTCCTTTCCCGCAGAGTCGATGTGTTGCTCCTCACGGAAGCAAAGGCGACGCGCTGTGAGGGGCCATTTCCACAACAACGATGGAGAAAATAAGAGCGCTAATAGCAACATCGTCAGATGAGATCAATTTGGACTTCTTCAGCGGGCGAATTAGTTGAGACGCACTCAATAGCGCCTGTTCTGGTTGCAGCCAAGTAGTGCACTCCGATTTGTCTGAGTGATGATAAATCGAGTTTATATGGCGCTTCTCGGGAGACTCAAAGACACTCGACAGCACAGTCTCTCAACAGTTAAATCTCAGATTTCCGTCGCAGACGTCTTCGTGCCCGATCAAAATTAAACATTTGCAAACATCTGCTTTTACTTTGGAAAAAACAATGATCAACATCTTTGCCTATTTTCTGACATTGTACAGACCGGGACGAATCGATTATTAAAGTAGTTGTTCGTCGCAGTCCTAAAAATTTCCTTTAATAATTAGCTATTAGTAGAACACTATATTCATGAAAAATATAACTTTAGTGAATCTACAGCTTTGAAGTACCTGTGATGTGTTTGGACCCAATACTTGCAAAGCAGCATGTTTTCCAAAGTATTCGTTGAAAAACTTTTTTTTTTTTTTAAACACATAAAAAAAATATTAAAACCACAAGGCAAGAAGGTTAGTTGTGAGAACTCTGGCAAGACAACACCTGGCAGAAGAAAGATTCTCATTATGCTCCATAGTGAAATAGCTGCTGCCGTTTTACCTGAAAGCACAAAACAGTTCCCAAACCTGTACTGTCAACGTTGCATCCAGCGCAGATGATGAATGTGTTTTTTTTTCTTTCTTTCTCTCTGCGCATACTAAGTGACTCATCACTTCCACACAGATCGGTCATCAAACCATATTTCCTTTACAGATGCCACATCACATATAAGCTTTGACAACACACAAAGAGACCAAACTGTGCCGGTGGATATTTGCATAGGCACCCGACATATATCGCGTTTGCTCATATATTGTTCACTTCAAATGCACCCCCATGTATGCTGCCTGCCTGCCTTCCTCTCATTCTCTTGTCTGCCTCATGTGGGAGGCAGGACTGGGCACCAAGCCATACCACATCAATATGCGTACTGGTAAAATGCTTAGCTGCAGTAGCCCGGGCCTGAAGCGTTGGCTAATTCGACCGGCTACAGCGGGTCACGTTCGCTGCTAGTTACTCAACAGACATGATAGTCAGGGTTAGGGTCACGGATGGCCTCGCACTAGCAACCGGCGGCGGCGGCGACAGACCATGGATGCAGACAGCACTAGGCAGTGCCACCCTGGAGGCACCTTGGATTCTACCCAGGCAAAGGATCCCTGGGAGCCACGGTTGCCATGGTGCCAGCCAAATTTGGGTCCAATAAATGTGAGGGGAACAGGCGGCAGTGGGGTTGGCGGGTGGGGGTGGGTGGGCACTTCGGGGTGGCAAGACAAGAGGACAGAGAGAAGGGGGAGGTTGCCGAGTGGCATGGCAACCCTAAAATCAACTGCAAGTCACATAAAGGAGCTGTTTTGATAGCCAGCCATGAATGAAACGATGATCAACTGACATTTTTTTTGATAACTGCCAAAGGACAGACAGTCGATAGAACCCGCATGCTGGATGATGCGGATAACATACAAAGGAAGCTCTCTCTGCATGTTGAACCAAACCCAAAGACTCACACTAGTCTCCCGCTTTCAGATCAGTGGAATTTCAAGTGATGGAGAGCAGATTTTCTAAAATGCCCGACAAGGCCACCGCGCTCAACTATGTTGTGCTCTTAAACATGAGCAAGTTAAAGAGCAGAAGAATTGTTAACATTTGCAATCAAACGGGGCTTCAATGAATGCACTGAGTGAATTAAAGCTTTTTCAAAAAAGTGCCACTTCCTTGGCTTCTGTGCCCTGCTCTTCCATTCACGCTCCGCTAAGTGGTTTGAAGTAACTCCGGCTTGATCCTCACATCCACCAATTAAATTAATTGAAAAGTTTGTCAGGGGGAAAAAAAATGCACGAAAAGACTTCTTAACACGACAGGATGACGTTTTGAATGACGAGCAGGCAGCTGCGCTGGAGAACTTTGCACAGCGGCTTACTGCAGCCGGTTCACCGGGGTGTCCCTGGGAACCCAACTCAACTGCTTGCAAACATTACGCTTTCACCGGAGGGGGTATATACATCATGCATAGTAAAGACCTCTAAAAAAAAGTAGTTGTGACATGTGAACATATGTTTTCACACGCACACTTGTGCGCAGACGTGCAGACGCTTTGCCAAAAGAACACAAAACCCTGCGCTGCTTCGCACATCGTCATTGGCCCATTCTACACCCCCCACCACCCAATCCACACTCGTGATAAAGAACAAACAAAAACACACTCCCCCCCATCTTACCCTACTCGTTAAGTCTGCATCCACCTTCCATCTGCTCTGCCCCTCCCTCAAAAATAAAACACAAACATTAACGAACACACACACACACACACACACACACACACACACACACACACACACACACACACACACTATAGCCATTCCCCACCAAGCTCATCCTGTTATCTAAACAAGCGGCATGCTCTCGTCAGCGCCACTGGCTTCCTTTCTGTGTCTCCTCAAGAGAAAAGAGAGACTCTCCTGTTCACACATGAATGGCGTCTTTTGATGGAGCGCCGAGGCCTTGTTTACCGCCACTCCATTTATTTACCGTTTTCAAGTCGTCATTGAGGGACTCTGCTTACCTCCTCAACTCCCCATTCCTGCCCCCTCCCCACAGTCTCACCGATCTACACCCCCCCCAATCACATGTCCCTCCCTATCCCGTTTCATCCCGCTTTCTTCTCTGCGTCTAGTGTCCTAGATCTGTGTCCAAACTGATTTGAAGCTTACACAGATGCATGCCAAATTTAATTCTCTGCATTCTGCTGTGCTTCTCGGCGAGCGTGCTGATTCGCCGCAAACACCCCCCCCGCCACCGAACACCCACCCTAACACGGCCGTCTATCTTCTATAAACTGCTTGCTTTCTCGCGGTGTCATCAACATCAAACGGCGTCCTGGTGATGCTCCACAAACTAATTTTAACTTTACTGACAAGCAAAAAAAAACAAAACACATAAACAGCCACGACAAATAGACAGTGTGGAAAATTGAATGACTTATCATACAGTTGAATGCCCTGCAAGACGAAAAATTTGGAATTCATGCGATTTAATTTTTTTATTTTTTTTAATAAGTACACCTCAAAAGTCAAACAAAACTTGGAAGTTGACCAACCATGCATAATAGTACGCGAAACATGAGCAGGTCCGTTGAGACTCTGTGAATAGATGAACTCCCATAAGTGCGTTTCAGCAATACCATAACACGCCACAAGGTGACAGCATCGCTTTGCAAGCGCCTTCGTTTTCTCTCTCCATTACGTGCCAGACAGGGGTCTACAAATGGTGAGTAGTTTTACTTTGTTTTAGTTGTTGTTTTAATTGGTTCTCGAATGGGTAACTTCCCTTGGGTGCTGGTTTACATGAAAATGTTATTGGAAACATTGGCCTGAACCGCCAATGCCAGGAAAGTGTGAGCTGGAGCTTATCTGAAGTGAATTGGGGTGAATGGCAGGGCTCACCCTGGACTGGTCGTCAACCAATCGGGGGCTCACATGTCGACAAAGCCATTTCCACTAACATTCGCACCTATAAACAATTTAGAGTCTTCAATTAACTTTACATATATATTTTTGGAATGTGTGAGGAAGATTCAAACCCGCCACCCACAACTGTGAAGCAGAAGTCCTAACAACTAGGAGACTGTGCTGTCTCACTATTTGATTTTGAAACAAATGTTCGCGAGTAAATATTGCATGTAAAAAAAAAAACCCAAAAGTTTTTTTTTTAATAGGAGGGGAGGGGCGACGTCCCAAAGTCAAGGCTCACAACCTCTTGATAGCCGCCATTCAAGAAAAACACAGATAATGGTCCTATTGAGCACTAAAATGTTTGCACTTACAAATTATTTTACATTTTTCTGAAGCGGCAAAAAGGACTCCTCGGTGCTAATGATGCGAGGGGAGGGCCTTCGTTTGAACCCTAAAGAGGAATAAAAGAATAGGGGAACGTGTGAAAGAGGAACCTGAAAAAGAGACGAGAAGAAAGCGAGGATCAGAGGGAGGAGGTTGGCAGGGAGTGTATCTGAAAATTTGGCATCTTGCAGACAAGTGATAGCGCTGTGCCAAAAACAGCCGACAACTCAGCCTCTCACTTTCTGAACATTAGACTCTTCTGCTGTGTTAAATTTGCCCACATCATTTTTTTTTCTTTACCATGTCAACCAAATGTGCAAAATCACATAGGAAAGATTTTTTTTCATCACCTTTTTCAATAAGAGGCACATGATTTTAACCATTGAATTTATGGATTTGAAGCGTGTCAAACTTAAGGCGGGGGGCTATTTCTGGCCCATGATATCATTTTATGTGGCCTACTGAAGCAAGTAAAATATGCCCACTTTTTTTTTTTGCCAAATCGAATTCTTGTTCTCATTATTGTCGAATATTCTCGCAGAAATTGCATTTTTTTCCACTTTTAACGGATATTTATATATATATATTTATTGCCCTCTTAACATCCATCCATCCGTTATCTGAACCGCTTCTCCTCACATCAATTGGAAAATAGCTAGCTAGCTCAAATTATTTACTTGCTACTACTTTCCATGCCTTCTGATTTCAACTTGAATTTGTTCTTGAAAACATCCATCCACCCAATACCTGAACCGCTTTATCCTCACGAGTACAGTAGCGAGCTAGTCACAATGTGATGTGATTATCCATTTTTGCCACAGTCAGAACAACCTTCTTATCTACCAACAACAAAAATGAGTTTTGACACCTCTGAATTGTAGAAGAACTATTTTGATTGTGAACGTATTTGAGTCTGACGGGAGCAGCCAAAGCTTGGGCTTTTTTAGGGCGCAGCCTTGGTGAATAAGCTGTCCTCCATGGCTCTGCTAACCCTGGCAGGCCAGCCTGATAGTGAGCATTACCCATCTCACTCTTTTCCCCCTCCTCTCCCGCTTCTCCTCCTCCTCCTGTCTGCCTCTGTTGAGGCCGGCTAACACTCCTGAGTGGCTATGTGGATTTTGGGGACGGACACATTACACGGTTGGAGCGGCAACAAAAGGCTGAAAAGAGCCGGCGCTGGGAAGACACCGTATTAATACAGACAATACCACCCCCTCGTTGCTTTTGACTCCCCCCCCCCCCCCCCCCCCTGTTTTTCCTTGCTCTCTCTAGGCTTTTTTTTCCAAATTAAAAACTGGGGGGAAAGCCTATCCGGCTAAGGTCATAACTTTTTTTTTTTTTTTTAATCACGCTTAGCCATGCCTACACGCATTTTTTAAAATTTGACAATCGTTAAGTGTTTTAACGTGTAATTAAATCGAATCAGCACATATTAAACTGGGTTCCATAGTGCCTAGAAATGCCCTCACGCAACATGAAATTAAAACATTGTAAGGCAATTAACTAAATGAATAATTCCCACCCCAATGGAAATGTATCACATTTTGTTATTATAGATCTAATTGAACGCCATTAATCTTTGATATAATAAATACGAAAAGGCTTTCGGGAACTCAAATGTTATTTCATGCAATTGGAGCTTTAATTCTCAAATGGTGACTGTAGTCTTTGCGTTTCGATCACCAGAGGAGGAGAAAATCGTCTGGAAAAATGAAATTCATAGCATTCATTTAGCTGGAATAGCCGTCCTCCATTAAAAAAAAAAAGTATAACTAAAACATCTGTGAGCCTGGCCTGAGGACAAATGTGGATGTGACAACTGAGTTTATTCAAACTGACAAGAAGATTAGAGTGAAATGGATTTTAAAAAAGAAAATTGCAAAACAGCAACTGTCTGCCCGTTCTACCAATATGACCGACTTGAAATTCCTCTAAAATAATCTTCTGCATATCAGCAAACACGACACAGAAACAAATGCAGGTGTGGTCTTGTTAATCTCTCTGTGGCTTTGCAGTTTGCAGTGAGAGAAACGAAAATAAATTCGCGGGGTGGGGGTGGGGGGGGGGATCACACAACTTGTCAGTGGACAATTAATCCGGAGGCTAATGACAAAAACGTGTTCTGATTTTTCTTTTCCCCTCATGTGTGTTTGAGTAGTCGCGGTCTCATGAGTTGAATAATGATCCTGTGGCTTTTCGAGTGATCGAAATCCGTCCTTTAACGCAAGCCTCAATTCAGCTTGTGTGTGTGTTGGAGCGCACAATCACCCAGCAAAGCTTTGGCTTAGACCGATCCCGGGAGCAGTCCAAATACCAGACTTTCTCTTCCGCGGCCAAAGGCAGCAAGAGAAGACGCTCCCTTTTCTAACGCCTCTTTCTCCCTTCTATCGTCACCTCCCGGTGGCGCGTGAAAAGATGGGCGGGCCCTGGTAAACGAAGGCCGACGGGCAAACGCTCACTGATGCCAGAGCCACTCTGCATGCGGAGGGCTTTGCGGGCCCGGTTCCCACAGCACGCAAGACAAAAGCCTCAGACCTGACTGACTACCATTTCATTCAGTGCACACTTTCACCGCCGAGGGTCATCCTGAGCTGTGCCCGCACATACAAACAGAAAACGACACTTACGCACATGGACCAAGAGACTCGTGTGATGTCATGGGAGCCAGAGAAGGGATCAGGACGTAATTAACAACAGATTACTTTCACAGAGAGGGGGGGGGGGGGGGTAAGAATACAAGTTTGACAAAACAGTGGAGAGTTGTGGAATCCATAAGAAAACTCGCACCATGCTGTGAGCAATTCATCATTGTTCGCCAGTTAGAAGCCGCTTCGGCCCATTTTTTTGCTCGTGTTGCGGGTCAAAACTGTAATGCCACGGCACGTGGGCAAGGAGAGCCCACGTAAGGAGAGCGGGAAAAAGCAGTCAGACACATGAAAACACTCCAAAGGAGCTGCTGCATCCAGAAACTCACACTGAACTAACTTGCCAACCATCAACAAGCTACTGAGGGAGCTAGGCCGCGCCCCTTCAAGGTACACAACCAGCAAAGGAATACTACAGTACGCTAATTAATTTAATTCCAGCCTCCTTGATGATGTTGTATTATGTTCTTATGCATCGCAGCGCTATTTTTACACTGACTCTTATTTATGGCGCGGTTTTTGCGTGCGCAAGAGGGCACTTGATTTCAGAATCCTTCCTGTGGTCAGTGAGTCAGGGGTCTGGCTTCAGTGCAGGGGGGTTTCTCCGTCCACGCGGGACTCCGGCGCGAGGGAGGCGGGATCTGGCAGCGCAGAGCGCGCAGCGAGGAGCGGTCACGGCACAAATGGCACGGTGCGCACATTTCACACTTCCCTCGGAGTGACGGCAAATTTCCTGTGCTGCACTCTCTTTTCTTTTTTTTTTTTTATTGGAAACACATTTGAAACATCTTTTTCATAATCACGCTCGCGGAAGGAATAAAAGAGGCGGACCGAGTTCCAAAGTATGAGTAAGTGCACTGAGCTAACTTTGGGCCTGACAAATGCTTTTTTAATCTCTCTTTCCATGCTGGGGCAAATGATAAATGTCCTGGCTTTTAATCTAAAACAGCACAATACGTATATTGTTTTATGAGGCAAATCAAACACATTAGGCCAAGCAGTAAATGGATTGCTGTCGTGATACTACACGCCCACCTTCGCAGGCGTCAGAGCTCACTCTCCCAGCAGACACTCATTCATTCGTTCATTCACAGGAAGCGCGCCAGTTTGTGGTTATCATGCAGAACGTTGGCACTTGTGGGCCAAGAGATCGCTATCGCCATTATAATAATAACAGTCTGAGTCTTAACGAGAGCGCTCAGTAGCAGACCTCCAACCGAGGCCGAACAATAACACCAAAGGCTTGCGCAAGGAGATTCCTCCCTCCTTGTTTAGTACAAGGAATTGGCGGTGGACGGCCAGCGAGTTGCTTGCGAGCGAAATGTCAAAAAACAACGCAAAGCATGGCCATGACTAAGTCATGGGAAACGTAGACATGGGAGGAGGGGCTTGGTTAGTAATAATAACAACTACATATCATTAACCTCATAACATCATTGCCCAAGTCATACTTGAGCACTTTCAGGAAACGAGAAAGAACACTTTTTTTTTTTTTTTAGCAAGTACAACACAAGGATTCTTTAGTGATTTGGTAACAGGAAGTTAAAATTTGACTTGACAATTTTGCTATTAGGATAACGAGCCAGACAGAAGTCCACCTGGAGCGGCTGGGTCATGAAACCTATTTGGGGGAGAAAAATAAATACTTTCAATTACAACGAATTATATGCATTTAGAATTTCTAGAAGGGCTAAACGAATTTGAAAAGTAATCCAATTATGTCCCTCACCTCCTCCCCTCACAATTATTGCTTTTAGAGGTCCTCTTCTAGTGTGTTTTCTTAACAAACACAAGCAATAAATTCATCTGTATCAAACAGTGGTTATCAACCTTTATTGAGCCGAGGCACATATTTACCACAGAAATTTTTTTTGCGGCACACTACTTGGCGAAACCATTCACCAAAAATGGATACACGGGTTCCCTAAGCACCTTCCATCATCTCGTGGTGAGATGCTTGTTAGAATACATGGTTGGCATAGATAAATTCTTTTTTTTTTTGGGGGGGGGAGAGGGGTGGGGCATAAATCAAATTTCCAGCCAAATCAAACAATGCGACACTCCAGACGATCTCTCACGGCAAAGGTAGAAAAATGCGCGTTCACGTCAGAGTTCGTTCAAAGTCGCAAAAGTTTGCCGAACGTTCGCTAGACGTTAGCCAACAGTTTTAGTGGGGTTTTTCCTCGTTGCAAGAAAAGTGCAGGCGAACGTATGGCAAACATTCGCCATCTAGACTCATTCTGCTGCCTTCAAAAACACTCGCAACTGTTCGCCGTTGAGTGGTATCGCTGTTGAGTTGCAGCCCGTCCCAGCTGGTTTTGGGCAAGTGTATACCCTGGACTGGTCGCCGGCCAGTTGCTAAGCACATGTAGACAAACTGCCACTCACCCTCACATTCGCGCATTATTATAATACTTGGTAAGCGTCGATGCGAGAGCTTTATTGACGTGTGCATTGCGAAACGTTCGTAACGCACTGCACCTGGTCAGTTTGCCTCCTGCGAGGGCTTCACACACAGGTACACTATTGTCGGTCTACACTTCAGCTTTGTGTATTACAAAGAAAAAAAAACACACACTTGAAATCACCGTGAAGATTCTTTGTTCATCTGCTGTGTCTCCCGCCAGCCAGCGTTAGAGTGACAACATTTCAAAGACATGTTGCCGTTTATCGGAGGTGTCTGAAAACACGAGGACGTGTGCCGCGTATGACGGCGCCGCAGTTTGTTCTGTCACGGCTGTGGTGCTCCATAAAACAGAGAGGGATCTCGAAGGCTGGCTGACTGTCTGGCTGAGGAACAGCCTGAGAAAGCCTGACAGAGAGCCCAGAGATTCCCCGTGGCAGCTTTTTGCCACTTTGTCATAAACAAAACACAAGACGTCTTTCTCTTCTTCCCACACCAAGCGGGCTCGGGCGCTGCCAAACGGAACAATCACTATTGCAGCCTGCTCGCTCCTTTCCAAAGCGCGCTCTCGCGCTCTCCCGCTCTCCCGCTCGCCGTCTTCCACAATATAAACAAAAGAGATGAGCGGAGACTTTACCTCTGCGCGAGCAACAATGAGGGCCATGTTTAAGGAGACAAAACAACAGTGTGTACGGGATCAAACGGGAGCGGCAAAGGCGGACGCCAAAGCCCGACAAAATGCAAGGCAAACAAAAAACAAACAATGAGCACGTCGTGTCATTCATGGCGCGACTGAACCCCCCCCCCCCCCCCCAAAAAAAAACAAAAAAAAAACACGAACGTAAGAGAAAAAACACGGGCCTTCAAGAGTGCTGGCTCACGGATACGCTTTGGCGACCTGACACTTAACTGGAGCCAAGCGTGATAAAACGGTTGACCTTCGGCCAGGCTCGAAGACAGCGGTTTGCCCTTTGTCTTTGCTTTCATCGCCCCTCCGGCTCTCTGAAGGCCCCAAATGTTCTCTCCAACTTAGGCTGCTCTGTCTGGAGGAAGGAAAAGTGCTGAGGCACACCGCCGTTAAGCAAACAGGAGAGCGAGCACACGGCGAGTGGACATTACGAATGAGCCGTGCACCGTGAACGTCCCCCCACTAGGCAGCCGCGTGCTGACCTCGCGCACTAAAAATGGACACGACTTGTTTATCTATGTGCGCATGTATAGAAAAGAAGAAAAAAAAAAGATCATTTCAAGTGCTTCTATGGAGCAGCGCATGTAAACGCATATCAATTATCAAATGTTGGGGTGAAAATAAATGTTCATCACAAGCAATTACAATTGTAAGTCATGTGTTTGTTTTAAATGATGATTAAAATCGTCACATTTAACAGCAGGCACTCTGATACGTTTTGAATCAATTTTTTGTAGTCATTCAGAAACTTGAGCTGGCCGTTTTCAATGGAAACGATATTTTAGTATTGTACACATTGCGTAAGCTTTTTTTTGGGAAAAGTGATAAATAAATGCAGCTAATTGAAAGACAACAGCACAGATAATTAAATAGTAAAGAGTGGAATTTTACTCAAAAATTGTTTAAAAAAAATCATCCTCATTAAAACTGGGCATTTGGAAAAAAAATTAAAAAGCGATTTCGTCATGCGCCACAAATCGACCCACACAGAGCGAAGCTGCCAGAGTTGCGAGGTGTTGGCCTGGATTGAGATTGTGGCTTAATGCGAGTGTGTGTATACATGGAAGACAAGAGGATACCGAGAGGAGGCTGTGACAGCATAACTAGTCATTTGTGTGTGTGTGGTGTCTCTCAGAGATAGATGCTGGTCGACACTCATGCGAAATGCCCCCCCCCCCGAAAAAAAAATCCAGCTGAAATAATATTAGGTCACGAGCCGGTGTGTTTTTAGAGGATTTGGCTGTGAAATGTGCTTCATGTGTGCATGCGCATGTGTGTGTTGGAAAAGCACGACAACACAGCATAGTATTTTGACTGTGTGTAAAATGGCTGCATGGGAAGCTACGGCGAGCGATGTTTGGCTGAACGAACATGCACGCGTGTGTGTGTGTGTGTGTCTGTCTGTGTGTCTATCCATCATGACGGCTACGATACAACACACTTTGGCTATATCAAAATGTATCGAGGATGGTCTTTGGCTGGTATGTGTGCTGTGTGGGTGTGTGTATGCGACTAAAACCATGTTTGGACAAAAGTGTGAAAGTACGCGACAAAGATGAGTTGTTTGGCGATTCTTTTTATCTCTTTTTTTTTTTTTTTAGCTGTGTGTTTTTGTACGGGTGTGAAGGTGGCCGTGTGAGTGCTGGCTGTGTGTGTGTGTGTGTGTGTGTGTGTGTGTGTGTGTGTGTTTGGCAGGCAGGTCCAAGGCAGCGCAGGCGTTCAGGCAGACGGTGAAGGCGGCAGCAGCCTGCGGCCTGAGAGCAGGAGACTCGCAGCTCTCTCTTTCTCTCTCTCGCACACACACACACACACACACACACACACACACATACACACACGCACACACTTCTGGGTTGTGGCCAAATGACAATCCCTGGCTACAATGGCCTTATCAGCACACATGCAATTTCATCAGAATTGGAAAAAAAATGTTTGAAACAGCTACTCCCCGTTGTCTCACAAACATTTGCAGTGGCGATGATCATATAAAAATATGCAAAAGTACATGCGCGCGTGTACATACGCACACACACACGCAAAATAAACTACGTGTTTATATAAAGGCGCGAATGCTTCACTTGGAAAAAGCAGCATAGACTTGCCAGGGCATGTTGGACCAATGCCCTCTACACACACACACACACACACACACAACTACTACATTTGGTTCTACGCTGCCGTGTAAACAAATACGAAGCAACAAGGGAAGCGAGGGAAAAATATTACATGATTAAAATGTGAAATTATGTTCACAGGCTATTTCGATTACATTTGCATTATTTATTATGCAGTCATTAGATTATTTTAAGGCTGTTTAGGCATTTAATATCAAACATTAGTATGAATGAATAGGGCTTATTGATCTTTTTGAAACCCATGACTTTTTGTTGTATTCTTCTGCAATAGAAAAATGATCATGTTGTGTATTGTATGTGTGGCATTTCTAAGCTATTCGAGTGCTGGAAGTTTTCGTTTTTAAGGATGCTCAAGGCCTTAATATTGGAAGGCTC
Organism: Hippocampus guttulatus; assembly: GCF_054856545.1. Classification (NCBI taxonomy): domain Eukaryota; kingdom Metazoa; phylum Chordata; class Actinopteri; order Syngnathiformes; family Syngnathidae; genus Hippocampus; species Hippocampus guttulatus. The sequence continues at coordinate 8,182,726 of NC_141269.1, read as the reverse complement.
TGTGGACACCATGCTGAAGGTTTTCTAGCACATGCTCACTGGCATGTTTATGTGATTTTAGGAGAAGACGCCCCTATTTAGGTTTTCAGCGTTCGTCCGCCCTGCCATCCCACGAGAGTTGCGGGTTGCCCCACGTACCTGGCGTGTGGACGAAGTAGGCCAGGTAGAGGTCCAGCTCCTTGACGGACACCCCGATGTGGTGCGGCTGGACGCACAGGCCCGGGTTGGTGCACTGCGGCGACTTGACCAGGCGCTCCCCGTCCGTGCTCTCCAGGGGGCTGCCTTTGAACAGGATGACCATGACCAGGTCCAGCCGCCACACCTTGTCGGCCTGGCGCAGGCAGTCGATGCGACGGATCTTGCCCTTCTGGTCGGGGTTGGACAGCACGCAGCAGGGGGGCTTCTTCCCCGTGATGGTGAGCACAAAGTCCTCACGGAACTCGGGCCGGATGTCCTTGCGGAGCTTGGCCAGCAGGCGCGAGGCCCACTTCTGTTTGATCTCGGGCTTCTCCCCCAGCAGCTCGTCCTTCACGGCGCGCTCTTCCTCTTTGGACATGCGCTTCTCGTGCTTCTTGAAGTACTTGCGCTTGCGGGCCTGCAGGTTGAACCAGGTGTAGGCGAAGGCGCGGACGTGGGGCAGCAGGGCCTCGATGAAGGGGTGGAATTCATCCTGGATGAGGGAGGAGGACGGGGGGAGGGCGGAGGAGGAAAGGGAGGATGGAGGGAAGCAGGACGAGGAGGGGGAGAACGGGGGAGAGAAGGACGGGGAGAGAGGGAGTGGGGGGGAGGACGGGAAGAGAGAGGTGAGGCAGTTAGCACCGGCGCGCAGCATGGAGGAGCGGCGCCTGCTCCGTGCGAGCGGAGCGAGGGAATGAACGAGAGGCGCCGAAATAGAGAGAGTAAGAGAGTGTGTGTGTGAAAGAGAGAGAGAGAAAGAGAGAGAGTGCCTGACACTCTCTCCCCAAACAGACATCACATTGACAGAAATACTTTCAGCATAACACTTTAAGACAGGTGACAAATAATTCATTAGCTCATCTTGGCTGAATTTCAAACACGTTATTGTATACATCAAAAGGAAAACAATTGTAACGGAATCTTTTTTTTCCCCCCCATATTGAAAAAAATATTTTCACCACAATAAATATCCAATTAACAAAGCACACACACACACTAATGTGTATATATATATATATATATATCAAAATAAAATGGTAGTTACCATTTTTCTCTTTCATCATAAATTGACCCGGCAGATTGCAAAAAAAAAAAAAAAAAAAAGGATTTGTCAATCTGCACTGGAGAAATGGGCAAATATTTTGAAAAATGCAAAGTAGAACGAGGGACTCGAACTGTCCAGTGAAAGCAGCAAAAAGTTAAAAAAAAAAAGTCGAGGGGCAAGGTGTAATACCAGCAAAGGAACACAGGAGGTAGTGTAGCAGGAGCAGGAGAGTTGTTGTTCAAGAGCACAGCAGAAGGAGAATGTAAAGAAGTTCAGGAACTTCTGTCAAAAAAGGCTACCAGGATAAATGCAATGCAAGTAAATAAGTGCATCAAGTGGATCAAATTGTCGAAAATGTTGAAAAATATCTTGACGGGGTAAAAAAAATAAAATAAAAATAAGCAACTCTTGGCAAAGCGGGTAGAGTTCAGTCGAATCGAAAAGAGAGAGCTGGACAGGGGAGTGAGCACAGAGGAGGTTTAAAAAAAAAAAAAAAAAGTAAAACAAGAGGACGGAATCAATGTTGGAAGAGTGCGCGCGACCGCTGGCAAACCCGAGTGCCGCTTCTTTTTTTGCCTTCTTTGCCTTCTCTCTCTTCCTCCTCACTTTGCTCCTGCACCCATTGACTGAAAGTGTGCCAACATGCGCAGGGACCACCTATTTGGCACCCAGTCACGGGCCGCCCAGCCAATACGCGCGCTCGCAGCGTCGAGGAGGGAGGGAAGAGCGATGGCAGGGGCAGAGGCAATGAGGCAGGGGCGGGTTGGGGGTGTACGCTCCGTGGCTGGCAGAGAGAGCGAGTGAGGGAGAGAGAGTGCGTCATTAGCCAAATAGTCGAGTTCCAATCTAGTGCAAAAAGCCAAAGTCCAGAGGATATAACAATTTTACATGCGTCCAATCTAGACACCACCTGCCGACTGAACCCCCTCACCCCCCCCCCCCCCGCCACTGCCGCCATCCCCATCACGACCCCCAACTGTACGCCCGCCACTCCAGAAACACCCCTCACCCCCGCCACACTAACCGCTCGCATTACAGCACCCTGGCATGGCATGGCATGAGAAAACACAGGCCCAAAAATCCCACTAGACCCTGAGACCAGCAGCTGCTCCCGGATTTGCCACACAAACAAGGAGGCGAGGAGATGGAGGGGCGGAAAGGGGGGTGGGGGGGTGAAAATGCATGTCACCCCCACCCCACATACAAACACACACATGGCTCCCAACAAAAAAAAAAAAAATACCATCCACAAACACGCTCTCCTGTTTCAAAATACGACAAAGCGGGTCTCTCAAAATTTTGACGGAAGTGGAATGCGTGCACAATGAATTGGCGCAGTTGATCATGAGCAATGGTGCAAGCTAACTGAAATGCCTCATTGTGCGTCCCATGCGGCACTTGAATGTTATCATGTAGTGGGCCTTCACATTAGAGATGCTTGTAATCGGACCGCATTTTTATTTCCAAGAATTATGACGATGACCGAGGAAACGGTCAGAACAAACAAGAAGCAGCTCCTAACCAAGTACGTGGCAATCACTACGTTTCACACTCGCGGGCTGACCCATATGACTGCGGCCGCAAGGGCAGAATTTTAAAATACTACAAGTCATTGAATTAAATTTTATAATTATGAATTATAATTGCAGTTATGAAAATAAAGTTCAACTGTGACATGAATGAAGTAATATTTTTCCCTCGAAAGTTGCAATATATAAGAAAATATTTACATTACGTTTCGAAACATTGCAATAGTACAGTAAGAAAAAAAAGATTACATGAGTAAAGTTTTAATATGAGAAAAAAGTTTGCAGAATTGCAACATTTTGAGGGGGGAAAAAAAATTGCAAATAAACATGCTAATCTCAAGAATTTTGTTCAGGACTTGACTTTGTTCTCATGACACTCCAACTTTACTTCTCATAACTTTTCTCCTCGAACTTTGACATCTCATTTTTTTTCTTTCATTTTAAAGCAGCCTCCATTGTACAAATGACCTAGCCGAGACTGGAACGTTTAGCAATGTTTCTTCCTCCAATGTTATTACTCAATGAGGGATTACAGAGACATGACTCGGAATCTCGGCAAGAGGAGCAGCTAACTTGTCAGGCGGCAAACATGAGGGCGCAGGCATTTCATAGTGGGGCCAAGCTGTCTGCCGTGCAATGGGACCGACCGCCTGTGTGTTTGTGCGTGAACACCTTACAAAAGGCCAGAGTCCTCTACTTGGCGCTGGCCATCATCGGCACTAGCCTGGCCCGCTCCCTCTGTGAATGTGTGGACGACGAAAGGCTCCAGTCCGCTGACTGGCTGGCTGGGGCCATGACTGCTTGGCTAAGTGGTTTGCTCGTGAGCTGGCAGGACCACATAGCTGACTGGGGAAGGCGCCTACCCCATCTGGACCGGACTGAGATGGCATGGGTGACGATTCTTCGGAATAACATATGTACGGTGGATATAAAAAGTCGTACACACCCCTGTTCAAATGTCAGGTTGAGGAGGAATAAAAATATGAGATGAAATTAATCATTGAAAAAAAAAATTCCACCATTAATGTGACCGATGACCATTGAATTTTGAAAAAAAAATTATATTGCGTACGTGGAATATGAGTAAAATCCATTGGTTTTCTGTCCATCTCATTTTGCCACTTGCTGTTGACTAAAAATGATATCACAGTTGCTGCGATCTCAGGTAACAACCAATTATGGCTCAGCTTCAGAAAACAGCTCATAAAATCTCAAACACACATAGCTAGCTAGCGAACTAGATCGCTAGCTCGCTCACTAGATAGATCGTTAAATAGATAGATCGCTGGATAGATAGCTAGATAGATAGATAGATAGATAGAATATTTGGACACTTTCAAATTCCACCACCCATTCGGGCTTCCCGTGTTTGCCCAGGTGGTAGTTGTCTAGAGCCTAGTGTGGATCAGTAGCTTGGCATTAACGAGAGGGCTCCTCTTATCTGTGCATGCCACACTCTGTGTTTCACTCAACGTTGACCTTTGTTCCGCCGGCCAGCCAAGACAAGCCCCCCCCACCCTTCCCACCCCGACGGGGTCCACCTCCCGAGCGAGAGCCGAGCCGATGCTTGAAAGGCAGTGAAAAAGCACCTGGGAGCTCTCAAAAGTAACACAGAGAGGAATATTGAAAGACAGCGTTATTCTTTCTACTTTATGAAGCAAACAATTGCACCAGTAATTTGACAAATTAACTAGTGACACCAGTATTTGGTGTCAACAGAGGTAGTGTGTTAAAAGTAAGGTCTAAACGGGGTCTTACCATGAACTACATGAAGACCTGTCAAATGAACATTTAGAAATTCAAGTGTGCCAAATGAGCACACACTCCGTTGAAGGTAACATTTGAAAACCAACGTGTTCACTGCAGCGTTGATGTGTCCCTCACTCATTGACACCACTTTACGATGAAATCGTTACGAATAAAAACGGTGTAAAAAGTAAATAAACACATAAATACGTCATAATCCCCCCTCGCGTTTGCTGTTCGATTTACTCAACGTGAAATAGCGCTGGCGGTGTTTGCACTGACCTGCAGGCACACAACGTGCCTAACGGCCGCTCGCCCCGATCAACGTTCGGCTCGTCATTAACTAAAACAATAACAAAATGTGTCATTTAAAACGGAAAACGGTGGAGGGGCGGGGGGCAGAAAAACAGAGCCCGGAGAGGAGTACGTCCTACTTGTCTAATTGTGACAAGTGCCAATATTAATGACCACTCTTGAAACACAAAATGGAAACGGTAGTTTAGGGGCAAATAAAATACATTGAAAGACTTTAATCATCGCTGCATGTTTTTTGACTGTCTTTCGTCTTTGCATAGAAACCAGACCAGTTTCCAGGCCCAGCTGTCTATAGATGTAATATGCAAAGATATTCATTTAACTTGTGGAATGAGTCCAAAATGTCACTGGAAAGAACGAAAGATGGCTTGACGTGATGCCACGCATCAAGCACGCCGCAACGCCACGTGCTCTCCAACTGTAATCCTGTGCTATAATTTTTAACAATAATTAATTTAAAATCTAGTGTAAAAAAAGCACAAAAAAGGTTTGCAATCACTTATAAATGAGGGAAAAGAAGGACTGGAAATAAACTGAGTAAAATAAAATAAAAGAATAAAAGTGTCTCATGTGTGAATTATATTGTGTCTCTCTAATTATAGTGCCGGGGTTATTCGTACTCGCAAAAGCTCACTCGTTGATAATTGTAATAGTATAGAAAAATGAATGTGATATATTTGTGTAATTTTTAAACCCTACTTTTTTTTCTCCTGCTGCCTATACAACTTCAACTACCGGTACGTAATTTTTGATAACTCAGTGTTTGCTGAAACTAAAATCCATGAATTATAAAAGGCCAACATTCTTATTATTTATTGCAAACAATCATAATTATATATACAGTATATATATATATATATACACACACATATATATAAACACACACACACACACACAGTAAGAGCATATGATGAAGGACTGGAGTTTTCCGAATTTTCCAGAGTTGACACACACGCATGTGCTTTTTTTTTTTTTTTTTTTTTTTTTTAAATAGAACTCTGATCGAGATCAAAGTTTGATAAACACGATCGCACGCATGTGCACACAGAAAGAGAGCCGATGAAGGTTTCTGCATGTCAGGACATGTGATGTGTGGAATTCATCCCTGACATCTGCTGCACAAAATCACATCCAGTATTGACAAGTGTGTGTGGTGATATCGGGGAAGCACTGTGACACTTTCCCGACTTTCTGGAATGCGGGCGCAAAAGGTCTTGTGAGTTTTTTTTTAATGCAGATTTTAAACTCTCAGTGCTCTTACTTTCACATAAGACTAGGAGCATGGATCATTGGAAAATGGCACAAATGTATTCCTATTCCAGCTTTTACTGGTGAAAAGGCGGGAAGGAGGGGCTGTGGCTGGAGCAAAGTTTCCATGTTGTCTTCCCGAGAGGAGAGCAGGGAAAGTAAGGTGTGCTTGGAGCAGCCCAGTGGGTGAAATGGCGAGTAGAATTGGGGGAGCTTGTTATGAAATCGTCACACGCAAAGTTGATACTACGCTGTTCTTTGGAAACTGTCTTGATTTTTTTTTTTTAAATTCAGGACCACACACATTTGTTCTCTTCTTTTCACTTCTACTTCCTTCCCACTGAAACCAATTCCTGTCATTCCCCCGCACGGAAGTCGAGGGAAAATTTGCTCCTCATCTTCCTCCCATCCCATCAGTGCAAATTGATGTTCAGAGTATGTCCGCGCATCGGTTGTAATTAGGCCGTCTTTAAACACTGAAGCGTTAATACGTGTGAAAGTCTGGAAGCCATTTATGGCATGAGGCGACGGGCAGGAAGACTTTATACAGCTCCGGAGAAAGCCAGCACCGTTAGCGAGCCGCGGCATCTGCCCGCCGCACGGCTGAGCGATGGAATATTCCATATTTGTGCGCAAAGACAAATGCACATCAAAGACATGCTTTGCCATTTTTCATACACCCAGATTTATTCCGCAAGGATTTTTCATGAGGCTGGTGTGGTTTTTCTGTGCATAAATATCACCACATACACTTAATTATAAACACATCCCATCATATTTTGATTGTATTTTTCTGGCAACGCCGTTAAATAAATAGGGGATTTTCTGACTTTGGTTTTGGTGGATGGAAAGGCAAAACTCCATACACCCAAAATATTTTGTGGTGATCGAAAAGCCGACTACAGCGAAATACTACACACTCACCGCCTGTAATGCAAAACTGACGTTTCATCTAGATAGCGGCGCACCGGATTAGAGAGACGCCTTTCTCCAAGAGTCGATGCTATCAGTTCTTTTAAACACAACTGGGCAACATTATACGTTATGAAGAGTTCCTGCCGGTTACAAACATTTGAACCGAAGAGCAAAAGACGGGCCGGTGTAGCATTACGTGAAGCATATACAGTATAAGTGAATGCACATAGGCAACCCTGTATGAGTGTTTATGTTGTATTACATTACGTTTCTGTCGTGTTGCATGGGGAAAATATGCACACAGCACCTCCCCTCAGCATCGCATGAGGGGAGGAGAACTTTTTACCCTGCCATTGGCGGCGGGGGCTGAAACCGTCAGTTGTGTGGTCGGTTAGCTGACTTTACCACTTATCAACGACATTTGTCAATTTAAGGTAAGCTAACCGCTAATCACGTGTTATGTGTATGACAATAAGAACAGAAGTTAGCCTCGCTAGCTTGTGCTATTCAGGCGATTTAATCGATTTCCACTCCAGATGCGCTACCCCTTTCCCGCGTCGCTGTTCTGTGGAAACTGCACTGTCACAAATTGGATGGATGGAGCTGATCAGGCAAATTTCATTCTTTTGAGGTTATGTCAGAGATGTAACAGAGGCAGGACGGCGCTTGTGTGGAGGGGAGTGCCAGAATAGGCAGGAAAAGAGGTGTGAAGTTTCACGCCGACTCTCTTTTCTCTCACCCGATTGTCTTGAGAGCAATCGGCCAGCGTCCGACAAGTACTTTCGACATCTTGCTAGCCAATGGCAGCATGTCGTGACGGAGCCACTCTTGCCACTCGGACATGATTATTTTTAATAAAATCAAAATCACTTCATTCGGGCTTTCTTAATAGGCGGGAAACAAAAGTTCTGCCTACTACGAAAAAGTGGTATCGAAAAAGGACGGATGGCAGCTTTTTGCCTCGGGCAGGCAGGTCTCCCACTTGCCAGCAGAAGTGCAGGCCGCAAACACTCTGACAGGCATACGCCACGGGCAGCACACATGGAGCACAGGGGGGCCTTGAGGTCTTGGACCTCTCAGTTAGCTAATACAGAGAGAATGGAGCAGATAATGAAACCCAATAGCCCCCCCCCCCCACCCCACCCCTCCTTCCTAACAAGCCGCAGCAGCAGCAGCAGCCGGCGAGAACTGCGTCTCCTCACACAAGAGATGCACTATTGAGAGACTTTCTCTCCCCTTCATTCTTTTATTCCTCATTCTGTCTGTGGGCAAGGCGGGATGCCATCCTCTCTCCAAAAGCCGGGCAGAGTGCCCTCGCCCTTTTATTCCCCCCCCTCCCCCACCCCCCAAAAAATGCTTTGCCAATGTGCCCGCCTCGCATGTTCAGTCTGTGCACCCCGCCTTCGACTTTCTTTCACCCCAAACTAGTCAATGTCTCTGCCTAACACTTTTTTTTTAAATTTTTTGCCTTCATTATATTGTTGCTACAGTTCTCCCCCAGGGCCTTACTGCTCAACATCGTAATGGCCCGCATGTGCTCTTTATCTCCGGTTCACTCTTCAGTCAGTGTGGAATTCTGTCTCCGGTTTTGCAAAACTACGAGTCGGGTAACATAAAACAGTGTCACTTTTGACAGTCATTTACATGATGGAAATTTGGGGCCTGGAAACGTACATTTAAAATGTTTGATAAATGGCGGCAGTGTCAAGTGTTTGGTCTGGACATGAGTGACTATCTCAGCATTGAAACAACAATAGTTTACACAAAGCAGCCAGAATTCGGGTTTGGGTAAGATGCAGGAAGAGGAGCCGATTACGCTGGGCTGGTATGGCTACGAGAGTGTTTTGGGGAAATTTCAGCAAAGAATCACCAACATGGTGACCGCATGATAGCTCAACCGTGATGATATTCTGATTTCCTAGGAATGTTCAAAATATACACACTTGTAGAAATGCCCCGTCTAGAAATAAAGTGAACTTCATTCTGTTGATCATTATTGTGAGAAATCATGAACTTGATCAGTGCTTCCTCTTGGTATGACTAGCAGTAAGTATGAATGTGATGAGTCAAACAATTGTCACAAACAAATCCTGAGACTCCAACTCCATGCTAGACAGGACTAGACTGCTGACTTTGTTATCTGGTAATGGCTAACTTTACTTTCTGTCACTATCATGAATGAAAAATATTTCCTATTGGCTGTTGGACATTTTCAGAGGAAAACAATGAAATTTGGAACTCCCCGCACAAACTGCGGAGCCGATTATGACCGCTCAGTAAATGATGGCAAAGTTGAAAATAAGTTCTGTTTTACTGCGATGTCACAAACATGGCCTGCACGGTGAAGTGAAAATTTATGACGGCCACCGTTAAAATTGATGACGGATTAATTCCATTTCCGTTATTTTCGATGACAAGAATTGTTTCTGAAGCCAAACAAATCAGCGGTTGAGAAGCTGCATCGGCGCCAATTTTGTCATCCAATTTGGCGTCGGATGAAATATCTGCAGAAGATCGCTGATGTAGGTTACAATACGCTACTTTCCACAAAGGAAAGAATGAAAATCAACTTTGCAGAGGAGAAGGCAGCCATGCCAAGCGTGAGAGGCGACGTTGGTGAGAGTGTCCTATCAGGGACGCTGAAGCTTGCAGATTTCATTCTGCTTATCATGTGAGCTGGAGCCTTGCCTGCTGGGGGTTGGCGCCACCAGGGTTAACCGGTGCCCACTCCCCATGGCATGATATGAGCTGGGGCTTTGCCTGCGCACTCTGCCTTGCCTGTCTGTCTCCCCGTGTTGACTCGGAGGCTTTGCGGCCGCTCCAAGTGGCCTCTCGGCCGACTTTGATCCCATTAGGGTTAGAAGGTGTCCGTTTCAAATGGCACTCCCGGAGCTGGCTCTTAATCGCTGCTAAGCTCGACCCCGTTTAGGTCAAAGAGGGACGCAGAGCGAGTCTTGAGCTGGCAGCTCGAGGGTTAAAGGTCGCTCTGCCCATTTCGAGTTGCGTTCCCTGCGGGGCGAGTAGCATGCCGGGCCGGAAGATGCTGAGGATGCAGACAAATGCGTGCAGCGCGAGAAACAAAAGAGCCTTCGCCGCCGCACATGTATAAAGACTAGGTCCTTTTGAAATGTTTGTCCTCAAACCGCAGCTTTCTCCTTTTAGCTGTCCATTGAGCAGCAAAAAAAAAAAAAAAGAAAAAAAGAAAAGAGAGCGAGGACTGACACACACACACCAAACATAAATGAGAGGTTCTCCTCTCTCCGACCGTACTTGCCGACTCCCCCGGCCCAAACCACCGACTCGCGCAGACCTCAGGAGCACCGCAGCACCGCAAGGAGACAGCCATAAGTACATGTCCTCAGAGGGACATAAAACGGGGGAAACTCACCTCGAGAAAAGGATTTCTCATAAAAAGAGCGGGGGAAAGTAAGGATAGCAATAATTACAAAAAACGGTTTTGTAATTATTGATGCAATTTTTTAAACACCTTTCCTACTCCAAACCACGTTTTGTTTTTAAGCAATTTATCGATTCATTGTCATAGTTTTAAAAATCATCCTCCTTTGGGGTAATCTGCCATGCCAATGGTATTATATGTAACAATGCTGAATAAAAGGATTTAGTCGACGTATTGTTCTTTTGGCCACAAATGAAGTGTCCACAGCGCCGCCAACGGTTGCAACCAAAATTTTGCCGGTTCGGCACGAAGAAGCCAATCTTTACCATCAATCAACGAGCTAATCGATCATTATGCCAATCGCTACTCTCGTCTTCTAAGATGACCAGTTTTTTAAAATGTGTTTTATGGACAAAAGTTTATATTGGACAATTAGAAGAACTAAATTTTGAGTGGACATACACGAATGTCGCAAATGTACCATTGAATCAGACATTATTTCATACTTTATTACCTCTGCCAAGGAAATAACTTTTTTTAATTGATGCATTTTTTTTGTTTTGTTTTTATAACACCTGGACGTTGGCTATTTTTTTTTAAACAAGGGTGTTCCCATTCCAAATTTTGAGGATACAAACGTTTATCAGGATTTAAGACAGAAATCAGAGGGAAAAAAATAGCTGTGGAAATATTGGGTTACATTTCTGCAAGGTCAAAAAAAAAAAAATTACAGATCTCATCCAGCAATAAAGTTTAAATCGCATAAAGAATCTCATTCAACATGTTCAAATGCTTAGAGCTCGATGAAATCCCATTTGAGTAGGTTGTCATTTTTTGCCCTGATTGCATGTCGGATTTCGATAGCTAAAGAAAGCTATTTTCCAGATGCCGCTAAACATGGGGAAGCAAAATCCGGTGCTCAAATTATTTTGACATCGCAAAAGTTGAAGCCGACTGATCTTCTTCCAACCTGCATTTCTACCGTCTACCTAGAAACCAATGCAACGCAGTTCCTGGACGCACTGTTCCTCCCTCCATGAATGGTGCCGTGTTTACCAATTCTCAATGCCCAAACACCACTCGGTCTCCATTTATAAACATGTGATTGTATGAAAAGATAGTATCACAGGAAAGTGCGCCAGAAGGAGCGAGCTGGACTGAAAGCTGCAAGAGCTGCCACGTCAGATGCTGCCGAGGCTTCTTGGCCGTCAGTGCTAAACCCACACACACACATACACGCTCACGCACACATGCAATTCAGTACAGCGCAGGCGCACACACGCACAGACACACACACTCGCACAAGCATACACTTCTAAGAGTTTGCCTTTCATAGAGTCAGCAGCCAAGGCTGACACCTCTGCTCAGTGTAGCATTCACCGCTGTCTCTGTGCGTGTGTGTGTGTGTGTGTGAGTGAGTCAACTCGCATGGAGCCGCTCCATCAACAACACTCGCAGGCCCTAATAATAAAGCCAGCAAATCCCTCGCTCCCTTTTTCCACTGCCACATGTCAGAGAGGGCACGGCCCGGCCCTGATTGTATCCTGTTAGAATTCTTTCAGGATTTGCACTACTAATGCATCTGAATTTTTATCTAACGTGCCTGTGAAAATAAACAAATGCAAAAAAAATAAAACACCCCCCAAAAAATGCAGCCTCTTTTTTTTTCCTGTTGGTGCTTTCGCCTAGTGGGGGGGGGGGGGGGGGGGATATATATATATATATATATATATATATATATATTCCTGAATACAACGACACTATTGTTCGAGAGGAAAATACAAATTACACACATTTTAAATCTGAGGTGCGGAGAAAAGCCAGAGAATATATTGTCCCGATAGCCATTACTTCCTCTAAGGCTTGTAATGTGGTTATGAAACATTAGCATTCCTTCACATCACCAAAGAAACCCAGTGTGGGCATAAAACAAACATTTTTGCTTCGGGACCAGTACGAGTAGTTTGGAATAAAACTGATGAAGGCTCAAATTGTTTTTTCTTTAGATGACAAGCAGGTAGGAAGTGGCTTTTAAGCCTTCCCTATCCAACATAGACCAGATAATACCGCGGCTTCCTCTTGGAATGAAAGAGAAAGGAGACTGACAGAAACTGGGCTGATTTAAAAGGCAAAATGAGATGGGAGATGTGACCGGGCAGGCGAATATAAGACGACACATAATAAAAAAGAGACGGAAAGCAGGGGAAGGTGTTAGGAAGGCAAAGCATGTTGTTTTAAGAGGAGACCGCATATGAATTTCAGTGTCGGTTGATCTTGTGAAGGAGGACTTTATCTATCCTTTGAGATTTTTATCACCGAGAGGCTTAAATACAAACCATTCTCCAAGAGGGTTTTTTTTTCTTCTTTTGAGATGATTTGGAGTGATAATATGAGAGGAGTTGTCCTCGGCTGCCTCACACTCCGGTCACCAACGCTTCGTAACAGCTGACGGACGGCAATGTGAATGGAAGTTGGGATGAGCAATACAAATCTTGATACACGGCCAGTAATTTGACACGTTTACGATTTGTACGAATCAAGCAACTGCCGATGCGCAATGACGCCGCTCACTAATTAAGTTGCGATCTGATTTGACGGAAATGATGAGACACCATTGGGACTCTCGGTTGTAGCCAAATTAATTTACAAATAATAAAGCTAGAGGGTCTTCAATATTAATTACATTCAGCATTAATTCAAACCCTCAAATTTATGACACATTGCGGTAATTAATGCTTTTGAATTTGTCCAGCCGCCATTTTGATTTTGAATTTTGCAACCAAATTAAGTTCTCGAGATGGGCCAAAAATTGCTGCGATTTTATCCATCTGAATGATGTTTTGTTACCCCCCATCCACCTCATATTTTATATTTAAATGACAGTAAACACCTGCGTGGATCTACGCATGTCAATCAACTGGAGGACACATTGTAGTTGTCTGTAACTATTTGTAGTTTTATCACACCAGTGGAACCAGAGTCGATGTTATTATTGGAACCCTTTACGATACATATACTGAATGGACAATCTCTCAATGGGAAAATTCTTGTTGGGATCACTGTGACCATCTAATTTTGTTGCCCTTGCCGCCCAACTGTGTATATTTTCTTTAATTTTGTGCTCAGCGTGAGTACATTACCACCACGGCGCATGCATGTGCATTTACAAAAAAAAGGAGGAGAGGAGACAGGTGTCCACACGCAGGCCAGGACACAGAGTCAACAAACAAGGGTTGCGTTTAATCAAGGCTAGTTTGTTTATTTAGCAGTGGTTAGGTTTTCACTTTCAAACCTCCCAAACCTCCATTGCAAAATTCATCCTTTTAGACTCCGGAGAGAACATTCAAACAGTATTAATTCCCCTTGCTGGGAAAAGGGACAGCCTTTTCCCGGAGCTATCCATAACATCTGAATATAAAAATAAATACGCAGAACGGGCTTTACCCTCAAGTGAGGGGGGGGGGGGGGATATCTGGGCAGTGTATGTTTTTCCTCACTTGTATCAGTGTCTGGAGCAACATATTTCTCGACGTTAAAGCCGACTGTCACCTTTTCTCTGGACGTTTTTTAAGCTGCCTTCTATGGCCATCGGGAACTTTGTTATCTCTTACCCCCCAGTTTCTCCCTGCTGGACGAACCCCTGTGCCAGTTAACTCACCGCAAGCCGTTGGGAGGACCACAAGAATTCTTAAATCAGCATAATTAGCCCTGTGTGTACTTTAAACACACACGTCCCCCCCACCCCCCAAGCCTGGACCCCTGCCACCCGTGCACCGCCGTATATGCATCCACGGCCTCTCTCTTTGAATCAATAAACACAAACATTTCAGCAGTCGGTCGCATCAGACACACGCACACACAAACAAAACACAAGGGTTTACATTTTTTTTTTTTTTTTTTTTTTTAAAAGATGCCGAGTCCCTTTTCCCACCCTGCTTAGTCTCACTTGTGCAGCTGTTCCCCAACAACTGGCCTCAAAACCGCTACGACCGCACTAACACACTTTACTGTGTGGCTTAGCATGAGGCGGCTAAATGAGTTTAGCATGGGCGCTAAAAAGGCGGTTGTAAAGTTTCCATAAGACGGCTGGTAAAAATCAAGTGGGAGCATGCGATGGCAGAGAGTTTGCGGTTCGCTCCCACACACACACACATCTGTATGTGTTTTGGGTTTCACTGGCGTATTAACAAACAATTGCCTCCCAGCAAAGGCATGATGCTTGGCTGCACATGAGGATTACCATTACAGACCATTTAATAATCATAATCACCACCATCAAAAATGAATCAGCCCGAGCATGTGATATTATATTCAAGTGACTGTGAGGCTCATATTACCAGAACTGAGACTAGACACTGTTTGTTGGCATGACTGGTGTGTTGCTGCAAGTCTCTATTTACCTATTAGGGCAAAACGTGGTTATGCAGCAGGTCAAGTTTGTGTGTCTGCGGAAGATAAGAGCAACCACGCAGCTGATACACGTCAAGTAATCTTGGTGAGCACAACCACGTCCAATGGAAACAAATATAGCAGTCGCGCCCACTCGGCTTGTGGCTGACGCCAAAACAGAACTATAAGCATATTGATAGAGGTTTGTTTCATACACATTTTGCAACTGAATCACTGCTCTGTGTTGAGCGGCGTCAAGTGAATGCTCTAAAGTCAAACGTAATTCGTCTCAGGACGCCATCGGCAATCTGGAATAATTGTCTAATTCGACGTCACATTTTTATGCAGAAAGTGTATTTTTAAAAGTTCAGGAGCGTAAAACCTTCATATAAAAACAATAAAACACTTTCCTGATTTAAGTGACCTAAATGTAAAACAAACGGGAATCACATTGAAGATGTGGGGGGGGGGGGGGGGGCACGGGGGACACGACATTTTTTCCTTTTCCTCGGGGGGTCGTAACAGAAATTAATTGAGAAGCACTGGCCTAATCATAAAATGTAAAAACAAAAACAAACATACAATGTTAATTTGTATAACAAGTGACAAGTCTGAGGCTGGCCGCAAATTCAAGCAAAAACAAAAGTAGGAGTTGGTGATTCTTTGGAATAGATAGACCAAGAGATTGAGCACTGCACATTTACTGGCGCGCTCCAATGGAAAAACTGTGAGCCTCTATCTGGTTTTAAGGCTCCACATACAATAAATTGTACTGTGTGGGTGTGCGTGTGTGTGTGTGTGTGTCTGTCATTAAATAAATCCACAAAAACATTGTGATTATCATAGAAGAAGGGCACTTCCACAAAAAAAAAAAAAAAAGGATATGAGCAGCAAAAAACGAAGAGAATGTGGAGAGTTACCATGCCTGCACCTCGTCATTTTGGTCCCAGAGACTCTCCGCACTTCACTTTCTATTGGTGCTACTTGGTGGTGGCATAGTGGTCTTGCCGATGCTTAAAAGGTGGAACTTTTTTTTTAATAGCTCATGTGCATATTTGAGAGGCTGCTGAAAGTGGGATATTCACAGGCGATTCAAATTTTTAAAAGCCACAAAACTAGTAGCTGACTGTCAGCCACATATAAAAACCAGCTGCCCAACCCCAGACACGGCGCGACAGTTCATCGGTTTCGGCAGCGCCAGTCGATGTGCGGCGGGCGCTATCGTAACAGCAATTTAATATAGTATGCTTATTTCATATAATTTTCAGAGGATTGTTTTGTTTTTCATGTATTCTACACAAAATTGATTGTTCTTTTTGAATAAGTGGTCAAGTAGCGTCTTGTGTGAAGGCAATTCAAACACCAAGCAAATGTTGACGTTGATTCCCATTGTTACTGGAAATAACCTAATCAATTAATTAATTCTATATTATAAACGTGTCCAGCAAGTGACTCAAATCGATCATATAATTTCCGGCACTGACTTGAGAAAGCCATTTGCGTTGTGTTGAAATGTTATTCAGAGCTAAACACGTCACATATTATGATTAGTATTATTACTTTTGAAACTCCCGCAAATACAGATCACATTCACAGTGTCTCCAATTACCGGCGTGGAGGCATGCAACTGCACTCAGTGAGCGCCACTCCATGCTGAAAACCATTTGTCAGCAACATTTGATCAAAGTGGTGTGATACTGTTAATGTGAGGATGTGTGTTGCTAACTAGCCACACAGATGCCCGCTCTCTCATGTGTGTGTTGAGAGAG
The DNA here is from genome assembly GCF_054856545.1 of Hippocampus guttulatus. Classification (NCBI taxonomy): domain Eukaryota; kingdom Metazoa; phylum Chordata; class Actinopteri; order Syngnathiformes; family Syngnathidae; genus Hippocampus; species Hippocampus guttulatus. The sequence goes on along the minus strand of NC_141269.1, from coordinate 8,166,196 downwards.
AGAGAGAGACGATCAGACGGGCATGAGTGCACCCTTTAGCTGTGTTTGTATGTCGCCACAACTGTGGATCTTACGCAGGGTTCAGTCGAGGTAAAGATATGATATTACGCAACGGGTTATAGATTTTTCCACCCCTGGCCGGCTTCCAGCGCTCTCGACAGGAGAGAGAGTGAGAGAGAGTGGAGGGGGGGGCGGCAACCCGGGAGCAGCACACTTTGTTCCACAGTGTCCGATTCACCAACTGGCCTCCCCAGTTACAGCGAGGAAATTGTGCGTTCTTGCAAATTACTCGGTAATTTTGAAGGAGTGTCCCGTGCTGTTAAACGAGAGGAGTTTTATCATTTACATTTATGAGCTCTGTTTGATATTTCGGCCACCGCCTCCCGCAGGCTGTGTGGACGGCCGCTGCGACTGCTACTTGGCGTCTATATGCTACGCGTCTATATCACACACACACACACACACACACACACACACACACACACACACACACACACACACACACACACACACACACACACAGCGTAGTCAAAATAACCTAAGGAGTTCATGTGACAAAGCATGAAGCCCCAGCTTTGATTTAAACATTCAACAGCAGATCTAAAGTTAACCTCAAATTTGTATGGATTCTAAAACTAGTTAAAAAAAAGAAAAGAAAGGGGACCAGAGAGAATGTTTTGTCTTGCATGTAAAACTGTAAAAGTTAAACATAATTAATTGACTCGGGCTCCATCCCTGGTTTCAAGATTGCAAACAGTTGGCAATTAAGTAGTTTGCACAGCGGCGTAAGGTCGTCACATGGCACAAGCCACGCTCATTTCACAGTTAGATATTATGACTGCTATTACTGGTAATGTTTTTCATTGAACTATTTACTGTAATTAATATTATTTTCGTCGTGCTAATAGCTCGCGGCGCATTTAATAAAATACAAGTAGAAAGAACAAATTCAGGTTTTGTTGCCACTGCAGGAGGAGAACTTCATTGTACACTCAGGAACTCTGAGGTCAAATGGAAAAATTTCTGCAAGGTGGTTTTGCACGAGATCTTACCTTTTAACAATCTTTTTAACACCGATACAAAGACGGCTAAATAGTCTTACTATTGTTCCCATTCTCCAATTCGAAACTGAAGATGTTTTTCAGATGAAAGACAAAACGTCTTTCAACTACCAAGAAAAGCAGTTGCTTGGATGACAGATAATCGAGACACGTGGTGTTCCTAATTGTCACCCAAGTGTAAAAAGAACAAAAACACTGTCGTGTAACTTTGATCGCCATTGAAATATCACATTGTTAGCCTTATAGCATAACTGCCTGACTCATTTTTAACTTAGTGTGCTATAAAAAAAAAACACCAATCCCCTTACATTTTTTTCTTGATGTCTATGTCGATTCTCAGTCGTCAAGGTTGTAGCCGTGCACAAAGGTTGAATCGATGCAAGCGAACTATGCTACTAGGCTGACAACATGGTGACGGCGGAGTCTCGCATCACGAAACCTTCCACTGAACACCGCATTCTTTTCTTCTGAACCTCTTCTACTCCCAACACCCTTTGTTGAGGCTGATCCTCTTGGTCAATGAAACACCCACAAAAAAAAAAAAGAAGAAAAACCTTACTAAAACCAAACGTGGGGTTAATTCTTCAATGCCATTAATGTCACGTAATGTACAATGGGAAGTATCACAGTTTGAACTGAGATTTGTGCAACTTTAGAGATTTTCCGACATACAATCTGTGAAAACATAAATAAATAAATAAAAACTCCAGGCGAGAACACGTTTCGAACAGAGCCGAGCAATCGTCGGCCACGGACGCCATCCTATCCAACTGACTTAAAGCGAGTCTGATGTGCGTGCGTGACAGACATCTTGGGTGTGGACTACATCCAAAACAAGACTTGGAGGAGTCGGCGGGAGCGGCCCGGTCTGTTTCCAATCAGACGCTCGCCTGCCACGATGATCAACGCCACTCTTCCCTTGATTTACTCGCAGCATATGTTAATGAAACTTCTCATATCAGTCTGGTCCACATTCTTCCCGCCTGGATTAAGAAGGCATGCATACGGTTCACAGACACACACACGCACACACACAAGGCATAGAAACGCTTTCACTGAGCTTCTCTGGCCTAGATCTTGCACACAGAGGTACTCTTTTAATTGGGCTCTTGATGCTCGACATAGGGCGTACTTCCTCTAATTAGCTATATCTATAGCGTATGGGAGGTTCGATGAATGCATGCATGTGTAAAATCCTCTTTTGAGCAACTCCAAACTAACTAAGAGCTTTAATTTCACGCTAGACTGCATTGTCCCATTGAGTGGGGGTACCCCCACAAAAGACCCTGTGAGAAAATCAAAAGGAAGGCAAAATACACCAATAGGTGATAGAGGAGAGGGGTGAGGGGGAGGGAAGAAAAAGGGAGCCCGCCTGAGACAAACAACAACACAACAACAAGGCCGGCTCATCCCCCAACAATGCCGATAGAGTTCTAACCGTCACTCCTCTTTTACGGGGAGCTAATTGACGAAGAGGACGAAGGTGAGGGAGGGGGGGGGGGAGATCGGCCCCCGGCAGCTGCGAGAGGAGGGATGCACGGGAGTGGGTGGCTCACATTTCCACCATTTGATCATCTTATCAGCTGCTGCTATGTTTAATTCATGGATGAAAGTTTTCACTGTTCCGCCAAAGAGTCTCAAGAAAGAGGCGCACAGTTTAGCGAAACATCCAAAGTCCAATGACAAAATTGCAAAATTTTGTGGGGTAGAAAAGGGGAAAAAAAGGCTCCAAACGCACACATCATCGTGGGCATCCAAAAATGAGTCCACGGGTGTACTATGCTTTTTTTCTTTGCCCTTTTTTTTTCCCCCTTGAAAAATGGTTATGCTACCAGATATTCCGAATGGTATTTCCCCCTGGAGATTTGTTTTACCGTATTTTTTATCCACTTCATCTTCATTCTAATGTGTCTTCTACTTAAAAATTTTAACTAGAACATTTTGTTCATATGACACAGCACTATGGCACTTTCTGGGTTCAATGTGAATGAATGTCCGTACTTTCCATTCTCCTGAGCAACGCTATAAGGTTCAAACAAACGGCGGCCTGAGCAGAAACAGCACATTGACTCACTTTTTATCTATCTCTGCACAACATATGTGATGGTTGGGTCTAATTTCAGACGCCGCTGCGAGTACGTGTGCATGACCGCTCAATACAACTATATCGCAAACCAACATAAGACAGCTATAGGGGCCGCCCGGTTCCACTGGCCGCAGATCAGCGTAAACCTAATCCGCACTGGGAGGCAAGAGAGAGGCTATATTCACACGCGAGCACATATATCTGCATACACAATAACTTCCTTCCATGCAGGGGACAGCCACCTATTACTCTGCGGTGCCAAGCGCCTCTGTTAAGCTTGATAAATCCATTTTCAATGGGCAGTGAGGGAGACTGCGCAAGATAAGGGATGAGCACACTGCTGGATCCAGCGCACCTCCAAGACTCACACACACACACAGTTTTTGAAGGGGGGGGGGGGGTGCACCAAAAAACTCTTGTCAACAAATCATGCTTCCCTCTTTTGCAATCCTAATGAATCTTCTCAAATGACATGTTGGTGCCATTCTCCAGCATCCTTTCATCCGCCATCGCGGCTCGGCAGCTCTCACTTAGTGGCCAAGCCGTGTAAGGTGGGTCTGGTCCGCAACCAGAAGGAAGGATGAATAAATAAAAAGGACACAATGTACCTCTGGGTTGCGCCTGTCTGCCGTCCTGGCACCAATGTCTGCCCACTTTCAGCGGGCCTTCCTTCCACCACAGCAAACCTATTCTTCACTGTATTTACTGGGCCTACCAAGTGCCGGTGTGTGTGTGTGTGTGTGTGTGTGTGTGTGTGTGTGTTACAGGACAACAAAGGTCCACTTTACACATCTGCCATGGAAAGAAAGAATACGAACGTATACATGCACACATGCACACACTGTATGAATAGGGCCTGAATGTGAGAATTTTGCTGAACTGTGTCACAGGCTGCCGAGAGTCAAGCATTTGCCAAAAAAAAAAAAAAATGCAATGTCACGGCATGTCAAAAAAAGACGAGCAGACTAGCATTTACAGTTTGGCTATTGTGTCCCAAATGAACATTTTTCTGCATCACTCTGTCATTATGCTGCCGTGCACCTAAACATGATTGTGTGAAGGCCGAGAGATGAGCCTCCACACGTCAACTCGCACTGATGCTTTTGTGTATATCAAATACGTTTTGTTATGATATGCTGCTATGTGTTAACCACTGTTTAACAGCACCCATCAGCATTCAGCTCATTGTAGATAGCACAGAATAAAATTCTGAATTGTGTATCTTGTCCAACCATTTTCGATACTGCATGTCCAATAAATACTGTAACTCTTCAACTACAATTTCTGTGTGTTCAATTTAGGATACATGGGGCAGTAGCAGTGAGACATATTGTAACAATGGATGCTGATGAGAAAGCATCGATTCACACTCACTTGTGGAGAAGACCCCCAAACAACATTTCTATGTTTTTCTATTGCTATATGCATCATAGGCTGAGCATGCACTACAAAAAGCAAAGACTCATTACATTAGAAAATATAACAATAACAAAAACAATAACAGTAATAATAATAATAATAATGATAACAATCTGAAGCATAAATAATTTGAAGTCAACCCCTGATGAGCGAGAACAAAACAATAAAAGTTATTTATTCCCTCCCCCCAAAGTACACCATACAATCTCCTGCACAAAGTTGTGCATCTCATTAGTTTGCACGCAGCCTCGGAAGTTGGCAGCCTCGGCGGGCACTTGACTGTAAGCTGAGATAATTGATTTGAAAACGCCACACATAAAAGTTTTAATTAAAGACGCCCCCGCAACCTTCATATCGCATCAAAACTTTATGCAAATACTTTCTCTGCCGTCACGAGGGCTGTGAACGGCTGCCAGAGTTGCACTTTTTTGGCTGCACCTTTTCGGGCAGGGCCGTTTCCAACAAAGCTCTTTAGCGCTATTAATAATGCACTCAAAGGTTGTTTACACCGCCCCCCCCCTTTTTTCTTTTGAGAAATATTAATTATTTACGAGATGTGATCGAGGAATGACGACACAAAACTACCACAGTGCGCGCGTGTTATCTTCACGTGCGCAGCTTCAACATAAAAGATTGGATTCCAAAATAAAAGCGCCCGAAAGTGACCTGCCACATGTTTTATTCCAAATTTTATATTTATCTTCAGGAGCATGCCCGTCATGCACTGCGGTGTCCATGTCTGCCAATTCGTTTTAATTAACGGAAAAGACGGCGTGAACTCGGACACTCGCACGAGCAAGCAGGCTTGGAAATCGCGTGGACTAAATATGCAGAAATCAAATAGAATATTGATTAGGAAATGTGCCACGTACACATATACTGCCTGATGCCAGAGTGACAGACGGCAGAAAGGTCAAGGGACGTGTAAGGAGTCATTTAAAGGACACAAGTGATGTGATTAATTCAACATACAAAATGCGATTGGAAATCATGTGATTCTCTTGTGCGAGAGGGCAGAGGAAATATGTTTTAAAAAAGTCAGCGAGGAAGGCCTTAAGTAACACTGAGAAGGAATCCACATGTTTTCCATCGTGGAGCTATCATGCACACACACACACACACGAGCACCACACACACACATACACACACTGTACACACACACACACACACACAGCTCCGTTTAAGGACACGGATCGTCTGATTTATATGCAGACCTTTCAAAAGACGGAAAAAATGTGGATATCACATTTGGGGGATATAGGAAAGGGTAACTGGCATGAGAAAATAGCTAATTTCAAAAACTTGATTCTGAACAAGTGTATAAAATGATAATAGGCTGCTTCAGTAAAAACATTTTCTGCCATAGTATGTGAGATGGTAGCTCTTGATCAATGACTCATGAAAATTCTACATCAGGCATGAAACATATAAAGGCTATTAAAATTAAATTAATAAAATAAGCATAAAAAAGGTTTACCTGGTGTCTACACAAAAAATGTGTGTAGCTTTTTCTACAACTGTGCTGAAGAACGTTTTCTTTGGTGCATTCTGATTTTGAAAAGCCACTTTCTATTTAATTCATTTATATCTGCATAATGTAAAAGGCAGCTGAAAAAAGTAACAAAAGAAAAATGTCTTGACCTTTGCTGTGATCCTTTATTAATGATGAATAATTCAAACAATACTAAAATGTGTTATGCATCACGTTGAAACAAGCATTGACCTATTATTTAGACATTAGGATTAAGGCAATTATGGCACAATGCTTTAAAAGTGAAGGTCCACCATCTCCTTGTCTTTTTGCTTTTCAATAAAAGCATTTTTTGCACTGTGTGTGTTCTTCAATGTCGTTTTTAAAAATCAACCAGTTATATTTTAGTGTAACCCAATAGATGCATTACGGGGCCTGTAAAATATGAAGAAGTTGTATATCCCTTCACTCACTCATAAACACACACACACACACGCACACACACACACAAACACGCGCACACACAAAGTTATATTTTTCCAAAATAGTTCTTATTAATTACAGTACTTCAAAAAAATTAATAATAAAATACAAATCAATGGCAAAAAATAATTAGGACCACATGCATACTATCATCAAATTAATCTAATCTCACAATGCAGCCCGTGTAAATTCCTACCCTTCATTTAACATAAAATAAAATAAAAACACTTCAAAAAATTGCCTTGCCTTAGCAGAAGTCAAGTGTACATCCCGCACCCTGAACGCACCACATGCCGACGCGTGCGCGCGAAACGCACCATCACGACTAATAGACATGAAAGTGAATTCACGTCGTGGAGTGGGGGGGGGGGGGGCGCTTAGGAGGGCGTCCACCGTGACCGTGAAAGCACGACGATAGCGCCAACTCGCCCTTGCCCGCGAGTGAGAGTGTGCGCGCAGCTCAGTTCCACTTCCTCGGTCCGTGAACGCAACAAGTCGGTTAAACCTGTCGGTGTGGTTTCGCGTCAACTTGGGTTCTCTCGGTGGTAGGTAATTCGCGATCACTTGCACTTTACTGGACTGTACGTTGAGCTTTCATTTAGTTAAAAGATAGTAAAGTGGCTTAAGCGCCATTTTCTCGATAGCGTAGCGCCCGCGTTGGAGCGTTAAATGTCACAGCGCAGTTAAAACGGAAAAGGCCGAGGGGTTGAGCTAAGGTTGAAAAGTGGCACGGCAAAAGCGGACGGAATTCTGCGGGAGAGGAAGGCGGAAAAGCGGCAGACGACGGGCACACTGCAACCGGCGTACAGCCTCAGGCGCACAAGACCGGAAAACGGGGCAAGCCACAAAGCGGTTAAAATCTCCTTTTTCCGTTAAAGGACGAGATTAAAATGCGTACCTGTGTCAAGCAGTAAGGGGAGTACATGGCTGAGTCTACAGGTGGCGGTCGGAGCGGTCGCGAGTCAACGTGGATGGAGGAGGTTCGCTGCGGTGCCGCATTGCAAAGGCTGGCCGAGGCTCGGTGCTGTGGCTCGGTGCAGGCTCTAACCCCGCCTCGCTCACTGTGCCGCGGAGCTCCGCACCAACTTTTAGGGGAAACTTTTTTTCCCTGCTGTGCCTCCCTCCCTCCTCCCTCCCTCCCTTGCTCTCACATGCCCTCCCCCCCCCCCTCACTCTCCCTCCCCTCCCTCCCTGCACATGCAGAACTGTAACTCTACTGTACGTCGACTGCTTTCTATTAGAGCTTCCAAAACTAGCGAGCTTGCCTCTCCAAAAACGAACAGAATGGAAAGGCTGTGGAAAAGAAATATGAAAGCTTCCAGAATAAGAGTGAGTGGACTATAACACACACACACACACACACACACACACACACACACACACACGCGCGCGCGCGCGTACACACACAAACATAATTATAGCAATGCACTTATGATACAAAATTACAAGATTTGAAAAGGCTCCAGTTTTACTTTTGCTCCCTCTCTAATGCAATCAATGATAGAGTCCAAAATAAAATAGTGCCCAAACATGTAATTTCATTTCCTCATTTCCGATTACGTGCACGTTATCAGCCTATCAGATGTGCTTGTCGTGAACAAAGCCTGTAATTGTTCAATGCAAACATATAATTGATCTCAAAAGTTAAATAAAACCGAACTGTATTTCGGCAACGATTCTTTCATGTCCCACTAGAGCCTGTCAAAATTTGTTTTTATGACAAAAAGTCAGATTTTACTGTAAAATAGAACATTTTTCAATGCGAAATACAGCTTGTTTGGGGGATAATATAGTGTTGCCATACTAAATTATAACATTTTTATGACAAAACCGATGTTTTCATATCTAAATTGGCCCTTTTCTTTAAAAAATGTGCACCAAGTTTTTAATACTGCATGTTGGTCATATTTGTGGATTGTGTTGCAGCTCATGTTGTTGAATAGGTCTGCGCAAGGGTTGGTCATGTGCCTCTTGCTAGACACACATTACACGTTAAAGGAAATGCTAAACCTTTTTGTGTCATTTTCAATTACACTTCTTGACATTGAATAGCACCACTACACAAGAACTTAACAGTAACAATATGAGAGTGTCTCTTCCATTCTTGCATGCCTTCAGTCAGCTAGCGCATATACTTGCAGAGAGGCTGGCTACACCCCAGACTGGTTGCCAAACACTTACGTTCACACCTATTGACAATTGCCCATTGACCACAGCAGGCAAGTTTTCAGAAAGAGAAAGCCAGATTATCCACCAACTTCACACACGAGATGAATTATCAACTCCCACGTAAATGTAAATTTTCTGATGCCAAAAAGGTTGTGTATAAGATGAGGGCAATGCATATCGCACAAAACTTCGGTGTTCCTCATGTGAGACCTCAGAGATCTACGCTTGTTTTGCCGTTCTTTCGCTTTTCAGATGTAGTATTTTTGCATCGTCATCATGGGAGCTCATGTTACGTGAAGTTAGTGGAATCATACTCAACTTCGGCGTCAACGTTAACGTGTTATCATTTATCAAGGTTAAGTTTTGTTGTTTTTCTTACACTTTACAATGGTCAACTTCTTTTTACACTTGTTTGACATGTCAGAATGTTGTTGAGATGAGAGATAGACACGTCATATTTAGGACTGGAATCATCCTCCGTAACACTTTTGTCAGTTACTAAGACGCATTGTTTTCATTTGTTAATTAGAACTTGTAAAAGGAAAAACAAGATGCACAAGGCGCATCTTTGAGGTACTCCTTTGGAATTTGTCATGAAAGGTAATACTGACAGCTTTAATATTAATTCCACTTGTGGGAAAAAAAATAAAACAAGTATGCTTCATGTTACTTTTCTTGCTCAGGTTGCTAAAAGTTTTATGAAGGTCAGCGCTGGGTCATGGTGGATATTTCCAATTGCATAATTTCTGACAATGTTGACTTGCTAACGTGCGACTGCGTTGAAATGACAGCAATCGCCGTTTTAGTTACAGTAGCAGATGCTGGCTCCAACACTGACCAAAATTCGCATTGAATTAACTTTTACAATGTGGATTTGAGGAGCCTCGCTATCTTTGCCTGTAAGTTATAAACGACACCACATCACATTTGGGGAAAAAAAAAGAAAAAAAATTCCAACTATTTCCACGGACCTTCTGGCATGCTTTGAAGAAACCAACAAAGTTTTACTGCAAGATGCACATTTGCTTTCGTGACACTTGTAATTTATCACCCCAGGCGTTTTTCTTTTCTTTTTTTTCATTTTAGCGTAACAATGTCTAGCTCCTACTGCAGCATGCTGCGTATCATATCCAGCACATATGCGGACAGTTGATACCTGAACTTGGACCCAGAGATCCAAAGCCGCTTCAGTGTGACTCCCATTGTATGCAAGTGATACTCTCTGGTTCTAATCAGCCTCGGCTTTATCCTCGCCCGCTCCCTGCTCCTCGGCCTAATCAAACTTATATATGCAGGCAGAGTGCCTGCAATTACACATAAGCCCCTGCCTCCTGAATGTGTGTGTGTGTGTGTGTGTGCAAGCTATAGGGTGCGGTCTTGGAAGTTGAAGTCAATGCCAGGTTTTTCAAGTGGGGGGGGGGGGGGGGTTACGAAGCTTTGCGAGACCTCAGCCTATGTGGGATACTTACCACAGTATGCACGCACACACACACACACACACACACACATTCTTTCACGTTCAAAGATACATAGGCAAGCAACAGTGGGAAAAAAAAGGGAGGGAAAAGAGCGAACAAGGTGAAGGGTACCGAGTGTATTTCTTTCCATTAGTCGCTCCTCGGTCCAAACCACACCCCAGCACAGCACGGCTCCAAACCCCAAAGCTGTCGCACACGTGCTTCTCTTTCGCTTTTTCCTTTTCTCTCCTGCAAACCGTTTTTTTTTTCTTTTTTTGCTTCTCACTCTCCATCAGTGGCATTTAGTTAAAGGTTAAATTGGTCCAGTCCAGAGTAAAACATTTTCGAGCCGAGGTCCGGAACATCGTAATACAGTATATAGTTTGCGTGATAGTTCAAATTAAAATATTTTATCCAAGCAAGTAGATGTATCAACTCTCACTAGAAACGCAAATGTTATTTGAAAATTGTCTGAATTAAAAGATAATTTTTTTAAAGTGTTTTGCACATCAACTATATTTAATGTATATTTTTACATTACATAAACATGTACACAATACATTGGTGTATTTATTTTGTATGTTGCATTAAGTTTTTCCTTTAAAAAAAAGTGCCTTTGGACAAGACGTCCTTCAAAGGGAAAATGAAACACTAATAAGCATAAACATAAATAACCACCTTGAATTTGGAATAACTGACCAGGGACATTTATTTACTCAACTACATTTGGTAGGAGGTGTCTGTCAGGGGTTAGAGAATTTGAAACAGCCTTATACAGAAGTCAAATTGAAGTTTCAAACTAACACCAAACACAATGAAGTCATGTAGCTCCTGGAACATCGACTTGGACGCATGTAACATCCTGGCGTGATGACACGATCACATACTCTCCAGCGTTCACAACATTCAGGTTAATTCTTCTCCGAGACTGCTTCCGCGCTGCCGGTTTGGTTACTAACACTTACCAACTACCGGAGGCAAATTCCTTGTGTGTTTCACCATACGCGGCCAATAAAGAAGCTTCGGATTGTAATATTCGAGTTTGGATTTTTGTCTTTGACTTTCTTGAATTTGAGATGCTGCATCTCAAAGGACCTAAGGACAGTAATAGTAGGTTAAACAATTTGCATATAAAAATCTGAGCCACAATCAGTGACATCCAACATATTTTTCTACACTGTATTTCAAGTCCAACTATCCATTTACCCTGAACTTTCTTAACCACTGATTGCCTTACACACGCACGCCCAGTTGCACTCCACATAATTGTCTCTGAATCAACAATTTGATTGGCTGAGTCATATCACACGGGGGAGTTCCAAGGCACACGGTTGCCGGGCCTTTTCTTCACGCGTGCATTTGCAACTGTAACAACCAGGAAAAAAATAAAAATAAACGGTAGTTGTGCTAGTGAAAGAACAGTTGATTACGAATCTGGAGCAGATCTGTTTAGAAATGCGTCATGGTTCAGTTCCCGACCACACTATGATGACCTCTGGTCCACGTGGTTCTTCTACTGCGGCTGACTTAAGCAGCCATCTTTTGTCTGGAGCTGGAGTCCAGCCTAGACGCCCATCTCAGTATTCAACACAACGCGGGCACTCTGGCAGCCAAATCCCAAACTATAGCAACCGGGCAGGAGCAACTACAAAACACAACTCAGGTTTGTATCTCAAAACTCCCCATTTCCCCATCTTGACCGCCACGTTGTGAAAAGCCCCCTCCTTCGAGCTCGGGCGGTTTCCAAGAAAGTGTTTGCCACACGAGGGGGGGGGGGGGGGGGGAATCCACATGGTGCGACAACACTTGAGCGTGTTGTGGTCTCCCATTGACACGCGCCGCTGGCCGCGCATTTTATGTTTACCATCTCCTGTGGTTACGCTGTACGATAAAAGCCAAGGCTGATATCGCCGTTAGAGGGCGAAATGTGTGAGACAGGTGGTTGTGGCTCCATTTCAAATGCCGCTTATGTGAGCGCAGCAGTCATGTACGTACACTACACGTACAGCCATATGCAGTCAGAACTGGTCATTACGGCTAACGAGCCCCTCCATACACAGGAGATGCTAGGGGTCTGTTTGCAATCTCGGCGCGTGTGCATGTGTATGTGTGTGCGCGCACGGAGCAATGTGTCGGGCCTGCTGCTTTTTGAAGTGTTTACTGTGCGCAAGGGCAGCTCACGTTTTCAATCCGGCAGCTTTAGATGATATCACATTTTTGTTTATATACAACCAGAAGTATACATCTTCATGAAGCGGGTTGAATACGATCCTTCATACAGTTGTGTGTGAAGTAGCATTTGGGCCACACTGGAAAAAAATATATACATTACAAGGGGGGTGGGTGGGGACGATTACAAGCAATTTAACAAGTCAAAATTCCTACAAAGTTAATTGCAACAATTTGAGGGCCAAGGCCACCGCCGTATGTCATGCACTATACGGAAAACGTATTGAAAAACAACTCATGTAAAATGACATCATAATTTTCAAATGACACATTTTCCTGGCACTATTACGCTATTCTCAGAGTACTAAAACCACATCATGCATGATTAACACAGCACAGAAAAATCCTGCCTATTGTTCATTATTGCGCTTTAGCTGGCACCGCGTTTCAGTCCCACTGAAGGCAAAAATAAGCCTTGACAAATCCACGCTAAAGAGCAAATAAGTGATACGTGGGAAAATATGTGATGCACACCAGAAAAGTTGCAATTTTAAGCTGCATTCTTGCATGTCAGGGGAATTCGTAATGCATCCTTTCGTGGCTTCCAGGATTGACACGTTTGGATGAGAACGGCACTGCAGGAGTGTGCGAAGTTTTGTCGAAAATAAAGCGGCTCCATTCCAATTGCCCTACTCCCATACCCAGTAACTGTAATAATACCACAGAACATTTGCTATAAAACATTACAAACAGTATGTTTAAAATGGTTCGAAATCAGTGGCTAAAATGTAAAATTGTGCCAACTAGAGTGCATAATCTTGCATAGGAAATCTGTCAAAATTCCTGTGAAAACATGCGTAGTGGTAAATGTGTGAATATTGTCGAAGGGGGTGGGGGGGGGTTAGGTGGAGCGTGTGAGGCTGTCAAAAAAAGAAGAAAAAAAAAGAAACATGTGACCACAGTGAGTAAAGGTAAATCATTTTTTCATCCTCGGCTTGTTTGTATGGCCATAAAATGAACCACTTGTATTTGCGGTTCATTGATTGGTGTGTGTGTGTGTGTGTATATACCCTGTATGTATCGGACACAAGGAAACATTCAGGCACCCCTGGGCCTCTGACAGGATCGTCATTCACCAGGTAAGCATCGGTAGCCTGCAAAAAAAAAAAAAAAAAGAAGAATGGAATAAAAATGTGAAATAGACTCCTGATCAAAGACGCTTGAGATGTGCATCGGCGAGCGGCATAATAAGGGATCATTGTGAAAAAAACTCTCAAATTCCGCAACATGCAACAAGGCTGTGGAGTCACCTTCCACTAGTTTGCTGTCGATAGAAGTCAGACACGGCATCAGCTATGGTAGAATGAGCTACAGTCGTGCTATGACAATTCCAGGCAGCAATATGATGCCAAATGCAACACCGGCGTGGAAACAGGTGCTCAGAACATTCAGAGGGAGAGCCTCCACCCATTTAAAATCATGTTTTCAAATCTAATTGAATCATCTTATGATTGGTTGGCAAACATTCCAGAGTGTCCTCATCCAAATTCAGTTTGTGAGAGGCTGCCGCACAAACCGCACCAATGATGAGAACCAGAATAGAAAAAATATATACAGTATATATATCAATGGCTGGATTTTAATCGTCGATTAATCAAGTAGTAATTCTCCTCAAGATCAATCGAAGTAATTTACAAAGATGAGGTAATGAACATCCAAATATTTTTAGCGTTTGCCTATTTCAGAAAAATACATTGAGAATAATAAAACAATCAGGAGGACAAAAATATTTTTTGATGTTTTGTAAACAATAAACCTTGCCAATAACTACATACAGTAATAGCAGAGCTTTTTTCTCTTTTTTTTTTTTTTACACATTCTGGTTACAGAGAACTCACGTTGAATGGAAAATAATGCAATCGTATGTTTGTGCTTCATTCTTCTACCTTTTTTTTCTCTCGTAAATTCAAAGAACAAAAACTATTTAAATTGTGCCACTTTCAGGCTGCACCAGCATTAGAAATAATTGGGGCCAGACCGGTTAATCAGTCGGCCGATTTAACCCTTTCATGCACCCTGTAACCCGATAACATGATAAGTCCACTGTAGTAACTGCTGTCCCTGAAAGGGTTAATGGGCCAATCTTTTTTTTAAATCTGGGGGGAAAAAACAGGCAGATTTTTGCTGATTAATTACTTTACTTTCAAACACACAACAAAAGACAAAAGATAATGACAAATACCCCCGGGAAAAAAGAAAAAAGAGCATTCAAAAAAAATCTGTTGTAAAGTCAAATGTTGGAGGACAAAGTATTGTCAAACAGTCAAATTTTCATCCTTTCAATTCCTGTAATTCACTTTGTTGTTTTTATTGTTGACTGTTGTAAGCATTACGTGACCAAAAAAGGGGAAAAAAAAGTTTTCATCATAATCATGATTTACTGTAATTTCTGGTCGACAATTTGCTAGTTTTGCCAACACTTTGAACGTTGCGGTTTTAAATGGCACGTGGTTAATTTATGGCTCTTTACACGAACAAGCCTCATGCAGCATGCATTTACCAATTGTCTTCTCACAACTGATGAAAGAAATTGCCAAACAACGTCACAGTGGACCAATGAAACTGTCTGAAATCACGCCCATACCGAATCCTCATACCAGTCATGGTCAATGGTCTCAAACTCCGGTTCTTTTTATTTATTTTTATTTCTAAATTTAAATCACTTTGTAGTCCGGGAATTAATCGGCTGATTAATCGGTGAAGGTTTTTTTTTCTTCTTCCAAATATCAGAATTGGTTTGGGCCTCAATAGGTCCACATTGGTTGCCCCTGAGAAATAATCAGAGTTGTCCTGATCCAATCGCTTGATCAGAAATCAGGGGGGGGATGTATAGTCTACTTAAAAAAATGTATCTGGCTCCAGATGATTTTATTTCGTCAAACCACTTGACAAAGAAAATTTGAGTAAATTCAACACACCATTTCGATGTCTATTGTGTCACAGTGTGAAATTGATTCATTGACTATTTAAGATATTTATTTT
Source organism: Hippocampus guttulatus (assembly GCF_054856545.1). NCBI lineage: Eukaryota > Metazoa > Chordata > Actinopteri > Syngnathiformes > Syngnathidae > Hippocampus > Hippocampus guttulatus. The sequence goes on along the minus strand of NC_141269.1, from coordinate 8,150,839 downwards.
CTTCCGACACTAAATGGAATTTCTGATATATATAAATAGATTTAAAATGGGATATTAAATCATAATTAGTTTTCATCATTTTATGCTGCACCGCTGATATGCTATAAAAAGACTGTTTACTCGGATGAAACCACAGCTGCCCTAGATTTAGAGCCAGATAAAATGCTATCATGTTGGGTAAATTTAATGGAATGAAAAAAAAAAATACAACAGAAAAGTTTGGATGCACTCCTTTTTTTTTCTTCTTAACGGATTGCCGATGTATCAGATCAGGCATCGATATCGGCAGATGCACAAAATCAAGTGATCGAGGCTCGGGTGGAAAAAAAAAAGTGGAGTTATAATCCAGATTAAAAAAAAGTTGCTTTTAAAATTGGGTTTCCCGAATTTTGGATTGGGACCGAAAATGGGGTTGATGCTTTTATTGTTCAGGCAGCCCCAGGATTTCTTGTTCAGGCAGCCCCAAGGTAAATATCTTTTTGATTCATGATTGTTGTTTGTCAAGTCATGTCTACTGTGTTGTTTTTCTTTTGTTTTTTAAATCAGTATTTTAGTAGAGTATATGTTATGGTAATACATGTATGCATGCAACCTTTGACCCTGGGAAGAAGCAAATTTCTCATTTGGGTCAAGAGATTTGAAAAGAAAACATGCGGGAACCTTACTCCGAAGTTACTAACATGTTATCTTAATACTACATCGTTGTAGACAATCGTGAATGTTTATTTTCCAGCGAGAGAACAAAGTCCTGACTGACAAACAGCTTGCATAGCATCTCAAGCCAGCCCAGTGTGTAAGCACAGCTCTGTATACATGCATGTGTGCATTCAGCGAGCTTCATTTGTATTCTAATTCAAGCGGGCCAGCAAGACGGGGTTCTGGCAGAGCCCGGTGCTACGAAATGGGCTCTCCTCGCAGTGGTGCCGCTGATTGGATCAAGCTATCCCTCTCCGCTTAGCCAAAGGGAGGCCAAATCCCACAGCCGCTGCGGCGTTCTGTGAAATCCTATTTCATTTCACAACTTTAACGGATAAAAAAAAAAAAAAAAAAAGCAAACAGGCGCTCTTGTGCCAGCCGGGACCCCGTGACACATTTACTCAGCGACAACACGAGCCCACAGAAATTGTTTTAACGGGTACGTACAAAAAATATAATCACCTGTGCACATATTTACATGCGCGCGCAGGCACACGGACGTCCACGTGTGTGCCACTTAAGCAGACGCGCAGACACAAACCCCATAATAAGAGCCAGACGCTGGCAGACCGCACAGCCGCGAGTTGTGGCGAAAACAAAGGCTATTCATACCCTTCGCCTTTGCGGCTGCCTCCATACCCTCCCCCCGACCCCCTCTTGCTGTTTTATTACAGATAATCTGTACTCACAAACCTCCCATTTTTTTGGCAATTGTGTGATTTTCTAATCATCTTTATTAGTGCATAAACATTGCTTACAGGGGCAACACACCGCCCATTGTTCAGGCTGGATAGGCGGGATAGAGGCCTGCTGATAAGACAGGATTGCTCGGCACCGTATTATACGACGGTCGTCTTTCGCCAGGCCACGAGTCCGGTGACACGTCCCATTGGCCGTCCTCATCCATGGCACCTGTGCAGGAGCAGACGCCAGCCAACCGGAGCTCGGCGAATCAGGTGTTTGGGGCGACTCCTGCGATTGGCTCGTCTAGGATGGAGACAAGGTCAGGTGCAGGGGGCGAGCCTCCTCTGATTGGCCGACACGGTGCCCAAAAGAGTGACGTCAACGGCGTCATTGCCATTGGCTGCCGAGGAACCATTTGCATGATTAATACGCGTGTGGTAGGAGGGTGGCACTGGGACAACTGGCTCAGTTGGGAATGTGCAAGGCAACATCCATTTCCAAAGGCGATATAAGGACAAATGTTTTTGGACGCATGGCTAAGTCAATGAAATAATCAATCAGGGATTGATCTCGCTTAGTCCCCCCCGCTGAATCCTAAAAACCCAATTTACAGGGCAGTGGTGAATTTGCTTACGACCCACCTGCAATCGATGAAAATCCCCTATATAGGTAGACCATACTAAAAAAAAAAAAACTTTATGGTTTTGCTCCCTCCTCCCACCAGCAAGCTCCGCTCAACTCATTTTCATTCCAAGGAGTAGTTTGGCCATTTGATTTAGTGAACAACTCTTCAAGAAAAGAAGCTTTCAGATGTACTACCGTATATTGAAGTTTCCTGTCAAACTAAACATAAACAGACTTATGCATCGTGTATTTAAAACGACCACATGGTTTCGTATTATACCAAGGTCTGCTTGCTGAATTCTAACCCAAAATGCAAGACACCTAGGCTAACAAAACTAGCCTAGATGTAGAAGTGCTATAACCCTTTAAGGAACGGATGAATTCAACGCAAACGGAATCGCAACAGTACAGTAGTAGTAGGAGTAGGCTATATTTTTTTCTGGATAAGTTGAGTGTTTAAGAAGCAGTACACGTTGACTGACATATTGTTTCATGAAACATGAAAAGTTCAAGTGATAAAGCCACAGATTTGTTCGAATTATCGCTGTAGTCTGATGTATAATAAACATCTTTAAAAAGTGGTTCATGTAACACTGATTAATGTATTACTTGTGTTAGTTAAATACATAGGAAGAGGACCATGAAAAAATATCACAAATTAAAACGCAACCACAATATGGAGGGAAGGAAAAAAAATGGATTATTTTTCTACATTGTTCAGTCCGCACGGGCATATATTCTTTATCAGATGTGAAAACATGACAAATAAAGCATCTTACTCAGGCGTGGTCACGCTCTTCTTCATTTACAGTATGTTTGCATGAACATATTATACTTCCCCCTGGTGGGCAAGATGCACACACCAGAAGGAGCCATACAGTAAATGTATCATGATACACAAACTGTTTAAATGTTTCCATTCTGTTTAGTTTCGTTATTACCATATGTTCAATAAAGTACAATATGATAGACTACTATTTCCCTGAGGTGAAAAAAAAAACATTTAAAAAAAAGTTAAGTGTGTTTTTTTTATTATTGGAGGACAATGAGTGTGGTAAACTTGGAAGTTAGGGCAATACTGTCTACTGAAAAAAATAATCATGAACTGCGACATAGCAGGGAAACATTCGAGATTTATGAGAAGGGTTTAGGGATGCATGCATGCAATGGTGGATGACAATCATCGACATTTCGAGAACATCAAAGTGGGTGCCAACTCCATATTTCCTTCCATTTTCACTTCCCGTGAGTAGAATGTCACGATACTTTTGACTGCCTTGGCGTAGGAATGGGCATCACCGTCAACGAGTTGGCCCACAACGGATTCGTGAAGCATTTCCGTTGGAAAATACTGCAGCAAATAACAAGGTACTGTATTACGTCATTTATGGTACCTTGACGACATTTCGGCAGATTGCGAGTATATTTTAAAGAGCTCGACGCCGTCGCGATGCGCTAGACTAGCGACCGGAAGTTAGCACGTGTTTGTAGCCCAAATGCGGAAATGATGCATGCATATCGTGCCATTAGTATACAATCCAAGTCCAAGAGAGATTCCACACGCCTGGTAAAGACTGCTTTTTAATGAAACATCATGTCATCTCACTGAAAACACAATCGATGTCTTGCATTCATTTCCTCTCGAGCAAACGGCACGCGGCCATTCGAATGCTCTTTTAAGTCATCCACCAGAGAAACAGGTGTTGATCCCATTGTGAAACAGTGAATAACATGAGACTAATAAATGGGCTAAGCTCGCTACCTGCCACTAGGGAGGCATGAACATATCGACTCCCCTTTGTAGTAACCCCCACCCCCCCTCGAAAAAAAAAACAAAAACCTCCAGGCCCTCAAACGCTCCCTCCCGCAGCGCTGTATAAATTATAAATTGTACTATATATACATATAACATATGCCCGGCCCATATGGCCAGCCCTGAGCAGAAAAATCTCAAAGCCCTCCTTAATTAACATTTTAGAGGGAAGATTCGGAGGCGGGAGATTGAGTCAGTGACCTATTTGGAGTCCGCCATCATCGCCCCATGCAAATGTGTTAATTGAGACACATTTTGCCATTCCACAAATATTCATGGTGATGCAATTTGGGTCTTTTTGCACTTTTTTTTGGTTGTTGTTGTTGGTTTTTTTTTTGTCTCAGCCATCTGATCAATCGTTTTTAAAAGTATAACAAAAGAAGCGCGAAGGTTTTTACGTTATTTCTCGCCAGCCTTCCTCCACTCTGTCGCTACTGTATGTGTTCACCACCATATGGCCAAATTCTTTGGAGGGGACAAAAACTGCTCACACATACACACATATATACACTTGCGCACTCAAGCACACGCCTCCACAGAGCATTGTACGAAGGGCCCCGGTGGTGGAATTTGTTTTCACATGGCTCCATTTGAAAGCGCAAAAATGGCAACGTATCACTGCATCGCGTACTTGATTGGGAACACACACACACCTTCCACCAAGCCATTTGACCACAAGCTGTTTCAATTTGTTTTTATAAGTCTGATTTGTTAGCCTTGAGCATAAATTGTCCATGTTTAAGGTACGGGCTGAAAAACGAAGGATCGGACACACATACAAACACACAAAAAAAAGGGAGTCCGGCCAACCCGTGAGAGATGGCAACCTCTTCAAAGGACACCAGGCGGGCGTGCGGCCGGGTGGGCGGGCGTCACCGGCGATCTGTTCCGCCGAGTGCGGGGTGGGGGGGTTGGGGGAGGTGTATGAAAGGCAGACATGGCTGACGTGTGAGCGCCTGCCAAAGCTACCTCGGGGAAATATGTTGGAAAAATGCTATTTTTCACACCAACGTCTCAAAGGGAGGACGAAGGAGCGGTGGGGGTGGGGGTGAGAAAGAAGATGAGAAACTGATGGGGTTACATTAAAAAATGAGGGATGGATAGATGGATGAGTGGGCCTTAATGATTTCACTCCACTTGAGGGTGTTTGAGGTCATAAGTACAGCCAAGCCTGTTCACACAGCATAGCAACTGAAACAGGCTTTTAAGTAACTTGATTACATCCAAAATATGTTGTGCTTGAATCCTGCTTGCTTTGATGGAATGGCAAAATATATCATGCACATTCCCCGTAAAAAAAAAAAAGAAGAAAAGATGACCGTTTAAGTGTTCATTTGCAACATTTTAATTTCTTAATTTAGCGTATTTATTGTCAAATGGCATTTTTGACAATTTTTTGGGGGGGGGTGGCGGCAATATATACAGTATATCACTTTCCTGGTGTAATGAAGCATTCTCATCGCTCAATATGATCATTTTTGTGGACAAAATATGCATTTGAATGGCTATTCATAGCATTTATTTCTACACGTAACATTTTGAATGTGCAATCTAACATTTTTGTGGTCAAATATTGCATTTAAGTAGTAGTATATATGTATTTGTGGCAAAACATCCAAAATGAAGCATTTTCATTGTTGAATATCGCATTGGAGCCAGATAACATATTTAAGTGTCAATATATAATATTTTCCCTTCTAAAGTTAGCATTTTATTGCCAGATGGCATTTTGCTGCATTTCTGCGGCAATGGGCACTTTCACAGCTAATTCTAACATTTTTATTGCTGAATGTAACATCTTTGAGGCAAAATATTGCAACCAATTATGGCTCAGCTTCAGAAACATAAGGTGAGCCGTGATTGGTAGTAACCGGTGCCCTGAGCAACTCTGTGGTCAATTTCAGTCGACAGAAAGTGGCAAGATGGCCGCCGGCTGAGATTGCGAAAAACGGGTTGATTTTGCTGCCTAAATCCGATTCCACAAATACAACATGAATCAGAATGCAGTGTTTCGACTAGTGAAGGCGGGGCACATACAAAATATGATTGGATGGACGTCCGCGTTGATGCTTCGACTGCGTGATGAGAGTGCTGCTACCAAAATGTATACATTGATTTGCGAACCCAGTTTTTTTTTAATCCATCCATGTCCATTGCAATCACTTTCTAAGTAAAAGTATGCTTTGCTGCTTGATATTACAAAGAGTGCATTATTAGCATGTTGTTTGCGTTTACTTGCTAAGTCAATTTGGGTGGTATGATGACTTTCCCCATGATGGTAACTCATGAATTAACTTGCTTTTCATTGACAAAGAAAAATAGAATATTGATATTATTTAGGGGCTAGTTTTCCTGTTCAATGCAGCACAGGCAACATTGCACTTTCACTTACTTTTGTGTATTAAACAGAGTTTAATACTCATCTATTATCTGCCATGTTTGTACTTCGACTGTAGTATGTAACTGTATTTCAAAATATGAATGGTATTTTTCACTCTAGATGCTGGTATTTTATTCTGTGGTTATGATGAATGGAATACTTTTTTTTTTAATCGGTTTTTGATTGAAACATCAATCAACCCCACTCGGTGGGAAATAGTTACATTATGACAAATTTTTTCGCCATATCACCCAGTCCTATTTTCTAACTTCATTGTATCATGTTTAACAATCACTGGTTGAACCTATATTATTTTGCACTTCAGTTTTGAACAAAAACGGACACTCAAGGATTTGTCCTTTTTTTTTTTTTTACAACAAAGGTATCCTAAATCAGTGTGAGTTTGTATTTGATTTTGAACTCAAACTCTCTATTGCAGAGTCACTGCTCTGCCTTTTGTCAAAAGTAAACGAAAGGTCTTTCTTTAAATTTCTTTGACATTGGTTTCGTAGAAATTTGATATATGAAAAGAACAAGTGGTATCAGTTACTTGGTATCGGTGAGTACTGAAAAGTACTATGTCAGCACTTTCACTGAAGAGTGCTAAAAGAGGACACTGGCAACACAACAAAGGTCAATTTTAGCATACACAGGTACCCAAGCTTATCTCGAAAGCAGATAACATTCCTAGTAAAGTGCGGGGGAAACAAGTTTGCACATATTGTGACACACCTGAACATCAGCTCAGGCTGGCACCCTGCCTGTAAACTATCGTGATCTTGCTCGACAGGCTCGTCCATAACTGCTGCCTTTAGATAATGGCGTGCCAATTGTAACACGGAACGTTCCAGGCTGCAACATTTTCTGCTGCCACACTGCTTGCACTCCACACCACCTCTGTACACTAGATAAACTCGACTTCCAGTGGCCTTACTTCCCAGTGTGGCCGTATCCAGGAACTTTGCGCAGGCCAAACCACACATTTTGGAGGCAAAATGTAACGCGTCCATGGAAAAGGTTGTATTGTTATGCCAAAATGTCGCGTTGATGTGACAAAATATGGTTTTTTTCATGACATAGCGTCCCATCGTGGTGAAATAAAATGTTTTCTGGCAAGACATAGTATTTTAAACACAAAATAGCATTCCTCCATCCATTATCCGATCCGTTTATCCTCACGTGCCGGAGCCTTTTCCAGCCGTCTTTGGGTAGCAAGCGGGGGACACCCTGAAGTGCTTGCCAGCCAATCGCAGGGCACACATAGACGAACAACTATTCACACTCACAATCCCACCTAGGGACAATTTAGAGTCTTCCATTAACCTGCCATGCATGCTTTTGGAGCATGGGAGGAAACCGCAGTACCCAGAGAAGGAAAATAATAGTTTTGTCATAACAAAAATTTGTCACTGAAAAATAAAATGTTTTCAATGCAAAGTGTGGCTGTTTTGTGGAAAAAATATAGCTTTGGCGAGGTAAATTGTAATATTTGTAGGGCCCGAAAAGGGCACAGAAAAAAAACAAAACAACTGATAACCAATTAATCGGTTGATTAATATTTAATGAATAAAATAACTTGTTTTTGGTCCCTTAAGATATGAACTATGGGCAGAACAATTGACTGTTTTGCAGTACTTTGTTCATTCTCAGAACATATGACTCCAGTTCTAAAGGCTTCATAGTGGCTCCCAATTAGTTGTTGAAAAGATTTTAAAATTCTGATAGTGATCAATAAATCACTGAATGGTTTGGGTCTTGAATAGATCAAAGAAATGCTAAATAAACCCTGTAGGGCTCTGAGAGCTGCAGACTTGGGTCGATCAGTGGAGCCCAGAGGTCAAAGTAAACATGGTGAAGCTGCATTTAGCTGTTACGCTGCACAGAAAAGGAATAAGCTGCCAACAGAAGTGAAGTCAGCCCCGAATTTAAATGCTTATAAATCCAAAAGGTTTTTTTTTGTTTTTTTTTTGGAGTGTGTAAAATCTTGCTTTTGAAATTCGGTTGACATAGAACATTTCAGGCAGGTTTTTGCCTCCACGCTGCTTGCATTCCACACCACGTCAAGATAACCCAAATCTTCATTTGCTCCTTTTTTCTCTTAATGCGACCATATCGAGGTGAGGTATTTTACATGAGCCAAACCACACTCACTCATGGCCTCCAAGCGCTTTTAACGATGAGGTTACGGCTGGCACAATCATCCCTTTGTGTCGTCAAGGGTGTTTTTTGTGGTTATCCTTTTTTTTTTTTGCCGAGTTCGGCAACGGGCAGGAAACGCGGAGTGGCGTTACAGCGCACATAGCATGACGGAACAAATCAGCGCATTATATTAAACAGCTCGCAAGGTTACGTCTTAGGTGAAATTACACTCTTTAGAAGCCAATGGAATAATGGAGGTGGTGTGCCCGCTCCTCCCCCCCTACCCCCACTTCACAGGCTGCCAACGTCTTGGCCTCCACTTGACTGAGAAGTTGCTTCTGTACAACCACCGACTGGGAACTGCTAACAACCCAATCAAAACATAACCGCGAGGAGGGATATCTCCGCCGATGACACACGGATGTTTCATGACTCGTTTCAATGAAAGATAATTGGAGGGACGATGTTACAAATCACAAGTTTGGAGAGGCCGTTGTGGTATGTAACACCAGATGGGCACAAAACGTCTTTTGATTCTGAAATCCAACGTTAGTCATCATTCATTCGCGCCTTGGAAAGATTTGAACCCTTTCAGGGACAGCGGTAAATACAGTGGAGAGCTGATTATGTTATCAGGTTACAGGATGCATGAAACAGTTAAAGTGGAACCACCAAACGCTTGTATGATGTCACAGTTGATTTCAGCACAGTCGGTTGGAAACGTTCCGACGACCATAGAACAGAAAATGGAACTTATTGTGACGCAGGAATGCGGGACATGAAACTGTGACCTGGCTATTCAAAACAAAATGCTAAAAATGACCAATAGTCATGAGCAAAAGTAAAATAACTAGAATTTTTTTTTTAAAGTGCAGCTGTCATCAAATTTTTGTTTTTAACAATACTAGCTTGCTTCTGTTTAGACTTGTGTGATGGTTAACAACGCTGAATTACTTACTATTGCTTCTTGTACAGTTAAGAAAATGTTTATCTTGGCAAAAGTTGTACCAATTATTTAGCAGTTATTCCCTGAGGACTAAATACTTAAGAACAGTGTTTCCAACCTTTGTTGACACCAAGGCAACATTTAAAAAAAATCTTACGGCACGCCACCAAACAAAAACATCACACAAAGTATGAAACTGGGAAGTCTTGCCCCTCTTGACATGAACACAAAGCTGGAAAAAAAGCGACTTGAAGGAATCCACACAGGTTAATTTCACTTTCTGCCACCTAGTGGAAGAGCGTTGAATTACCCTGTCTGTCACTGTATGTCGCTGGCATAGAAGAATTGCGGACAAATTACGTGAAATTCTTCAATTTCCCACAGTCAAGGTTGGCCTGGCACTCTGGTGGGAATGTGAAGAAAATGCAGGTTGAACTCAAATGAACTTGAGAAGAGGCCGCTTGGAAAATACAATTTAAAAACTATTTACTAAAGGCCCTTTTATATTAATCATCTCAACAGTCATTTTTGTGTTTTGCTCTATGGTAAACATCCAAAATAGTCATAGCCAACATTTAATGGACGATGTTAGCATTAAATTATAATCCTATGAATCATAAGTGGGATCTTATTGGAACGGTCCACTGCAAATGATGTATATAAGTATATACTTGTAAATAAAAGAATAGAATTAAGACCAAAAATAAATAAAGAAGAGGCCCATGCTTTTGGGCATGCACACACTGAAAATCACAATCAAAATCTTTAAAGTAGTAACCTGCTTGTCATCATTTTCTTTTTCATTTTTTTCTCACCTTTATATCTTCTCGCATGCACTAACTAAACAATTAGCAAAGTGTTTAAAAACCCTGGCAATATTAGACTTGTTTTGAATTGCTGGAGAATTAATAAGTAGTTAAAAAAAAAAAGAAGAATTTTATTCTGGGGGGGCTTGCCTAATTTCCATAGGTCGACATTGGTGCTTTCACATCCTCTTTGGGCTATTAAAGCACTTGTTCAAGGGGGGGGGGGGGGGGGTACAAAGACTCTCTGTGTGCCTCACCTCCCCGCCCCCTGCATGCAGTGGCATATACACAAAGTAAGTGCTCAATGGTACAGATAAAAATAAAATAATAATAAATAAAAATCTTGATAAGAAATTTTAAGAGCTTGACCTGGCATCTCCCCCCCCCCCCCCCTCTCCCTACCCAGTGTTTTCCTCTCTGAATTCTGACTGTAATTTCCCCATTGCGGGACAAATAAAGGATATCTTAATCTTTTTCTGCATCTCTTATGCAAACAAATCGGCCATATCACAAAACAATCACATTTTCAAGTATCATTTTTTTCTAAAGTAGGGGTGAGAAACCCGCGGGCCGTGGGCCACACATGGTTTATTAAATCATTTCATCCGGCCTGCGAGACACTTCTAAAAAGAAACTTAAAAAATCACACTTTTGAATAAAATATTCACTGTGAAATTTTTGTCATAATAATAAACATTTGTCACATTTCTTGCTCTTTTCCCCAAATTTTATGTTGCACTTGGATGAAATAAAAATAACCCCCCCACCCCCCTTTGCATCTAAAAACACACGAGCCAGGTGTGCATCCAAGTAAGCAAAGCGCTCGAACGCAGCCAAACAACGTTTAGCTGAACATTCACTCACACGCGCGCGCACACGCTCGTGTCCATGCAGCCAACAAAGGCAAACTATTGAGTTACACAGCACGTACCATTATAGCGCAGGGAGATCTGCCAACACTCTCAATGCCCCATTTTCCTTTAAAAGTTCAGCTTCCAAAAAAAAAAAAAAAAAAGTGAGAGAGGGAGGAAGACTTGCTCTCTTGCCTGTTGCCGGAAGCCTCCACACACACACTAACACACGTCCACACAAAACAGACCTTCAGACACTCTCTAAAAGTGAGTCCTCACTCCGAGAGGACAGCACACACAAAAAAAAAAAGACGACAAGGGGGAAAAATCTCTTTTGTGATTTCTTTTCGAGGGTTTTCAACGCCGCTCGGCGACGTTGCGAGACGTCCGCGCCAAAAAGTGTCTTCGTGCGTCCTTGTGCGGCCAAACTTGTCCTGCAGATCGCTCCGCTTCTGCGCTCAGCTCGCACTCACAATGTGGAAAAGACAAGTGGGACGGGATGCACAGTAAGTCCGTGCCCCTCTGTGCTCGGTATGTCTATTTAAAAATAATAATAATAATAACGAGAAAAGAGTTGGCTGCTTCGCGCGTCCTGCGCCGGATCTGTTTTAGACTCGCACTACGCTCTCTCTCTCTCTCTTTCCCTCTGTGCGTGTGTGTGTGTGTGTGTGTGTGTGTGTGGATCCCAACGCACATCGACCGGGGGTGGGGGGACCCTTATTCCCTCATCGCCTCCCCCTTCAAGATGAAAGCGCATCTAATATCGAATCGCAACTCCGTGCGTAAAAAAAAAAAAATCACAGCGTAAGATTGGGGGGGAAAAAACAATAACTCCAAAACTAGCATGCAGAAAATAGCTCACTTTGTTTCTCTCTCTCTCACACACACACACACGTGCGCGCGCAAGTGATTATTGATTGTGTGGTGAAGGTAAGGAGGAGAGATGAATTTTCAATAAACGCAGTGCGGAGTTTGCGGAGCGGGCACGGCGAGCAGCTGCGGCTTTAGTGGCATTAGGAGCACCGGCGGGGATTAGGCTTCCCCTTGCCCGCAGTGTGAGGCGCTTGTCTGCGCGGGCGCGTGCGTGTGCGTGTGGCACCGCTCGGAAAGTGCGCAACAGAAGACCAGAAAACGCTGGCGTGCTTCTCATGTCACTTCCATTTCATGTCAGAAGGGTTTGCAGAATCGACATGTGCATGATCTATGCGAGTTGGCTTTTGCACGTTCTGTCCCCCAGAAAAGTCATATTTTTAATTGTGTGTGTGTGTGTGTGTATAACAATCACCCAAAAAGCTGTCCGAAATGATATTGTGTGGGGTTTTTTTTGACCATATCAACAATGTCTGAATTTTTCATGGAATGCGTAGTTGTCTGGGTAACCCCAAACTTTTCAACGGGACAGTATAGCGATACTCTCCCGTAGTTTTATGCATTTTTTTAAAATAAATGCACGAATTGGATTGAGGCTGCTAACTTGATTTTGAAAAAAATTACTGAAAAAATATATATAATAATACTAAAATAAATTATTTTAAAGTGTCTTCCAGAGGAGTCAGCATGCAAAGAGCCTTCCTCTGCACTTCAGAGGCAATAGAACACACGCACACACACACACACACACACACGATTTGTAATGTGCACAAATAGGGATTTAAATTAGGATTTGTGAAAAACAATACTCAAAGTGAGAGCACAAATGTTTTTTAATACTATTTCAATTGAAAAAAACTCGTTGTGAGGGTTTAAAATTAAATGCATTTATTATTTGTTCATTAAATATAACCCGTTCAGTCAGTTGTTCGCATATACGCTCTCTGAGCAAAAGAGACAGAGAGAGAGAGAGAGAGAGAGGTGTGTGTGTGTGTGTGTGTGTGTGTGTGTGTGTGTGTGTGTGTGTGTGTGTGTGTGTGTCGTAATCCGTTTTATTTTAAGCAGACATTCCTACAAAATGACGGCTCATCAATAATTTATGGTTGACCTCCTCTCACATTTGGTCATGTCAATTATTCATCAGCCAATCGAATTTTTTTTTTCCCAATGGCCTCATTTGGACGATTTCTGTTGAAGTGTGCAAGTGCATCAGGAGGACGTACACGGGGAGGCCCCGATCACGCGCACACGCAGGAATGTTTAATCGGGTTTTACAAAATGCCATTTGTTACACTTCAGATTGAATTGAAATGCATTTTAACATTCAGTTTATCGACAAGATAAAACAACAATAATAGTATCATTCTTTTCTTTATAATGGGAGGATCCGTTATATTTTGTATGATTAAGTTTTGTGTTGACGATCTTTTTGTCGAATCAGTTTGGGCTGTTTTTGTAAATATATTTTTAAGATTAACCTTCTTACGAGTGGTGCTGGTATTCAGTTTTATATCTTCTTTCTTACTTAATTCGTTTGAATCTACTGTATATAAACAAAAACATGTCCATTCAAAGCAATGATTAATTATTCATTATTATTATTATTATTATTATGCCACTCTTTTGGGTTGTTGTAGACGATGAGCGATTGGTAGCTGCAGGAAAGGACGTTGGCCTGTTTGGAGAATTTCCAGTTTATTGTGCTGTGGTGGCGGAGGGGAGTCGGCTGTACCAAAGTGCGTCTCTTAACGTTCATTAAAAACTAATACACATGGAATTATTAACTGAATATAATCATATGACCAATTCGACTGATATCTTTTCTTGTCCTGTGAGGGTCTGTGTTACTGGAGGCCTACCAAGCTCAAAGAAAATTACTCATGTTTTTTGTAGGGGGGGTCGATAGAAAAATCAACCAATTCAATTTTTTGGGAAGAATTGCAGTTAATTGTGTTATCGTGTTTAGTACAAAAGAGAATTCAACAAGGTCAGTCTTATTGAATAAACACTGACTGATATGATGTCTGTCTAGTACCAGTAAAATAAAATGCACGTGTTGAAATCCATTTGCTGCAACAACCAAATTGTTGCAGGATATTTCATTCAACTCAATTCTCAAAAAGGAGGGGAGGATAAATCACACACTTTCTTAAAAAAATATATATCCTTTTGTTGATTAAAACATGACATGAATCAATAATGCAAAATTGAGGACACACACACACACACACACACACACACACACTTCCAATTAATGTGGCTTAAATCATAATGTATGGTGCTTCACCATATGTTGATTGTGCTTGACCTCGTTTCTTTTCGTTGATTTCATACTTGCTCTCGCTGGGCGTTGTGCAGAAACAACGCTTTAATAATGAGCAGAAAATTAAAGATTTGTCTCTGTTTCACAAAAAAAAAAAAAAAAAAAAAAAAAGTAAAAACAAAAGCCTTTAAAAGTTTTTGGACAAGAAGAGTACTGACATGTGAGCAGAGGCCCATGCAGCTGGCTAAAGTCAAAGCTTATGAAAGGGCAAGCCTGCCATAACCTTGCAAGCACTTCATCGCAGCACACCAGCACAGCTTGCACATCTGCCCAATATTTTCATCAAGTACACACTTGCACGTGTCAAAGGTTATGTATGTGCTCACGTAACAACTCAAGAAAACAACAGCCACGGGGAATTAAATATACTTCAAATATGGTGACCACAAGCCTGCAGGATATTGTTTTTTGTTAACATTTTGAATGACAGTTCAGTGCATTTGCATTTAATCTTCAAGCAGTGTTTGTTTTTGATGTAAACATTTTACATGCATTACTTTTGAAGCAAACAGTTGGCACAGTTTTCTTTTTCCACATTTAAGTGCAATGTTAATGCACCATGAGTGTGGCTTACAGTAATGCAAATTGGGAACACACTAATTGGGAACACCGACTACGTTACTGTATTTTAATGTTGGTGATCACAGACCACAAAGCCATCTTTTGGTCCCTTATTATATTTTACACTGTTGTACTGCAGTTTGAGGTCAATCACCCCATGGAAAAAAAGAGCAATCACTCTTTTTTCAAATAAAATCGAATGAAATTTGCCGGCATAGTATCATATCAAACAGCACAACGCATGTACAAAAACAACAAGCTACCAGATTTCCACCAGAAAAATACATATTTCTATTTCAGACTGCACTTGTTTATGATAAGAGGATTTGAGGTGACGGGGGTTTGCAATTTTTCCTACTCCTTTTATTGGGGGGGGGGGCATTTGGATATTTCAAATATTTTATTATTTATTCATTTCAAAATGGTGTCTGCATGTTCTAAATAAAAAAACTCATCCAGTTTGGCCTTCAACATTTGTAAAAGGCCGCAGGGACAACATGAAAATAGAAATTACACACACAAGTAACCTTTTTTTTAAAAGTTTATTTATTTCTCTTATATCGCTGTATGGATTGCACGCATGTACCGGCCAAAATGTCAAGGACATTAAACCAATGAATGGATTTACATAATGCGAAAATGAGCTGCATTTGTTGTAATTAATTGTTGCGGGGAAGTGTGTTGGCCCGGGCAACTTATGAATTTTTCCCCGCACAGTTGCTTCACTCACGAGCCGCAGTCTAATGCAATTCAGATTCTGCATTAAAAAAAAAAAAAAAAAAAAGATTTGAAATGCAGTTATAGAAGCCCCAAAATGTAGTGTTACAAACACACATCGAACCAACAGTCAATATATATTTACCTACGGTACCTAAAAAAAAAGTGTAAAACATCAGTCAAGGCTACCAATGGTGTAAATGGACAAACAGAAGCGTATTCCATTCTATTCTAATAATATCCCGTCTGCCTTGACAAAGACAACAATGTTCCGTTTTGACGAACATTGTCAGAGAGGTCTTTTGTGACTATGATTGCAATGTTGTAGAGTTTACACAAATATTTTGAATGGTGAATTTTATACGACCGTGCAGGTGTACCTCCCTGTGCGGCTGGTCAGTTTCATTCAGGAAAGCAACGGACCTTGCCCTTTCACAACCGTGTCCATTTCATCCACGGCACAATGATAACTCCCAGCTTAAGGAAGACCGAATGGTCCTGAGACGTTTGTGCCTCCATTTGAGGAGAGCGGCAAAGGGAACGAGAGGATGAAGACAAACAAGGCCCTTTTTGTTTTAGCAGGCGGGCAAGGCAGGCAGTTGGGCACAGTGCACAAGTGTTGTCTAGCATCACAAATGTGCTCGCCCGGATCCATGCTAATAGAGCGGCCACAAAGACGCAGGGAATCCTCAGAGGAAGGAAGGAAAGTGAGGAAATGATTGAGAATATAAGCAACTATGGACGGAAGGGAAGTTATTAAATGGGAGAGGGGTAGAAGGAGGGTGGGGGGGAAGAGTGAGGCAGTGAGCGGGGGCTGCTAAGCGGTCTTTGGATGGGTGAGGAATGCTCAACCCTGGCACAGGGGAATGAGACGGAGGGTGCCCCCCTCCCCCCCCCCCTTTTTTTTTTTTACACCCACCCACACTGCTGCCAGCCCATCACATTCCCACTCCACACTCTTGGAGAGGTTAACACTCGGAAGCCAGCAGTGGTTTCCTTCAGGAGGTTGTTCACACACATACACGCTTATACACACACTGGGAATGTCCTCCGTATTGGTGGTAGTACCATGGCGTGTTCCGGATATGGCTATCAACGGAACCGCTTCCCCTGTACTATATTTACTGATGATGGGACGGCAGAATGGATTCTTCATCAGAACTCATTGGACTGCGCTTCACAGTGCAGATGGACAATGACTCGAAACATACTGTGAGAGCAACCGAAAAGTTATTTTTATTATTTGTTTTGGAAATGGCAAAGAAGTAGATTGTTATCCAATGGCCAAGTCAATCACGTGACCTGAACCCGACTGAGCATGCATTTCATTTGCTGAAGACAGAACTGAAGGAAAAATGGCCCAAGAACAAGCAGGAACTCAAGCCAGTTGCAGCAGAGGCCTGGCAGAGCATCACCAGGGATGAAATCCAGCATCTGGTGATGTCGTTGATTCGTTCCAAACTTCAGGCTGTAATCGACTCCAAAGGATTTGCAACCAAGTATTTAGAAAGAGAAAGTTGTGTGATTTATGATTCCCATTACTTTTGGCCCCTGAAAAAGTGGGAGCAGCGTATCATCTGTCCATCCATCCATCCATCTTTCCTTTTTCTATTTCACTTACTCTCATGTGCTGGAGCCTATCCCGGCCATCTTTGGGTAGCAGGCGGGGGACACCCTCAACTGGTTGCCAGCCAATCACCGGGCACACATAGACGAACAACCATTCGCACTCACAACCACACTTAGGGACAATTTAGAGTCTTTCATGAACCTGACATGCATGTTTTTGGACCATGGGAGGAAACCAGAGTACCCGGAGAAAACCCACGCAGGCACAGGGAGAAACATGCAAACTCCACACATGTAGTCCCCAGCTGGAATTGAACCCTGAACCTCTGCACAATGAGGCGGATGTGCTAAACAGTTGCTCACCGTGCCACCTAGCTGCGCATCAAACTTTTTTAATCTGGAAATCTGCAGTTAAATAAAATGTGCGATACAAATACAGCTGTCATGCCTTGTCTTGGTCGAAGTAGAAAGTCATCCAATCCGTCAATTTTTCTATGGCTCTCATCTTCATTAGTGTCATGGGTTAGCTGGAGCGTAGCCTAGCTGACTTTGGGCGAGAAGTGGCGACTACTGTAGACTGGTCGCCCGTCAGTCTCAGAATGCAAATTGACAAATAGTTCACACTCACATTCACACGAACATTTTTCTGTTTTCATTCACATTAGGGGTTATGGCTGTTGCTCATCATGGCATGCATGCGAGCATGTGTATGTGTGTGTGTGTGTGTGTGTGTGTGTACACTAACGATCGTGGGTGGTTGGTTGCTTGAAAAGTAGATCTTTGGTCAAAAAAGGTTGGGCACCCCTGCTGTAGAAATGTATTACTACACAACAGTGCAAAAAGTACTGGCACAACATGGCCGATTCGCTGCACTGAACACTAAGAAAAACTGGACTCGTTCCTGTCAGGGTCAGGGTAGGCATGTGAGACAATGCCGTCTCTTCCCTGGCATGTGAAGCATAAAATAAAAAAAGAGCGTAATTTCTGTATGATTATGTGAAATTATTTTCCATTTTAGCTCTGTGGTCCGTGCTTGACATCGATTTTATTTTTCAATCCAACAATCATCACCGATATCATCCTTGAAATAGCTGCGCGGAATAATTTCAGTTCAAATATATGGGCAGAAAGCAAAGTGAAGCATTGCGGGTTCCGTGCCTCCATTGACCAGGCACGCATTAATTGCTGACTCTGTGGCAAAGTCTCACAGCCATAAGGACACAAAATAATAAAGCCCTTGAGCCACACTTTTAACTCGTTCCTCATCAAAATGGAACGGGTTCTTCCTTGACTCGCATGCCATCCCTTTACAAATATGGAAACTGCTTTGGTATTTTCCTGCTAATGTTATTGCAACCATGACAAAATGACTGTTGTTTAAAAAAAAAAAAAAAAAAAAAGCTCATTAAAGCAATAAAAGCTTTTGGCCTAGTGCTGTACGTTTGTGAACATACAGTATTTATGCAACAGGCTGAAAACAATCTAACATCGCAGAAGAGTTTGGCACACACACGTGCGTGAATCATTTTAGTATGTTCTACATACTTTTGCTAAGAATATATCACCCAGTAATCATGCATAATTAAGACATTCCTTGCGAGCCCAGGTGAAACAATGGGCCTTTCATTTTTATAGCCGCAAATGGGAGGGAGTGAATGAGTTAAATGATATAACACAAGGAAGCACTTTTCTCTACGTTTAAGCCGGCACTTTCAACATTAATGGAGGATTTTAATGTACCGGTAGTCTTATTGCTCTTATGAAAGGATGCCTCGTTCAACCTGTTCAGCTTCTTTTGGTGCCGTGTGTTATCAAACACATTTGGCTGTGACATAAACGTCAAGGTGTCTACGATGACGAATGAAAACAAAAAAATATATATGTATAAAAACAGAACAGAATGTGTGCCAGTTGGTGAAATATAATGCACCATTAGTACTATCCACGCACACGCACTTTGCTGCAGTTTAGTTTGTTTGTGCTTGAGATGCACAAAATAATAAATCACTCACATTGTGAATCACAAAGCCATTAAGATAAGATAAGATAAGATACCCCTTTATTTGTCCCGCAATGGGGAAATTACAGTCAGAATTCAGAAAGGAAAACGCTAGTTAACGGTTAGTTAATACATTTTTAAAAACGACATCACACTTTCTCAGGCTTCCAGTGACAATTACGGCTCGCTTGTTTTCGGAGTTTGGTCATGTGACATTTGCAAGCTCAGCCATACATGGTCGTTTCCTGAGCTCTGAACAACCGGGATGACATTTTCAGGTGGCAGTGACAAAATGGCCGCTCACTGAGATGGATAAAAATAGGTGGATTTTGCCGCTTATTTCACAAACGCAATACTAATCAGAATACCGTGTTTAGAGTAGCGAGGCCACACAAATCAACGTTATTTTAAGAAATAATTTAAAAAATAGTTTACTTTGCTTTTAAATATTAAATAAAGGACAATAATCATAAGTGACCAAAGTGTGGCAGAAGTACAGTTTCATTATGCACTTTCAATTCATCACTTTCAAGTAGATTACGACAAAAAAAAGAAAATTACCAATACAGTATTTTTTTTTAATTGAAAAAAATACAAGCAAAACTGAATATTTGCACCTGGGTAAAATTTCAGGTTGAAAGTGCCTCATGGTGACGTACGCAGGCTCCATTTTGAGCAGCTACATCCTGCTGCCAACTACGCTGGCGTGCCCAATGGAGTGAAACATCTCTCTATCAAAGACACAGTGTCCCACTCTTGCTTGTCAAACTCTGTTTGGACGTCTTTGTGTCCTAAACGGTGAGCAAACGTCACCCGACGCTGCGTGCGCGGGCCACCTAAACGAGGCCTAAACGCTGGCTGCGGGCATTAAAGTGCGTGTGGTGGCAGCATCAGCACCACTTTGGGCGGGGCGGGTCAGTGTCAAAGTTGGGAGGAGTTATTTGTGTGCGTGTGCGTGTGTGTGTGTTGCCCCAGGAGAAAAGCGGAGTCCTAATCTGTTTTCCTGGCTCTAGTTTAAAGTGAGAGCAAGACACACTAGAGGCTCTCTCTGATCCACTGCCCCATCCATCCCTCACTTTGTCTCTCTCCTCCATCGCTCTGTCTGTCTGTGGCTTGCCTCTCTGCTTCTCCCGGGCCCCCCGTCCCTATGCTCTCTCATCTGTTGTGTTGGCCCGATTTGGTCTTTGTGTGGCGAACGCCCGTTCCCCCCCCGCAACCCAAACTCCCTCCTCATCTCCAGATAGCGCCTTAGAGCTCTGATTCCACTTAATCACTCCGTTTTTTATTAGTTTTTCCTCGCAGGGTATTTTGTGTTCCGAGTTGCGTTTATCTATTATGCTGTTTCAGATTTATTGCTTTAGGAGGCAGACTGTGCGGCGCGCTACTCGCCAATACGCGACACGACGCTGTGATCTCCCCGCGTCTGCCCCTCTTTATGCCTGTCTGCTTTCATCCTTTCAAAATTAAACGAGTCAACACAACACGCTCCTCTCGCCACTTTATCCGCAGCACCCTCCCTCCGCCCCCTCCGCGTCAAACTTTATTTTCTTTTATTGAGATCTGACTTGAGATCTTGATCCTCGTTTATTTAGCATGGCGCGTACGGCAGCAGATAGGAGGAAGAGAGCGCCATGGTTTTTCTGGCAGCGTGCTCGACACTTGCATCTATCTGTCCTTGAGTTTTGCACACCTTCTTGTTGAACTTTCTCCAATACATCAACCACTCAATTTAAAGACAAAAGCAAACCCTCTATTAATGCCTTATAAAAATGACGTCAACATATTTAGTAAGTTTACATGACGGCGGCTAGAGAGAACTGTATTGACATCTAAATATGTCTTTGGGAGTGAATGAGTTAATCTATTACTTGGATTTGTTAAAAGATTCCTGGGAAGAGGACCTTGGAAAAAAATATTGCATATTAAACCGTAATCGCAATATGGGATTGGAGCAAATCGCAGTTAATGGTACATTCTTTTCCAAAATGCACCACGAGAGGGCTACCGGGGCGGCGAATTTGGCTTATCCGACCACAAAAATTGGTGGCCAAAATTTTCCACCTGGTAACAAAATGACTCATTTAAAAACTATATCTGCAATGCCGAAAACCATCTTTGGCGATGTTTACCGCACGGACATTTGAGGGATGCACCCAGAAAAGGGAACTGGGGACTTCCATATAGGAATACACAAATAAACAAAAAAAGATGGCCAACGTTTGGGGTCTCTTTAAACTTAAAAAAAAAAAAAAGACAAAAGTAAAGAGGAGCTGGGAAAGCTTGCCGACGGGAATGTGTACGCATTACTTTGAGCTGGGTTTTTTTGTTGTCTTTTTTCATTGGCCAATGTAAAATATCGTTACAACTGGGGGATGGAATAATCAATAGGATAATTGATTCTAAAAAGATTACTTCATGACAGCCCTACACTGTGAGCTGCCACCTTTTATGATGATCAGAAGGGAGCCTTGAGTAGAAGGCATGTCACAATTTGCAAGTCTAATTTATACTTGGTGATATCTGTCGGTCACGTGGTGGACTTACAATTTTGCAAGATTTATGTCCGTATCACAGTTCATATACATGTCGGTTTATTACATTTTTTAAGATAGACAAAAAGGACCCTTCACTCTGGGCTTTTTAGCTTTGTAAATGCAGAATTCTGATGCAGCTGAGGCTGGTTGTGATATGTTAATTGGCCTGTCATTTTTAGAGCGTCTTCGGAACCGTGGCCCACTGTTTATAAGACATTATCATTCATTATTTGGGAGGCGTTGGCGATGCTTGAGGCCAGTTTGAGTCCTCACCTCAGCATTTCAAACTGTTCTTTTCATCGTTATGAGGAAACACAGCTCGCATACGCCAAACACGGTTCCCAAAATGGCGGCGCACCACGCCTGGCCTCCATTTTGTTCCAATGTTGGAATGGAGTTTGGATCTGGCATCTGACTTTTTGGACCGGCGTCTGCATTTGAAAATACCCCAATTGCGTGCCCCCACTGTTACCATGCTTCCCTCACGCTCTGATTGGTCACCCAGCGTGTTGGTCGCCAATCGGAGGGCGGCCCAACACTTTAAGATCCCTCCCTCTTTGCTTTGCTTCCAGGGGGGCATCCTGTGACCGGGAAATGGGGAGCAGGAGGGGGGGGGGGGGTGCTGGAGGTTGTAGGATGGGGTAAATTGCATGGGTGCTGGCTATATCACTTCCACCAAATCCAGCAGCAAATGGCAGACAACAATAAGACAAACATTGAGGTTAACGCTTTGTTCACCATATCCAAGTCTTTGCCCGATGATAAAAATCGCTATTATTTAATAATGGGAATGTGTATGTGGGAGGGGACGGGGGCAGCGGGGGGCGGGGGGACTGAAACAAAATGGCCCAAATGAATATTCATGACTTTGTGCCCTCCCTCCCTGCACCCGCCTTCTCCTCCTGCTGCTACTCACTTCCTCTCTCCTCCATTGGGTGGCAACACTTGGTCGGGCACATGGCGAGACAGCTGTTGCAGGGCAACTTGGGCATCTGCGATGCTAAGCAGAGAAGACGACATCATGTGGGTGCATGTGTGTTTGTCAGGGGGGTGGGGTGGCGGGTTGTTGAGGGAGTGGGCTTCTGACCGCATCAAGGATGAGTTTGCTACCTTCTACTTCATTTGACCTCTGTATGTTTCTGCATCCATTGGCTTAAAGGGTCATAAACAGTCCAAGATGGTTGATTGGATGGTCCGTAAACAACCGTTTGTTTTCATTTTGAGGCACTCCTTCAAACTTTTAAACACAGTTCAGCCGAAAGCAGCAAGATTTGTGTTTGACTTTTAGTTAGCACAAAACAAAGTTGAAAGTTGGCATAATTACTCAGAAGGCCCTATTTTTATCGACAGGCGCTGGTGCACTCGGTGTAAAAATGGACACATCTTCAGTTTGTTAGTGGGGCAAGTATAGTCTACTGCGTTTGGGACTGCATCGAGCCTCTCTGGGCGCTCTGGCGGACGCGACCGCCACATCGAGCGATTTTGGTGACAGAAAGTAGACTGTGCTCAGTATAAAACTTCATTTTAGCTAGTTTAGCATGTTTTTAAATTCAGAAGACTGATGTGGCTATTGCACACCCTGGCACGTATCCCAATTGGTGACAAAAACCATGTCTATCGAGTGGTGCATGTGGTGTAACGCGATTTTGGCATATTTGATCGAGGCGCAGGCAGAAGGATTTGGCGCTCTGCAGGCACGTGTGGTGGATCTCATCGGATTTCATTCATAAATAAGATACCGGTGTGGGACAATCCCTCTGAATCAATTCATTGAACAAATAATAATTATCATCTTACAAATATTTTAAGATCACCTCTCTGACTATTGGGTGAGGCGGTTGGGGTCATACATGGACACATTGTCGTGGGTGCAAGGTGGTCTCCAATTATCCAGGCCACAGATGCGGTCAACTGCATCATCCGCAAGAGGAGATCTTGCAGTGTACCTGTACAAACGCATTTTGCATACACCAATGTCATGCACGGACCCCAGCGAGCCTATACCTGCTTCCGCAATGTCAAACATGTATACGCCTTGACCGCCCTGATTTTAATAGATAGGCCGGGAGTTGGCTGCATTCCACCCTGAAAATCAATTCAACCTGTGCAAAGTCTAGGAAAATACCAAAAGAAAGAAAACTCCACCCATGCGCACAGCTTGACTGCGCGAGGCACGAAAATGGGGGCCTCGATATTTATTTACTTAATTTATATGTATTAACCTATATTATTTTGCCATTTGGTGACCAAAAAAAAAGGAAAAAAAACTATCTTTTTTAGCCTGGTGACTGATCATGTGGTCAAATCGGGACAACAACATTATTACAATTTTCTTCCGGCTTATCATTGGATGTGAAGTCAAGTCAAAAATGTTCCTTCCAACATGTACTATGCACCACCACTAATTTCAACATGGTATTGTGCTTAATATTGCATTTGTGGAACATGAATGAAGCAACAAAATCCACCCTTTTTTTATCCATCTCAGGGGGCAGGCAGTTTGCCACTCGCTGTCAACTGAAAATAACATCAGAGTGCCGAAGGGCTGAGGTGACGACAATCGAAAGTTACCCGTTTTCTGGATTTGCTCAAATGACGTTGGCAAGCTGAGCTCTTATGGACTGTGATGTCGTTTTCAGTTGACAGCTAGTGGCATAATGGCTGGCCCTGAGGTGGATAAAACTAGGTGGATATTGCTGCTTTATTCAGTGTCCACAAATTAAGTATCAATCAGAGTACCATTTTTGACCAGTGGAGCCGAAAACAACATAGTATGGTGAAGTACTTTTTTTTAACTTTACTTCCCCTTTAATAAAAAATAAATTAATTAATTTTAAAAAAAACAAGAAAGAAAGAAATCACAACTGTTTGGTTCTGGATACTTGTACTTTCGTGTTTCTTATTTTATTTTCGAATTTTAGGTCAATTTCCAAATAGTGAGGCTGGAAAAATACAAAGACCCATTGTTTTACTACTGGAGGAATAGGCAGGTCCATTGTTTTGGGGATATTTGGAGAGTAGCTTTCTGTGAAAAGTGGTCTTCTTCTGTTTGAGGAACACTGCTATAGACGCTGAGAGGGAATTTCTTCAGTGTTCACCGATGAGTAAGAAGCTGCATCCACCCCACCAAGCGATGACGCCATAACAACAACAACATGAAGAGGCTCGCGTGCCCCAATCGCTCGGCGCCTTTAACAGCCAAACACTTGCTTACGCACCTTAATTCATTCACACACTCCTCCACCCTCTGCATTTTCGGGCATTTTCCCAGGGTTATTATCCCGCGCCAGGTGCCCCGCCCCCCACCCCACTCCCATCCATCTCCTCCTCTCTATCCCTTGCCATTTCTGTGTCCCTCAAAGCGCCAGCATAGCCCCACCTCGTGGTGCCAAGGTGGGCAGCCTCTGCCTTGGCTGTGCCGAGGCCTTCTGGTGTCCCAGATAGCTGTGACTGTGTGTGTGAGTGTGACTGTGCGTGTGTGTGTGCGGCGCGTGTGTGTTTGCGAACGCTCGTCCAGCTCACAGCAGACCAAGCCAGCCCTTTAAACTGTGTCGAGGCTCCAGATGCTTGGAGAGACTTGGATTAACACAGGCGTTTGTATGCAGACACACAGGCACAAACACACACGCTTCATCCGTATAACGCGTCACGCCTCGCGCTGTCGTAGCATGTAACGTGTCCCGCGTGAAAGTGTCAAACAGAGGGCGAAGAAACGCACAAAAGGACCGAGAAGAAATTTAGCATCCAGATCATGACATGATCGCAATTCTGGATCAGAAATATAAGGGATAGAACAAAGGTTGTGACAGATTCAATGGCAGCGATGCCAGCGTGATGCCTCGCAGGGCGAATTTGGACTACAACTACAAGGAAGGGGACCTAAGAGACATGACACGTGTGCGCGCACACACACACAAAAGGCAGTGGACGTGCTCAAGCCCTCTAGGTGGATGCCACCACCCTGAGGGCATGAATATCCAGCAATTCACACACACACCTGCGCGCGCACACACAACTGGTGACATCCCAGTGATTGATTGCAGGGCCAAACTATCATGCGTAAGAAAAAAAATGAAAAGTTGATTAAAGTTTGCATGTTTTTAAAAATCTGTGTTTGGTTGCTTCTAGGTTACAAAGCAAAACTCATTTGTGAGCACTTGAGCACAGACCTCCACCAATACCAGTTGTCAACTAAAGTACAATACAGCAATTTTTTTTTTTTCTGGGCTCATGCCTCACCTGTTCCACAATGTTTCGTGAGAGTACTTTTTGTGCAATCCAGCAGACAAAACAAGCAAACAAAAAAGGTTCTATCAATCTCTAACGAGCACTTGAGCGGAGTTTTCCGCCAAGACACAATAGTTAGAAAAAAAAAAATCCCCAGAGCTGCACCAAAATTTAATTCAATGAAATTTAGCTTGTCCCATTGCCCACCCCTCTAAAAGGTTTAATGTGAAGTACTTTTCTTTTTTGTGATTGTCCTGATAAATCCTGGAATCCCGATCCAACATTCAAAAATTCTTTTTCTTCACTTAGTCACGAGCAAGAAGTTTGCATATAATCCTGTGTACAAACAATAGCAATCAATATAACGCAGTCCTCCCCGAAGGCAAAACGCCTGCGTGACATCGGGCAGGGGTTCCAAGTCACCAGGCCATGGAGCATTTGGTACCATGCCGCACCGAATGAATGAACTTTATTGAGATTCATCTGCCTATTATTTCATTTTGAAAAATGATTACTTCTGTCCAGATATCCACTCCCCCCCCCCCCCCCCATTTGATTGGAAATAGATTGAAGAGTTGATCCATGATCATTCAATCAAACAAACCAAATGAACAAGAGCATTCGGCGGAACGTCGACCTGTGCCGAGGCCAAACACCTGTGTCCGGCAGGTGGACTTTCTGCACTGATAAATGATACATTCAAAATTCCTGGATCCGATTTTTGGATCCGTATGAACTTTTTCTTTGCTCTAACGCAGAGTTGCATTGAATTTGTTTTCCAGTTAGGCTTGTACAAAGCATAGAATCAGTCAGGCGGGCAGGCGGGCAGAAAGATGACTTGGCTGAGGGAATAAATAACTAAAACCACATTGATAAAAACATTAATTCCTTCCTAGGGGCTTGGCGGAGGTAATAGGATGTGAATGATAACGCTGCGAGTCCCCCCTGCTCCCCCCACCCCCCACCCCACCCCACAAACTAGCAAAGGCAACAGACTGCTAATTACAAGCATGCAAGCATGTGTCCAAGTGTGTGAAAAAGAGAATGAAAGTCTTCTCATGCTCTCTCTGCCTGGCTTTCTTGCTGGGAGTACTTGTGGTGCCAGTTATGGAGTGTTTGCCATAGCGGGGAGCTCGCTTGGCACGGTGCCCTAATATAGGCGAATTAAAAAGCACTAGACAGGCCCTTTTGTGGCACAGTGCGCCCGCTTTAATCTCCCCACGCCTCGGTAGGTACCCACAACACCAGGAGTGGGCACTGTGCCCACATGACCCCAGGCAATATGGAAATCGCCACCAAAAATCCTAACTAAGCACCGAGCCCTGTCCTAAGCGCACAGTGTACACAGCCAATGTGGACACGGGCATAAACGGCGCCACCACAGTAAAAGTGTAACACCCCAAACTCTGTCGGATGAAGAACATACTACATATGAACAAGTTTTTCGAAACATGAAAGCAACTACTCTTCCCAGTTTCCACCCACTACACCACAGGTGTCAAAGTCAAGGCCCGGGGGCCAGATCTGGCCCATCACATCATATTATGTGGCCCACAAAAGCAAATCAAGTATGTCAAGTTCCATGATGTTTTTGCTAAAGTCTGAACCAAAATTTCAAATTGTCATATGTAATCCACAGTAACAGTCATTATTGTGGACTTCTGATTTTAAAACTAGTTATTCATCAATTTGTTGTGCGCTGTGTATCTAATATGTGGAGGGGATTAAACATTTATAAGGTTTCCCAAAATTCATAATGGCCCTCCAGGTCACTACAATGTGGCCCGCGACAAAAATGAGTTTGACACCCCTGCACTACACTAAAGATTCATTAAGCGCATCCAGGAAAATGCTTTTCTAAAAGGCCCATTGTGACCTCATTTCTATACATTTTTGATTGTTCCTCATGTTTCATTTTTAAGATGGTGAATTTTGGGTTGCTGTCAGCTTTAAGCTATAAACGCCATCTTTTTCATGGACCAGCCGCTTATTTCAACAAGACAATGCCAAACCACGTGTTACAACAGCGTGGTTTTGAAGTAAACGACTGCGGGTACTATCGATCACCTCTTCTAGATTTCGAATTGATTGTCTTTTCTCAAAGAAGTCAGTCAATGATGTACACTGTTTTGCTAACAAATGACAACAAAAATCATTTTAAAAATGAGTGGCTATGCACTGACTGAAGTGGATTTTTGTCAGTCACTGCAATTGTCACTTACTGTACCGACAGACCTCTCAGTCCGTCATTGATGGACGCCCGTTTCGCTAATGACCGACGGAGACACGCCCTGCCCGTCCGTCTTACACATTTGGTCTCGGTGGTCAGCACAGCAGCTTTGCATTGACTATATATGGAATCTGCCAGTAAGCTAAGAGAAGAAGGAAAATAAGACGATGAAAAAGAAGAAGAAACAAGAAGAAGAATTTGAATATTGAAGTGAGGCTAAAAACTGCAAAGCGCCTCCTTTAGAGGTTCTGCTCAAAAACCACAGCAGTTAGAGACTTTTGTACATGACTCTCCGTCTGTGGTCAGTATTGAGCATTTTAGACCGTAAGCTGTGTATCTCCTTGGCAGGGAATCCATACAGAGTTGGGCTCATCCAAAGTTGCTCTGTGTTGCTCTCTTTGAAGTGGAGGTGAGTGGAATGGCTGTCATGAGGTCATCCATCAGCACTAATGAAACTGGCAGCGCCTGACACTGTCTCACTGGGCAGCACCACTGGCGCCGCAAGCTAACTCAAGGAGAAACAGAGTAATTTCATTACGCGCTGAAGGGTATACTCGCTCACAACCAAACAGACTCCCAAATATGAGCAAGCTGAAACCCGCAGGTAGCTGACGCCATCTATATCTGTGATAGGGATTTTGACTTGTATGCAGGCTTGTGCAAGCTCTCCGAAAAGTGAAGCGATGTTGGCACAACACTTTCAGAGGCACACTGGTGGAGGTAATGTGTTGGGGGGAACTTTTTTTTTTTTCTAAATTCACTGAAGGCACCATTAGCAAGCTGGTTCACAATGTTCCTTAAAACAAAGACACAATTTTGGCGGCGAGACAGGACGTGCTCCCAATCGCTCTGCCTTTCCCCAGTTTCCCTCCTCTTTCTCTCTCCTTGTCCACTTGTCTCCCCATCGGTTTCACTTAATAAGCTTCAAAGGTTTCTGGGCAACTAAAAAAAAAGTTACCATGGCATCTTTTTGGCATGGGACATCTTCCGCCTTGCTGAGGGTATGGGGTTGCCATGACATCAATGGGCATCCTATAAAGCATACAGTGTGTGTGTGTGTGTGTGTGTGTGTGCACACGCATGCATGAATGCATGCGCGTGGAGATCTTGGGCCAAACTCAGCTAAACGCTTAGACATTGAAAGCACAGCCACCCACAGCAGCAACACCAGTGAGTGCCATTATTCGTCCAAACAACAACAACACGCTCAGCAGGATTCGGCTGCTGTCGGTCCGATGCAACATTGGCAATGATAACAAATATTTAAATGTTCAGTTCCTGATAACTGAAATTTTGCACATGCAGGGCAAAAACGATTCAAGCAATTAAAAAGGATTATACCCAATTGCTAAAATAAACAGTATGGCAAGCCTTTTGTGCAATGACGTTGTGTTTGTTTGGTTTGAACGCACCCCAAATCCAAAGTGCCTAAGCTTTAAATTTGGACCAACGTTTTCATTTGAAATTTCTGGCCGGCAACTTTCTATGTGCTTGTGCATTTACATCAATCAGCAGTACAATAGAAGTGGAATTATTAAACAGAAATCACTGCACGTACTATCATTTTTATGTAACTATAAGAGACAACACTGTTTTGTACAGAATGTGACAACAACACCTCTGCACTCTGGCATTTTCATTTTATATAAATGTTTTTTATAATTAATGCCTTTTTTTATTTTGAAATTTCATAATGTATGTTTCTTTTTTCATGTTATTTCTGCTGCTTTTCTTGTGGTGTTTATTACTTTAAAAATCTGTTTCCAGGTGGACAACACACACTACTTAGAGCATATACATTGAGTTTTTCCTTGAGGGATTGTAATAAATATGTTAAATTTCAAAATGTAATGTGTATATGATATGATATTTTTGTTTTATCATGTGCATGTCTTAAATAATGCATTCATTGATTGACTTGCTATTCCAGACATACAGCGATGAACAAACCCTTTGGCTATAAAGTACTTCGGCCACAATATGAGGTCGATAAATTTACCACTGAAACATGATAACATAACATTGACTCTAAATATCCGATACATTTGTTGACTTTTCCCTTCAATCCATAGGTCAAACATTTACTTTTATACTTTCCATCATACAGAAAATTGTCATAACTAAGCACGATGTTTACAATGAGATAACCATGCAAAAAGCATGTGAAGAAAGAAACAAGACAGAGCTGTCTTTTTATGTGCATGCAATCAGCCAACGCAATGGACACAGCTTCTAGCGGCCTCTAGTGGTAATATGTCATTTTGAAGGCGTTCTCGATACACGGTGAGTTGAATGAATAAAATGAAGCTTCAATGTACATTATTTTCAGTTTTCAAATACCGGTATACTTTGGACTATTTAGGATCAAAAACATCATTTCCGAAGATAAAGGAAAGAAAATATGCTCAGAATGCACGTTTCAATATCAATAAAGTACATTATTGTGAAAGCACTAGATAAAGATGCATTGTATAATTTTGAGACACAGTAATTTATTTTCTGCATTAACTGAAGGTAGAAATAAATCCAAATGATTGCGCATCGTCCTTCGAATAGTGTCATGGCCAGCGAGTGGACTCTTTATGAGGCCACGTGACCCTTCCCAGCTAGCAAGCAGGAATGCAGATCATCCGGGGACTTGCCAAAATGTGCCTCAGCGGCCAAAAAACAAGCCACAGTCCAGCGTGGCTTTACTGAATCAGCCAGCGCGACACAAAAAAATAATCTCTCTCGTATTAGTCACCCAGGGAGCCAAATGAGTTCACCAGCTTGCCAAATTTTGGACCAACTTTTTGCACTATATTCCCTCAACAATGAAAAGTGTCACACAGGAAGTGACTGGTCCCCAAGATGCAGAGATAATGTCTATTTCTGTTTTCATATATATAAACTGAGGCCATATAATTTGCCACCCTAGGCTTGAAAGCACATACAGTAAGTTTAACGGTTGTTATTATTACCCAATCTGACTGCTGGGAGCCTGCGCAATAAAAATGGCTGTTTTTGTGCTCATTTGTTTATGCTTGCCTGAGGAACTTTACCACGACACGAGCCAAGAGTACAAGGCGGGGGAAAACAACAACTTTTCCTTTGTAGCCCACTTACAGCCAAAGTAGACTTTATTATGTTAATCGTGGCAGCATTCCCATTGTGGAATTAGGACTTTGAGCTACGATAACTTTCCTGAATCTCAAACATAGCACCATTGCTTTAGCGGACAGCGGTCACAACATACGTGTGTCTTCTCCCTCCGCCACACTAACCAAAAGATATTTGTCATTATTAAGAAACGGTGTGATAGTGTCACGGTTTCTGTGAGGTACTGTAAGTCATAATTACAACACAAATGCGTGGTAAGAGGCACCACGACGGAGGCATAACCCAAATTTCTACGTAAGCACTGTCGTCTAGCTGAAGTCAACTTTCAACACGCGTTACTCGCGTGAGTTGGATCGCAGGAGTTGTGTACGCATAAACTAAATCTGAATTTGCTTCACACATAACCCGAGAAGACAACTAGCAAGTACCAGCATCAGAGATACCAACTGCCTCGCTCACCGTTCTCCAGGCCTGCTTTTTTTTTAAACGCATGTTCATGCTATTAGCAACAGGAGTTAAGCAGGTGTCACAAAAAAAACCCCAAAATTTTTTTTGTTTTCCATTGTTCTGCTCAGAAAATATAAAAGCATTTTTTTCCCTTGTACAGTCATACCTCGTTTTCCGACCATAATCCGTTCCAGAAGGCTGTCCGAAAACAGATTTGTTCGAAAACCGAAACCACGTTCTTTTTAAAACAAAAAAAAAATCTTTATTGAACACGTCTCCTCACAATGGAATGGAAGGGTCACTTCCTCGTGTAAGGAAGACGAGAGGAGTCAAGTGGCGCATTCAAGTGTGCTCGGTTTGGTCGAGAACCGATTTTCGGTCGTAATCCGAGGCATAAAAAATTCGAAATTTTTGGTTGAAAACCGATTTGGTTGAGAACAGACATTCGAAAACTGAGGTTTGACTGTAATTCTAAAGGACTGCATATTCCATTGGCTGTAAAATGATTCATAGTTCAATGTTAAATCATCACTTGTGAAATATCTTCAGTAACACAGTCAACAGAACACATGTTTTGAAGAAGCTCTTCATGCTGGTGAAAGTGAGACATGGGCTGGATATTCACATGAAGATTCATTTGTCGTCAAGCAAGGGGGAACCTTTGGACATTTAAAATATTCTATGATGTGATGATGATGAATATTATATTGTAATTATGACAATAGACCCTCACCGTGTGACATCAGATTTCTACGCCGTGTAGGCTCAGAGGGCAGGCAGTCGTATTTTCTTTCTGCATGCGGCCTCTCGAATATGAAGGTGGGAACTAAGCATTGTGGGTAAAATGACGTCAGAGCGAAGGGTCTACAGCGATAGCTTGGCCCGGCATGCACTGAACATGTGTTAAGCCACATCAGTGAGTGTCGTGCGGTCGCAGGACACAAAGCGCTGCGTTCAAAGTCTTATACGAATATGGGTAAATGGCACCGGTGCACTCTTTGTCAGTATTCACAGATACTGATGCGAAGCGTGTTGATGCCGTATCGGGGCCGCTGCTAGTATCGATATCCGTGCAACACTACTATCTTATCTAGTTAACCCCTCAACACTCCCCTTTGTAGCTGGTGTTTGTCACTATTCGCAGTGTGGCCTCTGTGCCCCTCATGTTGTTTTAGTGAAACAATAGAGTGCGAATCTCCCAATCTCCTTAATGTTCTCTAATCTAATGAGAGCAGCGGGGATATTAAGCAGATTGCGGAACATTTACGGTCTACCAGTGGAGACACAGCCACGAGCTACTTCAGCACTTCTGGGCTCCCCCAAGCCCCCCCCCCCCCCCCACCATTAAAAAAAAATTTAAAAAAAATAAAAATAAAATTTTCCTTTTTCTTTTTTTTTTCAAACTCTGATCCTATCGCCTTGCTTGCATAGATTATGATTTGGCATGAGGAAGAGAAGTAATTAAATCATGCTGCTACGGCAAGGATGCTTGCTGCTGAGATTGGGAGGAGGGCATACGAATGTGTGTGCGGTTGCGAAAGAGAAGAAAATGGCGTGATAACAAGCCAAGTTAATAAAGGGAAACAATTAGGACATAAAAACCTTGATTTGGCTCAAAGATTTTAATGCTCTTGTCGATGTTAATGAAATCCCATTGACTATCTGCTTCACACACACACACACATACACGCACACACACACACACACACACACAATCATGGCCTCATTGCTTCCCTCAGGCTCTCCTGACAGGTGTGGCTCCCACACACAGACACACATAGATAAACATTCAAAACACACACAAAACACACAAACTAGGCCCTACGGGTGTTCTTGCTATCCTCTGACTGCACAATGAACACTTTGTACACCCTCCCGTCTCTCCAGTCCCAGCCCTTTACCATCACCCCCCCCCCCCAAACCAGTTTCCAGCACATCCCTTCTTTAAATGGGAGATTATGCAAATGAGCTCACACCACCGCCCCCCCCTCCCAACAAACACAGACACACATATAAGTGACGTGCATTGAGTGAAATCTATAGAGCGTCTGTGGGAGTCAGCGCATGAATGTATGTGTTGACACAGAGACGGAAGTGTCCTTAAGAGGAGACTGACACACCAGGTGTTGGACGTTTCTCCCCTCAGTAAATGCATTCAGGACTTTCTGTTGTACTCTCAGCAGGCACTTTTGTAAAGTTAAGCAAATGGAGTCAAATGCACCAAAATTATTCCTTTGATATTTTCTTAAAGTTAGCAAGAAAAAATGGCCCAATATTTGGAACTTTAGAGGGTCATTTGTTCCTTTTACAAATTACTTTTTCAAGCAATTCTTGAGATCACGAAAGATTTTATATCGTGTATATACACAGTATATATATATAAAATAAAGATTGGAAAAATCAAAAGCAACTCAAAACAAGCTCAAGTCACCATGTTTAATAAGTCTGTGTGTGCAGCACAGACAGAAAGCCTGACAAAGTCTGACAAAAAAACAACAACAACAACATGTCCCCTTGGACATCATCTCAGGAGAGAAGCAGTCAAGGAAAATCTGAAACTCTGATGTTTGAAAATGACTACTAATTAGGCATGTTCAATACCACTTTTTTTCAAACCGATACCAGCGCTAGCACTCAACCCGAGGTCTCACTGATTACATACTATTTGTATGTTTGATACATCAAATTTGTATTAAACCAATGTCCACCCATCCACCATCCATTTTCTGATCCGCTCATTGTCACAAAGGTCGCGGGGTGTGCTGGAGCCTATCCCAGCTGTGTTTGGGCAGAAGGCGGGGGGACGCCCTGAACTGGTTGCCAGCCAATCGCAGGGCACGCATCGACAAACAAGTATCCGCACTCACACCGAGGGACAATTTCGAGTGTTCCATTAACCTGCCACACATGCTTATGAAATGTGGGAGGAAACCGGAGTACCCGGAAAAAACCCACACAGGTACGGGGAGAAAATGCAAACTCCACACAGGAAGGCCAGAGCTAGAATTGAACCCCGCACCTCTGTACTGTGAGGCGGACGTGCTAGCTACTCTATCCACCGTGCCACCCTTCGTGAGTACTTGATACCTGGAAATAAGGCCGGTATTGGCCTGTCACCAATACTCGCCCGGACAACAAACATTCCCAAAACAGTGACTACAATTCAGTATTTTTTTTTTCCTCTTGAACTTTTGCACTTCACATCATTTCTCTTCAATCCCCCCACCAATCGAAGATAAAACCCTTTTTTGTTTGTCTATATCCTGCAATTGTCAGGTGGCCAGTCCAGTGTGTTCAACCGGAGCTTCAAACAAAACACATGAACAAACTAATTAGGATTCAGCGGCGTGCATTCTGTTAAAAATGATCAAAATAATAAGGTGCATCATCTTTGTGTGTGTCTGGCAGGTTGTTACTCTGAAAGGGTGCCCTCTATGTATGTTATTTGTTATATGCGAGTGAACTCTGCCATGTTTTTGAACAATATTCAATCAAAACAAAACACTTTCATCGCAGCCGCACAACATCATGGCATTATCAAGTATCTGTGCTTTGCGTCAGCGAGTACTCAAAATCAATTTAAAAGAACTACTGGGGTAGGAACCCCCCCACCCCCCAACCCCTCCCCAAAGTCTATTTTTAGAGTGACACGGATGGTTCAAGACAAGCAAATCTTAAGAGCAGTACAGTATTGCCTCTATCAAGTGGGAAAGTTTTCCACCTCCTTTTTAGAGAGGATATCTGTCTTCTGTCGTTTGGACTTAAAACAGTTTCTAGTCTCATGGGAAAGGAGTCCGATAGCCAAAGGTACTGCCTCCTTTTTAACTCGTGGGGACTCTGGAAACAAAAATAAACCTCAGCTCTTTCGTGCACACTGTTCTTCTGTTCGAATGCGATACGATTGATAACAGAAGATACGATAGCGCCTACGCTCTCACATCTTTGTTTTACATTGCCAACTAATTTAAAGAGATTTCTATGTGCTTTGAAACGAATGCCATCATATGAAGTGCCGTGAAAAAGTTTTCGCCCCACTGCTGACTTCTGGGGGGGTTGCATATCTCACACAAAATGTTCAACTCATCAAACCGATTTTAATATCACTCAGAGACAACCCAAGGAAATACAAAATGCGGTTTTCAAAATGACAATTCAATTTATTAAGGCACAAACATTTCTACACTTTTCTGACCCTGAATCAGGAGGGGTGGAAAAAAGTTTTCACAGCTTTGTAAAATTGAATTTTACTTCGTGTCACCATATTTGAGCTGGGTCTCAAATATGGGGGGAGACACTAATCTATAGTACGGGGGTAGGGGGTACGCCAGCACATTGCAGGGGACAGGTCGAAACTTTTTAGAATTTATTTCCAAAGTGATTCTATTCTCAGTCATCTCATAAGGCCGTCAACATCCTGGTATGTGTGTTCCAACTATTTCCTGTTGGAAGACAATAACCTGTGGCAAAAAACGACAACAGCCACGCATCAGCTCGAGTGTCTCATTAAAGCTCAGATGACTGATGAAAAGAAAGTGAAACTAAATAATATTCTTGTGAAGCGTTTTGTTCTTGGAACTGAAAGTTTAAATGCCCGTTTAATAAAAGGGATTTATTCAAAGGCTCTCCAGTTTTTTTGTGTGTGGTAAATTTTACAAGACGAGTACAAAAGCTGATTAGTGCTCATTTTGATTTGATATTTTTTTAATTTACACGACTTATCTTCAAGGCAACATATTTCGTTGCATGTTTAATGCGAGTTCAAAAGAAGACAATGCTCTAATTAAGGAGATGGGGGGGTTGGAATTATAAGCAGTTATGTACACTCTACTTTTAGCGAATCATCAACAGTATATGAGTGAGGGGATAGAAGACAAAAAAAAAAGACCACTGTTTTAGATCACGCCTGTGAAAGAGTGGTTTATTCAATCATATATTCTGAGCACAGGCTATCATTAAAATAATTGGGACTGCATTATTTCGTGAAAGGACTCCGTTGGCAAGTTAGGTCGCTGGACAGAGAGCGAGGCGCGCACGCACTCGGACACACGGTGCAGTCGACAAGCACAAACAGCAGTTGGGTTCGCGGGTCAGGCCAGGACACAGGTTAGCGCGGGGTTAAAGCCTCGTACACATGAGGAGAAACAGCAGAAACAGATTTAAGAGAGTGCCGCATGCCAAGAGTGCCATCTGTTTGCATTCGCCCTCGCTCGCCACTTGCATCCCTCTCCGCATTGCACTACATCTTTGTCTCCCCTTCCCAAACCCCCCTACCCCCACCCCCTTGAAAAAAAAAAAAAAAAACCACTAGTTATTAGTTTGCCTAATAAATGAAGACGGTATAGATACTAAGGGATGGCAGGGGTGGGGGGTTCGGGGGGAGTAATATAAAGTCCAAATCTGGCAAGCGTCTCAAGTGTAATGACACCTCCCGTCTCTATGGAAAAGCATCCCCCTTTTGTCTTCACTTGCATGGGAGAGCTTTCTCTTTACTGTTTTGTTCCCAGAAAAAAAAGCCATGGAACATTTGCCAAAATTTTTAAGAGCTGCGAAAAGCAGGATTTTTCTCTCCCTCTCTCTCTCTTTCTCTCTACTTTTTTTTTTTTTTTTAAGTCTTCCACCTCGCAGGTGTTTCTTTTTAAGGCGTGCTCCACAATGCCAAGCTCGTCTTGGCTCATCTTGAATGCCACGGGCCTCTTGGGGTGTGGGGGGGGGGGGGGTGTAGAAAAAGAAGAGGTTGCAGAAATCTTATTGATTAGCAGTTGTCGCTTCCCTTTGCTTCATCTCACTCGCCCTCGACGACACTTTTTAAGTGTTGATAGGGCCAGGAGATGGATGTGCCAAGAAAGAAAAAAATGCCCCCCGCCCCAAAAAAAAGAAAGAAAGAAAAGCTCTTTTTTCAAAGTGACTGAACTCAAAAGTGAGAAAGAAATCCTGCATTCACTTTCTAACTTTCTTGACGGAAAGGTTATGTGTCAAAAAGCCATGAGATGCAGTCTAATTTCTCTTAACTGATTCATGAAGCATTGAGAGCACATAATTTAAAAAAGAAGAAGACGGATCCATCTTGTCTCATTCCGTGCTGCTCTGATTAGTATTCTGTGGGTAATTGACACAATTGCAGCCAAGGCTCTGCTTCATTAATGTGCAGACAGATTGCTGCTCGTTAGAGCCACCATGTGTTTGCAAACACAAACAGCAGTCATGTTGCTGAGAGTGGAGTCCTGTCGAGCACATTAAGGATACATCAAAAGTCATGTAAAACATCAACTAGATGTATACAGTTTTGTTTTGAATGTCTAATATCAATTTCTGAATTGCTTCCACCCTCTAATTTCGGGAACTTTTAGGCAGATTTCTGCACATTGATCATTTGAAGCATATTGAGACGTCCGTCCATGAATTTTCCACAGGGCTTGTCCACAATAGGGTTGCTGGTGAGCTGACTTGGGATGAGCGACAGACTAAACCTTGAGCTGGTCTCCTGCCAATACAACCATTCACACTCACTTTCAAGCCCATCGACATTTTAGAATCATCAATGAGCCCAACGTGCATGTTTTTTGGAACAGTAGGAGGAAGACCGAGAACCTGGGGAAAACCTACGTGTGGATGGGGAGAACATGTCAACCCCACACAGGAGGGTCTGAGCCAAGATTTGAACCCGGAACCTTTTCAACTGTTAGGCAGACGTGCCAACTATAAGTCCACCGTGCTCCTGTCTTGAGGCAACCGAGTTGAAATGGAGTCTACTACTTGACTGCAACCAGCAGAGGAGCTGCTGATTCAATCAACTTCTATGGGCCCCATTTTTGTGCCCACCACAAGCCTACTGCAAAGTACAGTCTAACTTTGTGCATTGGCGTATTTTTCTTTCTTTTGATATTATCGTAGCTGGGCTCATGTAGATGGAGATGTTTGCGCCGTTGTGGGTGTGAACAGCGAACTTGCTTTATGGCCAATGAAATCAACTCCCCTCATTCCCTTTAAATTATGCGAGGATAAGGATGCACAGTCTTTGACATTGCAGAAGAAAAAATAGACTCGCTAGAATGCCTTCAGAAGGTTGAAGCACATTTAGAAGGAAATGCAAGCAAACGGCCACAGTTGGATGATGTAAAGTTGGTTAGCGTCAATTACAGATCACTACTATGAAGTGGGCGCTTGGAGACCACCTTCTATCCCAATTGTTCGTGTCCATGTGTGAACCCTCCCACCCCTGTTTTCCCACCAGGTAGCCGTGCAATTAATTTATTTCTACAATAATTCAGAGAGTTTGATGCACACTGTTGTCATATTTATGAATGAAATATGACTATACCCACCACACCCATCACGGAGCTTAGGATCCGTCTGCCTGCACCTTGAGCAAATCCACCAAAATCGCATTAAATAACCTGTGCCGCAACTTAGACCTGCTCCAAGCTGGTCTGAGGTCTATTCTAATGTCAGTCACCAAATTATCAGGTGCGCCAGGGGCATGTAAACGAAAACGCCCTTGATATGCTGGAATCCCCAGCATGATGCAATGCCAATTCCCAAACACGGTAAACCAGACTTACCCGAGCACGAAAATGAAGACGTGCCAGTATTTACACAGTGCACGTGTGCCGTACATGAAAATAGAAAAGAGTACTAGTAGCGTGGTGGTACATGCTGCTGCCTTTCGTATAAATGGTGCGAGTTTGATTGCTGAATGAATGGGTTGAGTCAAGAAGGGCATTTGCCTGAAGAACTGAATAAAAAATAAAATAAAAACACATGAATGAACTCGTGACCTGTGATCAGACAACACCCGACAGCTGCAACAATTTCTCCATCTGAAGAAAAACGACATGACATAAGGTGGCTGTGGGAAACACGACGACTGCCTCGCTGTTCGAGGTCCCGGCCCAGGCCTTTCCATGTGGCGTTTGCTCACCCCCCCCCCCCCCCGCCCCCACCCCCTCCATGCTAGTCTGTTTTATCTCCAGGTACCTTGGCTTCCTCCTCCCAACCTAGAAACGTGCACGTTAGCTGCATTGTCAAATCTGTCCATATGTTTCGATCTGTGTGCATGCGGCTGTCGTTTTGTACTGTACGTGCCCTGCAATTGACTGACAACAAGTCTAGCGTGTACTCCTCCTGCCAGTCACCTGTTGTCAGCGCCAGCTCTCCATGACATTTTAATTGATTTTTGATCATGTGGAACTGATGATTTATCATAAAATGAAATCAATGAGAGCCAATGGAAGGCGTTACTTGACTGCAAACGGGGGGGGGGGGGGGGGGCTGTTAACACCCACTTATAGTTTGCTGTCTGAAGCAGCGCATCATGAGGGGAGCTGGAGAGAGTCGAGCAACATTGACAAAAGAACTTTTTAGTAGTTCTGCCATCTACAATTAGTTAAACAATAAGTTTGACAAAGTCGAATGGCAAGCCGAGAGACATCCGCGCAAACCGCTAAAATGTACAATGGAACAACTCCAGGCAACATTAATTTGTTTTTAGCAAGACATGGGGACAGGAGTTCATAATATCCAAGATTTGTAAAACCTGTTGATAACAATTTAATATTTTATTACTCAATTAAATGATCTTTTTTTTTATAGTCAAAGAAATGCGCCTCAATTCTATTAGACAAAACAGTAAATTATCTAAATAGAGACTTTTAATTGAAGTGTTTTCTTGTCAAATACTGTATTTAGATTTTTTTTTGGGGGGGTGTCTCCTGCGATTTTGTTTTCATTTAGTTTTAAAACATCCATGCATAATTGCTGCTGCAGTCTTGTTTAGCTGCCAACTGCTTTATTACCTCTCTGTTTTTTGTTAGCTAATAAGCTTGTTGAATAAATCCCCACATTTTAAAAAGATATTTTTCAAAGTAGAGAACATGAGCGACTGGCCCAAGTGGAGTGATGCTGAATAAACAAGGGACAAGATGGAAGGAGGGACGGAGGATTGGAAAGGGTGGGGTGGGGAAACAGACATGAGGATGAAAAGAAGCGGGAAAGAAGTACCATCTGTTTTCTGGGGAACAGGAAGATGCAAAAAAAAAAGTGAGAATGGCTCAGATGCGGAGGAGAGTGAGTGTGAGTAGCACGGGGGTGGAAAGGAGCGATGGCAGGGAGGTGAGTGAGGGACGGGAGAGGGCGGAGAGGGAGGGGGCGGAGGACAGATGGGGTACGGGAAGATGTGAGGATGGGTGAGGAGAAGAGAGCGGAGGTCTGGCAGTTGCTTGAGCGCACTGGGCACCGGCTCTCATCAGGAGGGGACATGACTCGACATGCCGGCTCATCCCAGCTGGGTCAATGTGCCGCGCTGCCATGTTGTTCTGGCACACGCACACGCAAAGACACACGCGCGCGCGCAGACACACAGCCGCGCAAACCAACAAACAAATCTCCAGCTTGCCCTCTCATCCTCGGGCTGCTATCGGGATACACACAAGCTCACACCCAAAAAAATGCCACGCTCTTGGCCCGCGCCGAAGCAGGCGACGGCGGCGGACTAATGGAAACGCCAAACTCGTTACTCTAACGCTGGACGACAAGGGCACCTTGGGCTGCAGATGTTCCTGCTGGTGACAGATGGAGGCTGGCACAGCCAGGGGACAGAAAGTCCGAGCCCACGCCAGCTCAGTGCCACCTGCACCCCTCCTCTGTACCTCAAAAAACACGCGCGCACACACAAACTCAGCCTATCTCATTTCAACATTGCAGCATCACTGGCCTCTTCTCTCAATCTTCCTCTTTTACACACACTGGCACACTCTTCTTGACTCGATGAGGCTGGCAAGGTGTGACACATCTGTTGCTATGGATCACTGGTGTTTTACGTGAAAAAGCTACCAGGGGACACTGCGGTACTCTCCCTTAAGTCTGATGCGTTTTGATATCTTCTGACATCGCCTCCGACACGACTAAATTGCACGGACAACATAAATGCCACATGATGAAATTCCATTTTTACCTGGCAACCAAACTGCCTGGATTATTGTTCCTAGTCACGTTGCATGTTCACTTGTTGCTAGGCAGAATTCATGGATCACACTCATTTGCGCCTTGCAAAATATTGGCAGTGGAACATACTTTGTCTGCTGGATTGACAAACCACCAATGGCAGGAAACTACTCCAAAAGCAACACCATAAAAAGATTGAGTCAACATACAACAGTTTTACTTTACTACCACTTTATTTCCGCTATTAAATCACCACTCTTTTCTTATTAGATATGTTGTACCATCCAAAGTTGGCCACAGGCCTTTTTGGGATGCTGGTAAACTTCCAAGGTGTTCACATTTGGAAACATTTTTTCCTCCGGGAAATAACAGAAATAGATACTTCCGGGTAAGGCCAAAGCCACCGTCGGCCCTTCATTAACTGGAAAGGAAATATTTGAAGTCACAGTTTAAGATCACTGCTATCAATAAGATGTAAAGGCAATAAAACTCATAAAATTTGCTGACGCATAATGCACAGCACACCTCATTTTTAACATTCTTGAGTCTTTTTTTTTTCAATAAATTTGATGTTTTGGGGGAGGGGTCAACTCCATTTTTTTTTGTGAAAAACACTTCTTGGGGGTTTCTCAGCATTTTGTTTCGCCACTATTCGCGGGCCAGTTATCACATTCACCACTAGATGGCAGGCATTGATCCGTTGTGCTTGCTCGGGGTTTGAAACTGCCCCATACAGCAACATGCGTCGGCCAAATAATTTGGGAATTTGGAGTGATATGCAGGGCAAACATAGTAGCTGAATAATATTGAAATTTGGAGTGAGTTGATGTTTGGGGGAAAAAAATGTGCATGTTGCATTGTTGGTGTTCAGAAGTTTTGTGCTGTACTTGAACCATCATTTTTATGAGAGACCTTTACACTTGAATTTATTTTATATTTTTTTGGTTGGAAGAATGTTTATTTATTTATTTATTTATTACTATTTAATCGTCATATTGTACAACCTTCGACCGTTATTTTCCCTATATTTTGTAGTCAAATTGTGTGTGAAATGTGAGTCCATCATTATTTGACAGAATAATAAAATTGCCGCCTGGCAAGAAGATTTTCAGTCCCCGACTGCAGTTCACTGCCAGTTTGAGAAGGTTTATGGCCATCACACTGATCCAACACATTGTTAGACTTGAGGAGGTTGCGCATCGTAATCTTCCACCTGAAGCCTTTGATTCTGAACTTGAAGTCAAATCCGAACATGAAATTCATACGGGTAAAGCTTTTGTTCGATGCCGAGT
Source organism: Hippocampus guttulatus (assembly GCF_054856545.1). Classification (NCBI taxonomy): domain Eukaryota; kingdom Metazoa; phylum Chordata; class Actinopteri; order Syngnathiformes; family Syngnathidae; genus Hippocampus; species Hippocampus guttulatus. The sequence goes on along the minus strand of NC_141269.1, from coordinate 8,108,093 downwards.
TTCAATCCAGACCTTTGGGTACACTTTCCCGAGCTTTGCACAAACACAATTCAGTGTTTTCATCGGTGATTGTAGCAGCAAGGCCAGCCGCTGTGCGATTTGTCAAGAACAGATCCACTTTGGAGAAACTTGTCACGGGCGGTGTAAATTATAGTGTTGGAGCAGAGTGGCAGCCATAAAGCTTCTCAAATTGGCACTGACCTGCAGGCAGGGACAGGAAACCTTCTTGCCAGGCATCAGTTTTACAATACTGATCCAACTGGCGAGCCGTGGGCGAGGAAATGAGAAGCTCACAAAAACTGCAAGGCCGAAACGTCAAGTAGCGATAGCTTCATGTTTATCAGAATGAAACAGAAGAAATTGACAAATTGGATAACATGTAGTTACTAGAGAGGCCGCTACTCCATCTGCCCTTAATGCATAGTGGCTACTTGTATGGATCCCGTTAGCAATAACGCGAGGGTAATTCCGCACAGCGTTATTGCGGTGCCGAATTGGTTAGCGACGTCTGCTGCCGTTATCTATTCATTCGAGGTTGCCTAGTAACATCAGACAAAGTGACTGCAGATCAGATGAAAATTGGCCGTTTGACTAATTGCCGTTCATTAACATTTGCATGGCTGTTGATTCATGTTTAAATCAATAATAAAGAGCAAGAACGGCCGTCAAATTCAGCTTCAACTCATGATGATTGGATGATTCCGGATGAGCTACAGCATGATGGTGGCTGTGTAACGATGCCATCGATCTTCGTGGGAGCGGTGACAGGCGTCTGGAGCCGATTGGCCAGGCTGGCTCGCAAAGCGCAGCCCACCCGCATAATTTGCTGCACGCCGCGGGCCGCCAGATTACCAAAGTGTGCTCATATGTCATTTCGGTGATGGCGTTTTATTTTTTATTTTTCCCGCCCATGCAAACAAGGTCACCAATGTTGTGACTCTCTTTTTCCACCACTGTGATCAAAAGCCAAAGCCAAGTTCTCCCGTTTCTTTTTTGTCAAAAATCTTCGCAGACTTATGAAGAAAATGCAGGATTCACATCAAAGTGGGTTTTTTTTCCCCTACTCAAAACGTGGTCCGACTCCACAAAAGGTGATTTTTGCGCTGCTGGCATTCCGAGAAATAAAAGCAAACTTTCATACACTTTTATAAATGTGAACAGATGTGGTGGTAAAAGTTATGTCCAGATGTGAGCCCTTCTCACTATCACAATTTATGGACTGTGTGATTAATCTTTGAATGTTTATTTTGACAATGAGGGTCTTTTGTGTGGGATACACGTGCATGTAAGATCAACATGGATTTTTTTTCTTTTTTGAAAGGTTGGGTGGATTTTATTGTGGTTGCAGTTATTTTTAATATCCTCCATATGGCTGCCGTTTTATTTTTTTATCCTGAACACAAGAGGGGACACATCAATTTTTATCAAGTCCTTGGAGGACCATATTCAATTTATGGAAAACATATGATGTATACGATGGGCATATGTGGGTTAAATGTTTTTGAGACCTTTTGAGACTGAAAATGACATCACAGTGATCCAGGTAAAAAACAAATACGGCTCAGCTTGCGAACGTCACATGGCCTTACTCCAAAAAACAGGTGAGTGAAACACTCATGGAGATTTTGGTTACGAGTCCAACATCTATCAATGGGCCTTCCATCCTTAAAAATAATATACGCTGCTAATCGCTGGATTGCCAGTGTAAAACCGGAATTTCCCCACTCTGGTATGAAAAAAAGTCTCCTAAAATTCTATTGCGCACTTCCACCACATTTGTATCAAGCCCGCACCCCGCCACCTCTCCCTTTGCACGTCATCCAAAAACCATGTGTGGCATGTCATTTTATCCCCCCGTAGCCCCTCCTGCCTAACAAAACAAAACAATTATCCCCCCCCCCCCCCCACCCCTCCATTAGGTCCTGGCTTCACATCCTCCCCTCCCCCCCTCGAACTGCGTGCCTTCTCCTGCGGGCCCTCTCCTTTGCTCATCGCTGTGACAAGAAGCGTCTCTTAAGTGCTCGCTCATTTGAGTCTTCGTGATATTTTTATTTTTTTTTCCAAAGAGTCAGCGGAATGCAATGCGCCCATAGGACGAAAACAGAACGGTAGACGGCGAGACAATAGACGGGAGACAAAGTGTTGATGGCATGTCACAGTGCAGGCTGCATGTTCTTATGTTGATGTGACCGGGCCGGGAGGGGGGGGGGGGGGGGGGGGATAGAGGAGGAGGGTGGGAGCAGGTTTCCCCGTGCCAGCTCTTAATTACTTTAATTGGACTCATTAGCTAAGTGAGCATGAGAGACATCACCTGCAAGGCATGCGAACACACCTGTCATAGCAACATATCATCATCATTGTCCCTGATCATGCTTGTCATCACCAACCGCCTGCTGCCACACAGCAGCAACAATCCAAGCAAACACACACACACTTAATTTGCATGAAATCACAGAAGGTTCAATAGAACACACGAAATTATTATAAGGACAGCCCGAATATGAATTCTAGCGTCCGAGTACAGTTACTTAAGTTTTTCTGTGCAACCTGTCCCCAGTTATTCCAAACTCACCTTTTATGCTCTTCCCGAAATGCCCAATGATGTCACCATAAATTCTTTCAAGATGTATTATGGCTGCATTGTATCAACAAAGGTGGAGAAAACATGTTGCGCCCTTACCTGTTTGAAGTGGTTTCTTTGTCGTCGTGGTTACAAAACCGCTTCGGATACACTTGAATTGGATGAATTTCACTCCTTGAGGAAATTCTAATCAAATGTGTATTCCATCCGTTTTCATATAGGTGCGTTTCAAACTGTTCTCCGTGTTTGGATGTTTTTTCCACTTTTAAAGTCACCCAAGCTGTCCTGGAAGTGTAGTGAAGGTGAAGAAATATAATCCTAGCAGAACAAAACTCTCCAGTATGACTGGGAGAGAAACGTGTTGACATTTTGTTGATTTGCATTGCCACCTGGTGGGAAAAGGAGCCAGGAAGTCGAATGTGATGTCACTAAAGACTAATTAAAACGTCCACAGGTGTTCCACGTGAAAACATAAACGACACAAAAAAAGTATTCTTTACCATTTTTTAAATGTGTACTGTATATGAAGAATCCATGCATGATATTTCAATTCTTTTGTGAGGAATTCCATTTTTTTAACACTTTCATTTACTACATTTGTGAGGAAAAGAGAAAATGTGAAGGTTTTTCTTTAAAAAAAAACATGCATTTTAAAACTAGTAACAAATGTAATGAAACAGTAGATTTGGACATTTAACATGACATATAAACATATGAATAAAAGTGAATATGATGAATCAAATAATTGTTATTTGTAATTTATATAATTTTATGTACATATTTGTATTTATTTTTTATCTGTATTATCTGTATTTTATTTTTAAGGATGGAAGGCCCATTGATTTATCAGCTTTTATTCGTTATATGAGCTAGTATGATAAGAGAAAATGTGAGCAACCATAACCAAAAATCTACACATTTTAAAAGTAGGAGCAAACATAATAAAAATGCACAATTTTCACAGTGGCTTCAGTACACTTCACTGATAGTAATTTATTATTTTATAAAATTTGAAAATTGAATGTGATTCACCAAATTATTTTTCATGGAGAATATTATTCTGTTTATATAATCTGTTAATAAATTGAATGGATCATCACTGGCTCAGTCTGTAATCATTATTCATAATTATTGTAAAACTCATGTTTTGTGGTTGACTGATTTTAATTTCGTTTTTTTAAAATAGCGTATTAAAAAAATCTAGATGCTCAGCTCATAAATTTTACTTATGAAGGCATATTTCCGGTTGCTTGGTTGAAATCGTTGAAATCGATTGGGCATTTAAAAAAAAGCCACACACACACAAACAGGTCTTTTTTTTTTTTTGTCATGGTGGTGGTTGTGGTCTAAACACGGTGTTAGGAGCAAAGAAGGACATCACCAATGACATACTTTGATGTGGTCCAGATCACCAGGCCTCACCTATCTGCATCCCGCTCACTAGCCAACAGGCAGCCTGGTGGGCTGGCGGGTTGGCATCCAGACAGGAAGGCTGGCAGGCTTAGCCCGGAGTACCTTCTCCAGCAAAGCCAACTCTGGCCAGCTGGTCCAGACTCGCACCACACACTGGGCATGTTGCGCCGCATCAGTTGGGAGGCAGGACTTCGCCGTGGTTATGACACCCTGACGGCCAGAACCTGACACCTCCGGCACTAAAGCTCCACTGGGGGAATGTAGGTGGCAAGATGGCGTCTGGCGAATGACTGAACATGACATTAATAGTACCGCTGCTCCGCCGTAACAATTCCTTGACTGAGTGCAAGCTGGACCCCTGTTTACTTTCACTTCCTCCTGCCAGATCCAAGGGTTAATCTCCGAAATCTGGTGGTCCGGTCTACTGGGGCGAATTAAAAGCAACAGAGTCCCCTAGTGGATGAAAGAAGGCGGCCCCTTCTCCATCAGCATCTTGCGCCTCAGTATATTCACCAACTTTTCCGGATACATCCTTACACCCCCCCCCCCCCCCCCCACAAAACAAACAAAAAAAATCTCACGGCACACCACCAAACAAAAATGTTTAGTGATGGGGTGGGGGGTTAAATTAAAAAAAAACAACTCAATTTAAAAAAAAAAGAAACATTTTTTGTCACAAATCATATCGTTTGAATAGTCATTTTGCCGCTCCTTCTGGTATGGCCACTCTGGCCACTTGGGGGAGTGGATGAATCAAATACCCAGACTTCACGGCAGTTCAGCTTGGCTCAGCTCCTCTCAGAGGATAAATGATATATGACGGTGAGGACAATGGTATCTTGAGATAATTACCTCAAAACACTTGTATCTCAAATAATACAGTTTATTTCAGAAAAAATTAACCTCACCTCGGATGAAAGTCACCCAACCTGCTCAAAATCCACAGCCACCCAAACAACGCAGCTAAAGTCTGACTAAATGGAATAAAGTAGGCCTCAATATCACCATCTTGCGCCACCTTGATAGTACTGATATGATGTGACCCCCCCCCCCCCCACCCATCCCCACATCACACACTCCTCCCTGCAAGTTGCATGTGTGACAGTTAAAAGGCGCTCACAGAGCAGGCAGCTTGATTGTGCTGTTTTAAAGCGCTAACTAGGCCACTTAGCACCCCGTGACGCTGATCTGATCCCCGAGGCGGCGGACTTGGCACCAGGCCCTCCTAATTTTTTTCGCTCCTTGCGTTCCCCTTCACCATGGGAACCAGGCCATCCTTAATGACGCAGGAGTGCTCTGCGAGAGAAAAAAAAAAAGAGGGCTGACATCTGTCGAGCTAAGTGGTGCGCATTCTTGTTTGCACCTTGTTTGTTCCACCAATAAGCACCCTCTCTCTTTTTTTTGAGGATTGTTTTTTGTGAGAAGAGAGACAAAAGGAATGACAAGTCTCACACGCACATGATTTTTCTGTGAAAAGTTGACCGTGGGGAATTAAAAGAAAAAAAAATTGGGGCAGTGAGTACAAAACAAGTGGCCCCTAACTCCTCCTCTGTAAGACCTGAGCAAATATTTGACCCATCAATCATGAAAAATATAACCATCAACCCAAAATGCTAATCACATGCAAATGTAATCAGTTGGAACCCAATGCACCCCCCCCCCCCAGTCGCGCAAATGAGCGCTTTCACTTTCGCCGAGAGCACCGCGTGAATGCAAATGGCCGCCTAAGCATGCGTTGCGACGGCGTGCCAAGGCGACGTAAAGAGCCCCTTTCTTTGGACGCTCCGCTGGGAGTCCACGTAGGCATGTGCGGGATGAGTTCACTTTACCAAGCCCAGGTGCCAGGCTATAAATGAATAATAGGTTTTATGGGAGCACATAATCAAGCGCGCCCTCCGGTTTTCGAGCGCATCTGCGGTGAATGATGCTCAAATTCCCACAACTCCACTGAAAGGAAGCTTGGCCATGAGAAGAGGTGCTTCCTATACATAATTCAAGGGGAGCATGCTGAAACAATTATGTTTGCTTACCGCTAAGTACCCGAGCCCAAGAGCTCACTCGCTCTCACTTGGAAGTACGATGTGCTAAAAGTGTTCAGAATGAGCCTTTTTAATAAAACATTGGAGAACTTGTACGCAGGAGTGGTTGGGCAGAAAGAAGGTGGGTGGGGGCTACGACAACAAATGCTCTTTATGTTCTCACTGGAGCTTTGCATCCAAACTAAATTGGATTTTTAATTCAACGTTGGCAGCAAAAGTAGAGGCAAAGAGCAGGGTTTGAACAATCTCTTTTGTTTTTAATGGATCCCAATATTTCCCCTTTGGATACGTTCAAAGGTCGTCCTAACGGAGACACACGTCCGCTGTGAACTGTTCTGGAAAGTACACGACAACGTCGTGCTGTCAACATTTGGCACGAATAAGCCTCGTGTGCCCTCTGAACAAGACGTTCAGACTTTATACAGTCAATTAGAAAAAAACATACATGGTACCTTATATTATCATACAAGAGCAAAGTTTTTCTTTCTTGATTTCATATAGCTACGTTCGTTCTTCACCAGTTAGCATCGCAGCTAGCCTAGTATGGACTCTTCAGGAAAAGCACTTTGGATTAGCATTGATTTGCAACTCTGATGCCTGCAACATTGATATTGTCATGAAGGTAACAGTAAAATTACGTAATCAGTAGCCACATAGAAATTATTCAGCTATATTTTTTAAAATATTTTCAAGTGCCTTATTACTAACGAAATTTATTATAACGAAATAAATGGTTGGTTTTTCAAAAATGTTGATGTCTAAGTTGTCCTCCAATTCTGGAATGAGCCATAATATTTTGTATTACTCTATCGATATGAGCGGGTCAGAATATTAGAAACAACATTTTCTGTAGTATTTGTTCTCGGCTGTGGATTGGTAGCCTGTCAATTGCAGGGCACATATTCACACTTAAATTCACACCTATGGACAAGTTGGAGTCTTGAACAAACCTGACATGCATTCCGTGCAGGATTTGGGAGGAAAACCCCAGAAAAAAGCCACCACGATCGATTAGATTACATTTCATGGTGCAGATGTTCCGAATGTTGCATAATAAATAGCATACTGATTATAACAATTCTTCTCCATTGGCTGGAAGTGATACGAAATTGAGAATTAAGGTGAACCGAAACTCTCCCAATCTCAATTCTGGAGACCACATCGCCGTCCAAAGCGCTCACAGGTGTGGTGAATCCTCCTCCGCGTTCTTCTCCTCTCGACCCGTCTCGCACTTGCACTCCTCCACCAGCATCACTTGCCGCCGGCGGATCTCGGCGCCGCACTGCAGCGGCACGGTAACGCCGTGGGCCTTGGAGGGGCCACATCGAGAGCAGGGAGTGCGCCGGCGGGACCCCTCCCCGGCCGGGTCCACCTCGGCGGGGACGAACAGAGAACTGCACTGGCCGAAACACAGCTTGTTGTGTACGGTCACTGTGCTGCACCCCTCTGCTGTCACGCGCTATGGGGGGGGGACACAAGTCACACTGTACTGTCAATATCATGCATCTATTTCCATTATTTCCAATGGGAGATGACAAATTGCATATAAGGCACGTTACCTGAACGAAAGGAACAGCAGCGCACGTCTGTTTGGCGTCCTTCAGGTTAGCGGGTAAAGACACGGCCTCCTTGTTTCCCTTATCGATGGCCCTTTGCCACATATGCAGGCCTTGTCTCTTCTTGTGGGCCATCTCGACTGGTCTTTCAGCCTGCAGGCGGCGCAGCGGGCTCGTGGGGGCCTTCAGGGCTGGGCCGGGCCGCCCGTGGGACAGGAAAGCGGGGAAAGACGGTCTGGAGCTCCGGGCCTGGCCTGCCCTTGCGAAGAACCCGGATGGGGCGAGACCGCGCGGATCCAGCTGTAACACTCTCACAAGGCCGCGGACGGGCTCGCCGGGTCCAACGCCGGAGGACTCAAAGTCAGCTTTTGACGCTTTGCGGATGTGCTCCAAAGTGTTGCGAGGGAAGGGGAGAGACGTCGCCAAAGTAGAGAAAAAGACCACGAGGGTGAGCTGTAACATCATGACGGAAAAATAGATGGAGTCACAAAAATATGTCACGGTTCAAAAAAAACGGAACACAAAATGGCAGCATAAGAGGAAAAAAAAAAATCTATATGATTTGGTCCAAGGTACCCAAATGGTGACCTTGCTGTCAGTGCTGCGGCCAAGTGATGGACGGAGTGCTTTTATACACAACGGTGGCTCTCACCTGCACTTGAAAGGAAAGAAGGCGTCACAATTCCCACTCGGCGGCAGACGTCACACCGAGCTTCAAAAGTCAAGACACGGATGTTTGCCCGGCAGCAACTGCACAATGACAGACACTTACAACCTGAAAACGTACAGAGCAATAAATAGCAAGACAAATGAGGAGCTTTATGTTTTGGTACATTTCAATCTGGCAGGTGCACAACCCTAACCCATTTATTGACATTTTTGACATCATTTTGAATCCTTAATCATGTGTGTGTTCATTTTTCTTTCCAAATTTAAAATGTAAGGTCTTGAAATGAAGGAGATAATGAGCAAATTCACAATTTCTTCATAATGAATACTTTGTTTACAATAAGCTTAATGAATATTCACAATCCTGATTAGCTGTTTGTTATCACTTTTGTCAGACTAACCCCAAAAAAATGTGCTATACTTTAGCTTTTTTTAAATTTTATTTACAGTCAACTTGAAGAATGCAACTTCACTTTCATCACACCGGTGACAATCAAGTTGAAGACAGTTTTTATTCTCAGAATATATAAACTAAGCACACCTGAGATATAGATTTGAATTCATAGTTTTTGGTTGTTATATTTTGTTCAATCTTCTTTAAGATTTTATCCGAAGTACACTTAAAAAAAACTTATCTAGCAATGACTTCAAACATAACTCAAAAAATGAAAATAATTTTTTAAAAGAAAGAGTTCTAAAAGATAAAATGTAACAGTTTTGCACTTAAGGGTTAAATTCAACAACTCGGTGCTTTTTTTTTGTTTTAATATACTATTATTAGATTTGACACTACAAACAGTTTAAGCACACATGCACACATTTTTAATACGGTATACACAAACATCTCACCCAGAGTTTTCCCGATGCAACGGTATTTAACTGTAATGTAGAAAATAAAAGGTAAATGTCAACTCAGCATGTGACAAGCCCGATTGTAAACCATCGGGCCTTAACGTGCGGCGGTACGGCCGGTCAGGTGTTCTCACGCCCTGAAGGCTGTAAAGCCATAATGACTTTACGTGACTGTCAAGTCACCTCCTGCTCGTTGATTCCCACAACAGCAAGAACAAGTGCTGACATGAGCTCCCATCATTATTCCAGCGTGACACTTGAGTGTGCTCCACCAGCCGTGACCTGATCACACGCCGGACCATCAAAGTTCCAATTGGGGCACTGTTTGACTTTCTCATGGAGGATCTACAAGCGTTAAGAGACACCGCAGGCCTCCCAGAACCAGAACCTGCCACACGTTAGTGTGATCATTTGGACAGTGCTCACAACGTCGATGGAGATTTGCTTTTCAAATGCTTAACGAGATTGTGTCCACTCGGGGGCGCTGCTGACAAATGATCACATCTTTGAAACGTCAATGAAAGAGTTCCAAAATTTCCTTTACATATACAGTATAGTAATGATCCGTTTAAGGAGATATTTATTGGAAAATATTTGATGAGTGAGCTCGTAGTTTGCACTGATGTACAACTAAATTGCCTCATAATGGAAGCGGTTTACAGAATTTTTTTTCCCTCTCATATCCTCTTGGCTCGCTGAAATATCACAAAACACAAGAATAATTTATTCAATACTTAAAATCATTGGAAAAGGCTCTAGGTTTTTGAAACACGTGATTACAGTTCATTTTTAATTTTTGTTTGAAAAGGAAACGAATAACAATGTGCAACACTTTCAATAAATATGAATAAGTGTTTACATTTTGAAATGCTGACTTTTCTAACAATCCTAGGAAATCACAATGTTTCATCACTGGTGAACGAAGTTTAGAACTACCCCGCAGGCGGCTCATTTGGTCATGGGGACGACCTGGTGATACTGCCTATGACCAGCAGATGACAGCATCGGGTCTTTTTTGGATGAGATCAATTTATCAACAAGGCTTGAAGATTGTGAAGATGTCGGACCTCGTTTGTCGTGTTAAATCTACTACAAATGTCACAAAAGAGAGAAAATATTATTTACATGTACACGCGCGCACACACACACATACACACACTACTAAATACCGCAACAACTTAGGAGCATGAAAATAGTTTGTAAAGTTTGCCATAAAGCGCTAGACATGTTTTGAAAATATGTTTTTTGTTCTAAGAAAAAAATAACAGCTCATCATCCTGACAGCGTCCAAACAAGACATTTTGTTGCTCGAGTGAGTTGAAATCTGTTGACATACGACGCTGCTATTAAGAGAAATAATAATTCCCAAAAAAGAAAAAAAAAACAAAGACCATGAGTCAATGTGTAAACTGAACATCAATGTTCAACTTTATTTCTTCAAGTGATTTAATAAAAATAATAATAAACTCATCGTATGAGAATTGTGACATTTTTGTTATTTTAGAGTGAAATGATTCTGTGTGTATGGCATCAACTCCTGACAGCCGTTGAAACATAAATAGATCACTGTCAATCACTGAGACACTTTTGAACCAGCAGGACAGACGAGCTCCACTGACTGCTGATTTGGATAACGTACCGTCAACACAGTTTATGTTGGTTTTGACCGAACCATCTTTACTCATTGAAAACAACTGACAAGCAATATAAAATAAAAATGCGATCATCATGCTTTGCTACCAATCTGCTTGTAGAGAACCATTGAAACCACCATGGCAGCAATCTGCAAACAAGAGCAACAATGTTGAAATTGAGGAGGTATGAGATTATTTCTCATATTTTGATTGTATTATTTATAATTTCTATTAAGTAACAAATCATCCAAAAGCATAAATAAAAGGGTTGAATCTAGATATGAGTTTGAGTTTAGCCTGGGTTGTTAGTGTCAATTACGGAGAGTCTTCGCTGTGATTTATTTTTATCATTATAATTTTTTTGGGGGGCGAATGTTCTAGAATGAATTTGAAAAGAGATTAAAATATTTTGGGGTACATTTACAGTTTAAATTGTGAACATAGACAATGATAACATTTTTGGGAGAGGCTCAGTCCTAAACCCCATCAATTGTGGGGGATTACTCCATGTTAAATTTTGATTTGAAAAAAAAATCTATTTGAATTATATATTTAAAATAAATTCATTATAATTAGCCAACTCTAAAAAAACCTGTTAACCGTCTACATAAAATACAAATGTTAAAAATCGTTTTTATTATTTACAAATGAATCAACTAATTATCTAAGTAGATAAATTGAGTATAAAAATTTTTAAAATAGATTTCACTTAAGCCATCTTAGGAAAAATGGCGAAATGAATTAATGAATGAATGAATTTAAATGCTCGGTGGGCCGGATTGTTCTCTGTCTACCGGTGCGCTAGTTTGAACGCGCGCATGTTTTTTACATACCTCAAGAGCGGCGATTCCGAGAGCCACGCCCGCAATGATGACGGCATTTTCCTCAATGAACTGCAGCAGCTTGTCGAAGCAGCCATCCACCAACTGGTGGAGAGATGGCACATTCAAGCAAGCAAGTGACACAAAACGCGATCGGCTGCCCAAGCGGCTGCCAAAGTACCTGCATTTCTGCGGCGGTATGCGCTGACGAGAGGCTGCACGTTTCGCCGACGAATGTTCCGTTGCAACATTGGGATGGATAAATCTGGTAAATCTCTCCGTTTTGGGTTTGGAAGGGCGAGTTGTCAAAATCAGTGTAGTTCTTGTATCCACAGCACTGGAACTGTGAGGACAGAATTGTTGAACAATATCAACAATTGCGCAGTCCGAACATTAAGAATACATTTATAGAAGAGTGAAAAATCATGACGTAGATAAGATGGTGGTCGTACCCCCTCCATGGTAGCGTTCCATAGCGACGTCAATTTTTCGTCGCGTCCATACTCGGTGGCGAGGCTTTTCTTCACTTCGGCCTCAAGACCGTCAAAAACCTGCTCCGCCTGGAGACCGTGGACATGTTCTCGGAACAGTCTTCCATGCACCTCAAGGTTGCCAATCAGTCGTCGGGACTTACCAAATCCTTGAAAACGAGCAGCACCACGGCGGCGGCGACCTCAATGAGGAATATGACCAGCACGATACTGAAGAACTGAGGAGGATGGAATCGAAATGAAATGAATGTTGATCATGAGTCCATGCGACAGCCAAATGTGAAATTCTTAGCAGCGCATCCCCTCCCCAGAGACCCCTCGCCTCCTGACTGAAAGTGAAATATTTAACGAATGTCTTCTTTTTCTATCGACAACAGATTATCTCAGAACTGGCCCCGCCCCCCACAAGAACCAGGAAGTAGCCTGTAGACTAACAAATGAGCCAACAAACAAAATTAAGTTCAAGTTCCTTTTTAGCATTTCCTTCAGTCCAGAAAAAATGTTTTAGTCCATCTGTTAAATTGTAATTTCAGAAATCATCTTCACGGGCCACATTAAATGAAGTGGCGGGCTGGATCACACCCCCGGGCCTTGAGTTTGACACCTGTGATATATACAAACACAAATTATGGCACAATAACATTGTTTAAATTGTGAAAGGATTTCTTTAGTTTTTGCCACTCCTTTTGACCCATAATAATCAGAACAATAAAACAGTGCCATCCCATTTGTGAATTAGCAAATCGATCCTCCGTGAACGGCCTGCTACCTCAACAGACGCGATTGGACGAGACCGAATCTTTTCGACCATTAGTCGGAAACATTTGCAAAACAACTTTAAACACAAAGCCCAATCAAACTAAAACCGTGGGTCGGTTCATAAACGGATGGTGGATGCTCACCGTCAGCAGCATGCACCTGCTCTCCTTGACGGCGCCACAGCAGCCCAGGAATCCGATGACGAGTAGCACGGCGCCCACGCCAATGAGCAAGTATCCCACATTAGCCACCTGGGAAACTTCTGACGGAAGGGCATCCACGCCGTCCAGTATTCCCATGAGGGAATTGCTGTCCACCTTCACCCAAATGCCCACTCCCAAGATGGCGGCACCTGCTACCTGAAAAGCCAGCAGGCCCGGATGAATCAAAAGCAACATGAGGCAATCGAGACATGTTGCTTAGCACGACTTATACTTGAACAGGAACACCTGGGATAGGTCATTTACGTTTTATTAAGCGGATCAACTTGCTTTTAATTGATGTGTTAAAAATGACGTTAAGTATATTGAGCAATCAGTTATCGTCGCTTAGCTACATTGTGGTGGGATTTTTTGTTGTTGTTGTTGATCACACATTCACAAGACATGAAGAAAAATAGAACGTAAATGTTTGGAATCATCTTTTGCATAGCATCTGCATACATTTATATTCAAAGAAATCTCCATTGTCTTGAAGGGAGATATCTCTTGAAATAAAATTCAATCAAATAAAATCGATTCCATATTCATCATCGAACAGTAAAATAATGATGCGCTCGCAAAGTATATTTTGATGGCTCTCAAAATGTCCTCAATTTATCAATGAAATTCAGCTTTGATCGGAACTGTCAGAAATATATTCATATTTATTATTGTGGTTGCTGTACCGAATGCTTCTTCCCCCCCACACCCCCTCAATATTTTGTTTACCACACATAATTACACCAGAGGGATTTTAATGGAGGTATCGTTGTGAGTGAGTGCAAACACACAACCGCAAACATGAAACTCATCCATTGCCATGTTGACCTTTTCGCAATGATGGCTCACTACTTCCGTGTGGCAAGAAGATGACCAAGCTAAGTGAACAAACCCTTCCTGTGTCATCTGAACAAGGCAGAGCATTTGAGAAAATGGTAAATGGTAATTGACGATATTTGGAGCCTTCTGCTCTACTGCTATATCAGTATGGAGGTTGATTTTTAATTCGACGTGGAAATCCAGATATAGTTAACATGATCAATGATGGACTGACCAATTTACTTTCCTCTTGCTCAGATAAATGGCACAGACGTGCTCTGTTGATGCTGAAAAGAATCGCATACTGTTGAGCTGACGCTAGCTAGCAGACTAGTCATCATTCATTCATTCATCTTCCGAACCGCTTTATCCTCACTAGGTTCGCGGGGGGTGCTGGAGCTTATCCCAGCTGTCTTCGGGCAGTGGGCAGGGGACACCCCGAATTGGTTGCCAGCCAATCGCAGGGCACACAGAGACGAACAACCATGCACGCCCACACCCACACCTAGGGACAATTCAGAGTGACCAATCAGCCTGCCACGCATGTGTTTGGAATGTGGGAGGAAACCGGAGTACCCGGAGAAAACCCACGCAGGCCCGGGGAGAACATGCAAACTCCACACAGGGAGGCCGGAGCTGAAATTGAACCCGGTACGACTAGCCATCATGTTCTGCTAAATTGCTCAAAAACAAGCCAACCAAACATTTTGTACAGAGTATACCAGTGAGAAAATGTCTTGCTGAAGGCCAGTTGTCCTTTAAGTATCACTATTATTATTTCAGCTCAGATCAGTGGCAGTCAATCAGTTCCCAGCCAATGGGAAGCCACCTGCCTCATGGCATCACAGTGTTATGAAAAGGTTGATCAAGAACTTACAAAAATGGTGCCATTGAAGATGAACATCATCAGTTTGAGGAAACCTGCGCAACACATCTTGGCGGATGTTTTCACACTGTTGGGGGAAAGAAGATGAAGAAAAAAATAAGCACAGAAATGAAAGCTGTGCGTGGTGATGTGCAGGCCCTTAGTTTTAATGTTACGGAGTGACTTTGGTGGTGTCTGCGATCCCTAAAATAAGTCAAAGGTCACCAAGATACATGCGTCCAGCAAATACGAAATGACATTGCCATTTGGCCTCATACTTAGACCGTAACAAGTCTGTTAAGGCTGACAGGAAGTTCTGCATTTCTCACATTTGCTTTAGTTAGGCATTAACCAGCCAACACAGCAGATACAAGCCTCATCTTTTAGATTTGAACGCCGACGCTGTCTTGGGTTTCTGTTGGAGTGGGGCTTCAAATTGTTGAGGTTATTCATTTCACCTCATCACACAGTTCATTACTCGAGACTGTACACACACCAATGATAAAGAAGACAGAAGACATGGGATCAAAATGGCGGCCTATTGCAGTGTTTTACTGGAACAATGGGCGACCAAATAAAATTGGACCGATGTTGGGCCTCAGCCCAGTTCGGGGCTTCCCAAAATTTAGAGTAGTGTGTGGCTCGTACAACGAGTGGTACTTGGGCTCATTCTGGTAGAACGTGAAAGAATCACTGCCGAAGTGCAGTTCAATTTTAATGAAATGTTCCTCTATTTAGGCATAGCGATAACTGCAGAATGTTACAGTGAATTAGAATTGTATACATTTAGTCCTACTACGCTACTGTACTTTAACATTGGTCCTGATGTTGGTACATGGAGCACTCGGTGTGGTTTTTTTTTTTTGAGGTGGTACTTTTGAAGAAAAAAAAAATGGCCTTTGAGCATGACCAAGCAGATGTCAATCACATGCATGACATCTCACGCTAATCTTGAACCTTTGTACGCATTATTATAAAAGCCATTTTATCATTCCAGGAATTGATTTATAATCAAGACGTCGGCAACATTCAAGTATCTCTTTCCCACTCAGGGGGTATGGGCGCAGATGAAAGTACTCTAATAAAAGATGATTAAAAAAGAAATGTGTTGCCATGTTATCGAGCCTTTCTGATTATTTGGCTCCACTTCTTCAAGAAGCCTCCGATAACATGTCATTAACAACGACAGTGAGACATTGGTCACAATTCAGGTTGCACAGTGATGTCATAAAACACGCCTTGTTCCTGACCTCGCACACCTTTGTTAGCCACTGTTCCCGGCATAAATAATGTTGTATAGGTATTCCCCCCCACCCCCTTTTTTATTGCCATTTTAACTGGCAATTACATAAGCCACCTGCTTGGCAAATTTGCTCTCAAAGACACAATAAAGTATTTTCCGTGTCGTCAGCATCGGAATTTGTTTGAAGGTAGCAGAACTGGGAAAAGAGCAGATTTGCTGTTAGAAGCAGACACGGAAATAATTTTTTCTTAATGTTTGGATTCTGTAGGAGGGGGGGGGGGGGGAGTTATTTCTCATGAAATATTTACATATTAATATGATGGTTTTGGGGTAAAATTGAAAAATATTACCAGAACACCTTGAGAATAGTCATAAGAAATATTACAACGTGAATACAAAGTAAAGTCATAATATAAAGGGGGAAAAAATGTTGCCATGGTAGTAAAAAAAAAAAAACGACGATAAAGTAATTTTACAAGAATAGTTTTAACATTAGGAGATAGTCATAGGTTTCATAAAATTTCATAAAAAATAAAAGGATGTGACTAAAGGAAAAGAAATGCCGTGAGTATTAAGTAATCAAGTAATATTACCAGAATAAAGTTGGAATATTAAAAGAATAAAGCTGAATACAATAACGTAAAGTTAAGAGAATAAAGTCATCACGTTACAACAATTATGTCGTAATATTAAAAGAAAAAAGATTTAAAGCTGTGATGTTATGAGAATAAAATCTTAATATTACAATTTTATTTGTGGGGAAGTGGGGGGATTTAATACAGTTAATATCTGAAAGGGGATCAAATGATCTCATCCCCGTGCTGCTCAGAACTTATTATTTCCAATTTTAAAAAGTGCAACTTGTAAATTCATTCAACACATTTTCAAAAGACCAATTTCAATATCATTTTGTTTCTTACGTAATCTTAAAATATAAAAGGTGAATTTTGGGGGCTTTGTTAGCTGTCATCATCAAAATTAAATAACGAAATCATTTACTCTGTGGAACAGCATGATTTTTATTTTTTTAATCGGAGTACTAAAATGACAGATTTTATTTTTTTAACGATATTTCATTGTCTTAAGTTGCTACTGTATTTCATCACTGCCAAAGGAAAAGCAAGCAAAGTATAATGTTCTATGTCCAAAAATTCAAAATATATTTGAAATAAAATCCAAGTACAAAGCATATGTTTTAAAATACGTTATTTTGGTCGATTACAAAAAAAAAGTGACAAAATGTGAAGATTTTGATTTGTAATGGACGGGATCATTTTGTATAACATATATATCATTTTAACTTGTTGGCATAGTTTGCCAATGTAATACATAGATTTTTTATTTGTTTTGTTTTTATCAACCAGTTACAACCAAACTCAAAAGTGACATGTTTCTTTAGACAAGTACTTTATGTTATAGCTGACTTGAGAAAATACAATTCCTGAGCGCCGCCTGACAATTTAACGGTAGATTACGGTGTCAGTAACGACTCCACAGCCCAGTGATGTCAAAAGAATACAACAGAGTTCATACCTGCGCGCAGTGACTTGTGTGGCTCAATCAGGAGTGTGGGCAACCAAAAGTTTCCGCGTGTTCCTTTATCTTCTCTCCCGGTTCACACACATATAATGCAGATAGGGGAGGAGAAGGGAGTTCATGCCCTGCACGTCACTGACTTTTTTTTTTTTTGTTGTTGTTCTTTTTTTTGTATGGCAGATAAGCAACATTTCCTGGTGGTCAAAGTCCCTTTTTGCATGGCAACATTTACAACGCAACCACAAGCATTTACAGCTGATGCCCAATGAAAATAGAAAAATGGACTTACCGATTAAAGATTTCTTATCTGGACCACGTCAACTGGGTCATTTCAAATTGGAGGCCAATAAAATAAACACGGTACATAAAGTACACAAGCTACTCCATAATACACTGAAATAAGGTCATCTATCCATCTTGGATTATTAAAACAAGAAAGGAATGAGTTGGACCTACTTTTTGGGTCGGAGAAATCCCAAAAGTGCGGTCATTTTGGTCATAAATACTACAATGTACAACAAAAATTAAAATAAATATGATATTAAGTATTTTATTCCAAAACATAACAGCAGACATAGTGCAAAGCATCCTTTAAATTCCCAAATTTGAAGGCGAAAATAAAAGAAACAGGTGGCAAAAGAAATATTGTCTTATCAGTGACCATTTACAGTGGAAATTCCCCCAAAACATTCCAAGACAATGACATCAGCAATGAGCTCCCCTTGTACCTTGACGTCACGGTTATGCAACTTCCTAATACAGCCGCAAGGTGGCGGCATGACACAAATACTGTGATCCTCACTGCTCTCCGGTTTGGTCCATGTGTTTGCCTGCAACAGGTGCCTGCTTCCACACACACAAAAGTGATAAATAAGGGGCAAGGTCAAAGGCACGTGTCCGCGAAGCAGCTCTTTGGTATTTCAGTGTAACAGTCACATTTAAATAAGGCCCGATTGAGGAAGAATAGGTCGACAAGCTTAGCAATGTGTGCGTGAGAGCGTATTGGCCATCAACATGCGCAGCCCCCCTGCATGCCGCGAGGAGTGTCCTTCAAGCCGGCTTCCTTGTGATTGGGTGACGGAGAGGCATCACAGCTGACGCCGTCGTTCATCTTGTCGCAGATGACGTCCACCAGCTTGTCAAAAACCTGCTTCACGTTGATGCATTCTTTGGCGCTGGCCTCGAAGAACTCAAAGCCTGCGAGGTGTGGGTGAAAGTAAAGGGATACACAAAATGATTGCTTGTTAGCATTTTAGCCGGTCACATTTGGATTTTGAAACAGAACCCAACGAATAGACATAACAGGGGTCTGCCCTAGTGCTTTCTTAACAGAAGTGGCAAAATTTTTATTTTCAGGGTTACGGAGAGGAATTCTTGTCAAGTCTGTTAAGGCACAAGATGTGCCCAAGTGTTGCTAGCATAGTAGATGCTTGTATACTAGCCAATGGCACTGTTAGCATTTTTATCTCCTTTGTCAAGGCCATCACCATATAATTTGGATTTACTGCAACATACCGAAGCACTTTTGCCATCGTGTTATAGGTCAGCATACCAACTTTTTGCTTCTTAGCATTGTAGTTTCTCAAATATTGCCTGACCAATGAGGCACGTGATACTCCGATATTAACATGATCAGTGCCCAAGTGTTGCTAGCATAGTAGATGCTTGTATACTAGCTAATGGCACTGTTAGCATTTTTATCTCCTTTACCAAGACCATCACTATATAATTTGGATTTACTGCAACATACCGAAGCACTTTTGCCATCGTGTTATACGCCAGCATACCAACTTTTCGCTTCTTAGCATTGTAGTTTCTCAAATATTGCCTGACCAATGAGGCACGTGATGCTCCGATATTAACATGATCAGTCCGCAAAGGTCACCTGCATGCAGGCCGTTATAGCATACAAGCTGTTCCCATTGTTAGAATTTCTATTTTCACACAGCGAGATAATTGGTAGACAAACAACACCCCCCCCCCCAACCAAAATAAATAAATAAATAAATAAATAAAACTCTGGGACCATAAGTCGGCCATACGATGACACTGTTATTAACTCATTCAGTACCAGCCAATTCTGGACCAAGTCTGAAAAGACGTTTAAAAACGTCTTTGGGAGTGAATGGGTTAAGCTGTAAACACAGACCATTTGTGAGTCTGGCGTGAAGAGCGTGTGTGTGTGTTTTCCTGCACTGACCGAGCTCTGTAGCGAGTCTCTGAGCATCTTCGGTGGGGACCTGCCTGTCTTCCTCCAAGTCCAACTTATTCCCAACCAGCACCACCTGGGCGTTGTCCCACGAGTACGTCTTGATTTGCGTTCCCCTGGGAAACAAAAAAATACATGGTTCTGTTCGTGCAGCAAAGGCTTCAAAAACACCTGAACTAAGGCCTGATTACCAGTCTTGTACCGCCACAAAGGACTCCTGACTTGTGATGTCATATACGAGGAGGAAACCCATCGCTCCTCTGTAGTAAGCTGTGGTGATGGTGCGGTAGCGCTCCTGACCCGCTGTGTCCTGGAAGCACAAAAGCAGAAGAGCGTGTCACTTGCATCCATTCAATTTTCATTGGACTCGTCCACATTAGCGTCGCGGGTAGGGATGGAGCCAATCCCATCTGATTTTGTCTGAGTGGCAGAGTATACCCTGGACTGCTTGCCAGCAGTAGTACCGTATTTTCCGGACTACAAGTCGCTCCGGAGTATAGGTCACACCAATCATAAAATGGATAATAAAGAAGAAAAAAAACATATAAAAGTCGCACTGGAGTATAAGTCGCATTTTGGGGGGGAAATCTAAAATCCAACACCAAGAACATACATGCCATCTTGAAAGGCAATTTAAAATAAAGATAAAATAGAAAACGACACGCTGAATAAGTTACATGACGCATAAACAACGAACTGAGAACGTGCCAGGTATGTTCAAGTAACATATTAAGAGTTATTCAGATAACTATAGCATCAAGAACATGCTAACAAGTTCACCAAACCATCAATGTCACTCCAAATCACTAAATCCAATGAAATCTTCATCCTCCGTGTCACTTTAAAACAACTCCACCAAGAAGAAGACTCATCGTGGTTTTATCAACACAGGTCTTGAGCGGCCTCTTGAAGTTAAATGTGAAAATAACATGCGAAATGATATAATAATGTGTCACTAATTTCACCCAGAAATCGCTCCAGGGTATAAGTCGCACCCCAGCCAAACTATGAAAAAAAACTGTGACTTATAGTCCGGAAAATACGGTATATAGATTGTATTTTACAATAACAGTGAAAGTTTTTATGTCAATGTGCAGCGGAGACTCATTTTTTGGCAACGGTCCACTTCAGTCGCTTTCGTCCTCGTTTTGGTCTGCAGCGGGGCCTGACGAAAATACTACTAAGACTAAATTTCAAACAGCAATCATTTTCCAATACTGTATTCATATTGCATCATGACATGGCACAAACGCCGAGAATGCACTTAGGAGGTAGCCACAAACTTGTAATGAATAACAAAATCGATGGAGAAGTGGGGGGCATCTGAGGACTTCAAAATTAGTCGTAAGTCATTTATGTATTTATTTGCTCCAGGGAAACGTGGCTGTCGTTGAGAAGTGAAATTTATACTGGCACAACGGGGAATGGTGTCAGGGCTGGTCTATCAATATGACGGACCACCACCAAAGTAAACACTATGCTATTTTCCTCATGGAAAGCCCTGACTGGAGCTGTTCTTTTACAGTATTCATATACAGTATATTGGGCACTGGGCAGCATGGTGAAAGAGGAGTGACATCCCATCTGCTTCATAGTGCTGAAATTCGGTAATATGCTAAGAAGGCAACCAATCCGAGGACAAGTGTTGTAGAAATGGAGGGATACATACTACATTGTTGTTATTTCGAGACAGCAAGTACATGAAATCATTGCCGTTTTACTTTTCAGTCGTGTAGTATTGTACGACAAACATTTCGACTCGTTGTAGTAGCGAAATTCCCACAAGGATGTTGGAGGGCAAAGGGAAAAACGGACACAGCAGCTTGGGCGAACCCCACAAGGAAAAGTGAATGATTGACTTTGCAGACAAGGAAATCTTTCCAAACAGGAGACGGTGTTGCACCACCCAAAGCGTACCAGGATGCAGTCTCTTTTTTATTTTATTTTGGAAGCACACAATAAATTGTGAAAGTCTAGTGTTTGTCTTCTTTATGTGTAGTCTGCCGGGGAACTTGAATCATCATATAACACTTCACGTGGAGGCACAGTAGCACACTTAAACAGATGAATTTAATATGTGGTTCCATTATGAAAAGTAATGCTAATGATGCAGTGCGGAATGTAACAAAAAATGAGTGGTTTCAGTGGTCCCGCGGAAGCCATTGGAACAGAATTTGATCATTGCTCCGGATGTGCGCAGAGTGCTTACTAGCAGAATACATTCCAACATGGAGGGAGGAGGATGTATTGCTTTCATCTCGCAGGAGTGCTGTGAGTGAGCCGAGTCTTATCCTGGTTGGGTGTCGGGCTGCATCGTAAGCACAGTGGGGCGGGGCCCCCCCACCCCGCTCAAAGCCATGCATATTTCATGAAGTGTACTGTCTGGGGAGCATGTTAAACATCAACTTGCATTAAAGCCGCCGCGTGAGAAATGACTAGATGCCACATGCATGGCAACCGGGCGGAGGCCCGATCAGGGTCGGGGGGGGGGGGGGGGGGGCACGAAAATGGTCTCCAAGCCTCTGGGCTGCAGGCTAGAACCTTTTAACCTCAGCTTTTATTGGCTCAAGTCAATTTACAGCACTGGCATTTAAGAGGCGATACTTTTTTTTCCCAAACAATTTTGTTGATTTATTATCTGTCAAACCTGTTTTCCCTGCGGAGTTATTTGTTGTATCCGCTACACAGAAGAAACAAGACGAACTCTGCGCCATATATTGGCTTCATTTGTTCCAATTGTTTTTTCAAAACGACACCTTTTGATCCACTTTCATTTTCTTCAAATTTCTGATTAGTATGAATGGCTATATTGGCCACATTGAAATACAAACAATATTAGGAGGAAAACGTTAAAAGTTGTAATATTTGGGTCACGATATCATATTAAAATAAAATAAATGGTGACAAACAGCTACATTAAAGTCTGTGTGGAAATGTAAACATTTACTGCTGAAAATGGCTATCAGGTATTCTCATAACATTTGTTGTTTCTTCTGAAGTCAAGATGGCGGCAGCTCCACTAATTTAAACCAACTCTGCTAACTTGTGATGGCAACAGGGAAAAAAAAGTGAAGATGTTGAGTCCAATGATGGAGCGGGTCAAGATTCACAGCGGTATTGTTTGACTTGAAATTTTAAAAAGGTCTTTACGAAGCATCACGCAATCTTGCTTTGAGATGGCATGTACGGTTATCTTGAATCTTATAATTCAGATTTAAGCAAGACGAATCGTAGCCCCAAAAGTGAAGCACGAATGTTGCAAAAGTTGTTTTGAAAGAACAACCGGTGTTAAGTAAAATCGACATTATGCATCTGTGTGTAGTTTTGACTTAGCTTTTATGTCCTTAAATGCACCATATTTCGTCTTTTGCAATGTTGTATTTTTATTGCGTTTCATTGCCAATAGAACTGCCAGCGTGCGTCTTCCTGTGCACTGGGGAGCTGTTGTGCGGCATGAAGTCGACGGTATGGTGCTTGGGCTTTCTTTTAAATATTCATATAGAGATCATAACTTCAGTAAAGCTCCAGGGGTGCTAACACAAAAATTAGCAAGTGTAAAAACCAATAAACACATAAATAACACTTTAAGTGCCCTGCACACTGCCATTTTAGCAACTTGTGTAGCTTTCCAGAGCCACAAAAATAACATTATTCTTATTTTTGAAATAATTAAGAAACTATGTGTAAAAGTGAGTGCATCAACAGGACTATTATCGTATCATTTACAATTTATATAAAATAGAGGTACACAGTTAGGCTTTCGGGTGAAATTTCAGGATGAACTTAAAAGGAACCCATTGACAGATAAACTGAATTTGCAGCAAATGAGTTGACATTGAACGAACAGCGCCTCTGGTGGCAGAAAGCTATTGGTGCATTCCATCTTGCGTTGGTGGCTTGAATCAATTCCCCACAACTAACAGACATCGTGACAGATTATTTAATTGTCATGAAGGTATTACAGAGGAGAAGTGGTGTGCCACATGCCTCGCAGGTCTAAAGTTTGAATCTCGGAATTGGTTGTTCGTGCTCTGTGATTGGATGGTGATCAGTCCAGGGTGTGTCCCTCGCCCAAAGTCATTCATGATAAAAAAAAAAAAAATGTGATGATGTATGGATTATCATCAGGACTATCACAAGTTCTCAGAGTTTAGTTCCTTGGTGTCTAAGTGTATTCATGCCCTTGGGTGCTTCTTTAGGACTTTCTCATTCTGTATGGGAATGTTTGTACATTCTTTTATTCTCTAGATTATTAATTGTATTGCACAGACTTCCCTAGCTGTCTGTTTGCAGTTCGGGGTAGGACGTTGTGTTTTCACACTCAGCACCTTCTGAGAGCAGAATTATTCAAATGGAATGTGCAAGGAAACACCGTCTGCCAGCCTTTAGTTGTTGGCGGCCGCACAGAGCAAACTCCCCTCTGTCAGCCAAAAGTGAATTACTGGGGTTTAGAAGCCTTTTTTTGCGAATGAACTTTTCTTTCTCCCTAATTTACAGGTCTTCTCTGAGGTTAGCAATCGGAAATCAAGCATTTTGCTCCCATTCGGAATAAAAGCTCCATTTGATGATACGCTCACATAATCCCAACGAGGTGGATTGGGTAGCAAGGCATAGACATCATTCTATGTTGTTACGCCTCACCCAGATCTGCAGCTTGATGCGCTTGTCGTTCCTGTAGATGGTCTTGACTTTAAAGTCGATGCCCACCGTGCTGACAAAGGCGGACGTGAACGAGTCATCCGTGTAGCGGAACAGGAAGGACGTCTTCCCTACGCTGCTGTTGCCGATGATCAGCAGCTTGAACATGTAGTCGAAGTTCTGGTCGGCCGCGTCCCTCTCCTCTCTGGCTGATGCCATCTGTCAAAGTGGAAAGGCGGTCGTCAGGCAAAGCAGCAACACTCTTCAGGATACAGCTGAAGGATGTGCGACGTGGCCCGTAGTAATGTACAAACATGTTATCACAAGCTGTGTTTGCTAGGAAAGCAGTTGCTTGTCCTCCTCCTGTGTGCGTTAGAGCTGCACTGGGTCATCACGTCCTTGGCAGATAATTGGCAAATTCATTTATCTCATGTTATTTGGTCATTTTTCTTCATTGAGTTGGACTGGGCATCCGTGTCAAGATAAGAGCATAAAAGCAAAGATAACTTTTCCTCATCACCACACCATTCTCAAAAGGCATCATAATTAATACCTGGAAATCGTTGAAAAAAAAAAAGAGAAAACAAATAATTGCCAAGGATGTTCTGGTTAATTTTTAGGATCAAGGATCAACATACAGATGACATAAAGCAAGTCCGTCAGCATGAGGGCACCTCTAGTGTGCAAGTGTGCAACCCCCTTCAGGTCACCCCAACTAATATTCAGTTTGACTTAGATCTGGGTTTTGGCTGTGGAATGCCATTTTTTTCAACTTTTCTTCTAGTGAAGTAATTCATTGGATGAGTTGGGGGCTCATTGTCATTTTGAAAGTTTAAATTACCCTTCGGCTTCAGCTTTAAAGGAGACGTCTGGTTTGGTTCAATACCGACAGTTCATGAATCACACTACCTTGACCAGTTCTGGCGCATCTGTTGAACATTGCAGGTATTGGTAGATTATTTAATAGGGTTGAACAATAAAGTGAATTCAAATTGGCACCACAATGTAGTGGAGTATATTATTCATTTATCAATTGTCTAGATAACTTCAGTTCTTAAGAAGTGCAATCCACATGTTTACATATCATTGCTTCGTGAAACAGGAAATTTTGAACTCAAGTGGAAAGTAGTCTTATTAACTCACGGTTCATTTGCTTTTAATTTAGCGTAAACCTAACGAATAACACCAAAACATTTACGTAAAAGATATCTGTAAAACATATTTAATACTGTGGTGGTGTTTAAATTCCTCCATATCAATAGCGCCAATATCTCAACTTCGACTCAGTATAAATAAAATGAATGGACAAATTCCTCCAACTGATAAATTGTCTACCGGAAAGAATGACTTAACCAGAGCAATTATGACATTTGATTCGCGTCTCCTTGTGCTTGGGAACTGTGAGCCCAGCCGAGGGAGATTGAAAAAGCCCGTGATGTCACCGTAAAGGATCTCAGCTGCTCGGCAATTCAAGTTAACGCTCACCCGTCAGAAATCCATCCCCCGGGTAATAGCTGAGTAAATGGTAAATGGAAGTGTTGCTTTGAAAACATTCCATCTTGGCTTGTCACAGCATGGCCATGAATCACGATCTGGCCCATGCCCCGCCCACCCCGGACTCCCTCCATCCCTCTATTTCCGTCACCCGAGACTCCTGTTGGTCATTTCTCAACGCAGCCTCCAAACTGATGGCGCCGGTCGATGCTGAGCCCTGCGCATCGCATCCATCATCACCCACTCGTTCATCTTCAGCCATTCACCATCTCCCAGCATCATCAGGCTGCTGAAGCGGGCATTCGTCCTCACGTCCACCCACTTTCCTCTCTCTCTCTTTCGCTCTCTGGGGACCTGATCAGCATTACTGCTCACACCAACATAAAGAAGGTCTGGCTCAGCAGCACACACAAACCAAACACATTTTGCGACACATCATTGAGTTGAACAAAGTGGTGGGTTGAAAGAGAAAATGTAGAGGATTTAGATCAGGGGTGTCAAATATTTTATCATCATGTCTCATGTCATGGTTATGGTTGCCCTCAGGGGCCCTTGTTACACTGGTGAAACCACATTAATGTATCACTGTAACATCACGATACAGTGTGTTACTTGGTTTAAGATCCAATTTGGTTTTGGTGGTGGGTACAGTCAGAAAATCCATCCATCCATTTTCCGAACCGCTTTATCCTCACAAGGGTCGCGGGGGGTGCTGGAGCCTGTCCCAGCCATCTTCGGGCAGTAGGCGGGGGACACCCTGAACCGGTTGCCAGCCAATTGCAGGGCACACAAAGACAAAAAAAAACCCCCATCTGCGCTCACACTCACACCTAGGGAAAATTTAGTGTTCAATCAGCCTGCCATGCATGTTTTTGGAATGTGGGAGGAAACCGGAGTACCCGGAGAAAACCCACCAGGCCTGGGAAGAACATGCAAACTCCACATAGGAAGGCTGCAGCCAGGATCGAACCCACGACCTCTGCACTGTTAGGTATACGCGCTCACCACTGGAGCACCACTGGCCCAGTAAGAAAATAAAATAAAAAATGATGCTCATGTTTTGAATCATGGGGGAACAGATATAATGGCATTTGAAATGAAGCAGCAGCATACCCTTGCATTTTTTTCAAGTAATGATAGCTTTGTCTTTCTTTTAGGATGGATGCGGACAAACGCAAAAGCAAGTTTCAGCCTTTCAACAGAACAAATTGTGAAATTGATTAATTAATAAAATTAACTCATTAGAGCTTTTTTTTTTTGCTTTGGCTCTAACCAAAGAGGTATGTTTAAATGTTAAATGTAATGGGAAGTTGTGTTTGTACGGCGTTAGCTTTTTTTAAATGGCAGCCAAAATCTGAGATGCATTGTCTTTGCTTAGAGACTAGGTGTGTGGCACGGCAGGTCCACTTCTTGGCCCTTAACGAATTACAGTATGTTCTGTGAGGGTTATTAGCATTTTAATGGCTAGTTTTGAGCAAAAGTCAAGGAAATAACGTTTTCACAGGCCACAAATAATGATGTGGCAGTCTGGATCGGCCCGCAGGCCTGGAGTTTGCAACCCATGATAAAGAAAAAGAGATGGTGACGCGTGTGCGAGCGTGTACCTGTGAAAAGCTTGCGGGTCACATGGGGTCATGACACTTGTTGACGATAAATGCAATTATCCACACGTGCATTTTGAGTTGATATATTCACATGCGACATGAGCAGGTTTGATGTTTAACACATCACTTTTTTTTTGTTGTTGTTGTTTTTGCACGCCGTCGCTACCTTGGCTTTGTTCGCTTCCCCCGTCTCACGTCGTCCTCTGCTTCAACTGGGCGATCAGTGTGCGCCGCTCCCGGCTCTGTGCATGTGCTCACGGCCCGGACCTCCACCGTGCGAGGCGGTCAAGTCCGCGGTCGTGAAGACGGAGTGCTTCCGGTCTTGTCTTTCGAAGTTTTCAAGACCGCGACTGAAATTGTGAGAAATGGTTGGAAAACGAGAGCTAGCAATTCAGGTAAACGTGATATGGAACACAAATAGATTGATGGAGTACATCATTCGGTGTTCTATTGTGATAACTTGAAACCTAAAACTGTGATAATAGTTTCAACAGAAACACGTGTTTTGTAGTAACTTCCAATGAGTGGTTCTACTCATTCTTGAGGAACGTATTGTGGAAAACGGTTTGATTATGATTCACATTTATATCATGAAGCAGCGAACGTTTTTGCATCTTATACCCCTCATAAAATAGTTATAATTTCAGGTCTGAGAATAACGTCTTTAATGACAATCAATTCCTCTTGAAACCGCTCTGCAGCGTTTGTGCCGATATGTAAATTGTCAATTCTTTATTTTGAAATTGGACTCAAATGAGTTTCCGGCAGCGGTCTCCTTGGTGCACGCAAACCGGTTTAGGCGTAAACTGCGCCGGAGTTTCGCATCACTTTGCGCATATCAACTCATGACCCGTTTCGTTAAATCGGTCCCTTATGTAATGTGGCAGCTGATTACTAACACTGTCATTTAGCACACATAACTCGAGCAAAGATGTTAAAACACAGGGAGCAAGCCGTCATGCAGGCATTTGAAGCATTCCCAAAGCAGATCGTGTTCAATGCACTGTATTGTTGAGTGCTGATATCACTTTGGTAGGGTACTGCTTCTTGGGAATCTAAATTGAGCTAGAAGAGGGGTGGGGGGAGTGCGAGAGAGAGAGAGAGAGAGAGAGAGAGAGAGAGAGAGAGAGAGAGAGAGAGAGAACGACAGCTGTGGAGCAAAGTAGTTGGTGCTCTGAAAAACAATTTGGATTTAATTGGCACTGAGACTGCCCATAAAACACAAAAAACATAAACACTCAGTCTTAATAACAAGTCATTTCTAAACTATTTCAACAATTCTCTCAAAAAGCAGCTGTTACAACACAATGCCAGCCCAAGTTTTGGTTATGGAGAATCCACAAAAATTACTGTTAACTGCCACTGAGCTAAAATGCGTAAGAAAAATTAATTGGGGACTATGCTCTACCAATATGTGGTGCCTAAAACAATATATTTTTGCACACTGATGCCATTTTGTCAAAGCCAAAAAAAGAGTGATGGTCAATCCATCCATTTTTTTCCTACTGAGCCTCACTTGGGTTGAGGAGGACTGAGGGTCAGGAAATATTATTCTCCTAATAATAAATTATCCTGATACAAGGTAACTATTTTTCCCCCTCAAAAAGTGACTTTGACTTTACTGAATTTGTGTCGTCATCCGCATAAGTGTCTTTTTAAAATGTAATCACTAATTATAAGGTTGATCTAACTTTACATAACATGAAAAAAATAGGGGGTCGGGGGGGACAGCAACATTTTTTGGGTTAATGCCACTTTTACATATACTTTAAAAAATAATATAAAATAAAATATAATTGTAAAAAGCTGTGTGATGGATCAATATTAGGAAAAGACAAAGTTTCATTTTGTTGTGTGTCTAAAGTTGTTTTGACATCACTGCATATCATAGATTACATGTACCACGTAAATATGGGCTGTGAGTGTCAAGGGACGACGTCAGAGCAATCTAACTCGATGCAGTGACATCATAGGTCTTTGGTCAATCTTGTGTGCTGTTGTCTGGAACAAAACTAGCATATCTAGCATATGATTAATAATCTGGAGGAAAAATTAAAATGTTTAGGGAATGCTTGTCTTTCAGCATTCACACTGAGGCAAGTGTGCTATTTAACTACCTGTACTTTAAAATTCGGAAAAGGCATTCAACATAAGTCTTTCAAAACTTAAAACTGACTCGAAGCCCCCCCTCCCAGTATCACACAGTGCTAATCAGTTGTGGGCCACATTTTGGTCACTAAAAGGTCCATTCTGAGAGGGATCATTGTCCGCCCATAACCTACAGAACTCTCTGACGAAGGGTTGGACCAGACGAGGCTCTTCGGTGACGAGGACGTTCTCAGAGTTGCACTGCACCGCCGCCAGCGTCCAGTTGAGGGAGCCTGTGATGAGGCGTCGGCCGTCCACCAGTGCGAACTTGTGATGCATGTGCACATAGCGGCCCACGTTGCGCACGCAGATCCCTGTGGAGGAGGAGGAGAGTGAGGAATGACAGAATTTCAATGTATTATGGATGAACTGGTCTGCTCTGGAAACAATCGGGGAGAACAAAGTTGGAAAAAGAAAGTGAAATGGTGATATCGATCCTACATACAGAACTCATTTGGCAGAGACTCCACACCCAGGAGTATAAAGGTACAGCTTGAGGGCCATCTGAATAAACTTGATATTTTACACTTGGGGAGAGAATGAAAACTGATCTGTGGTTGATCATGCGTCATTTGAAGTGGGAAATTAACATCAGGTTTTAGTCACTACATCATCAATTAGAAAGGGAGATAATCTTGTCCGGTTAGGGATTACATATGTCGTACAGTGCTCAACATCGCCATGAAAATGTAAAACAGAACCTGTGGCCTCACAAAAAGAAAAAATATCACCACAAGAGTGCATTGCGGGAAAAGCAATCAGGTGAAATGCTGGCTCGTGGGGAGTCTCCACCGAGTCTGGCTGTGTTGCGAGACGCACGTACATGTGGCCAACCCGCTTGTCTGGCCGAAGAGAGGCTGAAATGCAACTATGTATTATGCTGGATGAAGGCCAAGAGCAGCTCCACTCAGATCATGCCGATTCAGTCAAAGGCGACCATACTCATGCAAGGGATTTATGTTGTGTTATTGTGATTATACTGCATTCACTGCGGTGTGTATTTGCAAGTGACTATTACATATGGCGGCCCGGTAGTCCAGTGGTTAGCACGTCGGCTTCACAGTGCAGAGGTACCGGGTTCGATTCCAGCTACGGCCTCCCTGTGTGGAGTTTGCATGTTCTCCCCGGGCCTGCGTGGGTTTTCTCCGGGTGCTCCGGTTTCCTCCCACATTCCAAAAACATGCATGGCAGGCTGATTGGATGCTCTAAATTGTCCCTAGGTGTGAGTGTGGGCGTGGATGGTTGTTTGTCTCTGTGTGCCCTGCGATTGGCTGGCAAC
Organism: Hippocampus guttulatus; assembly: GCF_054856545.1. Lineage (NCBI taxonomy): Eukaryota > Metazoa > Chordata > Actinopteri > Syngnathiformes > Syngnathidae > Hippocampus > Hippocampus guttulatus. Next base: position 8,077,243 of record NC_141269.1, on the reverse strand, counting down.
TGATTCAGGGTGTCCCCGCCTACTGCCCGAAGACGGCTGGGATAGGCTCCAGCACCCCCCGCGACCCTAGTGAGGATCAAGCGGTTCGGAAAATGGATGGATGGATGGATATTACATATGGCCTGTGTGAATGACAGCTTTTCCTGTGTAGATGCGTGTTCATGAATGTTTCTGGGGTATCTTGTTGATTACCACCGGTCCTCCCCTCCGCCCTAATGATGAATTACTTTCTGAGCGATTGATCCAAAATTTAAGATAACACTGGAAACTGCAGCGGGCTCTTCTCTCAGAAAGCTGCTACTTGAACCTGAAGAGGCCCTTTAAATATCCACTCTCACTTGTCCCATCACAAACGTCCACAAAAAGTGTAGTATTTCATCCATCCATCCTGGAGCCTATCCCAGCTGTCTTCGGGCAGTAGGCGGGGGACACCCTGAACTGGTTGCCAGCGAATCGCAGGGCACACAGACGAACAACCATCCGCGCTCACACTCACACCTAGGCACAATTTAGAGTGTTCAATCAGCCTGCCATGCATGTTTTTGGAACGTGGGAGGAAACCGGAGCACCCGGAGAAAACCCATACACACACGGGAGAACATGCAAACTCCACGCAGGAAGGCCGGAGCCGGGATCAAACCCACGATCTCTGCACTGTGAGGTCGACGCGCTAACCACTGGATCACCGGGCCGCCCTGAAGTATTTCAATAGGTGTCAATTATACATACACTTTTGCTATTCGTAAGACTAGCCTGGTCCCTATCCCGCCAGCGAATAGCGAGGGTCAACTGGATATGGACACCAGCTCATCATTCCTAGTATTTGTTTTCATTCGGCAGTATGAACGTAACTTAAGTACCAAACTTCTGGGTCACGCAAACCTGACCAATATTATTATTACATATGAATACATATTAACATCAAATTCAGTAAAGTGGCTTGTTTTCCCATTTGTATTTGAGCCTAAAATTGAATTAGGAAAAAGCTGGGTTTTACAAGTTTTTGTGTTAGATGAAAATCAAACGACAAAACAACCAGTCTATTTTTCATATTTTAGACTTAGTTTGCCAAATAATCGTGGACAGAATGAACGATAGGCTGTTTTTTTAAAGGTTACTAGAAGAACAGAAATGGATTGATGTTTAGCAGCGCATGTGCTCGTGCCACTGAGTCAGCTACTTCAGCATGAAAGCACCATGCAGGACAAAGACAAGACACAACGGCTGGACTGAAGTGCTGAACATCCTCTCACACACACACACACACTCATGCACACACACACAAACACAAACACTTGGCCTAATGAAATCTGCCATCCACGTTGCCAATTTCTTACTTACTTAATCCTTACTTAACAATATAAAGCAGCGGCAATTCAGCAAATGTGGGAGGCTGAAAGCGAAGGAAAGATAGCGAGAGGGAGACAGAACACACAAAGCCTTTCACGGTGTGAGAGTCCATTAGGTCAGACAGCTGCTGTCATCCCGCCATTCACCCCAGAACAACTACCCAGGAGAGACTTCTTGGCATTGATGCCGCTTGTCGAAGAATGGAGCGAGCACCTTCCATTGAGAATGACCTGAGTCATTTCCGGTCGACTCTGCCGGTTGCTCTACAAAATCACCCCTGAGTGAGCTTGATGTCTTTTTATCTATTTAAAAACTGGAACCTTTCAACTTTCACTCGACTGGCCCCCAAAATTATCCATTTTATGCCAGCAACTGGAGCTGAGCGCTACGGATAAAAACGTCATATCCTGATATTCATGCCAGATATTCCGACACTGATCCGATAACGATATTACGATGAGTTCATTGAAAGCCAAGCTTTTTTGTTTGTTTGTTTGTTTGTTTAGAAAAAGCAAACTATCAATCCAAAAGAATGTGGGAAGTACAGCGTTACAATTAGAACTTAATGACAGGCAAGAACAACATGAGAAGTAATAAATTAAAAAGAAGGAAATTCAACCTTGTACTGCAATTGTGCTTTAACAATAAATAATTACTGTACATGCTACAAGTGAAGCCGCACAGGGCACGATGCTTCTGAACCCGAAAATTACAGTTGGCCACTCACCAGCCCTCACACAATGGGTGATGTCATGCATGGAGTGGGTTGTCCAGTGGTTAGCACGTCGACTTCACAGTGCAAAGGTACCGGGTTCAATTCCAGCTCTGGCCTCCATGTATGGAGTTTGCATGTTCTCCCCGGGCCTGTCTGGGTTTTCTCCGGGTACTCCGGTTTCCTCCCACATTCCAAAAACATGCGTGGCAGGCTGATTGAACACTCTGAATTGTCCCTAGGTGTGATTGTGAGCGCGGATGGTTGTTCGTCTCTGTGTGTCCTGCGATTGGCTGGCAACCGATTCAGGGTGTCCCCCGCCTACTGCCCGAAGACAGCTGGGATAGGCTCCGGCAACCCCCGCGACCCTAGTGAGGATAAAGCGGTTCGGAAAATGAATGAATGTGTGGAGTCTGTGGAATCCATAATGAACTGCATGGTGTTTTGAGTCTCACCATAATGTGTTGCGTAGTCTCACTTTTTTTAACCCACAAAAAGATGTCAGTCAAGGAGCATGCAGGTTGCAAAAATACTACATGGGAGATAATGATGACAAAAGTGTGGGTATTGTGTAAGGCGAGGCTCGCTTCCATTCAGTTGAATGGACCTCATACATTTTTACCGCAAGCTTCTATCGTATCCCCAAGTGATTTCGTAGACAAAGTTCACATGCTACCACACTGGATTCACTTACCCGCCTTGCGGAGGGCTCCAACCTGGGAGCCAGTGATGACAGAGTATTCTTTGTCCACCAGGACTCGAACGGTGATCTTCCTTCTGTGCAGGTACAGAACAGCCCTGCATAGGTCCATGTTGGAAAAAGAAAACAAACACAAGTCCAGAGAGGAGGATGCTGATAGGATGAAGCGGAGAAGATGGGTGAAGGACGTCTCTACACCATGAGGCAATGGGCAGCAACAGGAGCTGAAAGCACACAAAAAATAGCAACTGTTGTTATTTTAATCTACATGATCTTCAGTTTCTATTTATTTTATTTTATTCTCATGTTGTCATCATTTTTTCTCGAAATGAGCTTTGATTTGATCGACATGCTTTTCAGTTCCTCGTTACCGTATCATATCTACAGTACATGAGCTTCATTTCCTTGTGATTTTAGCTTTTATGTTGTTGTTGTTCATTTGCATGATGGCAGATCAAATTCTTTTGCAATACATAAAGTATAAGGCCCAGGGGCTTTAGGTTTCCCACCCCTGCTGTAGCTAACTTTGCACAAAAGCTGTGACATTGCAGTTTTAATAGCAAAACAATCAAGGTTATATCCATGTAAGTTGCTGTCACGCAGCGCAGTCCAAACAATTGCAAGACTCCGTTAATGATAGATTTCTTTCTACCATTTGCCTATCGTCACTTCTTCTCCTCAAGGACATCATGCCAGCTGAAAAGACTGAAAAGCAAACGTGTTCATTAAAACACAAAAGAACTGTTGAACACAAAGCTCCCTCTTGCACTGTTTTGCCGTCCATCACAGCAGCTTCATTATGTTCAACACAAAGAGTCGCTCACTTGGGAGAAGCAGGAGAGAAGATGTGCTCCATGCAGGCCACCTCTGAGGGAAAGAAGAGGACCTCATTCAGAGTTGTAGGCGGCTTGAGGCGCCGCAGGAGCCGCCACAGCAGTTCCACACTGAGGGAAAAGGCCACGACTCCCAGGCCCACCACCTTCACTGTCCACATCACTGACATCCCTGCTGTGACAACACAATAGTTGCTCACATGACTGTACTTTTGAATGAATCAGCAGTGTGTTATTGCGTTGTCTAGAATGCTGAATGTGCAAACTGATAGGACAAGTAACTTTTTTACATAAACCGTTTTTACCTCCTCTATGAATGACCTGACCAAGCTGTCTATTTTAAAAATCAAATGTGACCAGGAAGCACAACAGTGTGCCCAACCTTAGCTTTCTGAAAAAAAGTTCCCATATGCAGTGCAAAACAGTCTGGAGCACTATGCATGGGTTTTTTTCATAGTTGGAAGGAAATCGCCGTACCCCAGGGGTGTCAAATTAATTTTTGTCGAATCATTACATAGTATTATTGTCCAAAACAAATTGATGGATTACTAGTTTTGAAATCAGTCAACTATGTGTTTGTTATTTGTTCACTTATTGTTCAAGTGAGTGTAAACAGTGTCAGAAAATTATTGCAAAATCTCAACGCTATTTCGTACACATGACAATTTGACATTTCGGTACAGATAATAGAAAGGATCATGGAAGCTGACACACATGATCTGCTTTCGCGGGCCACCTCAAATGATGTGGCAGGCCAGATGTGGCCCCCGGGCCTTGAGTATGGCACCTGTGCCGTACCCAGACAAAACCAATACAGTACAAACACGGGCAGAACGTGTAAACTCCTCTGTCTCTCTCTCTTACATGCAAAACAATTTATTATTTTGGGAGTTTGAGAGAAGTTTACTAAAAGTAATAAGATGATTGTTTCCTCCCAATATAACACTATGTCTTAATTGAGAGTAAATATACCGGTATGTTTTTGTCAGTTTAGAACCTTTGGTCACGTTTGAGAGACTTCGTAAGTGAGTGAAACGATTACTTCTGAGAATCCTAAAAAAAACAGACAGCCTTGAGAGATTGCTAACCTACTTTAGCGAGATATCGTGTCAACTTCGGCTCACCTTAGTTCGTGACTTGGGGGACAGTAATATAAAAGTAATATTTATTCTTGAACACGTAAATTCAGTCGATAAATCGTCTGCGTTGAGCTAAAGTGGAGTGAGGCAAACCTGTAGCTTCTGACGTCATCACGCGGGCAAGTCAATCCGTTTACGTCGCTGCTAATATCCACATGACAGACGTACGTACGAGCCAATGAATGGCCGTAAAGTGACTCGAGTTCATCCAATCATTTAACCATGAATGCTGCCAGCCGAGTCTTGCGGAAGTAAATATCCTTGCAACGTGTCTTTCCTCTTTCCGAGCAAAGGTAAACAAGAGCTAACTTTAAGATCTTTAGGTTATTTTGATTCTGTTGATTCCTAATCGACGATTATTGTGCAGTCGTAAATGGTGTACCTTACTGGACGTAATTGTTGTATGGGGAGTTAAAAACAAACATGCCAATTTTCAATTGCTAACCTATCAGAAAGTTTCGATAGGGTAATCGCAGTGTTCTGTTCTCGTCCCTCATTGTTTTTGATTTATTCCCTGTGCTATAAAACAGCGACAGAACATTTTCGAACGATGGGTCGCCGCAAGTCCAAACGAAAACCCCCTCCTAAGAAGAAGATGACCGGGGATCTAGACACTCAATTCACCTGCCCCTTCTGCAACCACGAGAAGTCATGTGACGTCAAAATGTAAGTCTTCGCTTTTTTTCAAGGCTATCGCTCCTTTTTATAGACTTGTTGCTAACCCCCCCCCCCCCCCCCGCTACAGGGAGAGAACCAGAAATACTGGGATAATATCTTGTACGGTCTGTTTGGAGGAGTTCCAGACGCCTATTACTTGTATCCTTCTCCATGCAATGCATTTGTCTCCCTGCTGTTGTTTTTCACGTCAGGCACACAGTTCTGAGGTTCTGGGTTTGAGTCCTCATTCCTGCTTTTCTGTGTGCAGTCCGCGATGGAATCTCTTGCACCTCCAAATCGTCACTTTTCTGGAACGCCCCCACCCCTATCCCCAAAAATTGCATGTTTGTTCAACCATTAATATTGCATGATCAAAGAGAGTGTGACATGTGACTGTTAATTGTTTGTGTTGCACTGTGGTCCATAAGAATACACATGCTTAGATTGTCCTGTTATGTTTTTTAACGATAAGCTTGGGACACTTCCATTAGGTTTACGACATCATCCATTTACTGGAAGCTTTCAGCGTGATCTTCTGGCCCCGATGTTTAACCGCTGATTTATTGGCACATCATAACTCCCTGTGCTTTTTGGTCTTTGTACCGCTCCTAATTGAGCATTCGGCGCCTCCCTCCTACGTGCTCAGACAGCCGATGTAGCGTTGGAGGTTATTGACGCTTTGGCGTGGTCAGCGTCAGGGAGGGATGTGAAGTCTATCAGCTGACAGAAAACTGGAGAAAGTCCTTCAGGTGTGAAATTTTTGTTCACGATGTCAATAAAGTCACACGTTATTAAGTGTTAACATGACAACAGAATGACATCAGTTGAGAGCGGCAAGAAGTAAGATATAATATTGCAAGAAGAAACATTGCAATTTCACCTGTATAAAGTTGTAAATGTATGGGTAATAAAATGAGCATTTTAGAAATTAAAGTTGGATGAAGTCATCAGATTTGAAAGTGATAAATGAAATACTTGAAGAAAAAAGCTTTCACCATCAGCTTATCAAGGCACCCTGTGGCTTTTTTTCCAACAAACCTTCAACGTCTTGTCTTTTGAGTAATGTGGCCATTTTATTTTTACATTACAACTTCATTTTAACTTTTTTTTCAAGATGTTTTATTATACTGCTTAAAGTTTTTATTTTCTTATTTTCCTAAAAAGTTAACACAATTGTCTTTTTGCTTTGCAACTATTCACATAAAAATGGCAAATTTTCTAAAATGAAAACATTTATAAGTTACGTAACAACTTAATTCTGATGAACTCACCTTTCTAAAATAATATAAAGACTGCCTCATAAATTACGACTATTGATTCTACCACGACCCAGTACTTGTTTTTTTGTAATATTACTTTTGTTTTTCTCATATTAAAAAATACGTATCTTTAAATTATGAATAAATCTTGTCTGAAGTTGAGCGCCACCGTCACTTTTTACCTATTGAGTTCCAAAGTGAATTTCGAATGCAAATAATATCATGCAACCGAGTCTTTCTCCTTGACCCTTCTCTCTCCAGATCTGTCAGAGCCAGTAGACGTGTACAGTGATTGGATAGACGCTTGTGAATCGGCCAATCAGTAGCCCCGGAGGAGGAGCAAAGATTTTTTTTTTAACACTTTTTTTTTTCTCTAGTTTTTGTTTTTGGCTTTAGATTAGATTTAGATTTTTTTTTTTAATGCCTGCAAGAATCCACTGTTGACAAAATGTGATTGCGCGCATGTGTGTGGCCCGAGACAGAAACTACGGACGGCGACCTCTTCGTTGGAAACACCTGCACGATCGAAGATCCGATGGGAAATTCAATTTCAGTTCATGGCTGACAATATTGGGCAGCACAGTGATTAGCGGTGAACATACTTGCTTCGCAGCTGCGAGGATTGGGGTTGGAATCGCACACGTTCTTCCTCCCATGGTCTAAGAACATGCATGTTCGAGTCATTCCATAATCTGAATTGCATATTGAGGTGAATGATGACAAGCGCCCTGCGATTGACAGGCGACCAGTGCAGTGGCCTCTCTCCCGAGGTCAGCTGGGCAAGATAGAGTGCACTTCCACACTACTAAAAACTATAATAATAAACTTACTGTTCAAAAAAACAACAACAACTGAAACTAATGGCTGCTTTTATCCTTTTTCCCTCCAAATTTGAATATGGATCATGTTTATGGTGTATGTATATTTAAGGGGTGTGCAGTACTCCAATAAAAGACAATTTGATACATTTGATGTGCGATACGTTTCAAAGACGGTTCTTTTTAAAGTGGAGTGGATTCAGTTTGATTAAGTGGTGTTTCGATTTAATAAGGTACGAATGTTCGAGAGCAGTGGTTCTTAACCTTGTTCGAGGTACCGAACCCAACCAGTTCATACGCACATTCACCGAACCCTTCATTCGAGAAAAACTAAAATGTCACTTTTTATAAATTCAAGACATTTCTTAAAAAATGAATACAAGTCAATAAAATTTCAAGACACATGTTTTTCAGGGGTTCGACGGAGCCTCTGCCGCGGAGGTTAAGACACGCGACTCAACATGTTAATTAGTTATGACACGCCCACTTGGCCATCACTGGCTGCAGATGATCACATGGCATTGCTTGTCCAATCAGTGCTGTGGGAAATTCAGTTCGTTTAGTAGTCAACATGTGACTGTCGTTGTAGTACGTCGTACAATAAAAAAAAAAAGTATAATTATCTCTTGAAATTTTATTTACTTTTTTCCCTGTTTTTAAGAAATACGTTTTTTTTAATATCTTGAATCTGTAAAAAATATTTTTATTTTTCACTCATGAAGGGTTTGGTGCCTCTAAAAAGGTTTAGAATCACTGTTCTAAAGGCTATAATGCAATGAGCAGGCATGAAAATCACTCACCTTTTGGCAAAATTTGCCATTTTGAAACCAAAAAGGGTCACCTACCTGAATGGTAGAAATCCAATGAGAAAATAATTTTGGGTGGTGTGGAATTCATATTATTTGGCATTGAGTCTTGAGAATTGATTTGAACCGGGACTAACATTTCGATTCCCCAGGTATCGTTGTCATTTAAAATTTCCCGTTCCCCATTTCGGTGGCTCAAATCAAAAGAGGCAAAGTGCTGCTTTGACATCTTTCATTTAACCCTAAACCAGGGGTCACCAACTGCGGTCCTCGAGGACCCCTATCTTGCATGTTTTAGATTTCGATTCAAATGATGAGCTCATCAGCAAGCTCTGCAGAAGCCTGATAATGATCCTAGCGGGCATTCTCGAGATGCGATTTGGATACAAACATTAAAAAGATGACAATATCGCAACGATAAGCTTCTCCTCGCACTCACTTATAAGCGTCTGTTATTCTTTAGGAACAATAATAACTGAAATTTATATCACGGCTGTGAAGATACCCAAGGACGCTTAAGTGTCGAAAATCGAGACAGTTGTGCCCGAGGGTGTACCCCCTATACTGTGCGATGTGTGTCAGTCCATCCCATTTGTTTTGCATAATGCTCCCAATATTCATGTGAAAATACGCTGCAACCAAGGACACAACAGCAATAGGCTCACGTTGAACGCATTAGGTTCACAATGGGCGTTATTAAATCTGTGGAAATTTTTTTGTCCAGAAATTGTTTTTTTTTTAATGCATGACTATTATATAAGTGCCAGTGCTCAGCCAATAGAAAGGTCCCTTTAAAGGGTTATTCTTCTTATTCCTGAGGGCTCTCGTGGGCAAATGATTTTGTGCACCTTCTGGTCAGAAAATGCTATTTATTACAACAGGTTCCGTTTCACAGAGCGGTTTATTTGAATTTTTTTTTTTCCACCATTGCATCGAAATCTATCTTGCGCGGCTTGGGAATTTGTTGCACTGTTGGCGAAGAAGTTGAATGTGTGACTACAAGAGCAATGTTTTGAACTGGCTGCCTGGACGAGGACGAGAGAATGTTGCAATAAATGCTAGTTTCCAGCACCTTCGCAGGGAATCATAGAAAAAAAAATCTTCCGAGAGTCTTCATTTGAAAAGACCACCACCTCAACGCTGTCCCTGAAACTAATAAAAACTGAACTTGAAGAATAATTAAAAAAATAATTACAAACTGTCAAACCCACTCTAAAAATTGATTGAAACTACAAATGAAAAAAAAAAACCCAAATCAGAGCGAAATAAAAATAAATTAAAATTAAGCATTTTAGGAAACGGTTGGGTGCAAAGGGCGCATTCGTCCCTCTCTACTTTGATCCCCCACACATTGGCAAAATCCAAGCGCTCCACATGCCAATAGGGAAATAAAGCATTGATTTTGCGTCGCTGTTACTATTTTTAGCTGGAGTGATGGATGTTTATGTCTTTTATTGATCAAGTCGTGGTGCGGGTCGCCCGGCGTGCTGAGTAATCGGGAGGCCGCCACCCAATTGGAAGAAGACATCTGAGCTCCATTAGCATTGTTGCTCAGAGATATAAACGAGCGAGCGTTTTTCGCTGCGCATTCAGCAATATATTTGCATCTGTGCGCGTAATAAATTGCACTCATATCACTTAATGTTGCATGAGTTTTAACCACTGCGTGAGCACGGCACACATTTCGTCACAGCAGAATGCAATTAAGGATTTTAATGAGAAATTCCACTCTGGTGCAGTATAAACTTGTTGATTGGGCAGAGCTGTGGGCGCACTTTTGTTTGGGGTTGTCTGTGTGTGTGCGTGTGTGTGTGTGCTAAGCAACAAAATGACTATTGTGAGCACAGCTCCAGGTGCCTAGCGACCACATCGCTGTTTCCTTGGCAACAGTTGCCTCGCAGTCACTGTGTGGGTGATTGGCAGACTTGACAACGTACACAGAGTGACCCCTGACCCCACGTGCTGAATGAGAGAGGATAAAGAGCAATGGGGGGCAGGGCACGCACACACACACACACACACACACACACACACACACACACACACACACACACACACACAGGGGAGGAGAGGCTAAGTGATAATCATTCTCCATTGTGGTCGTCCTCCAGCATGTTTAATAAGGTGTCGTCAATAGTGCTCCAGCTGGGCTCTGTCATCAAACACAACACACGCACACACGGACGACCACTCCACAGCTCATTTATTGTTACAGGCTACTTGTGTTACCGTCTGTGTACTGCAGCCATGAATGGAAAATGTGATGGGAGTAGAAATGGTTTTGTATTGCGAATTACCAGGAACATTTTGGATTTGTCGTCCAGTTGATTACAATCTGTTCCAGGCTCCATAACTGGGTTATCTGTTGTCCATTAGATCAGCAGGTTGAACTCAGAAAATAATCGGTGCCATTTCCCGCTCCTGTTTTAATTTGTGTAGGTTTCTATTTATTCTCTTGGTTATCTAAATGGAGCATGTAGCTCATTAATAGAGAAAAAAAAGCGAAGTAATTTAAGTCAAAACGGAAGTGGAGGGCGGCAGGGGCAAATTAGATTTTTAAATTGTAGAGACGGACCGAGTCATTTTTTGTTGACATAAAATTATGTCAACTCATTTGTTCAAGAAATAATGAATAAATAGTAATCAAATACAAGTCATATATATTTGAACTGAAATTAATTTATACATTAGTGCCTTGAGATATTTTGCTTTGACTTGCAAGTGGGGCGGCCCGGTGATCGAGTGGTTAGCGCGTCGACCTGACAGTGCAGACGTGCGGGGTTCGATTCCGGCTCCAGCCTCCCTGTGTGGAGTTTGCATGTTCTCCCCGGGCCCGCGTGGATTTTCTCCGAGTTCTCCGGTTTCCTCCCACACTCCATAAACATGCATGGCAGGTTAATGGAACACTCTAAATTGTCCCTTGGTGTAAGTGTGAGTGCAGATGGTTGTTCGTCTATGTGAGCCCTAATGGTGCTTAAGAACCAGCCCGTCCTGGAGAGAGAAGTACCCTCTGCCTAGAGCCCAGTAAAAAGAATATATATATTTATAAAAGACCACATAAGTCCAAAGGGTGTGTACACCTTTTATATTCACAGTAGCATCCCTTTACCTCCTTTGTAAATAGGCTTACGAGCTGTGTGAAAGGAAATTGATACTGAATATAATCACTGTAGAGAAGAAATAAATGTAACCGTCGTAAAATTACTCACCCTTGTGTAGTGTGTAAAGGAAAAGAAGAGGGAGGCTAAAGGCTGTCCTCTTCATGCATCATCATTTGTCTTACAGGAGTGAAAAGAAGGTCGCTGCCTTAGCATAAAACGTAAACGACAATAACCATAAAGAGACTAAACACAGCTGACTTTGTGATGTCGATTCTGTTCGAATCATTTTATTACTCATGCGGCTTAACCGTATTGTACTGAGCAGCCATATACCTTTCTCTGTTGTCTTGATGCATCACAGCCCGTGTATGTCGTGTGACATACTCACCGAGTGGTTGTGAGAGGTGCACAGCATCACGTGAAAAGCTCTCTTTCAACATGACAACCCGAAGTGTTTGCACGTGAATGAGCATTATATTAAACTGCTAATTAATCAGTCAACAAAGCCTATCTAGGCAGTGTATCGACGTCATTGCCTTTGCTTCACTGTTGCCCTCTGACACTGTCCTAGCGAAGAGTCTGCAAATTTGGATGTTGAACTGGGGGAACAAACCCTCCCAGGTCAGCTTCGTGCTAGCTACCGGGTACAACAGAATACGGATGAATTTTAAACTTTACCTAAAGAGGAAAAATCAGCCCGGGTTAGTCCGTTGGCCAGTGTATGGTGAGGGATCCTGTAGGCTGAAGTAAGTTATTTTAAACTAGAAAGGAAAACCTTTTCCATTAGTTGACACGGTTTCATTAGTGCATCGGCTGAGTACAGTCTTGGTAAATTATTTTGGGCAAAATATAATGCTGTTTTTGTGCAAAATCCTACTCAATTCATGCAAAAACAGGCCATCTAAGCTGCTCACCAATAATAGGATTACAGTCTCTCTCTCACTTTCTCTCCTGGAGGGCACAAGTGACTGAGTAGTCGAAGGTTTGTGATGAACATGCGACTGGAGCGTTCATCTCTCTGAACTAATAAAGCCTGTGGGGAGTTGAGCTTAGTGTTAGGAGGTCGTCGCCGGCAGCGCCTCTCGCAGGAGATGCGCGCAAACTCATTTCCTCTACAGGTGCTAAGAGGGACACGCTTCATAAACCTGGAATGGTGAACCAACACACACACACACACACACACACACACACACACAAACAGCATTTAAGGGAGGCGGTTTGACGACGATCTGGATTGCGTCATGTTCAAAACGTACCCGCGAGTGTGCCTTTTTTTATTCCGAACGACCTTCAGTTGACAAAGCCTCCACTCGACTACGCGTATTCTCAAGCAATAACATCCACATCTGTATTATCAACCCAAGAATACACGTGGTCGAGAGTGGAGCCAAGAGGCCCTCGCCCTCATACTCTTCATCCTCATCCTCTTTTGTGTTATTGTAAGCAGACAGCACCTATGGGAGAGCACAGAAAAGAGGTAACGTTCACCCTTAAATAACAACGCGCTTTCCTTTCATCATGTGCATTCAGAGCCCAGTAATGTGAGAGCATTATTTTTTTTAACCCTAACATAAACACATTCAAGTGACAAAATATTTTTGTACTGCAGTTAAGGAGGGCAGAGAGGCGCTCTTCCATGATCAAATAGATGTCGCTGTGTGTTACAGACCGCAGTACAAACATATTCTTACCTCCCCCCATCATTGACTTTGCTGCCCCAGGCCCGTCCCGTGGAGAATAATGTTGGTACACATTTGCCAATTAGAGAGCAGGACGTGTCAATCTGGCAGCATACGGTGGATGAATGAAAGCGGGGGAGGGAGGAGGGGATTGACGGGGTGTTGCATCAGAACCAAGGAGAGCTCCTGGCGTAAAAACTGGTTGACAAACATTACTGATTTTGTTTCTTTCACTCTTCCACCGCATTAACCTTGCCGCAGTTTACTCTCTTCGCCAGCTCCAGTGGTGCCTTCAGATACTAGTTGAAGTGAAATGAACAGAAATGCCGTTCATCTTTTTCAGGTCTTCGCGAGAAAAAAAATGTTGGACTGTCTATTTAGTATATCGTACTTGACCTATGTGACAATGACACAAGTACGTAGAATTAAAAACACTGTCATGGCCTTTGTGCTGCTGTTTTATGGGCTGTGCTTGACTTGGCCACTTAGGGGCAGTAAAAAACAGACAGTCAGATTAACTGTTAATTTCACATCTCCTCTCACTTCATCGGTATGGCACTATTTGTCATTCTTCACAGAGGATGAAGAATAGTTGACTTTGAATATTGTCTATTTTCTGTCTACATATGTTGCTGCACAGTTTGTGTTCAATCCATCACAAAAAGGGTTGTTGCATCGCAACATAGATGGTTGTTAACGTTAGCAGTAAGTTAACAGGGTAAACGGCTAAGGGGAATTACTTCCAAGGGAAAAAGTTGAAATTTGGATTTGAAAAATATCCTTTGTACCACCCATCCTGGAACATTTGTGGCACTCATATATATAAAAAGGAAAAAAAATACTTCACACGCCACAAAACAAAAATGTCATGAAAAATACAACCTTTCATTTGTTCTTAAATCAAGCAATCAAAATTAATTTACTTTTTGAAATGCCATTAGTGCATTCCAGTCACCCAACCACCTGTTTTGGTTATGTGTTTTTACAAAGCACTGTATTGCATTCAAAAAACAATAGCAGAAAATAAATAAAGTAGTTTTATAAAGTGTAATTACTGTACACTGAGACAAGCCGAGTCACGACAACCAATTGAAAAACCAGGAGTGGATTGAATCATTTGGAGGCCCAAGGCAAACCTAGTCATTGGCCTCACCAAGTCTGTGCCCTGCCAAGATTTGAATATGAAGTTTGATCAACTAAACACTGTAAATTAACAAATCTGTCATTTTTCTACATCCAGATCAAGTCCTTAAAATTTCTTTTGCAAATTATGTAACAAGTGAATCATCTCACCACTTATACTGTCATTGTTAAGAACATTAATCAACATTTAGTACCATTGAACATTTCGACCAGTTTGATACTCTCATCTCAGTGATAAAAAGCCGCTCTCCACTTCAACTCTACTGCATCCGGCTTGGCCGACACTGCAGTGCTACTGCTCCTGTCAAGAGTGTCTGGCTCTGCACAATCCATGTCATCGTGAAAATGGGTGAGGACTTTTTTTTTGGGGGGGGGGGGGGGGGGGTTGTTTTATTTATTAAAACAGTTTGTTTTGTTTGTTGTTGTTTTAACTCTGCTTCATTGTCCTCGAAATGAGTCAACAGGTTTGTTTCGCTAGCCTCGCTAGCCTACCATACATCCCTAAATTAAATATATGTATATTTATATCTATGTATATAAAGCAGGGCAGAAAACAAGGTACTGATGGAGTGCTACTTTGGTAGTGATCCCAGTGGGTGAGAATACGTGCAGACGTTGTGTGAGGCATGGGTTCTTTGGAACCCACATCCAAATTGAGAAACATCTACGGGATCAGTGCTGAAACATCACTAATAGAAAGTTGCCATCACAGCTGGAGATGAATGAGGTCCAATCGGCTTCATGTGCAGTACAAAGATTATTCGGCAAGGAGGAGCCGGGACACAAAATCATTAGGAGGGTGGTTACACCATCACCCCTAAACATCGGGAGTTGGTTCCCCTCCTCACAAGCAGAGCACTTCAACCCAAGAGCGAGTGACCTGAGAGAGAAGATCATTAAATTCTGGGCGAACTCAACTACCTCCTGCTTGCCAAGGCCATAGAAAGAAGTACAGTACTTTCAGAATCACGACTGAATGATGTCAACACAGCGCTGACAAGTACCCACACCGAGTAAAACACAGAGTAGATATTGAAGAACCTTACGGATAAGCGGTTTGGATAATGGATGAATATATGAATATATATATATAGAGAGAGAGAGAGAGAGAGAAAGACACACACACACACACACATACAAAATACACACATTCATATATACTGTATACGTAACGTATACCTACATAAAAGACTGGTAGAACTTCAATTGTCCCATATCAGGCAATGCAGCTGTGTCTTATGGAAAGCCTGTTTAGCCTAAAACTATTGACCTTCTCCCGGTTAGCACTGCTAGTTGCAGTTTTTGGAAGCCACGCATATATATGCAAAATCAGCGGGCTCCGGACAAGATGAATTCACAGGGTTTTATAAACTCACTAACACAGCGATAATTCAACTTACAGGCAAGGTGAGTAAAGAAAGAATTGAACTGAGACATCACTTGATAGTGATCTGAGACTGTGATCTTGACAATAAATAGCTAATGCTCATGTTAAATGAGAAAAGAACGTTTTGTTGAATGCATATACAGCAGTACAGTATAAACCACTACACCACATTTCACATTAATCAATACAATAATATTCTTAATCAAAATGATAATTCAAAAGAATTAATCACCATGTTTGTTTTACTTTCTCCTTCAATTGGGCTGCTCATTCTGATGTGTGCACCTTGGCAACCTGGAAGCAGATGGATATACTGCACTGGAGACTCAACTCTTCTCTTGCTTTTCCCAGCAGGGCAGTAATATTTGCTGTTCTTTGCAGAGGATAAAGGATACATATATGTGAATCTTGGTGTATGATCTGTCTCCTTGTGTTGCAGGACCATTCCTGTTCAGACACAGTTTACATACATGGCAACAACACCGCCACATACAGGTAGATGCTAATTGCTAGCTCTGTGCCTATGGAGCTTCCAATTGTATGTTAGCATTCTGCTAGCAGAAGCTATGTGATTTCTTGAAATACACAAAGTGTAGTTCTCATTGTTTGATGTTAAGTTTGACAGTAACCTTCAGCTGAGGGTGGTTTAAAGCCTCTTTTTGAAAAAAATATCGACAGTTTATATCTTGCAAACTGCCATTGTCCGACAGGGAAAAACAATCCCACACATCCAGTGAAGATTATGTTCCTCATTATGAGTGAATCTCACTCACTATCCTTGTCTGTTGCCCCAACAAGTTAAAAAGAATGTCTTGTTTGCTCAGTACAGTACTTTGTTGAGGTGTAAAAAGACACCTCTTCACTTAACTGGAATGACATGAGTGTGTTTCATGGCTCCAGCATGACAGCATCATCTGCCTTCCTTCCTGTGGGAGAGCAGAGAGAAGGGTTGGGTCGGCGCCGGGGGTTGTGCACGCCTATGTTGACGTCACATGACCTCATCCTGCATCCTCATGATTAGCCTTTCATTTATTGCTGCGCTAACTTTATTTCGCGGCGGGTGGACGACATCTGGTTTTGCCATTTAGGGGGTGGCGGTGGGTGGGAGGTGGAATCAGTTTCCTGAATTGACGTGATTGGAAGTGAACTGGCTACAACTTGAGGGGCCTTTTTATTTTTATTTATTTATTATTATTATTTTTTAAAGCACGATTGCTGTCTTCTGCCACACACCCATTGTATCCATCAACTGGGGCTGGACACCTGACATTTTGCATGCGTACAACAGGGAAGCATTGCTGCTTAATTGCTTGGAACTAAAGGCGCCTGCTGTAATGATGATGATCATCATTATGATGACACGGTATGGCTGCATATTGGTCCACAACATATGGCACATGGGCCATTTGGGGCACATTAGACCATTTGAGCCGGCCCACAACACAGAAGAAAAAAAAATCTAAAGGCCAGATCATGGAAAGAAATGATCATAATCTGTGATTAAAAAAACAAAAAACCCAAAACATTTTTGTGTCAAATGTGTTTATGAATGGGCCAAGACTGAAATGGGCCAATGGGCTGATCTGTAATAGGTACCATACACATGCATATATTTTTTGGAATATTAATAATATACACATTTTTTTAGTCACAACACAGACCGTTACTCTATTGCACTTCCCCTACTAGGTCCATGAGCCGATATAGTATGGTTCCAGCAAATAGTCAGCACCTGTTCATGATGATAACTAAGATTTTTATTTTATTTATTTATTCCCCCAAATATATGTGTTGTTGGGGAGAAAGTAGCCCTTTTCCCCCTGCGTGTTTGTTGTGTTTCAGACGAGGAGAATGTGAGTAATCTAAACTCAAGGTGTGACATCATAACTTTTGTTTATCCTAAACCGATTGTCAGCTTGTATCAACTAGCGCATTCCAATGTTTGTGCGTCCTCAGTAGGGAGTATTCCAATTCTAAGTGATGATTGTTACAAGGACGCCAAGCTACGCTGCGGGCATGGGAAAGTTATACAGCATGACTGAATATGAGCAGAATACAGACTTCAGGATGTAAACCGTTACTACGTTTAAATCCGTCCTAGAAAACTTTTTTTTTAACCATTGCTTTTTCTTAAATCCAAAATTTGACAATTTGATTTTGTCTTTTCACTCGTCCAGATTTTATATTAGGATTTGATTTCCATTTTTACTTAACCTTGTTCCCTTTTTCTTTGCCTCTGTAAGACATGAATGAATGGTACTAATGAACTTCCCTTGTCTAATACGAAATATTTTAGTAAATAGTCCAAAAAACACATCGACTGTATTTATTAATAATTTATTTGTAATTCTCAATTAATATGAGCATTTTAAAAACATTTATTGATGGATTCCTCCCAATTCTTCTACCCACATCTTTTTTTTCCCTCATGCACTCCCTGGCTCTTGCTGCATTCTTCCCATCTCGGAGTGCTATTGAGGAGCGCTACTGTTTTTCTTCCCATCCAATCAGAACGCACACCCAGAACCTCCCGTGGACCATCTCAGTCATGTTGAATCCACTTGAAGGATGCTACTGGTGTTGTCATTTATCAGCTGTTGCCATGGGAACCCTCACCTAGGGTCACTAGTAGAAATAAGAGATTTAACTTACCACTCCCGACCGCTTCGGAGAAGAAGCCGCTCCGTTTGTTCCACATTGGATCCATGCCGGAGTGTGTGTAGGTGTTGGGGTGGGGGGGGGGCATCCCCTCATCCCCTCACCACACCTCCTCCTGTTCTTCTACCCCTCATGCCGTTTCTCTCTGTCTCACGCGCTAAGCGGGAATCACACAACCACTCCTTGTTTTTTTTTCCCTCTCCCCCTGCCACAGCGGAGGGAGAGGGAGGGATGGAGGCAGCATGCAACAGCATCAGCATCCCATGCAAGTCAGCTACACAGACCAGTCCAGTCGTCATCCTCCTCCTCTTTTTGTTCGCTGCTCCTCCTCTTTCTCCTCCTCTGCTTGCTTGAACAAGGAGGAAATAACCTCAAGAAACAGGATCTTCAAACATCATATGTATGATCAAGAGCTTGCTTACATTTGTATTGATCATGAAATAAATACAGTTAATTAGTGGGGGTGGGGGGTAGTCACTATATCCTGCCATGAAAAAGAATTTGACACCACCTCCTCTGAAAATCTATATGATGGCCTAAATGAATGTACCACAAACTCTAGTTCCAAAATACAAAAATACGAAAACTCACTATACAATAATACCGTTAAAAATAAATGGTTTAGAGATTACAGTTATACAGCTTGAATGTGGGAGGCTACTGAATACAAATGGCGCAGCAAGACGTAGAACACAGGTGTCAAACTCAAGGCCACGAGCCGGATCTGGCCTGCGACATGATTTTATGTGACTGCGAAAGCAAATCAAACATGTCAGCATCTATGATGCTTGCTAAAATGTGTACCAAAATTTCAAATTCTCATATGTAATGCATAATTGAGATATTGTAAGCCTTTTCTTGTGACCAAGCCATTTTTCTTGACTTCCTTATATAGTTTCACAGTCATAGCACACAGTCATCCATTTTGGATGGATGTCCATTTCTTGTGAATTTGTGTGCAGTCATGTTATTTTGAACAGTAAGATCGCTCTGATGCTGTGGAAGCTCTTTGCAGACCATGACGTGTGCAGTCTGTTGTTACAAAAAAAACAAACAAAAACAATGTCAGGAAAAGCCTACGAGAACATCAGAACTTTATTTGGTGTTAACCAGCAGCACCTAAAATATGGTGACAGTGTGCAAACTCCCGTTCAACATGGGTGTGATTGGTCAATTTTGAACATAGCCACATTCCCAGTGTCAAGAGGGTGTGCACACTTATGCAATAACATCATTTCAGTTGTCTATCTTTGCTTCCTCTCTCATGATGATTTCCTCTTTTCATTTATACATTATGAGACACATTAATGGTTAAAAAATTTTTGGGATTATTTAAAAAAAAATTTAATCCTGCTCAATCTTTTGACCTGAAATTTGAACAAGGATGTGTTGACTTTTGATATCACCTATAGGTAGAAATGTGAGTGTGGATGGTTGATTGTTTGTATGTTGGTGCCCTGTGATTGACAGCAAAACACTAAGACTCATGAATTATGATGTGGCAAAGCTTTTACAACTTAATGTGCTCTAAACCTTTAAACAAGCGATTGTCTATTTTCCTCTTTCCCCATTATGTGTTTTTCCCCCATCTGGAAAATGTCATTGCCACAACATGACTTATTAATGTTGCATTATTGTCACTTATCGCATTGCGCAAAAGTCCACTTAAAAGGTGGACCCAGCACTCAGTAGCATGTGCAACAAAAAGTTACTTTTGTAAGAAGTCATTTTATTTATGTGGGGGAGTTCCTGAATTATGAATCCGCTATTTCACTTCCACTGCAGCTGTCGGAAACAACACCAAGGTTTCTCGTGCTCCTTCCCACTGATTGTGTACTCAGAAAATTAAAGTCATAAAAATAGGTGACAAGCTCCAATATACAACTTGACATTTAAAAAGTGTAGTCTTTAAAGCTGAAATATATTATCATTTGATTTATATATGCGCAATGTTTAAAGCTGCATCCTGATATTTTGAACTCTTTTTACTTGAATGCGTGCAATGTTATAAAAATATTCCATTTTCACTTTCATTTGTCCAATGTATCAAACCACATTATGTATTTGTATTTATTGATTGATTTTCACTTTAACATGCACAATGTTTAAAGCTAATGTTATCATTTTCTTATTTTCTTTTATTTGTATAGTTTGTGCAAATTTATATTAATACTTGTGTATTTTTTCTTAATTCATGCAACATGTTTAAAGCTACATTAAGTGATAATATTACTTAAATAGTTTGACCATTCCCCCCTAAAAGATAAGTTCCCCTTTTGAACATGAATGTCTACAATGTTCAAAACTATGTTATGTTTTCATTTTTGTCTTTAAAAAATATATTTTTTTATGTATTCAGTTTAAAAATACTTTGTGTTATATGAATACCTTCAGCAATAAATTGACTTTTTAAGTACCTTTTTAGTCTTTTTCTTAAATGCGTACATTTTTCAAGCTATGTGTAAAATGTAAACATTTAATAATACTTAACTTCAATATGAATACTGTTGGGTGGCACTGTGGACAACTGGTTAGCATGTCGGCCTCACAGTGCAGCCTTGCAGGGTTCGATTCTGGCTCCGGCCTTCCTGTGTGGAGTTTGCACGTTCTCCCCGTGCCTGCGTGGGTTTTCGCCAGGTACTCCGGTTTCTTGTCACGTTCCAAAAACATGCATGACAGGTGAATAGAACACTCTAAATTGTCCCGAGATATGAGTGTGAGCGCGAATGGTCGTTTATCTATGTGTGTGCTTCGATTGGCTGGCGAACAAGTTCAGGGTGTCCCTCGCCTATTGCCCGATGACGGCTGGGATAGGCTCTAGCAAGCCCGTGACCCTCGTGAGGATAAGCGGATTGGAAAATGGATGAATGGACAAATACTGTCGAAATAATCATTCATTTACAAAACTCACAATAAAGTCATACCTTAACCTTTAAACATGTGTACAATCTTTCAATAATTGCTTTCACTTCATTCTCATGTCAATTAAAAAAAAAAGATTTGTCTTTGTTTAATAATGGCAATGAGAAAAAAGAAAAGAAAAAAAAGCCTTTGACAGAGAAACCTCCTATGTGGTGTCCTGCCAGCCATTCGGCTTAAACCCATGAAAGAGTGCAGTGGGAGTTGTGTGTGTTCTGAATGATGCGCCCAGTAGGGTATGCGTGTGTGTGTGTATGTTTGCCCCTGTGTGGATGTGTGTGTGCGTGCATACTCCTAATCCATTCTCCTGGGACGTCTGTATCCGCTTGATGGTCTTCCTGAGCAGACATGCTGGATGCGATTGCCGCTAAGGCTCCTTGATAATCCTCCACTCATCTGGTGGCCTGGAAAGGACAGGCACCTCCAAAACGACTCGGTGTGTGTGTGTGTGTGTGTGTGTGTGTGTGTGTGTGTGCGTGCGTGCAGTGACGGTCCTAGTTTAAATGGCATCCTGTGTTAGACCCGTTTTTCTTTGAATATATTGACTCGTAAATAAGCCTGCCTGCATCCCCCGCTCATTTCTCTTCATCTTTTCCGTAAATGTTTTACCTGATGGCTTTGACTTTTTCCTCTTCATATTTATGATAAGTGTAACTTACATTTCCCAACATTCCCAAAGAAACTCCAGCCCCACCCGCCGTCCCTTCCACAGGGGGTGACTCCACAAGGGCATACACATTTCCCATACTTGTCAAAACATTACACAACTGAAAACTATCTGCTGTAGGATTTGTTCATTTTTTTAACTGGGTGACGGGAGGGGGGTTCATTTTTATTTTGGTGTTGTCACCTTTAAACCATTGAAGATCTGCACACAAGCGGTGCAGAAAATACGTAGCCAGATAATGTAAAAACCCTCACAAAAATCTTTTCTTTATCCTCTGCAAAGACTACTAGTACCAGTCGTCCTGCCTGACAGAGACACTGAGAGAGAAGGCTGCTACCAGGTGGCCAAGACGCATAGGGAAGAAGCTACAAAAAAGCTACATAAAAAGTTTTCTTGTGCAATGGCATCTTGCAGAGTCACCTTTTGTTGAAGAGATAACGTGGGGGTGTGGTTTCTTTGGAAATGACGGGAAATGCGAGTTACCCTAACCATAAACATGGAGAGGAAAAGGTCAACGGCATTAGAAAAATGAGCAAATGATGCCTCCCTGTTGATATTTCAGTATATTCTCATTTTCAAGAAAGTATAGTGCCCTCCAAAAGAACTGGACCGGCAATGTCAACGTATTTGCTTTTGTTGGAGAGACTGAAGACATTTTGATTTCTGACCAAAAGATGAATATAAAAGTTCGGAATTCATGAGGCCACGCACTTTTCAAGTGAGCAAAAGTATTAAAACGGATATTATTAAATTGACTTAAAGTAAATAAGATTGAATATTTGGTGGCATAGCCTTTACTTGCAAGAGCTGCATAAAGCCTGCGAGCAATTGACTTCACCAGACTGTTGCAATTTTCATTTGAAATGTCTTCGGTCTCTGACAAAAACAATGGAATTGACCATGCCATTCCAATACTTTTGGAGGGGACTGAAACATGTCCACTCCTGTGTGTGCGTGTGTGTGTGTGTGTGCGTGCGTGTGTGTGTGCGTGTGTGTGCGTGTGTGTGTGTGTGTGCGTGTGAGAGAGAGTGAGAGAGAGAGAGAGCGAGAGAGACTTGGCCACAAATGACCCGCACAAGAGCAGAACTGGCTTCTGTCATGATATTTTCGCCTAAACCACAACAGCACAATGATTGTCATTTGTCTTGCTTGTCTCAAAAGACAAACAACAGACAATAAAGTTTAAATGTGACATTTGCGGGCCTGAGATGCTAATAAAAAAAGGAGCTTATTTCCTCTAGTAAGCAATCGTAGTCTCCAAGTCACACAGATGCATACACGCACAGAAATACAGAGCGTTAATGGTTTCCTAATTGTGAGAGGCAGACCATTGAGAATAATCAGCAGAGTGCAGCGCACTATTAGTCATCGGCTGTGACGTGCGCAACGACGCAACCTACTCAAGCACTTCAACATGACTTTCCAGAGCATACGAGCACATTGTGTATTTTCATCAACAAACATACTTACACCCTTAATGTTTTTGCACTTACCGGAAGTTCACATTGGAATGGAGGTACGTTATGTAAAAAAATGTGACCGTCATCTGTTATTTTCTTCTTATCACCAAGGCAATAGCGAATTGTATTTATTTATTTTTTAGTCTTCGTGGACCAGGCAGGGCAGCACTCATGTTCCCGCTAATGTCAGTGCTAACCTAACAGACTCGAGCTTGTATACGTAAATAATGACACAATTTATGTTTTTAAGATGATGTGACAAGTTAAAGTAGTTCCTGCTCCTTAGTGCTAATTTAAATGTCATAAATTATGAAAACGTAAGGGGAGTGAAGAAAGGGGGAAATATTTATTACTGTTGCTTTAAAAATGACAAATACTGCAAATATAAACAGGTTCGGTCAGAAAACATTCTTTAAATGTCACTTTCAAAGTTAAAAAAATGTCACTAATCGACATGGAGTATAGTGGGAGGAGTTAATTCCTTGCTATTACTTGAAAATTCAGGATTGTAAATGTAAAGGGAGAAAAATCTGACCTGTCTTAAATCACAAAGAGGGCAGATGCAAAAGGAGAAAAGATACTTTAAATCATAAAGTAGTTTATACTTTTGCTTTAAAAGTCATAAATATTGGTATTGAATGCAAATGTGTATCTAGAGAAGCAGGACAAAATATTAATGTGTGTCTTTTAAAGTCCCCAAAACAAAGCTACAAATCTAAAAGCCGTATGAGGGAAGAAAGAATAGTTTAACTTTAAAACACAAAATTTTAAAACGCACGTGAGCGCTGGGGGGTTGTTACTTAGTGTAACTTCAAAGTCACACAAATTGCCCATTTAATTCTGTGGTTGGGGCGAATTTGTTTTAATTGTTGAAAAATCCGAAATGTAAGTGCAGTGTTAAGGAAGACAACTGTAGCTTTGAAAGTCCCGAGTGTTATAAATGTAACCTGCAGTGATATTG
The DNA here is from genome assembly GCF_054856545.1 of Hippocampus guttulatus. Lineage (NCBI taxonomy): Eukaryota > Metazoa > Chordata > Actinopteri > Syngnathiformes > Syngnathidae > Hippocampus > Hippocampus guttulatus. The sequence goes on along the minus strand of NC_141269.1, from coordinate 8,052,994 downwards.
GTCATTGTTTGCAGTGGATAAAGAATATATGCCTGTGAGTATTGTTGTATTATCTGTCTACGTGTGTTGGTCTACCGCTTGTGCTCCAACATTCATTGTGGAAAAGGTTATAACACCGCAGAACTGATGTTATTCAAAAATGTGTTTTGCATTATTTGTTCGCAATACGCTACAAGACTTGCTTCAAGAACTTGCTTCAAGAACTTTAAAGGTCACAAAAATTGCAAATATAAGTGGAGGGCTTTGTCCACCCAAATATACAGTACTTACGCTAGCTTTAATAGCCCAACGTTTTCAAAGTTTAAAAGTGTGGAGTGCTGGGGAAGCGAAAAGTTAGTGAGCGTCGCTTTAAAAATCACTCCGATATATATAAAATAATGCTGCTTCACCTAAAATGCCAGTGAGGCATAGTCTAATTGGCAAAGAAAGGAGCTTTTTGTTGCTGCTCGCTGGATTGGGAAGCGGGCGACTGGCAATCAGGTGGAGAAATTGTGTGTTGTGTGTCAATGTTAACAAGAGAGACAAATAGGACGCACAAATAGGAACAGAGAGAGAGAGTGAGAAAGAGAAAGCGAGCGTAAAGCAGGTGCATCACTAATGGCTTTTTAAAAAGGTTACAGCGTAGAGCTCTTCTTTTCTAATGGGGCTCCGGCTGTGCTCAAGAAGCAATTTCCGGAAAAGATAATGTTGTCGAGAGAGTGCACAGTGTTCTGTGTGAGTGTGTTTGTGTTGTCGCTTACAAAGAGTGACAAACACAACACACAAAGACTTGGAGTCGGATTTGGAGAGAAAGAGAGCGATTGGCTGTCGACCTTTCAAAGTAATTATGCCATCATGTTACATTAGCTTGGTGACTAATGCTCAAAGTGGATAAGTGAAGGTCGCTGGTGGAACATTTTTTGTTTTAATGCTCTTTTCTTCCTTTTGCACAGATGGAAAAATGCGAATGTTTGCTTTTCCAATATGTTAAGTGCACCCTCCCATGTTGGACTGTCTGTAAGATATGATATCAAACACTGCTACCTGCTGGTTACAGGCACTCATGACAGAAGTTCTGAAAAAGCCTGAGCATTTTTGTGTTGGCCACTAAGAGGCGGTATTTCATCACTGGCAAAAATAACCGCCACACATTAAAATGAGCACAAGATCAGGCCAAAATACAATTAAGCATGCATGTCTTTTTATGCACACAAAGAATATTATCTTGTTCCGCATCAGCTTTTGTGTGTTAAATATATTAAAGGTGACAAATGTCAAAGTGGCCTTCTTTGATAAAAATTTGGACACCCCTGTGTCGTGGCATAAATAATGTCCTTGTACATTAACATAATTACAAGCCGAGTAAGTCGTCCAAAAACAGAAACGCCTTACCCTTTAATCTTTTTTTTAACATGAAAGCGCAGTCCAGATGCTACGTGACCTGAAAAGAAAAAGAAGTCCGTTGATGGGAAGAACGCATGCCTCACCCGTGATTTAAAAAAAAAAAAAAAAAAAAACCTTAATAACTACAATGAACAAACAAATAAACAAAGGCATCCTCGCTACCAAACACCTTACCGCTAGTGGATACTCTTGTACACACTCTGCAGTTCCTAGCAGTTCCTATCTGGGGAAAAACATTCAGCAGCCACTTCGTTATACACAATCTATAGAAAAGCAGTTTTTAAGAAATTGGCTACTGCATCTTTTATGTCATTCTTGTATTGGACAGAGTGTGTGTGTGTTTGACATTGTAAGCACCAACATTCCATTTTGTAGTAACTGTGGTTTATTTTGGTAAATACAAAACATACATTTAACATGAAAATAGCATAATTCGGACTTGACCGTGTCCTTTCACCTTCTCTTTTGCTTGAAAAATTACAGATGGAACAGTTAAATGTAAGTCATTTGCGAGGTAAAATATAATGAGCATCCTCTGATGTGATATCAAAAGTTGTTGGTTTGGTTATCTGTCTCTCTAGGTGCCCTGCGACTGATTGGCAACCAGTTCAAGGAGTAGTCTGCTTTCCGCCCGAGGTCAGCTGGGATAGGCGCCAGCAACTCCCCGCAACCCTGTTCAGGATAAGCGTTGTTGAAAATGGATGGATGGATGTTGTTTTTTTTTCTTATTGATGTTGGACTGGGTTGGTCTTGGCAAGGGTCCTTCAAAGAAAGGGCCATAAAGAGATCAGTTCCACACAGGAGTATCATTACGGCAACACGTAGTCTTAGTTCAACTTAAGCGACACAGGTTGCCAAAGCAACAATGGTGCTGTCATTCCAAAAAAACACACAAACACACTCACATAACATAATAAAAATGAATGATATTCATCCATCCATTTTCTAGACCATCGTCCTCATTAGGTTTTGCAGATCACTGGAGCCGATCCCAGTTGAATTTGGTGGGGCATACCCTGGACAGTTCTACCAGTCAATCGAAGAGCAAATTTAGACAAACACAGTTAGTCCTTTTGATTGTGAGCAGACGCAAAAACAGGTACACTCAGGCGCGCACACACACACACACACACACACGCGCGCGCGCGCGCACGGTTGCCCCCTCACATTAGACATAATCATATAAGCGTATAGTGTGAAGTGTAAGAAAACCTTTCATTGACTGTACAAAACAGCTAGTTGGCATTGCCTCGAAATTCCGAGCCACTGGTTTCTATATGCTGGAATGAAGCCGGAACAAAAAGAACGGGACGTCAATAAGAGATCTGCAACAACAAATATCAGAGTATGACAGGCAGGAGTTCCTGCCAATCGGACGACCCTCCACAAAGTATCAAAAGGGAAACGTCAGTTCACACACACATGAAAATATATTTTCTTAGCCTAATAGCATAATTGCCAAAGTCAATTTAAATTATATAAAAAGACCAATGCACACACTAAAAACTGTTTTTGTTCCCTTTATGTCTACATATATTCTCAGTCAGACTGGTCATCCACAAAGGCTGAATTGAGGCAAATGGACTCTTGTTCATTGTTGAATGTGTATTTTTTTTCATGTTTCCTGAAAACGTTTGAATATGTCTTAAGCAACTATGCGATTAGGCTTAAAATTTGTAGAGTATAAATGTCCCTTCTGTCACATCACTCAGTGCACGACACAATAACAACATAACAGATTGCCAAATGCTAAATTTGTGCTATAATTGACCAAAGTGCTTTCTGCTCTCTTTTATGTAAGCCCCTTTGACACACTGCCAGTAAAAGAAGGAATGTTTTCTCACCCCTTTCCTGTCCCGCCATTCTCTTTAAACAGCACAGGTACAATACAGATCGGATGAAGGTGACCGGGACATTTTCTGACTTGGGAGGTAGTATCAGAGCTGTAACAGAGGCAGGATGGTGACTGCGTGGAAGGGAAAACTGGAAAAACTGAACTGGATTGAGTTTCACTTTCCCCACGATGTCTCGTTGAATTGCCATCTAAGACTCGGATTGCAGGAGCTCAGCAAAATCCCGCCTTCACCGTGCTTTAAAGGCAAAGGCGATAAATGACTAATGTGACAGCTGTTATGGCTCTGATGCGGCCAATTTTGCAGGATCTCTGTGTGAAAGAGGCTTTACGGCAGTGATGTCCATTTGATTGATGTGGAAAAGAAGTCATTGACACACAGTGTCCTTAAAGTCTCTATCATGAAAGATAATACTGTGAAAATTGTTATAAAGCTAATTAGTGAAGGATTTTTATTTGCTTGGTCTTTTTTTTGGGTGTGGGGGGGGGCATCCCCTCTATCCAATACTATCCTGCTAAGGACCCATCAATCCTAACATGAATTAAACATTAACTAAAATGTGAACGTCTAAATGTCATAGAAAATATTTTTTCATCGTTTTCGACGAAAATATTCATAACCGGTCAAAAGCAGTGATTTAGTCATGGGTTAGAAACTTCTGATCAGAGGAATGTGCTTCCCAGCCTCACCTGGAGAACTCGACATGAGAAAAGGGTGCGAGAGCTCGAAATGCTGCGTGGGTCATATTTATGAGATACGTCACAGTCACATCAAAATTCTGAAGATAGGGAGGAATTATTGGTTAAGTAGCCTATGTTTGTTTTATTCGTGCATATGTAGCTACAGTATGCACTTTTTAAAGATGTTAAGACACACCGGTAATGGAAATTATTTTTACTGCTAACTTAACAGAACTTATTTTATCAACAAGGTCAAATACAAGTGTGTAGAACAAATCTGAAAATTCATTTACCACAAACGATTTCTCTCTGTTCGTCTATCTATGCCAGCGACATCTACTGACACTCTTTCACGAGATGTCAGAAGGCGAAAGTATATGAGAGTATATATACCTGTTGCCACTGATAAAACAGCGTAATAGCGTTGTGCTCAGATAAACTAGATTACACACTGGGATGACATCATCATTATTCCAGTATATTTTTGTGATTTTTTTTTTTCTGTTTGGTGTTGTGATGTTTGGTTTTGCTCATGTAAAATTGGCTTAATAAAGGTTGGGAAACACTGCTTTTGAGGACAGAAACAATGCTTGTACTGTGTATTTGTTGACTCCTAAACATCTCTTTCCACACTGAATTGTCCTGAGTGTTAAAAAAGCATCTCCAGTGGACGATCCACTGATCTTATTAGGCTTCTCTCCCGGTCCTCAAAGTGTCTGCTCCACTAAGTTTTGATCAGAGTGACAAACTTGTTGTGGAGTCTTGGCGGGGACGTGGGGGGGGGGGGGGGGGGGGGGGTATTGCTTCAACACAGCTGGCTTGAACGAGCCTTACCTAGGCTCATTTTGCTCCCGAGAGAGAAGAGGAAAAAAAGTACTAACAAGACAGAAGTGGGGCGGCTGGTCGCCTCCTTGTGACAGCTCGGCAGGCCGGCCACCCACTCATGCCGCCGTTCTGCCCGTGGACCTTCACACCTGTGTGGATTTCACCCGGCGGAGAGGGAGTCGCCCCCCGTGGTGGGCGGGACAGGGCTGGGTGGCGCCGTCGTCAGACCGGTCTAGACTGAGCTGGTGAGGCACCTCCGCAAGGGGTGGTGAACGGGGGTGGGGTCCGGGATTGGCTGATCGTCATGTGATCTCAGAATATGGTAACCCTGGAGCCTAAGGCGGAAGAAGATGGGGGGAGGCACCGAGAGTGTAAAATGGTAGGATCTTATTCACTCACAGCAAGGCATCTTTATAGCGCATTTCACACACAAAATAACTCAATGTGCGTCGCATAATTAAAAGAACATTGAAAAGCATTTACAAACAATAGAGTTCAAGACATTTAAAAGCAAAGTAAAGACATTTAAAGAACGATATTAAAATTGTTATAGTTGTAAAGAGTTTTACACCTGGAGCTAATCTCACTTCTGTAGGCATCTTTTAACAGTTGCCTGCACCATAACAGCTAAATGCTGCTTCACCATGTTTGCCTTTAACTAGTCTTAAAAACTGTTAATTATTTCTTAACGTGGTTGGACACAAATGGAGAAAACTGCCGTAACAATAAATATAAGGATAGGTCAGGTTGTTTCATTAATTTGGAAAATCAAGTTTACAATTTTGAGGGGTCTGTAGACACTCTGAGAGATGGATTTCAAAAAAATATACCCTCAATAGAATACAGCAAGCATTACTAATCGAATCCATTTTTTCATGTCATCCATTATTTTGCTCACATGTTGCACTGCTTAACTTTTTTTTGTCCTGAATAATTTATTATGGCAGCCCAGCTTCCCACCCATCAATTATCCACACCTCTTATCGCAGGACACATGCTTTATAGACAAAGAATCATTCACACCAGTGGGCAATTTGCAGTCCTCAAAAATGGTTATTGTTAGAATGTTAGAGGACTCGGCCACCATGTTGACAATTCTATATGTGAATTTTAATGCTACTTTTAGGTCTTCCGCCCCCATCCCTTACCTGAAGGCCACTTAACTTTTCGAGTGGACTCTCAACACGGGGCAGAGTGAGCAGAGGAATCCCAGCTGGCGTCTCCAAAGGCTGTGGCGCTGGAGGCGGAGGGTTCGGCACCACCGTTTGGGCCAGCTGGAAATTGTTGATCACACATGACACCTAATTGAGGGATTGAAAAGCATAGATGACATTAAGAAACAAAATGAAAGAACATTCCACCGTAACTTCTCTCACCAAGAAGGCGGCGATGGCTCCTCCGGTGATGAACCCGGCCAGTACGTCGCTCCAATGGTTCCTGTGCTCTGTCACCCTTACCACACCCACCAGCACTGCTAGCAAGAGCAGCACCAGGCACAATGTCGGCTTGGTCAGACGGGTCCCTTTGGTGCGGAAAACCAGGGTCACATACATCTGGAATGAAAAGCCGTGGAAGGAAGCGGAGATCACTTGCATTTATTACCACAAGAGGGCACAATTTGCAGTGTTAACAGTAAATTGAACACCTCTTTACAAATGAGGGCAAATAATAAAACATAAACGAGGGCAGATTTGTCACTTCAGTTATCAGCAGCAGTCCGTACATTATCATCAGTTGTGAATGAGTTAGGGTGGAATGTACATACAACTAAGTAAATCGTTTTTTAATGAACCGATTTCTGGAAAAGGTATCTTTCGGCAAGGCATTCTGCACTGAAACTTTCGAGCGACAGCTGTGTTGTCAAACTGATTGTTTGTGTAATAGTGTGGACTTTGTGGTTGAAGTAAATGGCATGAAGTAATAAAACTCACATTTTGGCATCTACAGGCAATAATAGGGGGTCCAGGCAAACTGTAACGGCTCAGTCGATCACACCTGCTATTATGAAAAGCTCCATCAGGAGAAAAGGAGAAACATTCTTTCAGTTTCGCTTTTGACTATTTATGATGTTCAAATAAGGCCGGCCAAAAAAACATAGGACATATCGAATGCACAGAACCCCCCCCCCCCCCCACTACAGCACCAAAAGCGCCATAACCGACCAGGATTCTACTTTTGGCCACAATGCGGGATTCCAGTTAAGGTAAGCCATTTTAAAATAAAAAGAGAAACGTTTCTGCAGTTAGAAGTAGAAGTTTCATTCGACCGGAACTTGTTTGCTGCCGTCTACGCTGGGTGTGTTCAGAAATTCAGCCTGACACCCTAAAACTGAACGTGTGTGTTTGGACACTTGGGAACTGTTACAATTCACAATGCCTTCTTTAATGCAGTTGGCTGCAACCAGTTCAGGGTGTACCCCACTTCTTGTCTCAAGTCGGTTGGGGTAGGCTCCAGCTCAGCCTTGAACCTACCTGATGAGGACAAGCGCTATAGGAAATAGAATGATGAAGAAATCTTTAGTTACCACAGTGTAGATGGCTGAGTAAAAGCTGAGTGCCGCATCTTTGGAGGGGAACGATTTGCGGGCGGACGCCACCAAGAAAGGGTTGCCTGTGCAAGCACGTTGCTCTGTGATGTACTGCAGTGAGGACTGGCATCCCAGAGCCGTGTAGTTGGGCTTGCACGCGCTCAGGAAATGAGGCGTCTGGTTCCCTGTCACCACTTGACCCGCGTTGGCGAAGATGGTGGTCGTAAAGAGGCCGAAGGAGTAGACGCCTGCGGGCACGTGAATTAGAGGGACACATGATTAAACTGGAGGGATTGAATAGCTACACTGACTTCTAATAGCAGCATTAGTTTCTGATAAGTGTCACTTACCGGGCTATAATTGTACATGATGTATAATAATTATATTTCAGCATTAAATGTGATTCGAATTTTCAGATCCTGTACCTTATAAAGAGGGTAAATATATTAGAAACAGCAAGCTGTGATGCAGAGCACTGCTATGACAGAACACTGTTAATTTAACACCTCTGTGACAGTGTCTATCATAACGAGGTGGGTATAATAATATTAGCTGATTAAATGAGGATTAATAACCTTGTCAAAAGTGTGGAATTGTGTGGAATTAAGTGAAGCAACTGAAACAAATTGGATTCCACGACTTGGCTGCCAAAAAAATGGAACCAACTAATTTGCTAAACACATACAACATGATGTCGGCTATGGCGAGCTGAAACATGTCGGCATCGTCCTGGCAGGATTATTCTGCTAAACAGGACATTGAAATCGATAATAATAAACACTCTCCTCGAAAGGAAATTTACTCAAAATGTGGTCCAAACTCAATGAAGCTGGAATTTTGGACCCAGCTTTTTTGTTGTATCTCGTCAGGTTGTTTTAACTGTACATCATAAAGTATATGGTGAGTGTAAATATGAGAATAGCTCCACCAAAAAAGATTACAAACACTAAACCATAAAGACCAAAATTAACAAAAAATGCTGTTTTCTGGCTCGTCCACAGACTGCCTGACTTTTAGCTTCGCTCCCAAGAAATGGAAGCCCCTCCTGAGTTCAACAAAAGAGGCGGTTCTTATCTGCAAAAAAACAAGGGCTGACCCAGAAAACGGACGATCCTGCGGAGGAGCGGGTTGAAATAGCAGCAGTCTGCGGTCACGATGGTCTTCTCCTGAGCTCCCTCTGACTTTACAAAGAAACTGGTCACTTCTCCAATCAGAATCTGGGACAGAAAAAAGCATGAAAAAAAGAGAAAAACAGAGACTGTCAATCAAATGGGGATAAAACTGTGTGTTTAAGAGCTGATGACCCTCACTGACTATTCTGTCACTTTAATGTAGCGCACGGCAAAATTATTCATGAGTGTTCCTCCCACTCCGCCTGGCAGCGATTATGCTGTATGTTGCCTTGGCCTGCCTTCATTTGCTTTGCCTCGCCATTTGGCAGCTTCAGTCAAGGCAAATGTTACTAATCATTCACTAGCATCATTGTACTCTTTCATTTTATGAGCTTCTCACAGTTAACTACAAACCTCAGGTAAAAATATGACGCAAAAGTCAAACATCCATCCATCCATCCATTTACTGAACCGCTTGATCCTCACTAGGGTCGCGGGGGGTGCTGGAGCCTATCCCAGCCGCCTCGGGCAGTAGGCGGGGGACACCCTGAATCAGTTGCCAGCCAATCGCAGGGCACACAGAGACGAACAACCATCCACGCCCACACTCACACCTAGGGACAATTTAGAGCATCCAATCAGCCTGCCACGCATGTTTTTGGAATGTGGGAGGAAACCGGAGCACCCGGAGAAAACCCACGCAGGCCCGGGGAGAACATGCAAACTCCACACAGGGAGGCCGGAGCTGGAATCGAACCCGGTACCTCTGCACTGTGAAGCCGACGTGCTAACCACTGGACTACCGGGCCGCCCAAAAGTCAAACAAATGTTTTGTTTTGTTTTTCCCAGAGAATCATCTATTTTCTATTGCCTGCCTTCCTAAGGGTCACAGGGGAGCTGGAGCCTGACTTTGGGCAAAAGGCGGGGTACACCCTAGACTGTTTGCCAGCCAATTGCATGCTATATAGACCAGGGGTGGGCAAATTTTGTCCTCAAGTGCCACATTTATTATTAAATTGGACAGATGGGTCAGGTCATTCGGAGATCATCTTAAAAAAAAAAAGTTGTGTATGTAATTAAATAAATATTCAGGATCATTTTTATGTTAGTTATATTAATTAACCTATTTTTAATGAATCGTTCATGTAATTTAAATTTTGATTTTTTCTCTAGTACAGCAGTGCCTTGAGATAAAAAGTAGTTCCATGAACACACTCAAAACACTCAAATTACAAATCATCTTTCTGCACTGCAATGAATGGAAATGCCTTGAAGCCATTCCAGCCTCCTCTAAAATAAACCAACAAAAGTTTTTGGAGAGGAAAACAACAGCATAATAATATTGGGCTCAATAAAAACAGAGTAATAACATCAAAATAAAAGGTCAAGAATCCAAGGTTCTGCATCATGGTTTAATCCAATTCATTGTGCTGCTCCTTGCAGTAAGCCCACATTGGCCACCCGATGGCAGTATAATATTATCAGACAGGCAGACAAAAGCCACCACTATACTCGGTGACTAATTAAGTTTCAAAATTAGTCTTTTTTTCGCAGAGGATAAATATGTGTGCATTGTGATATTGTCTGTCCACCTGTGTTGTTCCACCGTGTGTGTTCACATGGCCATCTCTTGAAGATATTAAACACGGTGTTGTATGTCAGTGGCATTATTCCATGCTTAAGGCAAAGTTGGTTGGTTGTTTTCAATACATTTTGGGGGGGAGGGTTGTTCATTGTTTTCCAAACTGCTTCTTATTCTGAAGTGAGTTCCATTATTAAAAAAATAATAAAAACATTGCAATTTCTCGATTAAACAAAAAACAAATCAGACAATCAATGCAAAAAATATATAGAACTCTTGATAATGTTGCTGGGCAGGCTGCATGTGGCCCAAAGTCCATATTTTGCCTAGCACTGATATAAACAAGCAGTCACTCACGCAATCACAAGTAGAGCATAAAAAAAACCACATCGCGCAGGACGGACGGAGATTCAAACCCCAAACCTCTTGACTGTGAGGGAGAAGTTGCTGACCATAATGAAATGCTTCTTGAAGGTCCTTTTTAAATGTTCAAATACTTTGTGTGGGTCCCCTACCTCTGTTTGACAGCGAACAAATGGTTTGCATGAAATTAATTCAACCAATGGAATCGCCCTCAAAATCGAACTACAGTATGGTGAAGATATGTCCATTCGGTGAAGAGCCTGCATTCCATAAGGAATTCGATCAATTTTTTTGACGAAGCAACAAAATTTAACGAAGCACCCTGTAAGCCCAGCCTTTTGCTGACAGCAGCATGGACAGATGTAGGTTACAAGCCCATACAAAATGCATGGCTCATGGCCTGGAGTGGTGGTTGATGCTAATGCACCACATGTAGCGCAACGTTTGCAGCAGTGTAACTGACAGATGGATCCCGCCATCGTTCTTGCACAGGGAGCGCCCCTAATGAAGAGTTCCCTGAGAATGATGGGACTCCATCATAAATGGGCTGCTTGGGAGTATGACCTGACCAACACTGCATAAAAAAGTGGTGCGCAGGTCATTGACATAAATTATGGACATTGAAGGCCATAATTGTCTGCGTACCTGACAAGACTCCAGTTAAGTGAGTAACGTAGGACTAACTTAAGAAAACTTATGCTTTTTCCATTTACAGTCGTATCCTTGCCAGTACACATTAGTACTTGTACGTCAACGAAACAAAATGCTCTGATACCACGACACAGATACCATTTTACCAGCCAACGTACGTATATAACTTCAGGGCAGATGGAGGAGGAGGAATGGCAGCTGTGTGGGGATATTTGAGGTTCAACACTTCATTAGCCGACTGCGATGTTTTGCAAAATTAATGATGAACTCTGGCAGCGATGGGTGCAAGCACCTTTTAAATAGTGCATGGCTCCGGACTAACTTTTTCTTACGAAGAGCACAGTGGTACCTAACCTGAAATTTTAGGGGCACAAGTAGAACATTTCGGGACATTCATTGAGAATCAAATTGTAAAGTTAATATTCACTTTTCCACTCAATTTCACTTTATTACAGATAAATGGACTGAGTTTTTTTCCAATAAAAGAGTAAATAAAAAACAAACAGAAAATTTACTGGTTGCACATGTTCGAGTAGATGTAAGAATTACTTGCACTGTTTCAAATTTTAGGGCCAATCATTACTTTTTTGCAGCCTTTTGGAGTGCAGCTGTGGCGTAAAGATTTTTGGGGGGGTTCTCTAAGACAGTGAGAATCAGGGTACTTTGAAGAGCCGTCTTAGCATTTTTACACTATTGACAAGCTTTAAGATTTCTGAAAAAGGTTATATAGCTTAAGCTTGACGCAGTGTGGCGCCTGCTTTTGCTAAGCACCAGGCACACACACACAATTACGCCAGGAGCCTTTCGAGCAACGGTGGGCATTGAAGATTAGACAGATGGATTATATGTCACTTTTTTTTCCCCCCCTTTAAGCTGCTCCAATATCCCATTAGCGAATGCCCACAGTGAACATGGTTTCATAATTCTATTCTCAGAATGTGCAGGTGTAGTATTATGGCCAATTATGGCCAATGAGTGTTTGCGAATGTGAACTTACCGCATTTTTTTGGAAGCAGACATTACGAACTGGGGAGACGTTACTGGTAGAACTTGTAAAATGATGAACTCCATTTAATGTCTGCACATCAGTTGGAACATAAAAGAGCATTTGCACCACAAGGGCATTCCCCAGGATGCACACACAAAGCGCCGTGATATGAGTTGTTGCTATGAATATATTATGATATGTTGTGGCGATGTTGAGATAAACAAAACGAGACAACAAAAATAGATACAGCATTTGAAATTCCATCGAGGTTTGTGAAGTTCATGGAAAAGTTAATGGACACAATTGTACTTGTAAAAAATGACTGCATGGACATTCCAAAGTTGGACAAAATCGATTCTGTTTGACCTTAAAACTGGTCTAATTTGAAAAAAGTTGTTTTCTTTTAAACAACATTATAGTGAATTCATACATTCTGGACACTGACTGTACAATGCTATACTTTCAGTAACATGTTGACATTTGCAAATGACACATGAACTCATCCGTTTTAACCTTTCAGGGACAGCGGTTACTACAGTGGACAGTTGATCATGTTAACAGGTTATAGGATGCATGAAAAGTTAATCATATAATACATTGAATAAAGAAGTAAATGTTCTCACCAATAATGGTGAGAGGGGAAAATATATGATCACGTTCCACTGAGTGGCATTTTATATGTATTGCTGGAATTTTTGTGTCTGGTCTAACAAGCGAACAGCGAAACCCTGCATGGTCACGGCTTTGACGTTCTCAATTTCACTTTTTTTCCCCTGTCAATGTGTCAAAATCTAAAAGTTGTTTGTTGAGATAATATGAAAATTGGCACTCACTAGTACAATTTTGCAATGGTTGAGTGAGCTGGAGTGAGATGAATTATTGCCTTCAAGGCTTCATCTTCATTATGAGAAGGTATTGTATGTGCCACACTGTGTCAAACAACATATGAAGATGATATAAGTGGACACCTAATAGCCTGGCCCATCTTCTCACTTAGCAACTACTCAATTACAACTCCACCACCAAGGCCTGCGGCGAGCATGTTCGATCGCGAGGCCACCACTCCACTCTCACCGAGTCGCCACTTCCCACCCCCTCAGCCTTGTATTCAAAAGCATCTCACATCAATACTCATCCCTTCTCATAGGCATCTCACTCAGAAAGGTCACTTGTTTCTGATTCAGCAAGCACCAACTTCCATTACAATTAAATATCAAATGTACTGTATTGACAGCCCTTGAATGAAAGAAAGAAGTCTTTGTTGTGACACAGACTCGATAAAAAGATTAAGACCTGTGAATTTGAGGCTGGATTTCTTGCTCTGCGTTTGGAACGTCTGTCTTTTCTGCGGTTCAAATGATGTCATTTCACACAGTCTTGCAAGCGGGGTGTTCTGCCTGCTCCAATTTCCACTGTCTGGTAACCTATTTGAGACGCAGTTCCCAAATAGAATGAAAAGCACCAAGCGAGCTTATCACCTGCCAGGCGCATTCACATGGTGGGTGCATGCAGTGATGTCTGGAGTGATACGACCTAAACGGTCTTCAAGATACGTGTCATTATTCGGAACAAGTTCTTGCAAATGGCAGGTAATGCGATGATACAAACACTGTTTAAACAAGGTTTAAATGAGAATTTAAAGAAAAAACAAAAAACAGATTGCTAATCGCAAGGTATTTCTTCCTAAACAAAATGTGGATGTGAGTAGGGTGTGCAGGCTGCACAGAAGTGTACACTAACACAAAATAGATTTCAACACACACACACACACACACACACACACACACACACACACAAGCGTGCATGCGCGTGCACACATTAGCCAAAAAAGTTATTTATCCCCCCACCCTTCCACCTTTCGCAGTTGACTTGAGATCAGCGCACGGTCTACTGGCCTGGAACGCTCATGAGGCTGATTCTTCATTCTTGCAGGCTTGATGAAATTGTTTACCAGGCCAGATGTGGCCGCGGGCCGAGAGTGTGACACCGCATTCCATGTGTTTGCTGTCAGCAATTTTATCCCTACTATACTTCAAATCAACTGAAAACTATTTCCCAGTGTTTACTGCAACAGAAAAAAACCCCCCTTGAATTACAGGAACGATTGACGCTGCAGTAATTGGTGTTTTGAAGTCACACCATTTAATAAAAAAGGCAACGGCAACACTGGCTCCGGCTGGAGTATGCAAGTACGCGTGACCATCTGCAGATGTGTTTGGATCGTTCCTATCGTCATTTACACCTCGGGCTTGTTGTGTGACAGCACTAAAATTAGATGCCAATTTACGCCAGAGAGGGTGAATTCTATCTGTCACGGTGTTAAATTCATTATGGATGGGTTTAGGCTGTATAATGCTGATTTCTTTGGGAAGCTCTTAGCGTGTTTGCATGGTTGACGAATGTTGGAAAAGCTGACTGAAAGTCACAGAAAAGCAAGCGATATGAGAGGACGGTGTAAAGCCTCTGTAAATTGACATTGCAAGTTCAGCGCTAGCCTTTAAACACACACAAGCACATAGCCTCGCACACTGGTGCTGGTAACCATGACAATTGAGCTACAGCTCCATTATCATCACCCACATCCTCTTCTTGCATCTCCTATGTGTCTCGCCCCGCTTTTAGTCACTTTGCCAGGGCAGCTTTCCCGACGCTTTGTGGAAGAGAAACTAGGCTACTGGAAACATTGTAATTATTTCAGTGTTTATTTCTCAGTCGCTTGTCTCTCTCTCTCTCTCTCTCTCTCTTTTATACACTCCCTCCCCACTCTTAGAAAAAGGGGAAGATTAGTTTAGGATGAGGTATGACCCCATTCCTCTTGGCCTCTTTTCCTGATCTCTCGTTCCTGTTTGCCTTGCATCTTCTCTCCCTCCTCCTGGAATTATCCTTCACTTCCTATAAAATGGTTGTGTTTTCATCAAGGGTTTTATGTTGGACCCGTGCGGGAACAGCTAATCTTGCGGTGCTGTGAGAGAATTGCCGGATTAGAGGGCTCTCTTGTATGGGCTGAAGCGTTTCTTACGGACCCGAGAGCTGGTCAGGCGTATGGTCATGGGGTAATATGGAGGCCTCTGTCTTATGTGATTGGCGTTGACAGGATAAAGCTGTGATTATCCATAGGAATCCTGCTGGGCTTTTTTTTCCTTTCCTATTCGCTACTCCATCGTAAAGACAAATTTACAGACATCACAAACTGTTCATCCATCTATTTTTCTTCTTCATGGCTAATCGCAAAGAAGACTGTCAAGGATGTAGAATTCGACACCCAATCCACGACACTATACATGTTAAATTTACAGCTCTCTGACAGTAGTATTACCTTCATAAAGGCCAGAATTTAACTAAATTATTTCAGTAGTTCAATTCAAAAAGTGAAAGTCAAGCACTGTGTTATATAGATTTACTACACACAGAGCGCAAAAAATACACACACACACACACGCACACGCACACGCACACACACACATACATACACCTCATCCTTTCTCCAAAATCCTCCCGTGGAGGGCAACAACATGGGAAGTGATCTTCTAAACAATCCACTGGCAAGAATAAGAGGGAGTTTCAGTACAAGACACAAATCTCGTCTTCCGCTCTGTAGTACTTCCAAGCCTCTTCTGTCTGTCAGTCATCATGGGGCTCCATTATTCATGAAAGATTGTCCCGAGGCTTCGTAACATGCAAACTTCTGGAAAATTTGCATTCGGGCATTGTACGGACGTGTATGTGTCTGCCTGCGTTGGCGCTTTTTTTGCACATCGACAGTGTCTTGCATAGCTGTTGACAAGGGCAATCAACTGAAGAATGCCACAGACAAGGATGATTGCCACGACTAAAATTTCTATTGATGACGCAAACTTAGCGAATGCATGGCGGATTCACCCGTCAAAGATGACAGGAAATCGCATGATTTTTTTCAAGAACCTGAGTTGAGCAAAAGAAGAGAGCAGACAGGGAAAATGACGGCAGCATGAGAGGCAGATGCATTGTAGTATTGGTGCACCTCATAATTGTAATCGTTTTGCGTATCGGCAGGAGCGCAGCCTATTTGAGCAGGAAGATGTTGAACTTCAAATTGAATGTACTTTTTTACTTGTCATCACTGTGAGGCTACGTGAAACCTCATTTATTTTTATTTGCTGTACTGCCTCTGGTGTTATTTGCGAGACCTTCTTGCTCATGTTCCATTTAGATTCCGGTTTTGTTATAGACATTTTTGCTTATTTTGGTGACGCGTGTTTGGACTCTTGCTATTTCGTTTTGTCTCTTTTCGGGTTTTGCTGTGACCTTTCCTTTTTGCAAGCGCTTCCTGTTCATGTTTTTGTTTTCCTGGCTTTTTGTCACCAGCAATATCTGTTATGTACTTTGTCGGACCTTAGTTTTTCTTTAAATAAACATTTTTCTTCTGGATTTTATTAGTGTTTACGTTTGTGGGATCCCATCACCATTCAGTTCGTTCACCAGGTGTGTCAGAAAGAGGCTGTATGACCCAAATAGTTTTCATATGAAGCATTAACTTAACGAATATACTTATTGACCAAAATTCCAAATCAACTTTGACAATGGTCAGACATTTGGAGAACATCAACTTAATAAGGTGAAGACGGACCTCAGATTTGATCCAGCAACCTTAGAACTGTGAGGCAGGCAAAAACTGTGCTGCGGAATGGATAAGATATTCATGGTTCGGCATTCACATATTTGCCCATTCACTTTTTGGTGGGGGAACCTCTGCTTCATTATTTGCTGTTTTAGTGCAAAAATAGTATTTTGTGGTAGCTGGGTGTCACGAAAGCATGTTAAAGTGAGTTAAGAAGTTTCATTTTGACACATATAGTGCTTTTCTGCCATCTAGTGGGAAATGTAAACCTTTTCAGTGGGGGTGTTTATTACTCACCAGTTTTCGCTATTCGTGGCAGGCCTCATTCCCTATCCACCGGGAATTGCATGGCTTTCCTGTACTTCTATTCTCAAAATCCAAGGAACAGATAGTGTTTGTTCGAACTTAGAGGTTCCACTGTATTAGCAAATTTGTGCCACTGAGCGAGGCCCTCAAGTGGCTCTACGGTTGATTCAGGCTGAAAATCCGAGGCATTCAAGCACAATGAAGCATTGTTTACGTCCAGCTTGGTCTGGAAGATATGACAGCGCAATTTTCATGCACCCGCAGCTTTCGCCAAATAAAACCTGGCATATCTGGATGATATGGTTTGCCTGCATGATTTTTCACAATCTCTCCCCTCATGGAGATGTATTATGCATGAGGGCTCAGCCCATCCCTTAACAGACAGCAACAAATAAACAGGATAACTTTGTTCTATATATATATATATATATATATATATATATATATATATATATATATATATATATACTGTATATATACAGTATATATATTAGAGCTGTCAGTTTAGTGCGTTTTTATTGGCATTAATTTAAATGAATTTTAACGGGATAAAATTTTTTCTCGCGAGATTAACGCGGCACACGTCCCAAGCGGATGTTACGTTGCTCTATAAATACACCAGAAACAAAACAACAAGCGCGCTGCAGAAGTCCACGCCCATGTCTGTTTTGCCAGCCACGGCAGCGCGAGACACCGAAAACGGATACTTAAAGAGGTTATGAATGGAAAGTTTACTTTTAAAAAGTTGCCAGATTGCTCCACTGACAAGACCAAAGTTACCTGTTCTTCTCTCTCTCTGTATCATACAGGTATACGATGTATGCCACTGACGCGATTGTTACTTGTTTGGAACTATTTTGTGTGGAAGGTTACAGTGTTCTGTGTCCATATAAATAGAGCGGGTGGAGCTTCTCTGCGTTCGTCTGACAGTGACAGTGCGCTGCAGTGGTAGTGACCTAGCAAAAATAAAACGTCTCCAGTGTTGTCATCGAACCAAGTGTAGTCATCCGAAATGAGGTCTACACACAACCGTAGAGAGACTTCCGCGCAAGAAGGACCAACACAATCAACATAGCCTGACTGTGTTAGGGGGAGTGAACCCCCCCTCTTTCAGAATGGTTTGCCCCAGCAGCACGGGGGAAGTGCGTGCGCTTGTTTGTACGGCCGGCAGTTTTGAATACAGCGGCGCATAACGAACACTGGTGTCCGGTGTCTCATTATTCTTCAACAAACATACAGAAACAGACTGCTATGTTCAAATCAAACTTGAGAAAAACGAAATATGCAACCATGGTTTAAATCCACTATAGGCTGAGTACTAGTTTACCTTAGATGTGCACTTTATAATGTTATATTGCTCTGTTTTGATTTAATAAAAAAGCTGTTAAAGCAGCTGTTGTGTGACAAAATATTTTTTTCACTGTTGTTGATGGACAGTAATATTGTGTGAGAGATTATGTGTGAATAACTGCTCCAGGTGAAAAATGTTCATGTAAAATTGAAAATCAAAATTGTTATTTCAGTAAATATTTGCATTTGGCACATAGAAAACTGATTCATGATTCCATGTTGATGAGAGCATTAAAATGGGGGAAAATAGGACAAAAAATGTAAAAGGAAATTCAGAAACAATAAAAAATGTGTGAGTAATCACGATTAATTTTTAGTTCATTTGAGTTAATTATGACAGTTGCATTTTTAATTAGATTAAATATTTTAATGGTTTGACAGCTCTAATATATATATAAAAACCTTAATTGAGGTTTTTATTTATTTTTTTTACTTTGATGCAGGCGGATGGATGCATGCATGTTTTACTGATTTGATACTTTGTGTTTCCTGTGATCCTCCACCCTTCTTTGACAGTGTTGTGACTGCAACTATATATAATGTCTCACCAACAAACTCGGAATGTGCCCTCTTTTAGCTTTCCGATACAGTTAGAGAGGTTTATACTTAGCCGCATTAGCACAGAGTTCTCCAGGGTACAAGTATTTAGCATTTGGTGTATGGGCCACATTCAATACAAATTGCGTAGAAATACCCCCGCCCCTCCACACACACACACACACACACACACACACACACACACACACACACACACACACACACACACACACACACACACACACACACACACACACACACACACATTTCTGGAATATCATTCATTCACGGCATCACATCCCCACTGCTTGTACTTATAAGAGTGAGCACAGTATGAGTGCTTTGCCACATGCATCTGAAGCATGTAATTACCATTTGATCCATGATTGGCCAAAGGTGAATGATGCCATTTGGCAGGGGAATTCAAGCGTGCTACAAGCATAGAAACAAGACAAAAATAAGTTGGAAATAATTCAAGCTGCAGTTCACATCTCTTTTGAAGTCTCTTTCAAGTAAAACATATAGGCCCAATCTCGCAAGGATTTAATGGGGTTTCCTCACAGAGAATTAATTATATATGATTGTGAGTACTACTATATTGTCCGTCCACATGTGTTACGTCACCGTTTGTGTTCAAGCCTTTCCGAAAAGGGTTACAGCACCGCACCATACTGTAGATAAGCTGGCGGACTGAAAGGCTAATCCATGTGGTTTCTTTAAACACAATGTGTAGTTATCTTTGTTTTATGTTTGGTTGGACAGTAAACTTCAAGTGGGAGAGGAAATAAACAGCTTAAAGCCTCTATTTTGAAAACTTGCTCAGTATTTGCCAAAGTGCTGCTTATTGTGATATTAGTTGAGTTCACTCCTACTATACAGTGCTCGTGTGTCAAGTCTGCACTCGTAACAGCCAAAGGACAGCCCCTATCGCGAAATGGGCTGAGTCGAGTCACTCATATCTCAGGCAACCTCTCGGTAGGGTATGTGTCGGAAAATACTGCATGTAAAACACCAACAGTGATTATCGTTTGGTGATGCTAATGCCTGCTCTTAAAATACAAGCACAAAGAGAAACAGCGCGAGGACTCAGTGGCAGAGGGGATGTGCACTGACATCCACCCGCACACTCACCACCTTTACTGATCCATTGAAATTTGAAACATTACTACCAAGTAGACACAAGTGCTTCTATTTGCCTCGCTCGCTCACTCCTTCACTCTCTTTCTGCATCACACACCACCATACCAGCATAGAAGTAACTGCCTCTTAGTTCACTTCAGTTACCACGTCGGATATCAACAGTGGTCAACTGTGCTATTCTTGATTTCGCTGCATGCAAGATTGATTTTGAAACCATTTTGAAGCCAAATTCTTTGAATCATCGTCCATCACAGATCTCAGGCTGCTGACTCTGTCTATCGACGCTGTATTATGAAAGAATAAATCACCACATAACAGATAGGTTGTTTAAGACATCGATTTAGTTTTAGCTACTGTGAACATCACACGCAAGTTGTAATGAGGTTTGACTGTACCCATAGGTGTGAATCTGAGTGTGAATGCTTTTTTTGTGGCCTGTGACTGGCTGGGAACCAGTCCAGGCTATACAGTAATATAGACTCCAGCTCACCCTGGACCCTAATGAGGAAGAAAACGTAGAAAATGTGTGAATCAATTGATTGATATGTTTGAATGTGATCATTTCAACGTAACGGTGTTTCTGGCGGTTAAAATTATTCAAATGTTTGATTTTCCTGACATTGTCTTTGTGTGGGATGGCCCACCATACAGTGACTACAACAACTACAGAAAACAAATGATTGGCCCTTAAAATCTATCCTTAGTGGCTCTGCACATGGATGTATGGGAGTACTAACCAGTGAGTTTCAAAAAGCAATTTCAAATGTGAAGGTAGTTGATGTTAGTGGAGGAATATGTCATTTTGCTGTTCGTAACATAAAAGACTGAGTCAGATTTGAGACAGAAGTGAAATCTACTCTTTTTTTTTTCCCTGCCCATGTTTGAACACACAGGCTTGTGGGATGGTGCTCTTTTTCCTAAAGCTAGAGCGAACACAGATGCTCTTACTTTGAAAAAAAAAAACACTTCACACTCCGGGCAAAATCATGCCACTCCGCTCCCACTCTGAGAACCTCACATTTGCCTCACGCCCGCAGCCCCACACTAATCGACTGAAAGCTCGGTGAACATAAATACAATGTCGAAACTGCCATCTGTGTGTTAGAAAATCTTTCAGGGCACTTCAGTGGAGCCTAAACTGCTATCTTAAATGTAAACAAAAAGGGAGGTGTCACACATGACAGGAAGGCTTTATGCTTACTGTCAACTCCTACAACAAAGCTTTTCAACTCTCATTGTACTAACTGATGAACCATAATTATGGTCACAATCAGCTGAAGAGAGCCAGTGACAAAAATATTGTTACTCCTCTAGAAAGACTATGGATGAAATAATGCTAATGCTCCACCCCTTTCAAAGTCTCTGTTCATCCCAAAAGTGTTTGACAGGGTTAGGGTCAACGCCCTCGTCAAGATCTTCCATCTCAATACCATCTCTCACTCAAAGTCAGCAGGGACAGACTCCAGCCAACAAGTCACTCTAATGAGCACAACAAATATAAAATTGATCACTGGGACAAATTTATTTAATAACTGTGCCCCAAGACGATCTGAATTGGTTCACTTGTTATGATCTGTTTGAGGGAATGTCTCTGCGTCTACGTGTGTGTGTGTGGTGCTCAGTTATGTCGTACAGAGGCAACCATGTCGTTACGCCACTTTACTGTACGACATCAAAGAGACAACAAGCCCAGGGGGACAAGGCTGACATGGAGACACAGCTTTGATGAGGATGCGCAGATGTTTCATTATTAATAATATGCCAGTGCCGAGCCAGGAAAGTATAACTACACTTTGGATTTATTTCTCATTGAGTATCGGTTGAACATGTATGTTTTGTAGTCATTCATTGATGTAAGAAATACTAATAACAAATAAATATGTATTCAAATGTCTGTCATGTAGTGTGAGTCACTGGCTGAGTAACGTGCCACTGTATTAAATAAAAACGGTTGACTTTCTCTGAAGTGTCCCTGTTGGGTGACCAGCAAACCAACACAGCACCAAGCGAGGAGGTTACACCGTGGAGGAGCCCATTGCCCGACTGTCAACCGAGAGGAGCCCGAATATCTTGCTAGCTAGCTAGTGGCTAGCCCCACTCGTGGTAGCCAGAATAGCCCAGTGAAAATCCGGTGCTCTTTCAGTGGATATATTTTCACGGCTCAAACGTATGGATGTGTAAGCATAAGAAAGATGCCAGACATACAGGCGTACAGGTATTATATTGACAGTAGGATTTGGTTTTAGCGCATTTAGCAAACACATCCAAATTATTGAGAGCAGAAGCAATGGCGAGATTTTTCACAATTTTGATCTGTTATTGTTTTTACTTGGCAAGTTTTTAATGATTCACATTTTCTACTTCAGCTGCAAACCACTGTTGGCCGACGAAACACATTTGACTGCTGTTTGATGAAAAGAAGCACACAGAAAATGTAAACAGCTAAATTAACTTCCCATGCTAGCAGCTATTTAGACACAGACTGGCTAGTTAAACAAACGGATGGAAGTTTTTAACATGTTTATGGCAGAATGGATAACTTCTGCTTAATATTGTGTAATCATTAGCAAAAGCTCAAATGTGACTAAACATTGCCTGTACACTGAATGGTTTTATGATGGCAGACAAATTACTCCAAATGTAGTTTGATGAAGGCGGCCCGGTGGCCCAGTGGTTAGCGCGTCGACCTCAAAGGTCATGGGTTCCATCCCGGCTCCGGCCTTCCTGTGTGGAGTTTGCATGTTCTCCCTGGGTCTGCGTGGGTTATCTCCGGGTACTCCGGTTTCCTCCCACGTTCCAAAAACATGCATGGCAGGCTGATTGAACAATCCAAATTGTCCCTAGGTGTGAGAGTGAGCGCGGATGGTTGTTCGTCTCTGTGTACCCTGCGATTGGCTGGCAACCGGTTCAGGTTGTCCCCCGCCTACTGCCCGAAGATGGCTGGGATAGGCTCCAGCACCCCCTGCGACCCTTGTGAGGATAAGGCGAATTGGAAAATGGATGGATGTAGTTGACGAAGTTTTGTTCTGCGGTCAAAACTCAGTTCTGGCCTACCTGTGTGGAGTGCTCCAGCTATGTCCACATACCAAAAACAAGCATAGACTGAGTGAAGAATATAAATTGTCCATAGGTATGAACATGAATGTGAATGGTTGTTTGTCTATGTGCGCACTGTGATGAACTGGCAACCTGTCCAAGGTGTACCAGTCAGCTGGGATCAGCTCCAGCTCGGCGGTGACTGAAATTAGGATAATGGATGGATAATTGATCTCGAACAAATTTTTGGTTTGAATTCCAGACAAACTGAAGATGGACCAGTGCAATGGGAAAAAAACCCTCAACAAATCAAGCCATGCTCAATTCTGCTGTAAAGCTGTGAACAGATTGAACAGACATTCCCTGTAAACTGTGGCTGTCTCGGACTGCGCTGCGGAGGACAGATTTAGTACCGGTTGCCATGGTTATGACACGGAACGCATGCACACAAAAACAGAGAAGCGAGACCACGAGGACGCACACCTACACACATCCCTCTTCTTTCAATCCATGTGCACGATGGGAACTATGGATTGGTGCGTGCGTGTCACCCATTTTTAACACCTGTGAGAGCGCGGCATTTTCACTGATGGATACTGACTCACCGTCACAGTCGGAATGGCCGTAACCAGGGAGTAGACGAGAACAGGAGGCGCTTTGCTGTAGTCCTCCGGTCCTGGGTACGGCTTGGAGTACGATTTGTCGAAGCAGAAGAAACCTTGGATGTGCACGGGGAAGGTGTCCGTGTACTCAAAGTAGTACGCCAGCAGCACGGTCCCTGCCATGATGACCAGCTGGAAATAAAACATATTGGGTCCAGTTTAAGGGCTCGGATCCGCTCAAAAAGTGAAACATCCACCTTTTAAATCCTTCACCGCGCAAAAATGATGAATTCCTCCGTGATGTGTCAAATGAATCAAGTGTGCACAGAGAGATAGCGAGGGAAGAGGAGGAGGGGTCGGGCGGGAGTTAGTGAGGCAGTCAGTGGGAGACAAATCGGGAGAAATAAGAATCGACGAGGAGCGATAAGAGCCACAGAGCAAGAGATAGATGCCTACAGCAGCGTGAGCGGGCAGAGAAACACATTAATGAGGAAGGGAAAAACACTTTTTGGAAGCGGAGGAGGACAGGGGAGGAAGAGGGGCGATGAGGCACAGATGGCATGAATTAGAGCACATCGGTTAAGGGAAGTCAAAGCAGGACGAAAAGCATCGCTGAGCAGAGCAGAGGGTCGGCAAGATTACACGCTTGCGTGACCTTTTTGCTTCATCTAATTTATTATGCCGCACTTAGAAAACACCAGCTACAGATTATGCAAACGCACTTGCCATCAAGCATGAAACATGACCTTTTTAGCAAACAGTCACAAAGCATAAAATCAAGACTGACGTAAGTGGATGCAAAATGGAAAACTCACAATTCTACACAAGCAAGAGCGATGCGCTGAATATTCATTCACACTCCAATTATTGTCAGGACACTAATTCCTCTAAGCAGACTCCCGCGCAACTGTTCTAATTCTGTGTGAAGATTTGTCTGGCTATTTGAAAGGATTAAAAGAGAAAGTTCATAATCTGCAAAACAAGTGTAAAGAAAGAACTTCAGAAGTAGTGACCTGATAACTATAATACATATTCGGTGAACAAAGAGTACTAGAAAAGGCTTAAGGACCACGAAGGGGTTAGGGCCAGGGAGTAAAAAACCCAAAAACAAAACAGTTCATAAACTGACAGAGAAAAGTAGCTCAAGTAATGCCATTTCCAGAGACTTTAAATCACACACCTGTCTGGCACACCCTCCAGCTAAACCATGCGTAACCTGGGAATGTGGGCGCAACCGCCTAAGATGTGCGACTCATTGAAGTCGGAGGCTGTAAATCGTAACACATGGAAATATTCTTGAGACTTGTGAATGCCATAGAAATCAGCTTGAAAAATATAGCACACTTCAAATACGAAAATAACTTTTGTAGAGAATGTGTCATCGCCAGTGAGGCATATGCTCCTCTCCATGTAACAAACTACACAGAAGACCATGCATTTTGTTTTGTTCTCTATGAAATCCAATAACAAAAAATAGAATACTGTACTGTGCTTATGATCAAACACATGTTTGAAGTTCTGTCAATAGAAAGCAGGCCTGCTTGCCATTGTATATCAGCGGTGCTCTGCAATCTTGTAGCGCCACAGATCGCAGGCGAGTCACTGTAACGTATGTGATGACCGACAAAAACCAAAGAAAAACATCCATCCATCCATTTTCTAATCCGCTTATCCTCACAAGGGTCGCGGGCGTGCTGGAGCCTATCCCAGCTGTCTTCTGGCAGTAGGCGGGGACACCCTCAACTGGTTGCCAGCCAATCGCAGGGCACACAGAGACGAACAACCATTCGTGCTCACAATCACACCGAGGGACAATTTAGAGTGGTTTTTTTCTTTTTTTTTCTTTTTCTTTCATCTCAAATTCATTGGTTGATTTTGGCATACCAATGCAGGACAACTTTTTCAGTTTTTCTGTCTTTTTCTGTTCAATAAAAATTGCCCTTTTGAAGAATTGGTCACTATTTGTCTTTATCTTTACACTAAGTGCTGCTTAGTGTAAAAATAAGATAAGAAAGCCTTTATTTGTCTCAATGGAGAAATTCGCAATCTACAGCAGCAAAATTTGGAGGGAAAAAAGTAGAAAAGTGAGTTGAGTTGAGTTCACTGCCACCATTAGAGCAATTATATCAACTTTGCACTTGCCATTCAAAGAAAAAGAAAAAAAACCCCAAGAACGTTAGCAATGGAGCAGCAACATTAGTACTTGCTCGAGCAGTAACACAGCATGAAAGACGTCCGCCAATCTAGACTGCCAAAGCAGGAGATCCATGGTTGCTATAGCGATGTCAGGAATGCCGTTCTCCTTTCATCATTCAAGCAAGCGCACCATCAACACAATTTTTCAGTCATAAAAATACGATAATATGATGGTAAATTTAAAACGTGTTATCACGAAGGAATGTGAGCACCCACACATTGCTCTGTACATGCTGGCAAATCCTACAAACACCCCCGGCTTCTTGTTTATATTTTGGCCAACAAAATCACGCAGTTCTTGCCATGACCTTTTCCCATGTTTGTCGACTTTGACATGAGTTTTGTGTGTGTCGACTGCGTGGGATTTGTGTGTGTGTGTGTGTGTGTGTGTATATGTTTTCAGTGAGGGCATGTCTGTGGGCATGTGAGTGCATTCCTGCGTCTGGGGAGGAGCTCATTCGTCCTTGCTGAGCTACAGAAGGAGGAAGCGAGGGAGCGATGGTGAGAGAGAGTAAGGTCTAGGACGGTAGGATGATGGGTGGGAGGAAGATTTACATTGTTTAATCAGGACGACCTTCCCATGGGAGGTTTGCCATGTCATTTAGCATCTGGTGTTACATTTCAGCGGCATAATAGCTGACTGATCTAATTGACTATCCTGTCAGTCTCACAGTTCAGGCCATTTGACCTCCACTTGAACAAATAACCATCTTCTGATACGCAGACTCATCTGAATATTCATAAAGGTCATTCCGATGATTTCTAATTTACGTTGAGTCGTCGCATTTGCATAAAAGTAATTCTTAAAGCAATAAGGACACAGGACGACTGCTGACAAATGTCTGCTAGGTCAAAGAGGGTTAAGATGGGCTGTCAGAATTCTCTGCGGCGTTTATGAGTTCACCTGGTCTCCAAAAGGGTGGAATCTCAAAGTGTCAAAGGAAATGCCAAATGTCCTTGAGTTCACATGAAACACCTGCTTACAATTGGTTGTCATCTTGAATAACCTCTAAACTTAAGCATATCACCACATCTCAAGCTGAGCACCAGGAATTTGACCAAAAATGAGTCACTTAAGTCACACAAAATCCCGGACTTCAGTTGTCAAAAAAAAAACAAAAAAAAAACCCAATCATATATTAGCCAAAGGAAAGGGACATACAAATTCCACACTACAGTAAATCTACCGAAACAAAACATTTATGTCAAATGATTTATTGTTATTTGGTTGGGTGTTCCAGCTTCCTGGTGTTGATACTCATGCAGTCGTTTACCAGGATGTTGGACATTTGTGCAAGTCTGCTGTTTCAGGTGTTCGGAAAAGAAAAACACAGTCATAAGAGATATTGTTCATTTCAAATGTACATACAGTAGATATCGCCACAAAGTCGGATAGAAGGACTGAATCCGATTTGAGCACTTAGACCTGAAGGGTGAACAAAACATACAAGTTATATTGTATGTAACGTTTGTCTACAAAGGCGTTGGTGCTCAAGGTCTTAAATGATGTGAAATATTTCTTGTGTGTTTAGATTCTGTAGATGATGCAGGAAAGGCAAAAGAAAATTATTCGGACAAATAATATGACGAAACTATTCATCCAATATGTGACATTATACACATATTAGAACTCTAAATCCCATGGCTGCGTTATGCTGATACCTCTGTTTTTAAGCGAGCTTTTTCATTTGACTGACATTTTAGATGTGGGAACACTGTCAGGTTCAATGAGTAGTGAGGACGATAATGAAAGTGGTTCAGGAGAGCATCTTGAAAGATGAAAGACCTCGTGATTCACTTTGTCACATCAAAAGACTTCTCAATTTTTCATCGGCGAAGACTCAGCTGTTTGATATCACTCTCGTAATAATAAAATCAGACATGTCCAAATCCTTTCACAACGTCCGAAAATGTTCGCAGCTCAAGCGCAACACTCAAGATGAGTGATTTATTCATTAAAACAGCCGGAAATAAAGGCTAGATGAACAAACTCCACTTGGGCAAGGAATACAGATGGTTCGGAGGAGGAGTGGGAGAGGCCATCTATGTTCAGGTCGAACCATCCTCGCTAAACAGAGGAGTGGGTATACGACTCTCCCACACATCTCCCACATACAGGGCCTCTCTGAAATGCATTTCAACACCCCATCACCACCCCACCCTACCTAGCCTTGTGCATGAAGTGATGGAGCCTGTTTCAATGAGAGCGGGAGCGTCTTTTAAGACAGTGGTCCCCAATGACAATGACCCAAAAATATTTTGGGAGCGTCAGCCATCCACCCACCCAGTCGAATATCTTCCGAAAGGCAATATTAATAAATGAAAGAAGCGGTAAACAGAAAGTAATAGCAACAATGAACGAATGCGCAGCTAAACGCGAAGTTGAAGGGCAGCCATGACTTGGTGGAATCTCCTGAAGATGAAGCGAATCTGACAGGAGGAGTTCCTTCCTATCGCTTTTGTGGCAGTATCGACAGAGGTACAGTATGTTGTCAAAAAACAAGGCGATACTACTGAAGCGTGGAGATGCCAGTGTGGAGTAAACATATTTTGACTGGCAAATACGTTCAAACCTACTTGCGAGTACATTCAAACGTATTTAATAAATATGTTCAAATGTACTCACAAAAGTACGTTCTATCCTACACACAAGTACGTTTGAAAGTACTGTACTCGCAAATACGTTCGAATGTACTTTTCGGCTAAATGCAACAAATGTAGCATTTTCCCATCATGCCCCAAGGTATACTTGTGCATGTATTATGGGGGCGGGGGGAACCCCAAGGGTCTGACGAGTTTGTGATGGATTGATTATGTATGGGCTTGTGATTGGCTTAAATGGAGATGAACATTACTGTGTCTAAATGACGCTTGACAAACTTTTGTATTTTAATTCTTCAATTGTACACAATTGGCAGAAGAAATTTCCGCATTGAAAAGGGTTGAAAAAAAAATGAACACAACTAGAGCAAAATATTCAAATGTTGTCAGCGTCAACGTAGCTTCACTCATCTGATTTTGGAGGATGACCCTCATTTGAATGGCCTAAAGGATTTATCAACCATGCATTTAAGCCTTAATGAACATAACTCTCAACTTCAAAAGCAGTGAAAATCAAAGAAATCAAAATGACTATTGCGGCATAGAAAAAGTGGTAGATCCCTCTTTAAAGGCCTTTATAACTGCAAAATAAAATCTGGCAAAAAATAGCTTGCTATGGGACTGATGTCTCTTGGGGCCGAAACGTGTGAGCTTGTACAAGGCTGCATGTCTTCTCTCTGGAGCCAGATGGCACAAGAGTCATGCTCACAGAGGGTGAGGACACGTATGTGGGTGCTGGTGTGAAGCGGAGAGGCCCGCTGCTCGGAAAAGATGCACCTCAAATTTAATTTTCCACTTGTTTGACAGTTAAAAATGCTCAAATGCTACTTAAAAATTGCCTGTAGCGTCAATAAAAGTCATGTAATGGACCTTGGAATTGATTCTTTGTAAAACTGGGTTCCAAATACAAACAAAATGGAGGTCAACTCGATTGGTTTCGACCTCTGCGCGCTACATATTGCAAAATACCTCATAGTTTATTTCTCCATGTTGCTTTCCAATCTTAATTCAAAAGCACTACTGTGAGATTTTAACTTTCAACTTTAATAACATATTTTCCAGGTGCACTACTGTTATCCGGTTTGTATATTCTTTTGAAAAGAATATTCAACAGCAAGCTTTCGGTGGTCTTCACAGAAAGACATGCTCTAAATGAACATAAGAAAACTACTTCAGACTCACTTTACATCTTCATCTCTGATTTGCAGGAAGATGACAAGTGCATGCACACAGCCTCCTCAAAGGAGCACATCTTAGTGCTTAGCGCGCCTCCTAGTGTCCCCAAGCCGTATCGCAACAAAATTCCCAAAGTGAGAACAAAACGGATGAGCAGAGGGATGGATGACAATGGACAGCAAGAGTGGCAGAAGCTCAAAGAGGGGACTGGGATCAGGGCAGCGAGGAGGGAGACGAACAAGTGTAGGAAATACAATGTGACAAAAAAAATTGAAGATGGAAGTCAGAAGAGATGAGGAAAACAAAAGAGGATAAATGAATGCAAGTTTGCAGTATGAGGAGACTCTCCACGGCACTTTTTTGCACTTCCACCATTTATTTTCTCATTTTGTGTCCTGTTCATCAATCTTTTATCTCTCCTGAGAATGTCATGCGAAATACGACACGCACTAATGCTCGCTTTGTTGGAGACTCGTCCAGTTAAAAGGTAACATTTCGTTCAATTATCATAAGGTAGAATAAAAGGGGACACTGGTCTATTCTACTGTGGAATGATGTCAGTGTTTGTATACCCCCTAGTGGAATCATCCTCTGTGGAAAAGATATGCTGGGTCGGGAGCAGAGATAGATTCATGTTTTAAGGCAGCACAGATATCATACAAGGACATTATAGAACAGGGGTGGCCAAGTCTGATCAGCAAGCATGATAACAATCCTGACCATGTGAATAATGTGTATTGGAGGAATGAGACATCTAAAACATGCTCGAAGGGGGCTCTTGTGGACCGGAGTTGGACATCCCTGTCATCAAAGAATTTGCATCAAGGAATGCCGGAAGCCAATACTTTTTAAATACCTTAACAATCTAATTCTTAAGATAAAAAGAAAAGAAACACCCTGGGGAGCAAAGCCAAAATGATTCCAATAAGGATCCCTTCATTTCCTACATTGTTGCAATGAGCGGTTTGGGTATTTTGTAATTGTCTTCTCCTTCATTCTAATTATTATTTGCTGTAGCTGTGTGTTTTCTTTTTATATAATTATATGTATTCTAAAGAAAATCCTTCACTCCAGTGTATTTTGGTTTGCATACGTGTTGGTGTGTTCCATTCAAGCTCGGCACAACCGCCACTGCATATAAATAATAGAAATGGAAAGAATTTGTTCCAGGGTTGACTCGTTATGTAACATTTAAACATTTTGATAAGTCACCTTTCAGGCTTCATGCATTTCACTCAACATTCTTAAACAAAATGCAAGAGTAAGAAGTTAACTACTTATCGAAGAAAGAATTTACTGTGTACTCACCATTCATTCAAGTGACTAACATGTAGGGGTAAGACTACTGCTTCTTTCTTGGAGGTAGATCCACTGCAGTCTTTAAGACAATAAGCATCTTATTATGCAGCCTACATTACTATGTTGTCGTCAATTTAGCAATGTTGTACTGAGCAGCCAGGACAGAGATGTGCAAACTGCTTTCCTCTGTCACAAGACATTCAATTTCTGGCCTCAACACTAGTGTAGCATCCAGTGGTGGCATCACAAGGGGTGTTCACACGGCACACATTTGCTCCGGCGCTGCACCGATGTATTTTGTTGCGATATATTTTGCACCGCAGCAAATTGTGTGGAGCGTTCACACGTACAAAGCCGCTGAGCGTGTCTGCAGCGGCACAGCGTCGGTGCAGCCCCACTTGCGTTCACACGGCAGTTTCTGCAGCGGAGCAAAATGACAGAAAACAAATGAGCTGTCGTGTTGGTTCTTTTTAAAACGTACACACAACTCAAGCGACTACTGGACAGGCACGTTCTTCTCCTTCTCGGTCTCCGTGCCTTCTGCTCGAGAGTGACCGCCCCCGAAAACGTAAATCAACGATGACTTCAATGACACTCAGAAAAGCAAACACGTAATGCGCCAAACAGAAAATCAAGAGAGGAAATCACAAAATAAATTATATGGGGAGCGGGGGGTTGTGAACACACAACAAAGGAACAAACTACACAAACAACTCCGAGACAGTCGAGTCTTCTACAAAAGGAAAGATGTTACCAGCCAAGTCTTGTGTCGTTATTAAACAAACACATGACGGAAGTCCGACAGAGCACGAAAGCAACGCATTCTCGCCGTACGTAAACTCTTCACAAGCATTTGCTCTGGAGCTAATTTAACCCAGTTGCGTTCACACGTGCAAATTTACACCGGTGCTGCTTCGCTAACGAGCATTTGCTCTGGAGCAAATTTTTAAACCACCTCCCTGAGGTGGATCAAATTTGGTCCGGTGTAAGCTGTTTTCCGGGGCTACGCCGGAGCTAATTTGCACGTGTGAACGCTCTACTGGGGCAGCCCCGGCGTAGCACCGGACCAAATCTTGCCGTGTGAACACCCCTACAAAAAAGTCACAAGCAAAGCTAGCAAATGGATGGAGTTAATCCTTCTGCCGCACACTGATCTGAAATCTCTCAAGATAAGATGAAGTCGTGAATTATTTCATACGCGACAGCCATTTGAGACATTTTTTTCAGGCAACTGAAAGAGGCACCGTTTTTTTTCGCTACACACTTATACTTAATAATTCATTAATCAAAGTAACATGACAGAATCGAAGTGAGAATATATCCATTCATCCACTGACCCTAATTGGGGTCAAAGGTGAGCCGGAGGCTATCCAAGCATTGCGTGAGAGGCTGCGTACACCTTTGACTTGTCACCATTCAATCACACGGCAAGAGAGAATATATACCAAACCAATTGAACAAACTGGAAATAATTGACAATGCAAGCATGATTTGACCTCATTCAAAGCGTACAGCAGGGATAATCATTTCTTAATCCTATATGTGCACATAGCCCAATACCAAGTCAAGCGAGGAACAGGATTACATCAATAGATATCGATGTTTACAGCACATTCTATAAATAGATCATCGTGGCACAGCTCATCCGGACTTCATTATAAACTCAACGGTGATAAGGAGCATATCATATGTGGCTCCCACTCCCACCTATCGAAAACGGTTACAGGTGGGAAGCTGGCAGCTAACAAGTGTTTCCACCATCCTCTCGACAACCAAGAAATCCCAGCGCAGCAAGAATGTCAGGCAGGTGCTATTCATGGAAATAATGAGGGGATGAGCGCTGACTGTGTCTTTGTGCGGGTTGAGGTTTTTTACATTATCATCAATGTGAATGTGCATATTGAAGAGGCGGCCTGAATACTGTGTGAAATTTGTAATTAAATGAGCAAAAAAAAAGAAGAGCT
Source organism: Hippocampus guttulatus (assembly GCF_054856545.1). Lineage (NCBI taxonomy): Eukaryota > Metazoa > Chordata > Actinopteri > Syngnathiformes > Syngnathidae > Hippocampus > Hippocampus guttulatus. Next base: position 8,020,226 of record NC_141269.1, on the reverse strand, counting down.
GCAGAGATTAATCATGGATAAACAAGTGTGCAGCTTCTACAGAGGCCTCCTCCATCTCATTTATATTGGTATGGTTTTTACTCGGGGGGGGGGGGGGGGAGAGTAACAAAGGAAACCAACATTTACACTGAAAGAAAACAACAACAACAAAAACGGCGTGTTGAATTTACTCAATTTTATTTTGTCAAATGGTTGCACAAAATAAAATCACCAGGATCCAGATACATGTTTTAAGTAGACCATACATCTACTTTAAAATATATGTATCTCAATCCAGATGATTCTATTTTGCACAATTGACAAAATAAAATTGAGTAAATTCAGCACTACATTTTTTTTTCTCAATGTAACTTTCTTCTCATTCAGGATACGAAATGTGCGAGAAGGAGCTTCGTTAGCGAGTGTATCTGGTGTTCACACCTGGAAAAACTGTGAGTTTAAATTTATTTGGGGGGACAGGGTGTTTGGGAAGAGTAAAGCAGTGTGTAACAAATGATTTTTGGGGGGTGAGGGTGGGGGGGGAGCAAACACACTCAACAAAAGTGTTGCCTGGAGGTAAAAGATGCACGGAGGCACACAGTCAATCTGGGGAAGGAATGAGGATGAAAAGCGTAAACGCAAAAGGAAGATGTTTTGTTGTCGGGAGCTGTGGGCCTGATGCAGCTAGATAAAGAGAATGCTATTTATAATTGGTGCAGTCGGTGCTCTGCTCAATTCACTACGGTCGTAGAGAAAGATGCTCAAGACACCAGCACACCTTGTTTCTGCATGCTGAAGCCTTACCAGGGGACCGAACAGATGATGTCAGTAAAAAGCCATACAGTAGATAAAAACTTGAAGCACTTGAATAGTGGGAATTTTCTCAATGCTGTTGCATCATTACCTTGTTCGGATTAATTTTTGCCATATTTGATGTTATTTGTATTGTATGCTAGGGGTTAACTATCATGTAATTCGATTCAAAGTTGATTTATGGATGACGTTATTTTTTCTTTCTTTTGCACCATGGGTCGATGCATAGAAATTATTACAGGCATTTGTTTTAATGAACTCTTTCAACTTCTGAACTTCTTGATTTGGAATGATTTGTGTTGAAAACACACTTTGAAGAAAGCCTACACTCTCCTTAATGCCTTTCTAATTCCACGGTATCAAATTCAATAACGAGTCCGACAGATTTGAAAAGGATTTTTGTGCTTTTAAAATGTCAGAAAATATTCATGCATTTTGAAAGTGCTGAAGGAAAGGGAAAAGGCAGGCTCTCACACTCCAATCTACAAGGATGAGGAAATGGAAAGAAAATGACGACTCAGTGAGAATAAAGAAGAAGCTTCAAACTAGAAAAGTTTGAGCACAAGATAAAATGTGCTATCTAAGATGGTGGCAGGCCAGCCTTGAGACACGATAAGAAACAAAGCCATAAACACACAGATATACGGAAAGGGAGAGCAGCAGACAGCAGATTGTAGAAAGAGCCACCGTAGGAAACTTGTGAAAAGGGATGCAGTCAGCAACAACATTGCACTGTAGGAATAGAAATACGAAATAGGTAATGAGATGGTAATGTAACAACAAAGGACTGAGCGCCCTGAGGGTTGAGCTATGTTACAGCATGTTGCTTCAACATTAACAAGGGGGCACAAAGAAAAAATAACTTTCTCTTGATTACTTCTTGTATTGGCCACAACAGCATTGCTTCCAGGTCAAAAAAAGAGATGCTCATAACAAACCTACATGAGGTTTGCAAAATCGGGTAGTAGGGCTGTATGATATTGGGAGGGGGAGAAATAAAGTGATATGGGTGTTTAAAACCCTTTCAGGGACAGCGGTTACTACAGTGGACAGCTTATGATGTCATCTGGTTACAGGATGCATGAAAGGGTTAATATTGCAAGATTGATATTATCGCAATTCCATATGACAGTATTGATTTATCACACGTGGCATGATATGAGATTTTCGCAATATATGTTGCAGCTCGATAAGGTAGGCATGAGGACAAGCTTCAAGGAAAGGCAAGGTCTGCTGGCCCATGACGGAGCGCAGGATGTCATGCCAAGAGATGAGAGGAAATTGAAAATATAATACAGCAAGAAAGGAAGCGTGAGGGCGAAGAGAGGGTCTTCGCCACAACTTTTAGTGAGGAGAAAAGGCAAGGGGGTGGTAATGGAGAGCTCCAATTCGTATACATTATTACTCAAGGCAATGAGTGCTGGAGAGCAATGACACTTGCTGGATCTTGGAGAGGTTGACAGGCTGTCAGAGAGAATAACCGACAATGAGAGGGACATCATCGAAGTGTTGCATGAAAAAAAAAAAGCTTGAAAAATCCTTTTATCTCCAAAGCATGTCAAAAATAAGCTCACGTGAGAGAACAAGGAGAGAAATAAAAGCAAGCTTAAGATGTTGGCTGAACCTGTGGGGATTGTGGGATATTTGTGCGGCTGTACCAAAGGTGTGTCGCATTGCACAATGAAGCTATTAATGTGTTGGATGCAGCACAAAAGACACGTAGAGATGAGCTCATACAATGAAACAGGTGGGGGTGGAGGTTTCTAAAGTGGAACCTCAAAATCAATGACGTGGAAACTAAAATTTGGAGTTCAACCAACACTTTCCGGACCATTTCTACATGTTGAACATCCAAATTTGTGATCCGCTAGACCTTATTTCAGCCAGCAGCGACGAACCGTGTGTTTCAGCATCATGATCAAGTAATCTTGGTTATGTGAGGCCAAGTTTAGCGCTCGCTACTGCTGTACTTTTTATTTATTCAGTCCAGGCTGGACACCGTCTCTGACCTTAGAGTCAGCCAGGATAGACTGCAGTGCACTCGTGACTCTATAAGCGGCATAGAATGTGGATGGGTCTGTTCTCATTCTTCTTCATCGTCTTGATGCGGTTCTCAGCAGTTGGTATTGTGAATTTTTGTGACTTAGATCCAGGAGATCCTGTGACTTAATCTGTATATCTGAGCCCATCTGTTTATTGTGTTTTTGCTGGTGACGAGAAGGAGCACTGACGGAGGGAAGTGTAGACCCGGGGGTGACCAAGTCCATTCCTCAAGTGCCCTTATTCTGCCTGTTTTGGATGTTTCTCTCCTCCAACACACCTGACTCAAATGACCAGGACCGTCATCAAAGAACAAAGTGGTAGGAAGACTTGAGGATGACATTCATCAAGGTTAATTCAGCCACAGATGGGGTTTCCCTCACGAAAGGAAGTGGTTCATATTGGGGCCCCCTCCCAGTTTAAAAATATATGGATTGTCAAATTCCCCTAGACTAATTGGCTATAGACAGCATTCATGTGGTATATTTCTCCAGATTATTAACATCACTGCACACACACAATCAAAGCAGATTGCAGTACTCCATTTGGTAAATAAAGACCAGCAATCCCAAAGCAATTCCTTCTGCAGGGAATCTGTGATGCTTGTCTGGGATCATATCAAAGTGAATGCCTGAAAACTTATTCTGACACCTCCTCAATGTCCTTCCTGCCAAATATCCATAACAACTAGGACAGCTTCGGTTTTGTTATCTTTAAAAAAAAAACACGTTCTGGAACAAGTTAGGAGTTCAGCATCCGTTACCATGACGATGCTTCCAGCCAAAATGCAAACCATTGCCATGACAGCCAAGATTCCTTGCTGATATTACACAGGCTTGAAACCAAGTACAGTAGAACATTTGCATTACATTTTCTGTTATGTATTAATTAGGAGCCAGAATATTATTGCAGGAAAAATATGCCTCAAAAGTAGCACAAAAATTTCATCCCGAGAGGTGAGCACGTTGAAGATTATCTCTACATGAGTGTTTTGCATTGGCACTTTGTGATAGCAAAGTGAGATGTTCAGTGTTAGAAACACAAATGGAAAATGTGGCAAAGAAGTATCGTACAGCGATGAAACAGACACTCATCTTTATTAATTGTTATACTTGGATGACAATTAAGACGACACATGTCGCCTGCATCATTCAGAAAGCTTGCCTCGATGATTTATGACCTACTGATACAGTTCATCTTTTCAAATGGTTTTAAATTTATAGTTACATTTTAGAAGACTAAATATTTCTAAAAATGTAACACTGCAGTTACGTTAAAATAAAAAAAAGAAGAAAATACTGCATGGCAGCTGTAATAGAGTCTACCAGATGCAACTTGTAGGTGGTTTTCTCTGATCATTTCCAGCTTGGCTAATTTAATCGAATCACTCACATCTTATGGGAGTCAGTGGACTGAATTCAAATCCAGCTAATTTTGTCACTTTCCCAACTGCTGCCCATTGTTGCTTTAATCCGCCTTAAAAAGCGTGTGAAACGACGGAAGAAAGAAACGTGAAACCAAGCGGAAGAAATGAAGAGAACAATAATATGCAAATGATTCATTTGTCCATCAGATACGGATGGATTACTTTTTAAAATGCGTCTCATTTTTGGATCAAATATCTAGTAATGTAGCTCAAGAAACATTGTTCCTCATTTACCAGCATTTCTCACGAATAATTTAAGGGTCCCATTCCTCCATGGTGCTAAGAGTAAAAAGTTGCGCCGTCGCGTGCTTTTCTGGCAGCACAAAATTTCCCGTTGACTTAAGTCATATCGCCACTCTTTTTTTTTCTGAATAAGAAAGACAAGCCCCTCCCTCTTCAATGTACAAAAAAAAAGTTCTTTCAAGTTTTCATTCAGGTCATCTGATATTTCATACTCTAATTTGAAAACTGGTCATTTTAGGTTACTTACCTTCATCTGTATCTACTCTCCGCTCCTCTCCGAGCAAGATATATGAAGAGATCATGGCTACCACAATTTTTTTTTCATGCAGGTCTAAGGTCCCCCCCACCCCGTGCTTACGCTTCAAGGCAGTGGTGGAAATTGTACACCTTCCCACGGCGGTGACTGACTGCTAGACTATACTTTGGCCAATAGCAAATAATTTCCAAGCACTTTATTATTTTAATTCAACCTAGTTTGTGAATGGGCATATTCATTTGTGACAGCTGAAGGTAAAGCACATCTCGAGCAGCAATTGAATCTCAAAATAAATAAAAAAGAAAAGAAAAAACACGCTTACCTTCAAAGTCTCGGTAATTTTCACAATTAGGAAGAAAAAAATTCAAATCACATTCTGTGAACGTACAATCAGGCACATAATTCTTACATCCTGAGACGCTGTAGCCACCAGGATATTTGGACCTTTTCTGAACTAAATTACAACAAATCCACTGGATATTCCAGGATATGCAAGTCAGTTCCGACATCGTTCAACAAAATCATTCATATTACTCTCAAGTTGCACAAGATGTGAGCTACAATTATACCCACATGATTATGATTTCTCATAATGTTCTCAAGCACTGTGATCTTACAGCATTAAACAACATCTCAGCGAAGAACGTGGCGTCGCATCCATCCCACATCGTGCATCCCTAATTAGGACCAGCTGGCACGCTCTTGCGACTTATCAGGAATTAGATTTAAGAAGACGGGTGCAAACTGTTTTGCCGAGCTCCTTATGCGCATGGCATAGAACTTTCCTAAGACTAAAATGTGATATCATGTCGGTCGATAGGTAAACAGGTCAAAAGTGACCCACTTCCAGTGTCTCACCTCCACAAAGAGGAAGCAGGGCACAATGTAGGTGCTGGTCTTCTGATAGCTGCCCTCACCGAGAAGTTTCATCTCTCGCCTCTGGGCTGCCAGCCGTGTGTCAATCATCTGTAAAGGTCATTGGAAAAAGCTTCAGTTCACTTGATTCGTTTCGTGTGAGTCAAATGAGCCAATGATTGAACCACTAAACCGTCAATAACGGATGATTGATTCTCAACTCATTTTACATTTCAATCATTAAAAATCGTCGTTTCTGACGCAGGAGTAGAAAATGTGGCCCGGTAGAGTATCAAAGGCACCATTCTTCACTATTTGCGTGCACAGCAATTTATCGGTACTGTAAAATTGAGACAATTGAGTGAACTGGATAATGAGCTGCATCTATTGTACATAAAAATACGAATGTGCCTCCCTCTGTAATTTGCACACCTTAGTGGAGCAGTAATGTGACACAGTTAATCAATGATAAACTAAAGCTAAATCTCTTGCAGTTTTGTTCCCAGAGCACAGACTATATCCATGCGCGTACTTTCGTATGTTCTATTTGTTATTTTTACACACACACACACACACACACACACACACACACACACACACACACACACACACACACACACACACACACACACACACATATATATATATATTTGGGATTTGATAAATCATGGATTTGATTATTGCTGCAATAGCAACGGCATTCACCATTAGCCCGTCGATCAAATGTCCCCATTTTGTGTTAACATGAAGCTAGCAGACATTTTCTTAGCGTAAAGGACAATTTAGTTGACGATTTTTTTCCCCCACAATCTTGAACATCTTATTTTTTAACTTCCCGTTGGGCGATGGGTATAGCGGTGGATTAGAGGTGCATATTCAGACGGTTTTGAAGAGATACCACAGATTCATAGACGGTAAATTCAACAGTTTAAAGGTAATTCGCCCGGTTCACGTGGCAACAAGCTCTTAAGGTGTAAGAGCAGAGGTCTGTGGATGAGCCAAAAAAGGGATTACAAAGAAATTTCACACCACCGGTAAAGCTTTCATTGTTTCAACCGACGCTATACTGAGACTAAAATGTTATGGGAATAGGCAAGAACATGCAGCCTGTCATTTGGAGAACTGTTAGCTAGCTGCCAAACTAAACAATAAACATTCAGGGGGGTCAGACATAAGAGAAAACAAAAAGCACCAAGCGTAAAGAGATAAAAACAAGTGGAAAATAATTTTAAAAACTGCTTGCGGCACAACAAACAATGCAGAACAAAAATAACGTCGTGCTTTCAGCAGAACGAGGGTGGGCGCTTGCGGATATGAATAGCTACCAATCTGCATGCTTCCATGCATGCAGATTCTACTGAAAGCCGTCAAGAGTTGACACTTCAACATGAAGCTCATCGAAAGATTCATGAAGAGTAAACACAATTTGGGTGAGTTTGAAGAGAGGCTAAGAATAAACAAGAAAACTCCTGGGGTTGGGAAAATCCGCAAATAAAGCACATCCTTGTTTAACCCGCAGGGGCTACAAAAAAAGGGGGGAGGGGGATATTGGCTGATGGTCTGAACTTTATGGTAAATCAGCTGACAGCCATTTGATCTTACAATACAATACAATACATGCATATCTTGTTCAATATTTGCATGATTTCTTTTCGATGGAATATTTTCGAAAGACTGTATATGATTGACATCAGGCCTCATTTAAAACATTCTTTTATTTCCTTCTCAGGCACTCCTGCGTGCTCTGCATGCATGCTGACGACCAGTATTGTTATCAAGAACCCGATACGCTGCCACCCAAACCAAGTTGTCTTACAGAGGGTAGCACACGTCCAAGATCAGATGATCCTTGAATGATCCCCGGAGGGAAAATTCAGACAACTAAATAAATAAGTACAATAAAACCACAGGTATGCATTACCATACAAACACTACATTTGTGCTTTATCTGTTCACAGAACATTTTCCCAGATGGACATCAAGACGGGTGCTAATAAATGGACTGATACACTAATGGTAGCCCATTAAACCTTTTTTTTTTTTCTCCTTTGGATACGGCTTTTGAATTAGTGTTCATTTCTCATAATAGAATCTAATAATCAGATGTCTAGTATATTTTCATGTACACATGTACAGCACATAAAACTACACTGGGGGCAAGCACAGGTAATAGTGAAAGCACAGAAGTGATGATCAAAAAACAAAAGCCTTAGAAAGAGCTAAGAGAGACCAAAAAAAAATGTGATGCAGATCGTGGGGGAGAGAGATTGAACCCTCGCAGGCAGGCTCAGCAGCGGGAAATAATAGCCAGATAAAACGGTAAAAGTTGAGGGAAAACTGTGCCACTTGCAAGAGGTACCTCTAAGTGGAACAAAAGGATAAATAGGCGGCAGCAAGAGGAAGGCCATCTTTGAAAAATGGAGGGGTTTCTCACATAAAAAGGGACAGTCTCACCTTTGAAAAGAAAAGGGATTGCGCTGCAGTCTGATAGCACAATGTTTACATCTCGAAGATCACAGAACTTGAAAATCATCTTTTTATCAAAAGGCCATCAGGAATACGTCAGTGCTCTAGATTGTTTTTGCCTCCTCACATATTAAGTGTATTAGCTTATCTCCAAGAGTGACAACTTTAGAGGGTGGATATCTTCCGCAGCCTTGTCAGCCTTTGCCCCGATCGATTTTAGCTACCGCTGGGAAAGGACGATTACAAAGCACAGAGCACCTGGACGCCAAAGATAGGAGTGAATGAACGTTGCAATTCAAGGTCCTCGGCTCGTCTCAAGTTAATTTCTCTTTTCAGTAGACTCGTGTACAGTATATCACCAAGTGGTTGTTTGTGGATTTCTCTTTTTTTAGGGTTCCTGTTTTTGGGATGGAAATTGACGTCACTATTCGCAGCTTCACTGTTCACTGTTGTATTGACAAAAACAAACACTACTTGTATTTGTTGTTCCGAGTATGCCGAGGCAATACCGTATGGGTGATGCACTGCATGTCATTTATGGGTTCAGCTAATTTGGATAAAAGGGTAGAAATTAAAGCAATTCAATAACACACGATAATGTTTGTTTACTGTTGCTCTACCTTTCATCTAAACGCTGCAGTGTACGCCACAGTCTTCACTTTGCTGGATTGTTGTTGGGTTTTTTTTGTTTTTTGTTTTTGTTTTTTTGTTCTTGGTTTGGTTTTTTTCCCCCTCAGCGTTCCCTTTGCTGAACTTCAACTCCTTATCTACCAACAACCACACACTGAGAAGTTAAACCTTGAGACCCTTGTTTTGTTTTGTTGCTCTTGGTTGTCTTGTGACAACTAATTTGTTCACAGCTGAGTGAATTCAGCAGTTTCCAGCATCCTCTCAGAGGTGGAAAACCAAGCACCCAAAAGCGACGCAAGAGGAGCAGTGGAAAATGTTGAGCACGCATATAATGGCCCATCCTTTTATCTGTCGAGATTCTAGGTTGTACCTGTTCATTTGTTGACGTTGCAGGTTGACTGAGGTCTGTTCTCATTGATTGCTCTTGTTGAGCAACAAAAGTCTTTCGTAGAGTTCCTATCAGACGATGGCCTCATTTGGGTGACATCAAACACTTACTGAATGTTTTATGAAGACAAGCCATTCGCGATTCTATGAAGCTTAGTGACAGGGTTTGCTTAGAACCAGTTGAATCGAGGTTGTTTCACAAAAGCAGGTGAACCACTTCCTCTCGCGGGACTGCGTCACATTTCGCATCGGAAGAATCAGCTATCTTATGGTTACAGCGGGGAACATTCCTTTCAGGTATGAAAACCAATTTATGTCGGACTCTGAATGGGCGAAGCAGAACATGATGGTCGGGTCACACAGACTTCCAGGCTTCACTTTTGCCAAGTCGCAGGTTTTATAATTGTGCTCTATGCATGAATAAACTCTATACTGTACTCGCAGGAAAGACAATAGGTACGGGATCCTTATTCATGCTATCTAATCTTACGCTTACATGCCTCCCTTTCCCCTGTATTTCAGTCTGTCTCAAGGGAGATACTAACTCATTATTACTTTATTCACTATTAGCTGCGCCTCAGCTCATTAAGACTTTAACAATTTGAACAGCATTCACCGCACCTATGAGGTAAGAACTTGCAATGATTATACAGCATGTGGAGACGCTTGCTTGCCACTTTGCAGGAGCAACCGAGAAACCAAGCGACAATTTGACCTGCAATAAATACCCTCCTAATGACAATTGCAATAAGGGGGGGTTGATTGGCGGCTGTAATCTGAGGTAATTATGTTTCCTCAAATAGTAGAGCTGGGTAGTAATGGCCCCAATTAATTTCCAAATTAAACGGTGGGCGATCTAGATGGCTGTACAGGATTTACCTTTTCTTTGAAGTGATACCGCTATGTGTTGCAAATATGCGCCCGAGTTCAGGAGAAAACTTTGAAGGTGGATTTAATTTGGGATAAACACACAAACAAAGCAACGTGCTAGAAAATGTCATGTCACAAACCATAAAACAGACATCTACGCTTATAGTACATGTAATATACATTTTAAATGAGTTTGTATTTAATGAGGGATTTCATTGTATGTAGTGTACATTTTAATATGTGCATAATTACAGTTGTGCACATGGAAAACCTGCCTCTTAAGAAATACTGTACCTTCCCATAAACAGATGCCTGGTACTCCTCAAAGAGTAAAAACTAAGCCACCATATGAGGAAATACAGTATGCTTAATTGTGCCATGCACAGCTGTTCTAAAAATGTTGCCAAGCCAAAGGCACCACAAATGTTGGTGGATTGACACACGCAATCATGAAGTTGCGCTGGAAATGCACAAGATGGCTTTTTTTTTAGGTGCCCATCATCTCAAGCAAGAGATGCCATCAAGCATAAAGCTGGCGTGACTGATTGTCTCTGGTGCTGCTGTCCGTGTCTTTCACATTGATGCGCTTCCATCGGCTTCCCTTGGGCACAAAGGAACCAGTTCCCTATCTCACTGGTGCACATTCATGTGCAAGCACATGCGTGCGGGCTTCCAGATAATAATATTGGCACATCTTTTTCACCAATTGAAGTCATACAAAATACACGTGAACTTGCAATCCAACAAGTGCTGGTTCATAACCCAACTGGTCTACAAAAACAAAAAAACTCACCTTACACCTCTGGCTGCTTCAAGCTGTCACAAGGGCCACTTTCAAGTCCCCGCTCTCTAGCAGGATTTGCCCCAGCGGTCCATTCTGTGGTTCCGACTATGGTCTCTCTCGAAGCACAACCTCTTCTCACTTCAGCCTCTTGATCACTGAAAAGTCCCGAGAGGCTCAGAGTGAACAGTGAGCTTCTTGCCCGCGCCCGATACCCTGCACCCTCTCAGCCTATGTATCTGTCTACGGTCCGCTGCTAGGTCGTCGAGATGAACATGATGATCTTCAACAGCACTTCAAGGCTAATTAGTCAAATACAGAGGAGCCAAAAGCTCAGCGAGAGAGAGGCTGCTGGCTGCCGTCGCTGGTGAATACAAGAGGATGGGGGGGGGGGGGGGTGGAGAGAAAGTGTGTGCGCATCTGCATGCGTGTGTGGGAGCAGCGAGGCGGAGAGGAAGAGGGATAAAAAACAGAGGGTGGGAAATATATAAGAAGAAAATGTGACACCAGGAGAAAAGACGGCGAACATGAAACGGTCATCGTGTGCACCGGGGGAGTGAGGTATGAAATGAGAGCAAAATGTGGAAAGTAAAGAGATGTGTTGGCTAAAATGGACGACACCCTGCACTTGAGTGCTTCATAAAACCACCATGATCAGACAATACAGGAGATCTAAAAGGTCTAGACACCCAAGTTCAAATGCCAAGGTTTGTGATATTTAAAAAAAAAACAGACCAAGATAAATCCTTTCAAAACATTTAAGACCATTAATGTGGCATCCAACCTGGACAACTCAATCCAAAAAGAGAAGGGGAAATAAAAATACTTGCACAAGTGTGCACACTGTCTTATAGTCAGGGTTAGTCAGCACACACCTGCCACTATTAAAGGTGAGTGCATGCACTACAATATGTTATATCACACAAGCTGTCACTTTCAAGATGAGGTTGAGGAGATAGGCAGAAAAGTGGGACACACACACACAGCACATGGTCCTATATGGGTCAGAGGCTTCCAGGTACAAGTGCGGCAGCAATTCTGCTAGTTTTGTTTCAAGTCTTCCCTGAAAAAAATGGAAAGAAATTTAGGGACGGATTACATTGACCAGTAGATGTTTTGCACGTACACTGTTTGCTAGTCAGCATGAAACGGTTCACGGACCTGCTGTGGCAACATTTCAGATGGTTATCGTATCTACCATATTTATCACCTCTGAGACAGGGATGTTCATAACTCGAGGTTCATTTAGGATCAGCATGTTCAAGCATGCTGCAAATGCGGCAGTGGACAGCTGGTCAAGAGTGGAAATGTACCCTGAGGGACTTGCCACACAAGACTTAACTTGGCGTGGAAATCAGCCCTGAAAATGGGCACCGCAACAGGACAAGGATGTTCATTTTTCCCACTGCTGTTTTTGCGAGGTGCTTATTCAGAGTTTGTTTTCTATTACAATACACAATGAACATAATGTAATTACATGGTGAAACTCATTTCGGAATTGCTACATGCAACCAAGTGTTGTTAGGGGAGCACAGACCACTCATGGCTAATTTGCTTTTTTTTTCCTGCTAAGAATGATCAGATCGTGTGTTGTCAAAGATGACCAGCTGCAGTTCCCATGGAAACCTGTCCGCATTCGCATTTAAAGAGCACATTCGGTGTAGATGAAATAAGTGCCACTTGAAAATGGCCTTGCATACAAGAGAGAAAAATGAGCAAAGTTGAGAGAACTGCGAGGGTGTGGATACATTCAGCTAAGATGCCTGGGCTCTTAAATTAAATGTCAGCTAATGACTTTGAATCAACTACACGCTCTCAAAAAAAAAAAAAAAAAAGCTCAATCATCAAAGCACACACTGGGTAATCAAACAATCTAACACTGGTTTTTCATTTATTTTAATTATTATTTATTTCCTTTCATGAATGCAAAGAATAGTACAGCACACTGCAGGATACTTCAGTGAGAACTAAAAAGACATCAAGTATCGACGTAAAAAAAAAAGGGTATATATATATATATATATATATATATATATATATAGTTTTGTTCTGGACGTTATCCATTACCGTAGGCGGTAGCTAGTACAATGATAAGGCTAAAGGTTGCTTTGATGAAAGAAATGGTCAACCACAGCTTTAATTGTCTGAATTTTACAGGTGTTTTTTTTTTCTCATATCAGCCGTAGGTATACAGTGTTCAGTGAAGAGCTATGAAGGCAAACTTAATACATTTTACCAAACAAATATTAAGTAGCCTACTGTGACAAAATTGTCATTTTTTTTCTTAATTAGTATGGTTATGTTTGTTGTATTTGTATTGCCTTCTGTCGAGACAAGCAGTGATTCTCAGTGTGGTACTATTACCACTAATGGAACGCAGACTCCCTCTAGTGGTATGCCACAGAATCACTGTTGCAGTACAGTTCAGACGTATTTAACTTGGAACATTTCATTCAATCCTATTGAATCTCTAATTGCCCCACGGGGATAAATAAAGTTTTCTGAATCTGAATCTGAATCCTTATTTTTAAACTTTCATTTAGGTCATGTTTATATTCAGTTTTTATGTGCAATACATTTTATTGAATCGTTACGACAGTATTTTTTTCTGATATTTAAGTGCAGTGTTAGTGTACATAAAGTGTGCAATGCTACAATGGCTTGTAATGATATTAAATACCAATCAGGAATACATTTTTCAAGTGAAGAGACACTGTAGCAGTGAGAAACCAGCATATCAGGAAATAAGCAATCAAAGGAAAGCTATTTCCCTCATCAAATTAAGGAAAACAGAGCGCCAGGGCAAAATGTATTTACTTCTTGAATATTAATGAGAAAATGGACTGACCCCAAAAATAGCTTGGAGAAAGGGCATCCCGTTCAGTTTCAATGCAAATAATTTTGCAATTACTATTAAGTATTTCAATGACAGCAAGACTTGAACTTTATTTTCCATTTAAAAGGATTTTTGAAAACAAGCTAAAGCAACTTAAATTCCTTTGGGACCTGTCGTCTGTAAAACAGTACATAAAAACCCTGAAGTGTTCCATGAGTTGGATGAAGGTACAGTAGCTGAGTGGTTCAAGGAGAAAGTTCCCCTCACCGACTTATCACGCCTTTGCTTTGTTGTCTCATGTTACAATTCCATTGATCTGGTTCCTCTTTACTCAAGCATGCTACACATGTACGGTACACATTTCTAATTTGGGTCTCTTTCTACAAATACAGACACAACACAAAGAAGCGGTGTTTGGAAGCTTCTGGTCCTCGTGCGCATGGACATACAGGTACAAAGGCACTAGGTCGCTGCATTGTTAATGAAAAAATGCAAAACGAACAAATCCCTGAGCTGACAGAGGCACGCACAAAATAAAGGCTCTTGCTTTTTTTTATTTTTAGGATGAAGTTATGTGATACGAGCACGTCTGGATGTATTCACAAAGAAAATCTTTTCATGTCATCATGGGAAATTAGAAGTAGGCCGAGTGAGTGGCCGTGCTCATTTCACACACTGTCAGTGTAAATCTCAGCCAAGGACTTTTTAGCTTCAAAGATATTTCAATGATACACACTTAACAAAGATCATTGTCAGAGGCTGACGAATACCATATATTATCCATGTAATTGATTTACCACCCGACTTTATCTCCGAGGTCATTGTTATGCTTGTCCTGAATAAGTTTACTTTTCACTTTTAGAAAATCAATCGGTAACCCCAAATGAAATTGTAAAAGCCTCGTAAATGTGCCATGTGTAACGATAAATGTTAAATAATACATACGGCTTTGGGCGGCCTTGCATCGGACAACTTGCTAAGCATTTTCAGGAAGGCAACGTTGAAATTTGGAGCATCCAGAAAAAGGTAAAACACATTCCTGTCTAATACATTCCTGACAGGTGGAGATGGATTGCTTATTAAAGCAAAATAAATGAAATGGTACCAGCCATAGATTCAAAGTTGAACACGTTCTATTTTTGCATATACAGCGTGACAGGTTTTTAATTGTTGATTTTTGAAATGGTAACATTAGAACTGCGGCATCAGAGACCAGGTAAGTGTAAAAGCTTTTTCTAAAACACAAATATTTGATTTTTTTTTGTGTGTGTGTGTAAATTTTACACTGACTTTCTGGCAGCCTGGTCACTTCAGTGGGTGGCGACCCCTGCTGTACAGTATGCCATTTTATACTGGCTTCTCAACGTGAGGGAGGAGAGCGTTCACACGTACAAAGCTATACCGGTGTAGCCCCTGAAAACAGCTTAAACCGGAGCAAATTTAACCCTACTCAGGAGCAGTGGCGGTTCTGGGGGGGGGGCCAGCGGGGGCCAGTGCCCCTGTAGCACAGATTCTGGCCCCCCCTGTGGCCCCCCCTCCGAGCGCAGATTACGCAGTCGTGCCGAGTCGCCGACGCGAAAGGTGGAACCAAAGTGCGTGATTTAACATTCTAGTCGGACCCTTTAGTGCGCTGCGCCATTTAAAAATGAGCGGGAAAATGAGAAGCAGTCCGCAGAGAAGGAAATTACCACAACACGAGTGCTATTTGCGTGTGTGTGCGTGTGTGCGCGCGCGTGTGTGTGTGAGTGTGTGTATGCGCGTGTTTGTGTGTGCGTGTGTGTGTGCGTGTGTGTGCGTGTGTGTGTGCGTGTGTGTGCGTGCGTGTGCGCGTGTAACTTTTTTAGTCTCCCTTTTTATTTTAATTTTTATTTAACAGGATCAATATATAAGACATTGCCTTTTAAAATTTGGATAATTATATGCATGTAAAACATCTAGCTTCAGTGTATTTGCAATTTTTGTCCCCGGCAGGCTGGTACCATATCATCCCCTGGCTTGAATATTCTCAACAGATGGACACGGCGTATTGTTACGCTTGCAGACATTTTAGCCCTCCTAATACTGTTTTTTTCTCATCACTGTAATGTTATGACTACAATTTCAAAGTCTGAAGAAATAAAAAGTCAAATAAGATTTCGAATCTGTCTTTTTAGCCCTGGGTTGAATGTGCCCCCCCATCAAAACCCCTGGCCCCAGCCCGGCCCCCTCAGTGAAATTGATCCAGAACCGCCCCTGCTCAGGAGGTGGTTTAAAAATTTACTCCGGAATAAATGCTAGTTTGCGAGGCAGCACCGATAAAAAATGGGATGTGTGAACGCCACAGGGGTAGACTCGCTACGCGTGAAAAGAGTTGATTACATACGGGTATTGAATGCGTTACTTTCGTGCTCTGTTGTACTTCCGTCATCTTTCCTTTCTCTCTTCTCTCATCCTTTTACGGTGTCTGATAGACCACAGAGTTGATTTGTCTGGAAAGGTATAAACCATGGTTTTTCGATATGTTACAAACAAGGCGGGGAAAAGGAAGTACACTTTACGCATGTGCATGTTTGATTTCTGTATTATGACGTTTATTATCATATTGCACGGCAGCAGAAACTGCCGTGTGAACGCAAGTGGGGCTGCACCGTGCACCTCATTGGAGACAAAATAGTTAAAAGTGTGCAGTTGCTATGTTTTTTTTTATGACATGCTGATTGAGACAACATATCATGATTAGACAAAATGATCACTCGCCCGATAGAGAAACCGTCTTTAAATCGACTTTTGAGGATTACCCTGAGATGGAAAATTACTTTTGGACACTCTTTTCACTCTAACAAATGTGAACATTTTTGCTCCCTTACGTTCAAAGTCAGCAGAGACTCAATTCACTGACATCTCTGAAATATTATCCTGAGCGGTTAATCCTGTTGTGTGGGGTGTGTTAAGAGGAAATTTTCTCCTTGCTGATCTGGAATGAAATCAGTGGCGAAGAGGAAGACCAAAGAGATTTCTTGATGTTGGGAGGACAGACTTACAGATAACTGCAGACAATGCAGACAAAAGTGAGAGATAGAAGAGGAAAAATCACTGTGATGACTCCTAAATAGGGTGAAGTGGAAAGAAAATAATGAGTTTAAAGTCTATTTTTTCACACAGTGGTACCTTGACTTGAGTAACAGTGCCCAAAATTATGAGTGTTGCAAGTCACGAGCAGCCACTTGGTTGATTTAAATGATTATTTTTTTGCTTTGAGTATAGAGCCAAAATGTAATTACGAGCGAGCTTCAGACACACACACACACACACACACACACATACACAACAAAAAAGAAAATGGATTGACAGTTGAGATGCACTGTCAGCCGTATATTGGTGTTTACAAACACTCAAACACCAACATATAAAATAGAAACACTCACAAGCACATAGAGGGCTTCTTTGGAATGTAGACATTTACTTAACGAAGGAAAGATGAAAAGCAGTATCCTTCCTTTCAATGGAATGGACAGCACAGTTTTAAATGAAATTAACTACAGTACACGATTCCTAACAGACCCACAACCCTCGTGAGGATAAAGTCGTCCGGCAAATGGATGGATATTTCTAAGCAGCTTCATCACACTATAGGCATGAAACAATGATTTTCCAAAAAAGGACTTAGTCATTCAATCACTGTATGCATGCTTGTCGTTTGAGAGGTCAAATTTAAAGATTGCAAATTAAAAGAGGAAGATAGCGCTGTTAAGCATGTTATACAGATGACTTTGGGGCAACATGTAGTCTGTACCCTATACCTACCTCGACTCCAAATGCTTCTCTTTGCTCTTGATTGTCCCTAAACAGCCGCACACCGCTTCACACAGGCAATCAGTCACAGGCCATCTCACTGTAATAATGGAGAAAGTTACCTCAACTTTAACCCGGTGTTTGAAGCTTTTAGAATGTAACTTCCTTAACATATTTACAAAATCTAAACACAGTTTTGTCCCTTTCCGGTGACATTGGTTTTGCTGGGGGGAAAAATTGTTGTCACGTCCCTGGAATAAAACGGAAGCCATCGTCCTACTGTATACAGTATTGTTGCTTAAACATCCATCCATCCATCCATTTTCCGAACCGCTTGATCCTCACTAGGGTCGCGGGGGGTGCTGGAGCCTATCCCAGATATCTCCGGGCAGTAGGCGGGGGACACCCTGAATCAGTTGCCAGCCAATCGCAGGGCACACAGAGACGAACAACCATCCACGCCCACACTCACACCTAGGGACAATTTAGAGCGTCCAATCAGCCTGACATGCATGTTTTTGGAATGTGGGAGGAAACCGGAGCACCCGGAGAAAACCCACGCAGGCCCGGGGAGAACATGCAAACTCCACACAGGGAGGCCGGAGCTGGAATCGAACCCGGTACCTCTGCACTGTGAAGCCGACGTGCTAACCACTCGACTACCGGGCCGCCGTTGCTTAAACATGCCTACATTATTCAAGTTAGATTCCATGTCCAATACAAAATAGAATTTCATTAAACTCCATCATAGTAGGGAATCGCCATGACCGTCAATTAGCTGGTTCGTATCAGCTAATTGTACAGTAAAAGTAGGCAGTTACTTTGGCTGTAATACCGAAGCCAGAAGGCGTGTCATGGCGCAGGTTCAAGCGAGACAAGCATCCCAACCTGCTGTCGCCGCCGCCGACATTTGGACACTCGAAGCCGCCTGCCTGAGTGAGTGAGGAGGGGCCGGCCAATCTGAAGCTCACCAGTCACCACCACCGGAGTCAGGTAACCACCGCCGACTGGCTTCCTTCTTCCTCCTCCTCTTCTCACTCGCGAAAAGTGTGTGTGTGCCTGTCTGCCGGCAGCGGGTTTTTTTTTTTGTCGTTTTTACCGATGTAGTGACGTAACTTTTTCTCCGGTTTCGTTCACCATCTTTAAGTTGGTGGTCAAGCGCGAAATGTTGTAAGAGTATTGCTGGCTGGCTCAGGTGTTCAGGAAACGTGCTTTTCTTTTTTCCCTTTTTTCCAGTAAACTCGCACTACTATAGCGACCATTCATTTGGTTATTTCCGCGGTTATTATTTTTCTTGGTTTTATTTTAAACTCCAAACTGAGTTGGACTGAAACAAGCAAGCGAGCCGCAGGTGAGTCCCCGGTCTTGAAACTGTTCAGCATTGATTAAACTTGCAAATGTTTCTCTCCGTGCTGCGTTGACAGCTTTTGAAAGTGGTCCATGCCGCTGGAAGCCAGCCCAGTTTAGAATTGGACAAGTTTAACAGCTGTTAACTTGTCTGACCTGAGCAGTTAAACGAGGATTACAATGTGACTTTTATTTTCTAACGCGTTGAACCTCATCTTAATCATCTAAGTGGCACTGACATGATGATTTTTTTTATTTTACACAGTAGCCTGTTAGTTTTGTCTGGGACCATCAGGAACTCTTTAAGTTTGCTTTTGAACACGTTTACGAGTAGTAAAGTACAGGTCTGCAGGCTATGTTTTATGATGCAGTAGTTTAAAAAGCCGGGCTGACTTTCATGCTTTCATGTTTTCTTGCTCTGTCAGTTGCCTCTCACCATTTTGTCTGTTTGCATGTACTGTACGTACCTCTGTTGTCACTGGTGATGTGGTGCAGGGGGGCGTCAGACCCGTTTTTTTCTTTTTTTTTGCGGTCAGCATCGATCACCATCATCATATTATTAAAGTTAGCAAAAATATTTAAAGACCCTATGAAGTGAATTCAGATATGAGTTTCTAAATGCATAGTTTGTGTTTGCTGAAAAGATGTTAAAATTATGTGAACGATAATACTCAATTTTGGAGATACAGTACAGCGTTGAACAACCCCCCCCCCCCCATCTTTTCAATTTGACTGTTTTTGGGATGTCTAGTGACATACTTTGCCTTGAACAAACTGCCTAATTGAATGGTCAAAAATGAATTTTGAGTCATGTGTTCTTTTAAATAAGCTAAATGATTGCTGTCGGCCGCCAGGAGAAATGAATACATTTTGAACAGTATGTTCCTTTATGATTTACAGACATGCCTCTCATGAAGCATATTTAGACCATATTAAGTTGTCGATCCTTTTGTTGTAGTTAACATTGACAGCTATTTTTTCTAAAATAATGTTTTCATTTGTATTGTTTCTGCAAATGTAGGTGTGTACGCCTTACCAATTGGCTGCACTGGCATTTCCAGATATGTTACATAGGTGATTATTATCTACATTTGGAAGAAGGCTGATTTCACTTGAGAGCAAAAAAATAAAATAAAATAAAAACACGATTGTATCACAACACATCTTAATACGCACACCAAAGTCACACACACACTTGCATGCAAGATCTCAAGATATTCTTTTATATTAACCACACATTGTTTTCAGCCTCTTATGACTCACTCAAGCCTATTTAATGGCAACACCCTTGTAACCACAGTTATTTTCGGTGTGGAGGTTTGTTTGTAAGGAGCATGATTTGAGCAATCCATCAAACAAAAAACAAACAAACAAAACAATGCTTTGCATGCTGATTTACAAACAAAGATCCCAGTAGGAGCGCCTCAAAAGTTCCTTCTTCTGTCACGCTGGAGACGGAAGGGTCTTGAGGCCTTTTCCGAAGGGGGTGCCGCTTACTGCTGGTATAATTTGACTCGCAGGAAAGACTTTCTTTTTGAAGTCTTCCTAACGAGGCACACTTTTGCGACACAGTACATTGTCGAGTCTCCATTTTGCACCAATTGCTTCAAGACACAATAAAATACAATCAAAAGACCGGTTTGACAGTTAATTGATTTAATCATCTATTAAATTAATCATTATGCCCATGCCTACTTTGTAATATCCATGCTAGACCAGTACCGCTAATTGGTGATGACATTTTAAAAGAAAATATGGCTCACACCTCTTTAAACTACCTAACTGTATTTTCAATTTAGATTTAAGACTACAACTAAAATCAAATAAGCATCTTACATAAGTAGCCCCCGTAGGCCTGAGGTTTCAGGGAGGTGTGGAATGTAAAGAATGCCTACATAAGACACTGTTTGTGAAAGAATGTCACCGTAGCCAAAGAACACAATCTTTTGATGATTTTCAGCCCAGTAAACCACCCGCTGAGGCAATTCACGTGCTAACAAAAAACATAAATTGAAATGCAGCTGCTGGTACAGACTGCTCAAGGTTTTATTGAAAGGAAAAACGACCATGGCTGAGGTGCTGTAAATGATTTGTGATGCCTAAATTTATCACGAGGCATCGGGAGGAACTTTGCACTTGCTGTCCACAAGTTACTGCTTGTCTTTTTTTTTTTACTCTTGTTTGGACAGAAACACGTAGAAAGTCACAAGATTTATACTAGACACTAACGAGTCTTTGTTTGCAAA
This sequence comes from Hippocampus guttulatus, assembly GCF_054856545.1. Taxonomy (NCBI): domain Eukaryota; kingdom Metazoa; phylum Chordata; class Actinopteri; order Syngnathiformes; family Syngnathidae; genus Hippocampus; species Hippocampus guttulatus. The sequence goes on along the minus strand of NC_141269.1, from coordinate 7,999,280 downwards.
GTGAAACACTTTATTGATACCTCCTTGGCTCTATGCTGAGGGAGCGCCGTCAGGTTATGTTTTATATTCATGCTGATGTGCAGAGGATATTTGCAGATGATCCATTGTGTCGTATTGATTAAACCTCTTGTTCGACAGGAATTAAGCTAGAGCTGGAGTCAGTCCTCATTTGGTATTGCAGAATATTTTGTCTTTTTTTTTTTAACAAGGCGAATTGACAAATGTTGTCTCACTTCTTCCAAATCAATAGTCATCCTCCACCTAAACAGGAAATTTATGTTATTCAAGCCAATGATTTGAGTACAAGCTGATTTTGTCATACTTATGATGTACTGGCTGCTGTTTTTTTTTTTTAGCACGTCATATTTTCATTGTTCCAAATGTCTGTAGGGATGTCCCGATCCGTTCACATAATCGGAAATCAGGGTCAATCATGTGATTTTCAGCTGATCCGGGTGAAAAAGGAATTTTCTTATTTTCTGAATATTTTAAGCTACAAAAATCCAAATGAGCAGATATCTTGACAAATCCAACAAATCGTGGCTTAGTTTTATTTTTCACAATGTCCTTTTTTTTTTTTAAGTAACGATGCAGTTCGACACGTCTCCTCCGCTGTGCACAGCTCTCCTGCAGGCAGAGAGTCAGAGACAGAGCGGCGCCTTTGTCTTCCTAGCTTATTTGGACTGGAGAAGCAAGTCGAAAGATGCTCCAAAATAAATCCGCCTGGCCTTCATATAAAGAAGGTTCCTCACTTAAGCGGCATCGTCAAAGAGTTGAGAGAGCTGCCGGTGCGACACACAGGTTAGCAATTGTGACACATCCACGTGACATAACTTGAAATAGAAGTTAAACGAGTGTACATTGTGTGACAAGCAAGCTTGTTCCGCACTGGTTGCATTCAACAAGGTCATAAATCAATCGTGTCGTTTCGAGATGAGAGAAGTCACGCGTGTACCCAGCGCAAGCCAAGGGCGTGCACAACAGAAGCAACATCTTCAGCTTTTTTTTTTTTCGCCAGTTTGTGTCTTGAGCTAAAACAGTTTGGGAAAGCCCAGCCTCAACGTGCAATTTTTATTCAAACTCTTTCTAGGATATGTTTCGCACATTGATTTTGTCTATCACAAATGTAAGCCCCCATGGCAATGCAAAGGTGAATTTGTGGAAAAAGGACATCATTGAGTTGATCATCTGTTGGCTGTTTTAAAACTACTATCGTCAAAGCGGAGATACTTACTGTGAAGTGTTTTGAATCTGAAAAGCGGTATCTCGCAAACAGAAACATGAAGAGGTTGAGTGGAGAGATGAAATTCGCATCTTTGCACTAGCTTGTCAACCTGGTTGATGGATGCATTTTTCAGGACGAGGGAAATTCCTCACCGTGGCATCGCTCCTGGCACGTCTCTCCCTCCGTTCCATCCGCAGTTAATGTCGTATTTGGACTTTCTCGTGATTCTCCCCACTACTAGTCCAAGCAATGTTGCCTTGTACGATCTCCGATATAAACTGAAAATCAAGCAGCAAACATTTGTGATTGAATAGTCATCTTAAGAAGAGCAATTGCAAGTCCTGAGAGTCAAATGCTAATTTATCAAATAAAATTTGGAAAATACGTGTTGAACGTGTACGTTCCAGGAAGATCTTAATGGGGAAAAAAATATTGTATGGAAATAAATGGCAATTAGTCCTCTTAAAGTAAAATTGAAACATTTTTACCCATCATACAAACGAACAATTAAATCATATGTAATATAACAATCCTGTCAATTTTATGCATCTCACTTTTCGACATTCTTCGTGTCATATTCATGTAAATCACGTGAAGTTAACTGCCGTTCACCAAAACCCCCAAAAGCACTGAATTGTGCACTCAACTCACCCATAGCTTTGTAAGCAGATGACAACATGGTGATAAATACGCAAAGAGAAAGATTATTGCTTGTGCTTCGGAGGTGTGTCAATGCAGCGCAGCCTACTTATGTCATTTCTAATGTCAATTTGCAGTCACTTTAGCCATATTACATTGAGCAACCAGGACAGACATCATTTATTTTCCCGTACTATTGTCATCATCACAATTTTCCTTTCGTGTTCCAAATGCATGCAATGTTTGGGATCCTGGAAATTCCCGCTAGCAGACTACTGGCAGAATGCACCAATAATTGGCCAATGGATTCCTGTTCTCTTTAGGTTGTAGTCACAAGTTCAGGGTTCATTTAGCCCGTTAGCGCTGCTATAACTGAGTTTAAAGGTTCCACAAAAAAAACTTAGCTCATGCCCGTGGTTATGACAGTTATGCTCATCAGTTTACATACCGTAGGGTTTGCAAACTTGTGAGCACAACTCCAGTGCGGCACCCGAGGTGTGTCTCAGACAAAGTTGATTCACCTGAAAACGGTGTTACTAAGGCACGGGGTCGATGCCCTCAATGTTTACAGATGACAGTGCTAACTGAGCCGTAGCTGGGTTTCCATCAACCACAAATGTTTTTTGGAGGTGTGGATTCAATTTTATAAATGGAGCAAAATTGTGCATGCATGTGAAGTGGACATGCTTTGGACATTAGGCATGGGAATTGCTTTTGGTCACGCACCCCAAACACAACAATGGAGCACAGAGACGATTTTGTAGTGTGTTCATATTTGCGGTGGAATCGATGCCATGGTTTCCATTTTAGACTGACATGAGACTTTTCTTCTTGAAGTGGCAACCTATTTATGTTGAAAACTCGGGAGACTGCTAACTGGTTAGCATGAATCATGACAACTACATCAGTTAATTGTGATCAGACAATACTCTTCCTTTGTCTTTGTTTTAAGAGGCATACGTCATCACTTCCTGTTGTCTTTGCTTCACTTTTGGCTTTGGCTTAGATGTCTTTGCTGCAGTGATCCAAATCCAAGTCCTACTCAAGTTGTCAGTTTAATTTAAGAACAAGCCTTGTTTATTTTTTGTGTTTGTAAGAAAACACGACAGCCAGCTAAAATATGACAATGGTGGTATACTGCTTTCATATACCTGCCATGATCAATACGATTGAGCTCGGCTCCTGTAGATACGTCGTACAACCAAGCGGGATATTTTTCAGCCTTATTACCCAACTACCGGGATTGCTGCTGGGCCTTTAACAGTTCCACCTCGAGCATTAACACCCAGCACTCACACACACTCCACATCACAATGTTTTCAGATGACTTGTGGGAGATGGTGGTGATCAGTTTTAGTTTTTTGCTGTCTCCATGGCTATTGCTCCAACGATAGATTGTGCTTATGCGCTCTCAAGCAGAATTTCATGCCGCGTGGTCCTATCAATGCAGTGCCATCTTTCGACTGTTGACACAGGCCTGCTTTTAATCTCTTAATTAATGTTGGTTTTCTGAACTTGCAGTCCAGGCCCAATGACAGGGGATGAGGGGCTGGGCCGGTGATGGAATTTTACAGCTAATCTTCTTTCTCTTTGTTCGGGCTCTATTCGGCATAATGCCTGGGATGTTATTTTGCCCTAAGTTTTGCCATCTAGTTTTGTTTGGGTTTTTTTCTCATGAGCGTTTGCTTAAAAGGGATGTCAACCCTCAAATTAACAGTATGTTCTACGCAGCCCCACGAGTCTAAACACGGCTTTCTGATTCATTTTGTTTTTGGCCATCCATCTCGGGGGGCGTTTTGCCACTTGCTGTCGACTGGAAACGACAGTGACTTTAGTAGTGAATGCGCATAGAGCATATTAAGTAGGAAATGTGGGGGTTACTTCCCTTTTCATGCTACAGCACATCATTGTGATAGGTATTGGTCCTTCACTGGGCTATTCAAAGCAACCCTCTGAGTCTTCAATCTCTTCAGTGGGGAGCTGTAATGTCACTTTTGTTTGTCCTTGGTGATAATTGGAAAGGAAGAAAGTTAAATATTTGACTGGCTAAGTAGCAAGGTGACCTGACGACGGAAGAAAAGTCGAAATGAATTCGAGTGGACGACCTTATTGCAGCCCTCCAGACATCCTCCAGCTGTAATCATGAGCCAAACTTGATTGTGTGGAATTGATTGACCATGAATTGCATGTTGAAAAATGAGTCAAATGGAGTCTGTTGCTTGCTTGAATCTATGTACACCTTAAATTTGTTCAGCAGTAAATTCACATTTTTTTTGTTTCTGCAACTCGCAGCATGTGGGGCAGGCTAAGGGCTGACGCACACCATCAGACAGATCCATGAACATGAAACAGGCAAGACATCTGAAATGTCAGTCATTCAGTTTCCTTGGAGTATTTTGACGAAAGCTTGGGACCGACGTGATACCAGAGAATGGTTTTAAATCGTCTGGGAGTGAAAAAAAATGTCGCCTTTAAACCTTGCCTATGTAGTGTTTTGTGACCTCGGGCATTTTCGGGCCTACAGGCTTTTGATGTAATGACAATAGTGAAAATAAGCCAAGGGCACATGACACTAGCACCGCATTTCTCTCCAAACCTGTTTGACACACAAACACATTAATCCTGCACACACAAAGCAAGCAAACGTAAGTCAAACACTGCAGGGAGAACGATTATCTGCGGGAATCATGGCACACATTATACACCTTGTTCATGAAGCATCAGAAAACTCATTCATGGCAAGTCTACAATTGGAATTATTGAACTTCTTCCGTGATGATGAATGATTCATCCACAAAGCGCAGCTGGGAAAGAAAATCTTGTATCACTGTAAACGAAGATAAGAATTTGTACACTGAAAAAAATAAAATAAAATATATACTGTATATATATATAATGCACAAAATAAAATCTGAGTCAGACTCACACAAATCATTGGTTAAAAAAAAATGGCAATGAACGTTGATCATCTTATTTTAAGAAGTGGCCCACCACACAGCGAATGACGTGGTCAAAAGCGGCTGGGATGGACCATTACACCGTAAATGAGAAATTGTCCTCAATTGCCTTAACCTGCTGAAACAAACAGTTAGAGCAAACAAAAGAGTATTATTTTTATTGAACCACAAAAACATGGCACGATTGTCAAGGAACAAGCAGATTACATATAATAATAAGGCAAGAGTGTGGATTCTTGCAGAGGCCGTTTGCGGTCATTGACTAACCGCACCCGTCCGTGCATCCGCAAAGTCAGAGGTCCCCCAACCTTCTTTGCCCCACGGACCGGTTTCATGTCAGACAATATTTTCAGGGGCCGGCCTTTAAGGCCGAATAGATATAACAATATAATATGATATGACCTGCATGAAAAGTGTGGTGTTTTCGAAACCTAATAATAAACACGAATCATGACACGAGGAATGTCCTATCTGGCCGACACATTCTCTGGTCGCTACGTTTAAACGTGCCTTCAAAATAAGATACGCCGCAAATAAAAAGTGCATGAAAAATACGACGACTCACCATCGCCGCTTATTATGCAGAGTAAGCTTGGTGCGTGTGAATCTCCCGTTGAGATAAAGCCGGATTTGAAATAGGACTCCTGATACTGTCTGTTAAATGTAGCCTTCTCTTTCTTGAAAGTCGTAGGCTCCTCTTCTGTCTCCTGGCTGGGCCTTTTCCCCAAAAACTTTTCAAAGACGTTTGTTTTTTATGCGGTAACCTATCACGTGACCGAGAAGCGCACCTGCGTCAAGAGTGACATACTGTAGACTGATAGAACAGAAAATCCCGTAATTTTTCAAAATAAAACATCTTTCATATTCTGAAATGAATAAAATGGAAGAAATTAAGTTATTTATTCTTTCTTTGCGGCCCGGCACCAAATGACTCGCGGACTGGTACCCTTGCGCTCAGTGCTATCGAACAATGGCCAACCAACTGCGACAAATGATCCAAGATACTGGCGGAACCCTGTGCAACGGAGTAACGGTTCATTCAGTTTCCGTCACGTCGCTCAGTGTGCATCAGGCTTCAAATTAAAAGCCATATCGTCGCGTGTGATTTGAAAAGAAATCCATCAGCAGATGGATAATTATTTCTCATCTTCAGCAAAGCCCAGATTGCAGTTCTTGATGCCGTTATTCACATTTCCATTGTTGAAATTCTTGGGAGTCCATTAAAATTTGTCGTCTGTGTCAGTTTTTGTTTCCTTAAATCAGAAAAGTAATTGAGACAGATTGAATTAACAGCACTCCACTTTGCTTCTCGTGTTTTAAAACGCAATTATTCAACAAACATTCCATCAGCTCCGCACAGTCGATGGAATTCCCAAATGATCAATCAGCTGATTGATCACTAAAAGAATAAGAAATGATAAGTATATCTCTGGTTCAAATATTCATACCACTGTATAGATCTTTGTGGCTGGTATTTCGATTAAAAGCTGTTTTTTTTTTTTTTTTTGCTCTTTTGGAGGGCTATTGTGTTCCTGTCGTTGATCACATATCTCTCTGTCAAGGTTGTGTTGTGTGTACATGCACAGACCAGTACACATGAGATGTCGTCTTTTTGTGAGCTGCATCAATGAGGCTTCTTTTGCGGTGATAGGTGACAACACGTTTGTGTCACTTCCTGAGCTACCTTGTCAGGACTTGTCAGAACAGTTGACGCCAAATCTGAGACCCCCCCCCCCCCCCCACCCCAATGCATCACTTCCACTTACAGCTCTCCTATTCATTCCTGACTAACCTGTGGCTTTTTTTTTTGTATGTGTGTTACATCTCAACAATATGCCTAAAAGTTTTCTTGTTTGGCCTTTCAATTTTCTTCTTTCCCATCTGTTGTGGTTGTGTTGCGAATACAATATATCCTCCTCCCCTTCTTTCTATTCATATGACCTTATCGCACAGAAACAATAGATATGCTGTACTTTAGTTGTTGTTTTTGTTTTTTAGTTGGTTAGATTAAATACTTCACAACGGAAGAAGAATGGCATGCATAGTTTGTAACAATCGTGGATGGGAGGTGAATCATCATAATGACCTTCACTCAGCATTTGCAGACAGATTTTCCCTCAGTCACGCTGTCTGTGTGCCCATGAAAATACTGCGCGCTTGTAATCCACATTCATTGGCAAAGCGGAACAACCGAGACACACACACACACACACACAGTTCCTCCTCGCATTTAAAAGCCGCTGTTCACCCGCTTATCATTTGAGCCTGCACACCAAGTTTTAGGAGATAAAGCCATAAAGTCAGAATTCATGTATTCCAAAACTTTTGAAAGCGCTGTTTTCAAGTACCGTATTTTCACGACTATAAGGCGCCATTAAAAGTCTAAAATTTTCTCCAAAATGGACAGGACGCCTTATGATGCGGAGCGTCTTGTTTATGCGCTGAGTTCCAAAACCTGACTGACAGCCGACACGCTGTTTATATAGAGAAAAGGCGGAAGTGACTGTGGACAGGCATGCGTCAAAGAAGTCGGCCAATCAGTGAAGGGTGGGCGTGTATATATATACACATATGGAGAGCGAGAGAGAGAAAAGGCAGATGTGAGTGAGGACAGGCATGCGGGGAAGAAGTCCGCCAATGAGTGAAGGGTGGGCGTGTAAGTGGACGCTAAAGGTACGCCCCAAGCAGGTACCAACACCTGTATAGAGTGTGGCTATGTGCATTGTTGCAAAACAACTTCGGTTTTGGTTTCTAAGAACCCCCGAAAATAAATTCTACAAAGAGACACGCCTACGAAGCTCAGTTCAAACTTCAAGCCGTCGGTTATGCTTTTGGCATGCGTGCCCATCTCACAGCAGCGGTGAAAAACCAAGTCAAGCAAATGAACTCTGAGCTTGCCGTTATTCCCGGAGGCTTGACTAAAGAACTCCAACCGCTGGACATCGGCATCAACTGGGCGTTCAAAGTAAAGTTGCGAACGGCATGGGAACAATGAATGATCGATGGCAAACACAACTTTACAAAGAGTGAGAGGCAGCGCCGGGCGAGTTACGCCACAATTTGCGAATGGATTGTGGCTGCTTGGACGAACGTGTCTGCTTGCACTGTTGTTCGAGTTTTTGGCAAAGCCGGCATCATTTCTGTGGAGCCACATGGCAATGAGAGTGACTGACAACGAGAGGGAACACGGCGTTTTTGATGGATTACCGGTACTTGCACAATTGTTCAATTCTGATACAGAGGATGAGGACTTTGATGGATTTCTGGGTGATGATTGATCGAAAAACGTGAGTACATTGTACGATGGCTAAATAAAATACAACGGAACTCAGTTTTCCGTTGCCTTTTTAAAAACGTGTTTTTAGCTTGTATCTGTATGTCTTGGCATGCTACCGTATGCTACAAGCTAACGTGTTTTTAGCGTGCGCGCATGCATGCCGTATGTTTAAGCTGGCGTATGTTTTACCACTTTAAAATTGCGCCCAATAATACAGTGCGTTTTGTCTATGTGTAAAATACAGAAATAGCACCCATTAATGAGACTGCGCCCAACCATACGGTGCGTTGAATGGTCGTGAAAATACGCTCTTTTTAGTTCAGTAAGCAGTCAACACTGCTTACATTTCTCACAAACCCAAAGATTTCCACCCATATTTGGCCTGCCTTGAGACAAACCGCCGCATATTAAAACACCAAATGTAAAGCTTAGGGCATAATCCTTTCCAGGTTACCTGTCGATCCCAGATTTGGTCTTTTTTTTTTCCTCGTGAGAAATAACAGCAGTAGAAATATGTTCCAAGGTCAAAATGCCACCATCATGAAACTTTTTTTGTGTGTATAGGCGGTGTTGATGGAAGTTTAAGTGCCACACAAGACAAACGTGTTGTTAATAATAAAATGTGAAAAATAGCCCTAAATTGCATTGGCATCTCAAACATCTGTTTTTACGTTAGTTGTCACACAGATGTATGCTTAAAAAAAAATTAATCACTGGTAAATAGTAAAAGATATAAAAACACCTGAAAAAGATGCTCAATAAAGTTATAACGTTGCTCCTCAAATTATATCGTTGAATTGAAAAAATGATCCGCCAAGAGAAAAAAAATTGGACACACGTATAATTAATCGCGTGACGTCATGTATGACAGCAGTTTGATCCACAAAGTTGTGAGCAAATTAACTTTGGCATTTTCGCTGTAATCATCTCGCTTGCTTCTTGCAGAAATGCCCTCAGAGTATGCGACATTAATCAATCCGTATTGACTTGTTTACAAACATTAGGACAAAATCATCAATGTTTGACTGGTGAGCAAATGGCCATGTCCCATTTAATCCCATTAATGTCGTGCAACACGTCTAATTTCAAAACACAGCCAAATTATTCATTCATCTCGACTATGTGCCAGAAAGATTACAAGAAACGGCTGCCCTGTCGAAACGATTGATGGAAACGTTCAAAATGGAAGCATCCTTGAAATTAACGTTCGCTGAAAGTGATGCAACACCGTGGTCCATTCACAGACGGATTTTCCAGGTAATCCATCATATTAATCGCAGTTACTGGTCACAAGCCAAGGACACTCGTTTGAAATGTGCAATGTTTTTTTTTTGGGGGGGGGGGGTATTTTTTTTCTCCCTCATGACGATGTACGTACCAAGATTAATATGTTGGCTGGCAAGCTTTTGTACAAAAGCATCACCATGCTGTCGCTTCAAATCGAAACCTCAGCTCAGAGGCTGTGAAATTGATTCTACTCAGCAAAATCCTTCGACGCTTCATGTTTTCAACGTGGGTGCCAGATGGACATTTTGACATGGCTCGTGAGCAGAAGCGTGGCCAGACTGGGTGCTATTTAGAGGGCAACACGGAGACATTTACGGCGATCTCAAGAATCCAGTGCTGTGTCAATCATCTTTCAGTTCGCAACCAAATGTTCTACCATACCACCAAATGTGTTAGGGGGGGGTGGGGGTCATCTGGGTCCTTATTGAAAAGAAAAATTGAATAATGAAATGAATGTAAAAAAAAAAAAAAAAATCAATAATTATCAACTGAGATGAGATACTTATGTGTGACCCGCTCTGGCTGAATGGTTCTTATGGGTCAAAAAAATGCAAATGAATATTTCATATATTCCAATTCTACACTTAATTCCCTTTTAAAATTCTATCTAATAGAGCACATGGCTCCCAAAAAGTAGTCATGGTGCATACTTCCTCCCAAAAATATCCACACTGAAAAAAAAACGGTTTGAATTTATTTCGTCACGTGGTTGCACGAAATAAAAGCATCTGGATGTAGGTTCTTTTTTTTTTTTAAGTCGACTATATGTGTACTTAGAAAATGTATCTAAACCCAGATGGCCGTATCGTGTGCAACCACTTAACAAAATAAAATTCTTGACATTTTTTTCCAGTGCAGTGCCAATGTACACGTTGAAATCCATTCTCAGCCAGTGTGTCCGATTTAGAGCCGCCTAGATTAGCAGGATTTCTAATCAGGCAATTCCTGCTGAGTTGATAATCAAAAGCTGACGCAAGAAGCACTTCACCGCAGTTCTCATCCTCCTGCTGTAACATACGAGCCTCTTTGATCCCCCCCATGCCTCGCTCAAGGAATATGTGTTGTCGTTTGGCCTGTCCGAATCTGGCTTTTTCCTCAGCAACGGACAATGACAAAGGCAGAGGATGTGCAGGTTCATGGATCAGGGTCACTGCGATTGCACTCTGTCGCCAAGCAGCTGCAGGACAGTGGTGTTTGTGGACTTCCTCTTCCCAAGCACAAGGGTGAAAGGATGTGTATGATTTACAGTGGCCTTGGAAGACCCCATTTCTTCATGTAAAACAGTTTGACAGGACTTTCGATGAACTTTTCGGGTTTTTTTTATAAACCCGTTTGTTTTCATTATATTCCCCGAGTTGTGTTTTGCCTTGACTGCAGTGTGATATTTTGCCATTTGGTGTACAAAAGGCATTCGTGGCTCGAGCCTCCAGCACTCTTTTTGCGCATACGTAATTGGTTATTGCTGTTTGCAGTTACAAAGAAGGGTGAAATGATGATGGATCATTATTATTTCAATCTTTTTGATTGAATCATTTAAGTCGCTCTAAATTATCAGATGAAACTCCCCAACTGGTGTTTTGGTCATTTGTTGATAAATAATTTTGCAGATTTTTATTTTTTATTTTTGTTTGTTTGTTTTGTTTTTTGAGAATCTTTTCTTCAATGTTTTCAAACTGCTTCACTGTAAAACGCAAGGAAATTGCTTTTTTTTTTTAAACCTCACACTTTCCCCCGTCCATTCATACTCGTGTAATCTTAATAAAAGCTGAGATACATAAGGATAGACCAACAAAAAGCAATACTGATCATGATTCGGGGAAACTAGTCTCTCCAAGCAGCGGGTAATTTTTGCACATTGAAAGAATCCCAATTGAATCGGCAAGAACGCACGATTATAAAAAGTCAATCCATGTCGAGCAAAAAAAGCTAATCTTATTGTCCTTCATCATTTCATGATCACACAATGAGCCTGATTTGCAGACCAACAGATGTAATGACCGGGTGCATGCAGGAGTGTGTCCCTTCAAGATTGCCGCACAGTTCATTTTTGCAACTGTCTGGGAGAAGTACGCGAGGAAAAAAAATACAAAAAACGTTCACACAAGGAATGTAAGGGCCGTAAACGCTTACTCGATTATTAAAGTAGTTAATTGCACAATCAATTAGGTGTTGGTTGCTCGGTTAATTTTGACTCCTGTGCTATGATGTCAAACCATGCTGGGTATGCTTGCTTTCTCTCAATAAGCCTCATCTTTCATTCCTTACGTGATTATCTCCACCTTCTGTATTCTTGTCGAATATGGCACAATATGAGTTCATGAGCGCACGAGTAAAGGATGCGGAGCAGGCAATCAACCGGATTATTCCATCCTCACAAAAGAAAATGTCATTGAATGCCCTTTCTAATGGCTCCCCCCAGCACCATTTCTCACCAGACCTGAAGCAACTTTACTGTTGCGGCCATCCAGTTTGACCTCGAAGCAGATTACTCGAATTTGATCCTCAATGTGAAGGCGCTGGCTCTGATTCGTCCCATCATGTCTTCGCCGGACCACTTCTTTGTCATTTGCTGTTTGGCAAAAGTTGGATTGGCATCAGCCAAGCTTTGTCCACCCGTATCCCGGCTCAGTAAAGCCTGGACGAGAAAACGGCCTGGGCAGCAGTTTTTCATGCTCCGCACCTCCCAGTCATGTCAAAGCCCCTGTGCCCTAACCTCACCAGAAAGTTATGCGGCTCCATCCATGCTTTTGAGTGCATTGCTCTCTTTCAATCATTCATGACATCCATTCCTCAAGCCCGGCCGGGCCCTTTCCTCGACAGTAAGCTGATGTCATGCGTTTAGACTTCACACTCCTTTCGCAACAACATTCAACATTCTTCCAGCAGCACGAGACACCGGACTTATGTAAACGCTGACATGTGGGCTTTGCTCTGCTGCTGCGGTCTCTCTTATGGTCAGCGGAGAATGAAACGCAACTGCTTCATTTGAACATGCAAAGGGCTTTTCTTGTAACTTGTGGCCAGTATTTTGATGGAAGGAACGAATATTTAGATTCCAATGTAAAATGTGTGTTTATCTTAGAACCACAAGCGGAACGCTGGTATTAACTCAAATCTGAAAAGTTTTGCGTTCTTGACACCCAGCTGTTCTTCCATCTGTTCACACTGAGCCAATTGAGCCAATGTCACCACGTCTGGGATGTAGAATTCATGCCGACCCCCCTCACACACCCACTCACTATGCAAATATACTCTCTTAAATAAGTAAGCACAAATACGCTGAAGGCAAATATACAGTTTTGGAGCCAGGGCAAGAGGAATGTGTGCAACGAAGCCCTGATGACAACCACACAGTGGCGTATCACAGATACTTTTTTTTTTTGTATCACCCTACACGCATATATATATAAAAAAAAATCCTCGTCTCACCCCTCGGGTGGTGTCCGTCCCTCATTCAGCTCGGGTCCTCTACCAGAGGCCAGGAAGCTTGAGGGTTCTGCGCAGTATCCTTGCTGTTCCCAGCACTGCACATTTCTGGACTGAGATGTCCGATGTTGTTCCCGGGATCTGTCCTCCCATGATGGTCCCTCTTCCAGCGCCTCATCCTCTGTTCCCCATTGTCTGAGACATTCTCTGAGTACGTCATCCGTTGGAGCCTTCTCCTTGATGTATTCATGGAGCTTGGATGTTTCATCCTGGACATTGGCTCTCACACTCACTAGTCCCCGGCCTCCTTCCTTTCGGCTTGCGTACAGTCTCAGGGTGCTGGATTTGGGATGGAACCCTCCATGCATGGTTAGGAGCTTTCGGGTCTTAACGTCCGTGGTCTGAATCTCTTCCTTTGGCGACCTTATTATTCCTGCAGGGTATCTGATCACTGGCAGGGCATAGCTGTTTATTGCCCGAGTCTTATTCTTGCCATTGAGCTGGCTTTTTAGGACTTGCCTCACTCGCTGGAGGTATTTGGCCGTAGCCGCTTTCCTTGTTGCCAGTTCGAGGTTGCCATTGGCTTGTGGTATACCGAGGTACTTGTAGCTGTCCTCAATGTCTGCTATTGTTCCTTCAGGGAGTGAGACTTCAGTGCGGACTACCTTTCCTCTCTTAGTCATCATCCGACTACATTTCTCAATGACATCCCAATGTCGCTGCTGTAGATCCTGGTTGTGTGGATCAGGGAGTCTATGTCCCTTTCGCTCTTAGCATACAGCTTTATGTCATCCATGTAGAGGAGGTGACTGATCGTAGCTCCATTTCTGAGGCGGTATCCATAGCCTGTCTTGGTGATTACTTGGCTTAGGGGGTTCAGTCCTATGCAGAACAGCAATGGGGAGAGTGCATCACCTTGGTATATGCCACATTTGATGGACACTTGGGTAAGTGGCTTGCCATTGGCTTCAAGTGTGGTTTTCCACATCCTCATCGAGTTCGCAATGAAGGCTCTTAGGGTCCTGTTCACCTTATACAACTCCAAGCATTCAGTGATCCATGTATGTGGCATAGAGTCATAGGCTTTCTTGTAATCAATCCAGGCTGTGCACAGGTTGGTATGCCGGGACCTGCAGTCTTGTGCGACTGTTCTGTCAACCAGGAGCTGATGTTTGGCTCCTCTGGTATCTCTACCAATGCCCTTCTGCGCTTCGCTGTATTGATCCATGTGTCCACTTATCTTAGCCGCAATGATGCCTGACATGAGCTTCCATGTTGTGGAGAGACAGGTTATTGGCCGATAGTTGGATGGGACTGCACCCTTTGAGGGATCCTTCATGATCAGGATCGTTAGCCATCCTGGGTGAGTCCCATCCCTCAGCAGCTTGTTCATTTGTGCTGCTAGGCGCTCATGGAGTGCTGTGAGTTTCTTTAGCCAGTAGGTGTGGACCATGTCCGGGCCTGGTGCTGTCCAGTTCTTCATATCTGAGACTCTTTCCTGTATGTCTGCCACTGTTATGGTAACTGGGTTCTGTTCAGGGAGATTGCTGTGCTCCTCTCTCAGGGTCACCAGCCATTGTGCACTGCTGTTATGTGCAACCTCCTTCTCCCATATGCCTTTCCAGTACCTTTCAGTTTCCAGTCTTGGTGGGTCAGCTCTGTTGTTAGGACCCTGCCACTGAGCGTACACTTTCGCAGGTTGTGTTGCGAACAGCCTGTTTATTCGTCTGGCCTCATTCTCTTTCGTGTACCGCTTTAGGCGGCTGGACAAGGCTTGGAGTCTTTGTTTGGCAGTTTCGAGTGTTTCAGGTATGGTCATCTGGATGTACCTCTCGGGTATCGGCCTTTTCATCACACTTCTCTGGGCCTCCGTCAATTGACTCACATCTTTCCGAGCCGCCTTGATCTTAGCCTCCAACCGTCTTTTCCATGGTGGGTAACGTATCTCATGGCTTCCATGGTTGCTCTTATAGCCAAGCACAAAAACTAGAAAATTAATTGTCAATGAGGTAAAGGCAATTAGATCATATCCCCCCCATATATTGACCAATGGCTATTATTCCAAACCGAAGAGCCAATAAATGATTGTGCCATCTCTTCACATTTTCACATCCATGTTCATAAAAGTAGGTCAGAGGTCCTGTTACAGTGTGCGCTCCACGTCCGTTTTTGCATGCCCATGTGATGTTCCCAAGGGACGATGTGGTCTTGCATAAATGTATGGTCTCGTACGTTCTTAATATCACAATGTTCAAAGATTCGCAATGCCACAACGGCTATTTGTCGAAAAAGCTAGTCAACGTTATTTTGACGCGTATAAATAAAGTATCTGTAGGTAGTTTAGGTTCATCAAGGCTGTGACCTGCACTTCTCTTCTCACAAAAACATAATCACAACAGTTCTTAAAATATTCTGAGATAATATTAAGGCCATATTAGCCACTCCACTGGCTAACATTTAATGAGGGCGAAGTCTTAAAATGAAAGTGTTCTGAAAAGGTCATCACAAGTCCTCCTTCTGGGCTTCCTGAAACCAGAAGATACCCTGAAGTATTGTTTCTGCAAGTTAAGGAAGAGCATATCCAGAGCCCCGCTGACCTTGACTTCCGTTTTATTTTTGGAAAGGCAAATACCTTTTTCTTTTTCTCTTTAATCAGTGTTTATTCCCACTGACATTCATATTTTTACTTTACCTCCCATGACCCTGCGCTAGACAAGTGCTATGATGTTCGCCTGCGGTCTGATATTTTTACCCGTGTGACCCACTAACAAAAGGCTTATATCTACAGTCGTGAAGTCATAACCTGGCTCTTTTGAGAGCTTTTTGCACTCGTGAACCCGCAGTAAAGCTTGGAGCTGATTGACCGTAGTTTACCTCTTAATGATGAGGCTCTTAAGAGAAGCAGAATGAGTAAAAAAAAAAAAACCACCTCTTTCCCTTGATCTTCTCTCTCCGACCATCCCGACGTTCCCACTCTCTCGAACTTTTTGACGATGTCAGCGCTCTCCTCCTGTATTCCATCTAATTATCCGCGATCGTGTGTGTCTTTTGGGAGCTCCTCAATATCTCTTCATCAAAGCTGCCAATTGGCTGTGCTTGTTTATCTCTGCCTGCTATTTCCTCATCCGTAACCCTGCTGAGATGCGAGATTGTGGTCCCTAAGGAGTCTTACACTGTAAACTGCCACCTCCAGTCATCGAGAGCATATACGTTTTTTTTTCCTCCCTTTGTTGGCTGTATTGTTTACATTCTACACTATATGCTGTAGATTTTCCATCTCACGCTTCCCACAGTAGGTTTTCCTTCCTATCATTCTTATTTGAGCATTTTGTGCTTCCTTGCCCATGCACATACATTCGTATCACTCACTCCACATCTGTAGGGGACTATCGGACTCCTCCGGGTGCTTTCTTGGATGGGTATCTCACCGTGTTAACTAACGGTCCCAGAGACCATCCAAGATTTCCCACTTGGAATAAAAAAACAGATTTGCCCTGAGACTCCAGACAAGGGAGATCGAACTTGTGTGTGTATGTGTGTGTCACCTTTTCACCCTGTCTTTGTCTGTGTCACAGGTGCCAGGATGGATGAGGCGGAGAAGTACCAACAGCGACTGGAGGCCATCGCTGTGAGTCCACAGAGAGGAGCTGTTTGTTGCTCATACATCATTCAAAAGGAGTGGAAAACAATACCAGGCTGCACTGAACAATACGGGCTGTTGTGATGTTGATATCTGGATCAACAGCGGCCTTGATGCAAACACAGCGGGACTGCCAAAGTCCAATGCAATCGATATGTGATGCTGGTTAAGTTCCAAAATCGAATAAGTCATCAATTTGTTACGAAGATTGAAACCATCGTCAACCCTTTATTAAGTACAGAGAATATTTTAAGTAACATTTAACATGCTTAATTACAATAGCTACCATTACAATGGTGACCCCACCCTGCCCCCCCCCCCAAATGACATGATTTGAGTTATTATTAGCTGAATAACTAAAGTGTCCAAGGCAAATGAAATTAAATAGGAATGAATCAACAGCACCTCTGCTGGTCGCAGCAAAGTTTTGCTGTCCATTGTGTCTCAAGTGCCTCAAGACACGATTCAGCAATTTAATAAAATGGGAGGGGTGGGTTCGATTAATCAGTCAATCTAGCGGCTCAGTTATCACTTCAATTTAATTTGTGGCTTTCTGGCCTACATGCCGTCTCCAGGAGAAGCGGCGTCTGTGGGAGGAGCAGGAGCGAGCCAAGAGAGATATGGAGGATGAAAAACTCAGACTGCAGCAGCTCAAGGTCTGACACCTTTAGCAGGATCTTTTTAGACGTCTTATTTCATCTCTCTCTCACTCTCACTCTCTCTCTCTCTCTCTCTCTCTCTCTCTCTCTCACTCTCACTCTCACTCTCTCACATATACTTTTCACAATAGACTTCTTCGGGCTCGTTTGGGAGCAGATAGCTTTCCCTGTCTGTTTCCTTTTCACACACTCTGAACCTCGCAGCTCTCATGGCTTGGTGTCCACTCAGAGCAAGTCACAGAGCACCTCCATTGTTCTCACATCATTTCCACATTGCCGTTCCCAT
Source organism: Hippocampus guttulatus (assembly GCF_054856545.1). Taxonomy (NCBI): domain Eukaryota; kingdom Metazoa; phylum Chordata; class Actinopteri; order Syngnathiformes; family Syngnathidae; genus Hippocampus; species Hippocampus guttulatus. The sequence goes on along the minus strand of NC_141269.1, from coordinate 7,981,884 downwards.
TTCCTACTCCACCGTGTTACGCTGCCTTCGGTACATTCCTCAAATTGTGCACTTTTGGGTGTGTGTGTGTTATCGTGCATGCAGGTATAGGGCGTCGGTTACCATGATTTATGTCCATCTGCAAGCTTGTTGACGTTTTTTAGTGTAGCCATAAAACGAAGTCGAAGGATGCTTCAATTTTTAATGAGCTAATTCTTCCTACCTTGGAGACGCCTCGCAGCATTAGTGTTCACAACAGTGCTGCATTCACAAAAGAGCAGAATTTATCGACAAGTTGTTGTATTTTACCTTGGGCTAAATCTGTCACTGTTAATGTCAGCTGATTGCCATATTTAAAAAAAAAAAAAAAGCGCATCGGTGTGAGCGCCACTCCTGGAATGTTTGGAGGTTATTCTGCATGCAGCTAGCTGAAGGGGGCAGGCAAGGTAACAGAGAGGAGCTTGTTCTCTGAGGCAGGAGAAGACAGAGAATGTTTTGTGCCCGTTATAGTTAAAGGGAAGTAGCCAATAACAGTAAGCAGACCTTTTGGAAACATGAGGATGTCGGCTGTTTCGGAGAGTTTTGAGATTTCAGATGCAAGTGGAAAAATATGTGTCACTGGGGTGGGCAATGTGCTTGTTGTAGAAACGTGAATTTATTTTGCGGTGCATCTCAAAGTAGAATATCTTGAGAAAGGAAATTAGAATGTTAAATGAGAAACAAAAGTATTTTCAGTCAAGACACCAAGACACTGTCCAGCGCCCATTTCATAAACAAATGTGATGAAATGCACACGGCATCGTTACAAAAAATAAAAATAAAACCCTGTGCCTTCACATTTGCACAGTCGCCCAACCGAGTTGCTTTCCGCTGTTTGGATCGGGGAATGCTTGGTGATTTCTATCTTGCGCTCCCACAGCTCCCCGCGAGCTATAGCTGGCTAGCTAACATAGCTTAACGCGATGTGGAGCCACAAGTTCACTTGGCGTCTGGCGTCCGGGGATAAATTCTTTATAGAGTACTTTACTTCTTTATAGATACTTTACTTGTGACAATTTCCACTGAAAAAAAATTCACGAGTAATCAAGGCTAGTATTATCATTTTGCACTTAGAGATTGTTGTAGTTTACTCAAAATGAACGCACTTTTATTTGATTTCTTTATTTGGAGCCAAGAATTGGACCCATGTCATTTTAGTCGTTCGAGTGTGAAGCAGCACTAGTTTTCTGGCATAAATAAAGAACAAAGTGAGACGGCAGACCGCTTTTGTGTGTAAAAACTACATAGCAATCACTTTCATTAAATATTACATTATGTATTTCTTTTGAAGTGCTCCAGTAACATTTGCTCAATGGGGGGAAAATGGCTGTAATAAGTCATTTGCAATGAACGTAACACAATGTTTGTCTTGGGAGATGAGTCCTCATTTGGAGGCGTGCTATGAAAGAATAGCTTATCATTTTCCAAGGAGTCAGGAAGTGCCAAAGCAATTCAGCCTTGGAACAGAAGTCCTTTTTTTCTTTTCAGCAGGGGGCATGCAGAGTTAGGCAGTGATCTTTATGAAAAAGATGATAGGGGCTCAGCAGGAGAGGAGCCGAACAGCACATGAGGAAACAGTAATGAAGAGGAATGTCCGCCCATACCAGCTGTCTTCGGCCCGTAGGCGGGGGTACACGCCTTGAACTGGTTGCCAGCCAATCGCAGGGCACCTGTTGACAAACAATAAATCACGCTCACAGTCACACCTAGGGACATTTTAAAGCAAAGGTTTCAAACTCAAGGCCCGGGGGCCAGATCCGGCCCACCAGGTCAATTCATATGGCCCGCAAAAGCAAATCATGTGTGTCAACTTGCTAGAATCTGTACTTAAATGTCAAATTGTCATGTGTAATAAATAACGTTGAGATTTTGCAATAATTTTGTGACTCTGTTTACAATAACTTGAACAATAATTGAACAAAGTATTATAATAACTTCAGTTCCCAGACAAGTGAACAATTAGCCTAGCTTCTTCGATTTCTTCATCTGATATTACTCTTGGATGCCCTGTTGGTATCATTTGGTCTCTTAAATATCAGCTGTCGTACGACAAAAGATATCCGCTACATGTGAGGTGTGCTATGTTGCTCTTCTGGAGTAACCCAACTCTAGATCGTTTCCAATGGTGGAAATGCTTCTTCTCTTCCCACTCGCTCTTGTCAATTTCAAAGAGTCATTCAAGGCAGAGGAAATGGTTAAACGTCATGCAGAGCAAATCCTTCGATGCTGTTTTGAAATTAGGTCGTCTCACGTTCACTGACAGCATACTGATATGATGACGTTACCGATAAAGTCTGTTGGAAAGCTTTTAAGGCGCATTCTTCCCAAGAATTGTGGACTTTTTAAGGCTAATGTATTCCACTTTTCTAGTATTGTATATGCCTCATCTCTGTGTTCCTCCAGAGGAAGTCTTTGAGAGATCAATGGCTGATGGAGGGAGCTCCTTTGTCCCCATCCACACTGGATTCCCAAAGCCCACACCACTCCCCTCCGTGGTCCTCTCAGGAGGTGGGACAGCGCAGGTACGAGCTCAGCCACACTATAGAAAACATGCTCTGCTTGTCGAAATAACACCTAATGCATAACATGTCACAATACTCCCCCCCCCCCTTGCGTCTTTCACTTTGTAAGTTGTTCTTTTGAGTATTATGCATGTGATTCCGCTTTGGTGCTGAACACTTTTCTTTGGTCGGCCTGCACAGGACACTGTCGTGAAGACATCGCTCTCGGGATTAAACAGTCATTATTGCTGTAAAGTCAGCTTGAATGTGCCCTCAAGGGAATGGCAACGCACTGCTTGAACAAAGCCATCCCTGTAGAGGAGTGTCATGGCAATCAGCGATGATTATTTGGGCATGTATGTCTCTAGGACAGTAAAAAGGGCAGTAACAGTATTTTTTGCTCAGTGGCCCCACCTACTGTTATGATGTGCAATTGACCACACATTATGCCTCTTTTGGGAAAGTGTATCCTCTAGCTGGAAACAACACAAAAAAAAATGTCAAGACTGTAATTTGTGTGCCAGAGATATTCATTCATGACTGGGCTGTTAATACCCCTAACCCAACTTTTTCATCGTATTTTACATCATTTAAATTTTGAGGAAATGCTTTGAGCCACTATTTTCTGCTGTTATAAAATATCGTTAGCCTAACAGCTTAGCTGCATTCAAAAGGGAAAAAACCCCCACAATACAGCAAACAAGACGAGTCCAATTGTGAATTGGCATGACCTAGACGACTTAAAATCGACACAGGCAGGATGAAAAAAAGAAGTGAAATAAACACACAATTTTTACCAAAACACATCTGTATTTTATATTGACATTGTGACAGTAAGTTAAAAATGAGTTGAGCAATTATATTATTCTTCGATTGCAGTTTCTTTGCATCTCTGATTACAAAGTTATTTGTACAAAAATTGAAACCGTACTACAAACAAAAATACAAATTCACTTTGGATATGGTGGTAATTAATTTGAAATGTAACTTATATTTATCAGAAACTAAAAAAGACAAATGTGTACTATATATTTACATATAAAAAATACACCATGTACCAAAATAAATATTTTATGACCATTTGAGTATATAGCAAAGTTTGTAGCGCTACTTTACACAAAACGGAGCACAACATTCACAGTTGTGATGAAGAGCTGTTCTGGATGCTGCACCAGTATCATAAATGAGTGATTCTCAGTCTCAGGTTGTTTTTTATTTATTTTATTTTTTTACCGTACTTCTCCCAGAACTACCATCATGGCCAACATGAAAATGCAGTAGCACAAAAGGCCTGAGTGTGAAATAAAATTAAAGTCATTAAACTTTTAGATCCGCTCTTACACGTTTCTTTTCAATAGTGCACAGTGTCGATATTGTGTTAAGAACCTGCGGTGACGCACCTTCTCACCATAAAAATCGTACCACTGCGCTGTTCTTCACTCGTGCATTTTGCTCCTGGAGCGCTTTCTGCCATGTAAGAGCATTTCATTGCTCTGCCTGTCACTATACATCTCTGCTATAGATAGATGAACCGCAAGGTATTTAGAATTATTCAATAATCATTTGCAGACAAATAAAGTGAAATTTGATCATTTCCAGAATTGCCCCTGATGATCACTCATGGCGCTCTTGGATGCTCCGGTAAACTGGTTGGGAATCACGATGGTTGTCGATTAAAGTGCGCGATCCAGGGTCGCCATGGAGATGATTTTCGCCTGATTACAAGCCTGAGGGCCATTTAGATGATTTGAAGATGTGATTTTTATTTATTTTTAATGGTAAACTGACAGCGTTGGATTGTTTTAAATTGTAGATGTGTGTGTGTGTGTGTGTGTGTGTGTGTGTGTGTGTGTGTGTGTGTGTGTGTGTGTGTGTGTGTGTGTGTGTGTGTGTGTGTGTGTGTGTGTGTGGTCTCATATTTACGTTGCTATCACGGAATGTGGGATTTGCAGGGGAGGATGAGAAAGAACAGATCACACAGGACCAAACAGTGAGCGACACACACACACGTGCACACACACACACACACACAATACGCCTACATTGTGAACAAAAGCTGTTAGAATGTGTGTCAAACAAGACTTCGCTATCATCTTCCATTAGGAAGCTTTTCTCACATTTGCGTTCATGGCGTTGTCACTTGAATAATACATTTTCTGCCTACGTGCTCCTTTTGCAGTAATGCCCATATTTTAAACCGAAAGATGGAGACTATCTCTGTCATTGCTGTTTCCATTCCAGTGTTGTAATGATACAGATACATTGCGGAGGGTTGTGTATCCCACCACTGATGTCATGTTGTTCTTCACACGGCAAGCGGCTCTCAATGGAGTGGAAACTGCTGTCTATAGAGTGCACGGGTCTCTGCCACATCCACTCATTTAAAAAAAGAGAAAAAATGTTGACAAATAAGCCGCCTGCACGTACAGAATTTCACATACAAAAAGCAAGAGCATGCCGCCCCTTCTGGCGTGCACATATTAGCCTTAAGGTGGCAGTCGTGTGACACAGGTAAGAGTTGTCAGTAAACACAAGTTGAAGATAATATGCCCGTTCATACGTTTAAATGTCGTTATTGTGTGTTACTGTCGCGTTTGTGTTAAACTAGCAGTTGTTTACAACTACAGCGATACCAATGCTCATTTCCTTTGGCCCTTTTATGTTGTTTCCCCATTGTATGTTAGCAATAAGCTAGCTGGGTACGACGTTAAACTGCATCCAACTGGTCCTCCAGGTTGGGGGTTGGGCGTGAGGTTAACAACCTCACCCTGTAAAACAAAACCTGTTACAGAAACGACGAGAGGAAGCCATTCCGGTAAACCACGGCGAAGAAGAGACGGCACATCCTTGGATGTATCTATGACGGGGCCGGGTGAAATCCAGCAGGAAGCCCGACCCCTGATGACCCCAATCTTTGGAACCAAAACCAACACCAGAGTAGGCACCTGGAATGTGCGCACAATGTTCCAGTCTGGTCACATGGACCAGGTGCTGAAGAATATGAGGGACTATCGCCTGGACATCTTAGGCGTTAGTGAAATGAGGTGGACGGGGCAAGGGCGTCTCGTGGTTGATGGAGCAACTTTTCTGTACTCTGGGAAGCAAGACCACCATTCCCATGGAGTCGGCATCATCCTCTCCAATAGTGCAGCAAAAGCATTGATTGGATGGAAGCCGGTGAATGAACGGATTATTACAGCAAGGCTCTACACCAGATATGCCAAAGTAACCATCGTACAAGTCTATGCCCCAACCGAAGCTGCCTCAGCGGACGATAAAGACACCTTCTACAACCAGCTCCAGACCGTGCTTGAGGAGATCCCCAGACATGACATCAAAATGCTGATTGGAGACTTCAACGCAAAACTGGATAATGACAGAAGGGGCCTGAATGCCACAGTTGGACCACATGGGTCTGCAGGCTCCACGAACGACAACGGGGAGAGACTGTTGATGCTAACCAGTACCAACGGCCTCAGCATTGGCAACACCTTTTTTGAGCACAAGCGGATCCACAAAGTAACCTGGGTTTCACCTGGTGGCGGGACCCAGAACGAACTGGACTACATCTGCATCAACACAAGGTGGCGCTCGTCATTGCTCGACGTTCGCTCCTACAGAGGTGCAGATGTGGGTTCAGACCACTTCCTTGTGGTGAGTAAAATCAAGCTGAAGCTGAAGAAGGTGAAAAAGGTGCAGCCCAAGAGACCTTACGCAGTGGACAAGCTAAAGGATAACAACATCTCAGAAAGCTTCTGTGAGGAGTTGAGTAGGAAGCTCAAGGTATCACAACACCTTGCAAACATTGAGGAGCAGTGGAGTATGTTCTCTTGTGCCATTGCTGAAACTGCAGAAGCAGTTATCGGCAGAAAGAGGGGTACCAACAAAGAGAGATGGATAACAGACAACACCTGGAAGTTGATTGATGAAAGGAAAGTGGCCAAGATAAAAAGAGAACAAAAGAGGAGGCTCCGGAGCTGGAGGATGGAAGACGAGGAGTACAGGCGCTTGGACAGGGCAGTGAAGAAGAGTTGCAGGAAGGATAAAAGACAGTGGCTAGAAGAGAAAGCAAGAGAGGCACAGGAAGCAGCCGAGAACAACAACACGACGACCCTATACAAGATCGTGCGGGAGCTAACCAACTCCAGGAGCAGCTCTAGCGTGCCAATCAGGAGCAAGGATGGCAGGACACTTCTAAGCGACGAGGAGGGAGAAGCAAGATGGCTGGAACACTTCAGGGAGGTTCTCAACCAACCAATGCCTCACGTGCTCTTCAATTTGGATCAAGAGACACCAGCTCCAGCTCTAAATATTACATCGAAAGAGATATCCGAGACTGAGGTTGCCAGAGCAATCAAGGGCCTTAAGAACAACAAGGTACCGGGACTCGATGAGGTAGCTGCCGAGATGTTGAAACACGGCCAAGACGCTGTTGTGGAGACCCTTACCCACCTGTTCAACCTGATTTGGCATACTGAAGAGGTTCCTGCCGACTGGAGACGTGGGGTCATTGTCACGCTTCCTAAGAAGGGAAACCTCGCAGACTGCAATAACTGGCGGGGCATTACACTGCTGTCAATCCCCAGCAAGGTATTCTGCAGTGTCCTGCTACATCGCCTTAAAGATGAAGTGGATAACATCTTGAGGGAAGAGCAAGCCGGTTTCAGGAAGGGAAGGTCTTGCGCCGAACAGATCTTTACCCTTCGAAACATCATAGAGCAGTGCCAAGAACTTCAGACACCACTCATGATCAACTATATCGATTTCAAGAAAGCCTTCGACAGCATCCACCGGGAGTCACTGTGGCAGATCGTCCAGCTGTATGGTGTACCCCTCAAGTACATCAACATCTTCAGGTCATTGTACCACAACTCAACCTGTTGTGTCAAAACCAACAGTGGCACAACTGATGATTTTGACATTGTCACTGGTGTAAGACAGGGTTGCATTCTGTCACCCCTACTCTTCATCATCATAATTGACTTTGTGATGAGGAAGTCCATCACAGGGGAAAAAGTTGGTATCAAGTGGGGAGGGAGCAGACTAGCTGACCTGGAATTTGCAGATGATTTGGCTCTGTTAAGTCACACCCAGCCCGCACTCCAGGAGTTGACCAACAATCTGCATGAGCACGGAGTTAAGGTCGGTTTACGAATTAGCCAGGAAAAGACCAAGGCCATGGCCGTCGGACAGCACCAACACCTTCAACCACTCACTCTACACCAACATGACATAGAGTACATTGACAGCTTCACATATCTTGGGAGTAACATCTCAAATACAGGTGGTGTGGAGAAAGACGTCAACAGTAGACTTGGTAAAGCTGCGGGAGTGTTCCAACGCCTCCGCAACATCTGGTCATCGAAAGCCATCACTACGACCACCAAGCTACGCCTCTATATGTCAGTGGTTATCCCAACAGCGATTTACGCCTGTGAGACATGGATGAAGACAGCCAACATTACCAACAAGTTAGATGTCTTTCATCGGCGTTGCCTGAGATCCATCCTGAGGATCTCATGGAGAGACCACATCACCAACGAGGAGGTGATGAAGAGGGCAGGAGTGGCTGAACTGTCAGACATTGTCTCTGAAAGGAGAAGGAAAATGATCGGCCACGTACTCCGACTGCCAAGAGAGAGACCGGCAAGTGTGGCCATGGACTGGATGCCAGAGGGTGGAAAGAGGAAGAGAGGTAGGCCAAAGAAGACATGGAGACAGACTGCCAAAGAAGACCTCAGTGAGATGGGTGTCAGCTGGCATGGAGCAAGAAGGGTCGCCAGTGACCGGAACAAATGGAGGAGGCTCGTCGCCCAATGTTCCAAATAGGAGCGGGCGGAACTAACTAACTAACTAATAAGCTAGTGGGTTTATGCTATGCTAATGATATTGGTAGTCCAAATAGTTGAAAATAATTTGAATGACAATTTCTAAATTATTAACCCGCTTGAAGCAAGAGTCTTTTTTTAACCCCCTTTAAAAATTAAAATGATAATCAATAAACATGGATTTTAAGGTCCTGGGGTTTAAAAAGAAAAAATGTAAATCAGGTGCATTCATGTTTAACTCATTTACACCCTTTGACGTATAAATACGTCAATTAGCGCATAGCCGTTCCCTCCCCATGACGTATTAATACGTCAATCACGTGTTTTCATAGGGGAGGGTGCAAGAGAGTCCGATGCAACTTCTCACCACAGGATTAGGCTTGACGGCAATGTTAAATAGCAAATAAATGGCCGTCGGGTGGCAGTGGGCAAAAATCAACCAGGATCACGCAGCAGAAGTAGTAGAAAGGGCGTATAGTGAAGGAGGGGCGTATGTGGATAGTGGATTGGAACATTAGCAACTAGCAACGATGGAGAAAAGGAAATAACTAACTAAAAATGATTTTTTTTCGGTATAAAAGCGTCCTCGAAACAAAACAACAAAGGAGATGGTGTTTGTGTGGAAGAGAAAATGATGCTTCGGTCACGTAATCGAAAGCGGCACCCGTCAAATGAACGTCGGCCTGCACAAACATGGCGTGCTACACGCAACCCGCATAGCTCACGCCGAGTTTCGAGTTCATCTGATGAAGATGAACTTGCTCCACGTCAGCGATCATCGCTTGGCAGAGCATTTTGTGCCTCCCGATGCCCCATGTCGCCCACAAATCGTCTCCCCGGCGACTTCCAGCGATGACGGCAAAGAGGCTGCATTGCTTCGCATGGCCGACGCCGGGCACACGTCAGCGATTCGTTGGAATCGTCTCGTAAAGACGATGGCGAAAACTATGAATTAGAGAGCGATTTGGATCCCGATATATCGGACGAATATGTGCCTTCGGACATAACGGAAAGCAGCTGAGAGTCCTCGCCAGAGCCGCTGGAACGAGGAGGTAACTGCTGACTAGCTTGCAAGTTCCCATTCAAAACTTCATCACTTCTTATGCCTCCTCAGTCACTTTTATGTACATTCCCCGCTATACTATGAAGTTGCCAGTAACACTAATCATTTATGTACGGTTGATGCGTCTCGTAGATGTGGATGAAAATATGCGCTGACTTGCATGTCGCCATAGGTTTAAAAAAAAAAAAACAGGACACATTTGGTCCGCTCAGCTCTGCTAAAACCACTAGTGTTAAATTCGTATTCTATTTCATTTCCAATTGGATGCTGAGCAACGTGGAATGAATGGTGTAAATAGCAGTGTGCCAGCATGTATGTGTGTGTGAGATGTTGAAATGTAAGTGGAAAGCAACAATAAAAAAAAATAGAAAAATCAAAGTGTGGTAATTGTACATACTTCTATACATTACAGATTGTCCAACCAGAAGCCAAAAGATGACGACTCCTCGCTTTGGTGGTGGAAAGAAAAGTAAATAAAATTATTGTACCTCACTCTGCAGCAAGATATATTTGCAACTTTTTATGTTTCTATAATTTATAGGTCGTGCATCTGGACGTGGTGGGATGAATCGATGTGGTGACAAACTGGATGGAAGCCAAAAACCATCTTCTCCACAGCTGCACTTTTGTTCATAGTTCAATAGTTTTGTTGTGTGCAAATAAATTATTTTGCTACAAAAACATTATTTGTAATGTTCTTTTGTAGGAGGAACACATTATCGAGGTATTTGAGCTGCCACAAAAGCAAAAAATAGTGTAAAACTTGAAATGATGCTTGAAATGCATGCTTTTACAAAAAGCTCATTTTCTGTGGATTTCTGCAGAAAATCGGCCTTTTCCATAAAACTTAGCAGTTTTCTAATGCTGATTGCCAACGAACGGAGAAAGATAGAAACAAACTTTTTTTTCTGCTGAAAGAAGAGAGTCTCACCTTTCTTTTGACAGGTTGCATGTATATATAGCCATAGAACAGAAAATTCTGTGGGCCTTGCAAATCAGTCAAAATTCAGTAAAATGTGAGGGATTGAGGGGGTTGCTCCAGTGAAAAGGGGTGGTATTCAATGAGTTAAGCTGCAGGTGTTAACAGCTGAGGAAAAAAGTAGTCAATTAATTTACCAATCAGCATGTAGTGAAATCAGCATAGCAGTTACGTAAACAGCTTAACGCTTCAAGCCGCTACTGACCATGGTTGTTAAAAAAAACACACACACACACACACATTTTAAGGTTTCTTTAAATATATTGCCACATCTTGACCCTTTGAGAAATTGCCACATCTTGACCCTTTGAGAAAAAAATGTCAAATGAAACTGTTCTGTTGATTCGTGATGCAGGCAGCGATGAAAGCGTCTATGACCTTTACATCAATTTGACAACGACAAATCCTGCCTGATAATCAGTCACTGGGCACGCTGAGTGTAATTGCCAGAAAATGTCTAACAGTGAAATAAGCTTTAACATGCTCAAAACGTTCATAGTCTTTAAAGCAAGGCTGGTCTTTGTGTTCATGTGTACAAGCTTTCCTCTTAGATAACCTTTAAACTTTATGATGATGCTTTATGAAATCATATAAGGGAAACAACAAAGGACAAACTCCTCAAATTTTGTGGTTTGTGGTGCATATTGATCAGCTTGATCACAGTGAAAAGTCTCTTTGCTGCTGTGAGTTGGGAATTTCTCCATTGCGAGACGAATAAAGGTTTTCTTATCTTATTTCCCCCAACAGGAAGATTTGGACATGGACGCAGGAGATATGGGTAAGCCGGAGCCTTAATTCTTTTGTTAGAATCACCGTTTACAATGCACATCAAAAAATAAGAGATCATCTTCAAGACTTGTTCAAATGGATGTGTTCATTTCAAACATCATGACATGTTTTAACAGCCACACAATGTTGACAAGCGCAGGCTAACAACCGTCTGACCATTCCTTCAAATGGGTGATGTTTAGATTTAAAAGTGTGTTGGGTGACTGTTATTGGAACAGTTGAAAGTAAAATGTCGACGACAAGCCAAAGACATCACGTGTGGAGCAACACTGTTGCACATGTGACATGCGCCTCCTGAATTGCTCAAGCAGGGATCAAACTCCATTCGCCCCCAAAACAATCCAGAGGTAAAAGTGAAAAATGTCTTCTGTCATGTTTTAACTTGTTCCGGCGGCAAGCCAAGCCTCCTAGTTGCAATGCGTATATTTGGCATCTCGAGGCGTCGGCTGTGAATTTGATATGTAATCTTGTGAATTTGGATTTGTTTCAAATCATAAACATTTTAAAGTATGTGAAATACATGGGCCAACATCACTCTTGTGTATCCGGGATGCCGTTTATTCTGGTTGCAGGTTATTAAGCCTCTTTTTATGGTTATGATTAGTTTTACGAACATGAAATTGTTTCAATGATCTTTTAGGAAAGTATTTTACTTTACTTCCATTTTTATTTTGTTCATTTTCACTAATTATGATCATCTTGGTCTGTCCACCCTGTCATTATTGGGTAACTGCCCCTTTAAGAAATCCTCTGATGTTTTCAGTGGCATATTTACCAAAATGTCCTCTTCCTTGCGAGGAGACGGAAACATGAGCGATAACAGATTAGATGTTTGCAGTTATGTGTAGTTATTTTTATCATATTAGGTGTGTAGTTTCGCTCTGTCATAGTGAAATATCAATTGAAATACTGTAAAAACCTTTCTGAAATCAAAAGAGCATTCTGAAATTCAACATATTTTTGTTTCGGCACAGTCAGCTTGCTAACTGAATGTTGCAAAGGTCTACCATGTGCTCATAAAAAGTCAAAATTAGCCAAAAATGTCCACTGTCGCCAAGCTGACATTTAGGTGTTTGTACTGTATATACATTATCAGCTTACAGTTAATTTATTTTTTAATGGCCAGGAGCTTGTCCAACATGCATATCTAACAGCATCTACTTAATACAATGAATATGAATTAATTTGCTGTCCATGTTTGTTTTTTTTTTGGTCTTGTTAATTAATAAAGAAATGCGTTGATGGGAACACTGACAGGTTGTTGGCAAAAGAGCCTTTAATTGTAATCGGGCAACGTTGCTGCTTCACTGTCACGGAACGTGTTTTGCTAAGTAACCGCAGCGCTTTTTTTTTCTCTCCACTCTTACATGAAATGCTTTAAAAGATTGAAATTAATCACACTCATGTCTTCAGGGACAGTAGAGGATCACGCCATGAAGGCGATCCAGACATTGCGGGACGAAGACGCCTCTGTTCTGATGAACGGCGAAGGGGACTTGAAATCGGGCCTCAAACAACATTGCGAAGACGCTTCGGAGAAGCCCGTCATCACAAACGGACCAAGTGGAAGCATCCTCGTCGAGAATCATGGGCAACACGATGCTCCTCGAAGCTGCATGGAGATGGAGGAAGGGATCGTGCCCACGCGTGCCGAACGCGTCGTCATCTCGGATGATGAGGAAGTTGCGCTCCAAGCGCATCAGGAGGAAGGAGTGACTGTGGAGGAGGTACAGGTAGCTCCAGAAGTTTTGAAAGAGTTGGCAAAGGATGAATCGAGTGTGGCGAAACGAGCAGGGAGTATGCGCGAAGAGACAAAAGACGAGGACACCGAAGCGGAAACTACAGCCTCCGTGCTGCTGCAGTCCAGGGCCGATCATCTGGAGGCCGAGACGAAAGACGAGGACACCAAAGCGGAAGCTTCACCGCCTGTGCTGCCCCAGTCACCAGCCGGTCCCCTCGAGGCCGTTCAGGTGACTCCCGTGCCGGTCTACTCGGAACCATACTGTCCTCCTCCGGAGGAGGCACCACAAGCCCAGGGGGAAGTCGAAGCCGTGACACCAGCATCAGAGGTGCTCGACATGTCCTCAAAAGCCCAAGGTGACGCCCTCATCCCGCCCCCTCAGTTCCAGGAAGTTTCCCTCAGCGACCCCACGGAAAACCACAGAACTGAGGCGCGACCCGCCGAGCAAGAGCCCCTCCTGGAGGAGGCCAAAGCCCCCGAAGTGCAAGATGACATCGCCACCGATAACCAGTCGGCTTCCACAGAGATGCGGGCGGAGGTCATGCCGGCGCCCAAGAAGAAAGCGTGCCAGTGCTGCTCAGTCATGTGAACGCAACAAAAATACTAACACAACGCTTTTGAGTTTGCTCTCATCAAGTAAGTATTAACACTTCTTTTATGTATTTAAAAAAATAAAATAAAATTCCACTGATCACAATAGCCCTGAAGTCCACTCGAAAAGGTGCACTTCGGGTTTTACACTCATCGCCGTGATGAAATTTGTGTTGCACTAATTTCAGTAGGTCACTGATCCTTTAAAAAGGATTCGGGTGAAATTTTAGTGTATATGTTTTTGTAGCATAAACGTTGCAATATTTTAAAGGGGCCATACTGTAATATCTTACGGCACCGTAGTGGTCGGTAATTGCCACTGCTGCTTTTAAGTGTCGTCGGGTTCCAGTAAGGTCCCCATAGAAATGTATTAAACCTTGAAGAAATCAAGATGTCAATTTTTAGCTAATTGAAATAAGCCACTCCACTGTTTCTGTCGCCATTGTAGGCGATTATAACCATTACTAATGATATTCTAAAATGACTTTTGGTCTCATTTGAGGCTCTGATGCACCTTCAGTTTGAGTTATGTGAAACTTGATTATTGGAGTGTGAAATTTGTGGAGCAACTGCATTTCATGCTAAATGGGAGCAACAAAAAAAAGTGTTATTATTTTTGTTCTCTGTATTGTCCGCACCCTTTATTTTTTTTTCATCACACGATACAGTCCACAATGGAGGTGTTGATGTTTTGTTTTTTAACCACCTTCTCTGTTCGGTAACGATGTCTGGATTTATATCCTGGAAATAAACTCAACCCAAATCAGTTTAATGCAGTGTGATGGAAAAGACTATCACAAATTAATTATTTGTAATATTTGATTGATTTGAATGTAAATACAAAAGTTTTGTGTTGATTTGAGAGGTTCATAGAGAATATTTTTCTAATGAAGGGGCTTTATAGCAGAATTATTGAAGAGATTTGGGGATTGCTAGGTGGCTTTTTTGTCCATCCATCCATTTTCCCAACCGCTTGATCCTCACTAGGGTCGCGGGGGGTGCCGGAGCCTATCCCAGCTATCTTCGGGCAGTAGGCGGGGGACACCCTGAATCGGTTGCCAGCCAATCGCAGGGCACACAGAGACGAACAATTATTTTATTAGCAAGGTCCCACATAGTTGAGTTGTGTAATAAAACTTACATATATTCATTCATCCCAATTATGAGAATCTATTCTTGTGGATCGCTCTCATTTAACACATTTTTACTGAAGTATGATTTTTTTTATTTAACCAGATCACCGTACGTGCGCGACATCATGCATTTATAGCACATGCGGAAACCATGTTGGAATTTGTATCATCGTCAAGTTTTTGAAATGTCTTCATTAATTATTAAACAGACACATGAGTCATTGTGTAAGTTTTGTGGGGTGGGATTGAGCAAAAGGTTTTTTTCCCCGCCTTTTGGACTTTTTCCAGATTGAACCAATTGTTGTTCGAATGTGCTTTCACGATCCATATCGACGCCGTCCAATGCAAAGCCGCTATCTCCGGACGCCACCTGATAAGCAGGATTTAAACCCACCACGTGTTGTCCTGTGAACAGACTTTGCACAAAGTGGTTACGTAAGCCACTTGATTTTTGCACTTTTTTTGCGATGATGAAAGTAGTTTTCAATGAATGGCCCACAAAAGTTACTAAAGCGCAGGGGGGGTTTTTTCTTTTGTTTCACATTTTTTGGACTGGAAGGCAGTCTTCAAATCTTATAATTTTCTCAAAAATCTACAGTTCACCTTCGAGTTTTGGTTGTGCTTTCTGACCGTGAACCGATTTTATGTGGTACACGGTGACCAGAAATCTGGCATAAAATGTAGTACGTAATAAATCAACACTTGTTGGCAATTAAAGGGCAAAGACAGGATGCCGGCTGCTTAGTTTGTTGTCTGGCTGGCAACCGGTTCAGGGTGTCCTTCGCCTTTTGCCCAAAGACAGCTGGGATAGGCTCCAGCATGCCCTTAAATTCTTGTGAGGATAAAGGGCAGTGGCGATGGCTCTCTGACTGCAAGGGAAGCTCGGCTTCTCCTAAAATGTCAAAGAATAAGTGATCAAATACAGTATATTAATGTAAATTTCATTGTGTGTACATGTCATTGACTAAATATGCGCTACAACGTGCTCAACTTTAGTTCCGAATCAGCTTCTTCTTACTGGTTACGACGTTTAGCGACACTCTTTGTTGTAAACAACTAGCGACAAATTAATCTTCTATTTCTGGTGGGTTTTATTGTAATTCCTGTAGTTGTAGGACTGGAAAAGACGCCTTGTTGGTATGACAGGGTCACAGATCATTTTCTTGAAAAGGAACGGAGAGTAGAATTCACGTACAAATAAACGGACACATTTTATAATGTCGGCCAAAATTGAGCTTCCCCTCTTTGACAGACCAGCATCCGCCACTGATAGGGGATCAGAAAATGGATGGATGGGTGTCCAAGAATACTGACATTCTGCGCATCCGTTTCAGATCACGTCTTGGAGGAATGTGCCAATTAGAATAAGGAGTTGCACACCTGCTAACGTGCCATTTAGTGGAATGACATGCACCCTTAATTTTCTCCATAAGTAGCAAGGGATCTCTCATATTTGGTCACTTTGTGACTGCTTTGTTTGTCGCCATTGTTTGAGTTCTGTGAATCATTTGGTGAGTGGGACTTTGTCTACGTTTTGTTTGAACTGTGGAACTGGGTGCATGTATAAAAGCAACCTTTGGCTACGACCACCCGCACATCACGAGTGTGACAGACACCTGTTTCCGCATCCCAAAGGCTCACTCAACATCCTCGCTCCTTCGCAATGATTCTTTTGGCGTGCGCGGTCGTTGTGGCCTGCTTGCTGTCTGGCACCACTTGCGCCCCTCTGGCCTGCGAAAATTTGGTTCGTCCTCTGGTGGGCTTCCCTCTTGACCACCTGGAGGGAACATGGGCCTTGGTCGGCAGCAGTTTGAACCGATCGCTGGATGAAGACGCCCTCAAGACCAGAGACAGTGTCACTTTCGTCTCGACCAACTCCACCTTCGTCCAGCGTAACCGTGTTGGAGACAAGTGCCAGTCGTCTACGCTCAATGTCACTAAGCAAGGCCACGTCATGACTCTGACAGGGGCCAACTATGTTTTCACCGCTACCTTCCTCCATACTTCCTGCGAGACCTGTCTGTTGTTCCGCTTTGACGTGCAGTCGGCAAGCCACAACACCACCGACCTCTACATCGTGAGCACGAAGCGAGAGCTGGATGCCGGCGTGAAGGAGGAGTTCGTGGCTCAGGCCAAGTGTCTGGGCTTACCGGAACCCATCTGGATGGATCCCACCAAGGAGCTTTGTCAGTCCTGATTGATCCAATAAACCTGTTGATGCACACGTTGCTTTTGTGTTCCTGCAAACTTTTAAATGAGATCTCAGAAATGCACTTTTGCAAAGTAAAACATATTTGGTTCGGGGGGGGGTTTTGTATCTTAAAAACTCGTAGCCAGGATAGTATGTTTGTTGTGCTCTGCTTCTGAGTATTTAACCCAAAAAAAGTGTCAAATTTACATCACCTCGCTCCATTCTCAATCCCTCTTCTCGATGGAAATTCTGGTGAGAGGTGCAAGCATGTAAACGGGAGCGAGAACCTACGAACATAAAACCATCTGTGAACACCGCACGAGCTGAGGCGCGCATGTGTATAAGGTTGGCCATCCTGGCTCTCACTTCCACAAGTGACAAAATAAACGCAACGTATTAGTACATCATTTGCCGTTTCTTGTCCGGCTCCATTGTCCAATATTTAATGTCTTCATCTTGCATTTTGGGATAATCACAGTCCTTCAGAGCTATTCAACATTGAAATGCCTCCCAAAATATATGGGTGTATGCACGATGAAAATTTACATGGTTTTAAGTCTGCATTTCATTACCAGTTTGCTCTAACTGTTGTCTCGGGAAACAAGAACAACATATTTAACGTTTAGAATGTTTTTGTATCTCTTGCAATTTGGATAGAGTTTGGTATTCCACCCTAATTCTAATTTAGTACAATTTTTATCAAGAGAAGTTCATATTTAAAGATAATACATCTATATTTGACGCGAGGGCAACTCGTAATATCTATCAGCACAGATTTTTTTTTTTACCACGAAACCGCACCGATGACCGCAAACACCGATCCAAATTACCGACATCATGCGATTGCGTGCCTCCGGTCGCGTCTTGGAGGAGCGTGCAACTGAAGAAATGAGTCGCACACTTTCTATCGTGCAATTTAGTAGAATGCGATGCACCATTAATTTTCTCCATAAGTAGCAAGGGATCTTTCGTGTTTTGTCATTTATGTGACTGCTTTGTTTGTCGCCGTTGTTTGACTTCTGTGAATCATTCGGTGAGTGGGACTTGGTCTACGTTTTGTTTGAACTGTGGAACTGGGTGCATGTATAAAAGCTACTTTCAGCTACGACCACCCGCACATCACGAGTGTGACAGACACCTGATTCTACATCCCAAAAAGGCTCAATATCCTCGCTCCATCATGATTCTTTTGGCGTGCGCGGTCGTTGTGGCTTGCTTGCTGTCTGGCACCACTTGCGCCCCTCTGGCCTGCGAAAATCTGATTCGTCCTTTGGTGGGCATCCCTCCCGACCACCTGGAGGGAACATGGGCCTTGGTCGCTGGCAGTTTGAACCGATCGGTGGATGAAGACAACCTCAAGACCAGAGAGAGTGTCACTTTCGTCTCGACCAACTCCACCTACGTCCAGCGTAACCGCTTTGCAGACAAGTGCCATTCGTTCACGCTCAACGCCACCAAGCAAGGCCACGTCATGACTCTGACAGGCAGCAACTATCTTTTCACCGCTACCTTCCACCATACTTCCTGCGCGACCTGTCTGTTGTTCCGCTTCGATGTGGAGGCGCCAAGCCACACTACCACCGACCTCTACATCGTGAGCACGAAGCGAGAGCTGGATGCCGGCGTGAAGGAGGAGTTTGCGGCTCAGGCCAAGTGTCTGGGCTTACCTGAACCCGTCTGGATGGATCCCACCAAGGGGCTTTGTCAGTCCTGATTCATTCAATAAACCTGTTGTTACACACTGTGCTTTTGTGTTACTGCAAACTTTCAAATGAGCTCTTAGAAATGCAGTCGTGGAAAGTAAAATTGTTGTTCATATTTCTTTGTATCCTAAAAACGTAGCCAGAATAGTATGTTTGTTGCGCTCTTCTCATGAGTATTTAACCCAAAAAGGGGGCAAAATTTACATCACCTATCGACATCGTCAATCCCCTTCTCGATGGAAATTCTGGTAAGAGGTGAACGCATATAAACAGGACCGAGAACAGACGAACGTCAAAACGTGATCTGTGAACACTGCACGAGTTGAGGCGCGCATGCGCAGAAGGTCGGCCATCCTGGCTCACCTCCACAAATGACAAAGTAAACTTTCTCAACGCCTCCGCAATCAGCGGTGCCATTTCGTAAACAGATTATATATAATATGACGAGCTGCCCTCTCGTCTAATATATTTTCATTACTATAAATATGGAGCTATTAAAATAATGCACTAAAGAAATTGGAATTAGGACGAACTACCTAACTCTATCCATACTACTAAAGCTAGAGAAGCGTACTTTTTAAATGTTAAATGTTTTTTAATCAAAAGCCAGCATAAATCAACAAAACACTTCTCAATGCCGAATGAAAAATACTAAATCGAGCAAACAAGCAACACGGCTAGACATAAGAACCCCCCGCCCCCTCCCCAAAAATGAGGAACCGTCTAATCAAAAAATAAAAGCGCTATACCATCCTAAATATTAAGGCGTGTTTTGTTTTAACTACTTTCAATGTCCTGAAAGTCACAGCCTCGTTTATCAAAATAAAACCGTGGGTGACATTTCACAATCTATGACCTGAACTGTTTAGCAGAAGTGATCAAAGTATTAGTACATCATTTGCCGTTTCTTGTCCGGCTCCATTGTCCAATATTTAATGTCATCATCTTGCATTTTGGGTTCATCATCAGTCCTTTTGAGATATTCAACGTTGAAATGCCTCCCAAAATATGTGGGTGCATGCACGATGAAAAATTACAAGGTTTAAAGTCTGCATATCATTACTAGTTTGCTCTAACTGTTGTCTCAGGAAATCATGACAACAACATATCATTTCACGTTTTAGAATGTTTCTGTACCCCTTGCAATTTGGATCGAGTTTGGTATTCCACTCTAATCATAATTAGTACTTTTTTTATCAAGAGAACTTCATCTTTAAAAATGATACAGTTTTTTGACACGAGGGCAACTCGTAGTAATATCTCAGCACAGAAAATTGTTACCACAAAACTGCACCGATGACCGCGAACAAACTATTTTGACTGTGTATGTTTCCCGTAGTTTGCGATACACTAATAGCCGACATTGTGCGCATGCGCGCCTCCAGTCGCGTCTTGGAGGAGCGTGCAATTAGAGGAATGAGGTGCACACTTGCTAACGTGCCATTTAGTGGAATTAGATGCATCCTTTTGTTCCTCCATAAGTAGCAAGGGATCTTTCGTATTTTGTCATTCATGTTCTGCTTGACTTCGGTGAATCAAGTCGGTGAGTGAGACTTTCTTTGCTTTTTGATTGAACTGTGATCTGTGTGTAAAACAAGAATCGGAATCAGAATCATCTTTATTGGCGAAGTATGTAGAACATGCAAGGAATTTGTCTCCGGTAGTACAGGCTACACAAGTATTATTAATAACGATAAACAAGGACATGACTAATAAGTATCGAAAGACTTTCCGTCATGTAAGGGTACCAGCCAATGACCGCTGTGAGACAATGCGCAAAGAAACAAGCAGAGCTATGGTGATCAGTGGTAGAATACAATGACAGTTATACAGTTGGTGCTATCTTTGGCTACGACCGCGCGCACATCACAAATGTGACAGACACCTGTTTCCACATCCCATAGGCTCAATCAATATCCTCCTTCGCAATGATTCACTTGATGTGCGCGGTCGTTGTGGCTTGCTTGCTGTCTGGCACCACTTGCGCCCCTCTGCCCTGCGAAAATCTGATTCGTCCTCTGGTGGACATCCCTCCCGACCACCTGGAGGGAACATGGGCCTTGGTCGCCGGCAGTTTGAACCGCTCGGTGGATGAAGACCTTCTCAAGACCAGAGACAGTGTCACTCTCTTCTCATCCAACTCCACCTTCGTCCAACGTAACCGCATTGCTGACAAGTGCCAGTCGTTGACGCTCAACGCCACCAAGCAAGGCCACGTTGTGACTCTGACAGGCGGCAACTATCTTTTCGCCGCCACCTTCCACAATACTTCCTGCACGACCTGTCTGCTGTTCCGCTTTGATGTGGAGGCGCCAAGCCACACCACCACAGACCTCTACATTCTGAGCAAGAAGCGAGAGCTGGATGCCGGCGAGAAGGGGGAGTTCGCGGCTCAGGCCAAGTGTCTGGGCTTACCTGAACCCGTCTGGATGGATCCCACCAAGGAGCTCTGTCAGTCCTGATTGATTTAATAAACCTGTTGATGCACACTCTGCTTTTGTGTTACTGCAAACGTTTAAAGTAACAAGCTACTCTTGAAGAGTAGCTTGTTTAGTTTCACACTTGGTGGGTCGAAGACAGCTCCTGAATTTATCCACAGGAAATTTTCAATGTTGCCAGTCAGTTAAAATGAATTATTCACTGCACAAACAAGTGAAACAATTCTTTTACCCTTTCCCATCAGTTACGCTACCCAAAATGCATTCGTCTACAAAAGTCCAAATAGCTCTTTAAAAATGATCATGCAAGATGGCTTTTGCGTACTGATGCTTATGTGCAGTGGTTTCACATGGGGGGAAACGATTCAAATTGTTTATTAAAAGCAAAACAAAAAAATTGGCCGAATGACCGCTTGCATCTTATAAAACTTGCAAGTTGAACCACTCGTAGCTCTATGGCACCACTGTAGTTTTCAAAATGCCGTAATTGGTTAGCAGTGGGAGAGTGTGAAACTAGCTGATGTTGATGGGTTTGGGGTTTTTTTTCCCTGCAAAAGTTTGACAAGCACTGCTCTATTGGATTTCTGTGAATCATTCAACTGCTGTGTGGTGAAACCGGTCTATATAAGTGACCAGCAGCTATTCCCAAGTGAGCGTGCTCAGCGTGACATAGGATACCAGGATGATCGTGTTGGTGTGCTCCGTCGCTTTGCTCTGTTTGCTACCCGGCAGCCGAAGCGCTCCCCCGACCTGCGACGAGCTGGTGCGGCCGCTGGTCGGCATGGCTCCCGGCCACGCGGCGGGAAGCTGGGCCGTGCTTGCTGCCAGCATGACAAACATGGCGGACGAAGTCCTCCTCCGGCAGAGAGACAGCATCACTTTCCACGCTTACGACTTCACCTGCATCCAAGCCAACCGCTTTGGAGAAGAGTGCAAGTACTACCGCCTCAATGTCACCTTGAAAGGAAATGTCGTGTCCCTAGAGGCCATGGGAATGGGCATGGCGGGAACCTTCTACTCCACTCCTTGTCCGGACTGCTTGGTGTTTACCTTCAAAGTGGAAGGTCTGGACAGCACCGACCTCTATCTGGTGAGCAAGAGGCGAGAGTTGGAGCAGAGCGAGAAGGAAAATTTTGCGGCTCAGGCCAAGTGTCTGGGCTTGCGCGAGCCCGTCTGGATGGATCCCACCAAGGCGCTTTGTGAAAAGAAGCCAGTTGAGGAGGTCACGGTCTACGGTCCTGACTTTATGCTACCTGAATAAAATTGTTTATTCATCCATGCAGCCACTCTTTGCTTTCTTTCCATACATGACATCAGGCACCCAAACTCTCGGAATACAACCCCCCCCCCCCCTCCCCCAATCTGTCTATCATAAAACCCTCAAAATTACAAAATGTTGTGTAATCAATCAAATCACAGAAGAAAATCCACTAGCTCGATGCTAACACAGTCGTAACAAACATAACAACATACGCTGAAGAGGTAGCAATACTCGGACATATTCTTGATCATCTGCAAAAAAAGACGAATATACAGTTGTGTATTATACTGTCCCCTGGTGGGTAGAAGGAGCAACATATCAATGGGCTTGATCAAAGTGGTAATTTTTTTCTCTCTACGTAATCGTTTTATTACTGTTCTATAAAGTCCATTTGCAAGAGAGGCCTGCTTTCATGTGTGTGTGTGTGTTTTTTTTGGCTGAAACATAATGCCATTTCAATGGGTAAAGAAGATTTTGATGCTGGTGTTGTGATATCACAAATATTGTCACGGAGCAAATTACATTTGTTTCAAGGTACTACTGTAATTTTCAGGGGACTTTTTTTTTTTTTTAATTGTTTTATAAATGCTATACAAAGAAAGTGGATGGATGGATTATTGATCTGCAATTGACTGGCAAGCAGTTCAGAGTGTTCCAGGCTTACTGTTTGAAGTCAACTGGGATAAGCTCCAGCACCTCCACGACCCTCGTGAGGATAAGTGGCTCAGATAATGGATGGATTGAAGAATAATGGATTATTAATAACAAGTCTCAATAAAATATTGATACTGAAGATTTATTCCATAAAATGCTTGTGGAATATGTGAAAAAAATCCATATTAATAAACATAAAAAACAAACACACAAATTAACAGTAGTATTACCAATGTTTTATATATATATACTGTATATATATATATATATATATATATATATATATAATAACCAATAGCAAGAGGATCTTTTATATTATACAAAGTATATCTTTTATCAATATATAATTGTAATGCCCAAAACATTAAAAACCCAATATCAAAAGAAAAAAGTGTTTCCATAATTTCCAGTTATTAAATAAAACATGCTGTACATTTGGCTCAATACATTAAATTATAAATGATATACTGTACATACATTTTATTTAATTGTATTTAATTTGACTTGAAAATGATGAATAGATGGCCGGATAAATTACTCAATCACAGGATCAGGAGTGAAATTAAATCGTCACAGACTGAGCTATTG
Organism: Hippocampus guttulatus; assembly: GCF_054856545.1. Classification (NCBI taxonomy): domain Eukaryota; kingdom Metazoa; phylum Chordata; class Actinopteri; order Syngnathiformes; family Syngnathidae; genus Hippocampus; species Hippocampus guttulatus. The sequence goes on along the minus strand of NC_141269.1, from coordinate 7,958,406 downwards.
CAGCATCCCAGAACAGATTGCAATGTTCTTGTTATTGCTTCATGTAACTTCCAAGAACGGGGCGATGGAATTGGGACTTTTGTTCTTCTGTTGGTTTGTATTGTGAAACTACAGGCAGGCGGTCAGCCAAAGCAAGCATCAATGTCCTCTTCACAAGACTTTCAGCAAAAGGCGGGGTGTACCCTAAACTGGTCTTCAGGCATTTTTAGAACATGGGTGAAGACAGACGGACCCGGAGCAGGATTATAAAAGGGTAGTTTGGGGTTTTTCATTATGCTTAGTTTTTATTTCATTTTGAGTTTTGTTTTCTAAATTCAGTGAGTTTAAATAACATTTCAGAGCAGGTTCCTTTTTATTAGGGTTTTTTTATGCAAAGGTTTTTCTTTGCTTGAGTAATAATTTGAGGTTTACATATGTGTGTATGTATATATTTGTGTATATATATATATATATATATATATATATATATATATATATATATATACATACACACCCCCTCCGTGAGTCGTCACCTTACCGTGGTGGAGGGGTTTGTGTGTCCCGATGATCCTAGGAGCTAAGTTGTCTGGGGCTTTATGCCCCTGGCAGGGTCACCCATGGCAAACAGGTTCTAGGTGAGGGGCCAGACAAAGCACGGCTCAAAGACCCCTGATGATGATTAAAATAAATGGATCTAAGTTTCCCTTGCCCGGACGCGGGTCACCGGGGCCCCCCTCTGGAGCCAGGCCTGGAGGTGGGGCTCGTTGGCAAGCGCCTGGTGGCCGGGCCTACACCCATGGGGCCCGGCCGGGCACAGCCCGAAGAGGCAACGTGGGTCCCCCTTCCCATGGGCTCACCACCCATGAGAGGGGCCAAAGGGGTCGGGTGCAATGTGAGCTGGGTGGCAGCCAAAGGCGGGGACCCTGGCGGTCCGATCCTCGGCTGCAGAAGCTAGCTCTTGGGACATGGAATGTCACCTCTCTGGCAGGGAAGGAGCCTGAGCTGGTGTGTGAGGCAGAGAAGTTCCGACTGGATATAGTCGGACTTGCCTCCACACACAGCCTGGGTTCTGGTACCAGTTCTCTCGAGAGGGGTTGGACTCTCTTCCACTCTGGAGTTGCTCACGGTGAGAGGCGCAGAGCAGGTGTGGGCATACTCATTGCCCCCCGGCTCAGTGCCTGTACATTGGGGTTCACACCGGTAGACGAGAGGGTTGCCTCCCTCCGCCTTCGGGTGGGTGGACGGGTCCTGACTGTTGTTTGTGCATATGCACCAAACAGCAGCTCAGCATACCCACCCTTTTTGGAGTCCTTGGAGGGTGTGCTGGAGAGTACTCCTGCTGGGGACTCCCTTGTTCTGCTGGGGGACTTCAATGCTCACGTGGGCAATGACAGTGAGACCTGGAGGGGCGTGATTGGGAGGAACGGCCCCCCCGATCAGAACTTGAGTGGCGTTTTGTTATTGGACTTCTGTGCTCGTCACGGATTGTCCATAACGAACACCTTGTTCAAACATAAGGGTGTCCATATGTGCACTTGGCACCAGGACACCCTAGGCCGCAGTTCGATGATCGACTTTGTAGTTGTATCATCGGATTTGCGGCCGCATGTTCTGGACACTCGGGTGAAGAGAGGGGCGGAGCTGTCAACTGATCACCACCTGGTGGTGAGTAGGCTCCGATGGTGGGGGAAGATGCCGGTCCGTCCTGGCAGACCCAAACGTATTGTGAGGGTTTGTTGGGAGCGTCTGGCGGAATCCCCTGTCAGAAGGAGTTTCAACTCCCACCTCCGACAGAGCTTTTCCCATGTTCCGGGGGAGGCGGGGGACATTGAGCCCGAGTGGACCATGTTCCGTGCCTCTATTGTTGAGGCGGCCAATCTGAGTTGTGGCCGTAAGGTGGTTGGTGCCTGTCGTGGCGGCAACCCCCGTACTCGCTGGTGGACACCAGCAGTAAGGGATGCCGTCAAGCTGAAGAAGGAGTCCTATCGAGCCTTTATGGCCTGTGGGACCCCAGAGGCAGCTGACGGGTATCGACTGGCCAAGCGGAACGCAGCTTCGGTGGTCGCCGAGGCAAAAACCCGAGCGTGGGAAGAGTTCGGTGAGGCCATGGAAGCCGACTTCTGGACGGCTTCGAGGAAATTCTGGTCCACCATCCGACGTCTCAGGAGGGGGAAGCAGTGCACCACTAACACTGTGTACAGTGGGGATGGGGCGCTGCTGACTTCGACTCGGGACGTTGTGAACCGGTGGGCAGAGTACTTCGAAGACCTCCTCAACTCCACCAACACGCCTTCCTTGGAGGAAGCAGAGCCTGGGGACTCTGAGGTGGGCTCTCCTATCTCTGTGGTTGAAGTCACCGATGTGGTTAAAAAGCTCCTCGGTGGCAGGGCCCCAGGGGTGGATGAGATCCGCCCGGAGTTCCTCAAGGCTCTGGATGTTGTGGGGCTGTCCTGGTTGACACGCCTCTGCAACATCGCGTGGTCAACAGGGAGAGTGCCTCTGGATTGGCAGACCGGGGTGATAGTCCCTCTTTTTAAAAAGGGGGACCGGAGGGTGTGTTCCAACTACAGAGGGATCACACTCCTCAGCCTCCCTGGTAAGGTCTATTCAGGGGTGCTGGAGAGGAGGGTCCGTCAGGAAGTCGAGCCTCAGATTGAGGAGGAGCAGTGTGGTTTTCGTCCCGGCCGTGGAACAGTGGACCAGCTCTACACCTTAGCAGGGTCCTCGAGGGTATGTGGGAATTCGCCCAACCAGTCTACATGTGTTTTGTGGACTTGGAGAAGGCGTTTGACCGTGTCCCTCGGGGAGTTCTGTGGGGGGTGCTTCGTGGGTATGGGGTACCGAACCCCCTGGTACGGGCTGTTCGGTCACTATACCACCGATGCCAGAGTTTGGTTCGCATTGCCGGCAGTAAGTCGGAATCGTTTCCAGTGGGGGTAGGACTCCGCCAAGGCTGCCCTTTGTCGCCGATTCTGTTCATAACCTTTATGGACAGAATTTCTAGGCGCAGCCAAAGCGTTGAGGGGGTCTGTTTTGGGGGCCTCAGTATTGCATCCCTGCTTTTTGCAGATGATGTGGTGCTGTTGGCTCCTTCAAACAGGGCTCTCCAACTCTCACTGGAGCGTTTCGCAGCCGAGTGTGAAGCGGTTGGATGAAGATCAGCACCTCCAAATCTGAAACCATGGTCCTCAGTCGGAAAAGGGTGGAGTGCCCCCTCCGGGTTGGGGAGGAGATCTTGCCCCAAGTGGAGGAGTTCAAGTATCTCGGGGTCTTGTTCACGAGTGGGGGCAGGAGGGAGCGGGAGATTGACAGGCGGATCGGTGCAGCGTCTGCTGTGATGCGGACGTTGTATCGGTCTGTCGTGGTGAAGAAGGAGCTGAGCCAAAGGGCGAAGCTCTCAATTTACCGGTCGATCTACGTTCCAACCCTCATCTATGGTCACGAGCTATGGGTCGTGACCGAAAGAACGAGATCCCGGATACAAGCGGCCGAAATGAGTTTTCTCCGCAGGGTGTCCGGGCTCTCCCTTAGAGATAAGGTGAGAAGCTCGGTCATCCGGGAGGGGCTCAGAGTCGAGCCGCTTCTCCTCCACATCGAGAGGAGCCAGATGAGGTGGCTTGGGCATCTGATTCGGATGCCTCCTGAGCGCCTCCCTGGTGAGGTGTTCCGGGCATGTCCCACCGGGAGGAGACCCCGAGGAAGACCCAGGACACGCTGGAGAGACTGTCACCCAGCTGGCCTGGGAACGTCTCGGGATCCCCCGGGGAGAGCTGGAAGAAGTAGCTAGGGAGAGCGAAGTCTGGGCTTCCCTGCTAAAGCTGTTGCCCCCGCGACCCGGTAGATGATGGATGGATGGATGGATGGATGGATATATACACACACACACGCACTTGCATATTTGTAAAGTGCAATTTTTTTAAGGTCAATAAGTACTGTAAAATATAATAAAATAAACTACAATTCTCAAATGGCCTTTTGAGTTTTCCTCATACAACAATACCAGAATGAAATGAACCCCAAAAGCTTATGTATGATATTAATTGACATGGACAAAAACGAAGGACATTTTCGCTGAAATTATAGTTAGTTTTAATTAATGTTACAAACGTAAATTGTAGTTTCCGTTTGTTAACTTCAAAGCATTTTCATATTTGTTAATGAAAATGTGTTTTTTAAATTTTAGTTCATTTTCATGACAATAACCTCGGCCGGGGAAAGCGCACAAAAGTGCGGTGAGTACATGAAAATTCCATAAAGGACGGCCAAAGTTCGGATTCGAACCCCCAATCTTAGAACTGTGAGTGAACCCATTTTAACTTCTTTGTTATTTGTTTCTTTGTTGTTTTTGTTTACGTCATGTACGATTAGAACAAAAAAAAAACAAGTGTGACCTTTGAGAAGGAAAGACTGCGCACCAGTAAACTACATCATTGACGTCACTTCACACATCGTCTTGATGGACAACATAAAAGAATGATTATTATTTTTTGTTTGTTTGTTTTGTTGCGGGCGGCCCGGTAGTCCAGTGGTTAGCACGTCGGCTTCACAGTGCAGAGGTACCGGGTTCGATTCCAGCTCCGGCCTCCCTGTGTGGAGTTTGCATGTTCTCCCCGGGCCTGCGTGGGTTTTCTCCGGGTGCTCCGGTTTCCTCCCACATTCCAAAAACATGCATGTCAGGCTGATTGGATGCTCTAAATTGTCCCTAGGTGTGAGTGTGGGCGTGGATGGTTGTTCGTCTCTGTGTGCCCTGCGATTGGCTGGCAACTGATTCAGGGTGTCCCCCGCCTACTGCCCGGAGATGGCTGGGATAGGCTCCAGCACCCCCCGCGACCCTAGTGAGGATCAAGCGGTTCGGAAAATGGATGGGAAATACTTTTGCTGCACCCAGTGTCAACAAAGAGTCATAGTCCAACATGACCCTGTGAAGTTTAGTATTGCACAAGTCAAATCAACTATAAAAGCAGACCGCTCTCTTAATCCTGCAAGAAACATTGGAAAGTCAGCAAAGGACATGCATCCAGTCGGAGCGTTTGTTCGGTGGGTTGTGTTGGCGTGCACCTGCTGGTGCTTTGTCCGCTCAGCTCCTTTAGCTTGCGAAGACCTGATCCGGCCTCTGGATGGAATGGAAGCTGGACTCCTGGCCGGCCGCTGGGCTCTAATTTCGGGCGGTTTTATCGACCCTGCAAAACTTTCCTACTTCAAGCGCAGAGACAGCGCCAGCATTGATGTCAGTGTGAGCCCCGGCGGTGACATTTCCTACACGCCCAGAGTTCACATGGAAGGAAAGTGCCATTCCAGCACCCACAACGTGACCCTAGAGAGCAGCAGTCTTTGTTTCCGGGACAAGTACAACATCACCGTGACCTTGGTCTACACGTCGTGCCAAGACTGCTTGTTGTTGCGCTTCGACGACGACGACGACAACACGGTGATGCGCGCCTACCTGTTCAGCAGGAGACGGGAGGTGACCCAGGAGGAGAAGGCCGAGTTCACGGCTCAGGCGGAGTGTCTGAACATGCTTCCACCCGCTTGGCTGGATCCCAAGAAGGAGCTCTGTCCTGTAGGAGAACAAGAGCCTTGAGTCACTTCGTCATAATACATACATTGTTTGTCCATTTTGTTGCATCCTATTGAGAGTAAAGTTCTTGCAACACAATAGTGTGTCGATTGTGACTTATTATGCTAAAGCAGCCTGCGCAATTACAATAAACCTCTTTCGCAGGGGTTACATTGCATCTGGAAAGTATTCGCAGCGCTTCAGTTTTACACCCTCATTCCAAAATGACATGAATTTATTTCGTCCTCAAATATTTACATCAAATAATAATTGTGATTTTTAAAAAAACGTAACGCTGTTATAATTTATTTTGCACATTTATTGCAAAATTTTTAAAAAGTTAAGAAACCGCATGTATTCAAGTCGTCACAGTCTTGGACATGAAAATGGCAGGCGCATCATGTTTCCACTTAATGACTGGACATTGTAAGGTCCAACCGGCACCGGCGTGAAGTCAAAGGAATTGTCTCGTGGCACTTCGGTACACTGTCCAAAAACAAAAGAGTGCTAAATTTGTACCTTTAAAGGTCCAATGACATGACACAAAAGTATGACACACAATTTTGTAGTGTATTTATTTTTTCTGCCACGGTCATTAAAGTGAAATAGAGCTTTTTATTTTTTCAGTTGTAAGAAGCACTTGGCTTCTTATAACTATATAATCACCCTCACTAAAGCATTCATTCAACTTTGTATTGTTTTGTTTTTTTCCCTGATGAATGTGAACGCGCGAGCAGCGTGAAGGTAACACGTGTCGCTCCAAAACAGGATTAGCATTTCTTAATCCACAGCAGCAATAAAGTAAGCCTCTTGTACCCATGTGCGCGTTGTCATTATTGTTTATGCATTAGAAAGTGATTGCTGGTCAGCATTATGCGCTGCAGATGTGCACACTGAAGATGACGAGAGGAGTGTGTGCATGTTAGAGCGGTGATGTGTGTCGTTGGGAAGGCATCTTCGGTGACTTTTTACAGGTCAGTGGAATGCCTGGGGTTGAAAATGATGATGTTGATCGGGTTTGTGCTATTATACAGGTATGTATACATTTTTCCTTTTCGTCATATGGATTTGCTTCCAGTGATTTTCTTTTCTGTTAAAAATGCCCTCATTTTAAATTGAGTTTGTGCCGCCTGCACTACAAGTACTTTTAATGGTCTTAAGATTTTGTTGTTGTTTTGGTTTTTTTTAAAATAACAAAATAAATATCTCGTTTGGATAATGAGGCAAACACAAGTCTGTTATATAATAGGTTTCTAATCCGTAGTCTCTTGTGTACTTTTCTACAATGAGATAACGGTACTGTGAAGTGCATATCATATTAAATATACAGGAACAGCTTTATAAATCCAAATGTTTTTGAAGATCTAGTTGATTTGGTGATCATATGCATTTGTCAAAAGACATATCCTTTTTTTTTTTTTTTTTTTTGACAAAAACTATCGCACATAGAAATAACTATGGGAGCGAATGGTATCATTTTTTTTCATAATATTTCTACCTATGCTGTTATACAGTATAATATGTATGTTTAGCTTTTGGATATCTATGGCTACATTTTTCCCAATTTGACCTCAATGCTGTGGCGCACATTCCCCAAACCGATTAGTCCAAAATTTGAAATTTGGACTCTGGCTGAGCCAGAATTACCCTGAATGAGTGTGTGTGTGTGTGTGTGTGTGTGTGTGTGTGTGTGTGTGTGTGTGTGTGTGTGTGTGTGTGTGTGTGTGTGTGTGTGTGTTTTACCTTCAGGCTTTAAGCTGATTAACTATTAGGTGGGTTTACGAGCTGCACAAGGGCCACCAGTGCACTATTGCAGACTACGTATATCACGCTGAAGGCAATGAAAGTGAAAATAAGGTGACAGTCATTTAGGATTTAAGGTGATCAGGTACATTGTCTCATTTGAGGGTCTTGCAGAATTCATGCGGTTCTTGGCTACCGACCGAGCGCAACAATTGCCCTGGCTACAATATGTTCAGTCAATATCACAGTCAGCTTTGGTTAGGTCAGGTACAGCAATTACAATACTTATTGCATCGTTGGCTCGCCGGCGAAAGACTTTTCGATCACCACAACACTCCAACTTATTGGTCGTGATGTATTAAAAAGTCATGACATGCAGCTAAAAGGATGATTCCAAAATCAAAGTGAAATAGTTTGAAATTGTAAAAAGCCGTAAAACTGCAATGGAAAGCAGCTGCGGGGTTCGATGGCGTCCTAATGATTAAAACATCAGTCTCACGATTCTGAGGTTAGGAGTTTGAATCTCGGCTCGGCCGTCCCGCATACAATTTGCATGTTGTGCTCCTGCTGTCCAACAAATGATCCCTATGGTGCTTCACTCTCTGCTTTATGTCCTTTTAGCGCTTACTGACTGTCTAGAGATCAAAAGATCCTGAGTGCCGTCGCCATGGCAACAGTGTCCCTACAAAAGCAAGAGGGTCTCTTTGACTCGCTCGACAAGCAAGAGTGCCCGATGCAATGTGCTGTGGGCGCTTGCCTTGATTCTGCTGTGCTTGACCAAAAGGCCCCCAGAGCAGAACCAGAAGATAGCAATGAAATGTTCCAGGCATGCAGGGATCAAGGCCAAACCAGAGAGACGCTGACAGAATGGGTACAAGCAATCCAGCAGCCAAAGTCTCACGAGGAACTTGATGAGTTTAATATATTGATTGGACAAAGTGGTTTCCAAAGGGATTCCTCCAGCTTGAAAGTGAAGGTTCCAGAGTGGCCCGGTGATGACGATGTCAACACAAACAACAACTCTCCTGACTGTCACCAGAATGTTCAACAATTCTCACCATGTGAGGACGCTTCTCCAGCATTTTCTGGAAGGGCACCTGAAAGTATTACTCATCAATTTCCACTTGTTGTTTGTTCACCTACATTTGCTGATGAAGAAGAGGAAACAAACATGTGCGGTTCCAAGTCCTCGGACCCGACTGTGGATGTCATTCCCTTAGACAGCCAGCAGGGGGAGCTACTACCCCAAGGCCAACATGAGCTTCCCCCCAAGGGAACAAACCAGGAAACTGCTCAACAGGTGCTCGGCCAGAACTCCGCACCTTTGTCTGTCGTTGCCATGGAGCCACCCAATCAGGGTGGGGCACCTTCCAAAGGCTCCGTCTGTGTTGTCACAGCGAGAGAAAGGCAGGAAGACAAGGCAGTGCAAAGGACAGAAGGGGAAAGCGAAACAGGAGAGCAGTATCACAGCGGACCTGGAGGGAACAAGGTGGTTGGACGAGAGCAAGGTGAAAGACTGGTAAGATCTTGTGAATTCAGCCAAATCCAGGAAGAGGAGAGAGAAAATAACGACAGTGCAGAGGGTCCTAAACTCATCAAAATGGAGAGCGACTCAAGCGACGACAGCCAAAGCGACAGTGGATTATCGGCGGACTTCTCCCCGCGCAGTACTTCCAACATCCCCGCAGCCTCCCAAGAAACTCGACCCAAAGAGACCCCCATTGAGAGGGAGATCAGACGGGCCATTGAGCGAGAACATAGTCTGAGAAGATCTAGGGGGCTTCCTAATGCATCCCCAGAGTACGTTGAGATCCCCCTGATGAAAACTGTTGTCAACCAGACCGTCGCTGCCAAGTCAGAGAAATTTCACAGCGCAGACAGGGAGCTGGCAGGAAAACTCATGCAGCATGACATCCACGAGGAGGTCGGCCGAGAGCAAGATCTGGTCAAGCTGGGAAAGGTTCCTGGCTTCTACGATAAGGGGACAGTTCGGCAACTGAAAGAGAAGAAACAGATTTTTGAAGCCTTTCAAAATCGCAGGGAGTCGTCTTTGAGCATGTCCAGTGTGAGTAGCAGCAGCAGTTCCAGCTCCAGTTCAGGGAGCTCATCACAGGCATCCACTGTGAGAAGCTCGGAAAGGAGACAGAGTACAGAGCCTGTGAGAGGTGCTTATGCGCGTTCACCTCCAAGAGGACCGGGTTTATCTGAGGGAATGTCTTGCCAGGTCATCATTATGGAGAACAACCCTAGTGCCCCAGCACAGAAGCTTTACCCTACCAATGCGGAGGTAGATGGCCTCATCGGTGTTGATCGACAAGCTTCCTATGTCCTCCCATCCTGTTCAGGAGGATACAATTTAGAGATGGAGGTAGAGGAGATGTTGCCTAAGGAGAACCCCTTCTTCAAGCTGCGCTCCCTCACAAATGATATTAAAGTGGAGCAGGATATCCGGGAGGCTCAAGAGAGGGAGAAAGAGCTCCGCAAGCAGAGAATCAACTTGTATGGGGGAGGAGGAGATGGTGGGAGGCCGGTCGGCATGGATAGAAGAAACCTCCAAGGATCTGTTCTGGATTCTTCTAACTCCTCTGCCAGTGGGCGCAACAGACACAAAGCAGGTCAGGCCCCTTGGATGAGGCACTTCCTCCAAAGACAGGGTTTGTGGGTTTTATTCCCATCTGGGGTAGCTTCTTTTAGGCAGGATGGGATTGAATCATAGCTCTTAATTTGAAGACTTAATATGTAGAAATATGTTTGTATATATCATGGTTAATGGTCATATAAGTGCAAAATGTGTTTATTTTCAGCCACGCGTGTGAGCGAAGGCATTTAGTGATGTTGGATTGTGTGTTTATCGATAAGCCGTAGGTGGTATCGTGATACTTTAGATATCATTGGCAAAATGAAGTAATGTTTTATGGAACTTTTTTTTTTTTTTTGGGCATCGTTAGTTGTCACATGAGTTCAAAATCAGCTCCATTTTCAGTTTTGTAGATAAACATACATCGTAGTTCCTTGGATTATTATCTGTCACGTGATACCATCGATATTGCAGTTGCTCGTTAAAATTTTAGCAGGTTTCATTTGACTGTAAATTCAAATTTTAGTCATATACTGTGAAACAATGTCATCATATATTGCAGTTCATTTTATTGTATTGATTTAAAAAAAAAACGCCAATGTGAAACTTTAGATAATTTGGGCCATATAGTATGATGATATCATATCGCAATGTACACACTCTGTGATTCCCACCCCTCTTTGGAATTGTGATTGTACTCACTCACCGATTGCCTCATTTGAAAATGTGTCCTTTATAAATAGAACTTGGCTCAGTGTCAATTTTAGTGTCGTGCGTGAGCGTGTGTTTGCTGTCAGGGAGGGTTTCTCCACGGTCTTTGTGTAGGTCTGAATTTTATCACAGGGCATCAAAAAAAGAGTCAATGCCAAAGTCAATGCCGTGTGTGCCTATGATGACGCTGGACAAATGATTGCCTAGCCTATGAAAAAAATAGTCATCCATTTGACCATAATGATAAGTGTACCTCAAGACCTTTTGGCCATACAATGTGCTTCAAAATATAAACCTCTTTTTGCTTGCTTCCTCATACAAATCAATTTCTTCCAGCTCCACCAGCCCGTCAATCTGTTGGTAAATTCAGTATGTGGCCCCCAGCCCAGGATCATGAAGACACAGTGAACCAGCAAAAGGTAAGCAAAGGGTCCTCTGACGCTTTATAACACAATTTTTAAAACACACTCTAATATGGTCTGATATTTGAGAAAAGGGATCACAAACCCTAGGGTGTAATTTGCATTTTAAGGGTTCTTAGCCCTCAAATCAGAATATTTATCACACAGCACCTTGCAATTAGTATACTTGATTCAAATGAGCTACATGAGCATGCACGTGGGACGGTAAAAAAAAAAAATTACCGCCGTTTATAAAAAATATATATGTAAACGGCGGAGACTTTGACATTTTTGTTTGCTTGATTTATTTGTAATAATAACAATAACTTTGATTAATATACTGCAAACATGATCAAGTGGACAACACTCCCAAAAATTTAGGAAGCCCTGTTATAGTCAATACAAATGTCAGAAAATCACTTTTTCCAGTCTTTGAAACGTACTCAAAGGAGATCTCAAGTTATCTCCGAAGCGACCTGCCACGGAACAACTGGTGGTGGGGGTTGGGGGGGCATTCCGTGGTGGTGGTGAATCTGAAATGTATTCTTGTTGAAAAGTTCATAGACTTCAAAACAAGCATCTCAACAGCGCCAAATGTGGGCCGCAAAACATCTGATAGCTCTCAGAACACAGTGAGCAGCTTATCTTGCTAGATAAGGAGACGGGGAAGAAGAGTCTGGGGAGTGTGTGCGTGTGTGTGTGCGCGTGTGTGTGTGTGGGGGGGGGGGGGGGGTGCGCGTGTGTCTCCCATTACCTGCCTTGTGGCTTCTTGCATCTATTTCAAAGTGTTGCCACCTCTTTCCACACACGTTCTTTCTGTTCATCATCGGTGGTTGATTAAGGCGCTGTAATAATCTCGCCTCGGGGGAGGGGGGGGGGGGGAGTCATCCAAAGAGATATGGAAAGGAAATATAGTGGGACTAAAGCAATTCAGCAATCAACATCACATTTTGACATCTGTGTTTCAGGCAGGGTAAATACAGTAGAAAACGATAATCGGGCCAAGTTGGGGCATTTTTCCTTCCCTTTCATCAAAGGCCCCATTATCAGATGCCTCTAAGAGATTATCTTGAGTGATGATCTTGTAGTGTGGGATGTGCTGAGAGTGATTTTCTTTCTTTCTTCTTTTTTTTTTTTTTTTTTTGCCTCCATGATCTGCTCGAAAAAAACGATTGGGACTCACAATCGTAAATGCTAAGCCTGTACAACAAATCTTCATCTGTGTGTGTGGTCAACATTGAGTTGGGCTGAGCCACAGGCTGTGATTGTGACGTGAAACGGACCTATCGCCAATAGGATAAAAAAAGATGAGAGGAGCAAGTGGTTGTCGAGTGTTTGTATATCTCACAAGACATTCACCACACCACAAGTGAATAGGAGATGAGTTGATCAGAGATGGGCAAGAATGAACAAAATGACCACCATTTTGGAGTGCAAAAGACCAGCAACACTTTTAGGCATTCAATCTTAACAGTGCTCACAGTTATACAATGCATTCTTTATCCTCTGCGAGGAGCTGAGCCTAGTTGAAAGGAATGGAGACAATGATATCTCGAGTCTATCTGGCTGGCAGCATTCAATTGACGCACGATGGCCATTCAAATGAAGCAAAGTGTAAGAAAATTGATAATTTTTTAAAATTGGATTTCATGATATGACTATTGTAAGTTTTTAGAAAGTACAATATTATAGAGTACTGTACTAGTTTTCTGTTAAAAAAAACATTTATTTAATTTTATTTTTTTGGGGGGGAGGGGTGGAGACTGAACGAATGAATGCAATTTCCATTCATAGCAATGGGGAAAGATGATTTAGGTTAGGTTTAGATAATAAAGGACTACATATCGGAAACCCTCAAAGCCTTCTGAAAGTGTGTTAAATCAATTCATCCATTTTCATCTTCATATCGTACATCTGATTGCCTTGATTTTTCATTTTCTTTCACTCGGTTTTCCCACTCATTCAGTCCCCTCCTCGCTTTTTTTACCTTGATCAATGATCGCCCCCTGTCTTTTTGCATTCTCGCTGTCATTTAGGTGGTGCAGGGCTCCCACAGTTCCAGACACAAGACTCCCTTGGTGCACCTTTGGGAGTCAGGCCTGGTCAACGGACACAACCTGCAAGATCAATGATGAGGAGCAAGTTAAAAAAGTGATGATTTTTGGAGAGCGTGTGAATGAAGATGAGGGTGAAAGTAAGGATATCAGACAGGAGGAAAAAATGACTTGAAACTAACTGCACTTGTGCACGGTATAATCTCAACAGATTTATTTTTCTGATTTTCTCTTCTTATTATCTCTTATCATCCAAATAAAAGATAGGGTCTGATTGATTAATCGGCCGACCTTTTCAATCAAGCTCTTTAAAAATTTGATGTTTTGTTTGACATGAACAGATTGCAAAATAAGAAAAAGATACTTACGTTCAAACACCCCCCCCCCTCCCCCACAAAGAAAATCCACAGATTTTTGCCAATTTTGCTTTTTCTGTCTGTAATTCATATATTTAATGGTGTGTTATGGAACCAAAAATCAATTTTTTTTTGTATTCATTAAACGGTATGTACATTTTTTTCCATTAATCAGTGGATTCATCTGTTAGGGGAATTCTATTCGGCCAAATCCACATCGGCCTCCAAAAATCCATATCGGTCCGGCCCTCGTAAAAACAATCTAAACTTTTATGTTTTTATGATGCCCTCCAGTACAATATTGATGCAATAAAAAACACATTTTAGTGCTTATGCCAGCTAGTTTTTCACTTCAAAGGTATTTGTAGATACACAATCATTGGCCTATTTGATTATATTTAATCCATATTGAGTCTTTAGAATAATTTTTTTCCTTATAATTATTGTGGTTGACGTAGCACACTGCTTCATACTGACAGCCGTTTCTAATTGCAGGCGTGTGTAAAGTGGAATCCGATTTAAATTTAAAAAAAAAAAGCTCTGCATGTAATTCACTGCCGGATTATTTTGTGATCACCAAGTTGACAATTTCCTAATGATCTTGTTGCCCAGTGGTATGAACAAACCAGGACTTAATCCCGGACTTTACCTAAATGTGCTGCGCTCGGATTACGCTGCAATAAAGTTGATCTGGATTTCTCAGGTGAATTATGATCCAGAGTACACATGCGTGAATAAAAGCGCCTCTGTTGGTTCACTCGCTGACACCTCCTTGAGTCATGCAGTAAATGTTGAACTTTGGAATAAAACTTGATATTAGCCAGCAGGTTCAGGCGACTCTTCGTATTCTATTTTCTAAGCAGTGTTTCTCTTTGCTATGGATATTAGATTGGCGGAAATATTGATGGTATAATGTAAATCCTTTTCTTAAAGTCAAGAAATCCATCACAGTAATTATCTAGATTTGTTAGGCAACTATTCAGTTATTTGAAAAAAAAAAAACCTATCAAACTGCTGCCAATGCACATGATCAAGAATGAAATAATGACAGTATATTGATAAGTATCTAAAAAAAAATCTCATCAGAGGTGTGCAACTCTCCATTAAAAGACAATAAAATGTGTATCTCGGTACACGGCGTACAATACGATTCAAGAAGTTTCCTGTCAAACTCAACAAAAAACAAAGAGAATTACTCCTTGTCTTTTCATTATACAACCACATATTGTAGCTTAGCCGTTATGTATAGTGTAATGCTAATCCTAACACCACACTTAAAAATAGCAGCTATGTGGCAGTGTTTTATATATACTGTATATATATATATATTTGTTTTTGAATAAATGTTTGAACACTTGACACATGTAGACAGATAACATAACAATACTCACAGGCATGCATTCTTTATCCTCAGCAAAGAGCAATTAATATTGCTGTGGGGTTATCATGTCTCCTCTACCTCCCAGTATGTCCATATGCCTGTATGATATTCCCCCCACATAGTCAAGACACCCACCCCAGAAGGAGCAACATGATGATTGTTGAATTGAAGCAAAAGTGGGACAAAAAGAGTTCAATTTTTGTCAATTTTATTTAATTATGCTCGTGCTAACCCAACAACCGAGGAGTCCTGGCTGATCCACCAATTTTTATAGCTTTATATTCTGAAGAAGGTACTCTAAGGTTGTCATGGCAACGACAGAGATGCTAATCTCCTTTTTACAAGCTAGTTGCCTTAATCGCAAGATTGGGTAATTGCATACTGTTGCTTTAACAGTGTCATGGTGCTAAAAATGCAACAAAATGGGATGATGTGATGAAGATCACAGAAATTCTGGCCTATTTTCTGAACATCATATTTTATGCACGACGGTTTTCTTTTGGGTATCAGGGCCGGTGGCATCAAATGGAATAGCAGTAAAGTTGCCCAGATTTTCTGCACAGCGATGCATAAATGTCACATGACTTTATGGGACATAGCTTCTCTCCATTTGCCTTGACAAATAAAAACAAATACAGCAAGCTAATACTCACCACAGTAAAACTGTCAGGTAGGCTCGCAACAAATCAACTCAGCAGTTGTTTTGTCGCAACGCGTCTCCTTAATATGTGTTATGAATAAACGATGGGCTTATGAAACAAAACCATGCCACCATATTTCACTTTAAGTATGCAATGTACCCTGTGGATCTTTCAGTATCATCCACACACACATCAAAACAGATTTTTCTCAAATATATAACATGAGCAATAATGTGACGCGGCAATTGTGCAATGAGCACTCTTAGGAATGGTAGTATTAACTTGTATCTTATAATTACCTATGAACTTATATCAAACATCATGCTATCTGTAAGTGTTGCTCTGCAAGTTCGTTGCTGTGCAAGGTTGTGCGTCAGACTTTATACTGCTATCCATACAGTAAGTGTTGCTATGCAAGGTCGTTGCTGTGCCAGGTTATGCGTCAGACTTTAACCCCTCCCAAGAAGAAAAAAAACGGTATATAAGGGGCCGCACCTCACTGCTTGGGGAGTCGCTCCATCACAGATCTGTAAATGATGTTTCTCCATCAATTGTAGTTTAAATAAAATCTCATCGTTGAACTAAGACTTTCATTGTATTGGTTTCCCTGGACAAGATAGGAGGGTTGAGAATGATTTCACAAAGGTTTTGGGCAACTTTTTTTTTCCACTTCCACCTCCTTTTTTTTCATTGACAGATTGGCCAGGTCATTCGTAGATGTGTTTAAAAAAAGAAAAACAATCATGTATGTAAAATATGCATATAAAATGTCAAATATGCATATAAAATATGTCAGATTGTTTACTTGAATATTAATAATCACACTTGTTTTAGGAGGAATAGGAATCATGGGGTACTCATGATGCAATACTATCACAATACTACCCCTCCAATGTCCGTAGTATTATGATACAGTAACTGCTTTTCGTTTAGCTTAATGCTAACAAACAATTCAACATGTCATTGACATGCTAACGTTAATATCGACGATTTGCTGTTTTACAAGGAACCAATATTTGAACACAAATGGTGGAGTAATACATTTAGACAGAAAATATAAAAATACAGGCATATAATTATTATCTTTGTTCATAATTTTTGAAACAGCTCTTGTATAGGAGACTCTCAGACAGTGGAGTATCGAATAAAGTGTCTGTTGAGTGGATGTGAAAGGTTCCCAAAAAAGAAAGGAAAAAAAACCCCTCCAAAAAACAGCTGCTCTTTTGGATGACAAAATTTGTCAGCACAAGACAATCTTCTGCCACTTCCCAAAGTCCGCTGAGTGATCTTCAGTACTGAATTCCTGTGCAGCACACAAAACAAGGTAAAGGTGCATTGCCCTCCAGTGTGCTCTTTCTTCCATATACAGTACCAAAAAAAAACCCCACTGACCTTTGTCATACTTTTTGTTTGTTGTATTGCAGTGCACATACCGGCCTGGGATGACATCATTTTTTTGTTTTGTTTTTTTTGGTTTGCTTCTGTCATCATCAAGAACAATGCAGAATTTATTTCAGAAAGTCTGTTTGGTTGAACACTGATACTAAACAGTGCCCTCTGCAGGATATTTAGCAGTAAATATAATTATTCTCCTTAAAATCCCAAATTGATCTCCACGTTTTGTTGGTCCAAAATGAACACGTCCACATAACTCAGGTCACCGCCCAAACCTCGGAATACAAATTAGCCATAATTTTTGTTAATGCACATGAAATAATTCTGTTTGCAGTATGTGCAGTATCTCATATTTCTGTTAAGTCTCTTTTTTTTTTAATGATCCAAAATAAGAACCATAATGAAACATCACTCTTTCATTTTGATTTACTTGCTGAAATAATTAAGGGGATTTTTTGCCTGTGTGTGTATGTGTGTGTGTGTGTGTGTTTATACATTGCGGATATTCATACAGTATATGTGCTTAGTGTGTGTTTTATTATAATTTATACCAATCATTTTCTCTTTCCCAGGGCCTTGTTTAAACAAGAGACAAATAATGTTTTTTAAAACGTGCAGAAGTGGTTGGATTGATAGCATTTTCTGAAAGAGCTTTTCATATGCATGTCTATTTTCATTTAGAAAACGACGACAAAAACATAAAGTAACCTAAAAGAATCGATGACTTTGCTTTTACACACAAAAGATAGCTGTAGGATGTTCTGCTAAATAGAAAAATGTTGTACAGATCTGCAGTCAACAATAATACATAATAAAATGATATTATCAAAACTAATGAAGAATCATAAATACATACCACAATACAACCCTCACAAGTAAACACGGCAGGTTTTATTTAGTAATAGTGGCTCAGTGGCAGGTACGTAAAGCAAACATCACATCCTGTCTAATTGAAGAAGCGTGCCTCTCCACATGAAATTGGAAGTAAGGAAATTGCTTTTCCTGTCCTGCTGTGTTTAAAGCCAGCTGATGCTACACAGACACACCATAATAAAGTATAAATATACAGAGAGAAAGAGAGCGAGAGAGAGATTTCTAATAGATAGGGTCTGTGAATGTGGAGTGGGAGTTCCATAATGGGGATCTGGAGGTGTTGTCTGTGCCCATGTCCCCCCTGGCCCATTCCTGTACACACACATGCACACACAACATCAACACAATCATAACACAAGTTGCGAGCAACCCAGCATGAAAGTATTTCCTGCAGCGTAGCTTCGAGTTTATGTCTCTTTTTGGTAACCTAACACGCAGTTTGGGGGGAGATTTTCATATTTCGATGTTGCATTTCTTCCTGAAGCAGAAATAGGTAATTGTTTCAGCTGGGGGGAAAAAAAGGCACCTGATAGTACACTGGCTGGTACAACACTAAACGACATGTTGGAGCAGTCAGCACACCATTCATGTTGGTACGACCACGAGGGTTAATCACTTTTCCCCCAAGCTGTAAGACTTCTTGCCTTAGCATGAGTGCGACTGCAAATCACCCCCTCAACCAGATGAGGATTTGGGGGGTGTCACTACGAGCATTGATCAGTGATCCACTGACAAATTCTACAAAGTAGAATAGCATGGAAGACCTCTCATGTGGCGTCGGCGTTATGATGGAGACGAATTACGTTCTCATCACTTTGATGCTAATCCAACGATATAAATGTCAGGACGTGGAAGACTTGGAAGCTTTATTTTCAATGTACATGCATTGGCTGTGACTGGAACGTTGCCCCCACCAATGTGGCCACAGCATCAGCACATTGCTTAGCTGGGCTGGTACAGTGCATTGGCAGACAGTACTCCATCACCATAACACAGTTTATCTTTCATGGCTTCACTGTTTCACAGATTTGTTTTTCATTCGTTTTTTTTTTAAAGAGTGCATTGTGTTCTGCAACCTGATTGGTTTACGGACTGTGGACTGTAAATAAAATAAGAAACATTTTGTCTCACAATGGAGAAATTCATGGGTTTTCTTAAGAACAAATCCTCTGCGATAAATGAAGGATTACTGTATTTTGTTTTAGACCCACATCTGTGGTTATAACATTACATAAAACACAACCTGTGTGATCAGGCTCAGGGAATTGTCATTATTAGCCTTAAGATAATGTTAACATTTACAGCTACAAGCTTGTAGCTCACTGACTGATAATAGATGCTAACTAGCAGTTAGCTAAACAGATTTCATAGACGACTGACCCTCTGTGTCAGAATCTGACTAGGTGCTTGCCTTTTAGATACTGTCATGAAAGGCCATTCATTCTGTTTTCCATCACGTTCCTCTTCAGTATTTTTGGCTCCCAAATATTTGGCCTCTGTTGCTAACGCCAATAAAACATAATCCCGTTGCCATAGCGCTTTCGATTACATCATTGCTGACCCGGATCGCCACCGCAACGCATGTGAAATGCAGACAAGGCAGCTCGAGGTGAGGAAGTTTGGAGAGAAGAAGAAAGCTTAAAAAATAAACAATAAAGTTTATGATTAAATTAATTGTCGTCGATTTTGATCATTGGCGTAATCATGACTAGTTGACGAATGTTGGCAACCCGAGATAGCACTAGCATTAGTGCTAATCGCCCTCTAAACACGGAAGACCTCTCATTTTGTGTTAGCAGTAACATTGACACTGATTCAGAGGATTAGCACCAATGCTCGTGCTAACACAAAACGGAAGACCTATAATGTCGTGTTAGTGCTATCATCGATGATTTTTACCTCACCGTGTTGGGATACAAGAAGTGGGCTTACTCGAAGGGCTAATTTAATTCCAGTTGACTGTATTGACATTGGTTGTAAAACATGTAGCCAAGAATTAAAGCTGGCACGTAAATGAGATAAATATCTTATCTGTAGTTGGACAAAGGTTGAAATAAGTTATTGGAAACATATCTATAGCTGATAGATCATTGGAGGATTTTTGTTGAAGTTGGCAACTGGCGTTATAGCTGATGAGTAATAATTACCTGAGAGTTGACACTGGTACACCTGAGGGTTAGGTCTGAAAAAAAAACAATATCAATGCAGTACTTTACTAGATCAGCGTTTCCGAAATTGTATTGGGCCAAGGCACATGTTTTACATTAGATTACATGGCAACAACAAAAAATTATATACAGTTTACTGAAATTAAGATGGATCTTGTTTGAGTTTACTCTAAAATGTACTGACTCAGCGATCATGCCATGCCGTTCTTGTATGAATGGCAATAATGTGGATACAACTAATTATGTAACTTCTGCCATCTAGTGGAAGAGTAATTGTTCTGCCTGTCACTTTTCATCAATGGCAAGATAAATAAATTGTATTAAATGAATCATTTGATTTGCACAAATATCGGCATGAAAATTCCGCAAAATGAATCGGAAAGAGTCTCACCAACAACATGGTCCCTGGTGTGAACTTGAGTCCAAAACTTTGCTTCCGATCTAAGAAACAAAAACAAAAAAAAGCCGCACACTTTTATGTTTCCTTCTTTTTGACACTAATGACAAATTAACACTGCTGCGCTTGACTCAATACCTTTTCTTCTTTTCATCAGCTGCTGCTTTCACTTTAAGAAAAACGAGCACACTTCAGTCTAGAAGAATGCAACATACTGTACATAGTGGTGCACTGGCGGAAATACCTTTTTTGTGCACCACCACCACCAGGAGGGCCACTGAGCAGAGGAAGAGCACCACAGTGGATAAGGAGCCAAGTATAAGAGGCCAGTCCACACCTGACACATTTGCGCAGATGGAAGACACACACAAATGTAAATCGAGGTATGGAAAGATCTTTCTATTAAAATAACATTACCTGGTGTTGATGGAGGAGGAAGATCTGAAAAAGAGGACACATTTTGCATGTAAATCCATGCAAATCTCTGTTAAAAAAAAATCGGAAGCCCTTGTCCTCATTAGGATCGCGAGTGAGCTGGAGCCTATCCCGTCTGATTTTTGAACCAGAGGCAGGTACACCCTAAACTGGTTGCCGGTCAATCTCAGGGCATATTTTGTAATATTCAGTTCATTTTTACAAAATGGTTCACAGAACATAGACATGTTTCTAGCTTGAAGAAATTAGCCCATGTGTTTTCAAGTCATCCATCCAGACCAACCAGACCTAAATTGTCAAAAGATATAAATGTATGTGTGAGTGGATGTCTATGTAGTATGTGCGACTTATCTAGGGTGTAGTTGTCTCTTGTCCAAAGTCACCTGGTTTAGGCTCAGCTCACCAGCAACACTAATGAGGACAAGCGGGGCAAAGTCAATACCTTTGGAAATGGCCAGAGGGTGGCTGCGTTCAGAATTAATCCACTCCCCTCCCAAGAGGACACTGTACTGGCACTGGTACAAAGCCATCAGAGTATCCTGCACTGGCATTGCGAAGGCGCTCTTGTGGCTGGTGATTTGTACATGGTTACTGTCCACAAGAAGTTGACTGTCCATCAAGTACAGGGTGAAGACAGCCCCGGGGTATGCAGGGGAGCCCGTGCAGAGCATATGCCACACTTGTGCGTGTTGCTGGAGAACGAGGGTGGGTACAGGCAGATCATCTGGTCACATATCCCAAAAAAGATGCGAGAAGAATCACAAATTATTCAATTGTCCAGATTATGGGTGAAAAAGATGGACAGTGTCAAATACCTCTAACAGTTATTTGGATTTTGTTGCTGATCGTTGAATTGACTATGTCCACTCCACTAGTGGTGTAGTAGAGGCAGGCATACTCGCCGCCCTCTCCCTGCTTTACCGGGCCCACACTGAAAACCCCTGGTTGGGATTCTAAGTTTGAAGTACGAATGTCATGATGCTGGCTGATAATAGACTCCCGCCCTGATGATGCCCTCAGCAAAATGAAGGAGGTTGATTTGTAAGTGGATTGAAGAGCTGGGACAGAGCAGCTGAAGTACAACATGTCGCCACGTTCAACCATCCCGCCGGGGGGCTCCACTGATAAGACTGGAGGTGGCAGGCTGGGTAGAGCCTGTGTGGGGGCAACATCTGGAGAGGCAGGCAAGATGTATGACTGTATGAACAACAGACATGGGACAAACATCTTCATCAATTAACCCGTTCATGCACCCTGTAACCTGATAACATGATAAGCTGTCCCTGACTGGCTTAATTAATCGCTCATTGGGTTTTTAGGTTCTATGTTCCCCCTGAATCTTTATTTCTCATTTCAACAGTGTAGTCAGCATTTATTTTGATACACTACGGAGACCGTTTTCCCTCAGTTAATCAATACTCATTGGGGTGCAGCCTATTCCAGGAACATTGGGCAAGAAGTGAGATGGTAAAAAAATTATTTTAAAGTGAAAAAAAAAGTTGCTATATTTTGTGCGACAGTGAAAAAAGTACAGACCAGATTAGGGCGGAAATAGTAATTATTGCGGTGTTCAAGTGTATTGAGGTGTGGGACAGAGGACAGTGAGACAACGTACTGTGATGTCGTAAAAAAGAAGCGACATGGATGAGTCTAAACTCCCCCAGATCCTGACGTGCCATATGAATCAGATGAACCCATACCCACTTATTCCTCCTTATTAAAAGCAAAGTCAGAGTGAATATAAAATACATATCGCCAAGCTGCAGACTAATTTATGTCCAAACTAGGTGGGAAATGGCATGAGGGTATTTCCTGTTTGGTCACTTTGTAACTAGCGACAAATATGATCAAGCTTGCGTCATGCTGCCGTTGTCCCTGCGCCGTCCTGTGTCCGATCCCCCTCCCTGTTCTGCCTGCGTAAAATTCACAATTTGTGGGAAGGCCCTTTTTTTTTTTTCTTCAATGAATGCAGAAAAAAAAAGACACACCCCATGGAATAATGTATTTGATATATTCCTTAGAATGTATCGTTTCTGAATGTAGTATCCTGCCATGGTTTACCGCACTTGCTTACCAAACCTCCTGTTGTAACGGTCTTCAGTGTGCATTGTGTTTGATGTTGTAAGGGCGTGGAAATTTTCAATATGAAATGCAGGATGTGACAACCGCAATAGACGCGCGCACACACACACACACACACACACACACCCCACACAGAGCAGAGGACAATGAGACGACACAGGGAGCACCTGCATGCTACCGCAGCGGATGGGAGTGTTTATTATTTCATGCCACAAGTAACGGTAAAATCAGTGCAGATTGATTTTTTTTTTCATTGAAGTCGTGGTGTGGCATGTGACTCTTATTGTGTATAATTTAGTGGAGTAGCACTTACCTGTTTGATGTTCTGTCTTTAAATAGGGACTGAAAGCACTGTAGTGGCCTTGCTGGTTCTTATACATACAGCAAAAAAGTTCAGGTTTTGTTGCCACTTTGAGCTGGACAGTGAAGAGGACCTCCTCAGACGGCGACAGCTCCACTGAATCCACCTTAAGGAATGTTGAACACATGTAATCAAGTGGACACACACACACACGCACACACACACACACACACACACACATAACACCACAGAAAATCGGATGCCCAAAAAAATAAAAACCTCCTTGGTGAATCTGAACAGTTTGAAGAGAACTCCGTGGTGGCCTTCTGAGGTCCGGCAAACCAGCACCACAGAGTCGCCGGACCGCGAATGTATCCGTAGTTCAGGTGCCGGCGGGTTTTGAGGAGACGTGGAAGCCCAAAGCGTTCCTATAGTTAAAAGAAACGGACATTACACAAGAGGAATCAGTTCCCCTTCCAGATGATGCAACAGCTTAGCCATGCAACATGCAAACACACTAATAAGTGGTTGATAATATTGGACGAGCGTGGCGATGGACCGTGTTTCTTACCCCATAGTGGTAAAGAAGTTAGCAGCAGCGTTTGTATCAAAAGTGATCGTCCACTTCGCATCCTTAACGTAAGAAGAAGAGTAACTGGTTGAAGCTGCCTCTCGAAAAAGCTGCTCTCTTTCCCCCCTGTCTCTTCCTCTCTTTGCTTTCACAAAAGACATCCTCCTTAAGTCATGTGTAGTGTTGTGATGGAGGGGGTTGAACCTGTAGACACTTCCTCTTGTGTGAAGTCCATGTCGGATGTATGATATGGTCTGAATGAATAGCAGGCCCACCATTGTTTTTACTTTCGTCCATTAAATCAAATTGTTTCTTCAGCTGGTGGCAATATTTCATCAGGGGCAAGAGTGGTAGTGCCACATCTTGTCCAGCAGTTGGTGCTGTGGTGCAGATAATGATCCATATTAATTTACAAAATATAAATGTATGTCTCGACCGAGCCTGCGCGTGAATAGCCAAAAACAATACAGTATAGAAAATTTGTTGGTGGGGGGAAGGGGATTTTTCTTTTTTTACGGGTGGTAGGGCTTTTGTTAATTTTTTTTTGTAACCCAACAACTTCTTTAAATCACTGACTAACATTCAATATACATTTCCCATGAAGAATGGGGGAAATTTAGGAGGGGGTTCAACCTGCAATAACCGCCCTCCCCCAACTACATAAATGCAACGAAACAAAAACTATATTAAATAATGAAAAAATGGGGCGGGGGGTACTGCGAAGCTGCCAGTGCCAAACTGTGAGTACATGGAGATCTACTGCATCATATTTTTCATCCCGAATCTTTTTCTGTCTGCCACATTTTCTCTTCTATGGGGCAGCACAAACTACATCATTTTAGGTTCCTGTAAAAAGAAAATATGTCTTGTAAATTTGACACACTGACAAATTGGAATCATTTAACACCACCACCCCCCCCCCAAAAAAACATCCCTAAATGTTTGAGCCGCAAAAAAATATATGGTCCCTAATTGTGACAGCGAGTGTAAATGGTTGTCCATAGATTATGTCCCCCGCCTCTCACCTTGAGCCACTCGCAACCCAAATGCGGACAAGCAAGCCCCATCGAAAATGGACAGACGGATACATGGATTTTTACCAAAGAGTTGTGCTGTGTTGTTCGTAGATGATCTTATAACCCTCACGTAACCTCAATAACCACTATGGATATATGGGTATGGATGTGTTTCAGCATCCCACACGGCTTGAGCTGACTCCTTGCATGTCAAGCTTCATAAACGCCCACACGTGGCTGCTTGGCATCACAGTTTTTGTACACAGCAGCAGCAGGAGCACTGTACATCCACTGATTAGCTCCAAGCTTCCCACCGACCCACAATACACAGAATATGAATTTGTACAGTGCCACTTTTGAAGGCATGAAAGACCTAATCGATAAGACCAAAACCTACCTGTATATGCACAGTAAAATAAATCGGATTGTTTACTGTAATACCGATTTGTTAATTGCTTGTGTTTGTTGAAAAAATAAATGGGAAGAGGATCTTGAAAAAAATAATTGCATATAAAATTGCAATATGGGGGGAGGGCTGCAATTTGATTACATTTCATCATTCAGCCCTGGTCTGACTGCAAATGATTTAACCATATTTTCCCCGTCAATCCGTCCTATGGCTTGGATGAGTGAATGCCACAGGCTAACTCTGCTCTCCTTTTTTATAACCTTCACTACAATCCTTAAAAGTCTGAAAATAGTGGAACTCTTCCCTGCAGCACATCACTATATGACCCATTTACAAGCTCCAGGGGAAGGAAGCAACCCATTTTGATCGCAGACAGTATTCTTTGCTTAAACTCCGATGGCTAGCGTCAGGACATACCGCGGGTTTGCTTACCTGGAAAGTAATGCTCTTTCCTTTTCTAAAATTAACATTGTTAAATGTGATGTGGCTTGCAAAGAGACAGATGCATTATTCAGATTGTTAGATCTCAGAGGAAGGAACCACTTTCTGCACTGGGCAAATGATGGAGGAGCATCTGCAAAATTGGAAATGTATCATATTCTTACTCTTTTGGCATCATTGCAATAACTGAGTGAGATGTAGTAGAAGGAGGTGCACCCTAATGAATTCAAGCCAATGCAACTGAAAGAAAATATACACTATATGTGGTTCTATGACTTTAAGTACTCAAGTCAAGTCAGCTTTTATTGCCAAATATGCTCTCGTGCAACATACAGCACCGATGAAATGTTTTTCCTCTCAACCACAGGAGAGACAAGGACCACTGCGGGTACCCGCGCCGCCATCAACAGAACACTTAACATAAAATAACAAAATACTACTACACAACACATAAGACACAGACAGCCATGCAATCTTAACCACTTTTTCTGCATACACGTTGTTGTTTGAAGCAGTGATAGATGAAAGAGGAGAGAATCAAAGTGTCCTTTCACCAGTGGATCAGAGACGTCATGCTGAAAATGTGCACACGTCTGCTCCAAGCTAAGTTTGAAAGCAAACAAGAAGCTGTGGCATCCATTGGCGAAAAAAGAGATTGGCTCACATCTCCTGTCCCATATAAATCCGCTTCAATTCCAAGCGGCGACTCTCAGTTCCACATACACATCGGCGCTCTGCGCTGACGCTCCTTTCTTCTCATCGTCGTCTCCACAAGCCAGCCATCCATCCATCCAGCTGCAGACTGTCCAACGGCACCGACATCTCCGCTGAACAAAACAGGGCTGTGAAAAATGCTGCCCATAACAGGTGCAAAAAACACAAGCACCCCAGGGCTGTTCAGCACCGACAGTCAAATGGCGCCGACATTCCTCCCAATCAAAATCAGTGCTGGTACACACGTGCTGCCGAGAAGGCGCAACCACCATGCACAGATTCTTCTCCTTTGATGTACTGTACGTCGTGGCCCCCCCCAAAAAAAAAAAAAGCTGAAAACTATCCACATCAGGTCCACATGACGTAAAAACAAAGACCATGTGACAAAACAAAACACAAAGTGCTCTTGGAGAGCACTTGCCGACGGCTGCCTACTCGGGCTCCATCTTCATCAAAGAAGATGTATATGCCATATACTTGCCAGTCTTAGAACCATTCTTGCAATCAAAATCCTGAATTAATTTCATTATAAGACGAACAATTCAAATACATTGTTTATTTTCTATACATAGCATATACTAGATATGTTTTCTGTATGATGTCATACCCACTTTTTTGATTGTACGAAGTCATCATCACATACTGTATTTACAGATTCAGTCATGTACTGGTTAAAGTAGTCGACAAGCAAATGCATGATGGCAAAGCAGAGGCAGATTCAACACGCACAACCGGATAGATTATTTTTAACAATGCTCTGACAGCAATAAGATGCCCGACTTCCTGTGTTTGTCAGTGTCATAACAGAAGCAAAACTGCTGCAGATTAAACATCTTCATTGTCCTCCCACCCCTAAAATAAACATATAAATAAATGAATGTTTTGTTTTGCTTTACAGTCAGCATGTGGTCCGTGATCCCTGCCAGTTTTCCATCCGTGCTTCAAATGGATAGACTTTCATGACTCAAGCATGAGGGATGCGTCGGCATAAGAAAGATGTGTGGTACTTGATTGACAGCTGACAGTTGAGCGGGGCACAGTTTCATTGCATTCAACCGACGCGCCTGCAGCGTCTGATCATCTTGATTTTTCACACTTTTGAAGCCTCATGTCATCGTTCGAATGTCACTACTTACAAGACGTTTATTTTCACTTTACTGGGGCTTTATAGGTGGCGGGGAACTGGGCTCGATCCCAGGTGAATTTGGGCAAAAGGCAGAATACTCCCCCCTGGACTGGTCGCCAGTCAATCACCCGGCACATTCAGAGACAAGACAACCAATCTCAGACATCATTCACACAGTCAACAAGAGGGGAACTGAATGATCAGGACAGAGCATCTCTACCTCTTTCCTATGTTATGGCCAGTCTCTTTTCTTATTCGATGGTGATCATCGGACGTGTTTTTAAAGCAGGAAGCTGGCAGACAATCAACCACGATTTTACCTTCTCAATCTTGATATGTTGCCACTACAAACACCCGTTGCTGTTTGTTTACTGCCTCAAATCAAGCGTCTGTGTCAAACCAGGTCAGCTTATCGTCCAACGTGGAGTGAGGCCAACCAGGACACAGGAAGGGACGGACACAGAGTGACCTGGCTGGAATAATAAGACGTTTATTAACATTTCAGTGCAGCTCAAGATCAGCGTCCAAATTTGTGGCCTATAAAACACAGTGCTGCTTCCATTTCCAGTCCAAATCCACCTCCTTTAGTAACCTCTTATTGAAGCAAAAAGGGCCACATAGTGGATTTCATTTATTGGCCGTAAGGGAACATTTTCTTCAGTTTGTTGTGTGTTTTGCCCAGAGAAAGTTTTGCATCCTGCATTTCAACTCCCCAAGCGACTCTTTTCATAATTCATTTTAGTGTGCGACCCATAATTGCATCTGCGTAGTATTGTTTTGTTGTCTCCTTGCCAAGGTTTCTCTTCGGGGAATGGAGCTTTTATTTATTATCTATTATTTAAAAAGAGATTAATTTAGAGTGAGGGTGGAGAACATTTCATCCGCCCCCCGCCCCCAATCAGGGTACATTTTAGTTTTTATGAAGTCCTCAGAGGACCAACTACATCAAAGAAATGTTTATTATAGCCGACCTAATGAGTGTTTGTGAGTTAAATGTTTTGCACTTTTTCTATTGTTGTTATTATTATTTTTAAAGTTCCTCTGATTTTTTTTTCCATTCTTTCGCCTTGAGTTCGATAATAAAGAGAAAGAAATGCTGTCGGCACATAACTCAAGGGCATGTAGTTAACCTTGTTAGTTTAGCTGGTTGTGGTTGTGACAACCAACCTGGCCTCCCTTATACTTGGGTGCAAAAAAATGGCTTTTTAAGTGAACAATCTCACAACAGCATGTCTTTTTTTTTTAACTGACAGATAATGCAAGTTTATTACTTAACTTGGAGCAGAAAAATATTTACCTGTTGATAATGAAATGAATGTGTGTACAGCTGCTTTATCCAAACTATGGTTCGCCTATTCAATTGCCAGGTTCAGGTATATATGATATTAAAAATGATGACATACTGCACTGTAGTAGCACAAGTCTGCACACCCTATTGTATGGCAATGTGGCTGTGTTCAAAATTAAGCTATCACATTAAAACTCATGAAGTGAGAGTCAGCACAAACCTGCCATCGTTTAAAGTGCCCCTGCTTGCTATTATGATGAAGTATAGTCTAGAATATTTACAAAACTACATAAAAACAATGTTTGTTTTAAACACAGGCTACATTTGTGTCCTGAAAAGACAGCACAGAGGATCAAAAGTCCGGATGTGCTTGCTGACAATATGTGTCGAGAAGTGGAATTTTGTCACGTTCAAGCTTTACCTGTGGATTGTCTAGCAATGCCCTAAAAGACTTTTTTTCTCGTCTGGATCAGTCTTTGCTGGTGTGCCGTCCCGACCTTGCCACTTTTGAAAGTTTTTGTATTTTTCAGTCAGGTCGACAAGGAAACAGCCCCTTGTAACAAGATGGGCATTGCTGTTGTTTTGGTTTAGTTTGACTGAAGTGTAACCTTAAGTTTAAGATCATTTTTGCTTAAACAAGTATTATCACTACTTTGCTTCACTGCCACTCACATGGTTAAAAGTGAGATTAAAAAAATAATTTGCTGTTGTCGAATCAAAGGAACAAAAAATACCAAGTTTGATGTTGAAAAGTTCCGATATAAAAAATACATAACATATTTAACCAACTTAGACAGGAACTGGCAAACATGTCGGGACCTTCTTAAATAACTTAGAGTAACCATAGAGCACTTTTTTGTTTGCGTTTTTTGGGGGGGGCGGGGGGGGAATAATTTTCTAAGCAGTGAATTCCAGTGTTTTGTACCGTAATAAAACTAATGGCCACAAGGGGGCAGTGTGTAGCTATAAGTCTTCTCTTAACAGACTGTCAAGTCCTCTATTTACCTTTGTTAAAGGGAAAAAAATCTCCATGGCGTTTCAGTGGGAGCCAATAACCTATAAATATTTTTTCTAAATTTGTCTGAAACTGTCGTTAATTAGATTGCTTCAAAAAACCTTGCACAGTGTAGTAAGTCGAAGGAGACATTTTTTACTCCCATAATGACGCCATTTTCTGTAGAAAGTGAGATTTTATTTCTACATAATGGGAGTGGTTAAATGATAAAGAAAAACTGAACGTAGCTTCTCCTGACAGGATTGTTTTACTGTTTCGTTGTGATTATTTGTGGTTTCTACAAATGTTTAATTTATGATGGATATTGGATCCTTTACTCAAAAAAAGAACGTCCTCGATTCGTTCCAAGTAGACCATATAACAAATATGAATCGTCCTCCAGCGTCCAGTTCCGCGAAAGCTGTTTACATTATTTGAGCGTCAAGTGTTTTCGTGAGACAGGTTTAGTGAACTTAAGTGGCTTTTTACTACCCGCTGGTGCCGTATAACTTTCCGTGGAGAAGTGCTCGTGAAATATTCACAGTGGTTGAAATACAACACTGTCACAACCTGCTCTTTCTCTTGACGTACAAGGATTGTTCCCTTTTTGTGAACACGTTGTTCCACTTTACTGGGAAATGTAAATCATCTTCTGCTTGATTTGAAGCCACATCTCCGAGGGAGCACATGCTGTTCATGTGTCATAAACATCCAAAAAATGTGAGGGGAGTTGGATTTAAAACGTCTGGCTTTAAACAGGGTGTGTCTTTTTGACAATACAGTAATTAACCATTTTTTTAAGTGCCTGAAGCACTGCATTGCAAATGCTTTAAAGCTTTGTTAGTATGTCAAATGCTAATAAGGAGCTTCATCTCCTCTTGTTACTTAGCAGATCACTTTACTTTGTTGTCTGAGCCTTCATCAAGTCCAGTGCTCTGATGTTTTTGTGTTATATCTACTTGGAACGGAACTCGGGTTCTATTAAAGCTCTGACAAATGATACATTTTCTCATTAGTGGTAAATGTGTTGGAAAAATAATAATAAGAGGCAAGGCAGGATTTGAGTAGAAGGCTATGCAAAGAAGCCTTGCAGAAAAAGCCACATAGGGAGCTTTCCAGTGTCATTAGGAGCTTTTTGACCGATAGCACCACTGACATGCGTGGAAATGTTTCGTGATCTGATGCCAGGCTGTGAACCATCTGGAACGATGGGATGTGATAGCACATGATGATCTGTCTTTTCGATTGCCTCGTTTTCTTATCATCACAGGGCAGCACTGAGAGTTTGTCCTGTCAAATCCGTTAATGACACAGCCCTTTCGCAGCTACTCCACTTAATGTCACTTTAGAATTGAATTCCAGAGAACTCTCATCTGCCATACAGCTGGATGAATTTTAAGTAATAGAAAAAGTATTAGGCACCTTAGAAGTGCAAATCAAAAATGTGTCCCCAAAATGTTTCTTAAAG
This sequence comes from Hippocampus guttulatus, assembly GCF_054856545.1. Classification (NCBI taxonomy): domain Eukaryota; kingdom Metazoa; phylum Chordata; class Actinopteri; order Syngnathiformes; family Syngnathidae; genus Hippocampus; species Hippocampus guttulatus. The sequence goes on along the minus strand of NC_141269.1, from coordinate 7,927,327 downwards.
ACATTGTGGTTATTAAGTTTGTATGAGTAACTACTGGTCATCTGATGCTGAGTTCTGAGGTTCAGGGCCCTATTTTCGTAGATAGGCACACATGCACGCACTATAAAAACTGCCACTGCTTCACTTTTGTGCCGGGACAAATCCAATTTACCATGTTTGAGGATTTTGTACACTGCGCTACTCTGTGCTGGGCGTTACAGCGAACCGAGGTCATTTTCTATTAAACGCCCCTGGAGCACCTGCAAATTTGGTGACATTCAGTTGATTTCAGACCAAACTGGTCTAAGTTGTGGTGCAGTTGGTGGAACAAGATTTTTGTGGATTCGATCCAGGTGATGTCATTGTATTTCATTCAAAAATATGACATCGATCTCCTGTATGGACTCCAGCGAGTGAGTCCGTTATTTACACCACGCACCTCTCCTGTGCTGAATTTAAAGGGAATGATGGGAGTTGCTTCAAGTGGCTGGGAATCACCTCGACTGTGTGTAGTTCCACAATGGGAGGAAACGGCCATTTTTAACTGCACCTGTTCACGAAAATGCCAAAAGAATAAAAACTCCACCCACGGGCACAGTTAGACTGCACTTTGTGCTAGACTTAGGCTGGGGCATTAAAATAAGGCGCTCGGTGTTGAAATCTCTGGTTAGGCCCTTCTGTGTGGCCTCGTTGTTGCCGTTTTGCTACTTTTCTCGATCATAGAATTTCTATTTTGTTTTAAACACCACTTGAGAAATTGTAACTTACCAATAACATGCCCTGCAACGTGTTATATTTCAGCACATACTGCAATAGGGATGTAGCTCAATTAGCATGTTGCTTCTCTAGCTGCGAGCAAAAAAAAACATTTGGATTTCATTGTTTGTTTTATTGATGGCATATTGACTTGAAACGAGACAACATGAGTGTGTCCTCTTCCTGCGTGTCACTGAGGATGATGACAACAGGAAGACAGAAAAAGTGGCAAGACATGAAATGAACCGAACACCTCGGAGGAGAAAAGAGGGGATGATAAACAGAGATTTGAAGAAAGAGGGAATGTTTGGAAAGTGAACGTGATAAGGCCGCCTGATGGAATGTGACACGTCTGAAAAGAGACAGAACTGGAACAAAGGAAAATAATCTAAAAAGATAACTATTGGATGGAGAGAAGAAAGCAGAAGACACAGCCTGATAAAACAACATTTATCTCATTGATTAATGGCCAAGTCAGTGGGCAGGAAGTTTTGACTGACAGGTCCCATTAGTGCAGTTAACAGTCTTGAAACCCCACTGGGACACCAAACAAGAACAGTGGAACACAATCTGTCACGGAAGGAGGATCAACCATTTAGAAACTATTTTTTTCCAAAGAAGATCATCTAAACAGAAGTAATCACTTCCAGACTCAAAATTGTATTAGATGTACAGGCAATTTGGCCTTGAGTTTGACACTTGTGACTGCGAGGAATGGAAGATTTAATTCAGAATAGCTTCACACAATTATTTGATTTCCTCGTGTTTGGGTGTCCTGCATCTCAGAAACAGTGTCTGCAAGTTATCCTAATCAAGAAAAAAGTCAACCTTACCCCAGATAGAACTGTGAAACCATTTCTAAATTAAACTGCGTTTCAATTATTCATCAAACTGTTAATTGATTTGGAAGAGAAGAAGCAATGCACAATCATATTCTCCTGGCATCAGTGTGCGGTGTTGATTTGAAAGTGTCCTGCAAATTTACACACGTGCACAAACACGCACAGAAGCAAGGCCCTGCAGAGGACCACCAATGACAATCAAGGACACCCCCCACCAAGCTGGCATGCTTATCCTGTAACTATTGAGCGATACGGGAGGACTGCTAATGAACACAAACATCAGTCATTCACCCCGGGATGACCCCCACCACCCAACCTCCTCCTCAAGTCCACCCCTGCAAAAACATACAATCATTTCTTTCGGAATTAATATCATTCCCTGCCACATGAGCACACTTTAGATGATTTTTTTTCCACTGATAAAATGTTGTAGACTTCAGGTCTGCTTCATATGTATACAGTAGAAATGTGTTGAAATATTGAACAGCTCCCGAAATCTTAAACATCGCGACATCTATTATGCAGTTGTTACACTTACATAAAAAAGCACATTGCAGGCTTGAGGGAGTGTCGTGCCGGCGCTGCAGTGGGAGTAGGAACTGAGAACTGGTTGTAATTTACGTGACCTTAACTTGACTTTGAACACTATGTCGTTTTTAATCACGTGCCTTGCAACATGTCTGGACCGTCTGTTGCTAAGGTCACCCCCCCCCCCCTTCTCACCCCCCACCTGCCAGGAGCATCTGCATGGAAATCATGGAGCACAAGTCCTCACACTTACTCACAATTTGGCAAATAGATAAATTGTATGCGTGAGTTTGTTTTGAAATGCTTTCCCATTCCTTCACCGTTACGTTTCTGTCGGTTATTTTCCATGTGTGAGTTGTGTTATTTTGTTATAAAAATATGTTGATTGGTCAATGTTCGTGATAAAAAAAACACTATTACCCATCGAAAATGCTATGGGTAGTTTTTATTCCTTGTTGAATCGAAATTTAGACCCAGCATGCTGGGTCGAATTCTTATAAATAACCCACCAATGGCTCAGTCCCTTTTGGACCCAGCCCTGGGTTAGCTATTTCAACCCATTTGGATTAATTTTGACACAGTAGTTTTAAGAGTGTTCCTCATAAGTGCTTTTTAGTAAATGTATAGAAAAAAAATATACAGTATTTGCATTGAATTTGTTTCCCACCAAGTATTCCAAGTAATTCCTCACACTCGTTCCCTGTTTATTTCATTAGGTCAGCGATTGGTGTTGCCTGAAAAGGAAAGCTGTCACAGGAGTTCACTTCTGGATCATTGCACTGACTCTCCTTCTGTCTCCCCCTCCGACTCTCTCATACTAACACAGATACAGTCATGCATGCGCTCATCGTGGGCAATCATGAAAACGGGGAAAGTCAAGACAGCCGCGGGCCAAAAATGGGCAGCCGCTGCTGTGAGGATGTTGCTATAGTGAACCTTTGGGGCTCGCAGGAATCAAGTTACCTCAACTTTCACAATGCATGCCACCCTGACTCAAGTACTGTCTTACACACCATAAAAACATGCACTCTTAATCCTGCTGGGTCAAAAGTAAGCCACATCAGGTGAAACAGCTAACTCAGTGCTGGGTCCAAAAGGGACCAGGCCAGTGCTGGGTTATTTTATACCGTGCATTTATTAATGATTTCATTTAATACATTAAAAAAACACTCTGTACTCAGTGCATTGATGAATGTAAATAAACAATGACGTGACTGTGGCTCATCGTTGCTCTGAGACACAGGAAACTCATGCTTGCACAACCTCAACAGTCTGTCACAACAAAGTGATGTCAGGAAGCGCAACTCTCTGAGGTGAATGTCTTGTATGCATTTTTGACATGACGCTATCTTGGAATTTAGATTTTACGCGCACACCTTGTGTAACGGGAAAGAGAGGTTTTATTTCAGAACTTTTGTCTGAAACTCAAATCCCATTAACCCATAAATGCTCATACGTACACAAATAAACATTTGCTGGATCATTGCAACACAGAATGATATATAACACTGAAATGATCCCTGACAATAGCAATGCTCCCCACCACTGAAATATTCTTCTGGAGTTCTATTCACACTGTGACGTGAAGCACAGGAACGACTTACTTCCTTCAGTTTACAACTCGTTATTTGCACCGTTAACTGTTGGAGAGTGATTTTATTTCCTTTGATCATGATCAAAAACTTTTTTTTCATGGCCCACGGAGCTTCCCCCTCCATCAGGCCTGTTAGCAGCAATTGTTGCATTGTTTGAGTTTGGCTCACATGCCACCTGCGTCATAGAGAAAAGGAAAGCATGTTTTGTGCTCAGAACATCCAACTCAAGCTCTACACATAAACTAAATGAATGTACATCGCATCAGAACTCGCTCCTTCACTGTCTTGACAATCTGAACAAAAAATGAATAAGATGACTAATGTGTCACATTCTCTGCAGGCAAGTAATCATTCAGTCATGAGGAAGTGTAACAGTACTTTCTGGTAATTGATTCGATTTCTTCCAGTACACTCAATTCCCGTTAGACACGATGCAAGTATTTTGTAACGTTTATGAACAACATCGGCGGTTTTACAGAGTGGCAAGGGGTGGCAGCTGCCACCTCTATCAAGTGCCTTGGTGGATGAGGGAGGAAAGCGTAGTACCCGGAGAAAACCCACGCAAGCACAGGGAGAACATGCAAACTCCACGCAGGAAGGCCTGAGCCGGAATCGAATCCTGCACCTCTGCACTGTGAGACCGACGTGCTAAACAGTCGACCACCGTGCCGCCTGATGCTATTCTTGTGCACTATTATTGACCCTCAATGTCAAGGGATACTCATTTCATGTGAACACATGTTTTTCCTGTAAGACAACCGCATGTGTATAGCAGCAGAGATACGCTATTGGCCCCAATAAGTGACCTACAAACTCACGGCTTTTGAAAGTGTATCCCTTTCGCTCTGGCTCCATTCCCCCCCCCACCCTCTCCAGTCTCGACATCATTCATCTTGCTGCAATGCAAACACAGCAGTGGGTGGAGAATCCCCTTTGTGAAGTCTCAGCTGAACTTTGTCAACTCAAATTAGGTGAATTCTCGAGGCCTCGCTGCTCAATCTTAATTGATCTGCAAGAGAGAATCGCTGCCGTTGAATGTAGCGTGATCCACCTTTCCACTCCACTCTGCTTAGTGTGTCAGTGTCACACAGACATGATTAGAATTGCAAATGAGGCCCTTTACAAAGGTATCGAGTGGGTCATCTAATAAATGGCACAAAAACAAATGACTACAAACCACCAGTTTATAATTATCATCACTGACCTCTTTGTTGAAATGAGACCAATTCTGGTGTCCGTGTTGAGTTATTCTGCAGTGCCGCCAAAATCAGGTCAACTCTGTTGCTGCATGAGAAGATGTATCGCAGCTAAACTGAGGTTCATTGTGTTGATGAGGCAAAGCACCAATATGAAAATCGTGGTATTAGAGTTTTAGCCCTCAAGTTCTTATTTTAATTACTACTTTTACTTTACTTAGATGTTGTTGGGTTGTTGTAAACTTTTAAAGAAGGATTGGCGAGTACTGCTAACAGGTGTTGGTATCCGGATGATATTGGCTTTATTTTGTCGTATCAGGTAGCCAAAAAGATACCAGTTAAGAAAACTGTCTTTGTTGTATGTCTCTTCCGGCCACCAAGATGCGGATGCAATTTTGAGGCATGGATTTTTCTTAAAGTAAAAGTTATTATTATTATTATTATATTTTATCATAGTAGCTATTTTTGTGTTGTGAAATTCTAATGTTGAGTTGCTAATCACTAAGGCATTAAAAATATAATAAATATTTTACACATTCGCTTTCTTTCATCAACTGAGAAAAATGCAACGTGGTTATTATTCAATGCATTAATAAAGTCTAATTTTCATGCTGAATGCCTACAAACACAAAGGTCAGATACAAACAAAAGGTCGAAACATGACAATTTGAGAACAGCAGCTACTGTCTGTCTGTATTTGAAATAACAGTTAATATAACCTCTAGCATCCCCCCCAAAATTTCGTCATCTGAACATTATATAAAATCTGGCATCAATATTCTTTGTATGTAAATATTAAACGCAAAAAAGTGAAGAAGATTAATATGTCATGGCAAACTTAGTTTTGTGATTATTCCCGATTGTCCTTGTCCCAAATTTCACTCAAAGGACCAATGAGATTCTTGAAGTGTAATTGAAGTTGTTTCAAGATTCCCCTTAACTACTTTCCCCCTTTCATCCATTTAGTGGAAAGTGCTGCATCACAGTAGACGCCCTGTGCTTGCTTGGACAATCACTTCCCTCATACCGGCCACACAAGCCGATGGGGCGGTGCTTTGTATGCAAATATAGCCCCGCCTACATAGACAGTTGCCTGGCAACGAGCAACCACGGCTGCTCTCTCTCGACTGAGCACACTGAAGAGAAGGAGGAGGGAGGGGCCGTGAATAGAAGTACTCAAGCCGTGTGAGCGAGGTACTCAGGGGACACCGCGTGAGCTTGCTACGCGTTTTTTGTGTATGTGTAACGGAGAGAGAGAGAGCGAGCAGCTCGTTTATGTTAGCCTGCTGGGCGCTGACCGGAATACTTGAACTAGCAGCGACGCAGCGTTTGGACTTTTGTCGAAGCTTTTGGGGCGACTAGACGACCGAAGCACCTGTTCCTGTGGCAGCCGCTAAACGGAGACGGAGGAGCGACGTCGCTCACTTGAGCCCGGAGCGAGTGGATGAGTTCGGTGGATGAAGGTCTGTCTGGAGCCCAGAGGGGGGCCTTGGACGTTGGACCCCCCTCTTTAGGAATCGAGGTGAGTAAAGGGGATGACAAATGACACTTGGCTCAACATATTCGACACTTTTTTCCGCCCTTGAGAATGAGGCTAAAGTCATTGTTTTATTGTTGTTTCAGAGTGATTCGTAAAAATGTAATAAGTTGCTGCCATTTTAGTTTGAATATATTCCATTATTGGTGCTTTAATGCTTGTAGTTTGTCTGACAAACTCAGCTGTTTGGTGTCCAAAACATCACATCACACCACACTGTGCAATCTCTTCCCACTATTTATTCATTAAATACTTCCTCAGTGGGGAAGTACATGTAACAAAATCGTAGAATTATCAACATAATAACAAATCAAAACAAAACAAACAATACTGAAACATGCACCGGTGGGGAATCTATGGCCCGTGGGCCTCATACAAACCTCAAGAGCATTTATCTGGGCCGATGTGCACTTCTAGAAACTATTCAAGGCTCAAAACTGTAGCCTTAAAAGCATGAACATATTTCACTGCACAAATTCTCATCATGTACAGTATCAGTAACGTTGGGTGAGTAAAGAGTCTGATAAAGAAATCTATGAGCCCATTGAGTGGTAGATTTGCCATTAAGTGAGCAGGCTTAATAAATGGTAAACTGGTATTTTCTGAGTTGATCTTGCCTCAATAATTAGTTCATGTTTCAATTGATGGTCCAGTTTTGAGATTTTCTTTATGAATAGATGTAATATCTTTCATATTTAGCCTTCACCCAAAGAAAATTTTGATTAGTTTTTCTTACAACCACACCAACAAGTTTCTATTGTCTTCCTGAATCAAGTCTTATGCTGCATTTGAGGAAAGGGGGAAGACTTACCTGACTTGCGACAAGGAAAAGTGCACGAGAACGCCCTTTTGAACTGGGAGGTTCAAGTTGTGAAGTGAGGGAAAAAAAATTCCCAAATTCAACTGACTTCAATGTAACATCACTCAACAATGGCAACCCCAAGAAGACACAGGCCGTTAATGGAAAAATATAATTGACAGGATTATAAACATATATTTAAAATTTTATTAATATTTAGAATAACTTCACATAACACAACATGATAAGTATTAACTGTGTGAAGATATGCTATTATCTCCCTGCATGAAGCTATTTAGCGAAATGAATGCTTTGAAGCCGTTCCTTTATTCTTATAAATTAAGAACATAATGAAGGTTTGTTAGAGGTCCTAATGTGTTGTGATGAACCAGAACAACAAACAATTTATCGGAATCAGCCATCTTTGTTGTTTACATTCGCCTCAAAAGCTTTGACGTTGGAGCTGGGACAATCCGAGTGGGAGAAATCAACTTCCCATCTACCTTGACTGCAGTATTAATAAATGCAGTAAGAGGATGGAATATTCCATTGCATGAATTGTTATTGTTATTATTATTATTGTTATTAGAGATGGACGTACCCCCCCCCCTCCTCCCCAGGGCCTATACCACTGCCAATTATTAGTAGTGAGGGAGGCCTTATGTTTGCGCGATGTTCAGACTGCCCTATGTGAGGCAGAACACTGTCTGCCTCATGTCATGCTTTATCTGCTGGGGGGGTTTTTTTGCGATTAGCAAAACACAAAAGTATTAAATACATTAGCGGGACTAGAAATGTTTGTCTATAAAAAGAAAACAATAAAATGTTGACATGGAGACAGACGGAAACAGGTTTATGCCTTTTACAGTCTTCCTCAACTCAGTGAGGGACTGCGCAATCTGAGGCGAGATGAGGCTGGTTTGAAGGAGAATATGCAACCGCTTCAGTTTGAACTATGAAATTATGGATGGTATGAGATTAACATAGAAAAGACATAAACGCGCAGATCAGAGAAGTAAAATGACAATAATTTATCAACTTTTATCATATATTTTTTATTTTGTGCATCTCATGAAGTCACGCCCTGTCAAATAAATAAACATGTTGGATCATTGCATCATCATTATTATTATTATTATTATTATTTGTATATGCATTTCGTGTGGCCCTGGGAGGACTTTTGGATGCTGAGAATTGATTGCTTGAATGTTGAATTGAACCACAAGGGTGGTGACAGTGTGTTCTTGCGGTGGAGTTGCCTTTAAATCACAGCCACGTGACTCTTTATCTTGACTGTGCAGAGATTTTAATTAAATAGTCTACAGTCAAGTCTGCCGTCTGAGAAAATAATATGGACAGCTGCGTCCTTCTGGAGCGTGCTGCCCATTGAAGCAGTGTGCTTATAGGCCTTACCATTTACAAAGACACAATACACTTTGTGTGGCATTGTTTCTTTGCTGTTGTCCCGTGAGCTTTTTCTCATGGAAAACAGGTGTTGTGGCTCAATAAAGGTTGGGAAACACCGATTTAGACCATACTAGGTAATGTAAAATGTTGGACTTCTCACATGGCTGTGCAAGTGACACTAATGAATTAGTCCAAAAGTAGAATAGTGACATAAGTTAGTTGCCGTGTGATTGTCATTCACAACATGTGACGTGTGGGAATACTTCAGGTCCTGAACTGGACGTTACATAACGAGAAGATTACGCCTTTACATAGGGCACTGTCACACAAAACTCTGTTGTTCGTGCTTTTTGTTCTTCTCTCCCAGTCATCTTGTCTGAGTGTATTCCCCTGTCGGATGGGATTATTGCTCTCATGATTATATTTTTATCTTCCCTGAAAGAAGATATTCAAACCACACATGTCCTGCCCGTACGCAATGTGTACACACTGGCAATTGAATAACTAGATTAACTCACCCTACTGAGCTGTAGTGGATGAATGGGGCTAATCGGGAGTTAAAACGCTCCTTCCTTTCTCACGGTTTCTTTTTATATCACCTGGCAGATTGATGCTGTGAGAGAAATGAAAAAAAATGAGACTTCAATACAAAAGCATTCATATCGTCTGAGTCATCACATTTCTAGAAAGTCAAACATTTGTTCTTTTTGCTGAAGGAGTGGTTTGGCCACAAAACAAAAATAAGACTCATGTTATGATTATGGGCATCAATTGTCTAATGTTGAGTTGAAATTCTTTTATAAAGTCAAATACCATATTTACCCTTTACTAAGTTGTCCTATCATAGATAAATTCACAAGATTACAAAAAGAGAAATGTTAAATATTTTGAGAATAAAATCTGCGTTGATGATTAAGGCCAAGTTATAGAATTTAGTAAAAGCTTTACAAAAAATAAACTAGTCAGTGTTGTGCCACACCATCATCATTATGAACAGTTAGATTCTAACATTTTCAGGCGTCAGCACACCAGAGGCAGCGCCTCGACCACCTGCCGAGGGTCTGCCGCTGCGCACAAAGAAATGACCTCCATTCTGCTGGATGACAAAACAGTGCCTTGTCAGCAAGACAAATGTTAAACGCAAAGATTGGCTTCCCGTTCTCTTCTCGGCATTGTGACTTTTGAGGACGTGGAGGGAAAATGCTTTCAAGACGGCAGCCTTGAACATTTCATCCAACAGAGGAACCTCAGCTTTTTGGGCAGCTATCTCTTTTGACGTGACAAAACTATTCGGGATGTAGAGCAGAGTGGGAACTGATTGCTTGCCGTTTTGTAGTTGAGTGATTAATCGGGGGGGGGGGGGGGGGCAGCTGAAATGGTATTGCAGTCATTGCGGTCTTCTGTCCATCAGTGATGAAGGCGATGTTTTGCTGAAAATGAACTCCATTGTGACTTGTCTGTGGTTTGTTTGGTCAAGTGTGAAAGCTGTCATTATTAGTTCACGCTTTGAGAACCCATCATCAGTCGCTGCCCGCTTGCAATTCGACTCTGGATTCGCAAACTCCCACCATGTGGTAGCTGGCAGAAAAGAAAGAGAATTATTGTATTGATAGTTGTGAGATTTGCCTCAAACACTGTCCACGCAGGTTATGACTGAAACGTGTTTTTATCTGGGCAACCCTTGGGTCCGATTATTTAAAATATATATATATATATAATAATAATAATAATAATAACATACCACTGCGCCCTGATTGAATGATCAGGACGCCAAGTTCTTTGGAGTGTGAACACATCCTTCCAAAAAGTCTTACTGTGCAATTCCAGAGCTTCATACAGACAACACACCCTTCCTTGTTTGACCTTCTGTCTGTGTAGTGTTACCTTCATTGGGCCTTCATTTTGTTGACATAAAGTGTCTGTGTTGTGAGTGGGGAAGTAGTCAAGAGTTTAACAGGTGTGTGCCACTTTGAGAACAAAAGGACTTAACATGAGCACAAACAGACAAACACACCCACCCACCACACCCACTCACACAACTATACACACACACACACACACACACACACACACACACACACACACACACACAGTCACATACTAGACCTATGGCTTATTTCAGCTTAGACTCAACAAAACGCACCGTTACTTCTTTGATTCTAGCCGATGGCTACGCTGTGATGAAAAGAGATTGTTGTCTGCAAGATGTAACAAAACAATGATTCTGTGCTTAGACTTGTCGTTTATTTCTTTAAAAAAGGCAAAAAAAATGCTATCCTCCAATTTACTTTTACAAGGAAAAAGTTAAATGAATGGCCAGAACAGACATTTTATCATTTTAATATTCCATTAAAACGTCACTTATTAGCTTTTGATCAGTCACAAAGTTGTCAGGATGAGTTCTCACGTGAGGTCTTCGGATGGATTTCAGGTTTTCCTTGTTTAACAGCCGCTCCGCACCCGCGGTTCTGTCAGATGTACTGTGCACCACTCCAAAGCCTCTCCCATGCTAGCTTTGGGTGTTTTCATGACCTTTAATGATTGCAAAACAGTAAGTCCTGTCATAATAATAATGATAATAACGCATCGAAAGTGCCCATCCCACTAATAGTCACCATGCCCTCAAGGTGGTTGCGACTATTAGTGATGCGTCATCCACTTAACGCAAAAGACCAGGTTGCTATTCTCACATACCGTATGAATAAAGGATCGAATTCAGTCTACCAATTTTCCAGCGACTCATGTAGGATCGCTGTCCTAACCGAGGTGGAATGGTGGCAGTTTGAATCGCGGAAAACACTGAAAAGGGTGTGAAATGTTGCCACCCAAGACACACACCCTGTTGTGTTGAAACCAATCGTCATTGTCCCGCAAGTATCAGCGATGTCGCACCAGATGCTGGCACAGAAGTCGCCACGCAACTAATTATGTTTTTGTCCAGGCTGTGTCCCTGTGCCGACATGTACAAAAACACTGAAATGTCCTGCTTCATGAGTTTAGTCTCTGATACGCTGATTTAGCAGAAAAGCCATGTGAAAGAAGCTATGCAAACACCCCCCAAATGGCAATGTAAACAGTTGTCTGCTAAGCTTTCTGCATCCTGTCGGTAAAAATGAAGTCATTTCTTCCCTTGGATTTTCCTTTTCTTACCTGAGTAAAGTTTTGGCATGAATGCCTCCTCACAGCCAGCACAAACCCCCCCCACCCCCTGCGTTTTGCAACAGGCCAACATTCCTGGTAATCCAAAATGCCACCTGTGCCTGTGTAGTTGAAGCCTGCGCACATTCAACGGTACGCTTTGTATTCTTGCATGCATCTGTGGTGTGTCAGAAAGGTTCCAGGATTGGTGTCACAAAAGATAGATTTGAAATCCAGACGACGAGTTTTCCCCATCGCTGTCGGCCAGAGTAGCAACCAGCACGTCAACAAAGAGATCTTGTGGCATGCTTTGTTCCATACATGCAAAGAGACAGGGCAACCTGTGGCTGCTTCACAATGACGCATCTGCTCACAATGCCCATACCTGGTCGAGAGGAGCATTGCCGTGTCGGAGCAACCTGCCTCCTCACTTCACCTGTCCTGCCTCCCTGTGATTATTTTCCTCCTTCTCAAGCTTAAGAGGGCTCATGTCGGGGACTGTTGTTGTGAAGGCGCAGATGACATCAAGATGGCTGTGTTGACAAAGCTGTGAAAGATTCTGGAAGTACCGTTCCAGGAGTGCATGAAGATGTGAGAAGAGAAGGTTGAGAAAGTGCATCAGACTCCACAGAGATTACTTTCAAGGGAAAAACTTGTACGATATACAAACTTTGTTGTTTGGATTTGAAATATTTCTCTTTGGGACACTGGGACACCTGTTCTAGAACTTTTCTGACAAAAGTCCTACATCAGGATGCAAAGTTTCTGTGTGGCTATACAGTATTGCCTGCCAGTTTGGAAAGAAACATTTAGATAGAGGAAACGAGGGTCATTTAAGTTCTCACTCAGAATTGTGAGTCAACAGTTCTTCCCCGATAAAAGTCAGTTTTAACAAATTCATAGTGAAATATGAGTAATGACTTCCTCTCTGGAGTGAGTGAAACCATCATGAATGCTACACTGACTTGTAGTATGTGGAGTAATTTCTCTTTTGCTGGCAGGGTAACCCTGGATCCCTGACTGATTGAGTAACATTGCTCAAACAGGCAGGAGAGTTGTGCCGACGTCACAGACGACACAAATGTTGCCCGATTTTGAGCCGACAGACGTGTCGCAGACACACGTAGTGTCTCGTAGCCGATTTTAGTTGTCTTGACGTCACATAGTCAATGGACTGTATCCAGGTGCCCTGCATATGTAGTGTTCTGCAATAAATCGCACCACAGTAATGTGGTTTTACTGTCAAGGATCATTGATACTTTCAGTTCACTGCAGAAAATGGTTATAAGGTTATGAAAACATTAGCTTATTAAGTTTAGTTGCTATGTCAGGAATGTTGCTTTAATGTGTAATATCAAATGTATTTTCAGTATCATTTTGGTGAGAAATCCTCATCTCGTATTACAACTTCTAAAAATTATTCAAAGGAGACGGTGACACTGACGATTAAGAATCACTTTTGTATGGAATGAACTTGTTGAGAGAGACAAATTATGAATCATCTAATCTGTTTGCAAATCTAATCCCTAAAGGAGAGCAATTTCACTTTCAGAATGTTGTGGCCTCCTCTTGGACCCTCTGAATGGATTTGAGATGACAGAAGCACCCACAGGCGACAACTTGGCCTGAACATCAGAGGCGAGGCATTAAATGCGCTTGTGAATATTTTGGGGTTGCCAAGTTTTAAATTGCCCGGCGGCGAAGAGGAAAGGAATGCGGGGGAAGAGAGTTACAGATGTAGAAAAGGCCCTTGCAGTCCTACCTGTATATTAACATTCTGCTGCATTTTCTCTCCCTTTTTATATTCTTTGTTTTCCTCTCCAGCATCCATCTGTCCATCCCCTTTCTCACAGCATATTTCAAGTAGCTCAGCCAGTTTTCCATGTGCTCTGCTGAGTCACACTGATTGCAAGCATTACGAATCCATCCAATCAATCATATTTTTTTTAATGTAAGATCATTCAAGACTACTCTTGTCAACCGCCGTATTTTTGTTTCCATAAATGGCCAGGAGGTGGGTTGCCCCTCCAAAAACAAAACAAAACAAGGAAAAAAAATTCTTGGGGGCAGGGGGATCAACTAAAAGGTTATTCTGCTCATGCCAAACCATAAGAATGCAGGGGTCCACAATATGCCTCTTTATATATACAGTATATTTATTACAGCAAGGACTTGTAGCAGAATTCACCACTCGCCATATTTGTTAACTTCAGCGAGTTGCATTTGTATCCCCCTCCCCAAAAATATACTGACTACTCTTATCTGTTGATACACCCATCATTGACCTCCCACTCTTCTCAATGTACCGGCTTGATGGAAAAGTACCGGTGTTAGATAACAAGCTTGTTGGCAGATTCCAACGGGACGCACAATAAAGTGTCGAGGGATGTCCATAGTTACTTTCATTTTAATATCACCGCATATGCGCATGTCTGACTTGCCAACTGCAGTCACACATTACATTTAAAAACAAATATCGATTAGAGATTTCAAACCGTCCTTCACATCACCAATGGCACCACGTCACCACTGACTGTATTCGCGTTTTCCATCTAAAACACTTGCCTGCTTATTCCATCCAGCAAGTGTTTCCTGTTGCTTTGTAAGAGCTGTTGCTAGGGCTCCCTCCTCATCAAACAATCTCCATCTGGGACATAGGTCTCACGTGGAGGCCTGGTATATGAATGTTAGGATGTTTGAGTACTAACCGTGCGCCCGAAAAGCTAATGTATCAATCTCATTTCTCATTTATTTATTTAAAAATATACAATGGGAAAATTACTCCATTTTACACATTGTAAGAGTTAGCTAAATTAAGCTCATTTTCATTTTGAGTCCTTTGGGCAGATGTAAGAGCCAACCTAAAATAAAAATCATTAAAATCAAATAGTATTACGAAAAATATACTTCGTGTTCAAGCGATAATGCTCACAAGACTGACCCGCTCAGTGAGAACAAATTTGGCCCGACTTCTGCCACTCTTTCAGTTGTTTTGTTCAAGACATTTATATTTGTCTCCAATTTAAGTTCAGTGGGGAGAGCATTCCACAGGTTAGCTTGCTGAGAGCAGAAGCTCGACTGTCCTGAAGTTGTTCTAAAACCTTGAGCGCTCACACTTCCTAAGGCTCTGGTGGTTGGTCTACGATCCCATGTTCACTCTCTGCTCTTTCTTGTCACACATCACAAACAGATGGCACTCAGGATGCATGACACAATGACAGTCCGCTGTTGACACAACACCGGGTCACCCCCCGGCTCTGACTGAGACTCCTATCAGCTTGCATGGGAACAAAATAGGCAGGCAGTAGAAAGCTATCAAAATAAAACCAATACCGGTACCAAACATCATTGAACAGAAACAACTCTTCTCCTCAGGTATCGATGAGACCGTAATCCGCCATTGTTGTGACACTGAAACTGTGGTACTCGCGGATTGGATACTTGTCTTCAGCAATTCACAACTATTCAACGAAATATTTGTGCGAACTATACAACTTGGTGTCTTTGTTTAATGGAGACGCGCCCGCTGCGTCAGATACTTTTTGTAAACAGTTGTGGCAGCGCTCATGTGAAACAGGAACTGTCAGGAAACCTGCCAGGGGATGTGTGAGCAAGAATGCTTCCTAAATTTGCAGCACGTGAATTAAAAAAAAAAAAGTCAGCGTCTCAAAGCTTTTCTACAGTTAAGAAAAAATGGAAACTCTTTGAATGTGCGTAAACGTGCTGCTGTGCCATGTGATTATGGGCTTGTCATGTCAACCAGGAAATATTGCTGTGTCAATGAAGTGGTATTATTTTACAGTTAATCAGCACGTGTCAACAGTTTGTTCATTTTTCACGCCATATTGAGGTGAAGCGTGTCAGACACTCATTATTTTTTTCAGAGAAATGTCATCCTCACCGGATATTTGCAGAACAAGTGCAACTGTGATTCATTCTAATCGCAGTCAGATTGAGTCCTGTATCTTCAATCAACATCCCATGATTACAACTTTTTTTGACCGTGTTTTTGCTCTTGTTTTTACTATGCCTCACCTTTTTGTCCAACTTCCCGACATTTTTAGAGTCTCCCCTTTTTTAGCAACGTGTGAATTGTTCTTGTTGGCTCTCATCACTTTCTTCACCTGCACCTCCCCCCTTTTGCGCCGTGGTCTTTCAGCTGCTCAGGCATGCTGGGATAAGGCTTGTTGTGTCCCACTACATTGAAACATTTGAATGCAATGTGGCAGGACCTGTGGCCCATGACCCATCAACCTTTTCACCCCTTCCTTGTTTCACGACCCCATCTTGGTCTTAAGAATATTCCCACAGGGAGGGGATTTTATTTCATGTCTAATCCTCTTCATAATGTGATTTATAAACGTGGCCCACCCAAAACAACAATGTCCAAACTTTTTTTTAAATTAACATACCTGCAGAAATGTGAACAAATACAAAACAATCTCAAGAATGCAACATTTAAATAATGTGCAAAAATATCAACTGAATTAATTGTTAAACTTGATTCAGCAAACTCATTAAAAAAACAAACATTGAGTGAATGCATTATTTGGGGAGGAAAAAAATAACTTCTAATTTCACTTAATATTAGGGATGGGCAATTTAGCTGACAAAATAATTACAATATAAGTCATTCATATCACTTGGTATTGGTAATTGTATACTTTTTAAAAAATCTAAATGAAAAACACATACATAGGGATTAAAAAAAGAAAAATACAATTCACACTATCTGGTATAGTAAAACAAAAATTTCAAAGAATGTACACTGTTTTTGTATATGCCATCATAATGCCAAACAGTCTGATTCAAAGATCTTACACAGTATTGTCACCCCTTTGCTATCATCCTCCAGCCCAGCGAGGACGAGCAGCACTTTCCGGACATCATGTGCACGCGGGCTTATCCCGACGCCTTACCCAGCAGCCCGCTGTTCTCCAAAGATGTCGAGGAAGACGAGGGCAAGGAGAAAGACTCGGACAGAGACAGCGCAGTGGAAAGCACCCAAGGGTCTGACACATCGGAAGGTCCCACCAGACTCGGGGATAAAGAAGACATCTTGGGGGATCTCTTCTTCCCTGCTGAGAAGTAAGCAACATTTCATTTTGAGTGTTTCTGATTATGATGCAACATGTTTTGTCGTTTTATTGTACCAACGTTGCATTCTTTAATTGTGTTGCCTTTAGGACAAGTGGCACAAGCAACTCTGTTATTTCTGACCTGTCGACGCGCTCCTCGGCTTCCCTGAACGAGGAGCAGTTTGAGGACTACGGCGAAGGAGGGGAGCCAGACTATGCTCCCAGCAGTCCTTCTCTCGACGACGACAACCGCATCAACGGGTACTCTGATCTTGGCTCATCTGTGTCCTCAAGGTCAGAAAGACTCAGAGACACAATGCAAAACAGTGCATGACATTTCGTGCAGGATGTTGACTCAACCAACATATGAGAGACATTTGATGAGAGACCAGTGGTATCAAAAATGTTGCCTTTACAACCAAATAATAAAGCTCAGTTTTGACCAAGCAAACACAGTTGGAAAAAAAAATCCAGAAATGGGATAGATAGTCCATATTCTGCGGTGCAGAGCCGAGCAGGCAATGGGGCTTGCGAAATTCGGTGCTTGCCAGACGGTGGCCGTCTCCGTCGCCACCGGGCGGATTTCAGTCAGTCAACAAACAGTGTGTCGTCATCACCGTTTATCTCCACACAGCTGTCATGGATTCTACTCCACATGGCTGGAAGTTTGTCAGGCTGGTGAAGTGGTATTGAGGTGGAGTATCGGACCACTTTTTCGAGTGAGAGTAAGAGTACAGATGTACTGTATCTTCACCTTCTTGTCATCCTTAGAAGTAAAAGGAGGAGTACCGGTAGTTTCTACCAGATTTGATGTATGCTCCATGGACTCTAATTACCTGGCCCAGAGCTTTGGAGCTCTTGCCCCGCGGACTACATCAATATTCACCAGCGGCTTTTGTTTAATGCGATTAAGCCTCCTGACTGATAAAGTGGAGAAAGCTGCTCAGTGGTTTTTCCACACATACAGTACCAAGCAGACAAAACCTGTAAAATGAACTGACTAAGAGAGATTTATATTCAAAATGAGGGCCAGATCAAGGAGAAGTCTGAAACTGCACATTGGGGGGGCCCGAGAAGCAATTTTAAATAAGTGCGGTTTAGTGGAAAGTAGGTTAAAGGTACAGTCGAGAACAAGGCTGAACAATATGCCAAAACACTGCTCTATACACGGTACAAGTTTAACATCCAAATGAAAAAGAAATGCACAGCATTCGTTTGTGGTTTTACATTGTAGCAGGCTTTGGTTCTTGACTAAAGAAAAGAAGAAGGAGCCCGTTTTCCGGGGTCTGCATTTCATGAAATGCAACTTGACAAGAAGACATGAAGTAGATGATTACAGCGTAAACTGAGGTCTAGACAACACACCTATCACGATTGAATTATTTTTCAAAGAGATACACCCTAACATCAAGGAACTGTAATTACAGGCAAGGTATGGAAAGAAAATTGCCAGTATATGTATACAGTAAGTGGGTGTGTACGAGGTTTCCCTGATGTTTATTCACATTACATCACATGACTCAGCTTTTGAACTCGCAAGACAAAGGTTACAATTACATGGCGGGGACTCTGTCAGAACCGCGTGCCTCTTCAGGCTGCTGAGATTCCCTTCTGTTTGTCTATGTGTCAACAGTGCGGTTCAGACTCCTCGGAAGGTACGTCAACCGTACCCTAGTGAAATGGTGGATGTCTACTGTTCTCAGTGCAGCAAAAAAGTCAACCTGCTCAATGACCTGGAAGCACGTCTCAAGAATCTCAAGGCCAACAGGTGGAATGTCACTCTGTCATATTTACAATTTGTGCAATGTCCCTCTTGTAGGCTCACACGATACAGTCTATGATGAGCTTTGTTAACTCACGGACCACAACTGGCCTATTGGAAGACTTTCAGCTTAATATAGAATGCACAGAATAGAATGGAGCAGTCAGATGACTGCAATTAAGTAAGGTAGCAGATTTAATTTCGTACATTAAATGTCATTTAAAAGATAATTTTTACTTTAAGATGATCTTATAATTGAAAAATAACCCCTTGGTACACAACAGGTGTATCTCAATAAAAGAGAACATGATCTAAAAAAATAATTTAATTCAATAGTCCCACTCAAAAAGCGAAACTCATAGTGATTCGGTAAACACAGAGGAACATACGTCCCTGAAGACCCTCTATGAAAAATCTTTTTATTTCTTGTAATGTTCACAATTATCACGGTAGTGGAATTTAGGTTTCATTATCTGAAATCATACAAAATATAAATAAATAAATAAATAACGTCATGACATATTTCACCGTGCGTGAAGTGATTCCACACAAGTTTGACTTTTAGAATTGAGCCACTGAAATAAATGAACTCTCCCGCCCCCATATTATAATTGACCTAATATTAAATAAATTACATTTTCTGTGATATTGTAAATGATTGAGAGCAGTATACTGTTTACAGTGCAATGAACAATTGGAGGATGCCTGATCATACATCTTGGGTTCGTTTATGACAGAAACATTGTTCTTGACACACACCCACTCACACATCCAAATGTAAAGACTTAATTGGTTCTTACGTAAGGCTTTCATTCCCGCACTTAGCTCATCAAGCATTGCAGCAGGGAATCTATTCATGGAAACGCAATCCAGGATGACCCTTAATAATCGTACCTGCCTGCACTCATTCATCTTGAATTCAGTGTGGGACACGTAGCTGACTTGGCAGAAAACGGGTTTAATCCAGCACAATGCTTCATGCTTTTGCCTTATAAATAACACAGTAGTCATGGGCAGAAAAAGATGGGAATAAGAAGGAAAATGGATCAGTTGGATATATTTAAATGCTATGAGCTTGGTTGCATTGTAAGCCTCGGCATGTGTTGTTAATGTAACTAAAGCGGTCACATTGTCGAGCGGAGACATTTAGAATGTTGCATCTTGGTCATTTCGAAAAAGGTCTTAGATGAGGTAAACGTTCATGAAATTGTACGGTCTTTTTTTTCTGAGGTGATTTCCATCCCATGAACAAATAAGGGGAGACAATTTGTTTTTTGTCTCCTACATCTCTCATCATAAACCATTTAAAGCCCCAGCTGCTGTTTTTTCCCACTGCCCTGTTGAACTAGGAGACATCTCCATGGCAATTCACTGATAAAACTCTCTCTCACATTTTTTTGGGTGCAGCCCCAACAGGAAAATCTCCAGTACAGCATTTGGGAGGTAAGAAACACGCTGTGTTCATGTCTTTCCGTCTTTGTGGGGATCCATGTTTGTCTTTGAGGACTTTTGAGGGCAAAACTGCATTGCATCTTACTGAGAGCTGTTCCAAATCCTTCTCATATAAAATATTAGAAATGCCTCTCAGTATGGGTCTTCTGATCTTCTGGAAAAGGTTACTTCTTAGTGTTTGTCTTCAATCCTATGTTAGCGTTAAAGCAAGACTAGTTTAATTTATTTAGTCCAACAAATAGCAAAGACAAGAAAAGTTTGCTCATAGTTTCCCTACACAGCAGATAACCACAGCATTTACAACTTCCCCATTTCTCGGCTCCCACGTGCAGTGTTGTCCTTAAACAGTCAGTTAATAACTAACTGCTTATTCCCATAAAGGCATACACATCTCTAACAGAACGTGCTGTAAAATCATTGCTCTGGGCTGCACGGTCTGTTGGTCTGCGAGATGTTTTGTATCCCTTTTTCCAGCCGCATCAAATGAGTTATGGTGACAGAGTGAAAATGGTCTGTCAGAGCTGAGCCATGTATTCAATATAGCATTTGATGCCTGCACTGTCCTCTCTTTCTTTCGCTCTCTCTCGATCAATCTCTCTTTCTGTCTGCGTTGCTTCCGTCTTTTGCTTGTATTGCCCTCATTATCTGTTCCTCCTTTTGAGTTTCCCTAAAAATGAGAGGCCACTGTTGTCCTTCATCAGCTTGAATAACACAACTGAAATGCCATATTATTGACATTAAAAAAAAAGCTTCTTTACAAACATGCTAAAACCAACGTGTACTATTTTAATTCTGTTTGCATTTTCTCCAGTTGACATTGGCCTCGGGGGTAGTCCTCAATCATTCTGCCTTCCTTGGAGAGATTTTTGTCCTACCCTGCACTTTTTGTTCCAGTCATGCAAACACACTAACAAGAGCTGCTATGTAACACTGTGTTTGATCAGGCAGCTGCTCCACAACAGCAATTTGAGTAGCAGCAACGGAAGCACTGAAGACCTTTTCCGAGATAGCATCGACTCTTGTGACATCGACATCAATGAGAAGGTATGCTCATTTTGTTTTTGGCTCCTTGGCTTGCGCTTACATTTGTAAGATCTACTTTACTTTATATTACTGTCAATGAAAAGTATATCACGATAAAAACATTTCCTATTGGTCGCTATCTAAAAAAATCTTTACTATTGAAAATAATGACTGACAAAAAGGCTGAATTTAGATCATTTTATTTTAACATCATAATCTCTTACAAGCAGTCAACGTAACGATGAAAAAGTCAAATAAACGGGTCAATATAAAGATTAAATAAACACTTTTCAAAACATAATATGCTTAATCAGGCTAGACGATATGGCTGGAAAATATGTACCACAATATAAGTATTTCATATCAGCCAGTATTGATAATTATTGGTGGAATACGTCCATATACAGTACATGGTCACATTTACATGGTCAAAATAAGAGTTTTCAATTAATGTGTTCAGAATGCGGAAGTAAATCTTTCAGCTGTCCACGGTTTTTGAGTGTGAACTCTTGATTGGCTGACGACTAGCCAATGAATGCCTTATAGGTTTGTTGTGTTCATCAAGCTCTCTGTCTTTGCCAGGTGAACTTATTGGAAAAGAAAGTTGCAGAACTAGAGAATGAAATTTTGTTGAACGGTGATCTGAGGTCCAAACTGAAGCAGGATAACACTCATTTAGTACACAGGTATGGTCCAAAACCATGTGCCACAAATTCACAAGCTTTTTGCCAATTGCCAGTGTTTAGTGTTGGAATAATATTCATTTTTATTTCAATAATTAAAGAGTTAATGAGCTGGAGGAGCAGCTGAAAGACCAGGAGGCCCGCGAGCACCAAAATCTGCAGGGGGAGTTGAAACGACACCGAGAGGCCTTCGGCAAGATGGAGAAAGACAAAAACACACAGATTGAGCTGCTGAACAGCCGGTGAGAAATTCACACAAGCATTTAGTTATAAGAGTTGCTAGTATTGCTAGTTTAATGTCCCTGTCTTTCTCCTGATGAACTGGTGATTGTGTATGTTTTCTACTTTCAGACTAAAGCAGCTGGAGGATGAGAAAAATGAAATACATGCTAGCATGAGCAGACTCAAGACACAGACAGAAAAATTGGACAAGGTGTGCCACAATTTATGTATATTGGATGAGCTCGAACTGCTCATTGAAATGTCTTTTTTTTCCCCCCCGATAGTCACTGTCTTTTTTCCTATAACTGCAAAAATACACCAAAACTTACATTTGTGCTCAGGAGAAGCAAAGGATGACAGATAAACTAGAGGACACCAGTTTGCGATTGAAGGATGAGATGGACCTTTACAGGAAAATGATGGACAAACTGCGACAGAGCAAGCAGCAGTTCCAGCAGGAGAAAGAAGCCATGCAGGAGGTACCATTAAATTCCATCAATCAGACTGCCTGTCAGAGACAGTACCATACTGAATATATATACCGTAACATCTAAAACACTTGGGTCAAAAGTAATTAACGTTGGGTTAAGTTTGATCCAAATACTGGGTTAAAAAAGGGCCGACCCACACTTGGGTCAATTTGAGCCCAAAAATTGGATTATTGCATTTTGACCCAACTTTTAGGGCTAAATGACAAGAACAAATTGGGTCAAAAGAATGCAAAAAAATTGGCTTCTTCCAATATGACCCACATTTTAGGGTTAAATGAATAAATTGTGTCAAAACCGTGCAATTATTCATTTATTTATATTTACCCAACTCTGATTTAAAACAATAACCCGAATTTGGCAAATGGAGCCAAGTGGCATTCAATCCCAGTAATTTACTCTTTGTAGCTATCTACCTATCTAGCAAACTGGCCTCCAGTCAGACTTGATCGGTTGATTTTTGACCCAACGAAAACATTACAGGCATATAACCCGGTAAATGTTTAATTTGAACCAACAATTTGATTGCGTTGGTAAGAAATAACCCAAAATCTTGACCCAACACAAACAACCCCAAAATTGAGTTCATGAAATAACTCAATAATCTGTTTTTAGAGTGTAGCATGACTTCCTATATGTCGACACCTTTTGTGCAGCTGATTGAAGACTTGCGGCGAGAGCTGGAGCACTTGCAGCTCTTCAAGCTGGAGGCAGAGAAGCCCGGACGAGGGCGCAGCTCAACTTCCAGTCTGTCCGAGTATAACAGTCGGACCAGAGAGATGGAGCTGGAGTACGAGGTCAAGAGGCTCAAGCAGGTACTTTTTAACACATTGTCAAAACTAATGTATCGCCTGGTGTAAGACATGTTATGTACTTAGCATCTATATTTAATTATAGTGAATTTTACCTCTGGATAAATAGTCTCTTTCTGTTGCCCTGTCTAATCTATTGTATCTATTTAAAAGGATCACGTTTGGAACAGTGATCATACACTTTCAATACTAATCCACTGTATTGTGGTGATGTGAGGCCTCCTTCAGGATGCAGTGCAATCCCTTCGATGCACGGTGATGAGAGGTCTTTAAGTGAGCGTTATTGTTTTTATTAAGCATTGCATAATGATCTACCACAGTGTTTCCACAACTTGATTGAGCCAAAGCACATATTTTAAAAAAATCTCACAGCTCACCACCAAACAAAAATATCACAAAAAGTAAATCGAACAAAATAATGATGATCTTGTCTAAATTTATTCACCGGTTTATGCATTTGATTAAAATTAGTCACACAGTCCATCCAGGAATCTAATGTACGGTACATTTTAATCACCATCTTGTTGAGAGAAACACTGCACCATCAGTGACTTAATGCTCATTTGAGTAATCGAATTATTTGACACAGCAATGCTAGAAAATAACACAGCACCTTATTTCTTTTTTTATATACATAAATCCAAGGGATCAACTACTGAAATTTGAATTTCATACCTTACAAATAGCGTAGTTAATAACTTCTTAATGTTCTTTCTCAGACAGCAACCCAGTTGAGAGTAAATTTTAATTCCTGGTACTTATGGTTGCAAAAGTAGCACACTCCAGTTTGATTCAGTTGCTTCCATACGTGATTAATCAACAATCACTTTCAAGGAATTCTTAACGATAAATAATCAAATAATCATTCAGAATTAAAGTACATACACTTGTGTAGATACAATATTACATTTCACTTTGTAGATTTCTATAACCCTTGATCATCCTGTGAACAGCACTTGAATCATTTAAACTAGGCAGGCCAGTGAATTTCTTTTGTTGTTGTTGTTTTTTTGTTTTCTGAATGAAGGTACATCCTGAAATGCGTTGTATGTTCTTGAGTTTCAAAATCGTGACGTATTGTTTGCTGTATGAGCGAAGTGTACAGACCTGCTGTTCAGTAAACATTGACAGGACGTGTGTTTTCAGATCTCCCCATGATTAGCTTTGTACAGGTGTTACACTGGTGAATTTCTTGATCAGTTTTGTCTGCGACCCGCATTTACTATTTTTGTATTCATTATGTTGACTTTGTGACTTCATAATTACGGTATGTTTTTGACAAACAAGGGCCACTTGGATTGGGAAATAAAAACCCCACCCACCTAAGTGTCTCATAGGAAAAACCCATTATCGCATACTTTCCTGTTCTCTTGTGACGTGTAAACTTTGTGTGTGTACACGGCAATTTATGTCCCAGGACTTTCTTCCCCCTGAATTCCAGCAGCTGAGGTTGTCGGGGGCAATGCGCCGTCCCGGTTCGATGGTAAATTTGCTTCCTGAAGCCTCCATTCGACATTAACCACTAATCTCAGTGGAGTAGAATGAACATGCCCCCGGCTGACCTGGGCTCAGAGCTGCATTCCCCTTACTAATGAGAAAGTAAAGCATACAAAAAAAAAGCAAACTCACTTGCTGGTCAGTGGTCCGCTCAAGGTCATCATGAAGCTGTTTTTATAACACTTATCACCTGCTTAATGCCCTGTGGGTATTGACTGTCTTAAAAGATGTGCACCGCTGCCTTTGATGCAGGACGGCCAAGCAAGTGCAAGCAACTTTGCGTGAGGCTTTGCAGTAGCCGCTTTCTTTCAACTACTTCTCTGTGACCCAAATGCTTACCACTTCCTCGTCTCTAATTGTGTTTTCCCCAGGAGAACCAGAGGCTGAAGGAGCAGAACGACGAGCTGAACGGTCAGATTCTCAGCCTGAGCCTGTACGAAGCCAAGAATTTGTGCGCCACGCAGACCAAGGCGCAGTCTCTGGCTGCCGAGATAGATAATGCTTCCAGAGACGAGGTAATATTCATAAAACGGCGTGTGATGGTAAAGTACGTCCGGAAAGTATTCACAGTGCTTCACATATTCTGCATTTCAATAAGTGATAGCCTTTTTTCAAAACGAATTAAATTCATTTTTTCCCTCAGAATTCTGCAGACATTAAATAATTTTTTCAAAATTTTGGCCAATTTAGAAAACATTTTAAAACTTAATCAAATGCATATTTGTGCATACAGTGAGTACGGGGGTTAATACCACAAGTTTGGCACACCTAATTTTGGTTAGAATTTTGAGGAGGAAAAAAAAAAGATTTACATTTTGTGATAGGGCTGTCACATAAAAAGTAGGCACCAGGAATACTTTTTGAATGCAAATGTACAGTATGTTTCAAATCCGACACAATTTTATGGTTTATGTTTGTGTATGTCAAAGCACAAATTTACAGTAGAGTGACTTGTTCCTCATTTAATGTGGTGCGTTTCTACTATTTTGGAAAACGGACCGCTCAAAACTGAGGCGAACTGAGCCAAGCCATTACTGTGCAGTGGAGAGCAGCAATGGATGAGTCGTGCAGGACTGCACTGCCTGACATCTTTCCTCATCTGACTCAATAGTGCAGCTATTATGCAATATGGAGATCATCACTAGGTCTATTTCTAGCACATCACTGACTTGTCACGGCTAAACCTGAATGAAAAGGACAAGCAATAGTAGCATTTTTATCTGTCAAACAGTTCTTTATAAATGTATGGTTTTGTGCTACTATTTCCCCAGTTAATGGAAGCCCTGAAGGAGCAGGAGGAAATCAACATGCGGCTGCGGCAGTACATGGACAAAATTATTCTAGCCATCCTCGATCACAACCCATCCATCCTGGAGATTAAGAATTAGCAGGGACTCTGTGTCTGAAGAGACTGTGTGGAACATTAGACACCCTGTTATGGAACACAAACAACTGGAATATCTCTCCCTGCTGTTTGTGGGTGAAAAACAAGGACATACAGAAAGGGGAGTCACTCACTGCTTATGCTGCTGTGACTCTTGAACGGCATCTGTCCTTTTTCTACTATGTCTGTTTTTTGGGGATTGAACAATATTCGGACTATTTGCACACTGGTATGAAAACTGGAACTGCACATCGCCATCTTTTGTTGTCATCATAGTGAAGGGACAGTTCGCTCAGTGTAGGCCAATAGTTAAGCACTGTGAGACACATGGCCAGTGTACCATCATTTGATCTTTTAAGTGGCTACATTTTGAGTCATGGAGGTGGTGGGGGAAAATGTGAGTGATTTGTTTGGTACCTGCACGTCTTAAGAGTGGGTTGTGAAATGTGACAACGGTGGTCAGAGAGGACTTTCGAGTAAAATGGGTCATGTCCCCTAACAGAAGAGGGTTTTGGTGAAGTGAATACGGTACTTATAATTGCTTTCGAGAACGTCTTCCAGAAACCTTGCAATGACACATGCTGTCACTCACTTTAGGGAGAGCAAAGCACAGCTACCCAAGGAGTTTCTTTGACCTGGAGTTCACGTCAATGCAATGCTCTAACAGGGGTGTCAAACTCAGATCCTGGAGGGCCGCTGTCCTGCATGTTTTCCAAGTCTCCCTGTTGCAACACACCTGATTCAAATGAGATCATCAGCAAGCTCTGCAGACGCCTAACGTTGAACCTGTTCATTTGAATCAGGTGTGTTGCAACAGGGAGATTTGGAAAACATGTAGGACAGCGGCCCTCCAGGACCTGAGTTTGACACCCCTGCTCTAGAATGTCCCCAATGCTTGAAAGGTACACTAGCAATAATAAGCTCAACATAAATGTGACAAGGTGAAATGATTGTGACTACTTTTGTGTTGGCACTGTGGAGTGGTACTAAAAACAAAAAGACTACACACACAGCCCAAATGGTTGTCTGAAACTTTATTATAGTGTAAATATCAAGAATGTAGATGTGATATGAGAAGGGAGAAGAATATGCTGTACTATGTAATTAACTGAAACTTGAGTTTTGCTTCCTTGCACAAAAAAAAAGTTTGTTTTCCCTCTGCATGGTTTATACATTCTGTCTGTGCCTTGGGAGGACGGTTTTCAGAAGGGTAAGTTCTATGTCTTAATCGTTTTCCTAACTTGTAAATGTTATAATTATGTGAACATTTGTAAACATGTGCTACCGGCTAGTCTTTTACGGGAAATCTATTTTCTACCGATCTTATCATGAAAGAACATGCAATGGCATGCACTGTAGGTGTCCTATTAGTAAATGCTTAGCACAATGCATTGTGTAGTACCCCAGCAAAGGTTAAAGTTTTTGTTAAATATAAAGATTGCGTAATACTGTGGGCAAATGATTTTGTTGCATTTCTACATTTACTTTTGCTCACAGAAAATACATACTAATTTAAATTTGCTTTGTGGTAAGTAAACCGTCTTCCTTATCTGAGCTCAGTGGTGAGCATAGTCAATATCCACAAATGCCTGCTTTTCTGTTCTCTTGCTGAACAAATGGTTTCACTTGGGCTGTACCATTCTGGAATAAATTAAAGGAGCACATGGAGCTAGCAAAATATACCGCATATCTGTGATTTTTTTCTCCTTCTGTAGTACCTAAATGTAATTAATAACACTGGGATATGTGAAGTCACCTCCGGGGGTAAATGAGATTTTTAAAATAAATTTTAAAAGTCTAATGAGAAAAGCAAGCGGAAGTGCCATTTCCCGCTCTGAAACTACAAATATGGCACCTCGTTCTCAGACTTCTGGCGCCAGCTAGTGTCCGATTTCCTATTCCAAGTGGAGACTGATCGATTAAGAATCGATAACAGAGCAGAATTGTAGTTGGACTTCCTAACCAACAGCACAGGTGAGACATGGTATAGTTAGAATGAAGCTAATGTAACGTCAAAACAACGCCGACGTAACGGTATTCCACCCACTTTCTAGTTTTAATTTTATATATTAATCGCAAATGTATGCACGTCAATTGCTCGACTAAAATTAGTTTAGCCTCTTACAGCCAGGTATCGCTATTGGTTTATGAAACGCACCACGTCGATAAACAAAGAAAAACGTTTAAAAAATCAGATTAATTTTGGACGTTTGTTGGTAAATGTACGCGTGTATACTGGTTTTTGAAGTGCCAGATGTTCTAAGTAGCAAGTCTTGTTAAAATGCATGCATTCAACTTGTTGAAGGAATGTATGTTGTGTTCAATTGTTTTACATGAGACCGATACCTGGATTATCTTTTCAAAACAATTCCAGTGAGTAGCATTCACCTTTGATAAATGTTGAGAAAGTTCTAATAATACATTCATGCTAAATCAATGGGGGGTCGGGAATTTAGGGTTGACATTTTTTTTGTTGAATCCGACATGGTTCCTGCGCTTCCTTAAAACGTCTTAAAAGGCATTAAAACGTCTTCAATCATTTTTTTCAAACGTCTTCAAAAATGTCAACACATGATTTTATGATTGTGAGTAGTCTGAAATCTTAAGATTTTTCAAATAAAATTTACTGGACAACTGGTAATGGCACACAATCCTGATTGTGGAACCAGTTTTAGTTGGTGCTCGTAACAGCAGATGCATGCCATTTATGTACTGTAGTAACTTTAGACAACATGAAACATTAGTAAAATTCTGAAGTCGGTCCGAACCGTGAGTGGTGAAAGGGGTTTTTTTTCCTTTTTTTTTTTTTTTTTTAATTTTGGGTCATTTCAACACCAAGCTAATTTGTGTTTTGTGTAGGTTTCAAGATGTCTTGGTGTTATACAGATTTTCGGGATGGAACAAAAGAAGCTCATGATAACACATGTAGTGCCAAAGGTCCTCGTGTTCCGGTTCCGTGTCTGCTTAAAGATCCGACTGCATCTGTAGGCTACCCATTTGTCACCACTCAAACCAGCATTAGCACAAAAACAGTCAAGCTAAATGCTACCAAGCCACCCCACACTGTTAACGGATACTCGAACAATGTTAAGGACAAGGCTACCAATGCAGCAACTCCAAGGACTAAAAGGAAAAAAAGGACATTTTCAGCTGCAGTTGGTATCTTGGTAAATCACACTGCCAGTGAACCCCACGTGTTGGCCACCTCTGAGCAAGCACCAAAAGAACCTGGCCTGCCTGTGAAAACCAGAGCGAAAAATAAGAGATGCAGGTAGGGTTGATCGATTTATTACTTCCTGATTGAAAACTGCAACATCATATCAAGTGATCGTCAAAGCCAACATATTTTAAAATGGCTTCAGCGTAACCAGAAGTTTAAATTTGGGGATTCAATCCCTGTTGGAAAAAGCATTTCAGTTATTTGGGAGTATTTTGTATTTGAGGCTGCAGATCTCAGAGATGTAAAGTGTGCCGATTTCTCTGTATTTCGTTAAGATGTTAACATATGTTCCACTGTGGTGGTTGAATTGAAAATTTTCAGTGGAGAGAATAATGTGCACTATGTTCACCTAGGCAGGACATTGTCTAACATGAAATATAATACTTGTTTAAATTATTTGGAAGTGTGGGCTATTTTATTAGCTCTGTTGTTACCCTAACGTAGCCTTGGAGATGGTAACACAACACCAATCATTTTTCTTTTACTTCATCTATGTACCTCACTCACCATGCATGAACATTCAACCCAGACTTTATCCAAATATTACATTAGACAGTCATCCTCAAATAGTGGGGTGGGTGACCCACATTTTTTTCTCCTTACCCTACTTGAATAAAGTCTAATCGAACATCCACAACAGTAGATGGCAATGAAAATATGCATATTTAATTGCAATTACAATATTTAAGAGGGGAAATAAAATTGTCAAAACTGTTCAGCCCGAATCAAAAACCCAGTAGTAAATTTGCTCCCCACGAACAATGAAACTGCGAGAACAAAACACAACTACCTAGAATGTGGTCCTTCCACGTTCTTCTTTTGTGGTGTTTATTGGTGGTTGGCAAAACGTCTTGTGTGTTGACACTCACCTGATAGCCTCTCCACTGCACAGGGTTGCAAATTAATGGTGGCCTGATGTTATGATTGCTGCTGACCTCTAGTGGTGGGGGTCTGAAGCGCACTCATTTCTCAGATTTCTGCTCATTATGTGAGCCAAAAATTGGCCAAGCAATAGCTTATATCTCGAAAAACTCTTTAAGTCCCCTGACTCACGGCACCACTGTATCTGAAAGCATAATATTGAAGATGGGCCTTTCATTTTTTGGAAGTCGAGTGGGATAATCAGTTGCTCTAGGTCAGCCACATACTGTATGTTTGCTTGGGCTGGCTGTGCCTCTGTGTCCTGTATCATGATGTGATAAAACGTATTCCTTCCTTTAAAAATATGAGCAGATCAATCCATGCCACAAGCATCCACAAACTACTCCCCAAAAAATACCTGTAGTATTGTTAAATATCACAAACAGGTCATGCAATGACAAAAATCACTTCTTTTGCACATAAACATTTTAGCCAGTTAATGTCCTCCTCACCGTGTATTAGTATTGTCAACAGTAATCATACAGTAGTAATCAGTCGATCTTTATAGAGGCACAAAATCTGCACGTCCCAAGAAGCCAACATTGCAGCTACTGGAGGAGGAAGACTGGGAAAAAGAATGTGAAGACAACTTGGAAAAGACATGTGCAGTCCAACCTTATGGTAAAGAATGTTTTCTCTTTATATTAATGTCTACCTCTCTAATATTTGCAGATCCTCAAATAGCCTCACATTAACAATGTCAGATTCTGTATTTGAGTCTTTTTGTTCTTGGTTGGTGTTAGTTGTTAACCCGTTTAAGTTTCCTCATCACACGATAGTCGGACGTTTGAGTGTACCCGCCACGCTAAATCTAGACAGGTTTGCTAAATGGATATCAGCAATGCTAAGGTGAAATCATCCCCTTTTTTTTCTTGATGCAAAATGCGTAAATGATAGGACCTTGTTGCAGGGTGTGTCTATGATGTCTTTTGTTTTGCACAAGAGCTACCAAAGATGACGACGTCCAATGCTAAGGCATGTTCCTCTTTGCATATGCGTATATCAGATCATATTTGTATAAATTCCTGATCTGTATATGTACCGCATTCAACTTTTGTCCAAAGAAAGAAAATCCAATTTTAGCAAGTTCAGTTTCAAACCTTCATGTGATGTCATCGCACCATTCACAGGATGCCCACTAACCTGGCACAGTAGGTTAACTTTTGCGTGCATGTTTTTGTGGAATGCGGTACAAAACCCATGCAAGCGCGGGGGAGAACATGCAAACCCCATAAAGGGAAGGCCTGAGCCTGGATTCTATTCGCAAACCTTAGAACTGAGAGTTGAATGTATGCTAACCACTCGGTCACCATGCCACCCAGCCCTCCAACAAATGTTTCAAAAATATTTTGTGCTCCTTCTAGGTCCAGAAGATGTATTTGCAATTGCTTTTGAGGGTTTAACACTGGAACAACGGGGCGACATGCCTTACGCAGCCAATTACAGTCCAGCTGCTCACCACGCACGCCCACTCCTGTTGTCGTGCTCCAGCATCGCTGTTGAGCCTGAACAGTTTGCTGATGCTTAAATCCGCATTTTGCGCCCACCTTGATTCATTACAGTCAAATTTATTCATCCTTATTGGGAGTTAGGAAGATTAAGGTTCATTTGTAAAATACTACAAACATCAGTTATGCTAGCATCTATGTAATTCATTTTAAAAAACGTGCAGGAGATATTCTGCGGTAGCTTTTGTTTCTTGTTTTTACATTCCGGTTTTATATTTGTTTATGTTGTGCTCTGTATATGTTGTCATGTTTTTGTTAACCAAACGTTGTTGGTTTTATTCAGTTTTGGAAACATCGTAGTGTAAGTGCTTTTAATTTTCACTTCCAATTGTTGTACTTGGTATTTGAATGTTGAGTTTTTATGTGAATTTGAATTCTGTCTGTGTACAATCAGTTTGACTTGCATAACACCCGCATTTGTGATACAACAAATCTACACATTAATGGCTTCTGACGCTCTTGTACCGTTTCATAACTCCAATAAATCGAATGTTCAGAAGCTCAAACTTCGCTTTATTTTAACCACCACTTGGTCTCCAATCGCCGAGTTGGAACCGGAGTGTTTTGCTGCAGCCATTACATTGTTTGGCCACTTGGTGGTGCAGTTGTTGCAGCTTCTTGTCATTCCCTTGCTGCAACGGGAGTTGAATGAGTTCATTTCCAATCGACTCCCTTGCTACGTGAGTGTATTTCTCCCTGGAGTTTCATTCACGAAGCACTTACTGTAGGCGACGCAACCGCTGTCGTGCCAATTAAGGGTGTTTTTATTATATGAAAAAAAACCATTCAAGTCCACAATTGTCATGTTTATTGAATGGCGAAATCAACGGCCTTGTTCTGTTGTTGGACTTGTTCTTCGGTGTTAGGCACATCTAAGTGTCGCTATCTCACATTTAAGTGCACGTTTTCATCAAATTGTACTGAATTTAAAAATATCTGATATGATTTGCGGCATTCAAGTTAGAGAAACACCACTCGGTCCAGGACAAAAAAAAAATGGTATACTATATAACAAAGGCCTCAACAATGACAAAATGGGAGGGGCATTTCATTCTTAATTAACACCTTAACATTAATAGTACTTTTAAGTTTTAAAATGGTACAATTAAGTCAAGAAATGTGATGGTCATTTTTATAAGTACCTGCAGTACCTTGATCAAGTCTGCCTTGATTAGTTTGAGTCTCCCAGGAGCCATTTTCATTGAGGCGTTATGAGAAAGTAAATTAACATTAGTTAAAAAAGAAAAATAAAGACAGACTTATCTGTATGTCAATGCCATAACCTTGTACATGCTGTGGAATACCAGTGGACATTCCCAGATGTCAACAATATACACTTCAATTTCTAGTCGTGTGTGTGTGTGTGTGTGTGTGTGTGTGTGTGTGTGTGTGTGTGTGTGTGTTGCACTGCCAGCCACACAGTTTTTGTTCATGACGTTCAGAGAGGCAAAGCTGCAGGGCTTCAACGCCACTTCCTTTAGATGTGACTCACCACATTTATTTGATTCATCTGGTTCCTGTGAGAGCTGTCAAGTAGCGTCTTTATTGATCGGGCGGCGGGAGACGGACTTGTCAGCTTTGGCGCAGGACGCAGGCTTGTGGTCATTGTGACTTCCTGAAGTCAGTTTTGGCGAACACATGGCCGTCACTATCACCCTAAGTTACTTTTGATGTGTAGTCAGATGTGCCTTCCAGATGGTGATGTTCAGCATGTAAATGAATCATCTTGAATGCCATCAGCATGCTTGACTCATCATTCAAATTCTAACACTGATGTTTTGTTTGGCGAGTGAATACAAATTCACAGATTTTGCATATGAATACTGCTATGTATAATATCTTGTTTGACTGGCTGGACTTGGAAGTACCGGTAGGAGCTTTTTAGCACATTCGCTTGGAGGCCATAACGACATACTGTATATGACTAGTTCTTCCTTATACCGAGATAAGTAGTACCAGAATTTTAAGATGGATTTACATTATAGGTTCCAGACTGGTGGTGGGTAGAAACACCAATTAATCGCTGCCTTGCAGTAGTCCCCTCCCCAATTCAATATTGATTCAGAAGCCCTCTGAATTGATTAAAAATAACAAATAAAATAAATGTAACTTACTGAATGAATATGAAAGCATTTTAAATCAACATTGACTTTACCATCCCACACAATCAAAATGGAATTGAATCGCAACGTAAAGAATCAAAATGGAATTAAATCGTGATGTTCTTGTCACAACCCAGCCCGTTTACAGACCACCCACGATAGGCCTACCTCAATGTAGAGAGGCGATACAACAAAAGTGTACTTTGTTCTCGTTTTTGTCCTGCATGTTCAAGAGACTCATTTGATATTACTCGTGTTTTCATTTACCGTTTACCTGATACTGCCTACATGAGTACATGCCCAAAATAGACCAAAACAACAACATGGGTGTGATTTTGCATTTGCGAAATCATGACCTGGACGAACCCTCCACTCCATTGGTTGAAATGATTCAATTTCATGTTACTTATTTGACAAAGGGATGTCCAACTTCTGGGCCTGCTATCTGTATTATATCCTTTTATTTATTTTTGCAGGTCTGCATGAATAGGAATCATTTTAATAATGTTGTGAAACTTAAAAAAAAACTATATACAGGTATATATATATATATATATATATATGCAGAAAAGCATTCTTCTTACCATATGTTGATGACATGTTAATGTACCCCTCGGAGAAGGAAATAAAATGTTGGTTGCTTAGCCCATTTTTAAATGAATTATATGAAAATAATTTGTTTGCCTTTCTGGAAGAAGGGCGAAATATTACATGATCAGAGTTGCAAGTGTTTATCGTGCTTTTGTTGCTGGGCAAGTGTCCTTTTATCAACTAGACTTGGCATCTCCTTTTACACTAGCTTCTCTTGAGGGTAGGTCTCTCATTTATCAGTCTTGCAAATCCGCTAGCTGCAAGATCACATTTGGCCACCATCAGTTGGCAGCGCCAGCAGATGAATTCCTCTTTGCTCATGGA
This sequence comes from Hippocampus guttulatus, assembly GCF_054856545.1. Lineage (NCBI taxonomy): Eukaryota > Metazoa > Chordata > Actinopteri > Syngnathiformes > Syngnathidae > Hippocampus > Hippocampus guttulatus. Next base: position 7,892,483 of record NC_141269.1, on the reverse strand, counting down.
AACAGCATGCATCAATGCGGTGTGTGTGTGTGTGTGTGTTGTGCGTTGGACATAAAACACGCACATACACAGGCGGCTCATTCTCTCTTCCTCCCCTGGGACTCACAACTAGTCGAGTCTTTCTCATCTTGCCCTTGGTATGTCTGCTCATCATCTGAGACCTGTTCCTGATTCATCCTGTGCAGTATGTTGGCATGTAAACAAAGATGGCCACAGTTAGCTAACCACAGTCTGGCACAAACAAATACAAACAACAACAACAACAACAACAAACAAATACAGAATCTGGAACCATCTTGTGTAAAGTGGTAAAGGATGGCAGGTTTAAAATGCACCTCAGACGATTGCTAGTTGCATGCCACTTTTAGCCCATTGTGGATTTAGTTTCACCAATATTTGACCATTAAATTGAATGACTTTGACATTATAAAATTTGTGGTTGGGAATTGTTGGATTTTCCATTTCGTGAAGATGTGAGCTCTCCGTTGTGTTGTCTTTAATTCTTGTGAAAGATCCTTTCATTGTGACCTAACCCAGAAGGAAGGGAGCCAGGACCTGAGTGACGGATCTTTCAAGGGTTGCAGTTTGGACCCAGAAATGGTGCAAGCCATCATGACAATACACAAAGTTTCTTCACTCTAATAAATCAAGCTTGCATGCTCTTGACAGGCCCTCATCGCCGCAAAACCCAAGCCTGATTTCCTTTTTATGTTGCTTGTGTCTCGCACTCGGGTGGGTGTGATCATTTTGGTCCTCTTGGGTGTATTGTTCTGAAATAAAGTCTTGCCACATGTGGTGAACACAAGAAAGGCAGCGGGTTTAGCCAAGTTAGTGAGTCAAGACTCCTTTTCTGGGGTGAAATCTTCACTATACAGTATTGTGAAAGTGGAGCATATGGTACTGCTGCTGGCTATGAGGCTCTGACTGTGTGTGTGTGTGTGTCACTGTGTGCAATGTTAATTCAGAACATTTTTACTGTAACGTGATTGCTGTTCAAATTGTTCACACATGGCCCTGTAAAACTCGGTTTCAGTTGTGTTCAAGGCAGTTCGGTTGACTGGGTTGTTAGAGGGTTCTTTTGTCAATTTGGTCTTTGGTTGGATTACTTTGACCCGACTGTTGGTCCATCGCTTTTGCATCATGCTCATTCCAGTCAGAAGAGGGCAGAAGCTGAACCCAGTTCATCACCAGGCAATTTCAATCGTACATTGACGGGAAATTGAGTAGCCATTACCTTTATGAAAGCTAATTATGGGTACTTGCTTAATGCTTTGTGCAGTACACATCCATCCATCCATTTTCTAATCCGCTTATCCTCACAAGAGTCGCGCGTGTGCTGGAGCCTATGCCAGCTGTCTTCGGGCAGTCGGCGGGGGACACCCTCAACTGGTTGCCAGGGCAGGGCACAAATATAGACGAACATAGAAGTCACACTCACACCTAGGGACAATTTAAAGTGTTCCATTAACCTGCCATGCATGTTTTTGGAATGTGGGAGGACACCGGACTACCCGGGGGAAAACCCACACAGGCAAGGGTAGAACATGCAAACCCCACACAGGAAGGCCGGAGCCAGAATCGAACCCTGCACCTCTGCACTGCGCGGCCCACCTGCGGACCAGTTGCTCACCGAGCCGCCCTGCAGTACACATATCTTCTGCAAGTATGCATAATAGATTTCCACCAAGTGTTTTGGAGGAATGTGGTCTAGCCATGGATTGTTTTATGTGGTTGTGGAATGTTTTGTTTTTACAAAAAAACTACAAATCCACAAGGAACAATGGTCATATTTTCTTTGATTTGTTTGGTAGTCAGCAACATCCTTACTATGTGCATTGCTGCCGTCCACAAGAGTGAGTTGCATCAGTGTGAGGATAATACGCCGTTATGAGAGATGCAAAATCCATGTACATTTCTTATGTTTTAAATTTTCGAGCAGTAATGGAGTTGCAAACTGGAGAGCATTGATAAATATTGATTTGAATTCAGGCAAATATAATTCAACAGGTTGGAACATTAACACTTTCAGGGACAGCAGTTACTGCAGCGGACAGCTTATCAGGTTACAGGGTGCATGAAAGGGTTAAAGTTTATACAACCAACTAAATATACATGGCAGTTAGAGACAAACAATGTGGTTATGTTGAGTTGGCATTAGAAATCTGAGGGCATCCTTTGAAAAATGCAACAACAAAAAAGTTTTAGAACCCCTCCAGTGCAACATGTCTGTCTGCATTGTCTCCCAGTTTAATTGAACCCTGCAATACCCCTCCAGGCCCAGATAGGGGCAGTATTTATCAGCCCAGCCACTATTGACTGTGGCCTGTTGAGATGCTGAGCTCGTAGCTCAGCCTTCAGCTCCCGGCCAGCCTGTAACGACCTGCTTGTCTGGCTGCTTTGCCCACCTGTCTGCCTCTGACAAGATGGCCTTTAGCCACGCCTACCCGAACAGCTTCCTCACACACACCCTTACCCACTTTTCTCCCCATTAGTTTTACTGCAGTAGCTTCCAAGTGGTTCATTATCTCCGCATATCTTTTTGTCTTTGTGCACACCTGCCAGTTTGGTCTGGCTGGGGTGTCAGAATAGGTGCTGGATAACAAGCGCACCGCAGACCATTCACATTCGTGACAAGGGAACAGGAATGGCTGGAGGAGCCTGTGACAGATTAAATAATATAGACAGTAAACTGAGACAAAACACAGGGAACAAATGGAAATGGCAACAATAAAGTGCGGGCAAAGCAAACAGATGATGATGCATTTTGCTCATTTTCAGGCTTGCACATTTCTGCTGTTCCTCTTATTAAATGAACACACACGCAATGTCTGCGGAATCCAGCGATGATTCTTCTAAGACTTAACATGCGCACAAACAAAGAGACCGTGACAGTCATACTCTCCCCTCTCTCCCACTGTCTCGTGTACACACACACACACATATGCGCACGCACACGCACGCACTGTCGCTGCATCATTGTGATGATTTACTGAATCACTGATAAGACAAACACAGCTTTAGCCCTTCTGACCCCTGTTGCTAATGAATAATTTGTCATTCATGGACATGCGTAAAAATAAACATTTAAGCTCGAATGGGTACTTTTAGGGCAGCATGGTGGCGTAGTGGTTTGCATGTCTGCCTCACAATCCATTCTAGAGGATGTCCAATTTTGACTTGCACTATAAGCTCAAGACTGTTAGAAAATTGGAAATATCAGAAATATGTTTTATTGCTCTTGGGGGGAAGAAAGTGCCATGCACAGTTATTATTTGACAGCAACAATATTATCGTCTAATTTTGATTCTGGGGGTGGCACAAAATTATCTGACAACAGATCAAGTAGGAATTCCGAGTTGTGGTGGCCTAGTCAGAGGTTAGAAATTTCCAACTTCCTGGAATGCACCACAAAAGTTCAACAAGGAAAAGAGAAAAACAAGGGGAATTTTTGGCCAAACCTATGTTTGGCTACACTCTCACTGACAACTCCTTCAACACAGAACCGTGGCTCGGAGCATTAGCTTGCAAAATGTTTGCTCAGATTGTCATCCGTTGATTGCGTTTGTGTTGGTGTGCTGGTGTGTGTGCCGGAGAAAATTTTTGCTTGAGAGCGCACAATCGAAAGTGAGCAAATTAGTACCACCCGTTCTTCTTTCCCTTGATCAGCAGTGTTGAACCCAGCATCCTCATTCCCCACATTGCTCTGTGCAGCGATAAGGACTTGTAGCGAGCTTGCTTCTACGCCTCCCACACCCATTTCGACCATATGCTCATGCACTCTGTGCACCATACATCACCCAGGAATCTGGCCTTTTAGAGATTACATTAACTTTCCTCTCTGTCTGCCTCTTCCATTTTCTTGTTCACTGTGTCAAATGCACACACAGACCCTCTCATGCTAACATGATACAAAAAACGTTTACATTTGCCGCCCCCACACCCCTGTTCAGCTTTGTGTTGTTTTCCCGTGCCTTTTGTAGCAGCATGGTTGCAGCAACGTCCACGTTCTCAAGTAGCCTAACGGAGGGTGGCTCATCAGACCACATGTCAGGAATTTGACCTGACTGTCACAGCTGATGTCTGGGCCCTTGTGTGTTAATTTGCACCTTCGCAGTTGCTGCTGTGTGACATCAGCTGTTTTCAATCAGAGGATCCTGCCTGCTCTTTCCATTTATTTAGTAATGATTTACAATGGCTTAAGGCATCTTCGATGTGGCTGCCATGCCAGGGTTGAGGGAGTCCATTGCACAAGAGGACCATATTATTCCTGTGCTTCATTTTACCAAAAACGGTTAAGCAGACTTGTCATGATCTACTTCTATAACTCTATTCTTGAGCAAGCCTCGGTTCATTGAAATGGTTTGCTGCCTTTTCTATGGCCCTCACCCCAATAAAACTTATCATGGTATTATCATACCAACAAAAGCAATAACTCGTGAAGATGAATAAAATGAAAAAAAATCAATTGTGTTTTCACATCTGCTCATCCTCCAGTTCGAAACGTATAACGATGCCTCTAATGCGAACTAGTTTAAATGTACAAAAATATTGACTTTAAAATATTGTTTTTTTAGCACGTGTCTGCAACATGACAATAAGTATGAGAATTTTTAAAAGCTTCCCCCAAAATAAAAATTTAATGACACATATTACACAGTTAAAAAAAATCAAAAAACCCCAAAACAAAACATCACTGTTGAAAAGTGTTTTTTCTTCCCCTTTGAATGACTTTTATAGTTCCTTGGGCATAGTAATCAATTACATGGTCATTTAGAACAGTCATTTGTGTGGGATTTGTTGTTGATTAATCACGCCTTCAAGTGTACCAGTCCACCACTTTGCTGACTGAAGAAGTTGAGCAACGCATTTCTATGTATTCCTTTCCTTTTTTTGTACTAATTTGTTCACCGAAAAAAGCCATGAACTCATCTTCAGGAGCATTTATGTTGAATACAAGCTTAGGTTTCCATGCACTCAGATACTTTGGGAACCCTCAGAGGAAATTGATAATACAAAGGGAAAAGGAAAATCATGTTAATATATATTTTTGTAGTAGGTCTGCTCATAATCCATGTCATTAGACGTCTCTAAACATGAGACACTGACATAAAACAGGGCTAAATGTTGCCGTGCTTTCACTTGAACAGTGGTTAGCGGAACGGAACCTCTATGCTGATGGCTGTGTAACCTGGCACTGATCGCACAGCGACGGCTGCGTAACAGACAAACGGTGGGGACACCGTATTCAGGACAAGGAAGGTCGTCTGCAGGTTGATTGAGTGCTTGTAGGTACGGGTGACCTCTTTCGGGGAAAGAAAGAGGAAGGATGATAGGAGACGGGCTTCTGTCCTACTTTCGTCTTGTATCCTAAGGTTTGCCTCCATACACACTTATTTATATAAAATTATGACTTATGACTTATGACAACTCACTTGTTGAATGTGCTTTGGTGTGCCTATACACACTACCTTGGACGTCAACACACAATACAACACCAAAGTGGCGGCCACTGAGTTTAAGAGCCGATTTAGAATTGATCTGTGACTTTGTTTTGTCACAGCTACTTGTAAATCTCGACCACCCCCCCCCCCTTTTTTTTTTTTGCTGCTCCTATTATTGTACATTAGCACAGCCATGGTTTCCACACGACATTAATCACTGTGACAGACAAGGTTAGTGAGTCAGCAGGCGTGCACGTCCATGTGAGTCAAAGGGCCTCCTCCGACTAAAATGTCACAGGCAAGCTCCAAACCTCACGACGGCGCGCAAATGTGAAAATCACAGCAGTGCTAATCTAGCGGGCAAAGACGATGCATGTCATATGTATTTTGTACTCTCTCTCTCTCTTTCTCTCTCCCTCTCTTTATATATATATACACATGACACTGGTTAAACGCTTAAACTATGACCTAGGAAAAGCAATTTTTTTCGCATAAAAAAAAAGAAACACCATTGTCATAATGATTCTTGCTCAGAAAGACTGAAAATATTACAATATGTATGCCAGTCTGGTATCTGCCATTGCCACATGGTTAAGAATAACTAAATGCATTCGAACTAACTGCTGGTTGTCCTGCGTTTTCTCCCAAACCCTTTTTTTTTGTGACGTAAATGAAAAGCCAAAACTAGCACTTGAAAAGCCAAAACTAGCACCTAAGATTTTCTTTGATGGATGGTGTGTTCACCAAAACAACAGACAATATTTTTGCAGTGCTCAAATTTACTGATTTCTCATAAGCTGAATCACACCAAAAGTTGAGCACCAGTTTATGTTCCTAACTGTTGCAACACCTGATAAGCTAACTATACCGTAATTTGCACCTGAATTCTGGGGGCCATTTGGTAATGCCTACATTAACTATTTAATTTTAATATAGCTAAATGACAACATAATTACATAGACTATACAGTCATACCTTGTTTTTCGACCATAATCTGTTGCAGAAGGCTGTTCGAAAACCGAAACCACACTCTTTAAAAAAAAAAAAAAAAAATCTTTACTGAACGCGTCTGTTCACAATGGAACGCTACACGACGAAGCGTCACTTCCTCGTCTACCCGAGGAAGCGTCACTTCCTAGTGTAACGAAGGCGAGAGGAGTCATGTTCGAAAACCGAAATTCGGTCGTCATCCGAGGCAGAAAAAACTCGAGATTTTTGGTCGAAAACTGATTTGGTCGAGAACAGAGATGTTTGAAAACCGAGGTTTGACTGTATTCCTGAATTTGTTGGAAGACGAAGGAGTCACATTAACGCTGCACGCCGACCTGCAGTTATTCCCCGGTCTGATAGTATGTTTTTCTTTGAGAATTCCTTTGAGAGGCTGCTTCGTCACTATCAAGTGTTCAGATTTGGTGGTAAAATGTTTGGTTTATCAAATCAGTCTCTACTTCAAACCCATAGATAGGAGAGCCCACCTCAGGCTCTCCCAATTCTGCTTGCTCAAAGGAAAACGTGTCAGCGGAATTGAAGAGGTCTTCAGAGTATTCACAACGTTCCGAGTCGAAGTTAGCAGCGCCACATTTCCACCAGACACAATGTGAATACTTTCTCCTCCTCTCCGAATGGTGGATCAGAATTTCCTCAAAGCCATCCGGAAGTCATTTTCAATTGCCTGACCGAACTACTCCCACGCCCGAATTTCTGCCTCGGTGACAACCAAAGCTGCACTCGGCTGATAACCATCAGCTGCTTCTGGAGTTCCACAAGCCAAAAAGGCCCGATTGGACTGGGGCGAGACGGCATTCTGTACTGTTTGTACACAATAGTCAGGACCCATCCTCCATCCGAAGGGGGTTGTGATTTTGTTGTTGTCTTCTCACGGTCATAAAAACCATTTAAAAACGTTGTTGAAAACATTTTAACTGTAACTGTAGAGGGAGTCCTGGATCATGCAACGCTTCAATTACATTGATTAAGCATATCAGTACAAATAGGCCAGACACTTTCTTTTATCATCATTCTTTCAGGAGCCTTGTTTTTTCCAACTACTCTTTGTAGCACTTGCCTTTGTGTGCCCTCCCTCCCTCCACTCTCCCTACCTTCAGGAGTTGCAAGAAGTCTTTTTCAACTCCCACATGCATGCTCCTTGTTGGCGTGTGTTTCGAACCTCACTCAGAAATCCAGGTTGTCTGAATCCGTGGAACATCTTTCACTCCTTTTCCCCTCGTGTACTCCCAAAACTCAGCTCCAGGCTGGCTTTTTATTGCTGCGCTCAGGATGCATGTTTGGGTTTAGAATTTTGCCAGCCGGATGTTTCTAACAGGTGCCCTTATACACCCTGTATCTATGTCTGCTGAGAAACGTGGCTAAGTGAGGAGTGCGGTGTGTGCGTGTGTGTGTGTGTGTGTGTGTGTGTGTGTGTGTGTGTGTGTGTGTGTGTGTGTGTGTGTGTGTGTGTGTGTGTGTGTGTGTGTGTGTGTGTGTGTGTGTGTGTGTGTGTGTGTGTGTGCGCGCTTTCGCAGGGCCTGCTGCATCCTCTGGGGGGTCATCAGGGGCAGTCAGTGTAAACAGATCTTCTTGGGCATCAACAAATCCCCTGGCTAGAGCGTGTGCTCTTTACTATTCCTCCATTTTTCTCTCAAGCACACACAAACACTCCCACTCATTCACACGTATTTCTTATCTGTTGACCAGAAGGTTCACCCTGGCACACAGTCCCCTTTCCCCTGTGTGCCTGTGGGCCTCCCTCTTGCTTCCAGGAAGGGGCTCAAACCAATCTTGAGTTTCCCTTGCCTCGGTTTGAAGCTCCCAGGTGGAAAAAAAAAAAGTAGGCTGTGCTATCCGCCTCCCTTGTCCCAATGTGTCCATACGCTTCAGTGGAAAACAAACAGCGGGTCACGGGGACACAAGAACCTCTGCGTATAAGAGGCTGAACCTAAAAAGACTGAGCCTAGTAGGTAGAGGTGGCATTCATCAGTTTGTGAGCCAAACGAGACGGCGACTGAATCCGTGTTATGGTATTCTACACAGCTGGTGCGAAGGCTGTGCTGTCAGATTGTTTTGCCGTGCCTATTTAATATTCCGCTTGTGCCGCTCACGTGGAAATCTTTTTCTAAATTGGGCCGCACGGACTCGTAAAAAGGAGAGCAGACACCTCAGAGAGAACTTTGTCAATCATGCGATATATTTTTGCGTATGTCGTGCCGCAGGAAGAAAACCTGCGTTTTAATAGGATTAATCACCTTGTTAAGCACTTCAGGGGTAGAATTGGTGTTCATCGCAGCCATTCACGAGGTTCATCGGTTCATGTTTTTGGTTTGCCACGCGTGTAGTGGCTCGTCTATTGCCTCTGCTCTGATGCTAAAATATCAGATGACTACATCATCCGCAAGTAGGGGCAATACAACCATGCATAGAAACTGATTCCGTCTCCTTTAACCACTTATTACCAAGACAGTAGTGAGCAGAGCTGAAGGTATGACATGCCAAAATCATGTACATCCGATGATAAACAATGGTATAAAATGAGGGGAAACAGATTTCAGGAAATTTATCATTGTACTGGTATGTGTGCAGATGTTTGCTTGCTTCATTATTCTATATTTTCACACTGACTGAGTGATACCAACAAGACAACAAAGGCACTTTATAACAATGTTGACCCAATGCTATACTGTTACCGCATACGCACCTCTAAATGTGCATTCTAATGCAGTAAAAATCATTCTTCCTGCCTAATAAAGGATCTCTATGAGTAGTAAATCATTTCCAGACCATATAAGTGAAATTGAATAACTTTCCATGGCACACTTGATGATCTTTAATGCTTATCCGCACAGTGCACAGCTGCAGCACAGTGGTTGTGAATTACTGGGGTACCTTGCAGTGTAGGGGGGCTAAAAAGCTGTAGGCGCACTTAATTAATATAGGAAAGGCTATATGCCGCCACATACTGCATATCCAGCTTTGCTCTTTGGTGGAAACTGTGCTCCGACTAGGATTAGCTGCCCTCCATAGTAGACAGCAGATTCCGTAAAAGTCCTTCAAGACTTTTCACACAATAGCTCTCTCCTGTTTTTGTGTTCTGCCACAAACCCCTAGTGTGCGTGTGTTTGTTTGCCGAGTTTCAGGAAGGCTCACTTTGCCAGCAGCGCTGAAACAATAGTGGTTGGTTTTCTCGACTCGGTGCGCTGTGAAAGCCTTCGCCTGCAAGGAAGGGGGAACTCCATACTTGCCACCTAATGCTTGTCCTCCTCCTTCTCCTTCTTCTTCTCCTTCTCCTCCTACTCCTCATTCTCCACCCTTCCCTCCACCCATTCTGATGACTCAGAGAAATGTGCTTGGCTTCTCTCCCGCTGCTAAAACACAAAGCGCTGTCTGATGAAAACAGAGTGAAATCGACAGTAGATTCCTTTTCAAGAAAGGCTGGCATCGGGCTTTTAAGCGCTCTCAGATGTGCTGTGTTCAAAAGGTCTTTCACCTCAGAGTGAAGCACTTTTTGGTGAAAAGTCTAAAGAACTTCATGTTGTAAGGCTGGAGCCAAAAATTAACACAGTGATAAGTTTGGATTGGATGTCGAGGATAATGTTTTGTTTTGCGACATAATAGACTTATCATTTCACACCAGACATTTTTCTGAACCTTCTCCTAAAAATGGGACTCAAACATACTTCCTGTTTAATGAGTAAATAAATTAAAAATACATTCCGACAGTCACCGTCTATCCTGCTTCACCTCTTTAGGCTCACAGGTATAATACCAGAGTTAATTATACAATCAAATTTAATTATTTTTGCTTTGCTGATTTGATGATTAAGAACAATTAAAAATTCTGTCCAACAGGAGTATTACATGCTGATTAGAAAATATTTTAAATAAAATGTTCATATTGGCCGGCCCGGTAGTCCAGTGGTTAGCACGTCGGCTTCACAGTGCAGAGGTACCGGGTTCGATTCCAGCTCCGGCCTCCCTGTGTGGAGTTTGCATGTTCTCCCCAGGCCTGCGTGGGTTTTCTCCGGGTGCTCCGGTTTCCTCCCACATTCCAAGAACATGCGTGGCAGGCTGATTGAACACTCTAAATTGTCCCTAGATGTGAGTGTGAGCGTGGATGGTTGTTCGTCTCTGTGTGCCCTGTGATTGGCTGGCAACCAATTCAGGGTGTCCCCCGCCTACTGCCCGAAGACAGCTGGGATGGGCTCCAGCACCCCCCGCGACCCTAGTGAGGATCAAGCGGTTCGGAAGATGAATGAATGAATGAATGTTCATATTGAAAAAAAGCAAGAAAATAATTATGTATAATACCTTAAGAAGCATCCATGTATGCTAGTTACAGTCTACATCCCGCAGTAATGTTGAATAATTGATAACTGCATTGCTCAGCCAGTTGCTTTCTGATGTTTTGAGTTCCATTTTCTGTTCTGTAGTCGACACTGGTATGGTTCTGAATTGACATCACAAAAAAGCCAAAGAAAAACTTGTGTGGAGTCAATCATAGGTTAGAAGCTGATTGAGCTATGTGGCTCTCGGGATTTGCTGAACTCTTGCGTTCTGTTTGACTTTTGAGGCATATTTTTCCATAATTGCTTGATGTACAAATGTTGTGGCTTATAAGGCACCGGTGTCAAACTCAAGGCCCGGGGGCCAGATCTGGCCCGCCACATCATTTTATGTGACCTGCGAAAGCAAATTAAACATGTCTACTTCCATGATGCTTGCTAAAATCTCGACCCAAATTTTAAATTATCATATGAAATAAATAAGAGACATATTGTCAGCATTTTCTTCGAACCAAACCCCTCATTACAGTAACTTCAACAATAGCGAATAAACCGTTATCATTGACTTTTTATATTTGATTTCAATCATAACAGCCCTCCAAGGGAAACGGTAACTAAAATGTGGCCTATGACAAAAATGAATTTGACACCCTGTTTTAAGGCATCTGCCTTTGGAGGTTCCATTGACCTGAACCATCTTCTGAGTAGAGTTATTGTTTGTCATATGGTTGAAAGAAATTCAAATGGCCTTGATTGACCTGAAATGACCGCCTGCCTTGAGATGGAATCTTCCTCTCTCCCACTCACTACTTCCCTAATGATGAGCTCTTAGCAGCCAAAAAGAGGGGCTCGCTCTCTCACCACCACCCCCACCCCCCAAAACATCATTATTTGGTGTTTCTTTCCGAGTGTGTGTGATCTTGTGCTTCTTCTCTCTTAAGCTTTCCATCATAATCCACTTGAATATTCTCTTTCTTTCTTTATTCATCACGAACATCTGCATGCCAGAGATCTCATACAACCCACCCTCTGAACACATCATATTTATCTTTGTGAATAAGAAATATGGCCGCTCCTTCACCCTACCTCCAACCCCCCCCCCAACTAAATACCATTAGAACACACTGCACACAGCTGTAAAGATGTGGCCATGGCGGAGCAGCAGATTTTCTTGGCACCATTATGCAATGTACTCAATTTACAAGTTGGCTCTGATGTGCCGTATTTGGCAACGTACAATAGTATCTCTAAAGCAAGTATCCCCCAGGGCTCATAGTTTGGCCCTGCACAGTTTCTTCTTCTTCTTCTGCTTATTTCTGCACTCTCAAATATCCTTGGCCTGATCGCATCGCTCATCGCATACTCATGTTAAGAGTCTTAGTGTGCGGCCAACACACACACACACACACACACACACACACACACACATGCACACACACACACAAACATTAGACACGGGCTCACTATCACAAATGAGACATGCACACATACAGAGCTGATCAAATGTCTTGTGAAACACCGGTGATAAATCTGTTTAAGGAAGTGATGCACAAAAAAAGAAAGGGCAAGCTCCCTTCGCCAGTCTTGGCACAGTTTCGATATGTGTTCATGACAAAGACAATATTATCACTTCTTTTTATCTATTGACATTTCTCAGGGAATGAATGTACCATTGCACACAACAGTGAGCCTGCTACTTGAGGCAATGAAGTTGAAGGATTAAGTTCGATTAAAATCTCGTGTGCAGTGTAATTTAGTGCAATAGTTTTTGAACCCAATATAAAATACAATCTTAAATTATTTTTTTGTCCTTTTACACTTGAACTTGGGCAGATAAAAATGGGGGGAAAATATACATTTCCTCAATTGTAGATGGCTGTGCATCATTCTTTTTATTTAAGTTTATCTTTTTGAATAAAAATAGCTATATGATAGAGAAAAGGCGTAATTGAGGCAGACTACAGAGCGGCATATAGCCTCCGATATCGTAAACACGGATACAGGGATCGCATGTCAGAATCTACTGTACTTAGGAGCATCCAAAATATTGTGCCAGTAACCTCTTCACAGCATGCAGATAATCTCCAGTTATTTATTAATCTGAGAGATTAGACTGGTTTAGCTACCTCAATAGGTGCTGCTGTTTTGGTTAGCAGCAGAGGGCACACCACACAATTTCATTGAAAAAATGTGAATGATAGTGTTGATGAGCTGAAGCTTAAAAAAAGACTGAAACTGATTGAGTGAGGTCTTAATTGATCTTTTGACGAATTATGCCATAGCATCCAGGAACTATTTTCTGAAATATACGAGTTTCAGGGTTTAAAAATTGAGAACTTTCAATTTGATATTTGGTAATTTACTGGTATAAATGAAAATGAATCACACATTTGCAAAAATACACTTATCTTCATTAACCGTCACAGGTGAGAAGGAGCCGATGCCAACTGACTTAGGTTGAAAGGCAAGGTCCACACTGTACTGGATGCCAGCCAATCGCAATGCACATCTTGATGAACAGCAATTTACACTGTACATGGATAAAACCCACTCAGGTACAGGGAGAACGTAAGAGCAATTAGCATCATTTTAAAACTTCATCCTCATGACTGTAAATATTTTAGAAAGGAATATTTGCACAGTCTGCTGTCAGTGTGTGTTTGTTTGTATATACAGTACAGTGGATGCATATGCCCTGCAAATAACTGCTGACTGTGACTCTTGTCCCGTCAGGTGCGACTAGGCTCCACTTTACCCGCGACTCTAATGAGAACCAGCGATATAGAAAGTGGATGATCAGCATAGTCGCCAAATCTTGCAAATACAATTGAGCATCAGGTAATTCAGGACTCCGTGTTTGTTATGTGCGCCGCCAAACGATGAAAACTTGTTGCAAATGCCAAACACAAAGCAAGCTGGAAAGTGTTCAATGGTGGCCCTGCCGCAGCTTGAAATCCCAGTTAGCTGAGAGGCAGACTAATAGTGGTCTCAGAGTGCGTCATGTGCGTGGGAAGACTTGTGTGTGTATATCTGTGTGAGTCTGTCTGCATGTGTGTGTACGCTTCTTTCAAAAGTCGAGCGACAGCTTGTTTGAAGCTTGCCACCGAGACTACTATCAAACGCCGCAACACTTTGCCTCTTCGCCCCAACTCACACGTAGGCCGACACAGACACAAACACACGTACAAACCCATACGAACACATCGCCTTTGATTTGATGCACCAAAAACATCGTCATAGTCTATATGAAACATGAAACACTCCAGTTTTAGCTTCTTTAACCCGCTTGGCGCCCAAGACAAGCGCTGCGTAGGTGGGTTGGAGAGTCATCATCGAGGTCATGGTTCACAGCCTGCCCTGGATTATATGATGACACTACTGCGGTTCTAATAGGAAGTACGAAATGCGCCAAAGCTAAAAATGCATGAGGGGATTTCCTATGTGACTCAAACTGCAATCTTGATCTCAATCGTTACTTACATTCCCTCACCGTCTGTCCTCCCCCAGGCACAGTAGGGGGGACGATACCATACTCCACAGGTTACCTACTTGACTCAAAACAGCCCTTGCTATTTTCCAAGTAGGAGTACAAGTACTAGTTTTATACCAAAGTAATTGGACATAAACCTCTGATTGTCATTGATATACGATAGCAGCAGCAATAGACGAACCAGTAGGAAAGGCATTCCTTATTTCCTATTACCTGGGCAAGCTTGCACTTGAGTGCTGTCATCCATGTGCCCTACCTGTGGTGAACACCAACATTTTTATTCTTTGGCTGTATATTGGACCAAAATAGTAGAGCCAAGAGATGTGTAGACTACTCACTACAGTGAAAACAACAGCCATAAACCTGAATAGGTTGATGTGAGATGCTCCTTTTGAGCTGTGTGTCTGCGGCAGATGCTAAGCTAACTTCTATACTCCATTACATTTGAAGGGACTCTTTCCTTTGCTAACATGGCTGCCGCATACTGTTTGTCCATGCATTATTTTGATGTGAAAATCGCCCCAGCCAACATGGCCGCCGCATAAATGGCGTTCCATCGAAATATTTCAACATTTTTCAGCGAATTTAGTTAAAATGCACAAACCGAACATGTTATTTTTGCCTGTTTCCATTTGTTATCATTTTGCCAGTATTGAATGGAGAGGAGACTGTGCCATGAGATGACATCTTATAAGAGCGTCTGTCTGCCACAAGACACACGGCTGACTGTCAACAAAAGTGTTCATGGACAGATTGCTGAGCGAGCGTTCATGGTTTGGAAGAACTCTGGTCACAATTGTGTCAGCATTCACCACCTACCGATCTGTCATGAAAAGGAGACGGAAAAGAATGTTTATGTGAAGAATACTGTCGTTGATAACGAGACCAGCGTGTCATTCTCCGTCTGTAAGGGAACACAGGCATGCTCCCTTGTTCATGTTTGCTTCTTTTATTAGTTCTAGAAATATTTCCATTTCTTTGTCCCCCGCCCAAACATACCTTACTTCATTGCCCGCCTCTACTTTTATTTCATTTTATTTTTTGTCCACTGCTCTTTTTTGTGACTACAATATGTGATGTAATATCTGGTCAAAACGTGCTCCGTAGTCTGCGGTCCTGTCATTGTTTATTTTTTAATTGTTTGATCTAGTGATGATGAAATGTGCAATTGCTCAAAAATGATTCTGCATGCTTTTCCAACTTCTCTTTCCAAGATCCAAGGAGTGCTGTCAAACAAATAGATTTTCATGCCCGCATAGAGAAACTAGCAGCTGCAGTCAATCATGACCAGTAATGAGAAGTTACTCGGGCTTGGCCTGGTCAAGTGATTACATTCTAGCACCTCCAGTACCACATATGTAAAGATTTAGAAATATGTGTGTATTCGTAATGTCAACAGGTAAAACGGGTAGACAGTTTGCCTCCTGAGGTGTATCTCCTGCATCTCAGAGGCCTCGTCTTTGCCATTTCGAAGCAAATGTGCTGAATAATGGACTTGCCTGAAGGAAACTGCTATGCAGAAACAGGCTACTTTTCCAAGCAAATTGGCTCCATATTCGTTCGAGGAGTAGAATGATTATTTCCGTAGCATTCATTACTAACCGCCAAATTTAAATCAAGTGCATTTGTTTCTGTGGAAAATCCTGCTAATTTCTTTTGAGAGCAGACTGTGAGTCCTCAAGTTTATAATCAGTACCTGGAAATGCAGTATAGTGTCTACAATTGGCTTAATACCTCTGTGCTGTTTTGTTCATGAACCGGCAGAATCACGTGTGCGCTACACAGGGAAACAGACATGTAATGTACACTGTGCAGTAATAGTAGTAATATTCCATTTGTTTGTCTATTGCCTAGAATTGATTGTTTGCCTTTAATTGATTGAGCCTAAATGTAGTGCAATACTTGGCTGCACCCTGTAGAGGTAGTGTTGATTCAGCAGTACTGTAAGCCAGATGACAAAGGCAAACAGAATTTCTGAACAACAATCCACATCAAAATATTTAAAGGGAGCTTGTTCTGGAAAAGTGACTTCATTTATGAACCAACATTTGGGTCTCTAGAGTAGATTTGGTGTGAAACTAACACAACAAAGTATTTTTGTGACTTTATGTCATGAATGTGTCCTGAAACAAGCCCTTCGGATTTACGGTCCGACTGTGACATTGTTGGGTTAATCTTAATAATGCTGACCCATGAAGTGGTAGATATCTTAGCACAGGGGTCACCAACTTGGACTACATAAGCAGCCCACGGGCCTATTCCAAAAATAGCTCACCAGTGATTAGACACTGTGACTCTCCAGCAATACTGTAGACGTGGTCATTTCAAACTGTGAACACAGATATTTATAATAAAGTGTGGCCAATTGATATTTATTTTAATTATTGTGAGGAATCGCTAATGTGGTCAGTGTCTTCTCAGAAATGAATTTCATTAATTTTAACATGAAAGTAGTTGGAGCAAATTTATTTCAAAAGTGCTTACTGTCACTAATCAGTAGCCAAGAAGGAGCTCTTGTTTCAAAAAGATTGGTGACCCCTGCCTTAGCAACATTTTCAATCCTCGCAATTGATATCCGGCACCCCTATCATGTGAAACCCATATGCTCAGCAGAACTGCAGGGTCGTCGGATGCACATGTTAGCATCAATTCTATTATGTAATAATTGGCACACACATATCCATATCCATCCAAAAAGAAGCACCATGGATTGAATTCATATTCCAGCAGACAGCACGAAGCAGAAAGTGACAGGGAGTTCTGAAATAATGACTCAGGACTGTCCTTTTTGGATCGAATGTCTCTCCAACTTGTTCACTCTTGAACAAGTTGTTGGGGGGGAGCAGTGGCTCATTTGCATGAGCTCCCACAAGCTGTTTGCCAAACAAGAGTGATGTTTCTATCTATTGCACGCACTTCTTTCCCATGTGACAACTTTCATTGTGCATTGCTACTTGAATGCTGAGTTTTAACTCCTCATGCACAGTTTGTCATAATGATGCACTTAATACACTATAAGAGAGGAAACAAATCCACAAGCCATGAAATGACTTTGGGAATAGATCCTCTGTATGATTTCCTTTTCGGGCACTGAAGCTGAATGACTGATGTTGCTCCTGAAAACAAGTCAGTCAAATGCATAAATTCCTCTTGTGTGGATGCTGGGAAAAAGGCCAGGGAAGGATTGTAACCATGTGTCATGCTGGTTAAAAAAAAGCAAATGACGCCTTGTATGAGGAAGGATGTCTTATTACGGTTGAGTGGATTGGGTTTCTACATGCTTTTATATATATATATAGATAGATAGATCTTTTTTCTCACATGCCTTGGCCACAGTAATGTGTGAAAACTTGATGAGGTTTGCTCCTGGTGTTTTTTTCCGTCAACGCCACCGCACTGGTGACTTCCATGCGCTTTGGTTAAGATCTCACCGCAGCAGAAGGCGGAAATCCTGATCATGGAGACAAGTTGCTGTGAAGTATAGACGATCAGGAGGTTTTGTCAGTAAATGAATGTTTTGAATGGGGCTTTTTGTTTCAACCTGACTCACCATTCTCGTCGTGGTTGGTAGCCTTGAGGCGGGATGGAGGAAGGGTGAAGAGTTGATGATGTGGTTAAGACTCTAGGAGGCTGCAAGTGACGCTGCAAGCTGATTCTCTGATCAATCAATGATTACCCCACGAGCTAACTGTTGTACATATGACATAAAAGCACCATTCGGGCTGGAGTTTTTGATCTCAATTCATAACAACAAACACCGTACATAATCTAAATAACTGCAAAAATGAGAAACAATCCCATAGGCCATATTTTCGTTCCCAGCTCAAGTCTAGTGTAGAGTGTCGGCTAACTTTGTGAATGGAGTTTTCTTTCTTTTGGTATTTTGCTAGACTTTGCACCGGTAGAATTGGGAGTAACTGAGTGTTTGCGCCCTTGTGCGCTGTTGTGGGATGAAATGTAGCCTAAACTACAAAATCTCTCCTTACGGATGATGTAGTCGGCCCCGGATATAACCGTGAACCTACCCACACTCGAAACCGCGCAAAACAATTGTGGCATGTGGTCAGGGTGGTGCTATTACGATGATAATGATTTTCATTCACTCAATTATTTGAGTTCTACAATGATTGAGAGAGATTGTTCCACGTTGTGGTCATATTAATGAATGAAGTAGATAACACCACGATTTCAGAGCGCCGAATCTGTCACCTTGATCAAATTCACCAAAATCGCGCTAAACAACCCGCGCCACACAATGGACCTCCTTTTTGGTCGTCGAAAATTTAGTCTACTTTTTGTCACCAAATTGCAAGATCTGCCAACGGGCATGGCAGCCACGTCAACTGGAACACCCGGCGAGGCATAGCGCGGGAAACCAATTGACAAACACGTTAAACTAGACTTGCTCCTGAAGTTGAGCTTATTTTTACGCTGCGGGGACAGGCGCCGGTCTACCAAACTGAGGCCCCAAGAGTCAAAATACTTGATAAAATCCATGGCATGCTCACTCACACACAGGCACATGTAAAAGGTTAAATAAAGACATTTTGTAACGAGTGTAAAGATTAGTGTGAAAATTGCACAACAGACACAAGTGGAGTAACGCTCGTATCATTACCTCCTATTTGACTTTTCAACTTTGCCCTTTAGTGTGGGCCAGATGATCAACCAGCTCGTTTGCCTATCAAAGTTATTAAACGTCAAGATTTTTTTGGGAGAGGGGCAGCAGAAACATAAAGTGGATGTCCATTATTTGCTTTAGCTGGCCACATAAAATGATGTGGTTAGCCTGTGTCTTACAAAGTTCTTCTCACATCATGTTGACTCAACCTGTATCAACCTTGCAAATAGTGGAAAGTAAAAACACAAAACTAATACCCATGTGTGAAAATGCAGTGAAGGGAAAGCCACCTGTTGTATGCAGAGGCAGATACGCGCGACTTTTTTTCCCTAGCACTCGCTGTCACCTGGGTGTGAACGAAGCCTCCTCTCTCAAGCGACTCTCTGCAAAGTGCCCCCTCCACTCCTCCACTTGCCATGGATGTTTCAAAACCATCTGACCTGGAATCGCTAGCGGCTGCCTATTTTGGGACAAGGATGGCAAAACCGTCTGCTACATGTAATGACCATTGGGAGTGGGTGCTGCGATGTGGGGATGCCCCCCCCCCTCACAAAAAATATATATATATACAGTATATATATATATATATATACATACTGTATATATATATCAGAATCAAAACTGTTCCTGCAGTCAAACGAAAATAAAATGAAAATGTCCTATGCCCAAATTTGGCAGCAGTCACCTATGAAGAGGAAAAATTCATCTGTTTGTGGCCTTTAACATAAATAAATGATACATTTACCTTTATCTTATGATCCTATAACATATAGTAGATCATATTTATTCTTTTTTTTGTAATATAGAATAATTGATTGCAAAATACATGAGAAAACCTTAAAAAGGTAATCAATCACATAAATTGCATTTTCAACATTGAGGAAAAAAACCCACAATCAGGTGATTGCTCGACTGGCATTCAGTCCAGGGTGTCCTAAGCCACCCTAGTAAAAACGACCGTTAGTGAAAATGGGTAAAATGTATTTTGCAAATTGTGGGTCCCAAGGTGAGACCAAGTGAAAACCTCTTCCTGAACCGAAATTTCAGCATATACTCATACCTCAAATTTGTTACAATCCTGAACTGTGCAACAGGTTTCCAGCGTACTGTAACTCTTAAACGTGAATCTGGAGCTGCTAGCAGGCGCCACATGCCTTTTTGAGGACAAGCTCTCTTTGGTGAATTATTTGTTTTGGCCCTGTGGGGGAGCCTGACGAACAGGTTGAGCAATGCCGCATGCCACACAGGGCGAGCGAGTCGACTGTTTGCATCTGAAACATCACGCGCTCCTGTGTTCACTCGCGTTACATGACTCATATCGAGCCGAATGAGTGGAAGCTCGTGGGGTCGGTCAAGTGGCATCGTGTGAACATGAACTTTCAACAGGGCTCAGCTTTTATCGCCCTGCATCATACATGTTCATTTTAGTGTGCTAGGCAGGCGTGTTGCAAGCCTTGTGACGTGCATTTTAGTCCATTTAACAAACACGGACGGGGCAGGTCAGTGTGTGTGTGTTCGAGTGGGCCAATTCCTCCTACGATTGCTCTTAACATGTCCCTAATGCTCTAAGTGTGCAGCGCCCAGCATTGTTCACACTGACAGCTGTTTTATTGAAACCATGTGGGGTACTGTAACTTATTGTTCACCAGTGTTCGTGGCATATGGAAGTTGGTAAGAGTAAGCTGGTCTGAATATTTTTTTTTCTCAATTATTTGTGTTGGGTCTCTGACACAAATGCAGTGCAGATTGGGTGTGTTTGCATGCTTGCAAATGTTGAGCAGATCTTACTGGAGCTGGTCCTGGGTGTGGGTCCCTGGTGCACATCATAGGAAAAGGTGCGTAGGCCTTGGGATGCAGCTCCAAGGCTGGGCTTGATGGATGAAGATGTGAAACATGATGCAGCAAACTCATGGTGGGTGGATCGATCCAAATAACAATGATAGCAATACCCACATTGATATTGAGTATATCAGTGTCATGAGATTGACACTCCTATATGCACTGTTGCAGTTTTATTCAAGAGGTAAGCGGTAGGTCTGTGTCTCTTGAGTAGACACACTTTGATCTACTTACCCCTCTTTTTTTTTTCTTTTTTAACGTTGTGCCGGCCGTCACATGACTCTGCGGCGTCAGGTTAGCAACCAAGTAGGCTCCAACGTGACCCAGTCAACAACATGTACACACAAGCAACAGAGAACGACGGACCTGAAAAATGGCAGTGGGGAAGAGGAGCGCCATGTGACTTTATTTTTAGTCTGAAAAGGGTACAGCGGCGGTCGCCAACGTTACAAATGCATTCGAACCTGGAAGAAAGCACGTGTAGAGAACAACGAGCAGCTAGTCAACTCAAAAAGTTTAAATTAGCCTTAACTAACAAAATACAACTCAGTT
Organism: Hippocampus guttulatus; assembly: GCF_054856545.1. Classification (NCBI taxonomy): domain Eukaryota; kingdom Metazoa; phylum Chordata; class Actinopteri; order Syngnathiformes; family Syngnathidae; genus Hippocampus; species Hippocampus guttulatus. The sequence continues at coordinate 7,871,264 of NC_141269.1, read as the reverse complement.
TACGTTGTTGCATTAACTTTTAAAGGGAATTATGGATTATTTCTATATTTACACAATAGCAAGTGAACAAAAACTTTAATTGGAATAACCCATTATTTTCTATTCATTATGAAATTTTGCCCAAACCCTTTCGTGGTTTTTATCAAGTTCATCACCCAAAGAAAAAAAAGGCACAAAGACAGGTAAAGGTCATGAAAATCCATTTGCGCTATTTCATTCTAAGCTGGTATTTACTTGGTATGTTGGTTGGATTCAAAATTTTTGCACCATGAGCTGCAAGCCCCTTGTTGTCCACTTTTCTTTTGTTGCCAGGTAAAATATCCCTTTCGTCCTGCCTAAAATGCCTGAGCTCAGCTTCGGGCCCAGAGAAATCAGCAATGTGATACCTCACAAACAGTCACCATTTAACAGCTAACATACGTGAGTACAAAAAAATAGAAAAACATACCATATATTATGTGCGAGAGCTATTTTTAGAAGTTGGCAAACCAGATATTTTCTCACTTTGACTCACTTGCTTAAAAAAAAAAAAGTAAAGTTTGTTACACGTTATGTCATGGTGTGCGTCGAGAGCGGGAGACGAGAGAGTGACTAGAGAGAGGATACACGCATCGGGAAAGCTAAATAAAAGTTATCCACGTTAACACGACAGCTGGACTCACGTGTGCCTCATTTGATAACACGACAGCCACGTTCCTTGTTTTTTTTTTCTGCCTTATATGACCTTAGATCTCAATCAGTCAGGATTTCAACCGTGATTGACTTGACCTGTCTGTACAGTATTTGCGTCTTTTTTGATATTGGGACATCACGGATATCTGTTTTCAAAAGTTGAAGGTTCATGTAAAAAAGCTTTTTAAAAAAATACTCAGGTACAGTACAGACACCTGAAAAAGTACTTTTCAAGTACAAGTACAGAACAAGTACTTGTAGTTGTTACGTACCACTGGCAGCTACACATATAAAAACCTCCAAAGATGGTTTGCCAAATCTATTTGTCAAGAAAAAACACTTGAGATTGTGCTTCCTCATTGAATTCCAACTTCTTGAGCCATTTTCAAACAGGTACATTGTCTTTGTAGGGTGCAGTTAATCACTTTGTGGGGGTGGGATTCCAAGGAATGTTGTGGTTTGCCAAAACTGCTTCAGGAGAAAAAACACTCACCACAGATTCTTGAGAGATGACTAAGAGTATTAACAGCACAGAGCAGAAAACAGATGCAATTAAAAGATGGCCTCTTTTGACAGTAACGTTCCCTCATTCACACACACACGCACACACACACACGCGCACACACACACAGAACTCACTGGCAACCATCTCGAATTGTGCCCCCACTTCACTGTCACTTTGAATAGACACAAAAAGTCATAACACTGTTTTACATGGCAGTTAATAACATTTGTTTTGTTGTCCCCGGAGAATTGAAGGAGATTTAACCCCAAAATGCTCTCGCGTGCGTTTGTGTGATTCACTGAGCCTTGCCTCATTTCTTCCCTCATCCACAGCAGACAAAAAATACTGGGTGAAGTGCGCTTCGGTGAACTTAGAGCTACTTGTGACCAGACTTGATGGGGCTTGCCCCTTGGTTGAGGATGTTGCAAAAGTATCGAAGGGAAGTGGTCGTGATCAACCGTACCATAAGGCCTTTTTACACTGCCCCCCCCCCCCCATCTTTGTGTCACTAAATGAAACCCACATGGAATGACAAAAGTCGACCCGGCAATTCTATACTTTTGGGGCTCGATATTCCTAGACAGTGCTTGAGCGTAAAAATTGTCTCATTCTAATTTTCAGGCTTAGATGAGCCTGTTTGGGAATTTGGTTCGTCTCTGCATGCAATACTGAGTGTCCAGTGTACTAAAGGCACTTCCTTTGACATGCGCTCGGCACACCTTCCAATATTGTGGCCGAACGTAGAATCATCTACACGCCTGCTGGAAGCACGTCTCACTATTGGCAGAGTGGGCCTAACGTGATTTGGGTGAATTTGATTGAGGTGGGGGCTGACAGATTTCTGAGCTCTGGGGACATGTGCGGCGGATATCAGAGTATTTCATTCAGAAATATAAATACATTGAATACTCAAAATCAATTCATTGAATTCATTATTATTATTTTCTTAATTATATATTGTGAAAGTCATCCCACTGGCTACAGCACAGCTATGTGCAGGGGAAAGCTATAATTGTTTTGTGTGTGTGTGTGTGTGTGTGTGTGTGTGTTTCTTTCTTTTACCATGGCACGATTGTCAAGGAAGTAGTTAATGGAAACAAAAATAATCACTTCCATGAATGTCACCATCATGAAACTTTCAACGGTCATAATAATAATAATAACCATAATAATAAGTGTCCCACACTCAATAAAGGAAAACGTTAATTGATACATGACAACGACGGATTTATTCACTGTACAATTTATTATTCACATTTTCACATTCTTAACTCGTACACAGCTGTAAAAATAATTCGACAAGTCTTACCACTTTAAATGTGAGTCCATTGACTTTGCGTAACGGTCCAGTACTTTTTGTTCTTCTCTCCTCACGTTATTTCTTCTCTTGATAGCCCTTGTTGAGATTGTGCCCTTTTTGAATACAGTAATGAAAAGCTCCCCGCAAAAAATCTAAAATATTTTTCCTGAAAAAAAAAATTGCCTTTAAGGCATTCAACATCCACAATGTTTTTTTTGTTTACATTAACTTGTCTTGCCCAAAAAAAACAACAAATCAATTTAGGGAATGATTTTGTGAATTCACCTCCAGTTGTTATGTTAGTTATTTATGCCGCTTTCCTCCACTTGAGAGAAGAGCCAGATTTCCACCAGACGCTTGAGAAAATGCTGGACATGTTGAACAACACCGCGGACTTGAAGAAATGCGGGATGGCCCTTCACACAGTTGAAACATGTCTCGTAGCCAGAATAATCCGCTTTTCATGGCGTCTTCTTATAACGAATGGCTGCCATGTGTTGTCCACTGGTGATTGTTAGAATAACAACGCGTCTGTCATAGTTTTAACAAAAGTAACTTATGCTTTTGTGGCAGCTGACGAATGCCGAAATACTGCTTAATTTATGCAGATTATTTTGGACAGGACGACATGAAAGCACGTTGTGAAAATATTTCAAAAGCGCAGCTGTGGAAAAAGAGGGTGTGTGGACGGTCCCCAGTGTAGAATTTGCGGAGAAAACAGCTTCAAGCAAAAATGTCTCATGTTACCAAATTATCACTTTAGGGCCGCATTCATTCCAAATATTTTTTATTTTTTTTTGTCTGCTTGTCATCGAAAAGACTCTTTCTAATGCAATGCTGAAATTGATTTGTCCTTCGAAGCAACGATTACGTTGATGATGCTTTGTCCTCAAGTGTTGGAAATATACAGTAGTTCCATTTGAAAATAAGAGATAGAAGTAGATTCTTTATGGCGTTTGAGAAAGCTTTAAAAAAAATAGAAATTAGTCTGATTATTGTGATATGAAAATTGCAATCATGTGAGAGTTTCGTTTTTGTTGAAAACGTCAAGGGAATACTTTTACTTTTTTGTATTTTAGGTTAGAATCTGGCAAGAATTACATATAGCCTTTAAAACAATGATGTATACACATCACATTGTAGTTATCTTTTAATGCATCTTTTTTGACATATTTATCATCTATCTCTGTTGTTTGTAGTTTTACTCCATTTCGGGTGGATGGGGTTTTTTTTGTCCTTTTGGGAGTAGTAGAAATAGAAAACCGCAAAGTAGAACATACCAAAAACATCATAATGTTCATCAGTACCACTATGTGATTGGTGTCTCCTAAACTCAAACTCGCAGTGAAAGAACAAAACAAATATATCAAAATAACCACAAATAGACACTGGTCTTATAATCTTTCTTTATTCAAAGTCGCTGACACATGAAGATTTCAAAGGGCATGTGTCGAGCATTTTTACAAACCCAATTCCAATGAAGTCGGAATGTTGTGTTAAACATGAACGAAAACAGAACACGCTGATTTGAAAATCATTTTCAATCGCTATTTTTATTTTCATGTTCAAACTGATGAACGTGATTGTTACAAGCAGATACTGTAATCATGAACTTGAATTTTTAATGGCTGCAGCACGTTCCAAAAAAGCTGGGACAGGGTCACGTTTGCCTCCGTGTTACATCACCTTTTCTTTTAACAACAGTCAAGGAACATTTGGGAACCGGGCTCTTTTTACGACGAAGCTACGCTGTCGTAACATGTGCAGAATGTGGTTTGGCATTGTCTTGCTGAAATAAGCACGGGGTGTCCATGAAAAAGACCCCGCTTGGATGGCGGCATGTGTTTCCCCCAAACCAGAATGTACCTTTTAGCAGAAAGTGTGACTTCACAAATTGGGTAAGTTACATGCCATTGGCACCAACACATCTCCACACCATCACAAATCCTAACATTTGAACTTCTGGATGTTTTTTTTTTTTTTTTTTTCCTCTTTGGCCTGGACGTCCAAAAACACTTCGAAATGTGGACTCGTCAGACCACAGACCACTTTTCCACTTTGCGTCTGTCCATCTTCGATGAGCTCGGGCCCAGAGAAGCCGGCGGCTTTTCTGAGTGTTGCTGATAAATGGCTTTCGCTTCGCTTCGTAGAATTTGTAGTTGCATTTACGGATGTAGCGCCAAACTGTAGAGACTGACATTGTTTTTCCCAAGTGTTTCTGAACCTTTTTTGCTGACATCCTTTATGTTTGTTTTTGATGCGGTACCGCCGGAGGAATCGAAGCTCGCTGGCGTTCAAATGTTGGTTTTCGACCTAGCCCCTTCCATGCGGTGATTTTGCTAGATTCTCGTAACCTTTTGAAGATATTATGGACGGGTTGACGATAAAATCCCTTCATTCCTTACCACTGTTCATTGAGGAACATTGTCCTGAAACTCTTCGACTGTTTTCTCATGCAGTTGTTCACAAAGAGGTGAACCTCATAGATAGCACCCAGTTAGCCCGTTCACCGGTTGGTTGTTCCAAACAGGTCTTATGTCTTTTCTGGAACGTGTTACAGATTCTTTGGAATTGGGGTTGTACAAGTCTTCTCTTCACTTTAGCATTTTGCCATCCTTAAAGGCGTCATTATAAGAGGCGGACCCCCCCCCCCCCCCCACACACACACACACACACTCCCTCCCTCTCATTGATTGAGTCCACTATTAGCCACAGTCACATCCAGTATAGGCCGGCCATTCAAAGCTTTCTCCAGTTGATTTGCACACAACCGTGAGCGGAGCATCAAGACAATCAACCCTTTTCAAGTTGACTGTGGATGAACCCGGCAACCTTAAGTTAGTCTAATTTCAAGTGCTCCCTCTGGAACGCGTCCACGCCGCCTCGGGCCATCGCCACTCTGTGATTGCACCATGTGATGTCGTGATGGCCGAACGTGTGCGCACGCACACATACGCACACACGCATCATAAACTTTGCCAGCTTGTTCTAGCTTAGCACCACAATTCAAAGAAGATTCAGAGAGGAAAGGAACTTTTATAACCATCATATCCAATCATTTGTTTCCTGCTGGCCTCCTTTTCTTTTTATTGACTTTTTTTAAGTGACCTTGCCCTTCTCAGAGCACTTTGATTTATTAGCCACATTTTTTTTAACCGCCTGCCAATGAGCGCTATAATGAGACATCAAATTTGAAGGTATTTTTCCTGAGCTTGAACACATTTAAGATGAGGCACACAATTTAACAGCTACCAGGTGTCGTCATCACTTATAGGGTAACATGTTTTATCAAAATACCCTAAGGAGTAATTATACAAAACTTTACACCCTATTTTCTTGTCTTGATGAAAACAGCTTGTTCTGGGTCTCTCGTGCAAAAGTGAGCCAGCCCTCACGAGTCTCTCAAGATTTATCATTTAAATGGCACTCGTTCAGTTTGGTAATGCTGGTTGACGTCTGCTTTGATTTGGAACTAAAAAGATTTTGTTCCACAGTCAGCCTATTCGTACCATTCTAAAATCTTAATCAACAGTACAGGCAATGCTTGAAGGAACATTTGTCATGGTCATAAAAGTGTTGGGGGGGGGGGGGGGGGGGATTAACTATTGTGAAATAAAGCCAAAATCAAATGAACAGGTCCTTGCATTCCCTTTGTCATTGGAAAAGTCCGAATGATCATCAAGTACCATGTTCCGCCCACATCAGACTGCGTCGGCTCATTTGAGCAATTTCCCGAGAAGGAGTTAAAACTGTCAAAATACAAGCCCTGGAGTACGCCCAAAATGGCGTGTTCAAAGTCATGCCCACACAATTTCATGTCAAGCAGTGAAACCGTTGTCTGATATTTTTCTAACTTTTGAGGGCTTTTGCTACCAACTGAGTTTTAACATAACATAGTTCAAGAGAATGTAAAGAATGAAACGCTTTGTGTGTTTTGGTCATTGATGATGTGATGCATCTCCTGATTCATTTGGATGCGTTTTTCTGTTCATTGCCAGACAAAATGGTTTTGTACACTTAAGAATTCATTCTGCTGTTACCATTAATGAGTTACATCATCAGTAAAGACTAGTGCACTTGTTTTGGAATTAGCCTTGCAAAGCCAAGCCCTGACAGGACACGTGTGTTTTGGATCATAAGCAAACCCTTTCTTTCTCCATACTTTGGCCTTTCCATCATTTTGGTGGTAGAGGTTCATCTTGATATCATCAGTCAAATCCAATCTGGCCTTTCTGCTGTTGAGTGGTTGGCACCTTGTAAGTATGGCAGGTTGATTTCTTCTCTCCAAATGTTTATTGGTGATTGGGGACCACGGTACTGTCGATAATTGCATTTAGTGCTGCTTGCTGGGTTCTGAGATTCATTTATCGAGTAAAAGAAATTCCAAGCCGTCATTCTTGCCTCTAGAAATGTTCTTTAAGCAGTCGTCTATTTTTTGACAACCCTTCACTGCAGCTGGATGTTTTGGAAGCAGGGAATTTTTTTTAAGGGCCCTTTGAGCCACGAGACGCGGCGTGGCGAAAGGGACGAAGACCTCATGACTTCCCACTGACATGGCAGGAGGGTGGGGGGGGGGGCTCGGCGTCATTGTGGGACGCTTTTGTCTGATAAGGAGTCACGCACCACACCGGATTGAAGTCATGTGCTCCTCATTGCACGGCCACACAAGACAGCGGCAATGTGTCTGTGTCTGGCTTCATTTTTTAAAATGTTCTATGCGCTGGTCCTTTTTCCCAGAAATTGTCTTTCATGTTGTCTATCTCCTCGCACTTCTAATGTGCATGTAAGCAGCTCCCGTGTGCCGCTATGAAGATGCCCCATGCATGTCGAGTGGGTGTGTAGGCGCCGGGTCGAGGCTTTTTAGTGCACGGAGGGAGACTTTTAGCTGGCTCCTGGGGACACTTCCCTCCACACCCACGCTACATCCTGATATATTCTCTGGACCCCATCACCACTGCTGAGATTTAAATAGACACAGGCCCAAACGCATGCTTTTCAGCTGCATTTTTACAACCCATTTGTGGTCATTATCTCTCATGACCAGATGTCAATGCCGATCAAACGTTCTATGAAATAATTCAAGCAACCTCCATTGTCCTGCCTTGACTCTAAGGCTGGATGCTTCCAGGCATATCGGATATAGCCTGTACATGTGAGATCATGGAAATCGAGTGCACAAAAAAACAAAACAAAAAACACACACCCATGCTAAATCAAAACGACAGCAAATATTCAGGGGAGCCAAGTAGCGCTTTGACATCACCAACAGCCTTATTCAAATATGTTCTACCATGCAGCACCTTGAAAAGTCCCATTCCCGATTTTTTGAATGTATTTTTTTGATTCATTAAAATCAGCATAAATCTGAGAATTTCAAACCTAATGAAGTTGAAACGTATGAATATCGTCTAATGAAGGCATGCCCAGCATGACGAGCTGCATTTGTAAATCATCATATCCAAATTTAGTCAGACAGAGAAAGGACTAAATGTGATGGATTTGAAAAGTTTTTTTTTTTCTCGACATGTAATACTTACCAATGGACGAACTAGGCTCTTGTTAGAAAAGTGCAGTTGTTTGTTTACATTCAAACTCAGCTTATAGCTAAGGTGAGTGACACATCATGTGGACCTTGCGACACCTCCGGTATGGGGAGGTGTTGTATGCTTTAATTAGAAGAGTATATTGTTTTAATTGAATGAATTTTCATTATATTTGTCGCTTCTGATGTGTTTTGTTTTTTTTGTATAGTGTCCTTTTTAAACCTGTCTGGACCATATTAAACCACATGACATTTTTAGGGACAATCAAGCGCTCAATAGGCTCCCAAGATTTTTTTTTAAGGCCTGTTCACAAGGAGAGCTCCAAAGTTTGAAATGCAAATTGAACAGTCAATACCTGACCATAAACTAACACAGACGCCATTCCCAAAATGCCCGTCAGCATGAAGAAGCGCTGTCCCCTGACAGAGTCGATGAAGACAGAACATATTCATACAGTATTTGTAAAAGGTGACTTTTTGATACGCTTCTTTCATTGACTCTCATTTTATTGTGCAGGTGTCTGCTTCATGAACACGACAGACGTACATCTGGCAACCGAGTGCATACACTTTACCGTTACATTTTGTCAGATCCCGGCAAGGATCTTCACGGCTTCAATTCAACATTTTCCACTGCACGCATCAATATCAGCATAAAATGTCCTTTCATTTTAACCAGGTGGTAAATTTGCCGTGCTTTAAGTAGACACTTGTGAATGTTTAACATTTCACATAAAGTAATGGCGAGGCTAACAACTGTGCCTTTTTGGGGGGAAATGTTGTCACTTCCTCGTGCACACAATGACGATTTCCCTCTGGCCTGCATTTCTTGTGTACAGTGCAGCCCAGTCTCCATCAGAGTGTCAGACAGTCTCCAGCAGAAAACCGCAGGCGCTTTTGTACCGCCGAGATGTTAGTCGAAGGGAAAACAGCCCTCGCGTCTCGTCAAACATCGCTCTTTTAAAAATTCAATTACTACGTTTGACTGTGACACCACAGGATGTTCTAATAGAGAAAGCAGGATTCAGCATAAGCATCAAAACCACACTTTGGCTGAGACGAACATGATGACACATTTAGAACCGTTTTGTCTGACTGGCTCAATACAAATTCAAAGTTGTCATTGGACAGATAAGCTTTTTGGGACAGCGGGTTATTACGCCTTGAGAAAGAAAAATGGAGTTTAGTTCCTTCCTTGTGGCTACTAGTCAAGTTCTTCAACACCATACTCATCTTTATCGTTTATGTACACCGAGGCACAGTATTCCCACGTGTGTGACGGTTAAGCATGTTCAAATGTCATGTCAAACTCTCAGACTGCTGCACTCAGCTGAGGTAGCAGCTGCCGGTCCCTGACCTTAAACTAGCTCAGAGGAAACAGTATACGGCATGTCTGTATGGAAATGTCCGTAATGGTGGCCCCCTCATCCCCACCCTATGCATTTCTTTAAAAAACTGCCAAGCTAGCAGTTCGACAGTGTTTACGGTGCACAGTGTTACACATGCGCTCGATCCACTCGTGTCCCGGCATGCCTGTAAGTGTGAGCAACAGCGCCTATGTAAGTGTTTTCTCTGTGTAAGTGCATGTTAGAAGCCTGGCTTGTAACTCGCTCACAAGTCTTCCTCTGAACAGAGCTATATGGGAGAACTGCAGGTCTGATATGGTCTCAGCGCGGGTTCCAAAGCTGCCTGGCAGCTTGACTGGAGGTCCTCATAGTGAGAGGCTTCAGCAACGTGCCGTCATGGTCTGATTGTTGCCGCACGCACTCCATTCCTCTTAATTTACAACTTTAGATTGGATACATGCTAGCTCGTGTCTAAAAATGGCCAAATTCATGTTTTCACAAAACAATAGCAATGATCTGTCCTTACTTAATCTGTTATGTGTTACACAATATTAGACCATTTAAAGTGGTGAAAATAGTTTGAAAACAAATCCGTTGCCACTCTTGAACGCAAAATTCCATGTACTTCGTAGTTCTAAGAATCTGTGTGGCACGTAGAATGATGTGGCGGGCCAGATCCGGCCCCCGCGCCTTGAGTTTGACACCTGTAGTTTCCAGCAAAAAGCGGGCAAAATTTCATGTTCAAAGGCCACATTTGATTATCAATTTTGGGGAGAGTGGCGAGACAGGTTCCGACTGCAGGATCTAATCCTGCGATTGACTGGCTCCACTCCAGGGTGTCCTCACACTCTCACCTGAAGCAATCTGAGCTAGGCACCAGCTCACCCGCCACCCTAACGAGAGCAAACGAGAAAATGCATGACTGGCGACCACCATTCATGCTTTCAAATCTTGCACACACCCCAAGAGCGCTCGCACGCCACAGCATGGGAATCCTCCCGAACCTGAGCCCACCGCACTGCCCTGTTGTCTTTCCACAGGGTGCCTGACAACCACGGGCGGCTTTGGTTGAGTGTAACAGTAGTACGGCGACGGGGTCGAGTGGTCGCAACGTGCTCCTGACGGAGCTGCGTGCACGCAAGCTCGAAAAGAAGGCTAGAAAAGAAACTTAATGACCTGCGGTAATTACACTCCACTTACATGACGCAATGACTTCTTTACACCGAGCAGATGGGTAAAAGTGGTGTGGTTGGATGAGCGCAAGTGCTAAGTGAGTTAACCAAGAAGTAACACAACACTGTTGCAAGTCTATTTTTCCCTCACATGCCGGGAGGCTGACAACGCTTTCACCTGCCTTGGTTGCTTTGCAACAAAGCAGGAACTCTATTAAGGAAGTCAAGTACTCGGCAGGCATAATTGGATTTTGGGGGGGGGGGGGGGGGGGTTTCAACCACGGTACGATGTAAATGTTTTGAGATAAGAGGTTTTGATTTTGTTGCTCTGCGTATAACTTTTGAGGACAGACCGGGGGGGAAAAGAAAAGAAAAAGAAACATGAAAATACACCTTTTTATCTTATTACAACTATCATAAAATTCCGTTTTCCCTCATATTACAACTTATTATTATAATTATTATTGTTGTTGTTATTATTATTGTTTTTCCCCAACTTTTTCTTATATCTTGCCGTTATTATCATGACATTCCAATGTTTTCCCCTCATAGTATTAAAACTCTTTTCATACAAGCATAACTTTTTTCTCACGATTGTATAATTTGGGATAAACGTCACCTTTGTATCATGTAATATTTAAACGTAGTTTTTTTTATAGAAATACAACTTTTACCCCCTCACATTACAGGTTTATTGTCATAAAATTCTAACTTTTTCCCTCATATTCATTACCTTCCTTCACTTTATTTTTCTATAAAATTCCAACTCATCATTTTCACATTTCATTTTCATCAAACTATAACTTTGTTCCTCATATTTCAATGTCATGCATTTCCGACCTTCCTTTCTCCTCATATTACGTTTTATCATAAAATTACATCTTCCTTCATCGTATTATGACTTGGTCTTAAAATGACAAGTTGAAGCATAGGGCATCATTTTTGTATTTCAAATGTCCAACTATTGTCATAATATTAGAGAATGACTTCATTTTTCTTCAATCTTCATATTTTATAATATTTTTAATATATGTATATTTTATAATATTTTATTTTATAATATTCTCACTCTGTTCATGTACTAGTCTTCCCTACTTTTCAGTAATGCTCCTAATCCTCCGAATTCTGTGTATTTAACTCATCGACGTACGCTGGTCATGTCGCAGCCTAAACTAAGCTCTTCCTGCTTGGAATCTGGATCACTCAAACGTTCTCATGAGGTTCAAATGAATACACAATGATTTAGTATCTAATTGGCCAAACTAAATTTTGTCTTTTATTTCTCTGACTCAAAAGGCATTGCAGACAGTTACCGGTTTTACACTATACTATGATTCAATTAACTAGCAAACGGATGTCCTCGCAAACAAGAAAACAACTTCTAGCTCAAAACAAAATGCTGGGTTGTTGGTTTGTTGGGTTGCATAACGGAGTTGCCTCGATTACCGGTAGTCAAATCAACATTTCTCGGCTTTCCCCAATCAGAAGCTTTAAAAAATAAATAGCTGGTATCTCGAAAAACTCACAACACCTGGCACCACTACATAGCAGGTTCCCCTTTTTTGCATAGAACAACAGTCTTCCAATGATTGCGATGAACCTCTCGATGAGGAAATACGGTAGCTGCCCTAACTTAAAAATAAAGCAAGGTGTAATTTAAAAATAAAACACGATCTCACACAAAGCATGCGCTTAACTGGGGTTACTTTTGGAGTAAACACAACGTCACCACTTTTACTTGAGAGTGGCTCTCAGCTACGTCTTTTCCCCCACTTGGACCGGCACACGCTCACAATGGCTTTGTGAGCCATATACAGTAAAAGAAAGCAGAACGTGCGAGGGGGGCGGGGAGGAGGAGGAGAACTCGGCACTACTCGGCTCCAGCTCCACTTCCACTGGTGACCCCGCCGGTGTAAATCTCAAGTTTTTGGAGAGCCTTAGAGTGAAGTCACTATTTAATATGGACTCGTTCTGATCCCCGCTGGCAAGTCATGTATTAAAGTAAAGTCAATCCCTCCGCTGCTCTCTGTGCAGATGGGTGGACTTTGGGGTAAGACGTGACATTAAAGAGATATGATCAGGGCTGACACGGCAACAATTGTGGCTGTCGAGCTATTTTACACCTCTTTGTGTGAAGCCACTGCGAAAACAAATCCCTTGGCTGTACATTTGCCGTGCAAAAAACAAGCCCAGCTTCTTTTTGCACTCCTACTCATTAAGCGTGCCTCTCATTCACACCCACTTCAAAGCTACGGCAAAATAAGCAACGCTATGAGACGAATTACTAATGAATCGCAATTAATGACCGCAACGTATCACCCCAAGACAATGCTACAAAACCAGCATTGGGTACATTTTAGTTTAACAGACATAAAATGGCACGTAACATGTGACGTCAGGGGGGGAAAAAAACCCTTGCAGTCTTACGCAGACTGAGTCAAATACGGCCGCCGCCATATCGTTTGTAACCTGGAACATGAACAATGAAACCGCGTGATCCTTCATCCATCCACCGATTATCTGATCGGCTTATCCTGACTCGGGTAGGGGTTGCGGGCATGCGGAAGCCGATCCCAGCCGTCTCCGGGCGGTAGGCGGGGCACACCCCGAAACGGTTGCCAGCCAATTGCAGGGCACACAGAGACGAACATCCATTCGCGCTCACAATCACACCTACGGACAATTTTGGCCGCTCAATCAACTCTTGTAATGTGGGAAGAAACCAGAGTACCCAGACAAAACCCATGCAGGCACAGGGACTGGATTTGAACCCAGAACTTTTGCACTGTGAGGTGGACGCGCTAACCAGTTGATCCCCGTGCTGTCCGTGTCATCCTATCCCATCCATCCACACCCTCCATTTTCTACACCGTATATCCTGAACAAAGTCGCGGGGAGTTGCTGGAGCCTATTCGTGTCCCATAAATTTGTGAGAAAAAAAAAATACTGTTTATCATTAAAAAAAAAAAAGGAAACATCATGTTAGTTTTCCACTGTGAGAAACTGCAGCTGACATTGCAATCCGGAGCCTCTGATCAATTAGGCAGACATGTTAACCGCTCTCTCAATATGCCACCATCAACAGTGCCTAGTTTAAAAGTTTAAACTAAAAACTCCCCAACAAAATGTTGCTGCCCGTCACAAAATACCGAATAAAAACAAATGGACTTGACTCCGTGTGTGTCCTGAAATAACTGTCTCAACAAGGATAGTCGCCTAGCCTGTAAATGAAGAATTGTGATTGCTGATGTTGCTATGGCAACCCTAAATTGCCCTACTTTTGTGGTCTATAATATTGGTGGACCAACCAAGATACTGATCGTGTTTGTTCAGGAATTGAATGTGATGTTATTTTTATTTTTTTACTAGTGCGTTTCCTCAAATAATAGCCTCTGCTCTAATAGACGCCGTGCCTTTATTAATCTCTGGGTGCCTTGAGCAACTGAATAAATAAATACCTCCCTTTCAGGGGAAAAAATATAATAGGCAGGCACTGCTACATTGCATTGAGTTGTCAGGGCATGAGGCAATACAATCTCGGTGCAAATGCTTTTATTTAGCGAAAGAAGAAAATCATTTCGTCTGTTTGGCCAAACCGCGCATGTTTAAGATCTTTTGGGGAAATATGAAATGTCACATATCACACTTGAGCTCACAAATTCATCTGCGTATAAACATGTCATCTGATGCTTGACGTCAGAGTCACACGACAGGACATGAGTTCAATAATGGAGCATCACAAGAGCTGCGTGGGAGGCTGTATTATCACTCTTCTAGAACGTAGCATCTTGTACTTTGGTTCTTTTTTTTTTTTTTTTTTCTAAAGAGACCCATTTTTATTGTCTGCGTCTCATTCCGTACCAAAATTGAATCGGAGCTTCCAGCAGCCAAGTGCAAACTCAAGCGTCTCCATAAATCAAGCGCTTACTTTGGCGTTGTGCGTGGTTGCCGCTTGCGTTCAAAGTGTACAGTTACAAATGATGGTGGATGTAAATGATACACAGCCAGCTGGAAAAGACACACGGACGATGGCACGTTGCATCATTTCGCTTTAAAAGCGTGACTTTTTATTTATGTATGTATTTATTTATTTATGTTTGTACATTCACTTTCAGTCTTCAGTGAAAGAGCAAAATCTAATCAGAAAGAAGTGCAAAAATGTGACAAATGGATGAAAGGTTGCTAACAGTGCAACACGTTACGTCATGAACGAATTAGCTTTGCTGGCACGCCATGCAAGCCGCCAATAGGGATGCTGATAAGGCAGTCGCTATTAAGTACCGCACACGTTATTCTTTTGGCGCCCTTTGAGACATCGCCTCATAGATTCTCATGTATGGCGTGATTTATTTAATATTATGTTGCTTAATGATTCAACCTGCCAAGGCTCTGCATGTATTAAGAATATCACTTTGAAATTTTTCCCCCTTATGCGTCGGTATTTACACAAATTCGCCATGAAGCTGCAGAAGTGTTACTTGCAATGAGAGATCACTGAATGTGAACGATGACCATATTAATAATTCATAATTTCCCAAGGTGTGATATGTTGTAGATCCAAAAGGCATTCGAAGGTTATGGAGACATACAAGGTGGTGCTAACTTATAATAGCTCGTTTCAGGTCCGACATACTGATTTCCATTTGATTCTATACATTGTACATGATGTGCCAAAAGTCACACACTTCCCTTTTTAAATTTCTTTTAACGTGTTCGAACCGATCTGAGCCCGTCAGCATTTGACAGCTTGACTTTGCAGTTCTCGTCAGCGTACTGGAGCGTTCCCTTGCTCGTGGCTCGCCAATGGACATTGGAGCAGCGTTGTAAAATTGCCGCCTGGCAGGACGTTTTTCTCTCCCCCGACTGCAGTTCAGTCTATTGCTGTCCATTGCTTCAATTTACACTAGCCACATAGAGAAGGGCCTGCTAGTACCACCACAGATGAAAACACCCAACTCCTCGAGCAGGCGTTCACCCAGAGACAAGGGAAAGTCCAGCTGGAAGGACAGAACTGAACTGAACTGAACTTCAGTTGGGAACAGAAACATTTTGCAACACTGCTCCAATGTCCACTGGCGAGCCATGGACAAGGGAACGTAATCTCTCAAATGCTGATGGCCTCACGTCTGTCAGAAGGATACCTGGAACGAAACAGAAAATAGTCTTTCGTGACTTGGGGGACATCCTGGACTCATGGCGTAGAATTTTCATCCATCCATCCATCCATTTTCTGAACCGCTTGATCCTCACTAGGGTCACGGGGGGTGCTGGAGCCTATCCCAGCTGTCTTCGGGCAGTAGGCGGGGGACACCCTGAATCGGTTGCCAGCCAATCGCAGGGCACACAGAGACAAACAACCATCCACGCTCACAATCACACCTAGGGACAATTTTAGAGAGTTCAATCCACCTGCCACGCATGTTTTTGGAATGTGGGAGGAAACCGGAGTACCCGGAGAAAACCCACGCAGGCCCGGGGAGAACATGCAAACTCCACACAGGGAGGCCGGAGCTGGAATTGAACCCGGTACCTCTGCACTGTGAAGTCGACGTGCTAACCACTGGACTACCGGGCCGCCGCGTAGAATTTTATTTCATGAAAATATTGAATGTAATTTTGTGCATTTACAATATGGAATATGGACAACCTTCCTTTTTGTCTTGTCATCTGAAGTGAAACGAACAAAAAAGAAAACTGTGCAGATCGACATTTATGGACATTGGCCGTGTGTGTGTGTGTGTGTGTGTGTGTGCGTGCGCGCGTTTGTGTGTGTATGTGTGTGCATTTGTAGTGACACCGCAGCATGGTTTGTTTGGTTTTTATTAAAGAAGATGAGTCATCTTATGGCTCGGAGGCATTCATGGTATGTACATTGTGTTGGAACACACTTTAATTCTAAACTGTTCTGAAACCATCAGGTATGACATCATGGGAAAAAATAAGAATAACAGAGGAAAAGAACACCCTGTCAACATGAATATCTACCATGCAAGTATTTGTGAATATTTAGTCTGAAAATGTGTATTTCTCCAATCTGTTGATACTGGAATCAAATTTGGTCTGTTGCATTTTGATGTAAGAAATGCAAAGGAGCCTCCAAGAAGGCACAAGGCAGCGCTTTGAGTGGCCTTGTGCATGTCACATCTCTGGCTGACAAAACATTTGATACCAACACAAAAACATCAAGTCAAATAGCCCAGCACGAATTTGCAATTTTCCCAATAACTTCAGAAAAAAATCCAGATTCAGATTATTTTTGTACTTTGTGGAACAGATTACAGAACAAACTGAGAACAAACGCTCTTGAAAATGAAGTGATTGTACTGTGAGGTGGTCAATTTAGTTTAACACAAATAGAGGGAGGGGGGGCAGCATTCCAGCAAATGGATTCCCTCTTATAAAAACACATTGCACACATTCGCACACAATTATTTGTTGATTACTTTGGTCCTTGCCAGTTACAGTTCTAAGAAAAAAGACCCGCAGCCACGAATGGGATTATGCCAACTCCAAGACAGCTGATGTTTTCCAAGTGTCTTGAATGAGTTCCATTGACCGCCTGAATCGAGGTGGGAAACCAATTTTCTGCCACGGAAGAAGTTTTGGGGGAAAGATAGGTTTTCCTTTAATTTGTTGTTGCGATACCTTCAGAGCCAAGTTTGGCCCTCTGAACTCAAAGGACAAACAATAAGCCTTCAAGTAAGCCACGGCCACGAGGCTCTGCTCTAGTTCTGATTCGCTGCAAATCCTCACCAGTTCCTCTTTTTTTTTTTTAACTGCACTATGCGGTTGTCTCTTGTTCTCTTTCTTTTCCTTTTTTTTATTTTTATTTTTTAACAACACAGCCCTAAGCTGCCCTCCGAGTGTGTGTGTGTGTGCGCGTGGATCAAAACATCCACCTTCATGACAGTGAAGAGGTGGGAAGGATAAAAGACTCAGCTCTTGCTTCGGGTTCGTTTGGTGAGCTTTGGCAGCCTCTTTGGCAAAGCCCCTCGCTGCCAAAGCAAACACCTACTTTCATTTTTCTGACTCCCCCCCCCCCCCCCCCCCCACACACACACACACACACGAGTTGAGTATGACTGTATCCTTGGCATGGAGCGCACGTCTGCCAATCGCCCCGTGGAGTTACACAACACACAACTGCATAGTTGAGCCTCCGACAGCATTTGGCCGCTCTGCGCCAAAGTGCACGCTTGACCCCAAATGGGCGGAAAACAACTGGAAACCAAAGTGGCTCAGCGGATGCTTGGCAGAACGTCCGCCACTACAACGCCAATAGGGATCCATATGAAGCAAACAGGAGCGGATGCTGAATGAACTCAACTGGTTCAGAAAGGCACAATGGCGTTCCGTGTAGCACCGAGCGATGTACAAAGATCCTTCAGTGGACATCGACAGTCATGTGACGTGTTTATGCGGGGCCTTTCACTCTGCCGCGGGGTCTGTCATGAGGCTGTTTACACTGGCAACATTCTGTCCTCTCCACTTTTTCAAAAGGCCAAATGCATGCGGCTGCCTTCCATTCAAATACTACAATAGATACCGCGATTTTCTCTGCAGGGAACCCGACGGTCCAGACCCACCTGGCAGAGTTTTCCATCACCCGCATGCTTTAAACATATTTGAATGTATTCAAATGAAAAAAAAAAGAATTAATTTCAACACAAAAAAATTGCAACGTGCCATAAAATGTATTATAAAAGGATATTTTTCGTAACGGGTCATGTAACACACACTGAAGCAGTGACAAAAAATACATTTATATATTTAGGTTTGGCCAACAAAAAAAAGGAGCTGTGCCAGCCAGCTCCAGGATTCCTCATCACTAATGAAATTCCTCTCACTCTCGCAGGTAGAGTATTCCATACACTCGCGATCACCGAGGCACGTTGAACAGGCTGATGGAGTGAGAGCAGGTCGGGGAGTTCACGCTGGCTTTCAAGGTAAGGCGCCACCCACTTTTTCTCACCTTCTCTCTTTTGTCTGCATTATTTGCACTGCATTCAAATGGCACCTCGAGTGTTGCGTGGCTGTCAGCATGCAGCCGATAACAATGTCGAGCTTGGTTAAACAGAGGCTCAAGGGTGTGCCCCCCTTTCCCCCTGTTCAGTCGGTCCGACATTCTGGACTTATTTAGCAGGGAAAAGACTTTTGAAATGATCATTACAGCTGAGCCACTTTAGTCTCATAAGTTATCACTTTAAGTATGTCAAATAACTTTTTGCTCGCATTGCACTTTCATTCTCATATTGTGACTGGATTGGCATCAAAGGACAGTTTATTTCTCATTATATTCAAACTTTAATCTTGCAAAATGACCGTTTATTTCTTACAGCCCTTTAATGTTATTCTTGTAGTCATGCAACATTATTTAGATGTTTTTTTTATGACTTGGACTTTTTCAACTTCATTGTCGTAGAGCATCAACTTTAATTCCATATTTGCACAATAGCGCTTTTGATTTTTTGAAGCAGGTGCCCGACATAAGAATAGTTTGGTCTCAGGCACGGTGACAGCACTGCAAGAGTTTGTATCTTTGAAACCCAAAATTTATATTTCATTTATTATTAACTTCTTGTGTTATGTGTTTACTGTTCAATCTTAGTTGTCGATGGCGCTTTGGTACAACTGTTTCATAAGGGCACTCCAGAAGCCGAGATGAGTTCTATCGATGCATTTTGATGACATCTAATTCGCAGCGTTCTGGGCCAAGCCGATCTGTCTGCTAACATTGCAGTCACATATCCAATATCTAATTTGGCCACATAACGACGGCGGCCTGATCAAATACTAGGATATCTGATTCCACGCTGACACTGCCGTGACATCCATCTGTCAGTTTAAACATGCCTGTGTCAAATCCAGCCCGACTCGTTCCGATTAGCCACAAGAGTGCAGGAAAATCGTAGTCATGGCTAGATACCACACATTAAATGCTGTAACAGTCCCACGCAAACTCCACCAAGTGAACCATCTGTCGGCGGCTCATTCAGCTCCTCTCGCTAGCTCGACCAGCAGACAAAGGGAAGTGAACGCCGACCAACAGTGAGTTGGTCACGCGGTGCCTTATTGTGACATTCGTCACAACCGAGATGAAGTCGCCTCGCTGTTGTGGGGAAAACTCTCTCAACAAGCCGTTTTCAGTTCTTCCTCGGCTTAAATATTTGTACGCCGTTGCCTAATTTGTGGTGGGAGAAGACCAACCTGCACCGACTGGCTGTAATTTCAAACCCAACAAGCCAACTGGCATATTTACACTGCAAATAAACGTCATTATTTAGTCTGGCTGTCTCTGCGACCACACTCAGGTGGGGAAACTACAGTAGTGCTCGAGCTGCCAGCGCTCGACAAATTCAAACGGCTTTGTGAGATAATAACGTGTGCTCTCACAAGCAAGGACCCCTCAGGGGATTGAGGGGATGGGGGCAATCATGTGATTGTCTTTTTAAAAAAAAAAAAGAATAAAAACTCACTTATGTTCCGATGATCACAAGCGTGGCGCCTTGAGGAGTCTCAAAGAAGAGCGTTAAACTGTTTCCTGTGTGATGGGGATGCACCACAATCGATACTTTGACTCACTGCCTCGTTTGGGAGAGTGATGTCAATCGGGGGGGTTGATGCCCATGGGCGAAACACACGGTCAATCCTGTGATAGTCGTATGAGATTCCACATGGTCAGATGAGTAATTCCTTCCTGCCTTCTCCATCACCATGTGGTTCATGGCCCTGAGTCATCGTCCACACTTTCCCTCGCTCCCCCTCCCCTATGTGTCGGTCTGTCCAACGGTCTCACTCTCCTATCCTCTGTGCCAGGGATGCTGGGGGCGGCCACAATTTTTCAGCAGTGTTTCTGGGGCACCACATAGTACCCCGCACTTCCTAAACAAATTATAAGACAAAAATGCCATTTTGACCCTGGAGAACCCACGGGGTCAAATTTGGCCCCTATAAATTCTGCTACTCAAATGCTACCCTTAAATCCCAAAGGGTCAAATTTGGCCCTAATCCTAAATTAGGATTAAAGCATTAAATATTTGAAAAACATATATTTTGGTGTTCAGTGAACATATAGCTGTCATTTAAATATGGACAAAATAGACGCATATGTAAAAAAATATGTGCTCTACAATGTATTTGAGTTTTCATTATACATTTCTCAATGTGTGCTCTTCAATCAAAATTACCATTCAAGGACGGCACAAAACTGCTGAACAGCGTGCCAACTTGCTTAGTCAATATTTTACTATTATTAAGATACTGTGTTTGTCCGGCATATCATTTCAAATCTGCAAAAAAATATTAGCCCTACTTGCGTTGTAGTATCCGGCAGTATAAAACATGGTGTAAGCGCAACTAAGACATGTCTGCCATCTAAGAGCGAATGGTGATATTACAATTTAAAACTATTCATGTTGGCATCGCCCATGACAACGGTTCCAATTTATCATGTGCGGGCACAAGGAGAACATGGAAACGCCATACAGGAGGGTTAGCCCCGCTATCACTGTACTGCCATGGACAGTCCCATCCATGCGTTTTCGACACAACTTGTTTTCATTCAGGTTGCCCGAGAGATCTAGACCAGGGTTTAACAAAATTCTCGCCTCCGCTATTCGGCCCGGGCCAATAACATTGGTCAACAGCCAATTTTAATCAAGAGATGCTTGGTGTGTCCCCTAAAGTATTTTAAAAAATATTTTTACTTTTTTTTCTAGCAGATCAGGTTTTTGAGCTGTTTTCTTTTATTTTTATTTTTTTGCTTGTTTGAGCCTGATCTATAAAAAGTTGCCCAATACGGATTTTTACCATACATTGTAATTTATAACTATGACGTTTCGGGGGGCGGGGGGGATTCCACCTGTTGCTGAACCTAGCCCCGAATTCATAAATATTGTTCAGTGTAGTAGTCTATTCCTTGTTGTTATATAATCACTATTATGAAAACCTGATGTGCTAGAGAAAAAAATGAGGGCAGATTTGTAATCATCTGGTAAAGTTTACTTGCATGTCTGACAAAAAAAAAGTAAAAAATGTGTTGACACGTATTTGACAATTGCAGGGCTCACATTGACAACCATTCGCGCTCACATTGACACATATGGACAATCGAGTCTCATAAACGGCCTCGTGCAAATTCAAAACTACCTCAAAACGACCTGATTTGTTAGCGTTGATCGTACATCAGTCAACTGAGTCGCTGGCGTTCAACAAAAGAGTTCATTGTAAAATCAACCCATGTCTGCCTTGCACTATGTCTTTCCATCTCGGTTGCCATTTTCTGTCTGTATACAGCTGCTGTCCTGTCTCTGCCAGCGCGCTCATCTGCTGCCTGTCAAGATGTCTCCTTGTTTATGACTCCGAACACTCCGCTGGGCCTCCCTCCATTGCAACCGGCTCGTACCTCGCACTCCCTTTCGCTCCACCTGCCCGTCACTCTCTCTTTCTGAGTGATACACCGAGCCGCGCCGGTATACCTTCGAATAAGCAACAATGAGGACATTATGATGTTTCGAAGGTGAGACACTTTTTTTTACGGTGCGTGCGCAACACCCCGACAGAGTTGTTAACATTTCCAGCTCGCTAATCAGCATCAGCAAACAAAGTTGGGAAAGTCGGCATGTAACAGGTTGCTGACGTCTCTCAGCAGTTTTTGTGGAGCATTGCAAGAGCAATAAGGATTTTTAGGGGCATTATGACTGGGTTAATAAAACACAGCTGCCCCTAAAAGTCCCTCACTTTTCTTGCTGCCTTTTCTCTCCCTCCCTCCCTAGCGTAACATCTTCTCTGCGTTCCTTCCAGATTTTTCACATCAAACTTGCGCACTTCCCGGATCCTGTTGGTGCCATTTTAGGCGTGGTGCAACATGGTGACCTTCATAATTGGCACACACCAAGCACGCTTTGGGTTATTTACCAAATGTGTACATATCTGGCGGAGGTTTATTCGTGTCTCCAGTGACGTTTATTTTTTTTTTTTTTTTTTTAAAGGTTGACTGAGTTCATTCCAGAGTAAAGCTAAACAAAGCTTCTACGTATCTCTGTGGTTCTCTAAACGGCAACACGTGATCGGCTTGCTTTTACGATCCAATGGACGAACGGCAGGCTGAACTCGAGGCAGAAAACAAGTAAGTGTGTGTGTGTCTGTGTTGGGGGGGGGGGGGGGGGGGTCTATTTTAAGTAAGTCAACTAGCCTGCATTGAAATAGTGTGAGAATATGAGACAGGGAAGGAAAATGAAGATGTTAGCAGCCAGTGACGAGGCGATTCTGATTGTTGAGGGCCCAGGGCGAGCGGCAGCAGCTGACACTGTTTCATATCATCTCTGTATGATATTAATCGGCCACCCTGTGGTCCTGTTGCTTCTTCGGACCAGGCTCTCATTCCTTTAGCACGCGACCTGCTCCGCGCTGCTGCAGCTTATAAGGACAACGTTTGGCACCACTAGTTTTCTCATCGGTCTTCAGCCATTTGATTGGCATCTCAATGCTGCTAAGATTATTTGAAATGTTATTATGTGCTTCTGTCTTGCTGGTGGCAGCCCAAATCAGCTGATTATAAACGAGGTGGCAGGTTGAAATAAAAAATCCTCCACTTTATGGGGCATGCGTTGAGATGAGATACATTTTAATGGCATACAATTTTTGTAATATATCAGGCAAGTTGAAACAGGTTTTATCATGAAATAATGAGGATGATGTCAAAGTGTAATGTACTTATTGGACATTATTGAGATTATAATTATGAGAGAATTAATTAAAAATAATCATTACAGTACAACAAGTGATTGTTATCATGACTTTTCTTCTTTGACTGGCTGGGAGAAGTCACGTGGTTGGTTCTCCGGTGAGACATGGGGTATCCATTTGGGAAACCAAACAGGGTTTCCCCTGCCCTCTAAAGTGTGATGACAGATCTCTTATTCTTTTTGAAAACTATGTTAAACTATTTTAGGGAGCTCATTGAAATACGTTTAAGCAGAAAGAAACATTGTAGTCCATTATAAGGCAGTTTTTTTTTCTTTACGGTTACGATTTCAAAATGTAAAATTTGTCATTATACTAATACTGTTAACATGCCAATGTCAAATTTACAATTATTATAATTTACCTTTTTGATGATAGTCATTACCTCATGTGGTTCTTTTTACTTTTTGGTGAGATATGTGACTTCCATTTAGGAAAACAGATATGGATTCTTACCCTTTCAAGTGCTACTAAACAAAAAATAGCAGGCTGTATTGTTTTGGGGGGGGGGTACATTCAACTTTTATAGTGCCGTTGATTACAATGTTTCTCTTTTAAACTTTGTTTTGATATGTTTGATTACAATAACAATTTTAATACTGTTATCTATCTATCTATCGATCTATCTATCTAGCTAGCTAGCTGGCTAGCTATATACAGGATATACTGTATACGTTCAAAACAATTAGAATTATTCCAAGCTTTATGTTGATGGGCTGGGAGAAATCACACAGTTCTCCTGCCTTTTCAGTGAGGCATGTGCCATCCATTTTGGGAACCAAATATGGTTCCTTGCCCTATTAAATGCTGCTATACAGAAAAATAAAAAGCTATGTTATTCTTTTTTAAATTATTCTTTATAGGGCACTCCATTTTTTTTGTATTGTCATTTATTGGAACACTTGAAAATGTTTAATGACTGCCATCATTGAAATACTATTTCCGTAAGAGGCGAAAATATATTGGTTCGCTGCGAGAGATGATATGGAGAAATCACATGGTTGTGTGACATCCGTTTTGACAGATCGAATATATCAAATTTATTTCCTTGCCCGAAAGAGGGCTACAAATGATACAAAGATTGCATTGAAGCAGTAAATTAATCTTTTGTGAGTACAATGGGCCCTTTTAATAATCACTGATCTTAGCTTCTTTTATATTGGTATAAAAAAAAACAACAACAGAATACGAACATGAGGCTTCAGCAAATGCCTTACCTATATGTCACTTGCAGCACGGTGATGCCACCACGACCCTTCTAACTCTATTAATTGCATAAAGCATCTAGTGTCAGGATGCTAAATTCATTAGGGAAGTATGTACGGCGCGCCAGAGTCAGGACGGATATAGAAGCAAGCCTTCTTCACAACTTCTTCGCCACCTGTTCAATGTAACGGAGCTTTGCTAGATTTTGCCTTGTTTGGCACACTTTTAACTGCTTTTGGATGAAGAAACACTGACCAAGTCGCATCCCCGACTTGGTCAGTGACGCGTGTATTACGTGACGACAATAATGCGAAAGGTAAAGAAAGTTGGCCACGTTTCTCTGGATGATTCCTTTCTGATAGTTTACTTTAAACTGTCCATTAAAATGCAGCTAACGGTTGTCCAACTTCGAACCTGTTTGCCCTTTTGGGGGGGGGGGGGGTCACATGCTTTCACAAGACTGTATGACAAAAGTTCATATTTCCTTTGACAACTATTGAGCAACAGTGGAATATGAAATTAGACACATCTACATACAAAGTTACGATTTTATAGCATTTGCATTTTGCGGGAGTTGGGGGTCATGTGGAAAAATTGCAAAATAGTACACGAAATAAATATATTTGGAGGTACGTGTTTTGGGGGTGACCTGCCTCTTTTTTTTTGTTTATTTTTCACTGATTGAACTGCGCACTTCTCTTTCTAAACTCTTTAACTATTCCAGCTGGCATGTTTCCTATGCATTCTTAAACTTGCTGCTCAAGTGAGCCAGAAACTGGGACTTTGTAGGCCAGTTGAATAGATGGAGGACTCACCTTGCCCGCAAAGACCCAGCTTCTAACACACAAACATGCACGCACACACACACACACCATCTTCATTATCACCATCACAGACGATGGGGAGACTGTCCTGCTTACTAATTGTTGGACTTGCAACAATAAAGTCAGTACTCTGGATGATCTTAAAGCGCTCTATTTAGCAAACGTTTTCACCTTGGAACCCAAACATACTAAAATACATCATCATCACCACACAAAAGTCGTTTTTTTTTTTAATCCCCTACAAAAAAACGCAAGCATGCATGCTCAATTTTTAGTTAAATAGCCAAAACCGTATTTTCCTATGATCCCCCAAAAATGGCCTGCAACTAATTTTTGGACCCCAAGCCACAGTTTAGGTCGCGTTTATGGATACATACCATGTGAAGGTAATGCTGCCTGTTGGTCTCTCGTGGTTTGCTGTCACCTCCATGCAGCAGCATCCACAGTAGCCTCATGGGGGTGGGGGGTGTTGGGGGGCATCAGCCACTGTATGTCTGGTGGCCTGGCTCTCTGCAGGAGAGTCCAAACTTCCCCGTTCGACCACATTATCCTTTAAGAGGGGTGGGTGGGCAAATCTTGTGCAACAGCTCGGATAGTCCCCCCACCCACCCACCATCCCACCCCACCACCACCACCGCCAGCAGCAGCAGCAGCACAACCA
This sequence comes from Hippocampus guttulatus, assembly GCF_054856545.1. NCBI lineage: Eukaryota > Metazoa > Chordata > Actinopteri > Syngnathiformes > Syngnathidae > Hippocampus > Hippocampus guttulatus. Next base: position 7,845,292 of record NC_141269.1, on the reverse strand, counting down.
CCCCTTGCGCATGATCATCTCCTGAAACACACGCAACAGTGTCCTACAAAAAAGAAAGAGCCCTCACCGCTAGTGAGAGATCCCGGGTGGGTGCGCACCCCAGCCAAAGCGCCGTGTCAGGGAGAGCCAAGCCGGCCGGAGGCAGACGGAAGAAGCTCCTCCCTTTGTGGCGTGAGGACGGTGAGTGAGCGGGATATTCCCAAACAGCTGGAAAAGGAGGAGCCCCAAAAAAGCGGGGAAGTGAGTGGTAACCTGGTTATTTTCAGCGCGTCTTCACTGGCTCCTCTCCAGTTGTAGGTCTTTGGTGAGGGGGAGGGGGTCGTAGCGCTATTCCCAAGTAACCAGCAAGAGGAGGAAATGTCCACGCGTTCTGCTGCTGCGCGGCTTTCACCAAGGTGTTTCTTCCACCTCGTTGTGACTGTCAAGGCGGTGGTAAAGGTTTCATCCCGGCCGGGCTCATCTGGCCCCCTACCCCTCCCCTGGACAGCGGCGTGGTGGCGCGGAGCGTCCCCCCGTGGCTGAGATGCGTCATTGCACGGCTGTCAAACCGGCTGGACCGTATTGGAGTGGTCACGTGCTACTTGCTGTCGACGTGTTGCGTTCACGCATAGATAGACTCGACATGTTTGAACAGTAGAAAGTGTTTTGTAAAAAGTTTTAATTTAATGATTAAACGTCAATAATCTTACATCTTTGCTCTCAAGTCAAAGCAAAAAATTGGAAGAGTGATGGTTTGCCACCATTTTTAGGGTCTCTCCCAATTTATCCTGAACCTGAATCTGTAAGACTGGTACAGTATTGAAATCCAAAGTGTAGAAATCCTAACTTGAAACCTGAACCCTGCCAAATTACCTTGTTTTAAGACTCTGGCTATGCCATGAAGTCCTGTTGCTTGACACCACTAAATTTGAGCATTTTTCCTACCTTGCAAACAAATTCAGGAATGGCCAAATTGTCGGATATCTTTCAAATATTAATCTGAACAATTATCTTGTTACGTGGTCTTTTCATCCATGATTAGCCGAGAAACCAGTCGGGCCGACAATCGCAAATGTTGAGCATGTTCAACATTTACAATCCCCAAAACGTGTTTGTAATCAACCTTGCGTGGAGCCGAGCCATGGCCTCTGATTGTGATGTAAAATATCTTGAATTGAACATGACCACAATTAAACATGACAAGGGCAAAAGTTTTGAACAGGAATGTTGTTAAAAAACAAGATAAGACCCCGAGCTTCTTCTATTTCAACTATTTTTTTCTTTTTTTCTGTATTTAGGCAGTCTGGATATCCTGTTGCATCATGCTGTCTCTCCACAGGTTCGTCTCTACATCAGACATCGAGATGTGTTTACGCTGTCAACTCATACAGTGTGTGTGTGTGTGTGTGTGTGTATATATACATATATATGTATATATATATATAATATCCTTTTTTTAATTGACAGTATTTTTAAGATGGCTTATTTTACATTGAAACGTGCCACCGGAAGTGATCCGCGCGGTCTCAAACTAACTTGATACTGAAACCGGGTGCCTGTCAAAAGTGTCAGCGAGTGAAATAAACAGCCGGTCGACGTTTCAATCAACTAGATAACATTATTCGCTAGATCTGGAACAATTTTGGACGGATGTTCCTCTACGTATCGACCACCGCGTCCACATTTGTCGCGTGTTGGTGAGTTTGGGTCTTTTTGTTCCGCCGACACACTCCTGAAAGTCAGCCAGCCTTCTTGGTCATCAGCTGTTCTACAGTGAGCTCACTCGTTTAACCGAATGCCATCAGAATGAGAAGAGACGTCGGTGAACATTTACAAGGAAACTGAGTTGTGATGGTCTAATCACCGCCAATGAGTACTCATGAATTTACTAAACAGTATCGACTTAGCGGTTGAACACACATTTTATTTATTTTGGCCTGACTATAGAAATGCTCTATAAGACCTTAATCATAGGTGTGTGTAGGAGGTTTGTAGTTTTTACCCTGGATTTGCAAACATTTACACTTGGGGCTAGTTTGAGTTCTGTTGGTAGTTTATCCTTTTGCATGCAGCATAACAGTTAAATACTGACGCACCATGTTGGGCTCCACGAATTGACTCGAGTATGCTGACCTCTGAACCCTTACTTGCTTTCTATCCCATGAGCACTGCTTTCATGCAATGGTGTTTTATGATAAAATAAATGTAAATGAACCATTAATTAATATGAAAGACTGTTTTTTGACTTCAATTAGTTGCCTTACTAAATAAACACTTTGACTAGCAGTCTTTTAAGTGTTCACTATGACGGCTTCACAAAATTTGACCGAACAAGTGCAGTGTAAGCATAAACCATGAGCAAGATTGCAAAAATAATGCAAACAAATCTCGCTTTATCAATTCGACTTCTCACGTTTCATACTGCGATATGTAAACGTGCACTGTACTTCTTTAAAACTCAAATTATCTAGACCATAGGTGTCGAACTCCGGTCCTGGAGGGCCGCTGTCCTGCATGTTTTCCAAGTCTCCCTGTTGCAACACACCTGATTCAAATGATCAGATCATCAGCAAGCGCTGCAGAAGCCTGACATTGAACCTGTTCATTTGAATCAGGTGTGTTGCAACAGGGAGACTTGGAAAACATGCAGGACAGCGGCCCTCCAGGACCTGAGTTTGACACCCCTGATCTAGACACTAAAGCTTAATCGTCCAGCATCTCTATACGGTGTCAAGTTATTGCCCATAACCCACTAAGTGTTGTCCTGTGTGTGTCATCACAGTGGTGAAGATCCAGTGAGCGGTGGCTGTGTCAGGCGCCCGGCTGCAGGCGGCCCCCTCAATGGTTTCTCCCACCATGAAGGCGCTGGTGGATGCTGTGTGGGCGGTATGGAGCATCGGGGCCTCCATCTATGACTACATCCACACTAGCGCCATGGAGGAGCGCATACACACGCTGGAGAAGGTTACCAGCATCCACCAGTGTGCCATTGGGCTGCTGTCGGCGGCCATCTTGGTGCTCTTCTCTTACATCTTCGTCAAGAAGATTTGAGAGTGAAGCAGACTATGAGGATTCAAATAATGTTGCACGGTGAGATTATCATAATTATCATCATCTCTCTTTTGGGAACAGCATGCAGAGTCCATGTAACATGAACTGTGATGTCTTATTAGTCATTTGTGTTATGTACACCTAACTTGTTAATGACAATGGATTTAAAATGACTCTTTGGGGGATCTGAACAAATACACAAAACGTACAGTGGTGCCTCGAGTTAACTTTTTGAGGTATAAGCTGTCACCCAACCGATTTTTTTCCCCCGCCCGACAACGTACATGTCTGGATTTAATCATGTAGAATTAGAATTTGTTTTAAAAGAACATGTTTGTGTGAAAACCCCTTGAATTAACTTCACTGAATTTAAATACATTTTGTAAAACAAATTTGACAGTTTTATTTCAACAGTATCCTAGTGTGTCTTTTTAATGGGAAATTCCACCGGCATAGGTTTGCAACGTCACACAAATATATAAAGTGGAACTACAACTGGAAACATTTCTCTCTACATCTCTGGAGAACATTTGTAAAACTTGGTCAAACAATCCATGCCTCCAATGAAAACCAGCCAACATCTTCATGTACTCCCGCAGGCTGAACAACTCCTGCTGATTAAAGAACATGCAACCTGCACTTCTTCAAACCGCACTCAGAGGTGTCCAGTCTGCAGGAGTGTGTATTTGGAGGTGAACCTCTCCACGCTTTCGCCCTCCAGAAACTTCATGGCCCTCCAGTGGATCTTGCCACAATTCTCTGGCCGCCCGAGGGGTCCCATCTCCTCCTGGATGTACTCCAGCCACAGATCTTGACAATCACACAGGTCAACATGGAAAAAGAATGCTCAGATCAACTCAAAATTAGAAACTATAGTGGTACTTCAGCGTATGAGCGCTTCCCGTTAAGAGTTAGTTACGAGTGCCAACTATGGTGAAAGCAAACTTCACAACAAACAGAAGTTTTGTGATAATGAACAATTCTGCCAAAAAGATGCAATGTGCTTGCATCAAGCTGTTTATTGCCACTCACAGTTGAATTTTACTGTCAAACTAAACATAAAACAAATAGAATGACAAGTTGTGTATTTAATCAAAGCACATTAACTTGTCTTATGAAAGTTTGCTTAATGCTAGCACTCAATGCAAAACGCCATACTGGCTATTATTGTGGCACTTCTAATACTTTAAACAACTTGTATTTGACCGCAAGCAGACAGATCGTGCACCAATGGTCACAGGCACATATTCTTTATCCTCTGAGGAAAAACAACTGATTTCATTGCACTTTGGTTGAGACTGTCTTCTGTTTCAATCGACATCAAGTACCGTATGCCTGTTTAATACTGCCCCCTGGTGGCCAACATGAACAAACCAAAATGAGTAGCATACTGCATATTGATTTGTCACGATGCGCATATTCATTAAATTCTACTCATGGACATCATTACTATGATTTGACAGAGTAAAATAGGATACGCGACAAGATAGCACACAACCCGTAAAAACGGTCACAAATCTCGACGCTTCTGCTGATTCACACACTTGCCCTTCATTACTTGGAGCTTCCTATTTCGCCCCTTTTTTTGCGGGCTATGCTCCACACTTTCAGTTCAAAAAGAGAAAAAATATTGTAATATGGCTCCAACAAGTATGCTTCCATCTCGGTTGGAACAAATTGGGGAAGGCCGTTTTGTGCTCCACTGAATAAGTAAGTTTCAGGGACAGCGGTTACTACAGTGGACACCGTATCATGTTATCAGGTTACAGGTTATTATTATTTGTGCATGAAAAGGTTAAATAGGTTGTGGAAGCCAACATCGCAGGGACCAACTCCTTGTTTTCTCACATTTTCACTTTGTTTGTGTAATAGCCACAGGTCCCAATTTTTTTTTCATCCTTCTCATCCCCCTGGTTTGCTTATTAACCACTATCTGTTTAAATAACAATTTTAAATAACGTGATAATGACATCTTGAAAATAAATGGTTGGACTCACAGTACAGTGCCTGATGGACTATTTGACCCAAACGCATCTCACCTTCATCAGAGGAGCCGAACTCTTGCAGGACCCTCTCGTAGTAGTCCCTCAGATTGTCCATCTTTGGGGTCTCCTGCATTAACGACATCATGTTAACTCAAATCTCAAAACCTCTGCCTCTTTTTTTCCCCTCCCAGCATTTAGGCCTACTTCACTACTGTATGTTAATGTTGGTCATGATGGTGGAACTAGGGAGAGCCACATTTTTTTAGGTTGTACTTGGTGTAAAATGTTTGAGAACCATCTGAAGAATGACTGACTCAAGTGTGTTTTGCTTTTTGTGATGTCCGCATACAAGGGCACAGGTGACGGCAAAAATCTGAAATGAACGTTTTTGTACCATAGTACCTGAGCAATCTACTTCCTGAAATATCAAGTCATCCCTCCTCATGATATTTCCATCAGGCCTTTCCAAAGGGTGAGTGGTTTTACTTTATTTTTGTTTTGTTCTACACCAATGAAGTTATTGTTACACTTGTATAATAGTTCAGAAACGTTACCATGTCATTTAAAAAAAAATACCATCGATAGTTGTTAAAGGTTTTATGATGCTGACAGTTAAACCCTGAACAAATGTATTTATTTTACATCATTTCCTGGCCAAAATTGTTTGGAAATGAACAAGTAATGAGATGGATTTTGGGGTTGCCAGGCTTTAAAAGCTCACTTTCTATTTAATGCACTCACTTGTTCTTTTTCAATCTGTATCATTTTGGTGAAGAACGTTTTGGATAGCGGTCGGTTCTCCTGTAAACTAAAACACACACACACACACACACACACACACGTTATTCCGCCCTTTATAGTCTTCAATTTGCACAATTGCGAAGCTCACTTAACTTACCTTGTGAAAGTCTTTCTCACTTTCTTGTATCCCCCGGTGCTGTATGACCAATCAACGTAGCTTTCTTTCATCTCCACGGCAACTGCGGGCACCGCAGACGAAAGACCTCCCTGAGAACAAGCGGGGAAGAACAAAGTGTCCCGCAAAAGTATTATCATCATCGTCATTGCATGGACCCTAATGACTGCTCAGTGTGGATCGCCATGTCTGGTGGATTTGATTTGAACCTTGAAAATGGCCTCCGTCTCCTCTGGATTCTGGTTGGCGATGCTCCACTGGATCTGCAGCCGCCAAATTGGTAAGCTTTCCTGCGCGCCCGAAAGGACACAGTTCAGGGAAGAAGCTTCTTAATAATCATGCAGACACATTTATGATGAGAATTCCATTCATTTTATATTCCGCCCATCATGCTCAGGGTCAAGTCAGCTATGTGAAGCACTATAGCAGCAGTTATCTAGAACCAAATTATGGATAATAAATCTGGTTTTGTTTATTGCAATACTTTATTGCTTGCTATTTATGACTTCGAAGCGAACGTGGTTATTGTCATAGCATGTATTTCTCATAGTTTTACGTTTAGTTTGACAGTGGAGGCATTTCAAGATGCCTGGTGGTTTAGCACCTTCTAAAGTTGCACCAAGTGTTGTAATCTTCCTCACGCTGTTACTCCTCACGGCTCAAGTCTCATCAAAAGCCAGGCAAAAGAAGAATAAACAATTTTCTTGACTATACGAGTATGTCCATGGTGGTCAAGTTTTAATATAGTTCATAATCATTTTCATTCCTTCTGAGAATTCATTTTTTTAGGGTTATTTCATGTTGCATACTGTTTTTCACAAGGACTAAGGGGAATGACAGAGGAAGTTGAAAGGATGTAATGGCGGCTAGTTTGAGCGAGGAGACACCTGTGTGTGTGTGTGGTTGTGTACCTTGGGATGGATGTTTGCGAGCGCCTCATGGAACAGCCGTCCGACGTCATCCCTCCCCAAGTGAACCAGCGTCTGCAAGGCCATGCTCCAGGACGACACTGATTGGCTGTAGCGCTGCGTGGCTGCTATTGCGATGTTGGCCGCGCCCTCTTCATCTCCTGACGAGACCAGGATCTGCAGCTGCACGAGGATATTGTGTTAAAACTTCAGCGCGACAGAGACAGAATCCGTCTCGGGATACTCTAAACAAAGCGGTGGGCAACTCCGGTCCCCGAGTGTGACTATTTCATCCATCCGATTTCTAATCGGGCTGATTTTCTGCATGTTTTAAATGTCGCCCTCCTCCAACATGACTGATTCAGACAATCAGACAGGCTTCTGTAGCGATCGGTGATGAGCTGATCATTTGTATCAGGCTTGTTGGAGGAGGGAAACATCTAAAGCATGTAGGATAGCGACCTTTGAGGACCGGAGTTGCCCACCCATGTTCTAACACAATTGTTCTTCTGTCTTACCCAGTTCTTGTAATAAGCCTCTTTCAGCAGTGAGGAGTCGTGCGCGCGCCGCAGAACTCCCAGCAGCCTCTCTTGTCTCTGTAAGCAATTTCATTTTTAGGGAACAGCAGCCTAGCCCAGCTCACTTTGGGCAAATAGTGCACCGGGTTGCCAGTCAATCACAACACACTAACAACCATTCACACACACACACACACCCTAAGTTGACACAACAAGCATTTTCTTGTCTTTTATTCGCACACAGGGACAACGTGCAGAGCCACCATGGATTACCTTGTCCATCAGCTGTTGGACGTTTGTCTTCCTTTTCACCCTCTCAAGACAAAAGGCGATGTAGGAGGTCCACATGGGTTCTGCAAGAGGTAACAACAACATCACAACAGATATGTGAACTCAAATTAGCGTATTTCCTCCAAAACTTGAATCCAATCCCTGTATTTTCCTCGAAAATTCCAAGATGAAATTCCTTTATTTCCTCAAAATAAAAATCGAATCCCTCGATCTACAAAATTCTAATTTATGTATGTGAGGACTCTTACCAGTGTTGATTCTTTCAAGTCCTTTTTCGTAGACCTGGCAGCATTTCGCCTCTCTCCGGTCAACTTCCAAAGCGCGGACCATGACGGTCTGGAGCGCCTCTCCCACTCCTGGAGCATCCAGCTCCCTCTTGGCCAAGAAGTTCCATGTCCCGCTGTCATCTAGGAATTTAGTCTGCAGACTGGAGAATAAGTGGACAGGAGAGTCTGGGTAAGCGTCATCTCGGATCTTTGGGACAGAAAAGGTTTCGTCGTGACTTACTCCTGGAGGATGGCCTCTTGGAAGTCTTTGGTGAAGTCAAAAATGGATGCAATGTTGAGGAGTGAGATGACAAACTCTGCGTCTGTGGGACATAAAGTTACCTAATACAGTCAGACAGTATCGTAAAACAATGTCAGAAAGGGCCAAACCCACCTTTGTTTTTGTCGGTGGCATCGTTGTACACAACCATTGCCAGTTTCCCACTCAGGATCTCTGCAGAGAACTCGTAGCCAGCCTTTCACCAATACAAACAATTGAAGCATGTTATTTACTTTATCATCCATCTTCTACAGTGCACCTGAAAAGCACTTTTTCTACATCTTTTTATTTTAACCCCATATATCAACCTGGATTTCTTTTTCTTTGACTTTTCTTTATATACATTTGTAAACGTGTTTACATTTTTACAACTTTTTTAATCTGAGTAAACTTGTTAAATGGATACTTCGGGATGATGGCCCACTCACAATGTCAATGTGAGCCTTTTCCAGCTCTGCCTTCTGCTTCCTCAGCTTCTCACAGTGTAGCAGCTCCATGCGGAAGTACTGCAACACATGGCGGAATTAGCTTGGATGCTTTTTTCAGTGTCAAAATGAGTGAAAGTGGCCCATATGTTCTTGCTCCCTACTTCCTGGTAGAGTTTTCTGTTGCCTGGGTGGAAGCGCAGAGCCCTGAGGAACAAATGTCGGGCACTTTCCGAGGAATTCCTCTCTTCCAACTCGCTCTTGGCTGCCATGATCCACAGCGCTAGAGGCAAACAGCAGGACACAAGCCAAAACCGCGTCAAGATATTTGGCTCATATTCCCCGAAAATTAATATTAAAAGGGTAGAAGCCAAAGGGTACCTGGTTTATCGGGGTGGATGGCCAGCATTGCTGAGAACACCTTGCTGAGCTGCCCCTTCGTGGACTGAGGAAAGATACCATGACCACTTACACTTTTGCTACATCAGTGAATTGACAAGAATGATTTTGGACGTACCCATTTCTTACAGAAGGCGACATGCGAGAGCCAAAGCTGCACGTCATCCTGCAAGGCAAAGGTACTGGTTTTGCATTGGTTTATTTCATTTTCATCTATTCCAAACTGCTCTTACAATAATACAAATTGCATCTTATGAGACCTCTAAATGTCATTGAATATTGTTTTCGTCATACAGTCACCTCCTAAAAATATTGACTTTTTCTTGAAACAGTACAGTTGTTAATCAATTACCAGTGCAACATAATAGGATTGTTTCACTTTGGTGGTGCAACACGTCCTTATCATATTTTATCAGCGGGAGGATGCCCTTCCGAAAGTACCTTCCACTTATTTGTGGCCCTTCTGAAGACACTGTTGATTCTGTGTATGATGGGAAACTCGATTTCTTCCTTCTTGAACTGGTAGCGTATGTGCTGCAAAAGCGTAGATGAGAAGCAGTTTGAAAAACAGCCCAGAGTAATATAATGATCGTCATCACGTTATAAATATAATAGGTCCACCAACCACTCTCCTCTTCTTGACCAACTCCAGGACGTTGATTTCATACTGCAATTTAACATCAATGTCCATGAATGAGCCTTTTCAACATGACTTAGTTTAATGTGCGTGAATTAGAAGTTTGATGACTCAACCTGTATGTATGCTATAAAGTCATCTTTATTGATGATCAGCCTGTGGAGTTTGTATTCCAGTGATGTCACCTTTTTGATGATGGCTCTGTAAAACACAAAGTTTTAACTGACTTAATCAAGATGAGTAGAAGTCAGATATTGTGCATATCTTCTCCCATTATTTAAAACACACAGGATTTTATGTGGTGAAAACAATGTCTGATTTTTAATTTCTGGACGAAATTCGAGAATAAGTAACTCGTCACGATCATAGTGATTGTGATGTCATTGGAAAATGTATTTCGTGCTTTTTACAAGCTAAATGGTTCGTATTTCATCAACCATTTTTGAAAAGCTACTTTTACTAAAAGGTTTCCACACTTGTTTTTCTGTTCGTGTTATCAAAATGCCTTTAAGGAGTTCTACCACAAGTTATGTACGCGTGATGTTTGTTGTTTCTCGAATCAAAAGCGTACGATCATAATTCGAGCACATTTAACTTTGAGGGTGTTCTCTTACTTGACTTCTTTCTTGGTGAAGAGTCCCACTCTTTCCAGTTGCTCCAATTCCGGAATCCTGTCCTCGATTCGCTGCTGAACGATCTCCGCCATCTCCCCCCCTCAAAAGAATTACATTCACCGATATTTTGACGAAACTGAATGACCTAATGTCAGCTTTGTTAATGGATTACTATCAAACCAAGATCGTGCCACGAGACAGCTAACGTTAGCGACAAATCAATTCCCTCACACATGTCCGGAAGTTATGATTCTCTACACTTCCGGGTCCTTTATCAAATAGCTCCGACGGGAAAGCAAGTATACAGTAGCTGTAGTACAGATTATAATAAGGCTATACTGTAGTAATTACTACATCTCATTACGCATATCGTGTGAATCAGGAGTTCAATAACTTTTTTTAACCAAGTACCACCTCACAAAAAGTAGTAATCTTCATGGCCAACATTAAAATACAGTCACAAACATGTTTTCATCTTTTAAAAAAAAAAAACTCAGCAGTGGTTGTATTCCCAAAAAGTATATTGACAATTTTAAGCTATTTGACCACACTTAACAAAATAAAACATATGCTTATAATATTTAATTAAACCGCATTGCACATACAATAAAATAAATATGTATTTCAATAAATGTTTTTAAACAAACAGTTCTCAAAGATGAAATGCACATATATACATAAAAGTTAGTGAAAAGGTTACTGAACTGTCCATAATAATATATATATACAGTATAACAACAGTACTGGATTGAAAAATAAGCCAATGAACAGGCTGTGTGCAAAGCTACAAACATCTTTTGAATAAGTTTTATCATTTATTCATCTTCCGAACCGCTTCATGCTCACTAGGGTCGTGGGGGTGCTGGAGCCTATCCCATTTTATCTTATTTTATAAATATAAATTATATTTGTATTTAATTCAGTGATTCTTTCTCCTACCACTACAGAGAGCCATCGTATTAAGAGGTGCTTATATCATTAGTGTTGCTGATACCACACTATACTTGTCAGTGATATAAACAGATTGTTGCATATGTATTTAGTAGTTATTTTGACTTATTAATTCTTACCAAGGTAATTTGGGGGGGGGGGGGGGCACAATTACACATTACATTCCCCAGTCAGAGTACAGTACTTCCCAAGGCTCTTTCCTGGCTTTTCTGTGATTGATGGGATGGTGGCTCCAGCCAGTGAGAAGCGGAACCTGTCCACTACTTTACCTTTCTTGAGCACTAAAGACCTCAATTTTGCTGTCTTAAAGCTCATCCAAGCCCAGCCGATGATCTTCTCAAGGCCTTGGAGAATCCACCTGCTGTCTGGTACAGATGTCGTGATGACTGACAGTCAGGTCGTCCATGAAGGCTCTGATTGGGGGTTGGCGTACTCCTACCTCAGCTGCCTTGACTATTATGTTCATGGCGAGGGCGAAAAGGATGACTGAGATGGTGCCGGTTATAATGCCTTTCTCAAACCAATGCCAATCTGATGTACCTGATCCTGCGGTTAATTTTAGCCTGAAGTTACTGTAGTAATCTAGAATAAGGTCTGAAACTTTGCTGGGAACATGATGTCGGTGGAGAGCGAGCTCAACAAGCTTGTGTGAGATGGACCCATTTGCGTTGGCGAGATCGAGCCATTGCATGTGCCTCCCTGAGGAGTTGTGTTACCACACCAGTATGTTCCAAGCAGCCAGGCACTCCAATGATACTATCCTTCTTAACAAGGCGTCAATGTAGATGTAGTTTGCTTCTTTAAATAATGCTGGGTATTTACATAATTCCAAATGTACTTATTATAAAAATATTGCCAGTGCATGATGCTGTAAAAAATGCAGCTACTTCAGTTTTGATAGTGATTTAATTCGTTTCGAAGATGGGTGAGTCAAAATTTGTAACGATACTTGGCGAGAAATCTTTTTTATGCTGTAAAGGAGAATACGCAAGCCGGACAGTATGAATTCGTCTACTTGAACGCTCGCTTCGTTTCCCGCAAAATCGCAGAACCCAAGAGCGGGGATGCGTCACTTCCTGTTTTCAGTAGCCAATCGCAGTCTTGGATTCACACAGTCCGGTTCTCATTGGCTGACAAATGAGCAATGCTCTGTTGTTCATTCCAAATTGAAGGGACGCCGCACGGCGATGAATTACTCTTAGATGGTTATTAATGCCACGAAAATTATACAGTCCATATCCGATAAAACAACAATATTGGTGGCTGTACGCGGCAACCCGGAGATCTACCGGTTAATTTGCCGGTCAACTATGCTAGCATCGCTAGCTAACTAGCCAGCGACCAGGTTCTCGTCGCGTCCTGTTCATCTTCATGGGCTTCCGCTGTTGATTCTTCCAGGCTTGTGCTGGGGGCAGCGAGGCTAACAAATTGATGCCATCCGCCAGGGTAGGTTGTCTTTATTCATGTCGAATGCACTTAAAGGTGAATTACTTCGTCAGTATTAGTTTCACGCCGGACCAAAAGAACACTGACCCAAGCTTAATAGCGTGATAGCAAGTGTGGGTTTCGCTAGCCCCCGTGCTAGTCGTTGCGGTAACTTTTGCCGCACAGCCATTGTTTGTCCAGTAATTGTGTGTGTGTTTAATGGTAATATTTATGTTATGTCCGCTCGTAGAATTCCGGCCACATTATGAGCGGGGCGGGTTGCAAAGCGAACGGTGCCGTGTACCCCGCCTCGTCGGCTATGTTGAACTCCGTGAAGAAGCCGAAGATGGAGCAGATTCAGGCCGACCATGAGCTCTTTCTCCAGGCCTTCGAAAGTGAGACTTCAGTCCTTTACTACGTCGCTGTTTGGTTTCGTTTCACCAATATTTTCAATCGATAGTGTCTATTTGGTACTTTGCTCCCAGTTTAATTCTATTCAAGTCTTATGTTGACATGCATATTTCGTGTGGTTACCAACACCCAGTAGATTGTTTTTTCCTCACAGCCCGTATTTGTAAACTGTCATCAATGTACAGTGGTGTATTTAGCAATAAAATGTACTGTGTACATAATCATTTACTTCTTTTGAATATAACAAAAAATAAACAGGAAAAAAACGGGAATAAAGTAGTGTCTCAGTAGTTAGATTAGGTACTAGTCAGCCGCCTTCATTTGGTTACAGGCAAGGTCGGGCAAGTTTAGTCGCCCACGCATTTCATTTACAAAACCATTCAAAGGGCTTCACATCAAACATTGAAATCATTACACAAAGAAAAACTAAATATCATAAAGATTATTTTAAAAATCATCTAAGATAATTAGATTACGGTGAAACTCCTCTACAACGAAATCATGTTTGCAGCAAGAAATTTTTCACAACCGGGTTTTTCACTGTAGCAAATTTGATCTCGGATGTAAACACTCACACACACACAAACGTATGTGTACACGCACACACAAACATAGTAGATGTACCGGTACTCTTTATTTTTATTCCAATAGTGCATGAGTATGAGCACACACTTATTTGACACTTCATATAGTCCGTGTAGAAAGAAGAAAAAAAAGGGAAAGAAATTGCGAAATTTACGACCAGCATTCACCTTCACTTACATCAATTTCTTGGATAATGTATTTTATTTTGCTTCCTCCGTCTTTCATTTTGATCACTTTTACCCTCTCTTCCAGCGTCAGAGCGCTTCTAGTCTTAGCTGCTTAACATCCAAATCCATTTTAGCAATGCAACGTTCTTGCTGCGTCTGAATCTAACAATAACAAATACTTCCTGGACCCGGTGGCTTTTCTTTCCACCATCTCACTGTCTCTAACTCGACCTCCCCTCGATCGCCACCCAATGTCATGCAATGAACTTTTAAAGCCAGCCACGGGACGCTTCGTAGTCCTCGATGGCCATAGTTAGCGCGATGGAACTCGCCTTCTCTCTAATTAGCACTCCAGTTAGCGTAAGGTTTTTAGCATGATAACAAGTAAAGCATTCCAGGAAACATTCGTTTATTTGACTGTCCATTGAGCCACAAGCAACTTACTCTGAGCAGCTAATCGGATGCATTCCACTCTATCTTCCACAGATCTAGCTACAGTATCTACACACATATAGATAGTGAGGTCCCTCTTGGCCAATCGGAGGCCAGGATGATGCTCGGTACGCCAATGGCAGAGCAGCTATGAGTATGTTGCGTTCAGGAAACTCAGAGCTGTGAACGTAATAAAAATCGTTCACTATTCCAGTAAAACTCATGCTATTAGTCACTTACATGTCGCCGTTTTGTATCCAATGAGAGTAAATAGCGGCGTGGACAGAGTTATTCCGTAGTATCGAGCGGAACTTGCTTGTGTTTGCGCCACTGCATGCTTCTGTATGGCTTCCGGGTAGTGGAAATTCCGGTGTTATGAATTGATCGTTAATGTAACATCGTAGTCGAAATTTTAATGCATAGGTTTTTAGTCCGGGTGAAGGAATTTGGTTTTGAAAGAACTCCGTAGATGGGAATATTTACTGTAAACCAGTGTGGTGGTTGCTGTTGCTGTTTCCGAACGAAGCCGTAGAGGTCGCTGTTGGATCAGATCAGAATCGCATTTATCGTCATTGTATTGCATACAACGAAATTTGGGTGCCACTCCTTAGTGCATTTTGTAAAAAAAATATATATATGTAGAATAAAATAATATAATTATATATATAATAAAATGGATTAGACTTCGTTGTAGTGAATCTCTTCGTGAGGCAAGAGCAAAGAAAAATATTTCGTATGACGCAACAGGGGTTTTTCTCGTTGTATGAGGGGTAGGAGAGTGGGACTGGTGTTAATGCATGAAGATTTTTTCACACTAAGGGGCATTTTCGCCCATGTCGGTTTCGTTATAGAGTAGTTTCACTGTAAAACAAAGCATCATTCTTGATAAAAGATGCTGTGCAAATGGGGCTTAAAAGAAGAGAATAAAGGGTACATTTATGAGAATGCTGCAGTAAACAATATTTTTATCCCTGATTTAAATGAACTGTCAGTTTTAGCAGACGTCGGGTATTCGGGTAGTTGTTCCACAAGTGAGGAGCATAGTAATTAAATGCTGCTTCACTTTGGATCTGGTTCTGGGAGCACATAAGAGACCTGTCCCAGTCGACCTGAGGGGTCTGTATGCTTCGTAGGTTTCTGGTACATCTTGTGTGTATTTTGGTTCAAGACAATTCAGAGATTATTAGACCACCAGCAACGTTTTAAAATGTATTATTTGACTCACAGAATTTGTGATTTGTGAATGGAGTGATGTGGTCCAGTTTCCTAGTGTTTACATTAGAGACTCATTTGATTGTTTTTCCTCACAGCCCCAGAACTGTCTAATCGTTTAACTTGTGACATTTCTTTTCATTTCGTTGTTAATAACGTGTTAATATACATAGGGTTTTGTAGAAGTGCTAATTATTTGCTTTCTTTCCCAGAGCCAACACAAATATACAGATTTCTTCGCACCAGGAACTTGATTGCAGTAAGTTACACTATTATTTTCTTTCCCGGAAGAATTGAGTATCTAAAAAAACGACTGCATCCTCCTCCCTTTTAGCCGATATTTTTGCACAGGACTCTGACCTTCATGTCTCATAGAAATGGTCGCTCCAATGCCAAAAGGTACAAAAAGTATCACTTATGCATCTGTCTCCTCTCTGTTGTCTTGTGTGCAAAACTTAATTCTTAGTATCTTTCTTTTTGTTCCCAGGAAAGCATTCAAAGTAGATAATATGTTGCAAACTGTAGAGAAGATGAAGGGAGAGCAGGAATCTCCCAGGTAACATTGGCCGAAACGATCTTCCAGTGTTCCGACCAATAACCAAACGAATAATTGCATTGAACTTAATTTCCACTTTTGTGTGTGTTTTAGCTTATCTTCTCATCTGCAATTAACTTTTACTGGGTTCTTCCATAAGGACGGTAAGTAGACCTATGGTTGTTCCCGTAAGCATTGATGCACTAGCCAGAATAAGAATTTATGGGGAATATTTACACATTGAAAGGTGTCCTCTGACTCCAAATGCCCCAAGAAAGAAATGTAATAAAATATTTGTTGCCATCTTTCATAGTCAATGCCCAAATTAGTCGCTGAGGGAGATGTGTGCTTAAGACAAATTAACACCTCCCTCACAAATATGTCTCCCTTTTCATATAAAGAAAAATGTTGTAAGTGTCATTATTTCATGTCATAGCCATCATGGGTCACAAGCATTATTGAATAATTATGAGCTGAGCCAATTTTCAACTCTCTTGGTAACCAAAAAGCACCCAGTGAGGCACGTAAACAGCCTGAAAACATGCATCCAGACTCAATTCAGCTGACAGTTTCCCGCCAAGTATTAAAAATAATTTTACATGATGCGGTGATCTACTCTGACCGCCACACCTTTCCATCATATTGACGACATTGTTATTTTGACTTTCCTACGTCTAGAAAAGCCATCTCAGAACTCAGAGAATGAGCAAAATTCCGTCTCCTTGGAGGTGCTACTTGTCAAAGTCTGCCATAAAAAACGCAAGGTAAGTCGTCACATTCAGCCTCTTTCGTCGTGTCATCTTGTTTATTTGCTCATTCTTCTGCTCCTTGCAGGACGTCAGCTGCCCAGTTAAGCAAGTGCCTACAGGTAAAAAGCAGGTGCCTTTGAACCCTGACAGCCAGCAAAGCAAGCTGGCCTCCTGTCCCTCCTTAGTGGTGTCCAGCAACGAATTTGAGCCCAGCAACAGCCACATGGTCAAGTCGTACTCGCTCCTCTTCAGGGTGTCACGTACGGGCCGGAGGGATGCCAACGGCCTGCCCAACGGCGAAGCCAACGAGAACATTGGTAAGCAGCTCCTCAAATTTGACAGTGACGCCTTCTATGATGTAAATGTAAAGACAATGTATCCGTGTGTGTAGATGTGAGAGATACTCAAAGTAGAAAGAAGAGGAACTCGTCTCATAAGGAAGAAGGGGACACAACAGAGACATACGTTGCTCAAATGACTGTCTTTGATAAGAACAGGTACATTTTATGACACATCTACACTGATAAGAACAAATCATGCTGATTGTAATGCGTTTGACGTTCCTGCTGCCAATACACTGTATTTTGTAAATACAGCATAATTTCAGTAATCAAATTGTTGGCATCAGGCCAGAGCCTCCCGTGTCACAATTTAGGAAATGTCATATTTTTTCACCAATTTATACTATTGGCCAGTCCGCACGTGTTACAAATTAATGACTACTCAGAAGTAAACAATGGCGTGTACTCTTTGATGATGCAATGTTAACTGTTGGAACAAACGTGCTGTTTTTGCGGTCCTCTGAAAAGTGATGATTTTGGAGGTGTGAGGATTATGCCCAACGGCAGCGAAATAAACGGGACATCCTTTTTCTGTCAATGTAAATTCTGCTGACGTAGATACATTCAGAATTGCGCTGCTGCACCTTGCCGGTTGCCTTTCTGGTCTCATTTTCTTAACAAAGCGTGTTCCTTTTGTTTTCATGTCCATCATCCTTGAACCATTGAACTTTGCTCAAACCATATTTAGACATTAAACTCACCTTTTGGCACTTACACACAAAAACACGTTAGGGAGTACAGTTCAGGCAAAATGTAACTACAAAGTCGAATACATTGTGTGTGTTGGATCGTATTTGATTGTTTTCTTAATTAAGGGACTGGTTAGTGTAAATGCGTCCTGTTTTTGACGTGTGCAGGAGGTTGCAGTTGCTGGATGGAGAGTATGAGGTGTCCATGCAGTGGATGGAGGACAGCCCTGTGAGCAAGAAGCGGGCCACATGGGAGACGATTCTTGATGGCAAGGTGACGTTTGGCTCCGTGGCGCTCACAATCCCGGTTCCACCGCTGGTCTTTGTCATCGCAAATCACTGACCAACGTGGTGTCGTGTCTCCCCTACTTCAGAGGCTGCCACCGTTTGAAACATTTTCTCAGGGACCCACGTTGCAATTTACTCTACGCTGGACTGGTGAGGCCAGTGGGAAGTCCACAGCCCCCGTCGCCAAACCCCTGGCTACCCGAAACTCGGACAGCTCTGGCCCCATGGAGACCAGGACTAGTCACCACAGAGCCACCCCCTTGGGTGAGACCCTTGTTTCTTTATGAGCCGCATTTGAAAGACTCACCTGCATTTTCATTTTCATGTTATACAGTTCAGCTCCAATATACTTTTTTTTTCTTATGGAAATGAACAACTGTATAACAGTAACAAGTTTTGATAAAGTGCATTTTCTTTTTTGACTGGTTGAACAACTCCTCCATGTATTCCTTTTCAGCAGTGAAGGAGTCGGTCAGCACAGATATCCAGATGAGGAAAGAACTCGTCCCATGTGAGCCACGGCAAAAGTTACGGATATTTTATCAGGTAAACCACCTTTTAAGAAGAGTGATGATGCATAATGTACCACTGTCGACATGGCTTTCATCATCCAGTTACTGGACGTGTTGTCTGACCTTTTCCTGACTTAGTTCCTGTACAACAACAATACGCGGCAACAGACAGAGGCGAGGGATGACCTTCACTGCCCTTGGTGCACGCTAAATTGCAGCAAGCTCTACAGTCTCCTCAAACACCTCAAACTCTCACACTCACGTTTCATCTTCAACTATGTGGTAAGGAAGAATAACATTCCTATCATATCTTGTGTGGAAGTAAAAAGTATTTAAAAGTCATGAGTTTTTTTTTTTTAAAGATGCATTTAAGAATCATGGGGAGTGCCTAAGATCAAAATATTCCGGTCAAACAAATTTAGATCTTGGCCGACAACTGTCATAATTATGCTAGTATTTCTGCTTGTGAATAGAAAGCAGCAGTCCAACCAACAAATCCAATTTTGGGGAGTCTTGATTAATTTTTCAAATGCATTTTACTGAAATAAGACCTTGGCTAGAGATTATATTTGCATTCATAAATTTACTCAACCTGGCAGTTGTGTACCATTCCTGAAAGAAAACACTCTTCAGTACATTTTAAACAGAATAATGAGTCATCATAAGGGGGTGCCAGGTTGAGCGAAATCATGATTGGCTGCAGACTGGAAGAGATGTTGCAGTGGGTGGGGTGGGTGAACTCATTCGAGCCTGTGTATCACAGTGATGAGCTAGAAAACATGCAGCAGTTGACGGAGGAAGTGCGGCACAGTGTGCCGCAATTGGCAACAAAAAAAAAAAAATTCCATGAAACATGTCGAGTGAAAAGTCCCAAAAATTATCTGATCACATAAGCGATTGGATGCAATAATTTCACTTTTTAAAAAAAAATACACAATAGACACTTTGTGATTTCAGCAAGCAGCTCTTGATAAGGAAGATATGCACATTTAAAATGAAACAAAGTTTTTACTTCCTCGGTTCAGTTCCTCTTGAAGAATAGCACAATCACGAAATGAAACATGGGAAAAAAAAGATGAGGTGGTCTATTGTTGTGGTGTCAGTGATATTTTCCCCCAAATTGCCAGTATTCATGCTAGAGTACATAAAATGTTGAGCAAAACGTATATGCAGAATTGATGGTGTTATATAGCAAATACAAGTGATTACTCATTGTTGTCCAAAGGAACGCATGTATCCCCCAGTTATTATTTTTAATTCCTTTTTGTCAAGTTTGGTGGGGGGGATGTAATTGCACACATGTATCACGGAAGGATGATACCAAAGCACTTCAAACAGATAATCAAAACAGACATTCACACCATACATCTGTTTGTTTGTTTTTTTTAAGCCCGCTTTTGCATTTAAGAAAAGATAGTCCTTTGATTTTGCTTTTCTTTGGACACTGGTGATATTGAAATCCATGTAGAGGGAAAAATGCACCATGGTGGTTGTCTTCAACAGTGTGTTTCAAATATTTTTTCCCATGTTTGAATTTGCAGCCTCACCCCAAAGGAGCAAGGATAGATGTGTCCATCAACGAGTGTTATGACGGCTCGTACGTTGGCAATCCTCAGGACATCCACAGCCAGCCGGGCTTCGCCTTCAGCCGCAACGGCCCCGTCAAGAGGACCGCCGTCACTCACATACTGGTTTGCAGGTAAGCGAAAAGTGATTAAGATTGCACGACTGTCTGTGTTGTGCTGTGTTATTTTGTTATTTTGACTTCAAGATGGCGTCGCGAGAGTGGCTGCCTTTCCAGCAGCTCCTATATTTTGTTTTTCTGCTTCTTCCTTTCATAACTTTGCTGCTGTGAATTGAGAATTTCTCCATTGCGAGACTAATAAAGGATTTCTTATGACATCGCTTGGAATGACTGCTTAAATGAGTCAGCGCCAAAAAGTTGAGGCGGTGGTATTGTCACATGATACTAGATGGTTACTTTGTGTTTTTCTTTTGCAGGCCTAAAAGGACCAAACCGAGCCTGTCTGAGTTTCTAGAGTCCGAGGAGGGCGAGATGGAACAGCAGAGGACCTACGTGAGCGGACACAACCGCCTTTACTTCCATAGTGACAGCTGCATGCCGCTGCGACCTCAGGAGATGGAAGTGGACAGCGAGGACGAGCGGGATCCCGAGTGGCTCAGAGAGAAAACTGCAACGGTAAGAGCTGCCACTGCCTCCCATTTTTTTCTATTATGCCGACAGACTACTTAAACCAGGCATGTCCAGCTCCGGTCCTGGAGGCCCACTGTCCTGCCTGTTTTCCATCTCTCTTGGCTGCAACACACCTGATTCAGATGATCAGCTCATCAGCCAGCTCTGAAGCAGCATTAGAACGATCCTGATGGTTTGAATCAGGTGCTTTGCTCCTGGGAAAGCTGGAAAACAGGCACGACAGCGGCCCTTGAGGACCGACTTTGGACACCCCTGACTTAAACTGTCGGAGAATCGCATCTTTGTCACGACTTGTCAGAAACTATTTGGTGAAATGATTAGGATGTTGTGTTGTGGGGGCGCCCTGGAGCAAATAGTGGATCCGTAATTCTTGCTCACCCATAAAGCTGCGTAGTTGCGTATAGATCTATAGATGCCACTAAATCCCAGAAAAAAATGTTCTATTCATCAAGGCTGTGGCCTGACTAAATGAAGCTTCTCCTCTCACTTCAACCGAGATGCTAGGTCTTAAGATGCGCCAAAGCAACATTTACATATTAGCCTTTGGCACGACCACAAGAACCGCTGATAGTAAAGATTTTCATTTTGTGAATAACGGACTGTAAAATAATTAAACGGGTTCACGTCGCAGTTTGCAAGTCAAAAGCACAATTGCAAGCAGACGTCACACGCGAATGGGAATGTCTCCATTGTGAGACAAATAAAGGTTTTCTTATTTTATCCTGAACATCACATACACACAGGAAGTCGGAAGCGAACTTTTCAGTTGAGGCCGTGGGAAGATCCTGAAAGTGTGGGAGCATTTCAGACTGAAACGTAAGGCGAGAACCGTGGCATGTAAACATTGTAATATGAACATTGCACTCTGCTGAAGACATCCAGTGTGAAGCCACATCGGACCTGAACCAAGGTTACACTGTGCAAATTAGTGAAATTCTTTTTAATGTCCGGAGGTCTCCCTTATGACTACTGTCGAATTTGTGGCTTGTTTTATTGCCAAAATGACAAGTACGGCATAAACCTGTGACCCTAATTGTTGTTCTGAACATTTATTTACTTATTTGTCCAGCAACTGGATGAGTTCACAGATGTCAATGAAGGAGAGAAGGAGGTGATGAAGCTGTGGAACCTTCATGTCATGCAGCATGGGTATGTGGATACCAAATCATCATATACACTCACCAGCCACAACATCAATGCACTATATACAGTAAAATAGAAATATAAAATAAAAATTAAGATAGAAAAAAGGTAACAAATTGGTTTAAGAAGTATTTTCCTTTGCGTTAAAAGACGGAATTTGACGTGACTCTATAGGGGTGTTCACACGGCAAGATTTGGTCCGGTGCTACACCGGGGCTGCCCCAGTAGAGCGTTCACACGTGCAAATTAGCTCCGGCGTAGCCCCGGAAAAAGGCTTGCACCGGTCCAAATTTGATCCACCTCAGGGAGGTGGTTTAAAAATTTGCTCCGGAGCAAATGCTCGTTTGCGAAGCAGCACCGATGTAAATTTGCACGTGTGAACGCAACTGGGTTAAATTTGCTCCAGAGCAAATGCTTGTGAAGAGTTTACGTACGGCGAAAATGTGTTGCTTTCGTGCTCTGTCGGACTTCCGTCATGTGTTTGTTTAATAATGACACAAGACTTGGCTGGTAACATCTTTCCTTTTGTAGGAGACTGGACTGTCTCGGAGTTGTTAGTGTAGTTTGTTCCTTTGTTGTGTGTTCACAACCCCCCGCCCCCCATATAATTTATTTAGTGATTTCCTCTCTTGATTTTCTGTTTGGCGCATGATGTGTTTGCTTTTCTGAGTGTCATTGAAGTCATCGTTGATTTACGTTTTCGGGGGCGGTCACTCTCGAGCAGAAGGCACGGAGAAGGAGAAGGACATGCCTGTCCAGTAGTCGCTTGAGTTGTGTATACGTTTTAAAAAGAACCAACACGACAGCTCATTTGTTTTCTGTCGTTTTGCTCCGCTGCAGAAACTGCCGTGTGAACGCAAGTGGGGCTGCACCGACGCTGTGCCGTTGCAGACACGCTCAGCGGCTTTGTACGTGTGAACGCTCCACAATTTGCTGCGGTGCAAAATATATCGCAACAAAATACATCGGCGCAGCGCCGGAGCAAATGTGTGCCGTGTGAACACCCCTTATGACTCAAACGACTGAAATTAATGAACCTTTCGACCATAATAGAGATGAACCTGTCTACTGACTTGGATTTCTCATCCAATAAAGTTGTGGTGTGCTCTGTGTGGCAGTTTCATAGCGGACAACCAGATGAACCAGGCCATCATACTGTTCGTGGATGACTGCGGCGCACACATCGTCCGCCGCAACCTCTGCCGCAACTTCCTCCTCCACCTGGTGAGCATGCACGACTTCAACCTGGTGGGCACGGCCACCATCGACCGGGCCATGACGCGTCTGAAGCAGATCCAGGAGGAGCTCCCGGAGGATGCCGAGGAGCGGCAAGAGCGCGCGCTGCTCGCGGCGGCAGGGAGCTGCAACGGCAGCGCGGCGTCTTCCGCTGTGGGGAAGCAGGGCAAGAGGACAAAAAGCGCTCTCACGGACTGATGCAGGCTTGTTGTAGTCGCAGGGGAGGGTTTTAGGGTTCTCCCCCCTTCAATAAACATTTCCAACCTTTTGGTGCTTAGAGGTGGTCAGCAGAGCGTCTGACTGCAAACAGACCATGTATACAAGGTAAACAAGTTTTTAAAACTTGAACTCAACCAAATATGAATGATGTAGAATTGAATCACCCACATCACGACTGGGGTGAATATGAACAGATTGCAGGGGTGGGGATGCCCGGTTCATGAGAGTATTTGATCCAAGCCCAAACAAATTTTTAACCCACAAATGCTCCTAATATATATAATCTTGGTTTTTGTTTTGTTTCTTTTTCCTAATACAATTATATGCCCTACTCTGGAGGACTGGACCCTGGTTCCCCACCCTTGTTCTTGTGTGTCCTGCTAAGATGAGGATTATTGGAACGACAGTTGAAACTGTACTGCTAACGTGAATTGTACACATACATGATAACCTTTTTAAAACCCATAGCTGATTACTTTTAGCACTTGATGTTTTTGTATTTAGAGATTTTCCGTTTTCATAAACTCAGAGCTGCGCCCAAATGTGTTATGCAGCCTTTCCTTAGTCATCAGTGGAGAATCTGAAGAACTTGTGTTTTAGTATCATTGTTGATACTGTGAGTACAAGAAATGTCAGGCGGTTTATACAATAAGGGACTGTGCTTGGGCTACCCAAAACTTTTTTTTTCTGGACAATAGCGTTCAAAGAATAACAGTTAGATTATAGTTTTCAGTGCCGGTTTACCAAAGGGGTTATTATCAGTATTTTGAGTTCTGTTAGGTTTTGTTTTTTGTTTTTTTTTGTGTGTGTGGCTTTGGGTATAAACTGACATTGATGGTTCATTCCCAACGCTAATTTGGTATATTTTTATCTCTAGAAGTCTGATTTATTTCTTTTATCTGGTGAAGAAAAAAGGGGAGAATTTCTCACCTTTTATTTCCAAAACATCCCATTGAGAATCATGTAAAGACGTACACTCTGTATTTAGGGTTTTTATATTTAAATAAATAAATAAATCACCCTAATTTATGCTGCATTATTCAAATGAGCCTTTGCAAATCGGTCATAGTTGATGGCAATATTGGGAGCTGGTTGTAATTTGTTGACCTCATGTACAGTAGCTACAGTACCTACAGCAAATGGACAAAATCTGGAACCTATCCCATGTACCTGGGATGCGAGGTACACCCTGGAATGACTGCCATTCAATTACAGGGCACATGTAGATAAACAGCCATTCAGTCTCCTGAATCTACCACTTGCCCCTGTTGAACAACCTGTTCATATACTGTATATCGTGTATCCTGAAAGAATACATTTTTATTAGTTATTACAAAAAAGGAATCGTGTCTCCCTCTCCCAACCACATGAAAAAGGTTTTATTGAAAGTTCAATTTCCATTTCAATCAAATGGATCAGTTTGGGCTCACACTGGGCCCTTAAAGGACATTCGCCGAGATGCCCTGAAACAACTCCTTTGATACTTTGGCTGAGTCCTATGACTTGTCCTGTTGAAATACGAACCATCACCTAAGGTCAAGAGCGTTGTGGAATCGATTTTTCATCCGTCTCTGTACATTACTTCGTTCTCACTACTCGTCTGCCAGTTCTTGAAACTACAGGCGCTCTCCCACACACGCACAATTTTTATTAATAAAAACGGTCTCAAGGAATATTCAGTAGTTGCTATTCTCTTTCATGCACATGTATTCATCTTTAATCGAATATTTGAGCCATCACAACTGCAGGTGGCAGTAGTGCGTCAAAAAGAGAGTTTGTTCTGCTGGGAAAAAAAAATAAGTTGGGCAAAACTCAAACGTTTTACTTCCACGACTTTTTGGTGTCGCTTCCAGTCGTCGGTATCGGTATGTAACTCTTTTGTAAAATAAACTCGCGTGAACTGCTAAGTCGAGTGTGAAAGGGTGAATGATTAGTTCGACCGAAACGGAAGAACTATATTCGACGTAAAGGCGCCATGTTCAAAATGCTACAAGGCTACTTTTTGACATTTTGTCTTTTTCGTCGTGACGAACAAACTGAAACACACCAGAAAGTGTCTACACAATGTTTCGTTTAGTCATGAAGCGAGCTCTCAAACACGAGGTAAGGGCGTTAGTGTTGTCTGTCAAATGTATCTATCAATCTGTAATTAATCTAACTTCAGTATCAATAAATGTATCTAACCTACAGCAGGACGGCAGAAAAAGGAGCAGGTGTATGCAGACAGAGCGGTAGATGCCCCTTCTTCAGTGTGAAGCCGATATGTTGGCAACGGGAGATAAGGTGCCAAAGACTTCATCATTCCTGCAGTCACGTGTATCATCCGAGCAAACTCAGCACAGCCTTTTGCGGGACATCCAAGCATCCAATTCAGCATTCCCAGTCCAAGGTGTGTTTGGAACACTGCAGAGGAAAGCCAGAGAGAGGCTACCAGATTCTGGAATGACAGGTGCAAATCAATTAGTTTATTCTCTGTACCCCTTATTCTCACTCGAGTCACTCGTGTGCTGGAGCCTATCCAAGCTGACATTGGGCGAGTGGCGCAGCTGGTTGCCAACCACCTGCAAACAGTTTTTGTTGGCACTCACACGTGTACCTGGGCGTACCTGCTCCACACACTGGTCCTGCCGTGTCTTCTCACCCCGCCAGTCTAAACGTGAAACAGGCCGGTAATGGTACACTGCGAACGATCTCCCATCATTTTTTTAAAATGCACGCCAAAAAAATGTCAGTCAAATTAAACACATGCTAATTGGTGCCGTGAAAAGTAATTAAAGCCGGAGATTTTCATGAATTTGTTAAACTCCCCTGGACGGCGGGACAGGGTTTAAAACATGTCCGGGCAAAAGAGGGTGTTTGGTCACCCTAACCCCGCTATTTGTTGATGAAGTAGACATGTGGCTAAAGCGTATCACTGTTCAACTTCCTGTCCCATCCTTAATATGTTCCATCCGGGAACTCTGTACACCCGTACCCTAAAGATTCCTGAATGTTCTGTACAGAAAAATCCGAATCTGAATACATTTGCTGTTACACATATTACATAGTTCTCCCTGCATTTGACTGAAATTATCGAACAAGTTTTGAATAGAAGTCAAGGAACAATGGTGGCAAACTTTCGGCCACAGGAAGTGATCTGGAGGGCCTGAGTTTGACCTCTAATTTGGTGCACGGGATCCCGTTTACAATGTGATGCTATCTGCATCTTTCTTTATCTCTTAAAGGGACAAAGCACTTGGATTTGAAGAAGAAACAGGACGGCTCCGAGAAGGCCTCCAAAAGCCTGAGGTCTAATATCTTCCCTGCAGAGACAGCTAATTCCATCCTCTCAACACAGTTTTCGGTCGAAACGCGTCCCAAAGCGAGCAGGTTGAGCCGCACTCGGAGACTTAAGCAGCAGGTTGCGAATGGAAGCGGGAGAATTATTTGCACAGATCATGACGAAAAGCTTGAAACTATGCGAAAAGGTATACATTCTGATTATTGCTTCCAAAGCTCGCATTTGTGTGCTATTCAGTAATGTGTGCTCTAGTGTCCAGTTGGGAGGATGTGCTGTGGACAGACAAGTACAGTCCTCAATGTGCAAGTGAACTTATTGGCAATATCCTCCAAGTGAGCAAACTGCACAGGTAAGCGCTCATAAACGACAGACACACTTTCAACTAATGTTGATTTAAGCATCTTTTTCAGTTGGTTGACAATGTGGAAACGGTGGATCAACTGCAATGAAAATAGGATAATGGAACAAATAAAAAATGAAGAAAAGAGCAGAGGAAACATTAGTACTCAAGGTAAGGTAGGGCTTCCCATAGAAGGAATGAAAATATTAATAATCGGTTCCTGTTGTTAAACCGTTACTAGCATAAAACCTTGAATAAACTGTTTATCAAAATTTTTTACATTCCTAATTCCAAACTTATTTTGACACTAAAATAATACATTAAACCTTCACACTGACCAAAATGAAGCATTATTTTCTTCAAAATTGTTTTTTTTGGGCGATTAGAACTTTGTATTACTACTGCATTGTGATGTGGATTTATTGTCCGCTCACATTTTTGGGGTCAAAAAAAGATTGAAAGGTGTAATTTGTAGTGTAATGTCAACTAAAATGTCTCACGCGTAATTTGAATGCAGATTCGTGGGATTGTGGAGACTTCCAGGGTGAGGTTGGCTCCGTGGACAACCATGAGAAGCCGCCGTGCAACACCATGCTGATCACGGGTCCTTCAGGCGTGGGCAAGACTGCATCAGTGTACGCCTGCGCTCAGGAGCTCGGCTTCAAGGTAACAATACGCAAAGTCTTCATCAAGAAAACTCTTGTTTCAATTTACTTTTCTCGTATGGACTGACAGGTGTTTGAAGTGAATTCTTCCTCCCAACGTAATGGGCGCCAGCTTCTGTATCAGCTGAAAGAAGCGACCCAGTCCCACCTGGTAGAGACGGCCGGGAAGGACCCACTGAGACCGGCCTACTTTCACAACTACGGCACCAGAGGCTGCTCCTCTAAAAGTCAACATTTAGATGGTAGGACTACGACCTAGGAAAATCGTAGTACTTTTTTTTTTTTCCTGCTGTCCGTCCATCCATTTTGTGAAGCACTTTTCCTCATAAGGCTTGCTGGCGGGCATACCCTGGAGTGGTCTCCAGTCAGTCGCAGGGCACGTATAGACAAACCTGAGAATTTACATTGGCAAGAGTCCCATAATATTAAAAAATAAAATAAAATCCTCTCTAAAATTGGTTATCGGCAGTTAAAATGTATAAATGGCTTTCCATAATATCTTTAATTGCTTTATTTAATTTGATAAATTGTGAATAGATTTTTTTGAAAATCATACAATAAAAAGCTGTAAAATAAACACGTTACTTGTTTTCATTGGTTAATTACACTATCATCAATAAAACAAACATGAGAATCATTTTATTGTTAAACAACTTTATATATGCATTTAAACTACCCCCCCCCCCCTCCCCAATGTAGAAATGATCTGGCCCATCAGTCCTTTTTCAAAAATCAAACATTTGCCCACCACTCCTCTACAACTAAAGTGGAACCATTAAACCAGCAGATGGCTCATGTCCCCATAATTATTCATTTTGCATCGAAGGCCCCTGTCTTCCTGCGTGGGTTTAATTTGCATTCTTTACTCTAGGAGGCAAATTGGCACCCCCCAAAAAAATGGCCCCCAGCTCAAGAAAGCAGACCCCTGGCCGCCGCAGATGCACAGGAAAGGAGAGTCCAGCTGCTGTCACTCTGACAAACTTCTTTAAGATGAAGGCCAAAGCAGATCACCTGTGCAATCTGTCGCCGGCAGAGACACCGCATGTCAAACTGGAACTTGGGCCTGAGCATCAAGCGAGACCGCAGAACAAAAAAGGAGCCACGTCGCTAATCCTGTTTGAGGAGGTGGGACAGTCACGCCGGAATATCTTATTTATTGTACATTTAAATGTTTCCTCTACTCCGTCCGTCTCTTATAGGTTGATGTCATATTTGAAGAGGATGTCGGTTTCTTGGCAGCCGTCAAGACTTTCATGATGACGACAAAGAGGCCAGTTGTTCTTACCACTAACGGTAAGTAAAAACAGATCAAAGGACAATGATTTCCTCTCCGTCCCACACTCTCATCATACAAAGTACCTCATGCCTCATGGATCCCGAAAGTAGCCTGCGAACAAACATAGACGATATATGAAACGTACATATACATTAGCATATGGTTTTATGTTTTTCTTTAACAATGTTTTTTAGTTTTCAAGTTAAACGGACTTAGAATGAAACCAGTAATGTGCCAATATAGACAAACGACTTCTTCTGCCTTTTTTTAATGCTTTTGGAGACAGAGAGCAATTACTGGCACCATGAGCTTGTATATTTAACTCTGGAAATTATGTTGCGAGCAGGAGATGATTGGAGAACTGAGTATTTGTGAGAATGCCGAAACTCGCATTTCATTACTATGCATGCTTTTTATTTCATCCTTAGATCCTACATTCAGAGAGCGATTCAGCAGCAGCTTGGAAGAAATTGTTTTTAAGACGCCATCAGCTGTGAGATCCGGCTGCTGCGTACTTTTTTTTTTTTTTTAACCCATGCTCATGTCGACCGCCTTTTCACGCACGTTGCCTCACGACAGGTGAACGTCTGCAGCTACCTGCAGCTTCTATGTTTGGCCGAGGGCGTGAAAATGGAGATTGACGACGTGAGAAGCCTCGTCACGCTCGCCAGGGGTGACGTCAGACGTTGTCTCCTCCAGCTCCAGTTGTGGGTGAAAAGTGTTCAAGGTTGTCGTGCTTCTCTCGGGATACACTAAAGCCACAACATTTGACTGCTGAAAGCAATCGTTTGTGTGTGTCGTGTGTGTTTGGAAGGCATCACTGTAGAAGGGGATCATCCCAGACTTCCCCAACCTAGTGCAGGCTGCACTGCGAGCATGCTGGGTCTTCATCCTGTGAGTCAAAACCATCTGCTGAACCTTCTGAAGGTAATGTTACACACATTGGAAAAATGAATCAGGTCAAATACAAATTCAAATTAAGATTCTGCCTTTCCAAAATAATTATCCTCCCTTATGTCTTTATTTTTATTTCTAATGTACATTACATGCACATGTCGTGACATATTTTTTTCAAATCAGTGTCTCTTTCGGTTATCCGATTCCTTGCCTTTTCTTTTTCCTCATGTACAGAGTGTCCATATGGTCTTTTTACCATTTCAAAAATGTATTAAAAATGCAATTGATTCGATATTTTATTCAGATTTGTTCTATTGTATTCAGCGTTTATGAAAGTTTTTTTTTTTTTAAACATCCATTAGTTGCACGAAGCACATCCAGACGATACTCGATTTCTTGCCATTTTCGCTGTAGCATAGCCTCATCAATTGTTGCAATGGCATCAGTAATCCTTTGCTTTAGGTCAGTAATGTCCTTAATCTTTGTTCGATGCACGATATCTTTATTAAAAGAGGTAAAAATAAATAAACGCTGAATACAATAGAACAAATCTGAATAAAATATCTAATCAATTGCATTTTTAATAACCTTTTGAAATGGTAAAGATACTTTATGGACACCCTGTATATTACTTGCAAGAACACGAGAGAAAAATGGAGTCATGTCACGTCAACCATTGATCCATTTTCTTGCTCTTGAGCCTGTTGGGGGTCACGGAGAGTTGAAGCCCGGACTGGTCGACAGTCAATTCTCGAGTGAACCCCGACGCTGTCAGTGACGTCACATCAATCTTGTAGTGTAAAGCCAGCCTGGGTAGAAACGGTAGTTCTTCATCTTTGTGAAGGAAGAATTTGAATTCACTTCAAATATTGTATTTAGTGGCATTGTGCAGGTGTACAAACTACGGCTATTATTTGAACCATCAATTACCAGTGAGGATTAATTTCTGTGCGATTCTTCAGAATCTGTCGACTGAAGCTGACGTGAACAAGCTGGTAGAGAGCTGGAGAAGAGATGTTCCTCTGCTGTACACCAACTTGGAGATGCTTATACCCATGAGGTCCCACCAGCAAACTCCAGTGCTCCGGTCTAAGCTGGCGGCAGCAGACATCAACCCAGTGAGGGATGGATTTGGGTTTCGCAGCATGATGGGAACCGGATCCCATTTGACACGCAGATCAGAAAGATGCTCCCGCTCTCGGAAGACAACGCTACATCACAGGACTGAACAAGGCGCCGCCAATGTAGACTTGAAATGTTTGAATGGTCTGGCTGACTTTTTTGACGTCATGTCGTACATCGACGCCACGGTCGCAACAACAGAAGCGCTCGATCCGGTGACATGCACCTGGGACTTTGTCTGGACTGGAGCTGACATTAAAGACGGTTTATTAGATGAAACGAGCGAGGAGGAAGTGCGGAGTCACAGCCGGGAGAGACTCTTGGAAATTCGGGCAACTGCGGAGGCTTTGGGGTGTCGCGGGTGTTGGAGTCACATGTCGGACGTTGGAACTGAAGCACAGATGCGCAGAGCGGAACTTGGACAAACACACCTCACTCGTCAACCTCCAGCTGACCCAATGTGAGTGTTCTGTTTTTCAACGTCACACACACGCGACTACTTGTGAAAGAGAGTGGGCCGTCCTGTTTTTACATGAAAAGAACGACTGTATAAAAGTTGCCCTTTTTTCGCCCTTTAAGGGACAGCGGTTACTTTAGTGGACAGCTTATCATGTTATCAAGTTACAGGGTGCATGAAAGGGTGAAAGTTAGTCAGTTCTTCACTGCGTCTTTGCCATTTTTATGTCATTCGGTCCCCCTGGCGTGTGTACCTTATGAAGTGGTCAGCGAGTGTAGGACATGTGCTTTTTATCCACAGCATGTGCTATAGGAGGTACAAGATGAGCCAAGCGGTGCTGAGCAGTCAGCACTTTGGCCTGCTGGGAAACAGGCAGGCTGTATGCGTTGATTACCTACCAGCCCTCCGCTCCATCAGTCGCTCTACAAGGCAGCAAGAGGACGAGCCGTCCCGGTGAGCAAACAATCAACAGCTTCAATAGTTTCAGATTTGATTGTTTTCATTGAAATGACTCTTGATTGGTCAAGATCACAATGACTGAAAAGGTTAGGGAATTGGAACGACCTGGTGTCTGCAAAAATGGGAACCTCTACTCTTCAGTCAGTGACAGAAAATGCTGTCGTAGAATTGGATAATTATTTTTAACACGTGTAGAGATTCAAAAAGTGCTGTCAAATTCCGTATAATTAACTTTGCAGATCAGTAAATAATCATACCTGCTCATGTTTTGCTAATGTTTTTTAAAATAAATGTTCATTTCTCCTCCTACATAGGTGTGTGAACTACCTCCGAAGTTTACACCTGGGCCTCTCCAAGTCAACACTCCAACTCCTGGCCCAAGATTTCTCCAGTTCTAATTTGACAGCCTAAAAAAAAAACACACCCAAAAAAAATTCACTATTTATTTTCCACTCGAAACTGTCAAAATTCATGTTGAGACAGCTGCTGGAATTATGTGCAACCCTGAATCCTAAATAAATTTTTTTTAACTGTTCAAGCACTGAGATCACTTTCCTTTATTGCACAATGTACAAAGTAGACACACACACATACAAAAAAGCAAAACAATTTCTGGTGTGCACAGGATGATCAAGACATTATTACCGGTAGGTTAAAATAAAGTAGTCAAAGATCAAAATTCCAGCATGCTTAATTTCCGGTTGTCACACTCCGGTTTTAACTGGTCGTTTTGGGGGTTGATTCTGTGTCGTGGAAATGTACCACGTTTGGCTTTCATTACTACATGTCTACCAGCGGTAGAGCTGCATGAGATGAAGTGAGAGCTACTCCGGGTGTTGCCAAGGCCGTCCAAGTGACTGGGAAAAAAAATTAACAATGAACAACAACTCTTTTGACTTTTTGTGGTGTTATTAAACACTTCTGGAGACGGAAGTCCCTCGAGTCCAAACTGCAAATGAATGCCGTGTGCATTCAAAGCACTGCTGGCACATTGAACCATATACATGCTCATCCATCCAACCTCAACAACAAAGCAGGTGCCCATAAAGGGGAAAGCAAATCCAAAATTTTTCCGACATAGTCCGATCATAAAATAATTACAATATTTTGTTGCCTGATTTCACACTCTAGAGCCCCAACTAATGTTATACAGTACAAGTAATTAAATTCACATCTTATAATAAATTCAAATGCGGGCAACTTGTGACCAGTTAGCTATATCCAGATGCAAGAACACTTTTTTTTCTTAGAAATAAATATTCGGCCCCAAAACAAATAGCCACAAAAAGCACAGTATATAATAAATGTTTTCAGCGTCATGATTTTTTTTTTTAGTTTAACCGTCTGAGGACAAAAACTAAAATGTCCCCTGATATGAATGTTTCCACACCCCAGTTAAAATGGTTTGTATCCTTGAAGTTGAGCAGGAAGAAAAAAAGTTTGACCGCCAAAAGGTTGACCGCCAATGTGTTTTTGTGTGCATTGCCAGATCAGCGGCGGCTAAGCAGAGGATTCACTAAGCAGCTCATAAAAAGCCACGGCCTGCAGCAGAGCGTCGCAGAGCTCCTCTCCTCCGCCGCTTCTGCTGCTCATCTGGAACCAGTTCCTGTATTTGACCAGTAGCTCCGGCGGGAAGTTTATCCGCGGCATCTTCTGCGTCACAGACTCCGTCATCAACCGCCGCACTATCTGCGCCCCACTTGTCCGCGACTCGCCCACCATGAGTCCAAAGTGGCGTCCCACGGCGGTGCGCATCATGTTCAGAACTCTGTGACGAGAGGTTGCTACTTTAGGTGTCGGCATTCTCAAAAAGCCAAGCTCCAAGCAAAAGTGCCAAACCTGGGAGGAATGTTGGTGTCCTGTGGGAAGTTTCTGGGTTCCAGGAGTGCAAATAACATGGCCTCCACCGTCCTCATGTGCGCCATGACTGGGAAAAGAGCTGTGTTCTGCACTGAGATGGATGGCTTCTCGATGATGTAGAAGTCCGCCGAAGGGAGGAGGGACACTACTGCTGACACCTGATGATCACAAAAACACAACTTTCACACCTCAAGGTAAGTCACTGATTAAATTCATGGGTGGTGGTTAAGAACCAGACTCACATCGTGTAAGTAAGCTGATGCCATGTAGGTGCCCTTCAGGAAGTTTGGACAATCGAGATACTGCCACTCCATGACGGTCATCCCTCGGCCCATGTGTGCCCACGCTATTCGATTAGTGGCGCACACGAGTGAAACGATGGAATTGGCATCCTGGATTAAACAATAAGATCACGAGACAAAGGTGATGCCAAAAAATGGATCAATAACATTTTGCCCTTGCAAGGCTTCAAACACTATGTTGTCAGAAGTGGCTTACGGTATTAAGCTTAGGGTGTTATCAAGAGGTTGCAAATGAGAGACTGGAAGAGTCACAGAAAGGCAAAGAAAATATCCCGTACTTTTTTCTGAGTAGTGTAAATCAATTATATTTATTATAATCAGTTTTCGAATTACTGGTAATCAATAATTATTTTTGATAACTGGTTCATTGTTTAGAGATCCATTTGTTAAAACTCTCAGAATTTCATCTTGAGCAGAAAGTAGATTTCTGTAGACTGATTAGCTTTGCAAACCTTTATTGTGCCAAGGCAAAAATGTTACATTCTAAAATGAAATGTGATGTTACATCAAGAAGCGGGGTGTTTTAAGTGTGCCTTTA
The DNA here is from genome assembly GCF_054856545.1 of Hippocampus guttulatus. Classification (NCBI taxonomy): domain Eukaryota; kingdom Metazoa; phylum Chordata; class Actinopteri; order Syngnathiformes; family Syngnathidae; genus Hippocampus; species Hippocampus guttulatus. Next base: position 7,810,717 of record NC_141269.1, on the reverse strand, counting down.
CATCCGCATACCGGTAGGTGTCTCGAGAATTACCTCAATGTTGTCAATGAACAACAGACTCTTGCAAAGACATGGTAATATAATCTGGATTTCCCCAACTTGTTTAAAAACATAGTTTACACATCATACTTTGAAGAAAGTAATGAAATTCTACATATTTGTGGCATTTAGCAAACAGGACTACTTTCTGATTTGCCTTTAACAGGAAAATCATCGCCTGATTTCATGTCACACAAGCGAAAGAAAAACGCCTATATATAAAAATTTATTTATTTATCTCCCCCCCCCCCCCCCCCCCCCCCCAAATAGGCCATGTCAACCTTTGGTTTGGTTTCACAGTCGTCATGGGGGAACCAGGACTATATTGTGGCCATGGCAAAAATGAGTTGAACACACCTGTAAAGTGCTTACCTCCAGCCAGGACCTGTCCACCTCAGGCCTGATAAACTTGGCCAGCTGAATGCGCACCTTCTTCTTCTTCACCGGGTTGAGGATGGACTCGAACACCACGACGGCGCTCTTGTGCTTTAGTAGCGGCACGTTAACCACACTCTCCAGTGTCTTAAAGGGTCCGTGTTTGCTCCGGTAGTCCACTATGTTGACAGATTTACGCCCTCGGAGGAGCTTGACGCCCGCCAGCTCAGTGAGCGAGGCGTTGTTGAGCAGCATCAGGATGGCGTCACGCTGCTCGGAGGTGTAGCAGGCATCTAGAGGAGCGGTGTGCTCATCGTTGTTGTCCTCCTCTTCACAGGGGGTAGAGATGGTGGTGTTGAGGCTCTCGATTCCCGCCACTGGGATTCTGCTCCTCCAGCAGCATGTGCACTGGAGGTAACGCAGCTCCATATCAGAGGACAAACCTGGTCGAGGGCGGCGGAACAAGCTGGAGTCACCAGCATACTGACCTACACAGTTGACACAAATTATTTATTCATATCAGTGTTGGTAAGTACAAATACTAAGATATATTTTTCAGGTGTTTGTTTGACTTTGATCTTTTTATACAACAACTTTTTTCGAGTTCCCAAAGTTTAAAAACGGTTATCTGTACTTTGTAATCCTGACTATGTTCAAATCATTTTTGTTCCAACCTCTGTGGATGACGATATGATGTAAATTAAGATAAGAAAACCTTTTTTGTCCCACAATGGAGAAATTTACAATCTACAGCAGCAAAAATGAAGGGGGCCGGGGGGGGGGGGGGGGTAGAAAAAGTATTGCATGCACAAAATAAATGTTTCAGAAAAATGAACTGTACGCAGTACAGAGTGGTGGTAAAGTCAACAGCCGTTGCGATTCGCATTGTTCGATTGTAGTCTTGGGGATTCATTCAAAACGGGAACTGAAGGGACATTGAGGATGGTGAACTAGGGAGCATGAATGATGCCACAACAGAGCAGGAGAAGCAAGATATTCCTCATAGGTGCTAAGAATGATTGAAATACGATATCTCGTGCCAGCCTAAAAACCAACGGCTTTTGGCATTGAAAAATTAAAAAAACATACTGGTATGGTGTACTTTTTTTCACTTGTCAATTTCTATTTTTTTTTTCGTTCACGACAGAACACGTTGTTTTGATGGCATGAACGCCTGATCCAAACAGCGAGTACTTTTACCACCTCTGCTATTTATTTACAAGATCAGGTTGTTCATTTCACATTGGATCATTTTAGAAGACAGCGAGCAAATATAAGGGTTTCAAAAGTTTTGACACGCAAGCCACTTTTGTGTATAAACCAACAAAATATCCACGCACTGCAATCAAATAACGAAATGGAACAGTACTTACGACTATGGGCAACAGACGACAAAACTCGCCTGGCGACCCACATGTTCACCAATAAATCTTTCTTATCGTATTAATCGCTCAATTGTGACATCGGATAAATATTTCGTTGTTGTCCGTTGCGTTAAAATGTCCGGTTTAAACAACAGCATCACGTGAAGTTCCGGAGATGTCTTTATCCATCACACTGCCCTCTAACGGTTGTTTTCGTCATTAAAAAAACAGCATACCAGTGACCCAAGTGACGATAAATTTATTGCTATAACTCAACCCTTTATCCAAGATGAAAGCATGCAGTTTTTTTGCTTATCATTTTCATTATGCCGATTAAACATTCATTTGCAACGTCATGAAATAATTAAGTGGGGCTCAGCCACTCAGGCTGAAAATAACCTTTGACCCCCCCCCCCCTTTTCTTTTTTGGGTCCCGGTGTAGTGCCATCCCTCATGACAGGACACTGCTTTTTAGACCACTTAAAACAAACAATGTAAACATGTCATTTTGTTTAAATTTGAGATTAGATTCAATATCATTCTAAGGCAAAATTCTGACATAAAACTCCAACTACATGTACATAATCTACCATTTACAGTAAAACCTTGGAAACCTGATCCCGCTTTTGTAGAACACGGTAACCGCTCTCACTTCCTTTCTCTGTTTTTTCCACACCTCGCTGTTTGTGTGCAGAACAATAAACGTCATGATGCTGAGCGGCAAAGAGGAAACACTTGGCCACCACAGTGCACTGAAAGGAAAATATATTATTTCACCTGCCCGCTGTGTGTTCTGTCTGTGCATATAGTATGCGACTCCATTTGACAAGAGCCAGCAGAGCCTTTACCTATGGCCAACCTAGAGAGAAACAACAAAATCTTGCTTGATTTGATGAGACAGCCTTGGAACAATACGTGTGCTGACTGTGGTGCTCCTGGTGAGTTTTGATTTCTATAATTCAGTGGTGGGGAAGCGTTATCTTATCAGGGGCCATTTCACTCTTTACAAATGCCTCCCCAATAGCCTAGCTAAAGTTGTGGGAAAAAAAGATATGATGCAGCATCCACGCAACTGTCATTAATGTTCTTGCCATCATCAGTTAAAAAAAAAAACACCACTCAGGCTACTAAAACTAGACTCCTGTTTAGAAAAGTGCCTTGACTGTTACATACAGAACTTTTAGCCATTTTTGAGAGTACTTGCCTTCATTACGGTCAAAGGTAAGCTTGGGCCAGTCATAGCTAATCAACAGCCAATCACAGGGCACATCGAGACAACCATTCACTCTCACATTAACATCTATGGACAATTTAGAGTCTTACACATTTGGGGTTGTTGTTTTTTTTTTTTTTTTTTTTAATGTGGGAGGAAGACGACATGAAGGAAACCCACCCAAACCCTACATTGGGGAGCCAGAATTAAGATTCGAACCCAGAACCTCGAAACACCAATTGCATCATCCTGCTTTTTTGAGAACAATTTCTTGAGTTTAGATTTGTATGGTAGTGCGGATCATATGCTTGATGTCTTCTTTGTGTTTGCTTCTTTTGTTTTTGTTTTTTTTTCTTTTAATGGATAAGAGTTAATTTCACTGTGCGCTAAAAGAGTTTAAATATTGACGGCCTTGGGCCGAATGCTCGCATCTGCAAACCGATCACATTTTCTAGAAAAAAAGGTTTGTTTTTTGAGACATTAACATTGCATCGTCAAAGAGAGCAAAGTATTTTCAACTGTTTGGATAATAATTTGAAAAATAGCCAACCCCATGCGGATTCTGACCAGTGGTATCGATATGTGAAAAAATATTAAATTCACAGAATTTGGGTTTCCTCCCGGCAACATCGAATCAGGTCACACTTAATACTTTTAGTTTTTCTGGTTGTATTCTGTGGAAGGAAGGCATCAAGCATATTCTGAATAAGTATTTCTGGTCATTCTAACATTGCTAAAACAAATAATCTGAAGCTTTTACACACTGTTCGAAATGAGCTGCAAGAACAGGCACATTGTGTTCATTGTAATTTAAAGCCACACTTTGGTCACATTTTATAGGATCAGAACAGGAAATGGTGACTGTGTCCCCAGTGTTCCTCAACCTTACTGTCATCACTGTCGGGGTAAATTTATGTACAATGTGTTTATCTTTGTAGAATAGGTGTTAATTGTCATATGGGCTTGTATTTCATGTTCTTGTATGATAATCTCACCCCGTCTGTGTTTAGTTCCCATATCAACATTGTTTGCGTGCTTGCCTTGCAGAGCCTGATTGGGCTTCCTACACGCTTTGTGTGTTTTTGTGTGTCAACTGCTCTGGAATGCATCGGAACTTGCCTTCTATCAGCAAAGTCAAGTCCATACGTCTCGACCATTGGCAGGACTCTCTTGTAGAGGTATAACTTTCTTTTTCTTTTAGGCTCACATAGCCTCATTTAAATACACGTCTTTAAATAAATGTCTTTGCTCTCATCAATACCGTTTCTCAAACAGTCTTCTCTTTTTTTAACCCTTCTTATTGTCTTCAAAAGTTGTGACATTGTGAGCATGTACTCCAGATAATGCCACTTTTTCCATGATCTCGAAGAAAATTAGCAATCTGTACAATGCATGCGTTCAATGTCACTTTTTTTTTTGTCACCTCAGGCCATGAGTCAGCGGGGAAACTTGGCAGCCAAAGCCACTTACGAGAAATGTGTTCCTGCGTTCATCTACCGGCCGGAGCAGAGAGACTGTGTGTATGTGATGATTTGTCATCAGTGCAGTTTATTAGCTCAGTGGAATTGAAAGTGAAGGCTCGCCGATATGCTTTTGGAATCTCCTATTGCAAACGTTAAAACGGGAACAAACACACAGAGAGCAGCTATTAAAGCAGCCTGGTGATTTATAACCGCCAGGGTTCTTAAGGATCAGTGGATTCGTGCCAAGTATGAAAGGAGAGAGTTCATTGGAGAGAAAGGCTATTTTCAACAGTCGTATGGTGCAGGTATTACAACTTTTTTATTTTTGTTTCCGAATGCATGTCCATTAATTTGTTTTGTGTGCTTGATGTGTTAGACACCATTGAGGCAACGCTGTGGAAGAAGGGCAAAGACAACAGGCACTTTTTAAAAAGGATCTTCCTGCTGTCCCACAAGGACTTCACTCTCAGATACTTCACAAAACAGAATGTTGGTCCTAAGATTGCTCTCAATAGAATTTGGGAGAATTTGGAATTCGGCTAGTGGCCAAGGGCATTGAGTTACATTGTGCAAATGAATTTTTGTAATAATATTAAATAATGTTACCATTTCATTTTTTTAAATATTTTTGCAATACAGCGGGACTTCTATTTTTGTATGCCATATTTTTTTGTACAGTTCAGTTTTCAACTTTTTTTTTTCCCTCCAAGATATTGGTGTAACTTCTATTTCGATCATTGCTACTGTTGTTCAAACCAAGTCCAGAGTTCCCAAAGCTGTGATCAGCATGAAGGAGCTGAATGCGGTTTTCCAGCCCGAGAAGATCGGACACGCTCACGGCCTGCAAATCTCCTACTTGCAGGAGGTACGGACCAGGAATATCTTTGTTTACCACGAGAATGGACAGGTGAGGCACAAATTGCTGAAGCACGGTATTCACCCAGTTGGTCTAGAGGTCACCAACCTTTCTGAAAGTGAGAGCCACAACTACAAAGTACTACGTACGACTCATGAATGTGAAGGGCTGCATTCTGAAATAAAAAACTTTAAATTACCCTTCATTATTTTATAAACTTATTCTTAACAATTAATGATTTGCCAGTGGTGGGTCTCTGGACCGGTACTGATGTTCAAATTGAATCTTAACAATTTTAAATAGGACTCCCTTTTTAAATACCTTGTGTTGTACTCACACTTCTACAGGTCATTGTTTCCTTTTTCAATGCTATTCGAGCAACACGCTTGGCTTACCTCCAGAAGAAGCATCCCACGCTACGACAAAGTGAGGTGGGATCAATGTAGTGATTGTGATCAACGTAGCACATTTATATCAGAATTATGAACAACTTTAACGTGCGCTTATCGTGGGTTTATCTGCAAAGTTAGTACCTCAGTTAACAAGACACTGCCTTAAGGAGGGATACATGGAGAAAACTGGCCCGACGGTGCGTCGCCTACCAAAAATCATGCGTCAAAAATGTTCATATTTCTATTTGTTATCTTTTAACGTGCTATATTCTGTTTGTTTTGCAGCAGCGGGAGCCATTCAAAAAGAGATGGTTCACTCTGTGTGCATTGAACAGGAAGCTTCTCTATTATAAATCCCCACTGGTAATGCCCCCCCCCGCCCCCCCCCAAAAAATCTGTCATATTTAAAAAAAAAAAAAAAACATTATTTTAAAATACGTTCACTACATTTACATTTACACTATAAATTGCCATGCATGTCCCCATCCAGGGTACAAGCGATCTGCTTACAGACGCTTAGTAAGAATGATTAAAAGACCGTATTTCCTCAAATAACAACCATCCTTTTAATAGATGTCATGACCCGATGAGTTGCTGTGTGCATCATCCACTATACAGGCAAATAAATGCCTCGCTCGAATACGTTCTTATTCATTTTCCTGCTTGGAAAACAAAACCATGCATATTCACTTCATACTGTTCACATACTGTATTCAGTAATGCTTGAATGTTAGCATGACTGCTGAGTCAATTTAAACCAAAACAGCAACACCAAAACACAACATATCTCGTTCCCATCATGAAAAACACTTGACATAAATCTCAACATGCTGAGACCATGTTATAAAATTCCCCAAAAAAGGCGTCCCCTCGAATAAACTTCCATCTGCTGTTGAATAAACTATTTGAAGTGTAATCCTGTGCTGTCTTGTCCCATGTTAGGATGCCACCGAGCTCGGGGCCGTCTTCATCGGCACAGAAAGTCACGGTTACTTGGTGTTGGAGGGCAGCAGGCGCCACTCCAGAGGCGGCCGCTGGCACTGTGCCATCACTCTACACACGCCAGAGAGGGAGTTTGTGTTCATGTGCGAGCAGGAACTGGAACAGCAGGAGTGGCTGGAGGCCTTCGGGAAGGTCATCGGTCAGCCAATGACGCCAGAAGACTATGCAAGTAAGACAAATGATGTGAATATCCATCCATCCATGAAAGGAAGGACTTTATCCTCATGCAAATTTATGTTTACAGGCTTGTTATTGTCTCAGTCAATACACCAGTTCATATTTCAATGCCAAATATGTATACTGTAAGTCTGTTGTTTGTCTTTGTAGATGAAGCCAACATGAGAAGGCGCAAATAACCTGAAGACGTTCTTACACCAATGCACACTATCATTTTTATACTATGGACAAATGTATCGGGAGATATCTGTCTCATAAAAGCCTCACTACTAAGTTGGATGCATGAATATCTAGGTAAGATGAGGTGTTATTATTTAACGGTTGCGTGGGTCTGACTAATGGTTTGCATGGACTCTTCCCACAATGTAAATAGTTGTATTTTTTTGGTAATGTGTTAGGGTTGTACTGCAGCATTGGTGAAAAGGTTTGTTAAAATCACTGACACGAGTGTCATTTAACTGTTGTGTTGATGGCTCAAATAAAGAACATTTGAGTATTACCTCCTGCCCTGTTTTTATAAGAACACACTTTCCAGCTGTCACAATATCACTGTTTGGGCATCAATGCAATTTCTTTAATAGTTAGGGTTTAGGGTTGAGAATCTAATTAAGAGTCAAATCCAGCCACTGGTTTACTGATTTAAAAAAAAATTGGTTGAAAAATACGGAGCCGAAAGAAAGAAAAAGAAAAGCTTAATTTAATTAAATCGACAGTCGCGCTTCTCGGTCAGCTGATTTGAAGGGGCGTGGTCAAAGAGCCTAGCTACCGCCTGCTAATGCAGTTAGAGTAGATTAACCTAGTCAGCTCCCTGCATGCACTTTCACCGAGGCCTTTCGTCGCCTCGTGGCTTACGACTCACTTATCAACATAAACAGCTTATGTTTGGAATAATTTGGTTGAACCATTTCTCATGTTGAGCATCGAAACGTCAACGCCGTGACATGCGAACGTAGCTGCTAGCTAACTGTCTTGCTGCTAGCGGGGCTGTCAGTGTCCTCCTTGCCCGCGGGAGCATAAATGTGTGACACATTGTACGGCCGTGGCGTAGGTGAACGACACACTGGGGACGATGAGGAAGGACGTCAGGATCTTACTGGTTGGCGAACGTGAGTGTACCTTGGGACTCAGTCATTTCACTGCTGCGTGATGTCCATCTTCATTGCTGCATACTAACTGGATGTCATTGATTTCCCACAATATGTGCAATCCCATTCATTGTTGCAGTAACCTCAATTTATACAAGACGTTATTAGTATCCTTGAGGGCATGATCACACCCATTTTAACACGACTTGATGATGTTTTTTTAAGTTTCTTTACAAACCATCAAGACTGCATGCTTGTTATTCCTGATCAATAAAAAGCTTGTATTCTCTTGTCGGTCATACAAAAGAATGTTTATTTTTTTGTGTTGCTAATTTATTTTTTTAAAAGGGCAATTCAAAAGCTTATTACATTTGGACTAACGTTCATTTTGTTCGTCAGTGACAAAAGTCAATTAAATCCCAAAGTGTCTTCGTTATGAATTTAGTTTTTAGCCACCCCACTAAAATGCTGAGGGGTCATGGTTTTAGGTTCAAATTAAATCTTAGCCACTGTGTGGAGTTTGCATCGAACTGTATGCTACTTAAAACATGGTGTAGTTTGGTGCATTACCTTCCAAATTCTAACTTGTGTTGTTTGATTCACAGCTAAAGTGGGAAAGACATCGCTCATCATGTCCCTGGTCAGCGAGGAGTTCCCAACTGTGGTAAGGATGTCTAACTATCCTTACACTTCACAGAAAGTACCTGCGGTCTGTTGGGAAGAGATCAGCCTCGCTAGTGAAGTGACGTGAATGTTTTCTGTAGGTTCCTTACCGAGCTGAGGAGATAACCATCCCTGCAGATGTCACTCCAGAGAGAGTCCCCACACACATTGTCGACTTTTCAGGTCCTTCATAAACTACACAGGCAACGTTTTAACTAGCATTTGAACATTACTAATTGTAAAAAGAAAAAAAAACAAAGCGAAAGTAACGACAATTCACTATTTGAAGCCTGGAATGAATTAAGTTGGAAAGTAAACTCGTAAGTCATTCAGCTGCATGCTATCTATCATTAGAATCTAGAATCTGCTTGTGAAATGAATGTACACATTTCATTAATATTGCACTGTACTCTATTGTTCCGAGCAACCATGCTGTTTTCAACTTTCATATCTGTTTCTATGTTGTGGTTCTATGTGTGATTGTTCATCAGATCATTTGTCTTCCCTGCGCAGATGCGGAGCAGACAGATGAGCAGTTGTTCCAAGAGATCTCAAAGGTCAGTCTCAAGATTGTTATTTTGTACGTCCCATGTTAAGTGCTGACTTCAACTGACACTTACTGGCCCCCGCTGTCTTCTTTTCCCGTAGGCAAATGTGATTTGCATTGTGTACTCCGTCAACAATAAGACGTCGATAGAGAAGGTGAGTAAGAATAACAATAATGACCATGATGCGAATAGCTGGCTTCTGGCAGCTCGTCTGTTTGTGCATCGGCTCACCAGGAAGAGATGTGATATATATGAGATATGCTCCAACCCACCTGCGACTCTACTAAGGACGTGCGCTACAGAAAATGAATTGAAGCAAATAATTTGGAAATGTCATTGATCACGGTACCTTTTTTTTTTAAATTCTCTTCTTCAGGTGACCAGCTACTGGATCCCCCTCATTCTTGACAACACAGACAAGGACAGCAGGTATGTGTATATTGTCTGGGTTTTAAAACTGCACTGCATCATATTGAGAGTTTTTTCCAAATACTTTGCTTTGCACATGAAGCTGAAAGTATTGTGCAGTATTTGGTAAAAGCTCTCATGATGATGCTGTCCAGTTCTTCACCACTACAAATAAAGTGAATGGTAAACATTCATTTTTATTCAAATGACCCTTTGTTACCATTGTGACCATGGGGGGAGCATGAGTCTTGCGAATAGAGTGGCTACTAGTTGCAGTAGGTGTCTGTGGAGGGGGGAAAACTCGCATACTGTATAGACAAAAGCATTTTCACTCATGGAGGCAGCACGTCATACACGACTGTACACTATGTGTATAAATGAGCCCCACTGTTATGTAACAGTGGAGACAATTGTTGAACAGCTCACTCACACACATTTTGAGAATTTGGCACATCATGAAAAGATTTACTTGGTTGTTTAACTTTACACTTGATGGATGGGCAGGCATTCCAGAGACCCAACTGTTTATACATAATACCCTATAAAGTCTACTTTCTGTAATATGTGCTCTTTAAAATACAATTTTTGTCCCTCATATATGTTCCTGTGTATCCAGGGTTCCTCTCATCCTGGTGGGAAACAAGTCTGACCTAGTGGAGCACAGTAGCATGGAGACCATCCTGCCCATTATGAACCAGTACAGCGAGATCGAGACCTGCGTCGAGGTGGGGGGGAAACCTTTCTCACCAATAAGGCAGCGCAAGTGCATTAATGTTCTCGACTTAATGTACTCACTCTGACCTAAGAGACACATTCAATAGAATGAAGTGCCGTCAGCCCCCCCACACTTTTAGAGTTTGGCATTGTCCAATTTGAAGTCAGAAAATTTTTTTTTTTGTTTGTTTTTATCATCATTATTTTTATTACTGTCAGTAACCACGCCAAAAAAAATGTCATACTCGTGGTCTGCTTAAACTTTTACCTACCGCCTGTCATATACGAGTAGTCACTCTCAACAGTTCGGCTGGCTCCTCGGGCCCACGTCTTACTTATCCAATTACAAATCCAACAGCAGCCATGCAAGATTTAGGATTCCCAATCAGCGGGAGAGGTTAGCGAGATGGCACGGGCCATGTCTGCTGTGTGTGCTTTGGATCTCAATAGTTTTGCCTCAATAAAATTTTATGCAATCGTAGTTTGCGGCAGAAACTCTAACGCAGGCATCTCTTTTAGGGGAGGTATTTGTAGACATTTGCCGTTCACTGTTGCGTTCAGTCGCTTTCCGCATGAATAGTGGCGGTTCACTGTGATGCTTTTTGGACGTCTAAGGACTTCCCCGTCCTCGAAAGCCACGTATTCATTTCCTAAGCTAATGCTATTCTTCCTGTATTTTTTTTTCTTTGTTAAATAGCATGCAAATGGTAATTAAAGACTTCCTGCGTTCGGGTCATCACCTGTCTTTTTTGCAGACGGGATAATCAGAGCAGGCATGGTGCTCAGACGGATCCTGTGTTTTAATACCCTGTCTGGCCATGCCAAACGCACACACGTGGACGCACACACACACTGGGCAAGAGAATGTTTCCATTGCACTGTCACTTGGTATTCACCCTCATGCCAAGTCAAGTGTAATTCCGCCCTGCTTCAAGGTTTATGTCCTACAAACTCACGTGCCGCACAGTAGTAGCCATGGCCTTGAAACAGTTCTTGTTTTTTTACCTCTAGTGCTCAGCAAAAAATCTGAAGAACATCTCGGAGCTGTTCTACTATGCCCAAAAGGCTGTCCTTCATCCCACTGGCCCCCTCTACTGTCCAGAAAAAAAGGATGTAAGTGTCGCCATCATAATGAGCCAGAATTACTACAGGATGCAGCTTATGACAATACTTGATCTCATTGTAGCACATTTCTGACCCTGTGACACTGACAATTTAATTGAGCAACTTCACTGCAGTACAGGTACAGTAACAAAGCACATTTTCAGCAAGCTGGTGCGATGTGGTTTCTACCCAAATTTATTTCTCGATGGTGCCGTTGGGAATTTATTATCAAGAGTCCTGCAGTATTTGTGTTTGTCACTGAGTTGCTCTGTCCTAAAACTTGCAAACTAAAATATTCATTCATATTTTATTTAGTTACCCAGCCAATTAACTAAATGAATTGTACATGACATGATTATACATTTCATGAAATTATTTTATTTTTATTTCATTTGTTTTATCTCATTGACAAATGACGTGTTAAAAAAATAAATAAATCAATTGTGGCTTTTGAATACAAAAATGTGCCCACCCCTGCTCCGTGGGGTTGACTCTAAATGCAAATGCATCATATAGTCGTGTTTTGGTCCTAGATGAAGCCACTTTGCGTCAAGGCGCTGACGCGAATCTTCAAAGTGTCCGACTTGGACAACGATGGTATTCTCAACGATAGTGAGCTTAACTTCTTTCAGGTAATTTCCCTGTTTGCTGATATTATTGAGAATCGACTGACTCAACAATGCGGATTAACTAATGTTATTTTGGTACCCCCTAGAGGACATGTTTCAACATGCCACTGGAGCCGCAGGCGTTGGAGGATGTGAAAAATGTCGTGAGGAAGAATTCGAGAGATGGGGTGTGCGACAATGGACTCACTCTCAAAGGTTGGCACTCTTAAAACACACACTCGCGCGTTAGACCCGACTTTAGTCTTTAACCGTGTCGCTTCTTCGTCTTCCCTATCCAGGCTTCCTGTTCCTGCACACGCTGTTCATCCAGCGAGGTCGACACGAAACAACGTGGACAGTCCTGAGGAGGTTCGGATACGACGACGACCTGGAGCTCAATCAGGACTACCTCTTCCCTCCGTATGTCTTCTTCACGCTGACATGATCATCATGAACGGGGACTACTGTTAGTGCGTTGGGATTTTAGCCATTCCCTCCGTGTGTGTGTTTCCCCTTTTTTTCCTCAAACATGCTCTGTTCTCTGACCGTCGTTTTTCATGGTGACGTTACAGGCTGAAAGTCCCCCCCGACTGCACCACAGAGCTCAACCACACAGCCTACCTCTTCTTGCAGAGTGTCTTCGACAAACATGACAAGGTATAATCCTTGACGTCTGGCTGCATGTTCTTTCAACTCTGAAAAGCTGCTCAGTCTGCATTACTGTACGTAACCCAATCGGCCCCCCTACTTACTGATACCTGCCAGTCCTGACCCCATGTTAAGGCTCGCTTTCACATGACAGGAGAATTGGCAGTGAACTTCGAAGGGCAAGCGCAACAGTGAAAAAGAATCACGTGCTGTGCTCTGTGTTCTGTCAGGACCGTGACTGTGCCATGTCGCCAGAGGAGCTGAGGGACCTGTTTGATGTTTTTCCCTACATGCCCTGGGGTCCTGACGTCAACAATACAGTGTGCACCAACGAGCAGGGCTGGATCACCTACCAGGGTTATCTCTCACAGTGGACGTGAGTGGCGTCTTTTTTTTTTCTAACGCAGGAGTGGCACATGGGCTCCAGTCTATAAACAGGCCCAATGATCATTTTGCATTATCAAGAGTCCTGCAATATTTGTTGCATTAATTTAAAAGCCCCATTTTTTTTGAGGGCGTGTGTGAATAAATAAATTAATGGCTTTTGGGGGTAATTTATTGCACATAGTAAAATATGAGTTAAAATATTACATATACAGTATATGCTCAACATTTGTTTGTTTTATTTTTTGTTTTTTTGTTTTGGTTTGTTTATTGAACATAAAACGTAGTTTTATTAACTTATTGGTTTATAAATTCAAATTCAATGAATTAAAAATAAAGTCAAAATGAGAATGAATTATCTTTTCAGATTTTTAACTAATTTACGAATGGCTTGGCCCATCTGTCCATTTTGAAATCAAACTTTGCTCACCACTGATCTTATTTGTACTAAAAATAATTTGATTTTTTTTTCGTTTGTCATAAAAATGGCATAGTAATGAAAACAATTTTTTGTATTTGTCTTGTGTAATTTTCTTAATCTGTTAAAATTAAAAAATCTACTTAACTTAATTTTGTTGCTGCATGTATTATCTATGCTAAGTAGTTTTATTTCTTTGCATTTTATTTCAAATCCTCTGAGTATTTAACACACTTTATTATTTTTCCAGATTTAATTAAATTGTTTTATATACTTTTAAAAATTTACTTACCGATTGTTTCTGTATTTGTTCTTTTTTTTCCACACAAGTCACACAATTAGTCATTTATATTCAGTTTTTATCATGCTTTTTAAAGAACTATACATTCCTCTAATTGTTAGTTTACCCTTATTATTGTTAATATTTTCAGTTTAACAACTTATCTGGATGTCCAGCGTTGCCTGGAGTATCTGGGCTACCTTGGCTATTCAATCATAGCTGAGCAGGAGTCCCAAACAGCAGGGATAACAGGTAAACCAGAAAAAACAGCTTTTTATACACATACGCACACACACACACAGACTGCTGTGCTTTGTTGAGACTTGCGGACATGTGACGTGCATAGGACACGTCCTAACTAATCCTGTGATGCGTACGTGACACCCCCCGTCCCCCAGTGACCAGGGATAAGAAGATTGACTTGCAGAAAAAGCAGACACAGCGTGGCGTCTTCCGCTGCAATATCTTCGGAGATGTCGGCAGTGGGAAGAGCGGCTTCCTCCAAGCCCTTTTGGGGAGAAACCTGATGGTAAACCACAAAATGTGTCAGCCCTGAAAAATAAGTCAAGAAGCTATTTGTCACTGTGGCTCAACTTCCCAAACTTTATATGATTTTATTTTTTTTCAGCACCAGCAAATGATCAAAGAGGAACATAAATCCTACTACGCCATCAGCACGACCTTCGTTTATGGTCAGGAGAAATACCTTCTAGTAAGTGTCTCGCTAAGATTGATGGCTGTCTTCATATTTTCCATTTCCATAAAGGTGGCAGCAGCTTTGACCTGGAATCCCAGAGTTCCCTCATTCATTTGGGCCACTTTTATTCGTGATCTTTTTCTTTTGTTCGCGACCCACAACCTGCGACCATAGGTGGACAAAATTTGTGATCAAGAGCCGCATTTTACTTTTGAATGGACAGACGAGCAAAGTTATTTGTAGATAATAGATACAGTGGTGCCTTCTGAGACGAGTGACTCCACTTAGGAGGGGTTTTTTTTCTGTCCTAAACGCTGTTGTTAGGCCATTTTATTTATTTTTTAACTCGTGAGCGCAGACTTGAGATACAATCACTTTATGGTGTGAACTCATCTCACTTCATATCAAGCAGCCCTTTCTCACATAGTGAAGAATTCATCAGAAAAGCGCATTCAAGCTTTTTATTGCAACCCCTATTCAAAGTTTAAACTAAACCAACCATATAGCTTCGCCTTTCCCTTTGCTAGCTTCATTGCTAAAGCTAAATCTCATCTGTGTTGCTGTGCTTTTAAAAGAATGAATCGAGCAATATTTGGCCCCCGTGCGATCTTTTGCCCACCCCTGCTGTAGACAAATAAGACCAAAGTCAGTATTTTTTTTTGGTTCTTCTCAGCTTCATGAAGTGTTCCCTGACTTGGACTACCTGTCTGACACCGACCTGACCTGTGACATCGTCTGCTTGGTTTATGACATCAGCAACCCGTACTCCTTCGATTATTGCGCTAAAGTCTTCAAGGTACAATTCCCATGCTAACGGCTCTTTTAAAAAAAGAACAGAAAATCCCTGATTTGAATAGCATCTAAACAGGCATGTCACCCTTGCTTTCATAGCAATACTTCATGGACTGCAAGATCCCGTGCATGATGATAGCGGCCAAGTCGGACCTGCCCGAGACGAAACAGTTCTACGACTGCAGTCCTCTGGAGTTCTGTCGGAGGCACAAAATGCCTCCTCCGCAATCGTTCACTTGTAACACAGCGGGGCCGCCTGGTAGAGACATCTACACCAAACTCAGCACTATGGCCATGTACCCGTAAGTATGCCCATGTCATCGCGCGATTCTCTATTTCCTTCCCACAGGCAGCTGAATGAATCCCATGAAGGAAACGAAGCAGGTCGTGACTGAATAAACGCAGCACCGCGATGCCACTAGGGGGCAGTAATTACCTTTCGTGTCAGCGATACCGCCTTGTGCCGCAGTCGACGTTCTTACTGCCAAGCACATCGACGACGCAACTGACACGGCGTCTGTAAGCTGATGTTTAAGGCGGAGTTTCAAGTAAAAGATGGTTGACGTTTTGACAAAAGCACAAAACAAATTAAGAATGTTCTCAACATTTGTATGCAGTGTTTTGTAAAAATGCATTTGCACAAATGAAGCTCCCCTATTAATTCCTGACTCCTAATTTCCTGGAGCTCTCTGCAGTTAAGTAATTAAATTCTCCCTCGCACCACATGAGGAAAAACCATCTCAGATAAGAGTCACCTTCCTACCTTTTCGTCCTTCTTTCATTCCTCTCTTTCTTCTGTTCTATTGTGTAGTTTCCCTCCTTCGTTTCCTTCATCTTCCCTCCTTTCTTTCTTTGCAAGTTTTCATTCATCTTCCTTCCTCCCGTTCATTTTTCCTTCTTACTCCCATCCTTTCTTGTTTGTTGGTTTTTTTCATTCCTTCCCATCTCTCATACATATCCTTCAATGTTTTGCTTTCCTCCTTTTTTCTTTGTTCCATTCCTGACTCTAACCTTCCTTCAATCCTTCACTTTCAACCCTTCAATCATTCCTTCCTTTATCATTCCTTCCTTCTTTCATCCTTTCTTCTTTTCGCTTTCCTTCCTTCTTCCTGTCTTTCTCTTTCATTCTTTCCTTCTCTCTTTCATTCATTTTCCTTCCTTCTTCCTTCAATCTGTCCTTTCTTTCAATTTTCCCTGTTTCTTTCTGCTTACTTTTTTTTTTCCAATTCCACTTTCTGTTCGTGTTTTGTTTTTCTGAAGGCCCTGACAGTTGCCCCCCCCCCCGCCCCCCCAAAAAGTCTCTTAACATTCAAGATCTTGCTCTTGTGTGCACATCTGGAGTAGGACAAAGATCGTCTGTTAGGGCCTGTCGCTTCACCACTTTGCTGCGTCGCTCACTCGACTTGACGCACGGCGCGCTTGGCTGCCCTGCGGCCTGGCAGGCACTGTTGCATTACCTCCACTCAAGCACAGCGGTGCTCACGTTCGATCCCCGCGGAGGCTTCGAAGCCTGCAGGGGGAGCATAAACAATCACATTTCTGTTGTGGTGGCAACTCTGAGGGCATTTCTACATGATGGCATCTTTTAAAGGCTTCTTCGTCTGGCGTGTGTCCGTGTTTGTATGTGTGTCTTTCTCCTCAGCCACGCGCGACTGCGCTGCATGTGCACTTGTAACCGCTGCACCTTCTGCTTGTGTCAGAACCTGCTCAACTCCGAGCTGCTGCAGACGGTCAGGGCCAAACTCCACGCTGTGGTTCTCCGCAGGTCCTTGTCCAAGATCTTCTCTCTACTCATCCAGATGTTTTTGTGTAACTTGACTTTCACTTCCACATTTCCAAACAAGTTCCTTCATAGGAGAGCCGCCACCAAATCTTAAACGTTACATTTAGCATTTTGGATCTCGGCTAAGCTGACGGTAGAAATGTATTCAGATATTCGTTCTGGGTCCCAAGGAACAAAATGTAATGATCACGCATTCTCATAAGATTTGGACAGTGATGGACATCTGAACGGGATTTTCTCTATGAATTAAATGGAAATCTGATCACCAAGTTGAACAAGAATAGAAGTCGGAATAAAGTTTTAATATTTTCTGATTCAAGGCACACGGAGGCAGTCATGATAGGACGATAAAGATGGAATGTTACAAGAACCAAATAGGAATAAGAATAAAGCAGAAATGTGTGAATACTAATTGAATACAGTTTTGACTAAGTTGTAAAAACTAGTAATGTTATGAACAAATGAATGTGAGAAAAGGTAAGGCTCGATCCTTTTTTTTTTTTTTAAATTGTCAAAAATATGAATTGGAATCTTCATGTCATTTTAATGAGGGAATGTTGGAGGTCGCACACACAAACATTCTTGAAACGACGATTTTAACTTAATTCTGGTAATTTTATGACTTGACCTGAGTATGCACAGTATTTAAACACCAGCCATCACATTCTCTTTCACTTGTCCTCTTCTTCCATCTTATTTATTCTTTTTTTTTTTTTTTTTAACGAAACCGTTTCCTTGCATTCTCTGGCCCGCATGTTGTTGAAAGCCTTTCTATTTTGACTCTTCCCTTTGTTGTCTTTAGGTTGATAGCCTTTTTATTCATCTGGTGAGCCATCAACTGACTGTCCTTGTTTCTTTTTTATCTTTTTTATGGGCCACTTCATCACCATCTTTCATCCTTGACATGTCACTGATGTACATTTTTCTCGATTCCATCCTATTTTGCGCATCCCCCTTTGTTCATACACCTCGATAGCAGTTCTTTGAAGTGTGTGATGATGACTTCATAAATTCTGACGCCCTTTTTTGCCGTCTTTGTCACAGACATATGAGCCAAGCGGACCTGAAGAGTTCCGCCTTCTGGCTGAGAGCAAGTGTCGGCGCCACCGTGTTTGCTGTGCTGGGCTTCGCAATGTACAGAGTTCTGCTCAAACCACGGTGATGCCTCTCATGACTACCCACAACCCTTTCTTGTACGATACATACTATATGGACAAAAGTATTGGGACAGTCACTCAGCTATGGGTGTGATCGACCTTATGAAAGTCTTAAAGGAGACATCATGTTCGTTTTAAAACAGTTTTCAGGTGTTTTCACATGTCTGTGACTTTCGTTGAAATACCCCCAAATAGTCTCATAGGCCACTTTGTAGACCGTATTTCCTGTCTTGCTGAAATCAATTTTAGGGGCCAGCAAAAAGACAAACAATAAGTCAATTTTACCGGATTGCGTCTTCCGTATTAACAAGACATTCTGTTTAACTTTATGCCTCCATCTTGTTGAAAGGCCCTCTCTGTTCAAGCGACATCGATAAAGACGGTGTTGGATGGGTTTGGTTTAAAAGAACTCCATCACAAATGAGCACCGTCGATCAACATGCTCTCCAAAATCTTCTAAAAAGAATCCCAGAAGAATTGAAGCGCTTGTAGCTGCAAAGAGAGCCTTTCTTCATCATTTCCTCTCGTATTACAGTAGTGCATTTGGGTGAAATTGCAACGTGTCCCAATCCTTTTGTCCATCCAGTGCATCAACACAGGTACCAAATTTCTGACTTGAGATGCACTGATATTTATTTTGCTTAAAAAAAAAAAAAAATGCAATATTTAATTTTCTACTTCAAAGTGTAATTTTGCTTATTGTGCATGTGTGCAGAAAGAAAACATATATTTATATCAGAGGAATATAAGAAGCTGCTGCTGATTGAAGCATACTAAAATGTATACGGGTGTGTTCCATAATTTTTTTTTATTTTTCATTTTTCTTTCGGTCGGCCCGTTGACTGCACTTGTCAAGCCAGACGAGAGATGCAATATTTTAATTAGTGATAGTGTACATACTGTAAATAACTCTGTGCTTCTCCTTCAGACTGGCTGGCATGATACTTAAGCATCGATAGGATTTATTTATTTATTGTTTTTGCCTTTTTATGGCCAAGTGTGTGAATGGGGACATGTGACCTGCACAATTTAGTCATGCTGCAAAACACATTTTATCATTTCTGGCCACATTCCATCCATTACTCACCTTAATTAGTATGTGCTGTCTAGCTGAAAATGAAAGCATCTTTGTTTCTCCCCATGACCTTTTTCGAAATCTCCACCGAATTTCTTGTAGCGGAAGATTCAACGTCAGTCTGTAATGTACAACTGTTTGCCATATGTTACGATTGGATGAGCAGTATTTCCCAGGCACCACCATTTGGAAAAATCACAATAAATACAAATCATCTGGTTTGATACTGTATGTCTGAATGTTTCTCCACAACTGATTAATTCCTCCTACTTGAGAGCTCAAAACGCGGTTCACCCTGGACTGGGAGTCAGCAAAGGGGGCAAATAACATTTGAAATGAAATCCAATACCTGTGCTGCGATCAGAGAGTGATTCCTTTCGTAACTTGTTCAGCATTATTGCGGTTCCAGTTTGCGATGGTGTTTTGCATTGTCGAGAGAACTGTTTTCACCCCTTGGGTACACATAAGGTAGTCAAAATAAATTCAAATTAACCAAAATCTCAGTATGATGTAGTGTTTTTCCACTAACACCAGGTAGCAGCATTGCGCAGAAAGAAATTCCACCCAAACCACCAATGTACGGACTGATGTCAATGTTAAATTCCCTCTTGGACTAACCTGCAATTTAGCACATTTTCAGGTTCTGCTCATTAAATCTTATGTTAGGTTTTGCAACCCTCACACGTGCAGCCAACACACCCACAAATTCTCTCATCACGACAAACACGAAGTGTTGTGGTTACTTTGATGGTCATAATGAACTCACACACCTGCAGAGCTCATCTTTGTCATATTCTCCGTGCACCCTCACACACACAATTCCACCCCACTGTGACGCATATCGGATGTCTCCACACTAATTTATGGGTTGCTTGTCTGAAAGGTACCGATCATGAACTTTTTTTTCCCCCGAAAACACCCTCGAGGGGAGAAGGGCAAATTAAAATCACTTGTAAGTGTGGCCCTTCCCTTTTTTTTATATGCCATTTAGCACTTAGCATTTAACTTGCCCATCCCCGATCTATGCCACCGGCGTACAGTGGCAGGCACAGCAATTAAGTGGTCCACTGGATGGCAGAAGATACAATTAACTTTTGAATCCACTTTTTTTTGTGAAAGATAAGATCAAATATGTAATTGGTAAAACCGATTGTAAAAGAAAAATAGGCAATTAAAAAGTTCGTAAAATACTCATGAAAAACTATTGTAGTTTTGATGACCCCACCCACCCCCCAAATAAAAACGTATTCCATTAAATTCACAATGCAGTGCAACAATATTGATCATCAACAAAAGGACCAAATGACTTCAACGGAGCGTGTGAGTGACAGTCAGCTGCTGAAAGGGGAGGAGGGAAGGAGGTCGTGCGGGGAGGGGAAGAGCTTTCCCCATCCCCTCCCTTCTCCCGCCGCGGACGGAACTCCGGAGCCTCCTGGAGCTAAACCAGGTGGCGGCGGCGGAGTACGCCGGGCTAGCAAACACCTCCCACCACCGATCCCCGAGGTGGAGATAACAAACGCTCCAAATAATCGTGCAGACGTGAAAAAGGTACTGTGACGCACTTTAAAAAAGAAAGCTTGAGTGTTTGCTGCAAACGTCTTGAACTCAACCAATATTAGATGGGATTCGTTCCTGTTACTACTCGATGATGTCATTTCATTTTATTACTATTTTTTTTTCTAGAGTCCTCGACTCCCTTGCTGCTGTTGCGCAGCATCCTGGCTGCTTCCCAAACTTGGACGCTTGCCGCCTTCTCTCCTGCCTGGGATTATCCTAGTTTTCTCTCCTCTCCTTTATCAATCCTTTTCATCCGAGTCGGCGGATTTATCAACTTTTCCTTCAGCGAATCTTGAAGTAGCTTCTTCTCCGTTGTTTTCTTTCATCACTGGAACTCATCTCACGACGATGGTGGTCAAGTGAAAGTGACGCCGAGGAAGGAGCCACAGTGGAGGGGAGAATATAAAACCATGCGGAGTCATCGGTGAGGTACTGCGGGTGACCAGGAGGATGGCGGGCGGCAACCGGGAGCTGACGGTCACCTCCTCCCCGGCGGTGGCGGCCAATGCGGAGGGAGAGGAAATAGAAGTGTTGGAGAGCACCGAAGTCCTTCCCGTGGCTCCCGAAGACGTGAGTAGGAGATAACTTTATTGGCGGGCAAAAGTATTGGAACACGTTCCTTTTATCAAGTCACCGTGCACTTACTGTATATTTGTTATATAGATATATCCATGCATTCCCTGATCCGCTTATCCTCTCATGAGTTGCGGGGGCGTACTGGAGCCTATCCCAGGTGTCTTCGGGCAGTAGGCGGGGGAGACCCTCAACTGGTTGCCAGTTAATTGCAGGGCACACATAGACAAAAACAACGCTTACATTCACACCTATTTTTGAGTGTTCAATGAGCCTGTCATGCATGATTTTGGAATGTGGGAGGAAACCGGAGTACCCGGAGAAAACCCACACAGGCACGGGGACAACATGCAAACTCCACACAGGGAGGCCAGAGCTGGAATCGGACCCTGCACCTCTGCACTGTGAGGCCGACGTGCTAACCAGTCCATCACCGGGCCGCCCTATATCGATTGATCGATCGATAGATATACACTTACCAATACAATTTTGGACAGTTCCTTACTTTCCCCACTGATTTTCAAGATGTGTGAATGGCAAAAATATTCTAAAATATTCCCACCGACACGCTCTAAAATCTAAGGCATCACTTAACATTCTCCAGTTACAGTTTTCGTTCAAATTGGCTTTTGAATGTGGATTTAAAGCACTTGAATGTGTTGCAGAACAATGGAAAGAGCCGCTAATGACGTCATGTAGTTTTGGGAGAAGGAGGCAATACTCGCACAAATGTGAGCGGCTCCTTGTTGTCATATGCTTTCATATTATCTTCATCAGCTGCAGCTCAGTGAACACAATGATTAGGTAATAGCCCAGTGCACACAGCATGTTTAGGATAGTATTTTTAGGATCATCCTTTCCAAATAGGTACTCAAGCCTCATGTCTAAATTCCCCTCTTCTCCTTCTCTTTTCCCAGAAATGGAAGGAACTGTTTAACAAGGTATGTACCGCAAAATTTCTCAACTCTTGCTTGCATCATCCAATTGTGTTCATTTTCTGTGACCTTTTTTTTTTTTCTCCACATTTGCCAAGAAATGCTTCTCACTATTGCCGCCGTTTCAATTGTTTGGAATAATTACTGGCCAGAAGGATCCAAACAGTGCTAGCTATTAAGCTTATAGTGATGAATATATATGAAGCAGATACTGTATGTTCGAGAACCACCTGTTACAGGTACAGAATATCATTCCATTCCTAATGTAATCGTTTAAGTCACGGTTGTCAAACTAATTTTTGTTGCGGGTCGCTTTGGAGTTACGTCTTCCCTTGGAGGGCCGAATTAATGTTTAATAATCACACCGTATTATTACTTGTACACAACAAATTGATGGATTCCTCATTTTGAAATCAGTCATTTGTTTGTTGTTTGTTCACTTATTGTTCAAGTGAGTGTAAACAGGGTCAGAAAATGATCTCAATGTTATTTATTACACATGACAATTTGACATTTCGGTACAGATTTTAGAAAGGATCATGGAAGTTGACACACATGATCTGCTTTTGCGGGCCACATAAAATGACATTGCGGTCCAGATATGGTCCCCCGGGCCTTGAGTTTGACACCGGTGGTTGAAGTGATATCCTCCCCCCCCAGGGAGCACTAAAAACAGAACTAAATACTACATTTATTATATTCATTAAACATTAATAATATTAATGATCTGTTGAACTGTGGATGTAGGCAATTTTAGCAGAGGTGGCCAGCATCCTGAGGTGTTGATTAAAGGGGGGGGGGGGGGGGGCATAGGCCATTATTTTAGGAAGTGAATGATACAGTACAGAATAGCGAGACGGAAAAAGCTGGTTTTCGCACGTCGTGTAAAAGAGGCTTTTGATATCAAGTCAGGTATGTCACTTTAATGCTCGCTGAATTGAGGGATGCCGAGGCTTCACGAGATCTGCTGATTGTGGTTTGCGCTACGAAGTAACTTTCGAAGAACATGTTTCCCCAAAACATGGATCGAGTTGACCTTTGAAGTTTGCACTGTTTGCCAAGCGGTGTCGTTTGACTTCTTTCTCAAAAGTGTTCGGGTCTCAGTTGGTCGAGACTGGACGTTCTCGCTTCCCGTCAGCTCCGTTTTCGTGTAGGCTCATTAGCCAAATGTATTTTTAGATTCAAATCGTGCCTCGTGCTGCTCGCTTGATATCCTTTTTGAAAAAGCCTGCCGGCTTGCCAAAAAGCAAAACCGGGGGCTTTGGCTTTTGTCAAAGCAAACTCCTGCAGCGACCAGTCGTGTGGGGGGTGACACACACACACTGTAGGGAATTGACCCTGATCATGCAGTGACGGTGGCACAGACACACATCAGCCAGGCCACTTTGGTTTTAATCACAAGAGAGCGGAACGCAGTCCAGCTGACAGACGGTGGACAGACCCCGATGACCACACAACACAAATGCACATACACAAAGTAGTCACTCTGCTGTCCCACCACCTGCCTGCCCTGGGGCCCCCATACTTTCTCTTCGAGGAAATTGTATGCATGAACATAAGTGTTTGTGTGTGTGTGTGTGTGTGCGCGCGTGCATGTGGCATTTAATGGGGTGAGGCAAAGGCTCATGTCAGACCCAGCTTTTTTTCCTTTTTTGCAAAGACGTGGGGTCCCAGGGGATTACGAGAAAGGGAGGAGCTTCCCGTGTGTGTGTGTTTGTGTGTGTCCGCGCATACATGAAGCCTTAAGACTTCCTTTATGTGCCTCCGGCGTGGGTGTCAATGTGAAAAAGTCTCCAAACAGCAGCGTGCCGCTTCCAAATGCGCCGCCGAGCTTTTATTCAGCACGCCTTCCCTTTTGTCTCACAATGACTTGCTTCATTTGTCAAGCAGAGGGCGGGTGACCCCGGCCATCCTCGCCGGCGACGCCAGCATCTCTTAAACGACACAGGTTACTGCCTCACGCGTCCCAATTATGCCGGGGATGCCAGATAAAACAAACAGGAAGTAATTCAATCAAATTTGCGGGCTTTTTCCTGGCTCAAATTAAGCAGGGGCGGCACCATTCTGATCACCAGAAACAATGCGTTTTTTTCTGTGAAGTATTTACAGGATATTAATTTCTCATAACAGTTCTTCTGAGGTCACATTTTTTTGAGCTGGCGATTACCGGTACCCTAAATTTGATCTGGCTGACCAGTATGAAGTGTCAATTTCGTCCAGATTTGCACGATATGGTTCCAGTGACCCAATCTAATTTTTTTTCCGCCTTTTCGCTCATGTATCCCAGGTTTGATATATGTCATGGAAGCATGAGCATCTTAACCCTTTAAAATAAGGCCGATATCGCCCCGATACTTATTACTGGTATTGATTCACGCCCATCTCTCATGGCCCAGATGAGTATTTGACTCAACTACTCTATTTTCACTTTTGTGATGTTACATTTCACTTTGAGGCTAAGATGGGCAGTGAGGCACCAGATTCAAAAGATGCCCTTTCGTGTGACAGATTCTGCAACCTTTTTCATGCGCTTGCAATCCACAAGTCTGGTGTGCAACAGTATCAACCGTGTGGTCAAGTGAGACTTTTCCCTCTCTCAGCAACTTTCACATTTGCCATTCTTCCCAATGAACACGTTAGTTAAATCTTCATCCATATCATCTGTGGCACGCTGATATGCTCCTCCGCATAATTGCCATCGACGTGCGCGCAGATGGCGAGGTCACACTACGCTGACCCTCTCAACATTCCCAGAATGATTGACACCAGCTGAGTCTCGACGATCCCAAACAATTCGGAGGAGCTGGAAATGGCCCGCACTGTATTAAGGAAAGCAATAAGAACAACAGATAACATCTTAAACGATTTAATTGAAAGATTTAATCTTTGTTTATTGTTCTCTGCTGCCGCTGCTCCTCCTCGGGGCACAAAATAAATTTCCGTACTGAAAAGCTAAGTTCCAGCTGGCGGAGTGTGAAAACAGTTTCCGCTTTTATGCTCAGGTAAAAATAGCTGCCGCGCCTCTTGATCGGTAAATGGGAAAAAGACGATGTGCCAAGTTGGCCGTAATTGGTTTCACGGCTCAAATTCACAGCAGCGCTGGCATGAAATTGAAATGTTGCGCTAGGTACAGGGGCACTTTATGGTTTATCCCTTTGTAAATACTGTGCATATGTGTACATATGATAAATCACAAGGTCAAAACTAGGGCCCGACTGATATGGATTTTTATTTTTTAGTTTTTTGGGAGGCTGGTGCAAATTCCAAAATCTGGCAGAATAAAATTCTGACAAGTGATTAATTGTACAATTATTTAAAAAACAATTTAATGAATAAATACATAAATATATATACCAATAAAATATAAATGACATGGATTGTCTTGTTTTTCCCCAAATTGCATTCTGACTGTGTATAGATCTATGAAATAATCAGACTTGAAAAAAATTGCTTTGAAACCGTGTCGATGGTACACTGGAGTAGCAACTCTGCCGTTGCCATGACAACCCAGGAACCTTTCCAGTGATCCATAACATTTATTAGACCAGCCAGGACAACCACGTATGAATTAGCGTCAATTATCAGTGTAGCATTTTGGAAGAGCATTGCTGCACCTAATGATCAGACCATGTTTGTTTTTGTGCACAGCCATGTGTTATTGTTTTGTTTTTTGTTGTTTTATTATTTTTTTAATTTTAAACATGTACATGAATTGACTTGGCTCCTTTTATCCTGCAGTTACAATCTTTTGAATTTATGGAGAAGACCGCATCGTCTCCTTTCAAACCGTTTAGGACACAATGGTGGTTAAGTCTACGCGAGGAACAAAAACGCTACATGCTGTTCAGTTCTTTGTTCACGTTCTGCGGATGAAACTGTAATACATGCCCACTGGGCATAGTAAAACATCTGTTGACAATGTGTGATGGAAGCTAGAGGTGACCCCTCCCGTCAGGTCTCAGCGAACGTTCTTTGTCCAATCAGATTTCAGCCTCTATGTGCTCTGAGAATCAGTATAGTGATGGCGATGAGAGTTTTATTTTGACCAATCGGATTTCATATTATATTTTATCATAACTTTTAAGATAACAGCATTATTCTGTCCTCTGATTGGTTGGCCAGAGCATATATCAGGGGTGTCAAACTCATTTTTGTCATGGGCCACATTTTATTTACAATTTCCCTTGGAGAGCCGTTATGACTGAAACCAAATTTAAAAAAGTCAAGAATAATGGTTTATTCAACTATTGTTTAAGTTACCGGAATGAGGAGTTTGGTTACACGACAATGCTTCCAATATGTCTCTTCTTTATTACATATGAGAATTTTTCATTTGGGTAGAGATTTTAGCAAGCATCATAGAAGTTGACATGTTTGACTTTCGCGGGCCACATAAAAGGATGCGGCGGGCCAGATCTGGCCCCCGGGCCTTGAGTTTGATAGATGTGGCATATATCTAAGATGTTTACCGATCAGTAAGTCTGGTGACTTTAAAAATCTTGCCCAGTCAATCCCGATTTTTTTTTTCTTCATAACCAACAGCTTACTTCAATTTTCCAATCTCGTTTTATTGTAAACCACCAATGAAACGATGCCGTTGGGTTGTCTGAATTGCACATGAAGTAGTTCTCCAAATAAATATGAAATATCTGTCATCTCAGAGCAGCAGTGGCTGACCTTTTCAGACCTCTGCAGAGGTGAGATGAGATCAGCGGACACAAACGGCCAATCGCCAAATCCTCCAAAATTCAGCAAAATCGCCGCCGATTCTCATCCCGGGCCAATCGATCGATGCACCCCTAATTTTATTGAAATGTTTTATACTTGTGTCATGTTATTTGATAAAGATTAATTCTCAAGCGTTCCAAGGGATGTTACATAGCCCAGTTGCTTGCTCTTACATATTGTGCTTGTGTTAAACATTGATGGTTTCAATGCTCGGCATGTGCTGGAGTTAAAAGTTGTCCAAAATCCTCATCAAATGCCCTGATACCACAATGCACTGAATTCCGGAGAGTCTATTTAAAGAATCTTGGATGGGCTCTCATGAACGATCCGTTGACAACAGTTGGGATCCTCACAGTCACAGCAAACTATAACTTGAAGCCAAATCCCTTTTACAGTGGTCCCGTTGCTTTAATGGGATTGAAATAAGCAATAATAATGAGTTTGTGGGTGAGCGCGCATGCTAACAGGCTCTTTCGTAGGCCAGTCGTGAACATTTCCACCGGGGTGTGCATTTTGCAGGGAGGAAGTTTAGTCTCGCCAGGCAGATGGCACGCCGACAATCGCCTCAAACAAAAGCGGACAGCTAGCAGGATCCGCCACGTTTAAACCTCTTTGTTCAGATTTATGACGCCAGATACGCTCTCTAAAACGTTGGTTGGCTTTTCCGATCGCTTTGCGTCATCTGTTCACGAAGCTGCCTTCCCGCCAACTGCTTCACTCGCTTGTCATTAGAATCCGAAAACAAATGTTAACATAATACGGGGGGCACATAATCCCTGTCAGTGATGCATATTACCGAATATAAGCAACATGATCTGCAATCAAATGAACATGTGTCATGGTGATTGTGTTTTCTTGATGGCTGTGAAAGTTTTGTGTACAGGCCTTGTTTCGCTGCACAATGTCTGATTGTTTCTTTTGGCAGAGACGTTTTGGCTCTGTTGTAGAACCACGATGTCAAGTGGCATCAAATCAGTCAAGTCAGATTCCTCTCAAGTCGAGAGTATCGCTCAGATGGAGCACACAAGAGGCTTCCCAGTTTCTAAATTTGAGGGGCCAAAGAAAATGACATTTTTTTAAAAAAATATTTTGACTGCTGGTAATTAGATTAGAAAATTAACACTTGATATGAAAAACGATTGACCCCGGATGCTTGGATTCATTTTGCGTGACTGGAAGCAGTGAGATGGATGGCACTTACTGAAAGAGGCAGGTAGCGATGCTACTTCTTCTGTTTTTTGCCACTCGTTAATTGGAAAGATGGTCACTATTAAGACTAGTGGTGAGAATGAAAGCATACAATGCTGCATGCAATGTGCAGGCTGCGTGGGTTCAGTTCCCAATCTGTGACGGGCTGAACTGGAATAAGCGGGATAGAAAATGCTTGCATTTTGCAGACGACGACGACGACAGTATCACAATACAGTGATTCTGCAGTAATATATGCGGACGCATCTCAATAAATTCTAATACCATAACTGATTTAATTCAGTTGTGAAGAAGTGGAAATGAAACGCGCCGAATATATCAATTCATTACACACAGGAAATGAATCTTCAGAAAGCTCATTTTCATTTGATAGCAGTGGAAAGTGTGACCAAACATTTGACTGGTCGTGTATGTGAAGAAAATAATCATGCAAAATCTGCTGATATCTCGGTTCTTACTTATTTGGTCATTGCACGCGGGATCTGGTGCGGCCGGGTCGTCTCAGCTCATCCAAGGTGAGCGACAGTGCTTCGTCATAAAGGCCCGACCTTTTGTTTTCCATTCTCGTATCATTTTACCGGAGCGTCTGGCTGCCAAAATCTGACAGCAGTGCCAATGTGCTGAAGTCGGTGAGTGTGATGCAGAGGATCGACAGTATTGTAAAGAAGAGGTGAAATGAAGACCTTAATTAAAAGTCTTGCGGGGGGAGCAAAGGTTTTAATCTGGATTTTAAATCATTTTGCTGGTTACGAAGGAAATTTGAATGCCACTATTGTGAACCATCTTTTCTGGAAGTTCGCATGAGTTTTCCCCTCATGTCACAATATAATTTGAAAGAGCTGCCTTCCAAGAAAGGGCATGAGGCCGTACACGGACTGTTGACCTCTCAGGATAATGCGAAGCGGCCTGGGAATTCACATGAGATTCTCACCACTTGCTAGGATCTGTGCCCTGTCTGATCCTACCTGTCAATCCAAAGATCCATCAGGAAATATTTCACCAAAGTAACACAGCAAGAGGAATAGTCCCCCCCCCCCCCTCCCCAATCTATTCATCCGTCCAGGTAGTGGAGGGCTTTTTTATTGGGGATTGACAGGCAGGTCAACCCTGAAGGCATCCTTGAAAATGTCCCCGGCAACTCGGCTTGCTCCCCCCTAAAATGACCCTTCTTAACCATTTTCCCATTCTCAACATTTGGAGGAATTGAAGGGGGAGCAGACAGTCGCAGGTCCATTTGCCAGCTTTTAGAGATCATAAATCTGCGCTGAATGGAACCGCTGCCGTCACTGGCGCTGGGTTTTGACGGCGCTGTGAGGCAAAGTGGGCGGGGGGGGGGGGGGGGGGGGTTGACCTCAAGGCAGGCCCGGAGGGAGAAGAAGCGATTGAATGGGAGAAGAAGGCAGCCAGCAAAGGGCTCGTTAAACAAATGTTTCTCCCCTCTTTTTGTCTCCCTTCTTCTTGTCTTACAACGCGAATCGGAGCGCTTGATGGAAGCTTTGGCCCGACGGTAATGAGGGGCTCTCGCCTCGCTGTAAATGCTCAGTGTCGCCAGTGAACTCGCCGATGTGCGTCTGTCTTCGCGCTGACCCGAGCATGCCCTTTTGCCTGACTGACACGGCCACTCCATCAGTGTTTTGTTTTACGCATGTGTGCCTTTTTGACTCTTGCTTTTACGATCTCCGTGTCAAAGGCAGCGACTTTGATGGCGAAAACTCCCCCCCCCCCCCCGTCCCCTCAAATGGAGGTCTGTGCGTCTAGTTGTCACGTGCGTTCTCTCTAGCGTGAACGCTTTACTAAGCAGCAGCAGGAGGTTAAGTGTTTATACGAGCGCACGCTCAAGCGCCTGCTGAGACGCGCTCGGCTTCACTTGGTTGCGACTCCCTTTTTCTCTACTCCAGACACCTCAAGGGGCTTCCCGCTCCTCACTCTCGCGCCTCCTCCTCCATCCCTTCAGCTATCAACTAGCGTTTTTAAACCGTATTCCCGCATGCGGTGTCTGAGTGTGTTTATTTACGCATCTGTGAATGCGAGGTGTGTGTAAAGAAGCAGGGGGAGTAGATGAGGAGTGAGGACATTGTGTGTCGAAGACGTTTTGGAATGATATGAACCGTTTGTCTATCCGCTTGACTATCATTAGAGCGCATTTAGAACCAAGAACCAAATACAGTCATGGCTTCACGTGACGTCCTTGAAATTTTGCCACAGAAACTCGGGCCTTCTCGAAATTGCGACGTCAAGACTTATGACCTTCGTCTAACTTGTACATATGTGACTGACTCCCATTTCAAAAGTGTTTTTAACTTCCGAATGGCGACGTCGGTGACAGCATGTCCAGCGTATCATGCGGCTGTTGCTATCACACGGGACGAGTTACTTCCCCAAAAAGCATTTTTAATGAGCACTTTCTCATTCAGTCACAAGAGCACGAAGCACCATTAACGTCGGGGAAATGAACAGGCGGCACTGTGGTGTGAATGACATAAGCTTCAATCGGGGGTTTTCAGACGCTCGCGAAAACTCACTTGATTCTTATTGCGTGCGTGCGCCTGTGCATAAAAAGTGGGCATTTAATATAATACCTCCGCGCGTGACATCCAACCACACGTCTTCAAGTACCATATGTGTCAAGTGCTTCGGTGCACATACGCCCGCTTGGGTCATGGCGGTTGCTTGGTTACAGACCATTTGACGAGGAAATGGTGCATGTACTGTATATGTTGGCCTCAGAAGGCTGCGTGGGTGAGTGTGGGTCTGTACCGTACTGTGTTTGTGTGCGGATGTGAGCTCCAATCTGGAGACAGGTGATTCTGATTGACAGATTTTGTGTAAATCCTGAGAGAGACACACCGTCAGAAATGGACAGTCAACGTGAAAAACACTGCTCTCAAGTTCAAAATGAGTCATCTGTCTGAGTGAATTGTTATTCACTATTTTGAATCATTGATATGTATTTTGCAGGCCGTGATTATAGCGGTGCTTTTTGATTTTGACTGGATGACAAAGCGGAGGAGCCGCTGTCAATCGGCCTTCTGTATAACTTTCCGATGATAATAGAACTGTGTTTGTAATTAAGTATTAAGTGGACTTGAATTAAATCAAGCTTAATTATCTTATCCAGCCATGCGTATGAGTCAGAGTCCAACTTCAGCTGATTCACTGAGACAACACTGGAATGACTTTTTGAGACATTTTTTTCCCCAGTTTGGTGCTTCTGTAATGCCAGTGAAAACAGAAATGAGACCGTTATGTAACGGCTCTTCGGGTTACAACAGCACCGACAAACGACATGATGAGGTCACCTCTGTACCCTGGTGCATTTAAGAAGCCATTTCAATCAAGTTGAATTGTGCTTCCTTAAACCTACAGATAACCTGCAAAAACGACTGTAAATGGGGCCTATTTGCAGATTCTGATGATAGCTCTGTGTAAAAGGAAACATTCAACACGTGCATGGGCATGACTTTTTCCGAAATCGTGTGACATAACACCAACGTATGTGATATGTCTAACAATTATACTGCATTATGCTGAGAATGAAATCGACTCCGCTAATTCTTGTGAGAACAAGTTGCTCTTTAACATATCAACGAGAGTATACCATAAATGGAATACAGTGATACCACTACTTGTGAAATGAATTGGTTCTGGAAGAAATTTCTTAACTAGAAAATTTTGTAAGTAGAGACACATTTTCCATGTAAATGCCCTAATCCGTTCCAAGCCCGCCAAAATTCAAACGTATATGTTTTCTAAAGCATAAAAACGCGTCAAAATATGAAACAAATACATGTTACAATTAGATTATTGCACAATAAATGAGAGTTGTTCTTAATGTAAAAAACAATGAATAGAGTAAAGAATGAAAATGATGGTCATTTAACTTTAACTGTGTCCTCATCGGGGGGGTTTTGCCCTCTTTAGTTCACGTTCTCTCTCTCAGAAGTGGTTTTTGCCTGGCGTTTCGTCAAGAACTTATCCAAGGACGTTTGCTTCTGTCGGCTTTTAACAATCCTTCGAAAATGTCCAATGCAAACATCAGCATTGTGAGCGATCGCCCGACGATTGAACACTTTTTCTGGGTGATTCACATTTACGTAAAACTATCGGAACGCCTCATGGCCCGAGGGGTGAATGACGAGGACGCTGCATAGACACATATCGATCTATTTATCTATCTACACACAGACACATACGAGAGCCAATGGGATGCCAGGATGATGCTCGGGAATAGCCGTTAGCAAAGCAGCCCTAAGTATGTTGCATTCAGGAAACTCTGAGCTGCGAGTAGCAGCCCATACTGTATTTTTACCTTTCATATCTTGAAATTGCTTTCGTAACAAAAGGCAATATTTTCCTGTTGAGGCGTTTCGTAACTTGAAAACTTCGTATGAAGAGACGTTCGTAAGTAGAGGTACCGCTGTATTCTAATGTAGCACCACCAAGTGTGGCGGTTCACATAATCGCAAAATTTCTTCCAGCTAGCGTGAGATTCCTGCCGTGACCATGACCGAAAGTGAAAATCGGATGATGGTCTTATCATGGAAAAAATATAAGTGAATTCATCAATCCTGCTTTCATTCCTTGTGAGTTTGTTTTGCTACAATTTTGCTTTCATGTGTCTAAGAACTTCGCCTTCACCTCTGCATCCACTTGGTGTTTCGCTAACGGCATTAACCGGCATTAACATTTGGAAGCTGGTACAGATCTCGCAGTGACATTAGTCATGTGTCTTGTGTGCGTGGTCAGAGCACCGGCCGGGCCCGGCGGAAAGGGATGAATCGTGACGTGAATGGCGAATTGCTCTTTGTATGAATGCGAACGCTTGACCTTTTCTTGAGGGCTTTTCCACAATGGGAGAGCTGATTTGTGGGCAATTAATGATGTGAAGTCAAAGCCGCTTGTCACATTCCTCCTTTTCGTGAGTTCCCCGTCTTTTGAGGACTGAATCGGAATAACCATTTCGCTCCGTGCAGCATTCCTGCATCTTGACCTTCTTGGCTAAACAATACTTCTTTTGTCGGGATTACTCTGAATCCTCCCTCTATCGGAGAACAATGAAACGAGCCACTAGCTAGCGAGTTGGCAGCAGTGCTGGCTCGAGCCAGGAGCGGTTGGGTCACGCCCACGCTGTGGTAGAGGTCAGTTTATCCGCTTGCATTTGGTGAACAAAGAAACATGCGTACTTCGATTCTTATCGCGGCGCAGTCTCAGAATTAGATCAGCTGAATCGACTTGAGTCTTGTAAGGAGAAGCCCACCGCACAATTTCAACTTTGCCAATGATGGGCTTCCAAACGACTACATTTTTTCTAGACCTCGGCCTCGCACCCAAAATCCCCATTTGCTTTTTGTGGCGACGTTCACTTGAATAGAGGTTACTCATTGTTCCTTTGCCGCGAACCATGTCAGAGTCCTAACAAATAAAAAAAATCTTTCCACCTACTGATTTGAAACGTAGCTTTAGTGTAAAGTGGTGTTTTGACATCCTCTGGACGGGTTTTCCTTTTTTAAGTTTAAAATAACTTAGTTTGACCTCCACCATGTCTTGCCATACCCTGGCTGACAGCAGAACCTGGGGTGTTATTTTGTGTTTTAAATCCTTCCACACGTTTGATGTATCAGCTAGCTAGCGCTAGGCTAATGTGGGAAGGTTTGTCTCACTGCTCTAGCATCCAAGTTTGCAACTCTCGTTCGTGCTAGGATGGCATCAGGAGCCATTCCTGTGGCACCGCTACACACGAAACTATGTTATGATTTATTTTCTTTTAAATAGAAATTGTACATGAGTTAAACATCATTTCCCATCCCTTCAAACACGATGTGGAGCTGAGGCTCCAGCCCGGACTGAGCTCAGTGGTCAGCGCTCTTTGCTTCCAAACCAGCGACATTGTGGCAGAGCAGGTTCCACCGAGGTTTGCTGAGGAGGTGTGGCACACCTTGAAAAGGCTGCATTTGCCGCCCAGTGTGCATATCTGGGCTGTTACGTCTGCCCCTGCCCGAAATCCTCTCCCATCACACATCCTCCCAACCCAAGTATTTGAGTTGTCGTCGTTTACGTCTCCCATTCATGTGGCTGTCGTAACGGTTTTTCCAAGTCCATACTGTGCCCCTCCCTAGGAGCAAAGTTTGGGATTTTGTTTTTCTGTCTCTCCCTCCTCCTCATGTTAAGTGAAATTTTTCTGGATTCATGTGCAATAACAATACATTTGATTACATTCCGCACGGATTTGCAGATAAAAGATGAGAGAATCACAGGGTATCGAAAAATAGCTCTCATCCATCACCACCTGTGCATCCATGACATCAGGTGGCCTCACAGACTTGGCCGTGTTCCTTTTAGCCAATGTCAGCCACCCTTCAGAATGCGTGAGCACCCCCCCACCCCCGAACCCCCTTCAGCACCTCCCATTCAGACCGCCGCCCGCTGACAAGCTGTCGGCTCCATTCAACTTGAACTAGTCCGCTAAATGAGGCCAAGTCTGCCGGCGGGCTTGACGATAAACCCCCAGACCCACACGGTGTCCCCACTCTTACAATGTCCAATGGCACTGATGATGTACTTTCTCAGCTGTGACAGATCATGTGACAAAGGCGCGTGTGTGTGTGTGTGTGTGTGTGTGTGTGTGTGTGTGTGTGTGTGTGTGTGTGTGTGTGTGTGTGACAGAAATAGCGGCTCGAACAGTGTCACATTGAGCCAACCCCGCCCCAGTGTGAAGGGGCTGATTAACATGAGAAGGCCACTGGGTGTCCATTGTACCTGCGAGCTACTCTCCTTAGCTGCAATTAGTAAAGGAAACTCGCCAGCTTCTCCTGCATTTTCTTCATTCCTGACCTCCTTCCTTCCCTTCCTTCAGAGTTGCTTTTTGTTCTTGCATTACTTCTGTCCTTTCTCCGATGAAAAACTTTTTGCCCTTCTTTTTTGTTTGTTCTTGTGTTCCCTTGTGTTCCGGACATCTTTACTGCTTTCTTTTACCTCCGCATCTTTTTCTTGCAGATCTCCTTCCTTCCGTTCTCCATCCATCCTATCTTCCGTTCGCCCAAATTTTTATTCGTCCATCCTTACAGCTTTCCTTCCTTCACTTAAACCGACTTTTCTGCTTTCCTGCTTTCCATCACTTGAATTTAATCACTCTTCCTTCAATCGTTTGAACCCAATTTTCTTATTGTCTTACCTTTCGCCTCAGACCCGCTTTTTTTCTTTTCTTCCTGGCTTTGCTTCCTTCGCATATACCCTTCTTTGTTACCTCCCTCTCTCGACAATGGACCTCTCCTTTGTTCCTCTTTTCTGCCTTCCTCATACCTTCCTTTCTGCAGTCTTTCCTTCCTTCTTCCTTCCACTTCAGACCTGCCTTTTTCTCCCCCCCCCCACTTCTGCCTTCCTTAGACCTGCTCTTTCTTCTTTCCTTCCATCCCCTCTGTCTGTACAATTGACAATTATTTTCCATTATTCACCGCATCCACAATATACATTAATTTAAAACATTCATACATACTTTCGGGACACCCAGTATTATAGTAGTGCACGCACACTCCGTGGGTCTTGTCACGCCAGTTGCCACGGTGATTAGCCACAGTCACGCCTGCCATTCCGCATCAGCCTGCAGGGGGATGTTACAATTCGACCATGCGGCATTTCGACTCCCGCGGGCCACCGTTTTATTATTTTTTTAATGCTCTACCCGTCATGCTTGTCATGTCGCACGAGCCAAATGGAAGTCATTCTCTGCACAGTATTTGTACCTGGAGGTAGCTAGCACGTAGAATGAGGCAGGAGATGCATGTTGACAGTAAATCATGCCCATCACTGCCATGCGCTGTGCACTGTAAGCCGGGTCCGACAGAGTTCCCAGCATGCATCCTGTCAGATTTGGTCAAAGGCTTCGGGGCTTCCATTTATTTTACAATTAACTCCTTCACTGCCATAGACTTTTATATTTGTCAACTGGAATCCAACCGTCGACTGCCACTGATGAACGTTAATGATGTTTAAAAAAACAAACTAACAAACAAACAGTATTTTTTAAGTATGTTTTACAACGGGTACCCATGGAAGAGAATCTCACGCAGCATGTCTGTGAAATCCAAACTTTAACAGAAGTGCAGACTCGATAATAGACTCTGTGTTTAAGCGACTGATTTTTTTTTCTCCTTACTTCTCGGTCGGTATTTTCAAGATTAAATGTTCATTATATGTTGGAACTATTGAAAATGATTTCACAAGCTGCTTGAATGTTTCTTTATTTGGACTCAGTCAATCACCCGGAGGCTAAAATATCATTAACATTTCTTGGTTTTTTTTTTTTTTGTTGTTGTTGCCTCTCTGCATATTTGATACAAGGCTAGGCATTTCTTTGGGCTTGAGGCAAGTCCTTAATATTTATGTTTTTGACAATAAGAATGCAAAACAGCCAACATTGTTTTCAGAACGCAATTCGTCACTGCAACCTGAAAGACCCCCAATCGCCCCTTGCCTCGCCGCACTGCGGTTTCATTCTCCACACTGCAAAGATGCTTTTAATATGAACGCTTATGATAGAAGTGAATCATTTGCATCTACAGTCCGTGCACATTTTTAATGTACCTGTCTCAATCTGGTGCCTTAGACTATCACAGTTTCATAAGCCCGAGTAACTTTGTTTCAAATAATATTAACCTCTTGAGGAACAGCGGTTACTACAGTGGGCATCTTATCAGGTTACGAGGTGCATGAAAGGGTTCAAATGCCCTCAACTAAAAACTCGTTTAAATTCAATTCTTTTCGCGTAGACACAAGGTAATAACCCCCAAAATCCGTCAATCTTGATAATCATTTATTTTTCAATGAAATTATGAATCGGGGAACAAAAATAATAATTTCCCCCCTTTTAAAAACAAAACAAAACAGGATATTGTTTCAAATAGAGAGTTCAGTAAATGCACAAACATAAATTGATTATGATTCAAATACTGGTTTGATCTGTAAATTTCGTCAAAAATAGCCCGCTTTTCAGGCAGTTTTTTTTTTTTTGTCGTTAGATTTGAAATGATTCTGATTGAAGATCTCAGATTAACTGTATATATGCGACATATTTATTCTGATTTGGTGTATACTTGTGCCACTACATTCTGAAGTCGTTTCGCAGATGTGTGACATTCGCAGTTTTATGTAAACGTCTCATGATTCATCAAAATGGAGGTCGGTCATCTATTTCGTGTAATAGTTGGAATTGTTTTTACACCTTGATTATAGGTTTTTTGTTGTTGTTGTTGTTGTTGTTTTTTTTTTTAAGTAACTACAAGTTCTCTGTCGCAGAACAGCTCTGTTTGGAGGTTGGCTGTGGAGAAATGGAACAGAGGAAAGCTGGGTTGAAGTCACTGATGGAGTTGTGGTTTACCCGCCTGACTTCTGGGCAGGCAGTATGGGTTCAATTCAGATAACCAGTACGAGTGTGAACGCTTGCTTGTCCATATGTTCCCCGTGATTGGCTGTCGAACAGAGCAACAGCCAAAACATGTAGGCTAGATTTCCTCGAGGACTGGACTTGGTGACTCTTGCTATATAGTAAACGTCACTCCAAATGCTGGACGTTATCAAGCATCCTATTATCTGGTTTGATCGGTGCGGCCCACTTGGTTTGGTGTCTGCGTGAAAGTCACAGGCAAACAAACGTCAGCTCTGCATGGGGAGAGGTCTGATGATGGTTTTAAAGAATATGAGTGTGTGTGTATTGGGGGAGGGCAATGGGGGAGGTGTCCTGTGAGGGTCTTGGATTGAGCTGTAATCCTTTCGCCCTGGTTGGAAATGACCCTCCGCGGTCTGCCGCAAACAATATAACAATGAGAACACACACACGCACGCATCTGCATTGTTTTAGCGGTGACCCTGCTTACTGTAAATGTTTTTACTTCGTCATGGGCAAATGCCTGCAGCACAATCTGGCTGATGTACTGCAACAGAAGGTTGGTTCTTTTTGTGGACTAATGCTTCACTTCCACTTTTACATAGCGAAAGTGTGCGTGCGTGTGTGTGTGCGTGCGTGCGTGTGCGCGTGTGTGTGTATGTGTGTGTGTGTGTGTGTGAGTGTTAGGAGTAGATGTCGCAGTGTATCTGGTGTACTTTCCTGGGGACAATATTGTGGGTGTTAAGAGATGCAGTGCAAGTTTAATCATAGTCAGCCTGTTTTTTTTTTTGTTTTCCTCATCAGAGAGCGAATACGTCCATGCCGCCTCCTCTGCAGCAGATGTTAAATATTTTGACTGTTGTCCTCGCGTTTGGTATGAGCGCACTTGTTAAATGTAATATTCCGGTGCATGTAGACAGTAACAGCCGTCTGTGCATCTCCCACACAATATCAACATTCACTTTACTGCCTAGTGTGAAATAACAAACTGTGGTCTGGTATGGTTCCACTTTGTGGTCGATCACCGATTCGGCGGCAATTTATCGAACATTTTCGAGGACCTAAGGTGCAGGATATTGGTGCCGTCAGTCGTTGAGATAAGATGTTAGTTTTTTCTTTGACCAACCTCGGAACTCAAAGCGCACGTTTCTCAAAACAGGTGTCCAAGGTCACGACCTTGTAAGTAAATTCCTTTTCATAGAGTTTTCCACTCCACCCTAGAATGCGTCTTATTGTAGATCTAAAAAAACCCCGGAATATTTTGCCTTGAACATTTCCGGTTTATTTTTTTTTTTCAAGCTGCCACACCTCCCCTTTGAGAACAGCTGCTCTCGCAAATGGCAATGTGTTCTGCTCCAATATGCACCCGTCCTGTTATTTACACGTTCAGTGCCATATTTGTCCGATAAAAGCAACCCACTAAAGACGAAACGTTTTAATGAAGGGGGGTACTCAAAAGGCATTGACCTGACCCAAGGGTGTGAACATTTGTCAGGTTCAAAATCAATAAATACTCTATTTGTGCACGCACACTACTCACAAAGCAATATTGGCAGTGTGTCTGCTGTAGCATTGAAGTTCATTATTTCCGTTGGTCCGTAGAGAGTAGAACATGGCAGCTTGCCAAGCTGCGTGTTGCTGCCTGTTGTCTTGCTGACTTTCTTTTTTTTTGGGGTGGGGGGGTTCCTGCACTTTAACTAACACTCGTGGGTAACAGTGTCATGTTGGAAATTGCTTGCAGTGGCGACAGTCACATGCTAACTATCACCTGTGGAACAGGTGTCTGAACACGTTTTTTTTTTTTTTTTTTTTCATCGAGCACTTTTCTACATGGCTTCCTATGCTGTCCAAAAATGTACAGAATTCGTATTTTTACATTTTCCAATGGCGGTCCGGTGTTAGAGTGGTTAGCTCGTCTGCCTCGCAGTGCAGAGTTGCAGGGTTTGATTTCGGCTGCGGCCTCCCTGTGTGGAGTTTTCATGTTCTCCCCGTGCCTGCGTGGATTTTCTCCGGGTACTCCAGGCCCTCCCACATTACAAAAAACATGCATGGCAGGCTGATTAAACACTCTAAAATTGTCCCTAGATGTGAGTGTGAGCACGGATGGTTGTTTGTCTGTATGTGCCCTGCGATTGGCTGGCAACCGGTTCAGGATGTGAATGTGATGGTTGTCGACAGACAACGCTAATATGTAGAAAGAACTTATTTGTTATTGTGCCCTATTCATACCTTTAATGAAAACAGATGGCATCCCTGATTTTGTTAATAAGTCTGCCTCATTTTTTTTTAATGTGTGTGTTCACCTATAGTATGACCCGGACAATTCCGGCTTCATCAGTACAGAGCGCTTCAGGGACCTGTTGGCGACGCATGGCTCAGAGCTGGACCCCCACAAGCTGGAAGTCCTCTTGGCCCTCGCCGATGGTAACTCTGACGGAAAAATCTGCAACCAGGACTTTGTCAATTTGGTGAGGCTGTCACGATTTCTGTAGTTAGACTTGTACGCCATCGTTTGGTCTGCCTGGTGGTCCGTCAGTCACTTATGATACACAATGTATCTCTTAAACAAACAACAAAAATAGATGACCCGTAATACTGTTTCTCTAATGGTAGGGGAAAAACAAGCTAACTTGATTAGCATGTTTGCATTGAGCATCTGTATTCCAAGTTCAGCTTTGAGGTGGAAAGACGGTGTCCTGGGAAATGAATTTCTGACAGATGATAGATACATTTCCTCTCTTGCTTCGCACCTTGCGCCGCTTTTTAGCTTTGACATTGAAAGCTCTGCCTGCTGATTCTTGCTCAATGTCTGCCTTCAAGCAAACATCCAGCGCACCCCATACTTGTGCATTTGCAGTCAAGTCAAACATGATTCATTCCAAAAGGCTGCTTGACCTTCAGTTTGTTCAAACTTTCCCCTGGAGTTAACTGTAACAGGATTTAATAATGATTTTTTTTCGAGGGATTTCCTTTAGGGGTAAGGTTTTAACTAATGTTTTAACTTCCATCCATTTTCTGTGCTTCTAATATTTGCCTTTCACTTGACTTTGGAAGAAAGGTAGACATGCTGGGCAGTCCCTGGGTGATTGTGGCACCGATTGGGAATATATTCCATCCGAGAAAAGTCAGCTATGTGAAAAGATCCACAGAATTGCTGAACAAAATGCTTGACTGGAGTCACTTTGATTCATTCAAGGTCAGCGTTATTGTTCATCCTCGGGACCACATTTTCCTGCGACCTTCTGGCAGAATACTGATTTGTTGCCTGATGACAATGTTTGATTCACTGCTCCATCCCTCTTTTTCTACCACCTCCTCCCTTCCACTTTTAAACTTCATTTCTTTCTGGCATGCTCTCAAGTGTGCATCAGGTGCTTATCTCAGCTTCTGTCAAACATTAAATTCAAACTTGTCCAAAAATACACAGTGCCACTAGGTAGTCGGGTATTTCCCCCCCCCCCCGCATGGAGGTGATGATGTGTTCATTTTAGTTACAATCTATAGGTCAAAAACATCCATCATACCGAACGAGATCCAACCGGTCAAATATTCTAGACAAAATTGCATTTCTAATGGTACAATACTCGGGAAGTAAAAAGCAATAAAAAAGAAAGACGTTTATAATGCAATCAAACACTGATGGACTGTACAATAATTGCCAAATCCTATCAGACCAAATTATTCCCAAAATGCTGATCTCTGAAAATATACCCCCATGTCATGGAATGACATGGTGATGCAGCCAAAGAGTTGAATATGACGCCTTGTCAAGTACTGAATGGATTCTCTGAAATCTTTGTCTGAATCAGGACTGAAGTCATCATCTCATTAAAGTCTGGAACTATGTGCTGTTGTTGAGTCAGCTCTTTCTACGTGAAATGGATAAAAGTATTGAGACTTATGGGGAATAGTTTGGAAAGGCAAGGCCACCTTCATGACCACTATGACATTGCAGTAGTATAGAGTAGCTTTGTGTCGCGGAGTAGGCCCAAATGTCCATTTTTCTTTACGTTACTATGACTACTTTTATTGTAAGAAAGGCTGAAACCAACATTTTTCAAATTTCTGTCGATTATTTTGACAGTTAACTGATGAATCACAATTGACAACAAATACGTATTGATGTCCAAAAAAAAAAGGACAATTATTTCAAATTCACACGGTCGAAAATCCGCATATCATTATTTGGTTACTGGTTTGCTCCATAACATGTTAAGAAAATAGGGGGAAATGTGGCTCATTGTTTTTCCAAGTTTCCAAATGTTTTATTTTGATTCAGTGAAATGCAAAGTTTTTTTTGTTTTGTTTTGTTTTTTAATAGAAAGACAGGCATGTGCTTGAAAACGTCTCCATCCACTCGTGGCCTTTGAGTGTTTTGGACAATTTTTTTTAATTTAACAATTTTCTCTTCTTTTTTTTTAAACTCAACTCAACTAACTGCCATCGTTGTATACAAAGTACTGTATATGGAGCAAATATCATCATCATCAATATCATCATAAAGCTGAATCATATACTCTTACATAGGGCCCTTGATCAACCCTTAAATTAATGTCCTGTTACAGAATAACTTGTTTTACCACGTCCATTTGAGATTTTCTGCCACACCTGAACCTTCGCTACCCTTATAACCAGTTTCCATGCGCTGGGGCGCCCACAAAACAAAAGTAGAATTGATGTATGGTCCATGAAATAGAAATAAGAAGGTGGAAGGCGAGGCCGACTGCAGGAGAGAAGTGAGGAAGCAATCATTATGTTGTCATGGAGATTGTCGTTAAAGCACACAGCCAGTTCAGCCCAAAGGCACGTTGACGAAAGTAGCACTGCAGAGCTTCACTGTTGGTGGAGCATGTATCATCTTCGGCCATTAATTTCAACTTTGTGTTTAAAAAAAAAAATCATAGAGTAACTATGAAAGGAATGGTGTGGCTCCACTGTGTCAGACTGAGCTGGCCACCCCAATAAAAGGGACATTTTAGGTGGGGGGTTGAACTCCTTGGAGGCAGACAGCAGTGAGGGGAAGGGTTTTTGTTGGTTGCTAGGTGATGATAATGGTATTCTATAGTCTGTGTTGCCTGTGCTCGGAAAGCTGCGTCATCAGACTTTAGTCCTACATTGAGTGCATTTGGAGAGTTGACGGAGGATGCTCCCTTCCAAAAGTTTTGGAGCAGCGAGGCCAATTCTTTTATTTTTGATTCTTTTACATTTGGTCCAAGGAACTTTGGTGAAGTGATACATCCTGAGTGGATGATTAGCTTTGCGTGTCAGGGCAGGAAGCCTGGGTTGCTTCCTGCGCGAAATCCAAAATCATTTATTTTCATGTATAAAAATGTATAGAAAATTAGGGTTTAAACTATTAATATCAGCATTTATGGACATTGTGTGGGGGCGTGTCAATGACCCAAGTTTTATTTTTATTTTTTTCGCTATTCGTGATAGGGCTCTGAATCTAGCCACCGCAATTTGGTCAGGTCATTGCAAGGCACATATGCACTCAGACGACCATTCAGACTCACACTGAGACTGTCTGCATCAAAGTCAGGCGAGTGCAGCAGAACACTTCTCAGTAGGGTGCGTTAAACTTCGATTCAAATGTCCCTTGTTTCCAGATGAGTAACAAGCGTTCCAATAGCTTCCGGAGAGCGATCCTCCAGGGGGGCAGGCACCTAAAGGGCGGCAGTCTGCGGGATGAGGTGGGTCTGGGTCTATCCCAGCGCCTGGTCCGACACGTTGCTTATGAGACGTTGCCGCGGGAAGTGGATCGCAAGTGGTACTTTGACAGCTACAACTACTGGCCCCCTCCATGGCTGATCCTGACCATCACCATTCTTGAGGTAAATGATCCAATTCAAAGGATGGACTGAAATGTTCAAACAGTTGTTCTCAAACGTTTTACACCAAG
Source organism: Hippocampus guttulatus (assembly GCF_054856545.1). Taxonomy (NCBI): domain Eukaryota; kingdom Metazoa; phylum Chordata; class Actinopteri; order Syngnathiformes; family Syngnathidae; genus Hippocampus; species Hippocampus guttulatus. Next base: position 7,767,189 of record NC_141269.1, on the reverse strand, counting down.
TACCACCTAAAAATAAGAATAATTCAGGAAAAGAGCAAATACAACGGTTTCCACACTATCGGTTACTATTATGGCAAATGTTTAATTGTTGTTCGACAATGACAAACACCTTGAAATCTTCACCCTCTTTTAATGATAATGTCACCTAGAAGCCATTTTCAGTCAGTCAGTGCCTCTAACCGGTCTTATTAATGTGAAGTGGGGGGTGGGGGGAGGGCTTAGCATGCATCTCCATGACAACAATGTTGGACCACTGTTTTGTTTTTTGTTTTTTTCAGCACCATATGATTTCACCAAGTCTGTTAGTATTGAGGTTGCACAGCTTGATACTATTGACGGGCTCATCAGTCAACTGCTGGAGTTTGAGTTGATTCGATTTGTACAGTCAAACCTCCAAAGTGGAACTAAGTCTTACAAATTGAAGTTCAGCCGCCATTTAACTTCCTCAAAAGTCTAACCAAACGTGGAGGTAAAATCTTCATGTAAGACATCAAGATCATGATTTCATCTTTTTTTTTCTTTTTCTATGTGATCAAGAAATAACTCTACCGGTATGTTTTTGAGATTGATTTCCTTGTGATGTTCCGACAGAAAGCCATCAAATGGTGATAATGTTTGACTTTATTTTGGCTGACAATCCAAATGTTAAAATGTTCCACTTTGGAGGTTTGACTCTTGAATCTTATTTCCCCTTGTCTGTTGTCTGCTTTCACACACACCTTTTTACTTCTTGTCATAGTTTCTTTCCTCAAAGTTGCCATGACCGATGTTTGTAATTGGTCGGGTTGTCAAATGACTGCCGCTGTCTATATTTCCTGCCCTAGGTCGTTGTTTTTTTTTATTATGGATGTCACCTGGACCGCCTAGTTCTGCAGGTGTCCAGCCCATCATTCCTTAAGAGTCCTCTACCTTACCACCCCCAGCTCCGGGCCCAGGCCTGGAGGTACCTCAGCTACATTTTTATGCACACTGGGTGAGTTGTACGGCAAACTATAACCACAACACGAAATCATCTGTCCATCCATCCATCCATTTTCCGATCCGCTTTATCCTCACAAGGATCATAGGGCGTGCCGGAGCCTAGCCCAGCCGTCTTCGGGCAGTAGGCGGGGGACACCCTGAACCGGTTGCCAGACAATTGCAGGGCACACATGGACGAACAACAATCCCCGCTCACACTCACACCTCGGGACAATTTTAGAGTCTTCCATTAACCTGCCACGCATGTTTTTGGAATGTGGGAGGACCTGGAATACCCGGAGAAAACCCACACAGGCACGGGGAGAATATGCAAACTCCACACAGGCAGGCCAGAATCGAACCCTGCGCCTCTACACTGGATTGGATTGGACTTTATTGTGAGCCCGACGCGCTAACCACTCGTCCACCGGGCTGCCCAACACAAAATCAGTCAATCGATAAATAAATGACATCTTGTTAAATGACAAAATGAATCAAATGCAACACTTGTGCCCGACGTCAGATGCAATATGTAAATGGAATCTAAACTAATTACAGGAAAACAAGTGTTCCTCATCGTTGTGAAATAAATCTGAACTGAAGAAAAACACAGCATGGTGGCGGCTTCCCTTTGCACTTCCAGTACACGCATTTCTACCTGCACGTATCTGTGAAAGGACTGAAAGAAAGAGAATTCCTCCCGTCCTCACATTTCAACCGGATTTTATTCTAGCCTGGCGCTGGGCACAAAAATAGGGCCCCTATTTTTCAAGGCAAGATACCCTATGGCAGGGGTGTCAAACTAATTTTTGTCGCGGGCCACATTGTAGTTACGGTTTCCCTTGGAGGGCCATTATGAATTTTTGGGAAACCATATAAAAGTTTAACCCCCTCCACATATTACATACACAACGCACAACAAATGGATGAATCGCTCATTTTCAAATCAGAAGTCAAGAATACTGGCCGTTATTGTGGATTACATATGACAATTTGAGATTTTGGTTCAGAATTTAGCAAGCATCATGGAACTTGACATGCTTGATTTGCTTTTGCGGGCCACATAAAATGGCGTGGCGGGCCAGATCTGGCCCCCGGGCCTTGACTTTGACACCTTTGCCTTCTGGTATCCGTGTCCGTCCATCATTCGCAGATCTTGTGAGACTGAAATTTGCGATCCGGTGACTTTAGAACAAGCGTGTTAAATTTAACTCCGGTGAGTCCGTGATATCAGTCATAACGGTTTTGCCTTAGATTGGAGGTCATCCCTCAGCATGTCAGTTGCTGTTATCTTGCCCTGGAGATGCCCTTGTGTGTTTATAATCAATGCCACCCCAATGCCTCCCCCCGTGATCATTGAACCATCTGGTGATGGTTTGTCATGCACTAAATAGATTATTGGCACACTTGGTGGAAATTGTTTGCGTGCTTGTTTGCTGGGACGCTTTGCACTCATTCCTGCCGCGGCCCTTTGTTGTGTGCTCAACGCAGTCAAAACATGCCGCTTTTAAGCGCCACGTCGGCCCTATTTGCTGCAGTTTGTCATTTATCCGTCAGCAAACATCAAGCAGAGCTGGTGCTTTTATTCACACGCCGAACACGAGCAAATGAGGGATCGGAAAAGAGAGGCGAGATTATTATGGCAGCTGCGCTTTTGGATTTTGGATACAAATGAGTACGGGTCTGCTGCTTAAATGAGGTTTGGAATGAAGCGTGCTACAGCTCTGAAGGTCGCAGGAAATGTTTATATCCTGCCTTGGTATGTGTTTACACAGTGTTTTTTGTGTGAAAATAGATTTTTTTTTTAAATATTGCTTGCACAATAACAGGCATCGTGTTTCCTGAAAACACAAATATTTGACTATATTTGCACTGACTGCAGTTCTAAGTGCAGAATTCGGATTTAATACCATTAAACCGGAACTATATTTATCTATGTATGTGTACATTTCAGCCCTCAGGCATAGATGGGTTATTTTTCCTCTGACGTGGTGGTTTGTTCAAATCAAATAAGCGTCGGAATGTGGCCAGTAGGTCCGGATTCTTTTTCACAGACCATTTTACAAATGTTCTACTCTCAGGTCATTCTCACATTTGTTGCAATTATGACAAAACTGGATTTTGTCCCTTTTTTTTTTTTTTGCAAACTCTTGCTTTCATGGTTTTTCATTGGGAACTTGTTGTCAAAGCACTTTTAAACTTCCTTATGGCATGTATTATTCCTACGGCTTGCCATAAAAATAGATTTATTAATGATATGACTTTATTGGAATGACAAAGGTGCTTTTGAAAAAAAAATTGCCAAAAGAATTTAATAAAATTAACATTACTTAATGGTAATAAAGTAAAGTTTAACAAGGGAAGAAAGACACATTAAAAAAAATTAAAAGATTCAGATTTTCATTTGCGTGTGTTTAAATTGCGTGGGAAAGGTAGAACTATTCAATGAAGAAATGTATCTGGTCTCCCTGCATCACGCACTTTTTTCCCCTAACACTAGTGGGTGTGGAACACATCTCCTACACTGCAGTTGATTAAACTGGTCAAGCATGCCCACAAAAGTTAGATACCCACTAATTATATTCCATTACCTTTAGCTTAAAATCCTACCTCTCCCTTGAGAGTTGATGCGTTTTATCTCCTGATTATTCTGTGTGTGCGTGTGTGTGTGTGTGTGTGTGCGTGTGTGTGTGTGTGTGATAGGATAGAACACTTGAGCCTAAACATGGCCATGCAGCTGCTGGTGGGAGTCCCCCTGGAGATGGTCCACGGGGCGGCGAGGATCGGACTCGTCTATGCGTGTGGCGTGCTGGCAGGTGGGCAGGCCAACAAGCACTGCATGAGTTCATCACATTAATGGACGATATCCATACGTGGACTACGCAGCAAGACACACAGAAACAAAAACACAAGGTCTCACATTTCAAGCCCAATTGCATGCCCCATCTGTTTGATTTTCAGCATCACTTTCCGATCTTCTGTGTGTGTGTGTGTGTGTGTGTGTGTCATCTGGACAGATGGCTCTGTGGGCGGTCTTTTGGGGGTTGAGGAGTGTCCCTCAGTACCCTCCCTTGACATGTACAATCAAGCAGTGCCCCAAGAATCATGGCAAGCAGTTCGATTAAACCAAAAAGCAAAGAATACACTCAATAACTAGTTCGCTCACAAACCCAACATGAATTTTAAAGTTTGAATGTCGCTATTGTCATTTTGATGAAGCTACTATCATCACATCATCCGTCAACAATCACAGGCTATTGTTGTCTGGACGTCTGTGTGCGTGTCTTACCAAAAGTAGGGGAAGTGCGTTAAATGGCTAAAATATGAAATGCTGCATTCAGACTTGGATTAATATTCATGCAAATCGTCTCCGTCTCTGAATAACTCCCACTGTGCGGTTGCTCGTTTGCGATGTGTGAGTGCACGGGTCAGTGACAAGCCCCCCTGTGGATACCAGCTGAGGTGGCCTATACAGAATTAAGCCCAGAGTGAAATGAGGAGGGAAACAGCATAAATCAGACACACACAAGTCAGCTGTTTTAATGAGATATCGACCACCAGCGGAGATAACGCGCTCGCTGTTTGTGTTTTTAGTTCGTTGTTGTCTGACCGCAGGTCATATTTCCTGTCAGACATCAACATGATCCAGTAAATATCAGCGTAAATGGGCCATCACATTTTCATGATCAGATGTTTACAAGTCAGTCATTACTACCGGATATTTTATCACTCATAGACATCTGAATTTAATATCTAGCTATGAAATATAACGCTTGGGTCACGGACATTAAAAAGAAAATAATAAATCTCGTGTTTATTTGAAATGTCCCGCTACCATCCAACCTTTTTCTATGGCGCTTGTCCACAATCGGGTCCCAGGACAACTGGAAGCAAACTCAACTGACTGTGGACGAGAGGCGGGGTTCCCCCTGGCCTGGTTGTCAGTCAACTGCAGGGTAGACCAACAACCATTTAAACTCTGGTCAAGTATGGATAATTTGGAGATTTCAATAACTTCACATTTGTTGTTTCATTCATTTATTCAGATCCTATTTTTATTTATCTATATTTTGCATTCCCATTATAGTTGGTTCTATTTATTTCATGTTTTTTTTGGATCAATAATAAAATGTTTCAAATGTTTTCGTATGATCACATGACTGAAATTGTCTTAAAAAGAACATTCAAACAATCATGGCGAGCAGACAGCAGCTCAGCTGGCACACAGACGGGGGGGGGGTGTCAGGGCAGAGGTCACAGGTCACGTCATGAGTCATTGAGCGGTCAATGGCCCTCTTGGTACAACACAAATTTGTGCCCTTTTGTGGGACTCCATGAACTTGTTTGTTGACAGCTGAGTGAAGGGTGTAATCAAGAGACAATAACAATAAAAAAATGTTTGCTTGCTTTGCATGCATGCAATAGTGGATAATAACTTGAATTTGTATTTATTTTTTGTTCTCTTCATCCAGTGAAAATCATATATTATGAAGATTTAGTAAAGACAGGAAAATACTTATGAAAGCCAGATTCCTACCAATTGCCACATAAAAAGATTGTTTCTTACCTTATGTTTAACAGTATTCCGATTTCTTCAGGTGATGAATTTGGGATTTGTGTTTTCTGTCAACTACAGTATCATCTTTAAAATTATAAACCGTAGTATATGCACAGTAAAAAAAAAGATTCAATTCATTCTGTCGTGACTTTATATGAATGAACTACTGAGATAAATGACATTTTGCACCATTTTCTCATTTATTGGGATGTACCGGTATATTTTATTTAACTTTATAGTATTTGGGGCTTATGTGACAAATTTGGTTCCAATTATTCTGCATATTTAAAAAAAAAGAATCAATCGAAACAGAACAATACTACCGGTACTTACTGAACAAGTGCACCGAGTGAAGCGGCGGGTGCACGTATAGTGCAATTCAGAGACACTGCGGTTTTGCACACTGCTGTTTCCAGGATCAAAAATGAAGTCTGCGTCACTCATCTAATCAAACACTAATTCAATTAGCTTCAAATAGCTTAGCTCGCTAAGATCCTCAATCTTCTTTTTAATTACAAATTGGACAGCCCTTTATAGTTTCATTTTATTACAACCATGAAGCCCTTTCAGTCTGGAAGGGATATTGTATAGATTGGGTTCTATTTTTAAACTGGGCGGTTGAATCTACGCAGAGTGTGTGAGTTGTATTATCATTTGTCGCACTTCTCATGTTGTGCCTAAAAATATCCAGGTGAAGTTTTCTCATATGTGATGCGTCTGGTCTCTGCAGGGTCTCTTGCGGTGTCCGTCACTGACATGACAGCTCCCGTGGTCGGTTCGTCTGGCGGGGTGTATGCCCTGGTCTCGGCACACCTGGCCAATGTAGTCATGGTAATGTATGTGTGTGTGTGTGTGTGTGTGTGTGTGTGTGTGTGTGTGTGTGTGTGTGTGTGTGTGTGTGTGTGTGTGTGTGTGTGTGTGTGCGTGTGACTCACTGTGAATAGATGATTATCACATCCCTCACTGCACTTGATCATCAAAGCAGCTTCTTTTTGGGGCCCGGCAGCAGGTGTGGCTCCATCTGCGCATGCCATACATTCCATCACATTTTGTGATGGGAAAAGACTTGATTTTGGAGCATAATGTTGACTCTTTTACTGTTCACTTGTCTGTTCTTTTATAGAACTGGTCCGGCATGAAGTGTCAGTTTAAATTATTCCGGATGGCCATGGCTCTGGTGTGCAGTAAGTCCGCTTATTTTGGCTACCCAGCAATAAATATAACCTGAGATTTTCTGTAGTAGATCATCTTCGTAAATTAATCATTGGCTGTGTCTTCTAATTGAACAAATAAGTGCCTCCTTCCTCCCCTCGGAAGTCAAAAAAGTGACTGTAATTACGTAAAGTACGGTATGTATTTAAAGTATGCAATTTAACCCTTTCATGCACCCTGTACACGAGCTGTCCATGTGCCTTAATAATTATTGTAATCTTCCTGACTGTGTGTATTTTTAAATTTAATTTACGGATAGCTCCTCCTTGATCCTGTAGTAAATTTTACATAGTAATATACTATATATATATATATAGATATAGATATAGAGATATAGATATATAGTTATAGATAGATAATAATAATAATAATAATACATTTTATTTATAAGACACCCAAGGACACTTTACAATAACAAAAAACACAAAACAATACAGGTTGAGCAGCGGCAGCCAAAACGCGCCAGCGTTCACTCGAGCCAGAAGTCAGAAAGAAACCACAAGGGAGGCAGAGGGGGAGAAAAAAAACCACGCTCGAACTACCCTCATTTTGAGGATAATTTGAGTTAGGCAAAAAACTCCTGCATAGATAGATAGATAGTAATATGAATCCCAATCTTTATTGAAAACAAAACAAAACATGTTTTTCTGTGTTTTTTGCACACATGCAGTGAGTGTCGAATTTGGCCGGGCGGTGTGGCTCCGTTTCTACCCGCCAGCCTTTCCTCCTTGCCCCAACCCCAGCTTTGTAGCTCACCTGGGCGGGGTGATGGTGGGTCTCACACTGGGGGTGGTGGTCCTGCAGAACTATGAACAGCGGCTCCAGGAACAGTCCCTCTTTTGGATCTTCTTCTGCGTCTATACCTTGTTTGTGCTATGTGCCATATTCTGGAACATTTTTGCCTACAGCTTGCTTGATGTGCGGTTGCCCCCACCACCGTGACACCAGGACCCCCTTCGTCCTTCTGTCCCTCAAGTGGACTCTGTTTTCATCCACTTGCTGCATTTCTAGAGGAAGCTTTGCAATCCCTTCCCATGTAAAAACATGTGACCAGACTTAATCCTCTTCGTCCCGAATAGAGCAGTATAAAAAATGTGAAGCCTCAAGGACATGTCTGCCCTGACTAGTGTGGTTTTGTAACAGTTGTATAATGACCATGTTCAGCGCAACTACATCGACCTTCGTCAAGGCCAAACTACTGACGAATGTGAAAGAAGTCACTCTTGCAATTTTTCAACTTCTGTGTACTCTGCTTCTCCACACAGGCTTGGAAGCGAACCCATGGCCGATCGTGATACTTATTAAAATTATTTTTGACTCAACGGTTGGGATTTTTAATGCATTTTTTTAAACTCCATGTACATGTGGACATAGTCTCTTGCTACACTCAATCCGATGGTGCCTACTCATGCAGCTTGGTGAAAGAGAGGTTCATCTTAAATGTAATGGAACTGTTCTGTCTATAATAACAATAATGATAATAATAATAATAATACCAAGTCTGAGAGTTTTTCATTGCACATAAGTGAGATGCATTAAGCTACCATGAGCTGCAACGATATGGTTAATTTCAAGTTACTAGAGAGATGAAACGAGGGTAGTAGTTCCATGTTATCTGAACCTCATGCATGTGTCTGACTTTTTCTGTAACCACTGCACCAAAATGTGTATCCACAGCACAAGCACAAGTGCCATTCAGAATGCTAAACTGTCGGATGTGATGCCAAGCTGTTGTGTTTAGAGATTGTAAATGTCTGCAATGATGTTATTTGTTGATAATGGTGAACTACTATATCTATATTATTCCAACCAAATGGACAGAAGTGCACACGGGCATGGCTTTGATTGTCTGAACTGGTGTCAGTTCACACTCAAGTTTGTCATTATCCAAAAATGGGAAAGAAATCTATGCTCTGTCTGCCTCTGTCAAAGCATAATACCGTTTTTTATTGATTTGAGCTGTCGATAGTACTGTACTTTTAACCTTATATTTCTTTGGTAACTACGTCGCACAAACCTTGATTATCGTGCGTTTAAACACAGATTAACATGTTTCCTGTTTTTACTCTAAGATATTGGTATATAGTGTACATTGTCTGGTCTATCTCCATTGTACTGTATATAGTGTCTTGTATGCATCCTATTTAAAAGTGAGTTAAAAACCGTCTACGTATGTATTATAAGGGCGGTGACACAACACTGATGGGTACTAATATTTTAACATTGTGGATATTTTGTAGATTTGATATGTACATACTGGAGTGCATTAAACAGTTTTATACCGAAGCCAAACACTTGACATTTTGTCAATATCCATTCATCCATTAGCGAAAGCGCATGTGGTCATTAGGTCAAAATCCGAACCTCAGAACTTTGAGGTGCTTGCCAATAGTCCACCGTGTTGCCAATCATTTTATTTTTTAATAGCTAAAAATGAGGGATTACTATAGTCCTAACTTGCCATTGAACTGGTATTCTCTCACGTCGAATAAAATAACCAATAATGACAGTGCCCTGCACAACTAAATTAGAATTATGTAATACAAAAAAAGAAAAGGTAAACAAGCATAGCGTGGAAATTAATACAATATGGAAACTGCAGGCAAAAAAATAAAATGAATGAAACTGAGCACAGCATAGTGCACATGGAATAAACAGTGTTAACTGTACCAGTGTTTAATTTTAACTAAAATTGTTGACATGCAGTATAAATAAAATGTAGTACTGTACTGTATTTCTAACACCTTTCGCCCGACATCTGTCGCCATCAAGCGGAGTCTTGACGAACTGCGTGTAATCTCGCGAGAGTTAGGGTCTGTCCCCGGTTTTTCGCCCCACCCAATTTAGTATCGTTGCAGACGGAAAAGTAACACACGATATTGTCAGAATACACTAATAATAATCTTTTGTGCTATTTCAAATAAAACTAAAATTATAGTACAGTAGTCAATCATCGTAAATTAAGGGCGTCTGTCCTTTAATGTGACGTCACCTCATGCAACGAAACATCGCTTCTACTTCCTGCGTTAGGCGCCATTTTCGGCGTTGAGGTTGAATAACAGCATGCTGTCGTCAACCAGATAATAAGAATTTAAGAGATTACAATTTGCTTTTCGGTACTCGTTGCAAGCATGGGGAGAAAGAAGAAGAAGCAAATGAAGCCTTGGTGCTGGTATCCGTTTGAATGGAAAAGCGAACGGCGAGGAAAAAAGGCGCAACATTTTGGAACTAGCCTGACAAAAGACAGGCCTAAGCTCACTCTGACGGTTTATCGATGTGTAAGGTACCAAATGCGGATTTAAAGTCATTGTGTGCTGCCGAGGTGCGATATTTAGTATTGTTAATGTAAGTCATAAGTAGTTATATTGGTATAATTCAGCCTGAATTTTATTTATCCTTAAATCAAACAGATGTCAGTGAATAAGTGAACCTAGCCTGGCCGACTGTAATCAACACGATTGCTACCGCTTTGACGGCGGGTCAATGTTACGCGTCGAGGCAATTCTTACAAGATATGCTGCCTTAAAAATTGTGATATTTAAACCAACACAACTGTTAAAAACGAAGACGTGAGTGTCTTTCTCGTTGAACAATGTGCTTTCGTTTGCTTTTACGTAAGTCGAGAACATTCCTTAAGTTTCTCCTCTAAGGTATTGCAATCGAGATTTTGACGATGAAAAAATCCTCATTCAACACCAAAAGGCAAAGCATTTCAAATGTCACATTTGCCACAAGAAGTTGTACACTGGTCCAGGCCTGGCCATTCACTGCATGCAGGTGGGTTGACCGTCAATCGCTTCCGATTGTATTTATCTTCTAGTACAGAGAAGCTCACTTGGCATGCATTACAGGTACACAAAGAAACTATTGACAGTGTGCCAAATGCGATTCCCGGACGAACGGATATTGAGCTGGAAATCTATGGCATGGAGGGGATCCCTGACAAAGACATGCAAGAGAGGAGACGGACATTAGAACAGAAATCTCAAGGTTTGTGCTTCCTTGAGCAAAGTGCTTGATAAATTAAAGCTTGAACTACAGTTTTAGACCACTGATTATCAAACTAATTGATACATATCCAGTATATTGAAAATTGGTTCATCGTTTAGAGATCCAGTTTCATTTAAAATGATCCAAATTCTCTTTGCAGTTAAAATTGAAGGTTTTTTTTTGTAGTTCTCCAAGAAAGCTTTCATGAATCGTTGTTTTGAATCAAAATAATACATGTGCAACCATCTGCTTTTAATTTGGAAAACAATTATGAACATATTTGGCCATTTCCTGACATGTTATGAACTAAACAAGTAAATTGTGTATTTTTTGCACATTTGAAATAACTTCATTTTAGAATAAAAGGATAAGATGAAATGTTTTTTTCTTTCATTTATTGATCAAGCAACAAAATAATCAAAAGATTAATCGATTATTGAAATAATCGTGAGATAGAGACCTACATTTTATACATTATTTATTCCTTCCTTCAGATGGCAAAAAGAAAAACCCAGATGACTCAGATGAAGATGACGACGACGATGAACCGGGTCCATCGGTACCGCAGGTGGCCGGAGTGCCACCTCAGTCAGGCTATGCTGCACCCATGGCTCAGCCAGGAATTCCACCTGTTGCTGGGGGACCCGGGATGCCTCCCGGTGGATATCAAGGTTAGACAGATCAAATTGAGCAGCCTGTGGCTTGCAGCTATCCAATCACCTGGGTAAATGCTCTTTCCCCATCACCGTTACAGGAATGCCTCCAATGATGCCAGGTGTTCCACCCATGATGCATGGAATGCCTCCCATGCACGGCATGCCTCCAGGGTACCATCTCAGTCTTGGATTTTGTGTTAGATCGGATCCTTCTATCATCAGATGTTTTGCAGTGCTTGAAAGGTTCTGGGAAAAGCCAGTTACTCATCTGAATGTCCTTTGCAGGATGATGCCAATGGGTGGGATGATGCCTCCCATGATGCCAGGCATGCCTGGAATGCCACCAGGTTAGTTGACTTGTAGAGAAGCAAGTTTTAACACGCTGTATTTCCCCAAATCGGGGCCTTTGCTCTTCCCCGTGCACAAAACTAGCTTTGCAGGTGCCGCATAGCTGTTAGCGTTGTGGCAAAACAACAGCCACTCCTCTAAAAGTAATTATTGCCCTCATGGTAGCGAATAAGTGACACTTCTGACAAGTATCGTTACCACGAGAGGAGGAGTAGTATTTAACAGCAGAAGGCATGCTAAGGCTAAGCTCTGCTAAACTCTTAGTAGTGAAGAGATGCCCGGAGTAAATGATTGATGCTTCGCTTCAGTTTTGCTGAAACAATGTGTCTTACAGCTAAGCGTAACCAACTCTCAACAGCAAATCAATAAGTGCATTGGCAGAAAATACATTACACTGCCACACACAGTATGCTCAGTTTTGTCATGTATTCAGTTCAATATAGGTTGGGCATGATTTGCAAATCATTGTATTCTGTTTTTATTCATCTTTAAGACAACATCTCACCTTCATCGGAATTGTGTTTGTACATGTTGAGAAAATAAATGGTGTGTTCTACTTTTTTGATTTATGAGCATGTTCCTTTCCTGGGTCTCGCAGGGATGCCTCCACACATGGCTCCTAGGCCAGGGATGCCCCACATGACTCCCGCCCCCGCAGTAGGAGTCATACCCAGTCGACCAACAGTACCAGCGGCCCAGCCTGCTGTCACCAAGCCTCTTTTCCCCAGTGCAGCACAGGTTGGAACCCGACAATACATCCGCTTACCTCTCACCGCCCGCACAATATATTTTCATCACCACTTCCATGAAAGTGTTTTATATGATTACCATGTGGAGGTTTTTTGAGTCAGGACTAGCTGACGTTTTCCAGCTTTCACTTACAGTATTCACATTTGGTCAACTCGTTTGCCCTCATCCCCTGCTTTTTTCAATGTTCAAATCTCTTGTGACGTGCCAATGGTGTCATCTCCTTTTCACCATGCTGCAGATGGGCACAGCAGCTGTTTCCTCTCCACCTGCAGACCATCAGTCTGCCTCCTCTCAGCCGCCCTTTCCTAACACCCCACAAGTACGCTCACAGATAGACTGTGGCTGGCATCTAGATGCATGTTGCTTCTCACAGATACACACACGCACTCTAACTCTGCCTGGAGTGTAGTAAGCGATCGCTGATGGTGGTTGTACTTCTTCCGCAAAGGTAGTCCAGCGTCTACATTTGGTCACAGAATTAGCCAAGAGAACCACCAGGCTGTTATCTTTGTTTCGATGCATGAGCTTTTTTTTTTTTTTTTAACTAACAATTAGGGCTGGGCAATTAATTGAAATTTAATTGTGATTTCGATTTTGGCTTCTCACAATCGTAAAAAAAATTATTATAACAGAAGAAGAACGATTAAAGTGATCGTCAAGTCCAACATTTTCTTTACAGTAATGTTCTGTGTGGCACCACTAGTGTAAACACGGCATTCTGATTAATATTGTGGAGTGTGAATTAATGCGGAAGTCAGCTCCAAGCTTTTCTTAACCATAATCTGGTCTATGCAGCTCCACTAGTCCGAACACGACATTCTGATTCATATTGCACAGTACGAATTAAGCAGCAAAATCCTTGCGTTTTTTTTTTGTCCATCTCATGGACGACCATTTTGCCAGTTGCTGTCAATTGAAAATGACATCATCGTTGCTCAGGGCTCAGGCACTGACCAATCATGGCTCAGCTACAGAAAACAGTTGAGCCACAACCAATGGATTTTGCTGCTTAACAATATTAATCAGAATGCAGTTTCTAGACTGTGGAGGCACATACGGACAACCTACTGTCAAAAAAATATTTGGGTTGACTTCGAGCAGCATCTACCCGTTTTTATCCATCTCGGGGGCAGCCATTTTGCTACTTGCTGCCGATGGAAAATGACATCACGGTTGTTCAGAACTCAAGGAACAACCAATCAATGCACATCTTGCGAACAGTATGTGACTAAATTTAGAAAACAGGGGAGCCGTGATTGGTCGTTACCTGAGCTCTGAATAACTGTGATGTCATTTTCAGTCGAGTGCCAGTGGCAAAATGGCTGCCCCCCCCCCTAAGGTGGACAAAAATGGTTGGAATTTGATGCTGAATTCATATTCCGCCAATGCAGTATTCGTTAGAATGCCATGTTTAGACTGGTGGTGCTTCATTGAACATATTCTTGTCAAGTACATTTTGGGGTTGACTTCACCTTTAAGGTGCTGAACGGCACGGTGTGTGTTTTTAAGTTCCTACATTGTGAAAGCACCCTGAATGCACCATGATATTTGTGCTGCAAGTGTGTGACAAACGTCCGTGTTCTGGCTGAGCCAACATTAAGGGTTTTAATGACCCCCTGCTTGGAGTTTACTATAAAACTAAACGCACAACAAAAATAATTACACACATTGTATTTTTCAAGACAAGATACTTTGTGAAACATTGCCACTGCGAGCAGTCAGTGTGAAATTTCATTGACAAGACTATTCGAAAGTTTGCATAGAGTTCTGTGATATTCCTTCAAATAATTCATATTCGTGACACATACAACCAGGAAATATAGCAATACTCAACAGCATAATTTTTCCAAATCTGTAAAATTGACTTATTTATGACTTATAAAATTCAATCGCAACTTTCTTCTTTTACTCTTTTTGTCTTAATGTAAGCGTGTGTCTTCATGCATGATGGCACCACACTGCCCCTAAAAGGTCGAGGCACGCACAGCAGGTACAGCCGGTATTTATCTTTTGCTATTATTTAATACTTTGATATATTGCTGTTTTGTGGCTGTTGTTTCATTTAGAGTTGAATTTTATTAGTTGAATAAATATATTTTTTTAACCCGATGCAAAATCTTGACCATCGTAATTTCGATATCAGTCAAAATAATCTGGATTTTATTTTTTATTTTTTCATAATCGCCCAGCCCTACTAACGATGATACACAGTGACAAAGTGTCAGTCTGCATCATTTTGCCCTCTGTAGACATGCATGAGTTGTCTGGGTTCGAATACGCAATGTGTACAGTACAGTCAGTCATTGTATTAAAATTAAAACCCCAAATTCAGTACAAGGTAGGGTTACGCATTATAATTACAGTGGAGCCCTGTTTCTTGTGGGGGGAACATTCCAAACCCACCCACAATATGTTAACATCTTTTGATAGTCGTGCAAAACCTCCCATGTTCAGGATTTTCAGATTGGCGAATTCACTTTGGATGATGAGAACGGAGAAGGATGTTCTTATTCAGACCAGCGGCAAGGTAATCAGGTTCTGAGGTGCCTGCCGCACGTGATCTGCATCAGATCAGATTTCACTTTTTGCACTCCTGCCATCTTCTTTTTAGCTTTTCCCTACCATATGCTTGAAACACATCTAAAGTTTTTAAAAGACACAAACTCGGTCTTTCCTCACTTTCTCGCTGACAATAAATTCGAGACGATTGTGTAACTTAATTTTGAGGAAATTTACTTTCAGTTCTCCAAATAAGAGACAAAGCCTCCTAGCTTCCAAGGTGTCTGCCACTCCCTGTTGTCATTTACTCTTAAACTGACACCGTTTCGAAGAGAATTTCAACCATGTCTATTTCACCACCAAAATGTTCAACCAAACCACAAAAGTCTGCTAGTTTAATGCTGCCCTAGTGTGAAGTGAAATTGACAGACCAACATAAATTAGCAGATGTTAGCCTTTGTAAATGTCAAAAAAACGGCTACGTCAACAGCCACGGTGCAGCAACACAAACCAACGGCATAAAACAATCTTCACAAGCGTAGTTAGGGACCTTCTATTATGCCTTTCTTGCACCTTTTCACACTGCAGCTACATCCTGTAGCAGCGGTCTACAATGCTTCCCGGTATGTTGCAACACAACAGGGCACTACGCTGAATTTGAGCAGCGCTAAATTTGAATTTTCATGGTATGCCGCAGTAACCCATGAGAAACAATCACTGCGATAAGCAGAAGCACTGGCGCGAACGACGAACCGCGATGCAGCGGGGCTTCACTTGATTGCATTTCCATTCTCGGGATGGATTAGTTAAAGTGCAGTTCAGTGTGTAGCAGGTCGCTGTCGTATGTTCCACTGTTCATCTATCTCTTGTCCACGCAGGCCCAGCAAAGCGCTTCAGGAGCCGCCGCAGCAAACCCCCACAGCGCCACCGCGGCCTCCTCCGACCCACCCAAAGCAACATTCCCTGCATATACCCAACCCTCTGTCTCTTCCTCCGCTTCCACTTCCTCCTCTAACCCCTCTAGCAGCACTGTGGCCAAAGCCCCGGCCACAGTGCCCACTAAACCTGCCACCCTCTCCGCCACGAGTGCAACTAGTAAGTTGATCCACCCTGATGAGGATATCTCGCTGGTAAGTTGCTTGAACTCTCTTTTTTGCCATTTCCACAGTAAGTAATGGCTGATGCATATAATGGCATTTTCAATCAGTGGAGGGAAGGAAGGCTTGCAAAGTATTGTTCATTTTAATGCATGCTAATCACAGCGTTAATTCACACACTCTTATCTAGACAAAATTCGTAGATTGTTTCTCTTGTGGCCACGTTGGAAGAGCAACCCAAGCTTGCATAGCCTCAGTTGTGTGCATTTATGGACATTCGTCATTGTGCTGTAAAGGGCCACAGCAGTGTTGCTTGAAATCTAAATAGCTGCTCTGTTTCTTGTCACTGACCACAGGAGGAACTGAGGGCCCAGTTGCCCCGTTACCAGCGTCTCTTAGCCAGGACGGCTCAGGCCCATGCGGCTGCTCCCCCAGTGGCAGCTGTCGGCGGCATGATGGCCCCGCAGCAAGGCCTGCCACCGCAGCAGCCTGGCATGAGGCATCCCATGCATGGTTAGGAGACAACTGCTTTTAACACACACTGGAGTTTCAAAGGTCCAACGCAATCTGTTGCGGGGCCCATATCCGGATTTAGAATCCAGTTTTTCAATCCATGTCAATTACGGGCGTCACCCGTTTACAATGGTCATGACGTTATGAACTAACTGCACAAACTGGTTTGTGGAGTCACGTGGCACAAGAAGCGACGCTCAGTGTTTTTTTCTCTCCACCCTTCTACTACTGCCCACCAAGCAATGGAGAAATTCCCAATTCACAGCAGCAAAGTAATGAAAGGAAGAAGTAGAACAACAAAATATAGGAGCTGCTGGAAAGGCAGCCACTCTCGCGGCGCCATTTTGAAGTCAAAATAACAAAAATAACATTTCCATTTGTCTAAAATGATGTGGTTATTTTGGGGTGAATAATTAAATTAAAAAGTACCTTAAAAAAGATGAAAATCAAATTCTTTAAATATGTTTCATTCTAAATAAAATATTTATCCCCCCCCCTTCCCTAATCCCCAAATGTGTCCTCTGTAGGTCAGTACGGTGCCCCCCCACAGGGCATGCCAAGCTACATGCCTGGAGGGATGCCTCCATTCGGGCAGGGTCCTCCTCTGGTGCCCTCTTACCAGGGAGGCCCTCCCATGGGCATGAGGCCTCCTGTCATGTCTCCCGCTGGGCGCTACTGAAGCGGCAAAGCATCCCCCACATTAGGTTTGAGGTTCATACCTTTCTCTCATCCTTGTACATTTTCAGACCTAAGAGCAGTAAAGCCCGCGGTGGCGAAGACTTAATTGTTGTTGGCAACACATGGACATTTCATGTAACTACACAAGTTCCAGACTGCTTCAATTTCTTTATTTGATCACTTGTGAAGATAAAAACTCTTTCCCCTCGTAGGTTTCACTCAGGTTCTTAGGGGTGAAGTGTGTTAAAGTCATTCATATTTCTGTTGAAGCTGCTGGACTTACATGAACGTACCAACCCCTTACAAAGGCAAGTTTATCCTGTAAACCATTCATTGATTAGTTTTTTCTTTTTTTCTTCATTTATTTTGTCGATCACTGGCGGCCCTCACAGCATGCTTAGGTGCTGTTGGACTTGCGTCCCCAACCTTGGTTGGTGAGGGTCTTCCGGTGATGATTCCAACTTTGTAGTGTTACCGCTCTGTGGCTCATGAGTCTAGGTTTCTTCTTATTTCAGGTTTGTTTTACTATTTCCTGCTTAAAAAAGGGGTCCCTGTGTGCATCCTTTGTAATGTTTTATCAAGCTGTTGTAATAAAATCCACCTTAAAACTGCAGTGCTGGTTTGTTGTGACGTGCGTGAAGGTGAGTCACAAAGGTTTGTACCAAGTTTTGTACGTTTGACGCGCAACACAAAGTTGGCCATCACTCCCATTTTGGTGTCATCGGTCTGAATGACATCGTATTCCAAAAGCCTGAATATTGTCCTTAACCAAAGGCTCTTGGCCTCGAATGAAGATGGTCAACTTGTGGTCCCTAGCGATGCATGATAAAACATCTGGAGAGAGATAGCGATAGAAATGACTTGAAGGTGTTTGATTTGTACACACACTTTGCGCTTTATGCCGAATGCCAGTCACACCCAGTAATACAGGAACTGCAGCAAATACCAGCTAGTACATCCTTGGTTGGAGGGTGCGACCGTATTTACCTGGCCTAGCCAAGAGAGCACAACAAATGGCCGTTTCCAGAAAATATTTACACCTAGCCTTATTTACTGCAGTGTGCGTATTTCAGGGTACTAAAATGCTTCCTTGTTCGTTTGTCCTGTTAGCCACCTGTTTTCTGTGCAGGCGTCCGATCAGGTTGGTTAAGTTCTTCAGGACTTTGTCAGTAAATAATGTGGATTAAAAAGCTCCCTCCGATCACTTAACTGCTTTGTATCTTGTTTGTCTGTAGCACCTCCCACTCCACTTTTCAGCCTTGTACCCACTCAGCTGGCGCTACAGGCCTTTTAAACCCAGTAAGTACCCGCTGTTCCTCGTAGTGTGGGTCTGCACTGTCCAACAACTGTATTTCATTTCATAATGCTGTATGATTCAGACTTGAATAGGCCGCACAGATGAACTGCTAATTCACATTAACTGTACAGTCACGGAATGGACTTGCATGGTAAGTAAATAAAAAAAAGAATGGCATTATACTAAACCATTTAGAAGTTTAAAGGATGTATTAAGAGTGCAATGCCAATTTGAAAAGTATTTACAAAAGATGCAATTAAAACATGAACGCCGCTGGAGGGCGTTTTTGTGCGATGTCAGTTTGAAAGTTTCCAATTTGAAAAGTATTTACAAAAGATGCAATTAAAACATGAACGCCGCTGGAGGGCGTTTTTGTGCGATGTCAGTTTGAAAGTTTAACGTGACTATGTGACCTTGATGGTTTCATAAATGTCAAGCGTTTTACATGTTGAGGCATACTACAATATAATTAGAAATATGTATCGAAACCGTTGTTTTGTGACGTTCACGAATAAACTGAAAGTGATTACATTCTGCCGTGTGCTTCATAATTCTGGCTGTTGAATCAATACATCGCCACCCAGTGGAACAAGGGTGGTAGTACAACCAATAGTTTATGAATTGTGCTTACCGCATGTATACTTTTCGCCCAAACATTAGGAGTTTGTCACCCAGATTTGACCGAGAGCCCGGCTCACTTAAAATCCTCGTTTAATTTCTGAAACCTGGTTTAACATTTCGGGTAATTATAGCAATTGATAACTAAGAGGTCATTTGACTGCAGAATCTAATTGGCCAACTGTTGATTCCATGGACTTTGAGTGCCTTTGTGTTAAAATCAATCTCCAAGAGAACAATCGGCACGTGGGAAGTATTTATACACCCCCGAATGCTCCTGCACAAACAACTGAATGTATCCTGTCTACAATTGCTGTATTCCCGTCAGTCTCGTTATTAAAGTTAAACAATCCCAACTGTTGGTTTAAAATTAATTCACAATCACATTTTAAACTGGGGTTTAAAGTTTTTGTGCAACAGATTTAAATTTCAACTTCCTTGTAGAGTGCAAATTGGACGGAGGTTTAAATGTAATCTATTTCAAACTTGAGTGGGGCTTCGAGGGAGAGCTGACCCCACAGTCGCGTTTAAAGTTTGGTGCAGCAGAATTTAAACCATGATTTAATCAACCCTAATCCTATAAACCTGAATCTTAAACCAGCCCCTAAACATTAACACCAACCCTAACTGTACCCTGAAACTCTAACCTAACATTAACAGGGTTCCCACAGGTCCTTAAAGTTCATAAAAATCAATTTTTAAAAAGTTATAAAATTATGTTCTTAATTGTCAGGGAAAGTTTCGAAAATCAATAAAAATCCTTTAAAATGAACATGTGTTTATTTCATTTGTGTATGCCTATAGTGTCCTCTGACACGCCTACCCTTCACTCATTGGCGACTCGTACCTGCTAGGGATGTGCCTTTAGCGTCCTCTTACACGCCCACCCTTCACCAGGGTTCCCAGTCTTCCACTTGCTTTTTATTTATGGACTTTTGAGGGCTAATTTATCCACTTTTAAGGACTTTTTCTCCATTCAGCAGGGGATTCACGGTGGATTTAATGAACGGAAAGCCACATTTAACTGAGCTGGTGTTCAATTCATTGCTGCCAAAGGAAGGGCACATCTTTATTTTTAGGGGCAATCAGCTAACCATTTATTTGACATACTGTATGTCAAATTGGCCGAAATGACCCGAAGTGATCATCATCGGGACTGATCGGAGATGGTGGGAAAAACCGAGCGGGAACCAGGAAGCACAATTAACAAAATTTCACCGCTTTTTGATGGATTTTTATGAACTTGAAGGACCCGTGGGTAGAGTGTTCATGAAGTTGAATGGCTAGTGTGTCTGCGTTGCGCTGCACAGGTGCAGGGTTCGAGTCAGGCTCTGTCTGGCCTTCCTGTGCATTCTCAAAAAAGTGCGTGGCCGTTCATTTTCTGATCTTCTCCTCCGCACAACTATTTGTGCTCACACTCACATCTACGGACAATGTGAATTGTTACCTGTCTGCTCGTCGAATGGTCGGTGTTGCACTGCGGAGGTGCAGCGTTTGATTCCAGCTCTAGCCTTCCTGTGTGTTCTCATGAAGATGCATGGCTATCCATTTTCTGATCCTATTCGCTCTCTCACTCACACCGAAGGACAACACAGAGGATTCATTCCGTAAGTGGTAGTCAAATGGTAAGTTCGATGGTCCCGCGCTGCGGAGGTGCAGGGTTTGATTCCAGCCTTCCTGTGCGGTCTCAAAAATGTGCACGGCCATCCATTTTCGGATCCTCTTCTCCGCACAACTATTCGCGCTCACCCTCACACCAAGGAACAATTCACAAAACGCCTTACTCTCGATGGTCGGCCATAAAACGACCATGTATAGTAAAGCGTTTTTAGCCCAAAAAAACGACCATGTTATAGTAATGCGTTTTTTGCCTAAAAAACGACCAAGTATAGTCAGGCGTTTTAAGCCCCAAAAAACGACCATGTATCATAAGGTGTTTTTAGCTGAAAATAAAGACCATGTATAGTAAGGTGTTTTAGCCGAAAAAAAGACCGTGTACAGTAAGGCGTTTTTAGCCGAAAAAAAAGACCATGGATAGTAAGGCATTATAAGCTGAAAAAAAGGACCATGTATGTATAGTAAGGCGTTTTTAGCCGAAAAAAAATGACCATGTATAGTTAGGCGTTTTTTATCGAAAAAAACCCCAACCATGTATAGAAAGGCGTTTTTAGCCGAAAAAAACGACCATGTATTGTAAGGCGTTTTTAGCCGGAAAAAAAACGACCATGTATAGTGAGGCATTTTTAGCCGAAAAAAAACGACCATGTATAGTGAGGCATTTTTAGCCGAAAAAAAACAACCATGTATCGTAAGGCGTTTTTTTAGCCGAAAAAACGACCATGTATTGTAAGGCTTTTCGAGCCGAAAAAAACGACCATGTTATAGTAAGGCGTTTTTTGCCGAAAAAACAACCATGTATAGTAAGGCGTTTTTAGCCGGAAAAAAAACGACCATGTATAGTGAGGCATTTTTAGCCGAAAAAAAACAACCATGTATAGTAAGGCGTTTTTAGCCGAAAAAAACGACCATGTATAGTAAGGCGTTTTTAGCTGAAAAAAACAACCATGTATCGTAAGGCGTTTTTTTAGCCGAAAAAACGACCATGTATTGTAAGGCGTTTCGAGCCGAAAAAAAAAGACCATGTATAGGAAGGCATTTTTAGCCGAAAAAAACCACCATGTATAGTAAGGCGTTTTTAGCCGAAAAAACCCCCGACCATGTTATAGTAAGGCGTTTTTTGCCTAAAAAACGACCAAGTATAGTCAGGCGTTTTAAGCCCCAAAAAACGACCATGTATCATAAGGCGTTTTTAGCTGAAAATAAAGACCATGTATAGTAAGGCGTTTTAGCCGAAAAAAAGACAGTGTAGAGTAAGGCGTTTTTAGCCGAAAAAAAAGACCATGGATAGTAAGGCATTATTAGCCGAAAAAAAGGACCATGTATATATATAGTAAGGCGTTTTTAGCCGAAAAAAAATGACCATGTATAGTTAGGCGTTTTTTATCGAAAAAAACCCCAACCATGTATAGAAAGGCGTTTTTAGCCGAAAAAAACGACCATGTATAGTAAGGCGTTTTTAGCCGGAAAAAAAACGACCATGTATAGTAAGGCGTTTTTAGCCGGAAAAAAACGACCATGTATAGTGAGGCGTTTTAAGCTGAAAAAACGATCATGTATAGTAAAGCGTTTTTAGCTGAAAAAAACGACCATGTATCATAAGGCGTTTGTTTAGCCGAAAAAACGACCATGTATTGTAAGGCGTTTCGAGCCGAAAAAAACGACCATGTATAGTAAGGCGTTTTTAGCCGAAAAAAAACCGACCATGTATAGTAAGGCGTTTTTAGCCGAAAAAAACGACCATGTATAGTAAGGCGTTTCGAGCCGAAAAAAACAACCATGTATAGTGAGGCATTTTTAGCCAAAAAATGACCATGTATCATAAGGCGTTTTTTAGCCGAAAAAAACGACCATGGATAGTGAGGCATTTTTAGTCGAAAAAATTGACCATGTTTAGTAAGGCGTTTTTAGCCGAAAAAACGACCATGTATAGTAAGGCATTTTTAGCTGAAAAAAACGACTATGTATAGTGAGGCGTTTTTAGCCGAAAAAAACGACCATGTATAGGAAGGCATTTTTAGTCGAAAAAAACGACCATGTATAGTAAGGCGTTTTTAGCCGAAAAAAACGACCATGTATAGTAAGATGTTTTTAGCTGAAAAAAACAACCATGTATAGTAAGGCGTTTTTAGCCGAAAAAACCCCCGACTATGTGTAGTGAGGCGTTTTAAGCCGAAAAAAACGACCATGTATAGTAAGGCATTTTTAGTCGAAAAAAACAACCATGTATAGTAAGGCGTTTCGAGCCGAAAAAAACGACCATGTATAGTGAGGCATTTTTAGCCGAAAAATACGACCATGTATAGTAAGGCGTTTTTAGCCGAAAAAACGACCATGTAGAGTGAGGCATTTTTAGCCGAAAAAAACGACCATGTATAGTAAGGCGTTTTTAGCCGAAAAAAAACGACCATGTATAGTGAGGCGTTTTAAGCTGAAAAAACGATCATGTATAGTAAAGCGTTTTTAGCTGAAAAAAACGACCATGTATCATAAGGCGTTTTTTAGCCGAAAAAACGACCATGTATAGTAAGGCGTTTTTAGCCGAAAAAAACCACCATGTATAGTAAGGCGTTTTTAGCCGAAAAAACGACCATGTATAGTAAGGCGTTTTTAGCCGAAAAAAAACAACCATGTATAGTAAGGCGTTTTTAGCCGAAAAAAACGCCTTACTATACATGGTCGTTTTTTTGGCTAAAAACGCCTTCAATACATGGTCGTTTTTTCGGCTAAAAAACACCTTACGATACATGGTCGTTTTTTTCAGGTTAAAAACGCCTTACTGTACATGGTCGTTTTTTTCGGCTAAAAACTCCTTACTATACTTGGTCGTTTTTTTCGGCTAAAAATGCCTTACTATACATGGTCGTTTTTTTCGGCTCGAAACGCCTTAGTATACATGGTCGTTTTTTCGGCTAAAAACGCCTTACTATACATGGTTGTTTTTTTCAGGTTAAAAACGCTTTACTATACATGGTCGTTTTTTTTGGCTAAAAATGCCTCACTATACATGGTCGTTTTTTCGGCAAAAAACGCCTTACTATACATGGTCGTTTTTTTCGGCTAAAAACGCCTTACTATACATGGTCGTTTTTTCGGCAAAAAACGCCTTACTATATGGTAGTTTTTTTTTCGGCTAAAAACGCCTTACTATACATGGTCGTTTTTTTCGGCTAAAAATGCCTTACTATACATGGTCGTTTTTTTCGGCTTAAAACGCCTCACTATACATGGTCGGGTTTTTTTCGGCTAAAAACGCCTTACTATACATGGTTGTTTTTTTCAGCTAAAAACATCTTACTATACATGGTCGTTTTTTTCGGCTAAAAACGCCTTACTATACATGGTTGCTTTTTCGGCAAAAAACGCCTTACTATACATGGTCGTTTTTTTTCGGCTAAAAACTTCTTCCTATACATGGTTGTTTTTTCGGCAAAAAATGCCTTACTATACATGGTCGTTTTTTTCGGCAAAAAACGCCTTATTATACATGGTCGTTTTTTTCGGCTTTTCCGGGATCTACCCTTACCGGCGCGCGCATGCACACTAGCAAACACGCACGCCATGACGGGAAACAGCCTGAAACGGAAGCATGTGACACACTTTTGCAGTCTAACGATTGTAGCTCACATGTACCGTTTTAAAGTGCTTTTCCCTGGGCCCTCCTAGATTCCTATTCTTTGCCCGTGCCCTCGGTGAACTGTACACGAAGCAAACTCTGAATGAGAATCATGACGATAAAAGATAGAGCGCAACAGCTCTGATCACAAGCTGCAATTGCAAACTGCTGAGCGCTAATAACTTCCGGTGACGTAATCACGCGCCACCGTAAATTTAAGATTTACCTGCTTTTTTTTTTTTTTTTTTAAATAAAGAGTGAGAACCCTGTATTACAAACTACGTTTAAAGTTTGGTGCATCAGAATTTAAACCATGATTTAATCAACCCTAATCCTATAACCCTAACCCCAAACCTAATCCGATAAACCAACCCTAACCCGAATCTTAAACCAGCCCCTAAACCCAACACAAACATTAACACCAACACCAACCCTAAATGGACCCTGAAACTCTAACCCCAACACAAAACTAACCCAACATTACCCCCTCCCCCAAACCCTAGTTCAACTTAACATGTGTGCTTTTGTTACCTAGTGGGAAATTGTTAACATTATGTCTATGTGCTATAAACCCTCTAAAAAAATTTGCCTGACAGACGTCATGAATGCAATTTGTGTTTATTTTCTTTATGTACGCATCGTGTACAAAGTCACTCCAACACCAAACAGCTTTTAAGTGCACATGCATGTAAAAACTTGAACACAACCTCCATGAATCTCTTGAATGAGGGGAAAAACAAAAACAATTATTTGAAAGTTGCCAACATTTTGATGGCATCTTCTTTTGCATTTAAAATAGTCGTCTCAATTCTCTGATCCAGCTCATCCATGGCAGTTGAAAGCGTGTCATACATAACCTGGAAAAGGAAAAGAACGACTGAACCCAACCACACACAAACATGCTGAAAATGTCGAGACTTTGCTTGCGGTCATACCTGAGCTTTCTTGGTCTCTTGGCTGCAGACATCAGTCAGGCTCTGGATCTCTACTCGCAGCTGCTGATTCTCTCGAGACACCTCTTGGATTTTGTCCACCTTTTCCTCACGTTTCTGATGTATTTGGTTACACTGTCTGGATTCAAGTTCAACCAAAACACAATGCAAATTAATTTGGTTCATAACAGCGAGGAGAGATGAGGTAATGGAAGAAAACGGGCATATTCATTTGTTTTCTGTAGACTGAAAACTTTTGGGTTTGACATAAAAAAATGGACAAGAGACATAGGAGCAACTCTTTCTTTACCTCTGTATCAGATACACAACTTCAAAGAGAAGCAATAATTTGACGAAACACCCACATTTTAGCTGATCAAAAGAATCTGGGAAGACGTACGAGTTAAGCTACAAGTTAATAGTTGTATGAAATAAGACTTGATGTTGAGTCGCAAATCAAAGTTTGTGACCGACAGACAAACTTTTGTATTCCTTTTGTGATGCTTTTCCAGGCTTGGGGTTGGCTTGGCGCCGTTACTCCCTTCAGTTGCAAGACCCTGACTTGTTTTCCACAACAGACCGTCGATACTTTTGTTTTTGGCGCCGTCATTACTGAAAAGTCACGCTTTACAAAGATTGGACCTCGACAATTGAAGCAAAGTACTCGGACTGCGTTTTTTTTAGGGAGTGCTTTGAATACTTCGTTGCCTCATTTTACAAGCCATGGCTACAAACTACTACACAAAAGACGCTTGGTGCATGAGAATCACATGCAACCATTTAAAATAAATCATACATTTAAGTCGGAAATTGGACTTGGTTTGTACATAAAACATTTTTGATAGATGCTGCACAGCCACTAAATGTCGTCGGCTCAGTGCAAAGCCGAGCTCGAAACGCAGGCTTACCCCAACACAGTGTTGACATGTTGCTCCTTGTCCTCCTTCTTCTTTTGCCTGCGAACGTTGTGTTTGGCCTCCCTGTCCAGCTTCATGTCCAGCGCTTGCTTCAGCTGCTCTTCCTCTTTGCATAGGTTCTTCAGCTCCTTCTGTTTCTTCTCATGCTGGGAAATGAGCTGTTTATGCTGCATCATGTGCACAGAAAACAATCTTTTGGATTCTTTTGGACTCGGAATATCGTCAGTTGAAATGAATGATATCCCTCGATAACAAACAACTTGCTTAGGTTTCTATGTCGATACCTCCTCGTGCTGCTGCTTGCTGTCGCTCATGCTGATTTCAAGGTCTTGCAGCAGATTGTACATTTGCTGGATCTCCGTATCGGTGCAATTCATTGTCTGGACCATGTTTTGCAGCTGCACTACATCCTCATCAGTTTTTCCCTAACATGAACACAATTCATGCTTGTCATACAGTATATGCAAATATCAAATAGTTGTCATGGTAAGGTCAAACTCGATTCGATATTCGCAGCGAAATAACTATTCACTCACAATCGAGCTTTTTAAGTCCTTGATATTTTCCCTCATCCTCTCCATTTGGACCTGCAGCTCCTCTGGTGACTCCACAATTTGAGACTTGAGTTTAGTGATTTCTTCCTTGATGTTGCTTCCGTCCATCTTCAGCTGGGTCTAAAAAAAAAAAATCATTTCTGATCTAAACATTTTCAGTTGAGTACAGCCCCCCGCCCCCCCCCATACCAGTTTCTGCGTTTTCTCTGCAATTCTTGCTTTCCACTCTGCAATCGTGTCGTTTTTAGCATTCTGAAAGAAGAGCACCAGGTTCATTTGACCTTGCCTGAGAACACGCTAAATGCAATTAGGAACACAGTTCTGGCACCACCTACCACGTCCTTGTATAAACTTGTGTTGTTGGCCTGCAGTTCAGAAAGGGCGGCTTCCAGCTTAGCGTCCTCAGCTTGCTGCTCCGGTGGGATAGACCTAAGCAAGTGAAACAAAGTAAGCATCGTCAGATGGGAAGCCTTCTCTTATGATGGAGGAAAAAAAAAAAAAAAAGACTGGTCTGATGAAACCAAGGGTGATTTTTTTGGCCATACAGTGAAACTCCTCTACAACGAAATCATGTTTGCAGCAAGAAATTTTTCACAACAGGGGTTTTTCACTGTAGCAAATTTGATCTAAGATGCAAGCACACACATGCGCACAAACACACACAAACAAACGTATGTGTACTCTATTTTTATTCCAATAGTGCATAAGTATGAGCACACACTTATTTGACACTTCATATTGTCCATGTAGAAAGAAAAAAAAGGGAAAGAAATTCTGAAATGTATCATCAGCATTCACTTTCACCAATTTCTTGGATAATGTATTTTATTTTGCTTGCTGTCTTTCATTTTGATCACTTTTACCCTCTCTTCAGGCATCAGAGCTCTTCTTGTCTTAGCTGCTTGGCATCCAAAGGTCCGTTTTGTAGCCATTTTAGCAATGCAACGTCCATGCTCGTCTGAATCGAACAATAACAAATACTTCCTGGACCCAGTGGCTTTTCTTTCCACCATCACCAAATAAACATTGTTCACTATGTAAACCAGTGTGGTGGTTGCTTTTGCTGTTTCCGAACGAAGCAGTAGAAGTCGCTGTTGGATTAGACTTCATTGTAGTGAATGTCTTCGCGAGGCTGGAGCAGAAAAAATGATTTCGTATAATGCAACAGGGGGTTTTTCGTCGTATGGGGGGGGGGGGCAGTAGAATGGGAATGGTGTTAATGCATGAAGAGTTTTCCACATTAGGGGGTATTTTCACACATGTAGGTTTTGTTCTAGAGGAGTTTCACTGTAATACCAAAAACTGGCGCCAACAAAACACTGCTCACCACCAAAAGAACACCATAGGCTACGGTGACGCATGGTGTTGGGGGCAGCATCATGTTATTTGCACAGTCCTGAAAATACTCCTTGAGATCAGCGTGGTTCTCGCAAATACCAGAAACATGTCACTAAAGTGTGCGACCCGTGATATGCGCAAAGCATGTTTCATTCAAGACTTACGTCAGGATCTCAATTTTTTTTTCCGCTTCCCGGGTTCCTTTGGCATAAGTCTGTTGCGTGTCCAAGGCTGCCCTCTGACAATAAACACAGTACCGGCGAGTTATTGTAAACACAAACCGAACAAAAATACTGATTACGTCCTCAGTTTAACAAAATACAGCAAAATAACTCCTACAATACTGGGATCATCATTTGCAACATGCTTTTGCTTTAAACTATCAAGATAGGCAATTCTCAATATTTCTTGGGGGACGGCGGGATCAAATCGCAACCGTTGGTGAGCGGAGTCACATTCACTTTCCAAGCAAAAAACAAAACAAAAAAAAGGCGAGTTAGAATATCACATACAAACTTGACTTGCTTTGCCGACATGACATTAATCCTCTGCTTCCTGAATTGGAGAAAGTTCATGATGGCACTCAAAATGGTAAGTGTCCGATGTTTCTCTGAAAAGGAAAATTATTTTCCGTTTCATAAATGTGCTGATCCGTAAGTTAATAAGGGTGTTTAAAAAAAAAATCCAATGATGTCTTTAAAACATACTTACTAGGTGCCAGGAGGTCATTGAGTGAGAAGTCATACACAAAACACATTGGCAGAAACTGTCGCCTAAAAAAAGAAGTTACAGTACAGTTATCTGAGAACTAGAAATTCACGGTTGCGTATGACCACAATGGATCAAACCGAATGTCATTAAAAGTTGATCATACTGTGTTTAGCGCACCACACCAATATTCTGGTTATGCAACTTTGCTACTGTATGAAAGGAGTCAAAAACTTCTGTTTGACAAAATTAATTGTGCCACTGTGAAGTTTGATATCAGAACAGAAACTCACATGCGAGCATAGACACTGAGGATAGCAGTTGCCCCCTCGTGGCACTCGGGATGCTGAATGTTTTCCACAAGTGGAACCTGTTGGAAAAATGGACAAAAAAAAAAAAAACATTTTAAAAAGTAGCAAGCTTTGCTTTAATGGGTGACGACAGCAACGTGATCGTGTTTTCAGGGGGAGATGCTGAGATCCAAAGGATTTGCACAAAAATTTAAGTTAAACAGTCTCTAAACGATGACTCCATTTTAAAAATAACTTGACTAAAATCATTATCTATAAACATTTTATTTCTGTAGATCTCAGTGTCCCGCCACTGATGAGCTAGTTTTAGAAGGCGTGTGGTTCTGAGGCACGACACGGTGCCTTTGGGCAACAGATTGGTGACCCGTGGTGTAGTGTACAACCTGTAAAATCCACGAGGAAAGTGATTGTTTTCATGACCGTTTGTCAAACTCTTTACCGTGCCCCGAATGACTAACAATCTACACAAACGCGACTTCAATGGTGCCCATGTCTTGGTGAAATAAGTGAACAATTTTTTAAGGGGAGGTGGAGATGCAGTGTGGCGAGTTTGGCGACAACTTGAAAGGACATCATACGTGCGACGACATGAATAGCCAGTCAAATACGTTGTGTCACTGTGATTTGCGGTTATTTGTCAGGTCTGACCGTAATACTTCCAGACGAATTAACTTAATTCCTAATTTATTTGGAGGTATGATCCAACTGGAGAAGGGACATCGGTGTATGTGAATGAATCTGGTTAGCATTTACCTGTAAAACAGTACTTACCATGGAGTGACATTCAGGTCTGAAACGAAAGAGCTGATGCAACACTCTCATGTACAGTGATTGAACTGCTTCTGGCTGCAAAGAAGTGAATTTACAGTGACTTGGTTAAAACATTTTTTTGTTTTAAAAAAAGGACTATAGCATTAAATCGGTTTTAAATTAAACATTCGCCACTAGACTTGAGATTCTGTATGCAAAATCGTCAGTGTGAACCTAATTTAAAAACAGTACATAATTGTCGATTTCACAAAAGTTACTTAGCGCAACGCCCCACATTGTTTATCCGTTTTGTGTGTCGTTTCTTAGACATGACAGACTTTCAACTGACTCACTCGGGAAATTCACTGTTGACACGGGACGCTCTCCTTTCATGATTTGTTTCGTTTGAACGCCGCTAATTGACATGGAGCATTTATTCAAGTCCAAACGTCATTAAATGTAACCAAACGTAGGCCGTTATTCAATTCATGTGTAGCATCAAGCAGTTCAAACAGAGCGGACATTCGGTTACCTTCGGAGAAGGAGCAAGATCACTCTTGGTGAAATGTTTAGCCTCTTCGCCAGTAAGGACTTCTGTTCGGTAAAAGGTCACTACCACGTCCACAGGGTGGACGGGAACCGCATTTTCAGCCATTGCTGGTTTAGCTCGAGATAGTGAAAACGCAAGAAAAACAGGACAACAGTATTCATAGACAAGCCACAGAAATGGCGCCTAAAAAATCGTATTTCTTCTTCGTCCTCTTCTTCTTTCGTTGCTGCTGCTCCTCCCTCTCGCCGCCTATCGTGTCGGAGAACCGACACCATTTGTACACCAACACCGCATTAAACGCTGAATCGGTTGCTGTTCATTCAGTAATTTCTGGGCAAACGTTGCTTAATGAGAAACATGTGGCGTGTCTTTTGATTTTATGATACATGTTTTAAAATAAAGGCTGTATCACAACCATACGTTGGCGTCGCCGCCATATTGAATGTGGCACAGTGGAGCTCTCGGCGAATATGCCGCATTCGTTTGCCGCTTGGGGACGGGACGTTTCTGATCGCGGGGTCAATGCACAGTACATTCACTGAACACGCTTCGTTGGCACGTGAATTTTAGCGGTATGGTCTCCGAACGTGAATCAAGTCCTGTGCCTCGAGAGGCACTTGGTGTGTGACTGCAGTGCCGTTCTGTGAACACGACGTGAAAGTGAATCAGGATCTGAGTGACAGTTCCCTGTATCACTCCCTTCCTTCTCCATCAGACCACGCCCCGCCCTTCTGCTGTGAGTGCAACTTCTGTCCGCCAGTGACACAACATCCCTCTCCTCTATTGTTAATCCTGCTATTTGTTTTTTAGCAAATGTCCGTTCTCTAATTTGCATGAACATGTTTTTAGTCGGGGAAAGCAAGTTGGCTATTTATTTCAGTCAATGAGAAAAACTGTCCTCTGACGCTAATTGGAAAGTTGTGGCTTTGTGGAAGTGTAACGTGTAAGCTTGGTGGTTCCTGACTGGAGTTTTGGAGACCACAGGAAACTTTAATACTTATTGGAAGATGCAGCGTTATGATTTTATGCAGCGTTTCCCAAGAAAATGAGTCGACCTTCACTGCTATATTCAGCAAAGTATGCTTTCTTGGGTGATTTTGTAACCATGCTGTATTGTGAATGTCCTTTTGTTAATAAAGTGTTTATCTAAGTTTCGTTTATATTTCTTTGAATGTGGAAGGAGGCCCAAATGAAATTCACACAACCACTGGGACAACATATAAATTGCACACATGAAGGTCAGGGCCTGGATTCAAACCCTTGATATCAGAACTGTAAAATGGGTGTCTTAACCGTGCGATTGC
The DNA here is from genome assembly GCF_054856545.1 of Hippocampus guttulatus. Taxonomy (NCBI): domain Eukaryota; kingdom Metazoa; phylum Chordata; class Actinopteri; order Syngnathiformes; family Syngnathidae; genus Hippocampus; species Hippocampus guttulatus. Next base: position 7,735,416 of record NC_141269.1, on the reverse strand, counting down.
TATCACGGTATACAGCATAATTCTTTTCAAGATAATGTTAAGCTTTTACTACAATTGAGTCGAAGAGGACAAAAAACATAACGGTGTAAGTTAAAAGGATCTTCCTCTTTTGTTCCCCTTGAGGTTAGAAGGCGGAGCTTCTCAAAGTCTTGGTTAGGGTCGTTCTTACACCCATTTTGAGGTTCTTTTGTACGTGTTGTCATGACGCATTTGTCTGCCTCCCTTCTGCATTTTAAAAAAGAGGTTTGGCATTGAAGTAAAGATGACCACCATCCACCACCTCTGGATCCTGCTGGTCATTCACAGTGTATTTGGTGAGTTGCACTTTGTGTTCCAAGTCGTGGTATTGTTTTTGTGGTTTTGGAAGTGACGGGGTCACCAACGAAAAAAATAAAAAACACTTGCCGGTACTTCATTTGAGAGGTGGCAGAATAACAATTAATGCTTGCACGGATGGATGTAATTTGAGAGGGGATGGATGGGAGAGAAAAGAAAAGTAACGATGAAGGGCAATAGTTATCGGGACTATTTTACTTTAAATGGTCTTTGGTGTCCTCAACAGAATCACTCAGTTATGATGAAAATGTAGTGGAATAATAAAACAGATGCCTTATTAAGGGGGGGGGGGGATTTTGAGAAAACACCCAAAAAACTTTAAAAATAGCAATGACATTTTCTGGTGTGTTGGAGACGGGACAGAAAGAAAGAAAGGCAGCAACCCAAAATGAAAATAAAGCACAAAAACATACATGTCACAAGTTCATTTAAAAAAAGACTAAAAATTCCCGTCCTTTTTTACTTTTTGGGTTCAAGTGTGTGGCGACATTCAGTTCCTGGAGAGGCAGGAGGGTGATTCGGTGGACCTTCCGTGCACCATCAAGCCCAGCAGCCGCTCTCCTTTGGGCTTCTACATGAGGCGCACGTGGCTGCACCCTGGTCAAGTGCTCTTCAAATACACCGACACAGAGGCGCACGTGAACGTCGCCGCCGACAGACGTCGCCTGGAGATCGGCGGCGACCCGAGCAGCCACTCTCTGATCGTCACCTTATCTGACCTGAGAGCCAATGACACGGACCGCTACAATTGCGAGTTTGTGGTGGCCAACCCGTCTTCTGAGGACGAACACGTGCCTGGAGAGACAGAATTTTTCCTCCTGGTTAATCCCGGTGAGTGATCTTTTGTATGTTCATCCCAAGGGTGTCCAAACGTTGTCCACTGAGGGCCTCACATCAGGCGGAGTGGGCAAAAAAAATGCTCACTCACACAGAAAGTTACAGTTTGTCAATTTCGCGGTGTCTTATTTATGACGGTAATACACAGAGTATCAGTCAAAAGTGAATTAAACACCATCGAAAGGTTTGAATGAATGAAGTGTTTTATCGCTTATAACCACAGAATTCTTATACCGCGATGCCCACAAGCACAGGAAAATAAATGAAATCTCGTCAGTCACACCTTCTCTCTCAGAATTTCCTTGTGTATGGTGATTTCTTAAGAATCAAATTAGAGGTACAGAGAGGGAGGGGCCAGGGAGGGAAGTTTTTTTTTTCTTCCACAGATCACATTTCCTCCTTGACTACTATCAGTCAGATAATAAACTTTTTTTTGTTTTGTTTTTTCGGCTTTTTTTGTGGGGGGAGGCATTCGGTGAGGTCTACTCAGTCTCCAGACTCAACCAAAATAAAAACCTGTGGAGGGAAATGAAACTGAGAGTTTTCAAATGCCAGCCAAAAAAGTCATTGAAAGGATTTCAAACATTCTGGGCCAAAATCTCTCCTGAGTTATGTGCAAACATCTCTTTGCTACTTTTGCTATGACAGTGCAAACTTTTCGGGTCAACCACTGACAGCACTTCACACCATAAATTCGACATTTTATGACCGTTTATTATTAATTATTTTTAATTTTTGACGGCTATTCTATCTATTACCATAATCAACAATTCGTCATCAATATGAAAAACTGTTCATTTCTTGTGTGAGCAAATTCTGCATGGGATAAAAATGTTCATTCCCATTCACTATACATATGAACCGACCATTTGTTTGATAAATCAGCTGACACCAATCCTGTGTTGGTCAATAATATACGCTAAGCAGTTTTAATCGACATTGTACAGAAATGCCCCGCTGGTCAAATGTTGGACACCCTTTCTTTTATGCGTAAAAAAACAAGCTATTAAACCTGCGCCTCACTCGTAGGAGGTTGGCATTTGAAGGACAAGACTTTCCTCTCACAAGCAACTGCAAAGCACTTTCATTTGAAAAACTAAGAATCAAATACAAAACATGTCTAGGGACTTTTGACACCACGTGGAGGGTCGTGGATATGCCTACTTGTCAGTCACATGAATGACTCGCACAGACGGCGGACAACCATTCACATGAATATCTATACAGTGGTACCTCTACTTACGAAATTAACTGGTTCTGGAAGAAATGTCTAGAACATTTTGTAAGTACAGACGCATTTTCCATCTAAAATCCCCTAATTCGTTCCAAGACCCCCCCCCCCCCCCCAAATTCAGACATAAATGTTAGTTAAGGAATTAAATTCCATCAAAATATGTAAAAAAATACATGTTACAATTACATTATGCACTATGCTTATCTACTTTGTGGACCAGGGGGAAAAAAAAGAACAAACACGATGTCAAGTGACAGACTGGTGTCGTTTTGACCTAGAAACGGCACCCACACAATTTGAATGCGTGACTTTTGTCTGTCTTAAGGAGAAGACATTTTTATCATTGCTTGCCATGCCAACTTAAGTGTTCTAAAATGATCTTTTTCACCATCTCACAGATAAGGGAACCATGAAATCAGCAATTGCACCTCAATTTTAAAAGAATATCAAATGTTGCTTGCTCACTACCAAAACAACTTCACAAATTATAATGGGATTATGATCCTTTTGAATCACATTTTTTTTCGTTCAAAAAAGAATGCAAATAAGATTTGTCTGATTTAGTATCCAACTGCAGTATCTCAAAATCAGTGGAAACTACACAATGTTTTTCAAATCTTAGAAAAGTGACAATAAAATTATCTTGTAAATTTGACACACTTGGGGGGGGGGGGGGATTGCAGTGTTAAAACTGCGAGCAAGAGTTGAATGTTCTCCCTCACTAATGTGCACAAGCAATTTCTCAAAATTGTCCATTCATCATGGCATGCGATTCGGAAACTGAACACATATCCACGTTCAACAGGCCAGCGCTAGCAATACTGTACTAAGCTAGGATTAGCGCTGTCAAAATGACATTAGCCATGGCTGCTGCATTGTAAAGTGTTGCTATAACGCAACAACACTCAACGTTATTGGTTTGAGGTTGTATTTATTTTATTTTTTAAATTGTACTATCAATTAAAAACCAAAGATGCAATTACCTTAACAGTTGAGCACAATTGTGGCGAATTCCATTTCGCTTCCGAATATTGTCAACTGCCTGAGGTGCCTTCGCTCTGCTTCCGTTTACTATTCTTGATGAGGAGAGAGGAGCGTTGGCGCAGAGCGCCGATGCGTATTTAGAACCGGGAGTCGCCGCTTGGAATTGAAATGGATTTCCATGGGACAGGAGAAGTGAACCAATGTTTTTCGTCAATGAATGCTACAGCTTCTTGTTGACTTTGAAACTTAGCTTGTAGCCGACGTGTGCACATTTTGAGCATGACGTCTCTGATCCACTGGTTAAAGGACACTTTGATTCTCTCCTCTTTCATCTCAAACTGCTTCAAACAAAGCGTGTGACGGAAAAGTGGTTAGGACTGCACGACTGTCCGTGTTTTATGTTATGTGTTGTGTTTATTATTTTACTTTATGTTAACTGTTTTGTTAAGCGCTTGTTACAGCTGCCGCTGTTGTGAAAGCGCTATATAAATCAGCATGTACTGTACTGTACTGTACTGTACTTTTGGTCAAGAATAGTAACGATCCTGCCGCACAGAGTAACAGCCCCGAGATAATAATTGTATTAATCGTAGCAAACGTGAAAATGTTTATGACTGCACATCTGGAAGCACGGACACCGATACTATCATTGGCTTCCATTGGGCCCACTGAGTCTAAGTTTGTACCCCCCTCTCCGGTGGGACAGCGGACATAGGGCGCATCGATGTGTGCGCGGGGGGCTCAGCCATCGTCTCCTGTCTCCCCCCTCACGGCGAGGACCTTCCTGTGGAGGGCGTGAGCCTGACGCGGCGAAGGGGCCGAGCTCCCGTGGAGCTGCTCTACCACACCAAGCGGCACCTCGGCGACGGGCCCGCCTCCACCTCCTCCTCCTCACGATTCCAGCTGTGGTCGGCTCCGGGCCCCCGGGGCTTCACGTACAACCTCACCCTGCGACATCTGCAGCCTGAGGATAGCGGCCTGTATAGCTGCCAGCTTCTTCTACGCGGCCGTCCCGATACTAGCGCCGCGCTTCACATGAAACAAGCTGTCTTTGTTTCCGTGGGAGGTAGGTGATGGAAGAGTAAGAAAAGTAGGACCTGATCGTCACGCCGGTGACATATTAACATCCTCTAACAACCGCCCCCTTCCAATCAAACAACACAAGGTCAAAATAACATCCAGCACACTGGAACCTCCAGGGTCTAAGCAAATCTGTTTCATTCTGGATGATTCTGCCATCATTTCTGGGGGGGATGTTGGAGGTTTCATTGTCCTGTCGGTCCATGTCTGTGCCTCTTGGTGATTTATGATCTTTCATCTGTCAAGATGTCACTCATCTCCTAATACTAATCATTGGGCAATTGCTGGATCTTCATCATCTGTAGTTGAGCCTCAAAATCGGAAGGAAGCGGCTCAGCGGCCTCTACAATTCCACTGAACTCTTTGTTCTCTAACCACCTTTTTTTGTTGTTGATGCAATCAACATGCGTGCGATTACTTCATGAGGTTGGTGCAACCTAAAAGCCTCTTTTGTCTTTTTCCCAGGAGGTCAATGCGGCTGCTCCAGCTACCCAACTCTGCTGTATGCGCTGTCCTCGGCCGTCTTGGTCCTTATCGTGCTCCTCGCTTTAATGCTCATCCATCATGTGAGTATTGTTGTGTTATGTAAGGTGCAGGAGTGGGAAAAGTACTTTAACTTTGTGTATTGAAATAAAAAGCCTCCGCTGGTTGAACATCATTATTCAAAGACAAAACGTAGTCTCTGTGAAATGTACATCAAAGGGGAGTTTGCAATAAAAAAAATTGAATAAAATCACATTTTGTCAGACCCTGGTGCCTTGATATACTAAACACACCCATAACCCAAAACATTTAAAGTCAGATCATCTTTCCCCATTGAATTGAGAGGAACTGCCATTAATTCGTTCCAGCCTTCCACAAAAACAGAACATGTTTTTTTATTTTTAAATAAGGAAATAGCACTCTGTAATACAGAACTGTTGACAGTGTTTAGCGGCTGCTGCTCAACACTTTTTTAAAGAATACTAATTAACCAACTTGTTATATCTGCCAAATTGCTGCTTGTTGTAAAGCGAGTTGAGTCACCTGCCACCAGTTAATAATACTTCAAGTTTGCACCTGCAAATAAATTCAGCCTGGTATCTAAAAAAAAATAAATAAATACAATTGGGTCATTAATACCTCAAGGCACCACTTCTCTCCTCTTAACCGGAGGAGGGTTCGCCTCATATAAATGAGGAGTATGGCTTTCGTGACTCTGAGTTTCTTCACCCTCTTCCTCCCTTGCTTTTCATCAATATTTTCTCAGTTTTATTAACATACTCAGGTGTCTTCTATTATGACTATTATGAGTGCCAATGTTATTTGTATTGGTTACTTCCTACCGCTGATGTGGAGCAAACAGAAGGGTTAACTAACACCTGCTTGTTGTGTGGGTGTCGCCGGTTCCTCTTCCTCCGCTAACCGCAGCAGTTTCACAACTGTGTTGTTTCCACACAAGGAGCTTCTCCTATGTCAGGGGCGAGAACTCAGATTTTTTATTTATTTTTTTTGCACAGGAAATGAATTGTTTACACACCTCACTGATTTGGTTTTCAGAAACGAGCACGCAGCCGTGCCGCCTCACGCCCTCCGGCGCCCATCTACGAGGAGATGACCGGCGTGAAGACCTTCAGTGCCAAGCTGGACGACACCGAGGTGTCCGAGTATCGCAACTGCAAAGTGAAGAAAAACTGCCCGGAAAATCATTACGAAACTCCCATTCGGTCAGCTTTTTAAATATCATTAGCTCCTTCGTAGTATTACATCTCACAAAAAGTTATGGATAACGTGGTGCGTTTGAGATACAGTACCAGTAATTCGACTTCAAATGAACAGTGCAGTTGAATACTACATACCAGTGATGCTGAGCGAAAATAAAAGTGGAAGTGACGTCACATTCAAGTAACCTAAAGTGTCTATGAACTGAGATAACACATTGATTCAAGTTTTATTCTGACACGAGAAGGCACCACTTCTCTCCTCATAGCCTCTTAACGTCTTAACCATTCATTTGTTTTCAGTGGAGACTAAGTGACTAACTTGAAACTGGGATTTATGACGTCTGGAGATTTGTGTCAATTAGTGGAGCCCCAGAGTTCAAACATGGTGAAGTTGCTTTTAGCTGTTGCGCTGCATGCAAATAGAACAAGATGCCAACGTAAGTGAAGTGTGAATGCTTTTAAATCCAGTTTAAAAACGTTTGCTTTTTTCCCCATAACTTTGATGAAAGTCTTCCTAACATTTTAACTTTTTTTGTTGTAATTTTAGAAAACTACTTTTGTTTCTTTAAAGTGTTTTTCTTTCAAATCTTCTGTTGTGTTTAAATGTTGGCAATGTACTGTATGTTCTTTCAATAATTTCCGTAAAACAAGTGTTCTCTGCTTTGCTTCTGAATGTCGTTAGCTGTTTTGTTTGTAAAGTTTTAGTTGCTGTGCCTTTGCTTGTATGAAGCACATTGAATTGCCATGTGTATACAATGTGTGATAGAAATAAAACTGCCTCGCCTTATTAAAGATATGATCACACTTTGAGGAAACAAACACAGATGTAGGGCTATTCCCTAGTACAGAGGTTATGAAACCTTTTGCACCAAATACCACCTAAAATAGTCAGTGGTGATGGAGGTAACTGGTAACATTAAAATGCAGTACCTTAAATTTAAAAAAAAATAAAAGCACTTCAACTCAGATTGAAAAACAGGCATTTGTCAAAAACTGGTAACATTAAAATGCAGTATGTTAAATAAAAAAAAGAGAAAAGTACTTCAACTAAGATTGAAAAGCAGGCATTTCTCAAAAAGTAATGCAAATTTCAAAAAAGTTAAATACATCCAAACTGTACCTTGGCAGTGATGCTTTCACGTACCACAAGGGGGAGCCAACTAGCATCACACAGCCATGTGACATGTTTAAAAAAAAAGGACCAAGACATGTAGTTACAGCCAAGAAAATGTAATTTTTATTAATATCGTCCGAAAGAAGATCCATATAGTCCAAATGGAAACTCTTTTTTTTTTTTTGCCGGTGCATGTCTTAACAATCACATTCTATGAGGAGAAAAAGTAACAACATTTAAAAAGCCACAACTTTGTAGTTTAGTTACAGACATTTTTCCATTATTTGCGTGTGTCAAAGTAATGAGAAAATGGCAAAGGCAAAAGCCCCCAAAAGACAAAAGAAACAAAAAGCAAATCATGGGCTTCTTCTCATGCCCACCCACAGTGCTTTAAGCAGAAGGACAAGCGATCATTGGTTAAGAAGGGTTTCCACAGCATGGTGACGTCATAAGGGTCCGCTAACACCAGACAACTACGGCACATTGAGCACATTTAGTCAAAGAAGAAGCCAACATAAAACCCTGAACCCTCCCACTTTTGTGCATAGATCAGAACCTTTTGCTTGAAATCTCTGCTGCTTGAAAAGCGTCATACGGACACACGGAGAGATGATTGAGAACATCCTGCGCTCACAAACCAACAAAAAAACAAACAAATGTGTTTCCATTGATCCTTGTTTTCCCAAATGTAAAGCAATCTCTACGCAAGATTTCACCGGTAAAGCACTTTTTAATTCTCCATATTCAAAGTTAATTCTCAGTCTTATTTGGTAAATACGTCACTTGCTACAATACAAACGTGGTGTTGTCGTCATAGTTAAGAGTCCCCCGAAAAAGCTTCAGTGCTTGCTTGGGACTAGCAAAAAAACAAAAAAGGAACAATGGAGGAGTTGGGATATTGGAATTCTGGCCTTCCTGAGACAAAATTCATGAATGTTTCGAACAACAAGTGTGCAAGAAAACGAGCAAAACGACGCAAACGAACGAGGGCCGAACTTGAAATATGACAACACTGATCGATCCCAGAGTTCTGAAAGTAGCATACGTATCCTCATTTTGCAAGGTTTTCATGCCCATATTCCATGGAGGAGGATTTTCTTATTAAAACACAACATTCCTGTCATAGTAATTCAAATTTTCTTTGAAGGTGACACAAATGAAATGCTTGTAAACAACAGGAACACAAACAATAGGCACCTCTGAAATGACCTCGCCTCCCTTTTCTTTTCATTTCTCCTTGATGCTACACTAGTTTTTTTACACCTAGCTGTGGCCTTGCCTCTTTGTCTTGATTTATTTATATTATAATTTTTTTAAAACATTTTTATATTTATACTTTTTTTCCCCAACGTTTTAACCTTATTGAAACAAACTGGTGCAATACTCAATGACAACCCCGCAACGGGATTATTCCACAATAAAAGCCACTATAAGGTAGATCAACTTTTTTTTTTGTACAGATAGAATGAAAACAAATGAATTCCTTGAGTAAACATGTACACGTGAATTGTCGCCGTCGACCCCTCCTGTACTTTTTTTTTCTGACCACGATTAGCTGAGTGAGGGGCACAAGACACTCAGTGCAACATTAGAAGAGAACCAGGCAACAACAAAAACAAAAACACACAGTTTCTGGCACACATTCAAATATCCGTCGCACACAAAACGGAGATGACGCTTGCAGTTGTTTTTTTTAATTATTTTTTTTCTCCCTCCAAAAGATTGGTAAATTTCATCCTCACCATGTTACTTGTCAGACAAGAAAGAGAGACACCTTTACTGACTTCACATTACGTTGTTGGCGCTCCATGACCAAGGAGTATTTGGGCCAGTCTCTAAAGAAAAAAAAGGTAATCTAAAAGGCGTCTTCAGTTGTAAATTTTAAGTAAACAGGAGTTGGGAAGTCTTCAGTCTTTTTTTGGGGGGGGGGGGGGGCACCAAAAATGAGAAAAAGTAGGATTCATCAGAAGAAACAAAAATGGGGAATAAAGTAATACAAAAAAAAGTTTGAATCCTCAATCTTTTGAAAAAAAAAAATTCTCATAATTTTACACAATTTGTAATTTTAAATAGTATTGTTTGAGAACAACGTCGTGATCTTCCAAGAATAATGACAAAATTGAGCATTACAATTTTGAAGAGAAAACTCAGGAAAAAAAACACTGTGCTAATCATCCATGGGTAAATGTGATTATTCTGAGAGGCAAAAATGCTGCTTTGCTGTAAAATTCCCACTTGTAAAAATTGGTTTTGTTTGTTAAATAGTAACATTTGAGAATCCAGACAAACATTTTAAAACAGATTTTTTTCCGGCACAACTTGACTATACACATTTTTTTCTCTTCAGTGTGGCCCAAATACTCATTTGTACATTGTAGTTCAAGTATTCAAGTTCAATATATATATGTAGATATATATATATTTTTGATATGTGATTCTTTTCTTTTTTTTTGTTTTAATTAGCAAATGCTCGACTTACACTGGAGGGCGGGCTAACGAACAAAGATCCATACATATGACAGTACACTAACTTTGACGTATACGACATGTGGCTGAAAAGCAGAACGTAGGATCAAGTATTTGTTGACAACCAAATTGCTTCCTTCGCATATTTGTGTGGACGTCCATGTGTGTGGGGGGGATACATATTGCTCATCTTCATTTCAACCTTGCAGACAAAACATTTTAGAGGCTACCATCCGAGGTGTACATATATGTACAGTAGGTGTGTATGTATGCATACATACAAATATCAACTTTGTGTATAGATACACACGTACGTATGTATGCATTCATTGTATATATGTCTACGGTAAGCACGCTTGAAGAGGAGAGCCTCTCGATGCTGGTGCAGCATGGGAAAGCCCCTTGTGACTTTCTGGGCGCGGTACTGGTGGACTATTGGGTCTGTCTGAGCTTCTTGGATCAAGGCAGTTTTACAGAAACAGGCAATAGTGATTTTTGCTCGTGTGCTGCAGGACGACGTGTCCTGAAAGGTAGCCTTTGTCCCCCTTTTTTCCTTCTTGATTTAAGACTTTTGTACCTCTCACCTACTCGGATCCAGTGGAAATGCACAGTTCGCCATCGGGGCCTGCTTTGAGCAGGACGTCAACACAAAATATAAACCAGATAAATACAGCATCCACAAGAAAACTAATCAAACAAAAAGGCACCCCAGTCGTGGGTCTACTTGTTCATGTCGTGAGCAGAACGTGACGACCGGAGACGTTTCAGCGAGAAGTGCAGAGCTTCAACAAATCATAGACCCCCCCCCCCCCATTTTTATGCATTTTTTAAAAAGATTTTTCTGTCAAACTTCATAAAAATGATGTTAAAATGTGATTTGTAACTTTTTTTTGGTTTTAAAAAAATATGTACCCGGGATTACCCATCATCGACTGTGCACTGTAGCAAACTGGAACCCTCCCCCTGCACAATGTTAGCGTTGGGTTTGTCCCACAAAACAAACAAAAAAGGAAAATCAGTCATTTCAGGATGTGATGCTGCTGCCCCTCCAACTCCCCTGTGCCGCCCCCCTCAAAAAACAACAACAAAACATTCCTTTCAAAGAGGAACACAAGTGCTCTGTTCAGCAAAGTGAAGTTGGCACAGTACATTGGCATCTCTTCAATGCGTGAGGTGTGTGTACACGGGAACAAAGGACGGTCGTGGAGAGCGAGAAAGACAGAGAGAGAGAGAGAGAGAGCTGCATGGTCATCGTCTGTGCCCCCCTCCCCTCCCCCTACCCTGAGATCAAGTCTGGACACGAGCCTTTGATAAAGTCTTCGCACTCCACTTCAGTGACAGTGTCTCGAGAAAATGGCGGCCATAGCGAAGTTCACAGTAGGGGTGGGAATAGTGCTGGAGTGACAAGGGGTCGGCGTGCTTGTAGAGGGCCCCGGCTTCTCGTCTTTTGCATAGAAACAGTTACAAGTGGCCCTCGGTGCCTCATGGAGGGGAGGGGTTGGGTGGAGGCTATCAGATGTGACGGGGGGGGGGGGGGGGCTTAGCGTAGCAGCTATGCAATGGGCAACCTGTGGGCAGGCGGAGCAGCTTGGACCAAAACAATGAAAAACACCCCCAGACCTGGAAGTACGACAGAATACTGTCCAACACAAAGCACGATCAGCTCAAAAAGCAATTGACAATCAATAGTATTGATCCTTGTTTTGCATTCATAACACAGGATGAGCACAGAGAGGCACCTCTGAGGAATAAGTGTTTCTGCATATGAACAGTGAGAGGCTCCTTCAGGCAGCCACGATGTACTTGTATGCATTGTGGTCACAAACGACAACGAGACACAATCCAGAAATATGACTAGTAGATCTTCCAGCTAAAGTGATCTTTGCGTTTTAACTAAAAAAGAGAACGAGCAGGGTTGGTCTGGTTATTGCCAGACGGAGCACGGGGAGGAAGTGCTGCGGTCGGACACCTGGGGTAGGGGCGGGGGCGGGACGGTGGACCACAGCAGAGAGGCACTCAGTGGACGCCACACCCTCCACGCTGCCCCCCCCCCCCCCCCCCACACACACACCCAATGACCATCCACGCTCGGTCTCCAAGAGCGAACAAGGCTTGAACGTTTTGGAGTAACAGTGATATTCACTTTCAGAATTGTTCCTATTCTTCACGAAGATGACTTCGTGTCAGTCGCGTTTTCCCTTCATCAGAGCTTTTGTCTTGTTTTATTTCTTTATTGAGCCAAAGCCACGGGCTCCTCATAAGTGCTATGATAAGAGGCCTTCCCATGTGTGTCCACGAGAAAGACTCGAAGGTCTACTGCATTGGGAAAACTCATACGCCGCAACCCCCCCCCTCTTTTTTTTTTTTGGTATTGTGCCAGACACCCAGAAGAGGTGTCCAATCGGATCCAGTCTCTTGTTGGCTGTGGGTGCGGCGCGCAGACAGGAAGTGTGCATCGAAGTCCAAGCTGCTGCTGCTTCGCACAGATTTTCCAATGGCGCTCTGGAGGGGGTGGGGGGAGGAAAACAAAAACAAAAAAAAAACAACAAAAAAAAAACGGTCTTTCAAGCTCTAAAAACTGACCAGCTCAGACGGGACGGACGTAGAGTTTCTACGGTGTATATTGCACAATGTAAACCGTCACGTTCAAAAGAGTTAAAGCCGCGTCATCTTTCCTTTTCCTTGCAATGACACTTGCAGAAAGGTTGTCGAAGATTCCACAAAGCACCAGTGAGTGAACTGGAGGTGACGGCGAGGATCTCGTCAGTGATTGGGTGCCGTCGCAGTTGCTCAGAGCTTATATATTGGGGGACGGACATCAGAACAATGAACCCGCCGTCCGCGTCGAACAAGTGAAGAGCCCGAGGAGCCGGGTTTCCCGAAGAGAGTCGGTCGCCAGTCGCGTGGCACTGGCTCAAGAGGTCAAAAACTGTGCAAGATTCCGTCTGCTTCTTCAGTTTATCAACAAAAAAAAGGCGGTTTGGAAAGGACCAGGTGAGCACTTAAGGCTAATATTAGTGCTGAGAAACAAAGAGTAACAAGTAAAGGTCATCCAACCGCATCGTTGGCCACGGGCATGCTGGGAATGATCGCTTGAGAGTTTTTTTTGTCTGGGATGATTCTTCTTGCAAGGAAAGGGTAGATGGCAGCTTTGATTGCTTCTCCTAACAAAACCAAACCAAACTCAAAAAGGTTTCTTTGTGTCACGTTTGAGTTCTTTTTTTTTTTCCTTACAAAGTCGTTGGCAAAATGATAGGAATAAAAGGTAACACGAAAGAAAGAGAAGGGCTGGTGAGCCTTCCGTTTCTCAATTCACAGTTACAGAAAGTTGTAAAATGGAGCTGATTATCGCCACATGATTTGCTTGGGTTTTTTTGCTCCTTCTACATGGACTCCCCACTCAGCAGGTCTCCAGGCAGCAGGGTATTAATAGGGGTGGGGCTCCCGATCACACGTGCGTCCTCCCCGCTCGGAGGCCCCCACAGGCTGGAGTATTGGGGAACACCCCCCCAAAGCAGGTCCCCTCCGCTGGTCTTGCCACCGCCGCCGCCTCCTCCCCCGCCGCCGGTGCTCCACTGGGCGATGGAGTGGGACGCCGCTGCCCCGCCCATTCGATTCTGATTGGTTCCCGGGTTGGCCTGCCAGCTGGTCGTGTTGTTTGAGGCCAGCGACTGGCCTTGTGCAAAGAAGCGGTTCACCTCCTCCTCCCCAGCAAACTCTGCCAAGATGGTGGTGTTACCGAGCACACACCTGACACAAAACGGGTGAGTCAAATGATCCCAAGACAAATTTGCAAAAGCATTCAACAGTTGTGCTGAAAGGTTTTTGAGAAATAATCTTATTGCAACTGTGCAAACTGTTATTGAATACTTGGAAGATGACAACTTCAGTCTAGAATAAAATAATTCACATTAAAAAGTGGTTTTAAACAAGTCAACGAGAGTCCCCGGATTAATTGTCCTCGATTTTGGATGTTCCACTGTTCTACGTTTTGCTCAAAGACTTGCCCAACACCTTGTGACACATTTGTAATGAAGTGAAAGCAACAAGAGGTAGCTTTGCAAATTTTGGTGTGATATTCCCAAACAGCTTCTGGCACTTACATGTGCAGAGACTTCTGGGCCTTGGCGGCCTCATCCTTGGAGCTGTAGCGCACCACGGCGTTCCCTTGGGTCAGGTTGAGGTGGAATGTGATCAAAGGGCCGTGCTGCATGCACAGGGTCCGTAGAGTCGAACCGTCAATCTGTAGAGCCAGCAAAAGCCACAGACGCATGTCCGTTAGCGGAGCTGTACAGTATATTTCAATAAAAAGAACGTATTTGTGCGTACAAAGGGGCCTGGGTGACATTCGAAGTTACTTTGAATCTTTCATAAAGCATTTGCTAAAATACAAAAGATACTCACCACCTGGCCTTATAGTGTGGCATCCATTTTGAATTTTTTTTTCACTCAACTTGGATCATTTGTTCAAATCAATGGTCAATTGGCACACTTACTTGAGGTGTGAGATTCCTCAGCACCAGCCAGCTGCTGGTCCTGTTGGAGCTGTCTGTACTCCATGTGGCTCCCTCTGTTAAATAAGGACAGCGAGAGATTTGCAACTTGTTTTATAAAAACACATTTTTTTTATATATTCATAAAAATAGCAAATACTTGATTCAAAAATTTCAAGTATTAAATTGTGATTTTTCTTTTTTTCTTTGTTGTTGTTTTTTTAAACGAAAAGCGTCGCCCACTCCAACATTGTAAAGGGCACAACTGACGAGCAAAGCAGTTTAGAGAAACAATGTTGATGAGGCCTCCTTGCGAGCCGGTAAACCTCAGGATGTCAGTTTAGCAGGGTATGTTCAACAAGATAAGACATCAATAGAGAGCAGATGTCATCTCTGCTCTTTGACCAAGTCTGCCTCGCATTTGATTAAAGGTTTCCTAGTCAGATTTTGTTTTTAAAAAAAGTATTTGCAGTGCTGTTCTGCATTATATTTGTAAAGGGAATATTATTATTTACTGTCTTCATTATTCAAACTTTTTTGCACTTACAGGTATGTTCCTTTTACTATTATTTTTCCAGGCTACCCATACCCTCAAGACTGATTGTTTTTACTCACAGACACTTAACATGCTTCATTGAGCCAGTGTGGTTCACATCCAGGATATTTTATGTCATATTTACTTGACGGCACAAACAGAAGGGTTGTTGAAACTAAAAATTGTAGCCTGCGAACTACAACTGGGTCTCTCGTATTTTTTTTTTTTGGAACTTTTTGCCATACACATAAAATAGAGATATTGAAAGACAACTTAATTTCTAATCAGAAATTCCATCACAATATTTTGACTCACCCGAGGAGTAAGAGCCACTCCAGCCCTGGGACAGTCCCAGTGAGTTGCCCCCCCAGGTAGAGGAAGATTTGGTGTTGGTGAGGCCCGGTGGGGGTCGGGACGGGGCTGCCGAGCCGCGTGGGCCTTGAGGGACTTTCCACAGCTCGTGAGTCAGGGAGGCTTGGTTCTGCGTCATGGACCCAGTGGACCAGGTGGACTTCACATCGGACAGTTTGCCTTCAACAAAGCCAAAGGTAAGAAATAAAACAGATGCATGACTAAGTTAGATAGCAACCTTCTTGTAGTGCTTTCCGCAGTGTACTTAAGCATCACTTCTTGAATTACTGGTGAATTCCTCTGAAAAAAAAAATTCACACGAAAACTGCTAACTGCCATCTGAGGTGAGGCCTTCCTTTTTGTGGTTGGCAGAGGTGCAGATGGCTGCCGAGGAAGTGAGTACAATTTTGTTGTTGAGGTGGCGCGCCATCATTTTTGTACTGCCTATATTTCATTGATCGGTAAATCAAGATGACTTTGCGTTATTGGCTGTGCTGATTAGAGACTTGAAGCATATCATGCGAGTGTCCATACCTCCATTCCTGTCACGCAGAAGATATCTGTTGACATCATGGATGTTTGTGTTGATGGTAGGACCACTCGGGACGCTACCAGGGGTCATATTGGGGTCATTTTCAGGGTCAATGTTCTGAAGGCCCTTCCATGGCACACCCGGGCAGAATTCTGAGGATGTGAAAGAAAGTAGATTGTCACAAATGCAGTGGCAAAGAGCACTGCTATTCATTTATCTTTGTCCTCACCTGGGGGCCAGTTAATGTTGGTCCCGTTGGCGATCTTTTCATTGGGGTTCTTGCCTGGGCCCCAGTTGTCTGGCGGTACCAAGGAACTGGCGGGGGAGTCCGAGCTGGACATCAGATTGTATGGG
Source organism: Hippocampus guttulatus (assembly GCF_054856545.1). Classification (NCBI taxonomy): domain Eukaryota; kingdom Metazoa; phylum Chordata; class Actinopteri; order Syngnathiformes; family Syngnathidae; genus Hippocampus; species Hippocampus guttulatus. Next base: position 7,719,397 of record NC_141269.1, on the reverse strand, counting down.
CTGTAGGAATCCTCTAGCTGTGAGGGCTTCCCAGGTGGCCCCAAGGTAGAGGCAGCAGATATGGCACCTAGCATATAGCGAAAAGCACACAGTGACTTGAATCCATCTTTTCTGTTGTTGTGGATGATCCAAGATATGAATGTTTGACCCACCGTGTTTGTTGAGGTTGTTCTCTAGGTTTGAGGTGTTGCCACCCAGGGTGTCCATGGAGTTGGAGTGCGTCCACTGGGACAGGCGGGACTGGGGCTGAGGGGGCTCCTTCAGAGACAGACCCCCAACCTCGATGCAGTTTACATTCATGTTTGGATTAAGTCCAGCTGCACACAGGATGCAAGAATTCAAAAACACATACTTTTACAAACAATACAACAAAACAATACATTAAGCCCGTTTGGGTGGCCATATTGTGATGGCCCTTGCAATGTTAATGTTATATGTTTCAATGATTATTTCATATTCAGCATATTTATACTGTAGTATTTAAGACTTTAAAGAAAATATTACTTATGTTTTGGTATTTTTGTGCATGTTCTTTTTTTGCCATATAGCATTTAATAATAAATGGCAGACCGTATTTCCACTTTGTCTCGAGTTAGTCCTGCTTCTATCATGCGTTTCAATATATTTGTTTTTTGTTTTTGGCCTGGTGCTACTACTGTGTGGCTGGAATTACGTTTGCATTTACTGATTGGACAGACTGGACAACTATACCATACATTGCTTGCTGAGCAGACAAGGCATCTGTGAGGTTGACATTTATGGAGTTTAAAGCGAAATTGTCCCATGAAATAAAAGTATATTTATTCTAACATATACAGGCCTCCTCTCCAAAAACTATCCTGCAAAACAAAATATTTCCTGTTAAGTAAATAAACCCCATGAGCTACTATTTAAAGAAACAAGTCAGTTAAATGGGGATTGTGTTTCAACTTGGCTGCTGCTGCTGAGGCAATAAGTACTTCATCCACAGTAATTACCTCCATTCATTGTTCTCTTTTATTGGAAGGGAGAAGCCAAAATTTACAGCTGTGGTAACAATCACCGACTCGCTGTTACCATGGCTACCAAGGATGTTGCCAAATCCACAGTGACTGAACTAATAGAAACCTTAATTGCCCTCTGTTAAAGACTCACAAAGAGGGTAGGTGCTGTAGGCGTTGGGTGAAGACAGCGGCTCTTTGGTGTGCAGTGTGTCGACCAGGCCTAGGGCATGATGATGCGGGCCTGTGAAAGGGTCCAGGGTTGATTTTGCAGATCCGGGGCCTCCGGTGGGGCCACCGGGGGCATGCAGACCAGCTTGGGAGGAGGAAGAGGAGGCGGAATGGGAGGGAAGCTGCTGCTGCTGCTTCATCAGCAGCGCCTGGTAGAGTTGACGCTGGTGCTGCTGGATCTGCTGCTGCATGTTGGTGATTGTGCGTGCGACCTAGGAGTGGGCAGACACACGGCAGAGTAAAAGGTGACGAAAGGGACAGAAATACTAATGTGGGGAAGTATGAACACCAAGAAGAAACTTCACCCATGCAAGCAACACATGAGCAACTACTGACGTAACAATGAGACGTTATCCATTCCTGTTGTTACAGTATTGAATCGATTTTGCAGTCAGCTCATGCAGTCATGCTCCAGAAGTGGGTCACATTGATCATCACATGATGTTGTGAGTGGGTGCAGCGTTGTGCCTGTTGACTCACTTGCTGCTCTTGTTGTCGAATGGGACCGGAAACATTACGCTGCGCCTGCATCATCTGCTGCTGGATTTGTAAACGCTGGTATGCCTGAAAAAAAAAAGAGGGAAGCAAAAGTACATTGCAGTACAGCCATGCATATACAAAAATACTTTGTGCATAAAAGCAAAGAAGAGGTTTTGAAGTAGATTGTTAAATATACTGAATCATAAATGTGATTACAAAAATGTCTATTGATCAGACAGTGCGACTCACCATTTGAAGTTGCTGAAGTTGGTACAATAGGGTCATTTGTTGAGGGTTTATTGGTGAGGTTAAAAGTGCAGGGTTCAGACCAATGTTTTTTGCTGCAAATTGCAAGAGCTGTGCTTGGACCTGCAAAGGGTGGAGAGGGGGAATGACAGGTAAGTTGTTATAATTCATGAGGAAACAAAAGCAGCGGGAAAGAACATAATTACTACATACTGCTATGTACAAGTAGGAAGTGTTTAGACAAGTTGATATAGTAAAATGCACGGCTTAATGGCAGAATCTTTTGGGTGCATGTGTGTTCATGTACCTGAGGGGAGAGATACTGAGGCACTTGAGCACGTAGACTAGGCATGGAGGAGCTCAGGGGTGGCACTGGTGGCTGAGGAGGCTGCTGCTGCATGGCCCGGCCTTGTGCTGCTCCACTGCTGCCAAACATTCCACTGGGTATCTGGAACAAAAGGATTTCTTTCTTTATTCTTTTTATACATACCGTACTTCCAAACTGCCAAAGTCATTTACAATTGTATGACGCTATCCATCAGTCCACTGAACTGATAGACATTAATTTTGACTGTTTAAAAAATCTTTAAAGTGATGTAACATATTCATGAGAATGGGATAGGCAATACCTCTTGCATGATTGGCACTACTGCAGAAAAAATGCTGAGGGCATACACTAATATATGTAGGCATAAAAAAGTCCATACCGGTCGGGCCCAAGTACTATTTCTGACTTTAGGTTTAACGTCATCACCATAAATTATAACAAATGGTAAAATTTTCATTGAGCTAGCTTTTCTGGGTCAAACTTAAAAAGGAAAAAGGAAAATAACAATAACAAAAAAAAAAACCCCAGATGTGTTGGAAGAAAAAACCTTCATATCGGCGTCAAATATACATTTAAATTATACACATAGCCATTTCCAATTTCAATTTGCTGTTGAGCAGTATTACTGTTTTTAACGACTAGATATTTTTTGAAGGCCAAAGAAATTCCGAACTGTGAAAAGGCAGCTAGCTACAGTACTTCCACATTCCCAAGCAAAAGAGCACTTTTTTTTTTTTAATAACATTTTTATTTCAAGCGCATTCTTTGGCAGTGACACTACACAACACTTGGTCTCAATGAGGACTCGAGACAAGGTCATTCAAACATAAGTGAACAATAGAGACAATAATAGAATTTATGGTTATACAGCTCCTCGACAATGTAGCGACTTTTGAGATGTCATAAACAATACCTGTCTGTTGTTCAAGTTTTGCATGGCCAGCCCCGAGTTGCCCGGTCCCAGACCCTGCCCGGGAAGGCTACTGTTGGCCAGGGGGAGCTTCAGGCTGGGGGAAGGCATAAATGGTGATGGGGGGGCATCATTGGAAAGAACACCATCCTGGAGCAGAGGAATAAAACAGTAATGAAGGCGACAAATGGTGAGAAGAGTAAGCAAAGATGAGTGAGTGACATTCTTTAAAGCTGTGAAGGCCATCCAGGTGGCTTATTACCTTGTCAAGGAAGGTATTGCGGTCAGAGGGATCTTTCGAGAGCATGGATGGTCGACACACCAGTGGCTTGTTCAGGCCGTTGCTGTAATCAGAAATGCCCAAACTACGCTTGTCCAGGTCAGTCTTCTTTTCCAGCAGAGCGCCTGAGTGGGGGGTGTAATGTTGTAAATAATATTTGAAACATGCGTACAAAGACACACCACTCACACAAAAAGTGAACTTACTCATGGCCTGGTCAAGATTCATGTTGTTGCTCTTCAGTGCCTCCTCAGCAGGATCTCTCTGTAAGACAGTGAAATAAGTTCCTCAAATAGTAAATAAAACCTTAGCCTTAAAGACGGCTTATAAATTATGCACATCAGCCTAAACACTTGCAGAATAAATGACTCATACCGGAAAACCCATGTCGGTGAGCTGTTTGATGAGACGATTCATGATCCATGTCTCATCTGGTTTGTTCATCATCTTCCCCTGAGGAGACACCAAGTCAAACATTTAAATAATCACATGATCAATGTGTGTCCACGTGTAGACATGTCTATAAAATATGTAGAAATGTAGATATTTACCTTGTTCGGGATCTTCTTGGATCCATTGCCCCAGGAATTGCAGGAGGAGCTGCTCTCCAGAGAGGTGGGGCTGCTCCACATGTCCCCATCCTCAGTGTCCCACTGGCCTGAAGACATGCCGATTTCCTCCCCTCCACTTCCCCAGCTGTCTTGCATAGGTTTAGGACCTGACGAAAGAACCAAGTGTGGGTTCGTATAAAAGATGAAAAAAAGGGAGGATACTTGCGAAGATAACCTAATACAAATGTAATTTTAGCTAAATCAGCACAGCGGGTAGTTTTGAGCTTGACCACTTGATGGCACTGTTTTCGTTTGAACACATTGCTTGTGAGTTAACGTCATGCAGCACTCTGCACTTGGTCTCAAAAACATTCCAAGGTGCAAAATTGCTCAGATTCTTAAGACCCACTAGAGACCCCTCAGGACCAGACATCACCAATGTATACAAAGGCTATTATGTACCAGTCTTGCAGGGTGCAGCACAGGAGGGTCCGTTGGTCCTGCCATAAGGTCCAGTGGGCTCATGGACACCATCTCCCCATCCACTGACACCTCCTGATGGTTTGCCCCAAGCAGAGGTGCCGTTGTCCACAGCTGATGTTGGAGGTGCAGGCTCTCCCCAAGCAGGCTCTGACTTAGGCTGAACACTGGGAAGTTCTCCCCAGCCTGGAAAACAGACGTGGGAATTTTCTGAAAGGGGTCATTCATACGGCACAGCGATTTCAAATGCCATCAAAATCAAGGATGCTAATTGCTAACTGGGAATAGTTGTATTGTTCCTGCAAATTGAAGGAATACTAATTTTACACTTTAATATTTGTTAATGCAGTCCGATTGATTCACCGTGGGGGGCAATGGTGTTACTCAATCAAAAAGAGAGGGGTTAGAGTTGTTCATTAAAAGTATTGACGTCTTTAATGTGTATATATGTAGCCTTTATCTTCAATGAGACACATTTGAACTGCATACCAAAAATCGAAATAAATGGACAGACTTGATTCGGCATGCATCGTCATTAAGATGTGCAATAACCAGAAGAAGAACCATTGAACAATCACCACAAAATAATTACTTGAAGATATAATCCTTGGAATAATTACAAACCTCGAAAATAGTTTTAATGGTAATTTCGTCACATCATCTGATAATGATTGAAAAAGATGTTTTAATTTATCTGATTTATTATTTCAAACAGCTTTTAACCATTTTAAAGTTATTGAGTGCATACAAGATGGTCCATGTATGTTAGATAATGCAAGGACCGTTGTTTTACCTGGGTTAGCAAGAGGAGGTCGACTCTGGGGACCCGCACCTGGGTGTGGGGCACAACTGTTGGGTGGCCCATAGTTGTTTCCATGATGTTGATGGAGATGGCTTGGCACATTGCCATGGTGAGGATGGTGGTGCACTGGATGGCCGTGGTGGTGATTGTTGTTAGGGCCGACAGAGTGATTATTATTGTTGGGTGTGATCATGCCACTATTCTTCATGGGGGGTGGACCGCTGTTGCCTGGATTATTATTCGGATTATTGCGATCCCACATATTGACAGTCTTGCAGTATGTGCCAGGATCACCCCAGGTGGATGTTCCATCATCAATCTCCATCTTCCTGCGGATAGAGGGAGGGGAGGGCTCCTCCCAACCTGTAGATTCCAAGCCGTGGTCCTGTTTGCTGACATTGCTCCAACCGGAGGTGTTCTGTTTGACAGAACCAGGACCTCCCCAAGAACCAATGCTGCCCCCTCCTCCACTACCGGTGCTGCTGCCACTGCTTTCAGTGGGCTTGGAGGAGCTCCAGGTGCTCTGCACTGGGCCACTGGTACGGGTGTTCTCTCCCCAAGTGCCGCTACTTGCAGAAGAAGAAGTAAGTTTACCACCTCCTCTAATTCCTCCTCTAGGATTTTCCTTCCATCCTCCATTACCTCCATTTCCTCCTTCCCCTTCCCACATGCTGCTGGGCGACCCATTGTTCTTGCGTTCTGGTTCTCCCCAGTCCCTTGTGCTAGAACTGTTGGTGCCCCCATTACTACTTCCCCAACCACGGGAGCTAATCGTGCCCTCCCCCCAATTAGTGGACTGACTTTTTGTCATGTCACTGTCCCAGCTAGGTGACTTGTCCTCAGAGCCCCAAGATGTCATGCCTACATTTTTAGGTCCACTGGTAGGTAAGGGGTCTCCCCAGCCACTGGTGGTGCCATTAGCGGCTTCTTTCTGTGGATGTGGGGGATCACCCCATCCCGATGCAGTCTCAACTGGCGGGGGTGGAGGGGCTCCCCAGCCTGACGATCCTTCGCTTTCATGTTTTGCATCAGATCCATGCCTCGGATTTGTACCCATGTTGGGGTTGACGGCACCTCCGTTGGTGCATGCGGATCCACTGTTAGAACTGGAACTTTCAAATGTGTCCGAGCTGCTGTTGCTTTTCCCATCATCAGAGTTTGCTTCTTCCATCTCCCACACGGTATGCTGTCGGATGGGAGTCTGCCCCCAACCCGTGTTACTCAGCACCCGAGGATCCAGGTCCTGTCGGGGTAACACGGGGGTAAAATCCATGCTTGAGGACCTCTCTCTGTGGTGAGAATGGCCATCTCTGCTGTCCCCACTACCTTCACTTGCTGGGGCAGTTCCAGGCTGCTTACCCCATGAGCCAAGTTGTTGCTCTTGACCTGAACTTTGACCTGAAATGACAGCATCAACAGAGTCCCAGCCTTTTGATGCATCTCCACCTCCTGAGGGTTTCCCCCAGTCACCCCAGCCACCACTTCCATTACTCCCGCCACCACCACTACCGTGGCGACCCCAAGCAGAGAGGCCCGCAGGGGGGGCTGCGTCCCAGCCAGAGTCCTTGGGGGAATCAGCTGCCTTGGTTTCAGCACTGCCCCAGACAGAGCTGCCTGTTGTGTCTCCATTGAGTTGGGATGATTCAGTAGGCGACTGACCTCCCCAGCCTGTTAACCCATGGATAGGGCTCATAGGCTCCTGAGCTTGTTGCTTGGTGTGGTTTGGTCCATCAGTGTTAAGGTTAGTTTCCATATTGAAGGACAAGCTTGTGATGGTGGAAGGGCGCTGCTGTTCATTTTCATTAGCACCAACCATACTAACCCAACCTCCGCCACAAGTGCTTGTGCCTCCAAGGCTCCCGTTCCCAATATCTCCATTCCCACTGCCTGGTGGGTGAGATGAGGCTGAGACACCATTTGAGCCAATAACACCACCACCCTCATGACCGAGAACAGGCCACGCAGAAGGGTTGGCACTGGGATTGAGATTCAAGTTAAAACCGGGTGAGCCCCAGTGATTGGGCGTTCCGACCCGCCCACTATTCATTCCATCTTGTTTGGCATCTGAGCCCCAACCTCTGTTAGTTGACAATGTGTTGGCTGATCCAGGTCCTGTCATCATATTATTGTTAGATTTGAGAGATGTGTAGTGGGCCGGCTGGCCTGTGGCACCCGTGGCCATAGTCAGAAAAGTACCACTAACGGTAGTGACAGTGCTGGCGTCTGTGCTGAAGCTAGCTGAGCCAAAGGGGCATGCCGGTGCCGGAGGCTGACCGAGGTCACTGCTGCGGCAAGCTTCTGTATCACTTCTGTCAATATTTCCTTTGTTCCAACTGTTGTCACCGGAAATGCTGTCTGCATTCAAGGAGGCGCCCCACTGGCAAATCTGGGCAGAAGGGCCACTCTTCAGGGATATGTCTAATGAGAAATGAAACAAAGTTGGATATACTTTAAAAGTGAGATTGAGCAAAACAAATTGAATGGTAAAGAGAATGGAAGAACATGACAAAAAAATCCAAAAGAATAAGTGCAGGACCAGAAAACACATTAAATCTATGGATTTCACCAATTTAAAGTGGTGCTCCCAAAATCTGGTGGGATAAAATGGTTTCAGTAACAACCATGATGTTGAGCATAATGAAGAGTTTTTTTTCCCAGTCACCTGTGGATAGAGGAAGGGGAGGTCTCTGTACCTGTAGTACATGTATATATCATATCATACAGTCAGCCGAACCAAAACAACTTTTTCCCTTGCTCTTCCTATTCCACTTTTTCAAACATATTATTTCCTAACTCTTGGGCTGCCCTAATCTGTTGTTATATTGTGACCGATGCTCTCTGTCTTGCTTTGTGTACTGTGCCTCTTCCATTATCCCAGTCCATTTCTCTCCCTCATCAAACACACAGCACAGTCGAGGAGCATCTTTCACCAGCGTGGCTTTGTTAGCAGGAGGCACTAAAGGAAAGCCCCAGTGGAACGCTGCACATTTATCGGAATGAAACCAAGTTGACTTCTCATCCATCACAGCCGACACTCCTACGCCAGCCCCAACACACGTTAAAACTAAAGGAAACACACTTTTCCAAGTGTCTGCAAATATGCCTCACCCACTGCATACAACAGCAAGTCTAGTCTATCTGTGAACATAGCCGCTGTGTTAAAAACAACCAGAAACTCAGGACATCCCCAACAATTATTTAATTTAGTAATACATTTATATTCTACTGCACACAAGCAATCTTATTTGCCCCAGTGGCACCCCATCAGCGGAGGGGACTACTAATTGATCGAATCAGTGCTATAAAAGGGAAATGAATCGATCATGAGACAAGTAATCAATGATTTTGTTAATTCAAGAGGCAGAGAGAAAGAAAAGCTATTGATCCAGCATGCATTACACACCGAAGCCACGAGCCAGCCATGCGATCGTCTTCAATTAATACAAATTCTTATCATTTATCTAAACAACACACAGGTAAACCAGGCATATGAAGAGGGAATTCCACCATGTAGAGAGAAAAAGGACTATGTATTATTCGATAAACATTGCCTAAAAATCTAAATTAAATTGTTTAACTGATGCAATGTCAAACCATAGACCTCAAATGTTCTTTTATAAGTGCATGCATGCGTGTGTGCCTTGAAGCTACAGTACAACACACAACAGAGCGGCTGGGAATGCAGTTTTCGCCTCCAAACATTTATCTTCATTTCGCAGGCGGCTTTATCGCACAAGGTCATCGGGCTGATGGTGCATGCATATTCCGTAATGCTGGCACGCAATCAGTTGGACAAAGGAAAAAAGAAATCCCGACATTACAGCAAAAGCAATCTGTCATTACATCTGTAAACATATGGCCTTAGGCAACGAAGGGGTTTCTCTGCCTTATGACACTGTTTATTTGGAGGGGGGAAAAAAGCATGAATGTTTCAGGAAATAGACCACAGAAGTAACCAACATGTCGAAATCAACTTCAATTACTGATTAGATGCATAGCAGGCTGCTTGTCAAATCAGACGGTACAGAAAGCAACTAGACATAACCACACAAATGGTCTTTTCAATTACCAACCACAGTGGCTTAGATGTCTTACACGAAGAGACGGCATTATTAGCAACTGATATTACTACTCTCTTTGATCCGTCAACACTATCTTTAGAGCAACATATTTTATTAGTCCTGAAGCACAGCCATAGACTAAGATCCTGCCTCAGGAGAGTGTTGGTTGTATTCACCCCTAAACCTTCTGTGTATTTTGTGTACTCTTGTTGGCACGTTTACTTTCCTGAAGGCTTTAAAATGGGTCACAACAACTGATCGTCATCTGAAAGGACGAAATTTTCACCACTCCAGTCATACAAACATTTAAAGGACAAAGTTTTCTCACTACACAGTACCAGCTCGGTTAGGATGTACTTGCCCTGGATTGGCACGTTCCACGTCAAATAGTACAACAGGGCAGCCACGCAATGGTGAATCTGCTTGACTAATGAATTAAAAACAATAGTTTACATCACTCACCTATTAGAACCTTGGGCGCTTGAAACCTGGTCTGAGCAGATACTGCAGAGTCCCACATTAAGACTTTTTGAGTGGGCTGTGTTGTTGTAGCTCTGTTAGAACTGGTACTCATGACATAATATGGTAACTCAACACAACTGTATTTAAGTTAAATTATTAGTTAATATTTAGCATAATTGCATTATTTAAGCTTTTTAAAGAACATTACTTCTGTATTTTTTTCCTGGACAGTATAAAATTCGATATTGTATACAAAAGATACTATATTAAAATACAATATTAGTATAAAATAAAAAATTTGGTGTAAAAAGCAAGAAATGTGACAATATCATTGTATTTACTTATGCAATAGATTGCACTGTTGGGCCAGTATCTGTAAGGAACACGGTGGCTCGACACAGTGCTATACTGGCCATCGGGGCACCATTAATGTCGGAACCTGTCAGATACAATTTCTAGTATCTGATTCAGTGAGAAGGCACCAATAGCGCATAGGTGAGGTTGTGTCATGGAATCAAGGGGCAGTTGGATCACTATATTGGATCACTCCAAGCATCAATAATACTATTGATGTCCAGATAACACTATTGGTTCGCATATTACTACATTTTATTGTATGATGCTGAGCAATATACATGTAAATAAATGTGGTTATAACGCTATAGATAAAATATAGATCATGTTATCTTTCCTTCACCTTATGTCATCAAATTCATTTCCTGCAACTCCCTCTCCTGACATTCAAATAAAAAAATCTGGCAGTGTTAAATTGTCTCCATCCATAATATGTAAGTGACAGTTCCAAAGAGCTGTTTCATTCTCAATCCAACGAAGACACCATTCATTGGTTATGTTTTCATCCCCCCCAAAAAAATTAAACAAAGGTTCCCATTTTATTTCTGTTCATGCTCCCAACTGGGAACAAAGCTGCTTGTTTGCATGCATGAATGTGCAAGTCTGTGCATGCATCTGCGTGCCTGTTCACTGCTAACCATCCGGACCAAAGCTTAGTGATCATGAAAAGTGCTCAGATAATTAGGGGACTATTGGCGCATGACAACAGTTTACATGCAATGAATGTAAATGCCATAGCTGTAATCTGGATGGCAACAGACTACAAGAGCTAAAGCACGAACTAAACAAGAGATTAACACTGATAAATCAAGCTGTCTACATAGAAATGGGCATGTAGCCAAGAATTTAAAAAATGGAAAGAGTGGTGACAGTGAAGAGTGGGGTGGTGCAGTAAGATGTCCAGAGGGAGAGGGTTGGTACATGCAGCATTGAGCAAAAACAAAGGTGACGCAACTCCTCTCTAGTTAATGTGAGCATATATTGAGTTGGATAGATGGATCACTGGATTGGATGAGTCAGTGTGGTGTGCAGCGGGAGGAGAGTGGACATTTAGTAGTCTTTTGCATTCTAATAGGTCTGATCCATTACTCTTTGAGGAGCGCTTTAGAGCCTACTTGGACCAAAGGAGGCATGCGCTTATTTTTTTTTTCAGTGGTGGGGGGAATAGTTATACAAGGATATAAAACTCATCATTCCTGTCAGTGTACCTCTGCTGGGCAAAGAAAAAAAAGGGGGCGGGGGGAACAGCAATGGTGACTTCTGTTGTTTCACTGATCGTAGTTGGATTAATTAGGCCACCAAGGGCTTCACTGCCACGCCTTTGAGCGTGAGAGCACAAAAATAGGCAATAAAAACCATCAGAGCTTCTTTTGGACCAAATACTATTGCGGTTATTTCATGTGTTGTCATGATGTGTACACTTAAAAAAAATGTATCAAAAAAACAACCGTTATTCAAAACGTGTTAAATTCTTTAGGGCAATAGTGTTTTTGGATTTTTTTAAAACCGTAGAATAACAGATGTCAGGATTAAGTGTAATTTTGGAAAAAGGATCTGCAAACTAGTGCTTAGCCCATCCGCCCAACAGTTCTGATGTGGGGAGTTGAATCTGGGAGCTGGCCTCCCTGTGGGGTCTTTGTATGTTCTCTCTATGTTGGTGTGGGTTTACTACAGCTTCCTCACACATTCCAAAAACATGCATCTTAAGTTTAGTGAAGACGTTCAATTGTCAATAGGTGTGAATGGCTATTTGTCTATATGCGCCCTGCGAAAGCCAGGTAACCGGTCTAGGTTATAAGATCGAATCAGTTCACCTGTAACCCCAATGAAGATAAGCAGTGGAGAGACAAGAAGGGTACATGGATGGATGCGTAGACTGACTGATCTGTTTATTTACATTTACATCAAAACTGTCTGGATTTCCTCATTACGGAAAGGCCTATTCCAGGCAGTCAGATCCTCACTCAAACATAAGCTGCCTAAACAATAGGGCCAAGGGTCCTTAAAGCGCCTTATGGCTACATGCACTGTCTCTTGGATCACAAAACAGCTGTTGGGCTGAAGTTCCCACACGTCTTAAAAAAAACCCCAATTCAGCACCTGCTACTGGGAAAGCCAGTCTGGTCTGGACTACTTAATGAACCCAGGTCAGCTGGATAGACCAGGATGTAGAAGCAGAAAAAAGGGTGGGGGGGTGATGTGTCTCTGGTGAGAGGATTGTGTAGGGGGCAGGGGGTGGCGAGGTATCCCCTTGAATCGATATAGTGCTTCCCTTTCAGCCTTTATAGCTTGTGTTGTGCTTGGATAGCTTGCCGGAATATCCGCACATACTGTACGTGGGTCTTTTTCATTGTCTTGGAAAAATAGGAAAGCTACACAATAGCTTTATATAAACCGAACTGTGTCTGCGTCTACGTGTGTGTGTCAGATGGCCTGCAAGGCAGACACAGATCTGAGGTGACACAACTAGGTCAGGCTAGCGACACACCCACAACACTGATGTGCTCGTTTGTGTGCGCACACGTGCAAAGTGTCGGACGACTTGAGGCTGCTACCATCTCCAACCTTTGAATCATCATAACCTCATCCAGACTGGACAGTAAAAGTGGCCCTGAGAGTCCTGCAGAAAGACTGAGGTTAACACAATCGACCACATGAGCCCAACTGCTTAAGAACAGAGGCTTGAAAATTGAGTCAAGGCTTAGGCTTTCTCCTCTTGTGTCAACAATGCCTCTATCCAAATTTAGCTGAGAGAAGCCTCTTACTTGAAGCTGAGCTCAGACAGGAAATATGCAAGGATGTGTATGGTCTTGATAGTTTAAAAAAGAAAGCAAAAAAACCCCTCAGCAGAGACAAATCCTAGGGCTGTTCGTCACATAAAAAATAGCCGACTGCAGCTTGTTGACTCGTTTACTTTAAAGAACAGCTGAAAATTGTATCACTACACAGGTGTTTTTGTTGTAATATAAGCAATGAGCAGTAACTGATCAAGAAAGGCACTGATGAAAAACAAGAAGGATAAAAATGAGGGAGTGTCTCAAAGATGCAAACAAATTCACCTAGTTTGGCAAAATGTCTGACGTGCAGTGGCTGTAAATATTTAATATGTGATGTCGAATGTGTGAAAACAAATCAGTGATGTCAGGCCAAAACCTCCTTTGCCCCAATTTGGCGAATTTAATAGCTTTTTCTAGGAAATCTGTACTAATGGTCAATCCAAATGTGTGGCTGTTATTTTTACAAATTACTGCCCCATCTAAAATGTTGGAAAAGGTTTGCTATTTTTAGTGATGCAATGTTAATGGATGAAAAACGTTTAGGGGATCTCCTGAAAAGTGATGATTTTGGAAGTATGAAGATTCTGTACGACGCCAGCTAATTATCCAGGCGCAACAGCCACAGCAGCAGAACACGACTGAAAGTGATTATGCTGTCATAAAAAAAAATAAACTACCGGTATTGGGACCAGTGAAATGCTTTGAGATTTCTTCTGATGAGTGGACTGAAAAGCACTCCTCCCCCCATGTTTTGAAAGAGGGAAAAAATTCAAATCATGAGCAAAGATGCACAAAAAAAATTAACAAATTCACACAAGGTTGAAATTTAAATGAAGAAATCTGAATAAGTGTAGGGCTTGGAAAAAGCGCACAAACCTGGTGAGTGTTGTTGGCCTGCAGTGAACTCTGCAGACTTTGGTGTAGTGCTGCTGGTACTTGTAGAAGATGAAGAGTAAGGTAATGAATGTGACAAGCAGGAAGAGGAGGGCGTGAGAGCACCAAAGGCTCCTGCAGGCAGCGGCTGGCCTCTCTTCAGTAGCTGCTTATGCTCCTGCTGCCGGAAGCGCGGGGGCACCTCTCTCGGTGGGTAGCGAGCACCGGCAGAGGACGACGTGCACTGTGGCTGAGGGGCAACGGGACTCTGGAGCTGGCTACTGCAGGAGGTGCGCTTGTCATTTCCACAAGAAAATGAGAAGGAGAGTGGCAGAGTAGGGCTGGCAGGGTGGACGTGGTTGGCTGTGCAGGGACTGGGCTTAGGGGGAGCAGGCTCTGGCACTGGATGGATACGCATACACGCACACACACAAAAATAGACAGCAGACAGACAGGAAGCAAGATATTAATTGAAGGGTTTTGTCGTATGCAGCAGGTATTATATTAACCTGGTCACGTTTTGACAAAGACATTCACTCCATACTTTTTATTTTTACTTATTCCAACCCAAGACTACTTTGCAGACACATGTTTTCGAGGACCCCACATGCTGTCGCTACATATGTTCATTCTCCGATTCACGACAATATATGGGACATCGGTTTTATCACAAACATATGGATTTCTGCTCAGCTTGACGGCACAACGGCGGGACGAGGACTACAATATGCAAAAGCCAACAGTGCATTCACAAAAGCCGTTGGGTTCTAACACACCAAAGGTGATCCGAGAAGCTTTCAAAATGATGTATCAGTAGTGGAGCATGAACAAGAATATGGTGCACATTGGCGCGCGGGACAATATGCATAATATGAACTAGGCTATCAATGAATGTGGAGTGACTGGCCTTGGCTGTAAGGCGCCCCAAGCAAGGCTGCGCTTAGCCAAAGGAGCATAAGTCATTGTTTTTCCACCTCTGTATTTTGGTCAGTGACACACTTTTTTTGAAATGATGGACTTTTTTTGAAATGAGACTTTCATAAAAACGCTTACAATTTTTAAATGACGAAAGTGCTTTTTTTTGTAGTGACTGATGCATTCTGATTTTGACAGCGAGGGCAAACTAACTAACTGCATTATATTTGTATATTTGAAAACTCATCGCTGTTATGGTATTATAGCTTTAGTGATGTCGGATACATTAAATCCCAGAGAGAGCCATGATGGCGAATTAATGTTTGCACATGACATGCAAACCTTTTTTCCTTGAATATCATAATAATAATAATGCCAAAACGGTATGATTCAAATAACTTATTTGAGCAATCTTGACAATGTTCAACAAAAGAAAGTTTAAAAAAACAAAAAAACTACACGCTTGGGTTGGGCCTTTTCGGAGCAGCTAGTTGAATGTTATTTGTACATGCCATGTCCATGCTAATTCCTCTCCCTAGCCAGTCACCTAATGGAGCATTCATGTGGAATGTGACATTGTTTAATACACAGCCATCGCAGCTGCTGACAAAAAACATTTGAGGGAAAAAAAGGTCCTCTGTGAATGTGCAGAAACTGAGGAAGTTGAAGAGGATGATGTTTTCCACTTGATCTGCATTCACCACTGCAAAATCTGTATACTGGCAGTGTGCTAAAGCCGACTCGTGACCTACAAGCAGCTGCAAAGAACAGTTTGTTGATCTGAGGATAAACACTTCGATGAATAGTTGATAATGTTTTGTGTAGTGCCCAGACAGAAAAGACCATTCGACACAACAGCTGAGACTGCTTTCACTTAAGGGAAAAAAAGAGAACGTGTGTGCTTCTATGAGAGGAGAGCGCCTTTGAAAACCAGAGAGTGAAAAAAATATGTTAGTTAAAGCATCAGTCGTGGTTAAGAGTTAGACGTTATCTGAGAGCAGTAGCCACAGTAGAGGTTCAAGTAAGCAGGGAGTGCGGCGATATTCAATGAATCTGCCACGACCTTGTTAAATAAACAAAAACAAAGGCCCTTTCCGAAAACACAATACTTTCCAAGATGGAGCATGAATGTAAAAAGAGCAGCAATGACAAAGATGCAAGTACAACCAATGAAGATACACAGCACTTCATACATTGAGAGGAAAGACATGCCATTGACGCCTCTCTTCCATTGGTTTCCTTCAAACGCCTATACATCTTTGTAGGACACATCAATTCTCAGTGGGCACATATGTTTTGCACCCCCCCCCCCCCCGTGATTTTAAACACACATGCAGATAAAGTGACAACGCGCCTCCAGCAGTTGGCCTGGAACTGCAGTGGCTGACGCACATCTCCGATTAAATTCTACTCAGCCCGCCCGACAGACTCGCAGCCAATCAGGCCGCACTTCCTCTTCTTCCCTTGTGTTTTCAACCACCTCCTCTTTCTGTTTTTCCTTCCCAGCTACTTTCTAAGCCACCTGCTCTCCCCCTTTCTCTCTCTCTCTCGCCATCACCATTATTTCTGCCTTATATCTTCCTCAGCCTGATGCTCCCTGTGTTTCTCCCCCTCTGTGCCATCATCCATCTTGAGACTGCTCACTGCTCTCTGGTGCAGCAGACTGCAATGGGGGAAAACACGAAACAATGCAAGCTTTTCAGGACTGAATAGCATGTAAACCTTGCCGGCTCTTTGATTCAAGGGCACAACACTCTACAGGACTCTGTTTAGAATATATCCAAATAATAATTTTGGGACAATCTGTTTCAAAGCTGAGATGCCACAAATACTGTAGAGTCATTAAGAGACCAGCAGCTGACTGCACTGGAGGAGTTTTTTTCCCCCCGCACCGACATCAAATACACTCTTCGCCGATTGGGTCAATTCAAGTCTGTTTGCTGAAGTTTGCCTCGCCTCGGAAACGCGCTTGATTATACTATGCCCAGACTTAATTGTTGGTACAGCCATGACTCTAGATTTCCAGGCTAGAACATATTGAGGCAGACAAATGAAAGGCTTTGGAGGAGATGGGCTAATAAAACGTTCTCCAAAATTTTAAGCAACCCACAATGTAGGTTTTTATGCATTTTACACATGTAGAGATGATAGCTGGATTGTTAATCAAGTTTGCACTGGCTTGACTTGAGTTGGAGTGCTTCTAGAATTAACTCCCACTTTTTTATTTTTTTTAATACGCAAGGGCTGTTTTCCGTTCCAACTCCCGGTGTAACTTGTGAAATTGCTTGGAAAAAAAAGTGGAAGAATGTACACCCTCCACCTTGAAATTGGGCAGCCGGAATATGCTAAGTGAAAAAAATAGTACCTATAATGGTAACAGCTCCCCTCTGCCCTGATCAAACAGAAGTATATTAAGCGTGATGTGTCTATAATATTGTGGGAGAGTGATTTTTTAGTAATTCATGAAGGCTGGGTAAGTGCTTTATAGAGGGTGAGCATCAAATAAAAAGCCACAAAGGGGAAAAAAATGGAAAAGAGTAGGGAAATCCCTCAGATAAGAGCATGTCTATGAAAAATTAAATGAGGAATG
Organism: Hippocampus guttulatus; assembly: GCF_054856545.1. Classification (NCBI taxonomy): domain Eukaryota; kingdom Metazoa; phylum Chordata; class Actinopteri; order Syngnathiformes; family Syngnathidae; genus Hippocampus; species Hippocampus guttulatus. The sequence continues at coordinate 7,702,077 of NC_141269.1, read as the reverse complement.
TGAAGAGTATGCTCATTACACTTCCTGCCAGTGAACGGGAATGAGATTCCGCACAGTAAATTAAAGAGGCTACAAGCGTATTGCATCGGAACCACATGGAAGGCATAAAATCCTCTGGTTGAGTCGCTAACAACGCGGTGAAGATACAATGCAGGTATATTTTGCTACACTCCTTTTGTTGCCTTGGGTCATTGCCTTGTTTATTTTACAGCAGACTTGCAGGAATATTCATGCGCTACGGGCGGCCCAAGGCCCAAATCATAAATTAAGCTTTAATAAATCATGAAGGCGCAGCAGCCTGCAAGTGGTGTCATGGAGTGCAACTAAACTACGAATATCAGCCTTTATTATCGTAGATGTCTCACGTCTTCTATGAATAGATTACAGACATTTGCAGTTCAACAATTCCAAAGGCTCTTCCAAGATTAATGTGTTCAATCAAAAGAATGAAATATTATTAGAAGTACGATCATGCGAATAAGTAGTCTCTTTTGGGGGGGGGGGGGGATGGCTGAAGGGGAAGGAAAAGTTGCTAAATAGAGCAAAAACATCACAGTTAGCAACACTGCAGACACAAGTCATGGCTCGTGCGCGTTAGCTCACTTGTACTGGTGTCCACACGTGTGCACATAAATTAAAAGCACGAATGCACCCCAAAAATATATGTTTTATGTTTTGACTTCATGGTCACAAGGGTCAGAGACTATAGGAGGGCCAGATGTGGTCCCTTGGGCCGTACGTCTCCCAGAGCTCGTCTATTGTCTTCAGAAGCACTTCATTATGCAGCCATGTTTGTGATAGTGGGGGATGGAAAACATGCGCCAGCATATACGCCTTGCACAATGGTGCCATCCCCCAAGTTTATGACCATGTCTACACGTAAAATTTCAGATAATAATGTAGAGGGACGTTATTCGTGGGTTTGTTGATATGAAGCCATACTATCTCTCCACTATGACAATCGAAATCTTCACATCTTGAAAAGGCCTTTTAAATTGAGATTCAACCATTTCATACTTGAACTATTTCATGTGAACTTATACATATGCATGTCTTTGGCAATGAGTTTTTAGACACAGTGGGGGTGGGCGACTCTGACATCCCATCTGTCTGTAATAATAAAGTAAAAACTCCATCAACACAACTCACACCGCATTAAGGCAAAAGCATTTTCACCCCTCGTCCTTTCTATAAAAAAAGGCAGTTGCCATAGAGACCAATACTGTTGCCTCCTGCACCTCCATTTGCCTCTTGTGGCCTCATGTGACCTTCTCCCATGCCATGCCTCCTCCATCCTCTCCATCTAATTAGTGCCCTGTACACCCAATCTTCACCTCCATCCCAGGACCGTGATTTCTCTCGATTGGGTCACGCTTGTTTACCTCTCCTTGGTATGGGGTATGAGAGCGAGGATGTTAAAACGCTTCTGCGGTTTGTGTACATGATAATCGCTACATTTGATAGTCATTGTCGAAAGAGTGAGCCAAAGCGTTTACACAATGTAGGAGTGCCACAACCCTAACCCTCCCCCCCAAAAAAACTACGTTACATTTATAAAACTATGTAAAACTATCGTGAAAATGCCCTTCGTTATTTATCGTCTTTGTCAACTAATATACATGAACTTTGGGGTTGATTTTAAATGTTTATTTCTGTACCTTACAGATGAAGGAAGTTCAAACAGTCATTTGGGGATTGTGGTTTACTTTATTACACAGCACTTGGTGACTCTTTCAGCTTTTTATTTAGCACTCAAATACTCTAAATAAGATACTTATGAAAACAAACTAAAACCAATACTCAAACTAAAATGAAGCATTTTTGACACAATAAAGCCTAATTAAAATTAAATTTAAAAAACACAAGACATAACAATCAAAAGGATGATACAAATTCTCAAATGATAATAAACCCAGTCATTTGTAGCTTTGCCATGAAACATGACTATCAATTTTGAATGTTTTTTGTATTACAGAGGCACAATATTGCTGCCTTTCCATTGCTAATAATGGTGTTTTGACTTTTAAAGAGGTATTCGTTTATCAGAAAAACAAGAAAGATATTAACGTCTTATAAAACGAATAATGCACAACATTTGGAGATACAAGTTTTTCGCGATCAAGCTCCAGGAAAGCGATTTATTGAAGGCCATGACGGTTTAAGGAATTGATCAGAAAAACGGTGCAACCTGTCTACCAAGGTTAATGTCATCCTAATAAAATTGGAAAACAAATAACAAATGGATGATATGAATCCGGTGATGCTTGCAAGGTGGAAACTAGAGGAATAATAAGTGTGTGGAGAACTGGTATTTGCTTCAAGCCTCTGAGGAGTGAGAAGCACATTCTTGATGTGAACCGACTGACAGCCTTTGAACCTTTTAAACTTGTATGCAAACATCTTGGCCTCCGGGCACGGTCAGAACTGTCATTCATAGGAGCTAAATCACATCTTATTAATAATCTGCCAGACTTTCAACATGGTGCGATGGAGGATGAGGCGAGAGAAGATGGGTCCAGAGGCATAAAATGGGCTCTTTTTTTCCCCCAGCAGACTGCGAGTGATTCCGCCGTATGAATAGACAAAGAGCAAGGCATTGTTTAGGTTTGTGTGGCCCTCTTGTTTCCAGTCGCACTGACCCCAGGCTCTCCCTTCATCTCTTGCTCCGCTCCGACACGCCACATGCATGCGGGATGAGTACACAGAAGAGGGAGAGAGGGGGCAGCGGGAAAACAATTATGCTTGGTAGTCATAAATCCATGGGATGCAATTTGCGAGCGATTCACTATTAATTCTTTTGAGTGTTTATAAATGTGGCTAAGTGAAGAGAAGAGCGCTGCTGACGCTTAAATAAATTAGCTTCTAATTGGATTGTGATTCATGAAATTCCCTTGTTGTGTTGACGCAATTAATAGCATATGAAATTGCAAATTAATCCAAAACGGAAACATGCACTTCACTTGTGTTTATGTGGGTCTTTCACTTTGATAACCATTAATGGTCCTCTCACTGCATTAATTGTGTTTCTCCCAGGATGAAATGAAGCAACAGAAAGTAACGGCAGGTGTTGAAAAGGAAGGGTTAAGGTAGCAAATCATGCTGCAAACGTTCAATATGCGTCTCTCAAGATGAAGGTCATGGCAGAAGTACAATGCAGAATTGAAACAATACTTTGGGGGTAAATACAAAGTCCTAGAAAAACGTCAATGATGAACTGGCATCGTCTTTTGACCTAAGTCGGTAGCTCAAAATAAATATGATGACCACAGAATAGGAAATAGACATTTTCTGGCTGCTCAGTGAAATGTCGTAAAGTTTACAAAAACTCAAGTGATGACGTGAGTACGGTGGGAGGCGATGTGTTTATTTTTGCTATTGTAACCTCCGCTGACAGGTTGATTTCTGCTCAGGCAAAGATAAGATAAGAAAACCTTCATTAGTCTCGCAATGGAGAAATTCCCAGTTCACAGCGGCAAAGTTATGAAAGGAAGAAGCAGAAGAACAAAATATAGGGGCTGTCGGAAAGGCACGATGAGCACACAATTCATATTTATATATTCACACTGGAGAACTTATATTTGTACCTGTACAGATGTCAAGCGTGTTATATTGTTTCTTAAAGCAATTGTCCTTAGAGGTAATAAAGGCTTAAGGATGGGGACATTTTGACCATGGAACAGATTAATCAAACGTCCACTTTGTGTTCCTTTGGTCTTTCAGAAGTGAAATGTGTGGTAGCAGCATAGACTGCAAATGCAGATTTTCTGAGTATACTGTAGATGGGGAATGTGACACATTACATCAAGGTTCTGCAGCGACTTCTTCAAATTTATTTTTTGCTTAGGTAATGCTTTTGCATGAATGCCATTCCCGGCAAGTTACGAGCATTCGATATGCCGCCACTGCTCAATTTTTTCTGGTTTTGCAAATCCACGATGGAAGGATTTGCTTTAAACCACTCACTATGGCAACGAGAGAGGAGATAGGATATATTTTTTTCATACTTTATCTTTTAATATGTAGCACAAGGTTTGACAAACCTTGTGTTCTCCTGATTCTTATTCTCTATCTGTGCCAGCGTGCATTTGTCCACGTCGGGGGCGATATGAAACAGACCAAGTTGATTGTGCTTGCAGTGGTGGTATTGAGAGATTGCGACAGAGCCGCGTGTCCGCATGGGCTGAATAATCAGGTAGGTAATGGGCGACCAGGACAAAGGAGGATGGAGGCCCTGTATCAGTGGTCTGTCTGTGTGTGCGTGTGCACGTACGTGGCCGTGTGCATGGGGGTTGGAGACGGGCAGTGGGAGGCTGCCTGCTGAATGAAGCCCTATGCTGGTGCGAAGCCTAATGGGGGGCAGAGAAGTTAATTCCACTGTGCTGGAGCTTTATCTCATTTTCATACATATGAACGCGTCGGGCCGAGATCGATTACCACAAACAAATTGAAATGCTTAGAGACCCAAAAGGCCTGCAGAGCGGTGAGCAGGAAAGACGGGATTGGGTGAATCTGTATGTGTCTATGAATTTCTGAATTTACCGATATGGATGGAAAGACACAAATCACCTTTGCATACTGATTGCTACCTTCCCACACACACGCGCGCACACACACGGGCACACCTCTTATTATTCACCTCCACGCATGAAAACAACTCATTCCAGTCGATAATGCCTTGCCTTCAAGAGAAATGGCAGACATGAGGCTATGAGCACAATCACAGAGGTGGCTTATTGAGTGATTAGTCTCCACAACAACCGCACTTTTATTTTTCTCCTCAAAAACACACCCAATTACTGATCATGTTGCTTGCTATCTCATTAATGATCACGCAAACCGGGAGGGGGGGGGGGGATATTCCCCAAACGTCATCTTTCCTTTTGTAGGAGACTGCACTGTCTCAGAGTTGTTTGTGTAGTTTGTTCCTTTGTTGTGTGTTCACAACCCACCGTACCTCATAGAATTTATTTTGTGATTTCCTCTCTTGATTTTTATGTTTGGCGCATTACATTTTTGCTTTTCTGAGTGTCATTGAAGTCATCGTTGATTTACGTTTTCGGGGGCGGTCACTCTCAAGCAGAAGGCACGGAGACCGAGAAGAAGGACGTGCCTGTACAGTAGTTGCTTGAGTTGTGTATACGTTTTTAAAAAAACCAACACGACAGCTCATTTGTTTTCTGTCGTTTTGCTCCGCTGCAGAAACTACCATGTGAACGCAAGTGGAGCTGCACCGACGCTGCGCCGGTGCTAATACGCTCAGGGGCATTGTACGTGTGAACACTCCACAAAATTTGCTCGGGTGTAAAATATATTGGAACAAAATACATCGGTGCAGCACCGGAACAAATGTGTGCCGTGTGAACACCCCTTTAGACTGTCCCTTGGGTGACCTTCAAGCCTTTTCAGTCTCAAACCTGAACATGGCACATTTGGTCTACAGAGTAAACATTGATTGTGTGACTCGCAGGTCTAGTTCAAGCAATGGTCCGGAAGATTATAAGATACTGCATGTATCATAATTCAGTGCCAAGCATTTCGGCATTATCAACTGGTAGTTAAAAAAATTAATACAATTTATAGAGATAGATAGATAGATAGATAGACAGATAGACAGATAGACAGATAGACAGATAGACAGATAGACAGACAGACAGACAGACAGACAGACAGACAGACAGACAGACACAACAATTGTTATTGTTGGCTATTCAACTGGAAGGACTCATAACGCATTCCTCAAATTCATGCTTTTGAACAAGACCCCTTGAGGGGTCTTTATCCTTGGAGTCATCACCGCTTGCTGTCTTTGAGTAAACGATTTATTTGATTGGCTGAGTCGTGTCGTGTGGGAAGAGGTATAAAAAATGTGATTTGTATGTTTGTTCCTTATGCTCAAACATTCACTATGGCATAGAGCAGGTGAGCAGGACGAACAGCAACAGTAAAGCGCCCAAAATGTGAGCTTGTTTAATTAATTATGGGCATCAAAATAACGAAAAAAGGCTAGAGTCTGCCTATTGAGGACATGCATTAAGTCAAAAAAGCAATATGATTCAGGGCAAAGGAAAAATATTTACAACTGTGCAAAACAGCTTCTCATTAGAAAACACGTAGCCTCAAAAAGAAAAAAAAGGCACTAATATTTACTTTGTACTCTTGATAACCATAGTGTGTGTTCATCCATTTTAACTTCCCTCTTCAGAATGATAAAACGGATTCCTGTCTTGTAATCCGAGAGCTCAAGATTCATAAGCAAGAAAGTCTCATTAAAAACCCAAAGACCCCCTCCTTAAATTAAAACCTAACACAAATAACTAGGCGATGTTTGCACTTAAATATCCGGACAAGAATCAGGGTAAGCGAGGACACTGTTTTTTTCAACCTCTGTCCTGAGGCATTACTCATAGATCAACGCCTTTATTTCTCCATGCTTCTCCATTTTGCCTTCACCACTTCTCCCGGCCGCCCTTTGTAGCCACAACACACTGTGCTTTGACAGGATGCCTTCACACACTCCACTGCCTGCTGCTGCGGGCACAGCAGACATCAGCCTGCATTTCACTCTGTTGCGCTCTGTGTGTGTGTGTGTGTGTGTGTGTGTGTGTGTGTGTGTGTGTGTGTGTGTGTGTGTGTGTGTGTGTGAGATTCGGAGCACAAAATGGCGCACGTGTGTGCATGACGTCCGACGGGGTTGGCTAAGGACATCAAAGGCTATGTGTGTTTAATTTTGCAGCTTTATATGAAGCAATTACTGCCGATTATTAATATTGAGAAATAAAAAAATAAAGATGACTGGTACTCACCTTTGAGTTTCTGTTCAGCAGCCTGCAGGGGAGAGAGCAATGAAGTTTCTTGAAATAAATGCACCAAGAGGGGTGTTTAAAAGTGGCATTAGAGTGGAACAGATATGAAGCTGTCCCACCCATTGCAGCTACAGTATCTTACATTCCACACGCTGCAATAGAAAGGGATCTTCCCCAAAATGTTCCCACAATCTCAGGAGCATAACATTCTCTAAAACATGAAAAACTTATTGACTGTTGTGTTTTTTGTGTAAGGAGATGTATCTATTAATAACTTCACCAGATGTGCAAGTGAATCACTCACCTTCTTCTGAGCGATGACTTTCTTGATCTTTTCTTCTTTTTTCTTTTTCTTTTCTTCCATCAAACGGTTCTCGTTCTTGTTTTGCTTGCTTCTCTCAGCTGTAAAACAACAGAACATTTTTTTTGTCAAAAACAGAATTCCACTCCAAGGCTTTGATTAACTTTGTTCTCTTTTTCCCTCAATTACAACGTACACAAAATAGACGCGCCATTGATCAGTGCGTGCATTTCAAACGTATTTGTGTAAACTGGAAGCCCCTTCCATTTGATTTACTTCCAGTCGCAGCAAGAGCGCACACCGTGCCTGGGAAAAGCTTTCCATCAACAACATTCCCTTCATATGTAAATTGCGCTTGACATGTCTAAAGGAACATTTTTCCTCTCAGTCAAAAAGTATAATAGAGCCACAAAACAAAACAAGGAAGCAATTGAAGGGCGAAAAAGTGACAAGACAACATGAATTAGGAAGACAGATGACGACAGTAAACAGCTCATGTAAAAATTATTGGGGAAGAGGAATTCACATAAGAAGCAAGATGCTTGAGTTTTTTGAGATCTCCAAGCAGGAGAGTGCGAACATTAACAAAGTGACAGAATGATCTACACAATGCTGGTTGCGTGAGTCAAACTTGCTGCACAGATTGCCCGAAGGCCAGAATGTGTTGTGTTTCCTTAGTGACAGTGCTGGAAACTATTGGAAGTATGAACTGGGTCTCAAGGACGGCACATGTGCATGCTTGTCGATGTCTGGATGTTTTCTGTGCGCTTGATCTTAATGTGCTTAGGACACAGGAATAATTTGTGAGATCAAACTGATGATACACCGCACTGTGAAATCAATCAACATCATGCGAGAGTCACATGATACCACCTTTGGGAGTGCTTATGAATTCATCCTATCCAATGAGTGACTTAACACAGGGGCACATCACAAACAGCCTCACAGGTCTATGACACGAACAACATTTTGGGGCAAAACGTGGCTCAAAATGTACTCATCCTTCTAAAGCCTAACGCGACAGAACTGAAACCACAACAATCGCGTTCGTGATTGATGCAATCAGCCAAGTCAGTTTAAAATTATGCACCGCACCTGGGTGAATCCCAGTAGAGGTAGCATCAATTTACTTGTACCAGCAGGAGATGCTGAATAGCACGTAGCACAGTTCAAAGGTCAGACTAATCTCTGGGAGACGCGTCAATAGCAAATTAGCAATGCTAATACCAGCAGATGTGGCCCTGACCACAATGCAAGCTTCAAAGGGGGCAAACAAGGTCAACTTTACAATATTAGGTGCAACCGAACATTGCATTGTCAACCTCATGTTTGTGGATTATAAAGAAATACTTTGACCTGAGAATGGATGGAAACACAGAAAAAAAACAAAAAACAATTTATTATGGCTTTGTTTACTTATTCCAAGAAGTGGCAGTAATTACAACTCGGTGAATATTGACTGCTTTTCCTCATTTGAATCTGCTGGGGATTCTTTCCACATCCTGGTTGGCCTATTCCAACATGACCACATCCCTGCTGTCAATCACAGTTTCACCAACTCTTCATCTGTCCAATCACTTGATGTTAAATGAGAACCCTACTTGAGATACAGCTTTTCATTCTGCTGTTTGTGCAAAACAAGTTTTACGGCGCGTGTGAGGGAAACTGCCGGACTTTATTGCGGGTGTTTTTCTTTTAAATGTGACAGCAGGGACAGTTGGGTTTTTTAGCTGACAAAGTAAATGCCAGGCAAGGCTACCTCACATATCCTTACCTGTCTCGCTGCCTCGCTCTCAGCACTGCTGACACAAGCATCTAATCAGTGGTGACCCAGTATTTCATACTTTGAATCTAACAAACTGAACACAAATAAAGTGCAACCTCTGAAGTTTGAAGACAAAGGCCAACCTCCGACGTATTTCAATATTTTGAAACAATGGAAAGTGGAAATCCGAATAATCAGCTTCAGACTCAAAAGAAATGAACTTCGCGGAAAGTCTGGTGTTTATACTTGTTTTTCTCCTCTGATGTCCCCAAAAAGCTCAATAAACAGGGTTCTCCACTGGCGCAGAGACTATATGTGCGCTGCTATTCATGACACCATTACCTCTTAGTTGAGTCAGTGTTGGAGGGGGAAAAAAACTCACAAAAAGCCAAAGAAAAATGAAAACCAGTACCCAGAATTCATCCTTGTTGAGATTTTGCATGACATGATTTATGATAGCTGAACATTGACTTCAAATACATAATATTTGGGTTTGACGTAGATTTGTAAGGTCTCAGGGGAATTTGTATTTTGAATTCCCCTTGCATGCCTACGACCACAGATTCTTCTGACTGTGGTTCCATAGAACCAAATAGAATAAATGGACATCATGGAAGTATGTGGCACAGTTATGGTGAACACAGTACGGTAAGGAGAACAGTCTATCGAGAATGATGAAGCCACAGTCATACAAGCTTGACATAGAGAGACGGCAGAGAGGTGGTGTGTCTGGTGCCATTCTGTCAGGGAATCTGGGGAAAGGGAGGGAGGGGTGGGAGAAACAGAGGTGGGCGGATGAGAGGAAGGAGGAAAAAAAACAGGCGGTGGATGAAAGCAGAAGCAGAACAACACCAATTAAGAACGACATGCCGCCGGAGAACCAGACAAGGCGAAAAAGGGGAACCGAGGCTGAAAGTGGGAAAGACAGAAAAGAGAATCCTCACTGGATATACAGTGAAGAGAAAGAAAAAAGTGAAGCAAGCATGATGGAGGCTGGCAGACAAGGGGGGAGAGAGTGAGAGAAGAGGCGGGGGTGGGAAGCACAGAAATAACCATGTGCCTTGATTACTAATATCCATCGGACGGTGGTAAGAAGAGTGAGAAAGTGCACAGCCGAGAGAAACCGAGAGACCTGCACTGCTTTAGACAAAGACAAATGAAAAGGGCAAAGATGCTGCAGGGAAGACACAAAAGCTTGATGCGTTTTGAACGGCGCCAATCGCAAAGCAGGGAGGTAACGACGACAGAGGAGTGAAGCAATATGATCCACCATTACTACACGATGTGGGAAACTTGCTAGCCACCACTGTTAGCATTTAGCAAATCCAGACATTCCCGGAGTGTAATACTGGTGGAGTTTAAACTTAAAAGCATTCGTTTCATTTCTATAGCAAACCGGTTAAATGACTTGATTTTTTCCAGGCTTGAACTGTAGATACAGTATCATTTTGAGATGTTCCCCTTGACTGACATTCTCTGGAGCAATCTGCTAGTGTGACCTGTCAACTCGGCGTGTTGATCGCCGTGTGGGAAAAGCAAGGCTGCTGCTGTTGTTTGTGAGCATTCTGCACATAGAAGGTTCGGCTGAGCCAGGTGGGTCAAAGTATAAAACGTGCTTTATTGCCACGACGCTGGACTTGATCAATGGATGCTGGGATTTGCTGACGTGGCTGAAGGCGGATAGTTCATGAGGGGGAGGATAAAGTCCAACACTGAGAGAGAGAGGGAGAGTTGGTGCTATAAATAATTGTTTTGAGGTTTGCACTCGAGTGTCTTTGCTGGGGAAGCAGCCAAGTTGACATTAAACTTTAACACGGCAGCAGCTCATCAAGTGAGAAAACATCACGAGACCGAGCAGGATGACTGCTGCCGCTGCCAAATCTGACAAAATTCGAGGTGTCAAGCCATTTTACACGTTGGGCCTTTCGGATTGATTTGTCTGTAGAGGATTCGGCATGTAGAGGACAGTCCGCACTCTTGTCTACAAGATGCATGGTGAAGTCAAGAATAATTTACAAGTGAACATTTTTTTTGACTATGTAAAAAGTATTGAGAAGTTAATGTATTCATTCTTGCTTTTTAAATAAAATGAGAGCGGTGTGGAACAATTCCTGAAAGCTCCGAAGTGTTGTTTTGATGCCAGCGCTGTATTGAGCCATCTGCAGAATAATGCTGGCCGCAGGAGTTGTGCCATAGCATAAGATGTCGCTTGACTTCAGCCAACAGGCTCATTGACACTGAAGCAGTACTGCACAATATTTGCCCTCGATTGCTTTACATCACTTCACCTGCATGGATTTATTATTCATTCACATTCAATGGGTATGTTTTATGATCTGCACTTTGTTCCAATCAAACACAAAATTGTTTACAGTGTGTAAAACATTTTGTGCATCAATTAACTCACAACAAAAGGCCAAATGTAGCGTGAAATTGTCACAATAACTAAATCAAAATTTGACAAACACAAACTGGACGCACGCCAAGACAAATGAGATAATCAGCTGAGGCAGACTTATCGAGGTTACTTTGACACAGCACACAGCAAAATGTCACCTATCTGATAATTCTCAAGTTGACAACAATGTGAGCAATAATAACGAGCCGAAACAAATGGACAGAAGAGATTACATTCATGTTACACAAACATGCCGATTGATTTGAGCTGACCGTATTATTGGAAACTTATTGTTTTGTTGGACAACGCTCACTGTAAAATGAACAAACAATTGGAGGGTGACCTTTGGGTTTCATTTAGGCTTTACATGATTAGGATTTTGGCAAATACGGTGCCCCAGGTGAGTTTAGTATCAAACATATCCATCGTTTAAAGTTTGGGGATCGATCTTGGCACCAAGGGGCACCGACAGCTCACATATTACTGATCCCCACATCACTCCAGCAGATGTAATAGCGATCTTGTCACTGTGAGCTGTTTTTGTTGCCTTTGTATTTTTTGCTTGCAAATTCTACCCAATGTTGGGCAAAACCTCCTGTATGTACAGTCATTAGGATATTCAGAGTTTAACATTACGCTCTGGAAAGACGTCGACAGGAAGCGAACAAAAACTGCAGCGATTATTTTCATTGGGAAGGTGATCAAAGTCCGATCATCCATAAGAGAGATCAGCCGATACCCGCCCCCACCCACCCACCCTGTTAAGCATAGGCAAAAATACAAGAGAGCACAGAGATATGCAGTCATTGGTGATCTTTTTTTTTTGTTTTCTGTGATCTGCCCCAAAAATCCTGATTGTGTTAAAGTCTGATCTACAAGCATGCATTTTCAGTTCACTGCACTGATATTGGCATTAAAAAAAACAAAAAAACAACAAAGCTAGGACCTAAGAGCCTCCATTCTAATCCCAGTACAAGAACAGGTGGCGCATACTAGTGCTATTTACATGGCCTTAACTGAGAGCGTTGAATGTGCTGTGGGGCTCAAGCCCTGTTACATCATGAGCAAGGCTGTCTAATGTTAGTTTGGGTATGAAGACTGGAACATTTAAATTGGATGTCCCGCATATTCCCCATCAGGCTTCTTCCCTGTAATGCCATGCTCCTTCCCACAGCGTCTCCAATTAGCCAACACGAAAGCGAGGGAGGGAACAGGGCCCCAAATAAAGCTCCGCACAGTGAACATTCCCCTGGAGTCGGGCCAAGACTCAAAGCATCAGCTCGCCAGGTCCCAGCTGCCCCCGCCTCACCCCACTCCATCTCCCAGCTTCAATGCTGACCTGGCTTACCCCTGGTGGGCCCCTTAAGCCCTGCCCCTTCTATTGGCACATATGCTGGGGAAGGAGGCATAAAACAGGCAAGCAACAAAACAAAAATATTTAAAGCCGCCTATAAGGAAAAAAAGTTTTGTTCAGGTTTCGCCGTCAATACAATGTGATTACAAGGCAAAATCGGAATGGACATCTGACTGCATTTCGATGATTGAATATGAGGGTAATTAATCTGTTAAGGGTTATTTTTAGAAATAATCTGAAAGCATTGAGGGAATTGTTCTGAGTATCCTGATCTAATGTTTTGATGACAATGAGCAGAATTTGCCACAGCAGAATTTTGTCTAACTAATCCATAGTTTGTGTGTTCTTCTGGTGTTAGCATGCAGAATTCCTGGTTTTCCTTTTTACATGAATTTCCTTTTTCACTGTTACTGCTGAGAACAACCTCGTCCACAAATACTCCTAATTTATAACAATGCCTACATCAAATTCAACAGACATGCATCTAATTATTCTGCTCCCCTGCACTTTAAAATCACCATTCACAGTCTAGAGGACAAGGTTAATGGCTTTTGACAGCCACAAATTGAACCCAGCTGATTCCGCTGTCAATGCCCCCCCCCCCCCCCCCCAGACTGGAGCAGCGCCCCGTGGTGGTGTTAAGCATGTTATCTATCAGTTCTGTGCCAATTGTTTGAAAGGCTTCATAATAATGGGCTCGGTAACCACCGCGGTCAGGCCTGGGATAAGGTCAATGACGGGGGTGGTGGGGGGGGGGGGGATATAAGACACTTTTCTGAAGCAGGACAAAGTGGGACTTATTGGAGCCAACAGATATGTTTGAAAGCACTTTTTGTTCGTTGGAACTTGGAGCCTCTTGGGAAATTGGCTAACGTAAGAGTTGTGGGATTGTTCGACACAGAACAATAAAGTCTTCTACAGCTTCCGGCTTTGTGATGGGTACAAGCCAAGGAAAGCAACCTGAAGACTCGACGGGGTGCAGTGTATTATCAGGAGGACATTAGAAAACAAACCTGGAGTATTATTTGCAGCAAATTACCCAGATGTGCACTGATACGACACAGCAGATGGAATGGGTTTGTCCTTGAGGTAGTGACAATATGTCCAAACAGCCTTCAGCACGAGTGTGCTGCCAAGAAAAAAAAAGAAAAAGAGAAGGAAAAGAATGTTTATTCTAATGTTCTCCTGCTGTAGAGAGGACAAACTAACAAAAAGCTTTTTCTACGATATAGGGCAAAGAATTCAAAAAAGAAATCACCTGTTAGAAATTAAGCCTCAGCTGAGCACAGAGCGACTACTACTGTTGGCAGGAATACTCCATTTCATTCTTCGGTCCACAAAACTCAATAACAGTAACTTAAGCTGGTTTGATTCCACTAATGATGGATGATAGCGATGTCGACAAAATGCTCTGCAACCAAATTCTCAGTTTCAGAATGACTGGCAAGAACATCATCACTCCGTCTTGCGTAATATTGCTTAATTATTGTTTATTTGTTTATGTTCATTCATTAACCAATATCAGAACACAACAATGTTAACCAAATCAGAAAACAAAATGACGTGAAAAAATAACTAAGGCAAATTTTAAAAATCCATTTATCCCATTAAGTTTGGGAATAATAAAAAGGACAATCTATTCAAAATATATTCAACAGCTACAGCTACCTAGTACACGACGCTGCCAATGGATGAGATACATTCACACAGACGTCTGCTTTTGCAAAACTCGTCCAGACAGCATTATCAACAACACAGAGGAAATGGAGTCCAGAACAATAAGTGTATGTCAGATTTTGGCATGGCAATAGCGTACTACAGATTCACGGAGAGAATGTCACGTTTTTGCACCACTCAATCTCATCAAGAATGACATAAAAAAAGGGCGGACTGGCACACCATAACGATCCTTAGACATTCACAGTCACTAAATTTGAACTGCAATCATTAATCAAAAAGGTAGAAGGATTTTATCCACCTGGGCGGCTCGCTCAAGTCGATGTTAGGTATGCTTGGAAGCCCGACTGTGAGGGACTTACAGCAGACTCCCTCTTCTTAACAAGCGTAAACTCCATCTCCTCCCCCTATTCTCTAGTTTATGGACAGCAGAGGGCCCCTGCAAAATCTTTTCACAGGGACTCTTTTATTTGCTATACGTCAGCCTTTGGGAGAGACTGGTGGTGTCTAAGAAGGAGGACACTTGACCCTCTGGAGAAAAAAAGAAATGCGTGCGCGTCTTTGAGCCAGCTGGGTGTTTAGAGGCATGCGGGAGGCACCTCATGACCTGATTAGCAACCGCAGGGCATTAACCAACTGGGACCTTGAGTTTGGCCCAAAAAAATGCTTACACACGTCAATAAAACAGCACTGAGCTGGAAGCAACGCATTCCATCTCGACACGTGTATATGTTCTCGTACCAATTTTCTCATTTCAATTCAGCACTGGTGTGTGACGATAGAGATAAGACAGTTCTGACAGAAGATGACAGAGGGAGGGGATGAAGGGGGTTGAAATTGAACAGGAAATTATGTACTTCAATTAAGACACGCCAAAGAGATATTAAAAGCTGTACTTGGGCGCCTGGGGATGCAGGAATAGGGGGGTTGCAATGCAATGGAAGGCGACAGTTCAATCAGTATCGGGAGTACCGGTGGAGGAACAGAGAATGGGCGGCGGGATGGTTATGATTAATAATGTACTTGGAATTAGTGTAGGGGAATGTACAAGATACATGATGTATCACAGCGATATGAACCACAAGCAGATTGCACAATTTTAAAAAGGCATTTTTCTTTAAATATAAAGGCTGCCATTATGTCATTGCATTCCCATAAAAGCATGTAAGCCTTTGTGCAAATCCAAGTAATGCAATACCTCTTTGGCTATGTGAAAGAAACTATTCACATGTGCAGTGTTCTCAGTCCCTCTCCACCAATCAC
Organism: Hippocampus guttulatus; assembly: GCF_054856545.1. Lineage (NCBI taxonomy): Eukaryota > Metazoa > Chordata > Actinopteri > Syngnathiformes > Syngnathidae > Hippocampus > Hippocampus guttulatus. The sequence goes on along the minus strand of NC_141269.1, from coordinate 7,686,516 downwards.
AGAAGAGCTGTGATGTAACGCTTAAGTTTCACGTCCATTAACCCAGTAGAAAGACTTACAATGCATTTAATGAAGTGTATCTGATCATGATCCTACAACTGCAATTTAGCATCACACCGTTTGCTATTTCTACTGGAATCCCCATTGAAACCAACACATTTATATTCGCAGGAGCACAAACTCAAGAGTTGATAATTATGAGGACTTAAAAAAATGACGGAGAGAGAGAGAGAGGTGATGAATATACACTCACCTTGCGTTAAGCACGGCTTTGGCAGCCTGTAATCAATCCCCGGCGTCCTCTCCAAAGTTACTCGTAACGCGATGGAGCAGATTCAGTCAAGACTTGGCAGCTTCGCCTGCGGCCGCCGTAGCAGCTTGGTGACAGTTGAGCGAGGTATACAACGCCCCCTCGTCGGCCACATATACAAAATCACTGTTTTGTAATGTGTCGTTTGGGAGAAACATTGGAAAAAATGCCGCAAAAAATAATGCTAAAACGCCATATGCGATCTCGTATAAGGGGCGGGAAGGGGGACTACGCGAAGGCAACAACAAAAACAAACGATACGAATAGGAATGACCTTGTAAAACGCAGCTAAATTGTTGTCGACAACATTAGCCGGTAGAAGTTGACCCGCACTGAAAAAAAAAAGAAATGAAAATGGAATGGCGCAGTTTTTTTGTCCGAGCTTGCCGACAGCCGTCCGAAAGCCAGCCGGCCAACTTGGTTTTAAAGTGCAAAAATAAAATAACTATTGTGTCTAGGTGACCAGCGGGACGACTTGTAACGCGCCAGCTACCGCGAATGCAAAGTGGGAAGCGACTCCGAGAAAATACATTCTGCGAGGGTCCAGACAGCGCAGAGCACGGTCGTGGTAGGCGGATCAGTGAGCTTTCGGCGTCAGTGGTCTCGCAGCCATTTTGTTGAGACTAGCTAACACCGCAGTCGCTTCTCTCCTCCTCCCCTGGAGAGCAGCCAGACCAGGAAGCGGCTCCAGAACGTCACTCAAGGCCAGCCAATCGGAAGATGCGACGAAATTCCGCCCTCCACCTACAAAGCAGACGCCAAGCAGCGTTTTGATGCACTTGTTGTGCATATCGACATATACATTCATTTAATGTAGAAGGACAATACCAAGAACACTACACTACATCCCGACTGTCTGGTGTGCTCTTTTTTTAATTCTTTTTTTTTTGTGAAAACCAAACAAGAGAAATAATTAATAATAATTAAATGATGTGAAAAACAACTGTAAATAGCACTGCGATTTATCCATTTTGTATTTATATTGCACTTAATTGAACGGTGTTTGTTTGTTTTTTCTTCTTTCTGCCTACATTCTTGCGGCTGGAGGCTGTAAATTTCCCCAGTGTGGGACAAATAAAGGATATCTTATCTTATCTTAATAAAACCATAATCCGTTCATCCATTTGTCATACATCTAAAGTTACATTTATTCAAATCATTCTCAAATGCTACGAGTAATAAAGTGCGTTTACTCCCGTTATTTTACTTAAGAGCATTTGACTAGTGCATGTGAGAGCAAATCCTGCATTATGTGTGTGAGAGAGTGTTTGACTAATGTGTGTGAGAGCTTTTGGGTATTGTATGCACGAGCACATTTCAGTAGTTTGTATAAGAGCTTTTAAATAGAGTTAGAGCTAATCCTGGATTATGTCCCAAACGTCTCCCTCATACATCCGCACAGTCAATCTCACATTTATTTTCATTTGCATGAAATGGTGGCAAGGCGTCAAAGCTTAGATAAAAATAATACCAATGAAATATTGGCTTGTATTTTATCAGATACAGTCAAACCTGTTATATTTTCTGAGATATACTTCTCACGTTATGAAAATTCCATATCTTAGTGCTAACACTGGTTTTACACCTAGCGCCTTTGTTGTCTTGATTATCCCTCATTTATCATCACAACAAACTGTAAGGCTAGAAAAATGAATCCAGGGCAGTGCAAGATGCCAACTCCATTCTTCAGGAGATGATTCTGTTTTGGTTAGCAACTGAGTTCTTGGCGATTTATTTATGAAGAATAGCATCGAGGAAATGAGACTTACTACCAAACTATTCTAAATAGCAGCAGGTTGGCTGTTTCATCCAGAATTTAGCTTATCAGATTCAACCACTTTTTCATACAGTTCCTCTACCCAAACCGACCTTTGTCAAGAAGGTCTTGATCAGGTGCTGTACAGAGACACGGGGCCTTAATTCCTGCCTATTCACGACATGATGGATGAGGTCGCCCTTCTGCCCCCACAATCGCATCTGCACACATCCTTTAAAAAGAAAACGTGGCCCCTGTCCATTCTCTACGCTCCTTTCTCATGGAAATGAATGCTCGGCGTACAGACTACGCGCACACACAGACACACAAAGTGCAGTGGGAACAGGTCAGGACTCCGCATTACAAAGGGGATGGCTGACCAGTGAGAACTTGCTTAGAAATGCTGAAGGCTCCTACACATCACTCGTAGAGACTACTAATGAGAAAGCCAGGGGCCCTGGCCAAAAGTTTTTTTCTTCTACATTTCAGGGCAAGATGCCCAAAGCTTTTGAGACTGAAAGCGCCATTAGAATGGAGAAAGCAGATGTTCCACGCTCGGGGTTAAGAAGGGTGAGAGCAGAGTGGAATGTCATCGGGGGGTGGGGGGGCGCCTTGAGGCACATGTAGTTCAGGGTGGATTGTGAACTATGTCAGTCAGTGCAGGAGTTTATTTTGGGGCTTGTACAAACCACTTAAATACAGTGTCATGTGAGTAAGCTCTCAGAAACACTTGAAAGTTGCAAGCGTCATTGAGCAATGCATTACATGGTGAGTGCACTAGTACCTCGATTAATTGTTTTTTTACATCACCTTCCCGTGTGACTCAGTGAGTGAAGATGGAAGACACTTGGAAAAACAATTCCTGGGAATCGATTATAATATAGGAAGCCCAATTCCGATCAAGTTGAGACATGTGTCAAATGTAAATAAAAATACAATACAATGATTCACCCATCATTTTCAAACTATATTCAATTGAGTATACGACAAAGACAAGATATTTAATGTTCAATCTTATCAACTTGATTGTGCTTTTTGCTCTTGGGGACGGTGTGCCTGTTTTAGGATGTACATCGCGTTCCCCCATTCTCTTTCCATCCAATCCCATTTATTCATTTACGTGACTCCCGAATGTTTCTTTGACTCCTCCAGTTTGGATAACTGCTTTCACATTTAGGCAGCTTGCTGACAGAGGCAAGCCAATGGGAAAAGATCTGCCAGACAATCTGATAAGAGAAAACAGACACAAGTTGCAGCAGAAGCAATCGTTCACGTCTTCCCCTCTCAGACAAAGACCGTGCTGTGTTTTCTTCAAGATTGCCCTCCCGTCCTTTCTTTTTATTCCAAGTCAGCCGCCACAGTCTGCACGCACTTTCACAAGCATGCGCGTGCTTCCACAAAACCACAGAGTCCCACACCGCACACACATTTACCGTCGTGGATGAAGATAGTATCTATCTATATATATATATCTATCATTTTGATCCCATACTGCAGATGCACACCCTCAGCTATGTCTTCAGTACATGCATATTTAATGCATGTGCTCTGTGGCTACATTTTGTCATTTAAACACATTTCCCACAGGAGGAAGTATCTCTACCCACAAACATTAATCATCACTCGCATTCATAAAACATTACCAGGAAAATTGCACAAAAAAATCCTGGGAGCCTCCACTTTTGTTTGAGTCAAAACATTTTTCACAAAAGGCCAGCTTAAGTTCTGAAAGGAAGGACACAATCTAAAATAACCAGCAATCATTTTTGGCCTGTACATGCAACGGTTCGAGTAAAGCTTTTAAATTTGTAACTTCCATTCAAGTGTAAAAAGAAGTTAACCATTGTGGATGGAAACTAATCACATATATGTACAAGTAACTGGAGAGGGAGGATTTCTGAAGACGAGTCCACAAGATGCCGGTTTTCTTATTTTTCTCGCAAGTGTAAAAAGAAGACATTAAGACAGAAAAGCGACATTAAATTCTAAACGATAAATGCTGTACTCACAATTGACTCAAATGAAGGGAGGATTCATGTGTGTCTCTTCACATCAAGGTGCAACACAGCAACACCGACTATGCAGCGTATATTGAGTTCTTGTATGATAAACATATCATCAGTTTCACCTTATTGTACTGAGCAGCGAAGCTAGAGATGCATACAATGGTATTGCCATTAATCTGCTGCAACATCGGAATAAGCTCCATCTGCAGTTTTATAGTTATCATCCCACGATCCCTCTTTGCCATAACTCGTAACTTTCGAGGGTGGTAGAACCAAAAATCCTACAAAGAGGCAAAGACAATGACTCCAAATGCATATTTCAAGAATTTCACTTAACTCCCTAGAGCATAGGCCCACTCTAAAAGAATCATTTGAGCATTTAATCTTCAATCACAACACATCATCTAAAAGGTTGACAAACATTTGATGCCGGCATTCAGCCCAACAGCAGATCTTTGAAATCCTGCCTCCCAGGATGGAGCGTTGCAGAATGTGTCTAGTTTGTTTTTGTCAAGGACTGATGAGTTGGACGCGGCTGTATCTTAGTATTGATTGTGAATACACAAGCTTTCTTGGGAGACTGTCCTTAATGCATGTGAGCAATCAAAATGCAGACGGCGAGCTACTGCCGCTTGGCTCAAAGTGACATTTCCGCAGGCTGGACTTGACATATGCAAAAAAGGGACTACAGTCTCCCGTTTTGGAGATGGGTGAAGCTGAGCATGAGCAACAGAACGGAAGTGCATATGCTTTAAGAGAAGGGATGGGTGTTTGATTTGATTTTAAAAAGTCGGAGAAATTTGCATAATTTGACATTTATATTTTCAATGGGATCGGAGAATCTCAGAATGTCCTGAACAATTTTAAGTAACGGAAGATAAATACTGAAGGAAAGCGGGGCTAGGCATTGTACATAGCAATTTAAAAAACCCAAAAAACAAATGACAACTACAAAAAAGCACGGTATATTTCAGTTCGGCAGGAGTAATAGCCGAGTTACTGCAAAAAGAAAGAAAGTATATTTTGCGCAAAGACACAGGCATTCAACTTTTCAAGTGATGCAGGTTGCAGTGGTTTTAACGTTCAATCGCGCAGGATTACAAATGAAATAACTGCACAGTGTGGTTGACAGATTGTGATGTCAATGTCTGAATGTTTACTCAATGTCTTTGGTGTTTATCAACTACCAATTCCGCATAATAAAGACAGTCATTAATGATTAATTAATCAATCCCATCCATTAAGAAAGACAGATGAAAAACAATATGCTCAGCTGCAAAGCAAGTTATGTGTGCTGCCCTGAATACTGCAAGGATCCTTTTCATTTACTCGCATACAGAATAAATACAGTATTACATCAGCCCACCACACAGAGGAGCCAATATGTCTCCTGCCGATGTACACGATACACGCAATAACTATTGTGTTGTTCATCAAAATGCAATACATTAGTATTACATTATGGCCTTCACACAAATGCAGTGTAAATGTTTCTCATCCCTTCGTGTAATACCGTGTCTCCAAATGCTACATATTATATGATACGTCGGCCGGGTGATGGGAGGCACAATATAGAGTAAACAGCATCGCCAGAGTGAGGGTGGGCAACACACAGAAACTGCATGTGTGCGTGCATGCTGGTATTGTCAACGTGTGCGTGTGTTTGCTTGTCCATACGAGTGTGTGCAGCGCAGTATAGGACAGCGATTTGGAGCCGTGGTAATTTCCCCTGAGACAAGCAAGTAGGTAAAGGCCAGCGAGGGAGAGAGCGGAGGATGGAGGGAGGGTGTCAGAGAATAATGAGGAATGATACAGTGGCGTCTTCACCCAAAAAGGCCAACACGGTCGCTAAATCCAAGGCATCAACGCAAAAAGAAACAAAAAACAGCTCAGCAGTAATGTTACCATTTGTTTATCTTCCAATGATCTTATCTTCTTATTTTAGCATTTCCGAGCATACTCCCTGTTTTTGTCATGCGGTCGTCTATTAATTACGAGTTCACCTCTTCGCGGTGACTTTATTTTGTTTCAATTTAATATTAGCAGATTGTATATTAAGTCTCACTTATCCTCCTCCCCAAAGATGTCATATTTGGAATTAGCGCCCAAAGAAGGCAGGAAAAAAAACATCCTTGTGGTTTGTAGATCATATTTTGTGGGTTTTGTGTTTGTGGTTGAGCACCATCACTTATTAACCCTTGCCTTTCCATAGCCACTTCCATTTACAAACTCATTATCATGCTCAAAGACCTGCATGGATTTGACAGTGTTTTGGGAACTGACCGCTTAATCAGATTTAATGCACACTTATGTTTAATTGATTGCCTTTATGGATTCAAATGACTAATTAGGAGCTAACAAGTCTACTATCTGTTTCATCCATGGGCTAATGACCTATGGAGAAGAACGGTAGCTCAACTGTCAATCACAACAAAAAAAAGGGTCATATCAGAAAATCTTGTTCATTCAAAAGTGATGTGCAAAATGCGTGCATGGATGAAATCCATCACATATACTAATGTTAGCTTTTATAGATTTTGGGGGAAAAAAGTATAGTGGTATAAGTCATTGTGTTTGGAAAGCCACCATGAAAGCATCGCTGTGCAAACAGAGACAATATATCTCGACCTTCAGGTGATCTTCACCAGATCAATACTATCATCAGCGCACACAAGCGGCCACAATTTACTCAGCCTCCTAAACTATACCTAGACCACCACTACCAAGCCACACAAACAACACTCGTCTGTCTTCCATTCTACATCACATGCGCAATAAAAACACACGCGCGCGCGCGCACACACACACACGCAATCTCGCGAGCGCGTCTGCTACTCGTATTGATTGCTGGATATTGACTGACTCGTGCACACGCGACCGTCACCATGTTCCAGTTTGTTGACTTTATTTCTAACTGCCAGGCTGGGATTGCATGCTGTCACTGCTCTGTTATAATAGCAAGAATTGCAACCGCCTTAGAAAGTACACGTAAATGTTGAAAGATGCTGCCGGAATGCCAAATTAAAAAATAAATAGAGCGCAATACTGGTGACTAATATAATATATCACACAGTACATCATATCATATACATGTGACTAGCTACCTTGAATTTGTGACCTCTGTGGGGGTTGAGCAGTCGGCTACAGGGAATGAAATTTCTGTCAAATTATTACTGTATATATGTTTTATGTTCAATAAACAAACAAACAAACAAACAAAATCAGAGCAATCTGATGAAACTTAAAAAAGAGCACTGATGCTTCAGTCATGCCATGGCATGAAATCTGCATTATTATTATTATTATTATTATTTATAACAATAGATCCTCCTTTAAGGTCAAACACAATTTGAAAATATTAAAGAAGGTACCTGGTACAAATCATTTAAAACAACAAAATACTGACCTTTCACTTGAATAACAAATGACGAAGGCAATAATGTTGCAATTCCGTTTTTAACATTCTGCATTGCCACTGAAGAAAAAAAAATATTTCTGTGAATGTTGTTATATTATTTGTCCATGTATTATATGATGCACCATTTGTGTTTCAAATATGCACGCTTAATAGTTTTATAAGACTATTAAGACATTGATGCGATTTGTTAACCCATCTATAGCATCTGTGGTTGTTTTGAATAGATAATGTGTAACTGCACCATTTTTGTTCAAATATCCATTGTTTTAAGTGTTTTAACACAGACAATCAATGATATTCGTTCACTTGTCTAGCTTGACTGTTAGCTTGAATTGTGTGTTGGCATTAAGCTAGCAGATGGCAATCTAGTGAAATCCACAGTGATTTAAAAATAAAACGGGGATTCTCCAGTTTCATATGCATACTGTACAGTGTATGTATGTTTTCCATTAAGGTATAAGGGCACAGTGGAGGAAACAAAGAAAGGTCAATATCAGTTATCTAACACAACATGTCAGTTTTCAAATCCCTCGCCGTATCCCAGATTCACACACACACAAACAAACAAGCAAATCAATGTCTCACTGTCTGCGCGTGGCCCGAAGGCAACTATTTCAATTCGATGTAAATGTTGCTGGCATAACCAGAGGAAAGAGTTGATATTTAGAAGTCCATTAAAAAGATTCACTGATGGGTTAATTCACTGCGCGCTCCACAGAGGCGTTGTGGCAATGCCAAGAGATGGAGGCAAGAGAGAGATGCAAGGTATGAAAAAATACAACTCCAAACGTTGTAGTATTTTTGGAGTTGTGTTAATCTGCATGACGTCAGCATATCCTAACTAGACCACATTTCACCCAGCATCAAATCCTTTGATGCTCGGTGATTTTACACTTAGCATTGTTTCTCTTTCCTCTTGGCTTTTTGTGACACTTTTTTAAAAAGAATTATGGTGTTAAAAGAAGAATAACAATATCTACAGGGAGTGACGATGAAGTTGACTCACTTAATAACTTTGTTCATGTCCAACGGCGCAAATGCTCATTTCTTACAGCTCCAGTCTTTGAAAATACCAAAAGAAACATTGTCTGTACAGTTAACAAAGCTTTTATGATAGTGACAGTTTGGAGTAGGACGGCGAAACAGAAAACTGTTCACCAATGTATGGATATGTATGTGGCGTGTGTGTGCGTGTATGTGGCGTGTGTGTGCGTGTATGTGGCCTGTGTAAGTGTGTGTGTGTGTGTGTGTGTGTGTGTGTGTGCGTGTTTGTTGCTGTCAGCCACCTCAGGACGTCAATTTGATTAATGTCGCCTTCCCGCAGCTGACCTGGAAGGTCACTAGACGAGTGGGTATTCTGCCTCTCCCATTTGCTGCTGAGCCATAGGGAGGAAGAGGTTTGGAAAGGAGGCGTCCAAATAATATGCTTCCCCAGAGCCCCCCCCCCCCCCCCCACCGTCTTTTTTTCTGTACATGTCTCATTTAAAAGCTCTGTCTGTCTCTCCTTCAGATGCCCTTGCACACTTCCGGCGTTGGCTATCGCTCACTTTCATCCATCTCCTTCAGTCTAGTCGACGCTCGAGCCCGCTGCCCACCTTTCTAGTCTGAAATGCAATCAAAGGCAGCTGTAATAAAAAGAAGTTTGAGGATACTGAAGAGAGCGAGGGTGGGGGGTGGGGGGCAGGCCTGCAAGGTGCCATTAGGGTCACCTGCTGAAGGTTGTGATAAACACATACACATTAAACACCTCACTGCCACACTTCCTCTCCTCCATCTGTTCGCTGACTCATGAATTGAGTTGTCCTGGACCAACAGACTTTTGGCACAATGGCGCGCTTCCTCAGAAGGCTGCTCGTTTTGCCAGACAGCCATTCTTGGCATGCACCCGGTAGAGAAAGCAAGGGCGGGTCAGGGGAGAAGTGATTGTTTTATGAATGCCAACTGTTAATAGAGTCTGGCGAACCACTTTGCAGCTTCCTTAATGCACAGGTTTTATTTTGCGCTCCAAACCATGCTGTCAAAATTAGCGAACAGCTTGTTTCACAGCACAAAGCTTTGAATGGAAGAAGCCGATACCCAAATAATCCATGTATTATGAGAATTAGTAATTTGTTCGCTGTTACAAATACAAATCATAATATATACAGTATATATATATTTTTTTGGACCAACAGCCAACTTTTGTCTTGATGCAGCTTCAAAACCAAATAAAATGAATGACCCTAAAGATCCGGCATCATAAAAGAAGGATTCCATTGCTCGTACTGACGTTGCATTGGGGAGAACACAGAGATTAACATTGTGTTGAAATGTCAGTCATCATCAAGTTTTCAACTGAAAAGATGTGCCTAGTTTCAATCGGGGATGTTTGAGACTGTACCAGGAGAGGTAATACATGAGGGTTCCTCTGTGTACTACCTTACCGTCACATGACTTTCAAGGTACTACTGAATGAAACGTGCAATGAAGTCATTTGTGGTTTACTCATTTGATTGCTTTCGATTTATGGCCTAGAAGGGCTATATTTATGTAATTTTGAATTTACTATTGTGTTGGCATATATTAGTGAGAGACAAATTAGGGATTAGTTCTTTGAGGACATCGTGTACATTATAGCATTTACAATAGCCCTTAATCGTGGAAAGATCATGCAAACTCTACACAGGAAGGCGTGTGCCCAGATTTGAAACCTGGAACTATGAGGCAATCACACTTCCCAGTCTCAAACAACCAAATAATTGTTATTTACTGTTCAAACTGGGAAGTACATTTTGTATTTTCTTGAACACTTTCTGAAAAAAAAAAAGCCGATGGGTGTGTGTGTGTGTGTATGCTAATCACAACCTGGAGAGTAAGCCCTGCTGCGCTCAACCTATTTGTCTCACACTCTGTATCTACTATACCCCCACTTTCTTCCTCTTTGCCCCACTGTCTCTGTTTCCCTTTGCAGCCATGCCTGATGCGCGCACACACGCTTTCGTGCATCATGAATCTTTCATGCGAGAGGGCTGTATAATCCCTGAGGCGTGTTGCTCCCCCCCTATGCGCAGACGCAGACACACACACACACACACACACAGCGTAATCACCTTGCACCATGGTTGCAGAGTGAAAAAAGGAGAAGGTGGCAGTGGGGATAGATAGAAGAGAAGGAAAGGAGGGAGGGATGGAGCGCTAAAAGACAAATTGGAGGTGTGAAGTAGGACCCCATTAGAATTACTTTCAGCTTTTTTCGCTACTGACGGAAGGCGGAGCAAGAGATAACAATGCAGAGTGGTTTGTTGCATTTCTTCTTGCTCGCATGGGACTGCGGCGGAAAGTCAATTGGATTTTTTTTTTTTTAACTAGAACTCACTATATTGATGTGGAAATCACAACGCGCTTGCTCCCTATAGCAAATTTGCCCTTTAAACTCCCTAAACAGAATTATTTATTCACATGACCGGTGCAGATACAGCCAAAGGTGTGTTTGAGCCAAAGACAGTTTATTAACCCAATATAACCCTATACCAAGAGAAGGCTGAACACAATCCATTTTGATTTGCTTGGGGAAATTATATACAGTATATATAATATATAATATATAAATATATCGCTGCAGTTGAAAAAAACCCTTGTAAGTCATTGTATGACGGTTCTGGTCTATGGAAGGAAAGAAACAAGACAGAGTCAAGAGAACGTTTGGACTTAATGAGTGAGCAGGGAATCAGAGCAAAACAGAGCTAAAAGAAGCACAGGTATAAGATAGGGAAAAATGCAATTAGTGCAGCTTTAATATCAACCCATCTCTCCTTATTGTTGGCAGGATTTGTCAATACCCTTGGTGAATGATTATCACACCTCAACAAACGCAATTTTACATTTTTGTGCTTTTATTTGATGATTTCATCCCTCACCGCCTTTTACAATATTAGCTTTGAAACCCCACGCGTAAATTACACAGAAAAGGGAGGACTCACATGGTCAGCGCTGCGATGGTTCCTCCTTTAATTATCCACACCTAGTCTTGTCAACACATCGACACACAAACATTTGCACCAGTCAGTGGAGCTTATTATGCCACCCACTACTGCACCCCAGGCCCCTGATTTACTACGACACTGATTAACAAAGCTGTCCAGGGAGAAACACACAAGCGTGTGTGTGTGTGCATACAGACATATGCCAAGTGTGCGACTACATTTGTGCAGGAGTCGGAAATCATGATTATTGTGAGGAGCAAAGGTGGTATTGACAATGTGCCTGTACAATCATCAGATAACTCATTAGTTACTCCTGCACAATCAAACAAAACCCCCTACAAGAATGCAAATCTCCACGTTTTTGTGGCACCGATAGGCATGTATTTTTAAAAACATGCTGCCCTCATTATAGGTGGTTGTAGTTGCGCGAGTGTACTCATTTCACTCATTTCAATATGATGATTCAATATTAAATGTTGGTACGTTTTCACTTAAAAAGTACAGATGCATGCTGAGTGATGACCTACCAGCAAGACCCCAGACAATACGGTTTATATTATTATACTTTATGTTGCAGAGGTGCTGCTGTTTTGGTTAGCAACTTAGCTGTAATGTGATCGGCTGCTAATTATCCTATAGCACTGTTGAACTGAGACAAGTACAGTTGAATACTGGTGAATAGGGCGAAGTCTCTGTGAGGAAAGCATTTTGAGGCACCCAGAAAAACAAGGTCTGGATAAGATCAGCAACACTTTCCCCTTCTTACATATTACAAATGGTTTTGCCACAAAATTTGGTAAGATGACGCGATCCAAAAAAGCCTCAGGACAGGAATGTAGTTTAAAAAATGTACATGAAAAATTGTGATGAGAAAAAAAAATCTGACAAAATGATGTTGGTTGTCGTTTGAAGTGGTGAACAGCAGCATTGCATCATACAGAAAGTCGTTGCCTCTATTCTGTACATTTGCATCCATGCAGATGTGATAAAAATCTGTGTACATGTATGCAGACGGCCAAAGTAATCACGCATGCAGCGACTGCGAGTCTTTAATTTCTGTATTTAAGTGCCATTCTCATTACTCACATATATTTTTATGAGTGTGTTTTATCTGAGCCAAGGGTGAGTTTGAATGCACCATAAATGCATAAAGTGTGTTTTGCAGGGGACCAATAGGTGGACTTTTTCCCTTCATCCAGTGTCTTGCCCTCACTCGGCTAACTGACTACATTTCATCATGCACACTGTGTCTGAGCACCACCTACCAAATACAATTAAGGTGAGTTATGACCACTCCATACAAGAAGCAGAAATGGGTGTTGTGTGCGTGTGGGTGTATGTGTGTGTTAATGACGCATATATGAGTGGTGTGACAATGCATCACTTGGCCATAGCAAGTACAAGCGCCACACTTTGCACGCAAGGGTAGCCACACAAGCACTGCTACAGTCAGAGCAGAGGCGCAGTTTTCCTGTGTGGAACCGAGCGGAGGGGATAAGAAAGTAGTGGTTGGCTGGGGGAAGGGGGGGGGGATGCTGTGATGAGAACGGGGGCTCTGGGTGGTGGAGGGTACAGTGCCAATTTCACGCCTGTGCACATTTCTGCTTCTTCCAGCTGCAGTCTCCCCTTTTCTCTCTGCATCTCTTCCCCCAACTGCTCTATATGCCCTACGTGCGCGCTCGCGCACACACACACACACGCACACACACGCACAGTCAGCAGTAACCTCACACCTCCACACCTCCATTGGCTGATATCTGACAGTGCAGGGGGGGGAAAGAGATCTGTCTGTTTAAACAAACAAAGCTATATTTGGGAAAAATAGGGGATGCCAAAAAGGCACATATCTGCAGAAGTGTGGAACTGCCAATGTGGAGTAAACATTTTTGACTGAGAAGTGCGTTCAAATGTATTTGCAAGTTGCAGATACATTTGGGCATAGTTGCACATACGACGGACGTACTTGTAGGCTAAAGGCTAAAAACGTACTCATGCATGCGCAAGTAAAAAAAAAATAAAGCAAATTTAGTTTTGCATTTGGCCTACATTATAAAAACACGTTAAAAAGTTGAGTAAATGCTAAAAAAAAAAGCCTCAAAGTTAAGTTCAAATGTATTTGCAAGTACGTTCAAACGCATTTGCAAATGCATCTGAATATATGTGCAAATACGTTTAGATATATTTGTCTATCGAAAAATGTTTATTTCACATTGGCAATTCCACAATTCCATCCAAATCAACTCATCTCTTTCAATTTTTATTTGTATGTTTTTTGTTGTTGTTATTGTTTTGGTTTCTTTTTATGTTCCCAACAATAAAGATATGAATTACTGACAGGACACTCAACTGTTTTGCAATAGTTTAGTATTTGTTTCATATGGCAAGAGAGAGAAAAATTGTCAGCATTTGGCCGATTATTGGGTAGGGATGTTTGAACGGCACTGTATTGTAAAGTATTAAACATACAGTAACTACTGTGCGATTCCAAAATGGGAAAAAAAAAGTGTGACAATTTTTCTAGGTAATGCAACCCATAGACATACTAATAACTACTTTCCTAATAGCCATTATATTATGCTTTTTGACACAGCGATCCATAGATGCTCTCAATTTTCATTCCCCTCCGTTAACCTCCACCATTGCGAAATACAAACCAGATGGTTCTCTGCATAATGTTGAGATATTTACCAAACTCTCTTCGCCGTAGAAAAAAATCACACAAATATGCAGATAGGTGTCAATAGCCTCGTCCGATTCAACCAAAAAATGGTGCATTTGGTGAATTGTGAATTGCTGGGGGGTTCGCTGTGATTTGTGTGTAGCAGAAGGCCGAAAAACTGAAAATTAGACGCCCACAGTGGCCCTGATATGTGCCCGCTCTGTGGCGCGGTGAGGAGTCTCGCCCCCCGCCCCCCCGACAATGACACCTTGATTTACCTTTGCAAAGATAACATTTGTTTAAACCATGCACGCGCCTGTGTGTGTGTGTGTGTGTGTGTGTGTGTGTGTGTGTGTGTGTGTGTGTGTGTGTGTGTGTGTGCTGCTCTTAACGACCCGAGCACTACTGAAGCACGCTTCCTAATTAAACATTAATTATACGACGTATATGTAGTGATGCCAGGCTGACAAGCTGCCACCTGGGCTAATGTCAACACAGCATTATTACAAGGGCCGCCTGCTGCGACGACGGCTAATGTGAACCGGTAGAAATGATCAGCTTCGGCACGGTTGCTAGAGAAACAGGTGCGCTGGTGTCTCTGCAACAGTAAGCCTTCTCTTTGTGTTCATCGTTAAATGCAGTGAGGTTTACACAGGCAGATATCCGGGCGCCTTTGTATTTGCTGTGTTTTTGTTGTTGTTATTGTTTTTTTTTTTTTGGGGGGGGGGTCATACTGCAGTGTCGAGACGACGACAGCGACGAGAATGCCACCTTTGTTTGCAGGGACAGACGATATAGTCGCAAGCGTGCACACAGAAAGGAGTCATGGAGACATACGCCACACAGGGAAGAGTAATGGATGAGGTTTCCCGACGAGGCTGCCAGTGTTTGTGTGCAAGCTTGCCATTTAGGCTAACACCAGAATGCATTAACACGGGAACTTAATAATACCTCTGGGGAATGTTAATAATTAGCACGAATCAATGAGGGGAATTATTTAATGACGTCGGGCCCTATTTTCGTTCCGGGTGCACGTCTTGCACAAAGCGCAGTTTAACAGTCCACATGGGTGGAGTTTTCATTCTTTTGATATTTTGTTAGTCTTTGCGCCGATAGAATTTGGTTTAACAGGGCTTATGTGCCTTTGTGAGACGGAACGTAGTTTTTTTTTTTCCCCCGGCAAATCCTCACTGCGTTCTTAATTTGCATCAAAATCAGCGCACGACAGAGCGCACGGTCGAGGACGCTGTGCCTGACATGTGGAAACAGAAATTACACTCGCTGGAGTTTGTGCATGACATTGGAACGTCAACTATAATATTTCCCCTTCTGGATGATGCAGTTGTCCTTGTGTGTGACGTGGTAAATTGGAGACCTCCCTAACTGAGTTGGAACATATCATTTTGAACGAAATTGTTCCACTTTCAAATAAACCCTCCTTGAATCGTATTGGACCCCACATATCCGGATAAGTATTGAATCTTTCTTTTAAATTAACCTGTAACCTGATAACATGGTAAACTGTCGTAACCGCTGTTCCTGAAAGGCTTAAAACCAACAAAAGCGCGACCTCACTAACTAAAGGACGGATGAGCGTACTCATATCAACCACATCAGGTTTAACTGCGTCCGATAAAAGAACATAAGACCGTTCCTTAAAATTTGTTTTCACAAATGAACAAACAGATTTTTTTTCAACCCTCAAAGAAACATCCTGTGGGCTTTTTGGGGCATTTCCTTCACTAGCTCCAGATTAAAGGAATTTTCCCAAAGCAGGAATACATTAGCGAGGGATCAGGGTAAAACGACACATTATGACTAGCGGGCCATTAGGAAAGGAGTCTCAGATTATCGACGGCCATGTATCTGGAGAACAATCTCACTTCGGTTAATAACGTGCAATTAATCATAGGTCACTTAACAAATGATGTTGCGGAACACGCTGCTGTGCGAGCCGGTCCATTGGCTATAAAACGTTTTTCAAAGGCAAAGACTCACTTGGATGGTCGTAAAATGGAACATCCGTCGAGTGGAATGATTTGGATAAGTTTTGAAAACAATAATATCATCATGAAAATCATGATGATAAGCAGAAACATTGTGACATTTGAAAGTCTCAGTCAGAGTCATAATAGCTTTGGACTTTTTATTCTCGTTTTTTTTTTTAAACTTCTGTTTCTTAAGTAATTTTTAGAGCAGGTTCGTTTCTCGGTTTTAGTATTAGTTTCAGTTTTTTTCCCCATTTGTTCTCTTTTTGAATGTGGATTTAAACAATGGAAAAAAATGTTTCTCTACTTTCATCGAAATCTACAAAGCCAAATATTCTTTTCCCCACAGTCACACATTTGGGAACTTTCGGCACTGAACACTCAAATGGTAAATTACTCTCAAGGGTTAAAAATCCATAAAAAAAAAAAGACTATCACCTCGCCGAATATTTGCAGACAAGTCTACTGGAGCGTCAAAAGAGAAAGCTGCTTATTGTCATTTTGGTCTGAAGCACTCAGTGGCTGGGAAAATTGGAGCGTTTTGGAGAGACTTTCATTAGGCTGCGCCTCCTAATGGAGCTTAGCTGATGGATTTCACGCAGGATGGTGTTCACTTCAATCGGGATGCAAAAAACATATAACTGCCTGCCACTGACAGTACTTTGCCCCACATGCAGTGAGAATCTATACGACTAATGCATGTGTCTGGGCAACCATCACAGTTGTCAGTTAACCGCATTGATTCTTTGCCAAAATTCAGAGTTGGAAGACTCCCACATGGTGATGGGAGCGGAGTCTGATGTGGATAATGGCGGTGAGCTCAATAACGTGCAGACACTAATTGTCGGCCTTTACAATTTCAAGATAAAAAGGTATTAATCCATTCGTCCCTTTTCGACAGCGCTTGAGCTCATTCGGATTGCAGGGAGCTGGTGACGATCTCATCTGACCCAGCCAAATCGCAGGGCACAATTGAACCACATCATGATGATCGCATATGCAGGAGGAATGACTCCGTGGACACGCGGAAGTTTTGCATAAACTGTTGTCCGACCAGAAGAGCGATCGCGGATGTGACCATCTCGCATGCGAGCTCCCATTCAGAGCCAGCCTCGTGATCATCTACAATGATGAAGAAGAATACAGTGATCCCTCGCTATTTCGCGGTTCGTTTATCGCGGCTTCAGTGCATCGCGGATTTTTTCCAAAAAATTTTTTTTTTTAATTTGAAGTCCGCAAACGGTCCGCGAGAAGCAGCGAAAGTCAGCAAAACAACAGCGAGTCACATAGAGCAACATATACAGTCCTACATGTATATGTTTACTGTATTTTATTATTCATACACTAACCTAACCTATACATTTTTAAATCTATTAGTATACAGCATTAAGTAATGTTAATTACTACAAAATTTACTTCTACATGCATGTATACCATTAAATCTGGCCTTATAAATATTTTTTATATTCATACACATGTACATGTACCTATACGGGAGGGGGGGGGTCG
Organism: Hippocampus guttulatus; assembly: GCF_054856545.1. NCBI lineage: Eukaryota > Metazoa > Chordata > Actinopteri > Syngnathiformes > Syngnathidae > Hippocampus > Hippocampus guttulatus. Next base: position 7,668,908 of record NC_141269.1, on the reverse strand, counting down.
GTACTTCGCGGATTTTCGTTTATCGAGAGTGGTTTTGGTCCCCATTAACTGCGATAAACGAGGGATTACTGTATAAGCGTTTGCTGGTTGCACATCCCTGACTGTTATATACTACATACAAGTATAATCAATGCTATGCTAAGTTGCCTAGCAGATGCTAACAGCACGTTATTATTATTATTATTATTAATAGCGCAGGCAGTCTTATGTTAACGTCGATGTAAGCAGTGACGTTTGGATGCTCTACAATGATGTAATGACGTATCTCCGACTTGGGTCTTTGCCGGTTGTTCAGCACTAGCTAGCTAAGCACAACACTGGCCCTGGCGCCGAACAAGCATCAAGTTGTTGTTGTTGTTTTTTTTAGGGTGGAAAAGGGGTAATTGCCTTTGTCTGGGCTGAGTTTTTGCAAGACACGTAATGTGTGCACGTTGCTTATCTCCTCCTCCTGCTCATCATCATCATCATACCTGGGGAGCTGAACAATGTGGGTGATTATACTGGAGTGGAACACTCAATACAGTTAGCTGACAACAATTGGTGGCAAAGATGAATGCAGCATTTGTTGCAGAGATTTTCTCTGCATGTGCGTTATACTAGCAATTTGTAACCAACTTTTTCATTCGATTTGTGTCTGTGAGTGTTATCAGGAAATATAGCTAATAAGGGGAAAAAAAACTACTCAAGATTTGAGGACAGCGGGTTGGCAGTGGTCAATTCATGAAATACATTACGTGGGTTTAAGACACTGTGCAATAAGAGTAGATATACTGTATTTCATTGCCTTAGGCATCTTACATCTCCCTTCAAGGATACCATGGTCTAATTTCTCCCCCCAAATCCTCTAACATCACAGACATTGGAGCCCTATGTACCAAAGAATCCACAGAAAGGATAAAGGAGCATAATGTGAAATCTGATATAAAATAGAAAGTTAATCCATGGCTATGTGACAAGGGAGCAAGGCAGGGGAACAAAGACGGCAAAGGAGAGAGTGCAGTACAGAGGTGAATGGGTGGAAGGAGGGCGGGAGGGGAGACAAGCAATGGAAAAATTCACTTCCACACTTGGCTGATCTAGGAAATCCAGCAATCTCGCAGCCGCCAAAGAGCAAAAGCAGATGAGCCATGTCTCTTTCCATCTTATACCCGCCATCCATCTTCCTCTGCCTTATTCTCCACATGAGTTCATCTTCTTTCCTGCTTCATCCTTTTGTTCTCTCCTCTCACACTCACAATGTTAAATATCATCTCCCCCCCCCCCCCCCCCCCCCCCCCCCCCCCCAACACTAACCCTGATGTCTGACCCTGCTTGACACATGCTCAGCTCCCCCGGTGGACTGATTCCACACTGCCAGGCAGGCAAGACTGTCATGTCACAGTGGATAGAGAACCAGTGCTCCGCATCAGGATGCATGCGGTGGACTGGAAAGAAGAGCGGGAGGAAAGCAAGAGTGGATGCCAACATTAGATACACCTTCAGAATATAAAGAGATGCAAGACAAGATCTGGATCAAAACTTTTGCCATAACGAAGATGATTATGTTTGTAGTGGTGTCAAACTGTGCTGGAATATAATGAGTCCGTGGGCTACCGGTGGATTGCAATTGACTGGTTTGGGCACCGCTGGCTTACGTTTGAGGGGGTTTTATGTTGTTGATCGCTTGTTGTAATCGAATCGGACCGAACCGTTCCACTTTAAAATATGCGTGAATTGTGTTGAACCTCGTGCAGTGAATTCCTGGCAATGGACTTTTTTGTTGTTGTTGTTTTAAAGTTTGGGAAGACCTTTTCTACGGCGGTTTATTAGGGTCAAATAGCAGGAAAAAAAATTTATAAGAAAAAAAAAAAAAGATTTACATCAATTGGCAAGCGATCTGCCGTGTCGCTAAATAGCTACAGGTGGGGGAAAGGGATGGCCCATTCAATGTCTTGACATCAGATCCGTTCCTAACATTGCAACGTGCATTCAAATTAACCAGTGGCTTTATTTTTATTTTTTTAATTTCTGACTCAGTCAACATTAGCTTTGATGCTACAAACAAAGCAACAGTTCCACTTGTGTTCGCTCTGATTGGACTTCACAGCCAGCCCAGCCTACCTGCCGCTTTCTCGCCATGAAGACAACGCCGCACAATAATAATAATTGAACAAGAGTGTCGCAGATTACAAAGCAGGTCAAGTATGGATGAGCATGTACACTGCGTAATGGCTTAAACGACCCACAACAAGGACAAATTGAGGCGCTCTAACAAAATAATTACATCTTCTAATAAAGCTGTAATTGTGTTTCATTATGGCGAGAGAGGCCGACGATTTGCATCGTCTCGTCGAGCGGCGGCTGCTCTGCTAACCTCTGACTGGCTCAAACAATGCTTATTATGCTTAGGCTGGCGATCAGGCGTGCACGCAAACACGTAGCGAGACAAAGAGAGGGGTGGTTGAGGGAGACGGAGGGGAGGGGACGGCTTAGTCGATCTCTCCATTGAGAGCCTGTAATTATAAACCCTGCAAGATAAATCAATTAACGCCAACATATAGCTTTTAATTTAATCGGGAGCTAATTAAAGTGAGGGGACACGAGAGGGAGGGAGAAGGAGGGGGCGGTGTTTGAAGTAAGGTGTGTATGTGCGTTCGGGTTTGTGGGAGAGCTCGGGGATGGTCTTGGTCCCCGGCTCCGTCGGAGGATGGTCGAGATGATTGAAAAGAATTCCGCTTTCAGCCGTGACTGATATTGGCTCAACATTATACAACATCACCTGAAGCTGCTCGACTAACAGGTGACACGTTAATTGGAATAATTGAGGTGGCGCCCGAGGGAGAGAAGAACATGGCTGAAAATAAGCTTCTTTTTTTCACCTCTTCTTTTTTATTATTTTTAACAAATACAGTGGAAACCTTTCTACCACTTTCCGGCACCTGGTACGCGGGCCATCAGTGGGGATTTCATGATCCAAACGCAAACATAATAGGCAACTGTGGCATGTACACAATGTAGCGCATTGCACATGACAAAAACACAATCATCACAATATTCACCAAATATGCAATTGATTAAAGCTATTAATGTGCGCAGATCGCTCGAGACATGCTGGTTAAACTAGCCTTGCTCTGGCCAATCAATTAGACCATGGAAAAATGCCGATGTTATCGACAGCCCTCTGAGTCAAATTTGAATTCTTAATTGAGTAAAAAAAAAAAGATTACAATAATACAGTCAGTTTGCAAAATTTAAGTTTGATGGTCCAGCTCTTCTGATTCTGATGGCTGTTGATGAGATGCAACATACAGAGGCTGAAATCTGATTGTGACTTCGATGCATCTTCTCCTTCTCATGTTCTTCCTCGTGAAGTCAAGAATAGGGAATAATACATTTGAACTTGACTAATGAATAGGACTTAGTACTCAAATTCAAGACATGAATAGAAAGAAAAAGCAAACAAATGAGTTCGGATGAAAGTTTTTTTTTCCTGTGTATTTTAATGTGTATTGCCTCGGTTGCCGCATGTTTATAAGGACAAAATAGATGCATTTTTAACAGCCAATGAGCCTGGATATGTGTGTGTGCGCGCGTGTGTGATGAGTCTGATCTAACTGTGTGCATGTACCGTGTGCGTCCAAGCATATCTCATACATCCCCTCTATAATCACAGCCTGAGATCTTGCCCGCTTGCGGTATTAATTCCCACCCCTGACGGAAATTGCAGCGTTCTTCAATTTGCCATCTGCGTTTACAAGGAGTTGTTTTCCGGATGCCCTTGATTGTCTATTTTGTCAGCTCCGCCCCTCTCGCACACCATGTGACGCACTCTGAGAACTGACGCAGTGTAAATGAGACAATGAAAGATAGACTGAGAGGAGGGGGGGAAAAAGGGGCTTTGAGGAACAAAAAAATCCACAGTTGCACTAAATCTGGGAGTTTGAACAACTTGTGACATTTAAGCATCACGTGGGAACGTCAACTACCACATGAGGCCTCAGTTCGGTAAACAAAGGAACAATTAAGTGTTTTTTGTACTGTAAAAGGTTAACTTAAAACATGACAATGTCATAATTCAGCGACATTGTTTTACCTGTTGGCGGCACGGTGGACGACTGGTTAGCACGTCCGCCTCACAGTGCAGAATTGCAGGGTTCGATTCCGGCTCTGGCGTTCCCGTGTGGGGTTTGCATGTTCTCCTCGTGCCCCTGTGGGTTTTCTCCGGGTACTACGGTTTCCCCTCACCTTCCGAAAACACATGCATGGCAGGTTAATGGAACACTCTAAATTGTCCCCACGTGTGATTGTGAGAACGGGTGGTTGTTCATCTCTGTGTGCCCTGCGATTGGCTGGCAACCAGTTCAGGGTGTCCCCCGCCGACTGCCCAAAGACAGCTGGGCTGGTCTCCAGCACGCCCCGCAACACTCTGCTCACCCAGGTGCCCAAGTGCCTCGAATCAGCAATGATCTAATATTTCAACTTCTGTTTAGGTCTTGAGCATGACTCTTCAGCCCTTTTCTTTGGATTATCTCCTCCCGTCGACTCTGCCTGACTCTCTTACCCAGTTGCTTTCCTGGTAACCGCCTCAGCCTTCTGTCCCGGGTACGAGTTTTGTCTTGGCCCATCCTGCTTTCAGTTTGACTCTCCCTGTGGCTTTTGGTGTTGTGTTACAACATTGCAGTGTGAGTTTCCCTATTATGCTACCGGTAGATTCCAGACATCCTCTCCGGGAGCCGTCACCTTACCGTGGTGGAGGGGTTTGTGTGTCCCAATGATCCTAGGAGCTAAGTTGTCTGGGGCTTTATGCCCCTGGCAGGGTCACCCATGGCAAACAGGTCCTAGGTGAGGGACCAGACAAAGCACGGCTCACAAAACCCCTTATGACAGACAAAATCGATGGCACTCAGTTTCCCTTGCCCGGACGCGGGTCACTGGGGCCCCCCTCTGGAGCCAGGCCTGGAGGTGGGGCTCGTTGGCGAGCGCCTGGTGGCCGGGCCTACACCCATGGGGCCCGGCCGGGCTCAGCCCGAAGAGGCAACGTGGGTCCTCCTTCTCATGGTCTCACCACCCGTGGGAGGGGTCAAAGGGGTCGGGTGCAATGCGAGCTGGGCGGCAGCCAAAGGCGGGGACCCTGGCGGTCCGATCCTCGGCTGCAGAAGCTAGCTCTTGGGACATGGAATGTCACCTCTCTGGCAGGGAAGGAGCCCGAGCTGGTGTGTGAGGTAGAGAAGTTCCGACTGGATATAGTCGGACTTGCCTCCACACACAGCCTGGGTTCTGGTACTAGTTCTCTCGAGAGGGGTTGGACTCTCTTCCACTCTGGAGTTGCTCATGGTGAGAGGCGCAGAGCAGGTGTGGGCATACTCATTGCACCCCGGCTCAGTGCCTGTACATTGGGGTTCACACCGGTAGACGAGAGGGTTGCTTCCCTCCGCCTTCGGGTGGGGGGACGGGTCCTGACTGTTGTTTGTGCATATGCACCAAACGGCAGCTCAGCATACCCACCCTTTTTGGAGTCCTTGGAGGGTGTGCTGGAGAGTACTCCTGCTGGGGACTCCCTTGTTCTGCTGGGGGACTTCAATGCTCACGTGGGCAATGACAGTGAGACCTGGAGGGGCGTGATTGGGAGGAACGGCCCCCCCGATCAGAACTCGAGTGGTGTTTTGTTATTGGACTTCTGTGCTCGTCACGGACTGTCCATAACGAACACCTTGTTCAAACATAAGGGTGTCCATATGTGCACTTGGCACCAGGACACCCTGGGCCGTAGTTCGATGATCGACCTTGTGGTTGTATCATCGGATTTGCGGCCGCATGTTTTGGACACTCGGGTGAAGAGAGGGGCGGAGCTGTCAACTGATCACCACCTGGTGGTGAGTAGGCTCCGATGGTGGGGAAAGATGCCGGTCCGTCCTGGCAGACCCAAACGTATTGTGAGGGTTTGTTGGGAGCGTCTGGCGGAATCCCCTGTCAGAAGGAGTTTCAACTCCCACCTCCGACAGAGCTTTTCCCATGTTCCGGGGGAGACGGGGGACATTGAGTCCGAGTGGACCATGTTCCGTGCCTCTATTGTTGAGGCGGCCAATCTGAGTTGTGGCCGTAAAGTGGTTGGTGCCTGTCGTGGCGGCAACCCTCGTACTCGCTGGTGGACACCAGCAGTAAGGGATGCCGTCAAGCTGAAGAAGGAGTCCTATCGAGCCTTTATGGCCTGTGGGACCCCAGAGGCAGCTGACGGGTATCGACTAGCCAAGCGGAACGCAGCTTCGGTGGTCGCCGAGGCAAAAACCCGAGCGTGGGAAGAGTTCGGTGAGGCCATGGAAGCCGACTTCCGGACGGCTTCGAGGAAATTCTGGTCCACCATCCGACGTCTCAGGAGGGGGAAGCAGTGCACCACTAACACTGTGTACAGTGGGGATGGGGCACTGCTGACTTCGACTCGGGACGTTGTGAACCGGTGGGCAGAGTACTTCGAAGACCTCCTCAACTCCACCAACACGTCTTCCTTGGAGGAAGCAGAGTCTGAGGACCCTGAGGTGGGCTCTCCTATCTCTGTGGTTGAAGTCACCGATGTGGTTAAAAAGCTCCTCGGTGGCAGGGCCCCAGGGGTGGATGAGATCCGCCCGGAGTTCCTCAGGGCTCTGGATGTTGTGGGGCTGTCCTGGTTGACACGCCTCTGCAACATCGCGTGGTCAACGGGGAGAGTGCCTCTGGATTGGCAGACCGGGGTGGTAGTCCCTCTTTTTAAAAAGGGGGACCGGAGGGTGTGTTCCAACTACAGAGGGATCACACTCCTCAGCCTCCCTGGTAAGGTCTATTCAGGGGTGCTGGAGAGGAGGGTCCGTCAGGAAGTCGAGCCTCAGATTGAGGAGGAGCAGTGTGGTTTTCGTCCCGGCCGTGGAACAGTGGACCAGCTCTACACCCTTAGCAGGGTCCTCGAGGGTATGTGGGAATTCGCCCAACCAGTCTACATGTGTTTTGTGGACTTGGAGAAGGCGTTTGACCGTGTCCCTCGGGGAGTTCTGTGGGGGGTGCTTCGTGGGTATGGGGTACCGAACCCCCTGATACGGGCTATTCGGTCACTATACCACCGATGTCAGAGTTTGGTTCGCATTGCCGGCAGTAAGTCGGAATCGTTTCCAGTGAGGGTAGGACTCCGCCAAGGCTGCCCTTTGTCGCCGATTCTGTTCATAATCTTTATGGACAGAATTTCTAGGCGCAGCCGAAGCGTTGAGGGCGTCCGTTTTGGTGGCCTCAGTATTGCATCCCTGCTTTTTGCAGATGATGTGGTGCTGTTGGCTCCTTCAAACGGGGCTCTCCAACTCTCACTGGAGCGTTTCGCAGCCGAGTGTGAAGCGGTTGGGATGAAAATCAGCACCTCCAAATCTGAAACCATGGTCCTCAGTCGGAAAAGGGTGGAGTGCCCCCTCCGGGTCGGGGGAGAGATCTTGCCCCAAGTGGAGGAGTTTAAGTATCTTGGGGTCTTGTTCACGAGTGAGGGCAGGAGGGAGCGAGAGATCGACAGGCGGATCGGTGCAGCGTCTGCTGTGATGCGGACGTTGTATCGGTCTGTCGTGGTGAAGAAGGAGCTGAGCCGAAGGGCGAAGCTCTCAATTTACCGGTCGATCTACGTTCCAACCCTCATCTATGGTCACGAGCTATGGGTCGTGACCGAAAGAACGAGATCCCGGATACAAGCGGCCGAAATGAGTTTTCTCCGCAGGGTGTCCGGGCTCTCCCTTAGAGATAAGGTGAGAAGCTCGGTCATCCGGGAGGGGCTCAGAGTCGAGCCGCTTCTCCTCCACATCGAGAGGAGCCAGATGAGGTGGCTTGGGCATCTGATTCGGATGCCTCCTGAACGCCTCCCTGGTGAGGTGTTCCGGGCATGTCCCACTGGGAGGAGACCCCGAGGAAGACCCAGGACACGCTGGAGTGACTATGTCACCCAGCTGGCCTGGGAACGCCTCGGGATCCCCCGGGGAGAGCTGGAAGAAGTAGCTAGGGAGAGGGAAGTCTGGGCTTCCCTGCTAAAGCTGTTGCCCCCGCGACCCGGCCCCGGATAAGCGGTAGAAGATGGATGGATGGATGGATAGATTCCAGACATTAAGGGCTTTATTTTCATGCTTAAAGCAGGTCTGCCGCAAGGTGCTGTGTTAATCTATGCAGGGGAGGCCTGGACTTAGTTTTGGTATTTTCGCAGACGTGCCCAACTTGGCACTGTTCAAAAATGATTTCTATGGTCTGCTGTACTGTGTTTGGTTTACGTTTGGGGAAAAAATTATGACGATTTGTGACCATTTTGGTTACGGAACAGAATTGTAGAGCAAATTTATGTTCATGAACCAAGCACATATTTTATGTACAGCTGTATATAATAAGTTCTGTACATTGGTCCTGAATTCCAAGATTTTGAGGTGTGCAATGAACTAGTTTGTACAGCAGCGTTAGAATATGTTAAGAGACAAATTTGGACTTGCACCATTGCAATAGAAAATGTGCTCACAATCAACCCCATAAGATGAGTAAATCGACAAAAGTATTGCGCACACAAGTCTATTACACTGATAGGAAGTGGGAAAACATTTCTACAAGATGTTGTAGTGAATCACATTCCAATCGCAGTGTCAAATTCCTGTTCCAGTTACACATAGTTCTTAAACAAATGCATTGGCCTCAATTTATCCATGTTCAACACGTGGCGCCTTGGAACGTAAAAGGAGATCCACTATTGAACTTGAGAGCAGCATGACAGCTCCCGCATCCTCATTACGAGACTCCCATACGCGCACATCACCACAAACGTACTGTAACATGTTTGGAGCTTAGATAGCTTCATAGCTTCAGCCTCCCTCTGGCTTGTCTGCCATCACTTTTGGCACCACTTCAAGGCTGTCTGGCATCATTGCCGACAACCTCTTTAAGAACGAGAACATGAATGAATGTTGTAAGCAAATCATTTTGTCATCGATTAAAACAAACTTTTTACACTTATGTCTGGCATTGATTAATTTTTCCATCTCATTTTCCAGCCCCCATTCAACGTACAATTTATGCCAATCAACTTCAATTCGCCGACTTGTGCGGCTCCACGAGTTACATCAACAAACATGCTTCCTTTGGGAAACAGCGCATGCTTATCATTAGAACAAAAGAAAAACCGTACCACATATTTGTCCAGACTGCTATCAAAAGTTGAGTACATATTTTTTTACTATTCAGGCACAAGTCTTCCAAATTGTGGCACAACTATGACAAAAAGAAATTGTGACGCAGAAAAAAAAGCAAATGGAAAGAGTAGCAACTGAGAGCGAAAAATGAGAGCAATGCGAGATGTAAAATATTCTGTTGCGTCTCTACATGGGAGCAGAGCGTACCACCAGCCAACATGGCTTTGGTCATTTAATTGCTTTCCATATCAAAGGCCATATGGACGCAGTATAGTGCGGGGCATGCACGTATGTCTTCATAGAGCACATTGCCGTCATGGTAAAGCCTTTTCTGCCCTCGGGGGGAATCATAAAATGTTCATTAATTCCTTAAATTAGCTTAAACGCCCTTTATTGAAGACCACCTTCATGATTATTTCTTTTGCTTATAACCGATATCCCTTAGAGGGCCGCTCAGGGTCCTGTCAGGTCAAAAGATTGCTGGGCACGTGTTAAAGAAGAAGCAGTGGAGAATCAGACCACCACCCCAACCCCCCTCAGCGTGCTTAGACAGGGAGGGGGCGGGGGGGGGGGCAACCGCTGTTGCCTTGGTGATGCTTGCTGGCAGCGGATGGGGGGTTGGAATTCAAAATGTCAATTAATGCATGCTGGAGATGCTGCATGTAGATGTGGAAAAAGAAGGATCTTAAAAACAAGGAAGAAATCATTTGTCATAGGGAGGGGGGAAAAAAGCACATTTTGAAAAACATTGGAGGGCAGAGACATGAGGAGGTTGACGGACAAAGATAGCACAAGGTTACAGAGGATTATGAAGGGGGAGGTGGGTGGTAGGTTGTGAGGTGCAATGGTGTTACAGTATCGCACAGGATGAAAACGCAGAGGTGCTGACAGAGAACACTGCTGCACATCCATTATAACACTTTTTTTTTTCATCCTGATGCTCCTGTTCATTACTCGTTTCTCTCTCTGGCTCCCCCCCTAAGCAACCAATCTCTCTCGCCCACAACCTTGAGCTGCAGACGGTGTGCCTCTAACTTAAGTGGCAGCGATGAGGTGGCGCAGGCGAGCAAAGAGGGAGAAAGACAAGGGGCATTCTCGTCTAATGGTAGCATTGATCGGCGAAAGCGTGCGGGCAGAGGAGATTATGGGATGGGGTTTGGGGTATCATGGGATTTCGGGGTCAAAGACATCAGCCTGTTAGCACAAGTGATGTACTGTATTGCTTTTTTTTTCTTCAAATCACAATGTTTTTGGGGGCTTGAAATGCAAAGAAGATGGTGTCATCGTTCACTCGCCTCACAACTACAGTTACTAGTGTTGTGTAAATGTACTTTTAAGTGTGCGTGTGTACACTTGAATGCAGAGGTCATCATGCATGCACATGTGCACAGACTTTTGGGGTAAATATAGTCATAGGTGTGTGTTTGTGTGCGTGCTTTGTGGAATGAGCCCATGGGATTTGAGTGGCTCACCATACCTAAGTTGAATTAATGCCTCGCTTCATGGGTACCCATGCCCCCCCCCCCACACTCCCTTCCAACCCTCAATGCACATTTCCATCGGAGGTCTCTTGACCCTCCCTCTCCTGCAGATGCATAATGGTCCATTCGGGGCTTGAGCAGCATGCATTAGCGGAGAGCATGACGACATGGAGCCGGACTGTATTTCCATAAGACTGCGACACATACATATATTAGCCTCTTTGTGTCTGGGGGTCGGGGGGGGGGGGGACTCATGTGGAGCTTCTCAGCACCCACACACTGGCTCATGGACAGGATGCACGACTTAATTTGCAAATAGAGCAAAATGAGCACATATACTAGAAAAAAAAGGTAACACTTGTTTAGCTCCGATCTTTCTGAACTGAGGCTAATGGTAGTCACACCTGATACTGACTGGTTTTCGGACCCCCCCCCCCCCCCCCCCGGGTCCCTTATACAGTAAAGGAGCACATTTTAGAGTGGCCTTTGAAGACACAGCAGTGCAATAATTATGCTGTCAAATTAGCATCTTGATATGCCACGCCCGGGAGGTGAATGGATCATCTTGGCAAAGGAGAAGTGCTCACCGACGCAGATTTCAAAAGATTTCTGAATGCCATTTGAAAGATGTTTTTTGTGCATAGAAAGAGTCTTTCAGTCCAGCTTGTGAAAAATGAGAACAAAACCAAAAGCGCTGATCTTATATTTTTGTTCAGTCTACATAGGCAGTAATTGAAAATGCGGCGACAATGAGCGCATGCTAAGTTCGATGATGCGTTAGCTTAGCGCTAAGAATAATGTCAGAAAATAGGGTTAGTGTTGTGTTATCGTTTGCATGCACCTTCGTGTCTGATAAAATGTATGCATCATAGTTCATGCGCAATCTAACTCTGTACCATTTAAAGTCATTTAATCGATCAACTAAGTTACTTGGTGAAGGAGTAATGAGTAGTAGATTACTGTACTCATTTCAAAGTAGCTGGCAGCACTGCTTTCAAAACAAGGATAACATGTTTACTAATACAGTGATCCTCGCTATTTCGCGGTTCGTTTATCGCGGCTTCAGTTCATCGCGGATTTTTTCAAACATATTCATAAAAAAAAAAGAAAAATAATAATTTTAAAAAATTCTCATATACATGGAGTACAGTACCGTATATGTTGCTCATGTGACTCGCTGTTGTTTTGCAGCTTCTCGCGGACCGTTTGCGGACTTTTGGCGGACTTTTAAAAAAAAAAAAGTTTTTTTTTTTACCTGTATGTTTATTGGTGGCTACTTCGCGGATTTTCGTTTATCGCGGGTGGTTTTAGTCCCCATTAACTGCGATAAACGAGGGATTACTGTATGACCAACACTTTATGAGTGCAAAAAAAAAGACCAATTGTACTGATCGAACCTGTCGTCACAAAACATTCCGGTGACATTTCGAGTGATTTCAATTGCATTTCACTTGTACAATGGCCCTCAAATGCATAATTTCCCTTCCAGGACATGAATAGGCAGACTTGGGGAAAAAAATGGACACTGTGCAGTACTGTGCAAAGACTAATTGTAATTGCATGGGTCAACTCTAACAGACATCACAAAGCATTGCACTTATGACTAAAGTGAATTAAACCACATTTCAGTGAAAAAAAAGCTCATTATAGAACAATGTGGGGCACCAGTTCCTCACATATATGCAAAATATGGTAATTAACCTTTCGCTAGACAGGGGGTGGGTGGGGGCTTTATAATTAAATGATTCATCGGTACAGTGAAAAGAGGGTAGAGAAAAAAAAGTGACTTTTTATTGTTGTTCAGTTTTAGGGAATATCTTTAATAGTTACAAGTGCTTCACTTGCCATCAAGTACTTATTATGAGGGCCAGGGCCGTCATTTGCATCTGATCAGGAAGACTCTGGGAGAGAGAAGACGTTAATGAACATTGGCATGTGCTTTACTCACATCAAACACAATGTAAATCTCCTTCTGCAGCACACACACTCACACACATTCCACCCACTGCAAAGAGCTAACGTCGTTCTCTGCTGACCCACTTCCCATCTTGTCTCTTCAAAGCGAGGAACACAAGAAATGGGGGGGATTAAACCGAAGAAGTAATTGGAAGGTGATGGTGGTTTCTTTATTCATGTGAGTGTGAGGCGCAGCAGCTTTCTTGAGTACATAGACCACGGCTTCGGGGTAAGCCCGGAGACACAAATGCAACGCCCTTCAATTCAAATACCCGTTCCGTTACAATTTACAGGCGCAATCTCTCGTCTTCATTTGGGATTCACGCTTGCTTTTGGCAGATGGCGAATTCATATCTCACTCACTCACTCTCTCACTCTCTCTCTCTCTCTCACACACACAAACAGACAAAGTAGCAGACACAGGACAGTGGTTTTGTGTACGTGTTTGAATGCGTATGCCCATATTTGGGCGTGGATACAAGTGTGGAGGTGGGGGTGGGGATTAATCTAGTGGGATGATTATTGCAGCGTAATTGGCTGACAGGAACATTTGGAGCTAATCGGGTGGATGACAGTGCAAACCCTGCGGCTTATGGGTACTGTAGTGCTAACAATGCAACCCTTGATTTGTAAGCATCACTAAACAATGCTATATTACATATGCTAGTCTGAATATATTACTATGAAAACCAGATCTACGAGAGGAAAAAAAAAGAGGGCTAATTCGGAATCTGTGCCCAAAAAATAAAATAAAATATAAATAAAAAATCTAGAAAAATTTACTTGCATCCCTGGTTAGAAAATGGAATAATTTGTTCATTCATTCATCTTCCGAACCGCTTCATCCTCACTAGGGTCGCGGGGGTGCTGGAGCCTATCCCAGCTGTCTTCGGGCAGTAGGCGGGGGACACCCCGAATTGGTAGCCAGCCAATCGCAGGGCACACAGAGACGAACAACCATGCACACCCTCACTCACACCTCGGGACAATTTAGAGTGATCAATCAGCCTGCCATGCATGTTTTTGGAATGTGGGAGGAAACCGGAGTACCCGGAGAAAACCCAAGCAGGCCCGGGGAGAACATGCAAACTCCACACAGGGAGGCCGGAGCTGGAATTGAACCCGGTACCTCTGCACTGTGAAGTCGACGTGCTAACCACTGGACTACCAGGCCGCCCGGAATAATTTGTTGCCTGGTGTAATTGAAGTTACAAAAATGTAGTGTAGTTTCATTGCAAAAATCAGGAGCTAATCTGTCACGACCACGTACATCTGCAGGTACACGTATGCATCGATATGATGTCCACAGGGAAAAAAAATGCCGTGTTGAATTCACTTTCATTTTGTCAAATGGCACACAATTGAGTAATTTGGTTTTAGAGAAAAATTTTGAAGTGGGTGGATATTCATCAACCATTATCTGATCTGCTTATTCTCACGAGGGTCGCAGGCATATTGGAGCCTCTCCCAGCTGTCTTTGCGCAGTAGTTGGGGTACACCCCTGAACTAGTTGCCAGCCAATCTCAGGGGACACATTGACAAACAACCATTTGCGCTGTCAATCACACCGAGGGACAATTTAGAGCGATCAACCTTCCTTGCATTTTTTCCCCAGTGTTTAGAGTAATAATTGTAGCTATGTGCATATGTATGTACAGAATGTACAGTATATTGTATGTGTATTTACAAAATTGTGATAGTCTCATAGTTTGATATGTGAAAGGCGTAGGTAGATGCTATAAGCCAGGGCTGTCAAACTCGTTTTTTTGTCACGGGCCACATTGTAGTTACAGTTTCCCTTGGGCCGTCGTCATGTATTTTGGGAAACCGTATAAATACTATACAATACAATACATGCTGATTTATATAGCGCTTTCACAACAGCGGCAGCTGTAACAAAGCGCTTAACAAAACAGTTAATATAAAGTAAAATAATAAACACAACACATAACATAAAACACGGACAGTCATGCAGTTCTAACCACTTTTCCATCACACGCTTTGTTGTTTGAAGCAGTTTGGGATGAAAGAGGAGAGAATCAAAGTGTCCTTTAACCAGTGGATCAGAGACGTCATGCTCAAAATGTGCACACGTCGGCTACAAGCTAAGTTTCAAAGTCAACAAGAAGCTGTAGCGTCCATTGACGAAAAAAGAGATTGGTTCACTTCTCCTGTCCCATGGAAATCCATTTCAATTCCAAGCGGCGACTCACGGTTCCAAATACGCATCGGCGCTCTGCGCCAACGCTCCTCTCTCCACATCCTCAACTTCAGCAGCCATCCATCCAGCCGCACCAACGCCGACTGTCCAACAGCGCCGACATAGCCACTGAACAAAACGGGGTTGTGAAAAATGCTGCCCATTACAGGCGCAAAAAACACAAGCGCCCCAGGTCTGTCCAGCACCGACAGTCAATGGCGCCGACATTCCTCCCAATCAAAATCTGTGCTGGTACAGGCGTGCTGCCGAGAAGGCGCAACCACCAAGCACAGATACTTCTCCTTTGACGAATGTCGTGGCCAAAAAGCGCTGAAAACAGTCCATATCAGGTCCACACGATGAAACAACAAACATGTGACAAAACAAAAGACAAAAACTGCAAAAAAGAACAAAAATAAATGTTTAATCCCCTCCACATATTACACAACAGTGCACAACCAATTGATCAATAACTAGTTTTACAATCAGAAGTCAAGAATAAGGACTGTTATTGTGAATTACAGATGACAATTTAAAATTTTGGTTTACGCTTTAGCAAGCATCATGGAACTTGACGTGCTTGATTGGTTGTCACGGGCCACATAAAATGGGGTGGCGGGCCAGATCTGGCCCCCGGGCCTTGACTTTGACACATGTGCTATAATATAAGCTTTGGATTCAGTCTACATCTTTTGGTCTTTGTTTGATGTGTATGTGGATTTTGTTTCGACTGCTGATTTGATAAGAGCAACTAAACAAAACAAAATTGTGAGAGGTGTGCTGGCTGGTCCACCAATATTACAGAGCGATTAAGTAGGCGATACAGGGTTTGAAATACATGCTATTCTCCTTTAGTACAAGTCAGTGTAACCATCAACGGGATTTTGTCGCTGTTATTTTTTCAAATTCTAACCTGCTGTTGCATAAAATGACTGTTTTACATAATTTCGGCTAAAGGTTAGTGAGAGATTGCAGTGCAGCCTTGAGCTTGGCTCAACAGGAGAACAAATCGACTCTCGGTTATCAAAGTGAAGAAAGTCTTGGATTGAACCGTGGCCCGAGGCAAACTTCCACTTGGGAAGAAGAGCGGTCATAGTAGCATTACGGGGTTTGAGAGTTGCCGCCACCTACGGCGCGCACGGTAATGAATTCAACTTGGCAGGAAAAGAGCCTCTGGCAAATAGGAACAGAGCTTCCCCAATCGGCTGCAATAAACCTCAATCATACGCCACTTAGGCTTCCCGTCCTTCAGTCAAAACAGAAGTGTGAATCGCTGGATTAGAAGGAAAATAGAGTTAGAGCGAGGTGAAATTGTGAGAGTCACTTATTTAGTAGGTCGTTCCACTTAAAATCCTCGTAATTGTCAAATTCCACCAACCCATCCCGCAGGATTACGGCGTTTAAGTAGAAGAGGTCGGACTTAGTCGATGTATGTTCCTGTGATAGCGTATGCAGTCTTGAACGTTTTTTGTTTGGCGCTTCATTACAAGAGGAACAAAAACAAAAAGTACATTCCCAAATGAAAGGAATGAAATTGTGCTTCATCTGCACTTGTTTCTGTGCAGGTGCCCGCAAGCTATAAGCAATAAATAAATCACTATGGCGCAAATGTGAGACGTTACCTTGGGGGTGAAAACAAATGGCCAAAGCAGAAATGACAACTGGCAAAAAAAAAAAAAGGTCAAGGCAAAGCTACGGGGGGGCGTCTGGAAAGGTCGACTGGCAGCACGGGGAGGGGGCGGGGAGGCGCTGGGGGGAGCATAATGAGTTGGATGTGAATAAAATGATGGCGGCAACATTGCGTTACCTGACCTCTGCTGAAGCAAAATTGCCCAACGCCTGATTGAAATAGCACCCGAGTTGATGAGGACTTGATTGCAGGGTTGCAATTAAAGTGTGAAGCTGTCATGTGGTGCTCTACTTCTGCAAGCAGGAGCCGCATTTTTTTTCTTTTCTCCAACTTTTATGTCATTGATCAAGCCAGCAGTGTCTCTGTGCCAGTTCCAAAGAATGAAAGCCTCTGAAAGGAGTCACTTTGGAATAACCGCGTGACCAGAGCCATTTACTGCCTTTACTAAACTGCATGGGGCACTCACAGGGGGCATTTTATTGTGAATACTACTCCCCAGTATTATTGGTGTATTACAATTTATGTCGTGAGGTAGCGACTCTTCAGGATATTACAGAGAAAGGTGGTGAAAAGGCAAGAATCGAAGCAGATCCAGAACAAAATGTTGTGGAAAAGTGTTATGTCATGTCAGAGTCTTCTGGAATAATATATCTGGAAGATAATCTTTCTGTATAGTTCATGCGCTTTGGTGCTGCTGGTTTGGTTCGCAACAAAGTTCAATTTTGAATTCTATGTGAGAGCCACGGATCCCATTGTGACTCCAGCGGCAAATATTTCCCTTTAACAAAAGGGCAAAATCCTGAAGCATTAAACAGTATTCAGGTTTGTTTGTCTGTCTTTTTTTTTTAATCGGATACACACATAATAATCTGATTTAATTTAAAACTAAACTCCCGCTCCGATTAAAGTCCTGATTCTGTCGTCTGGAGGGAGATTTTCCTGATTCTAAGAGTGATTTTTCTTCCTGATCAGGCCATGAATTTTGAAATTGTGATGTGAAACAAAATGACAGATGATGAGGAATCCACCAGAAGTGCCAATAGAGTAGAGGGACAACTGATCACCCTGCCAAAAAACACAACCCCTCTGTTCGATAAATCACAATCCAAAACTCTCATGACATCAAATCATAAACATTTGCCCCAAATAATTAATCACGTTATTTACACGCACACACTTGGCTTGCTCACGCTGATCCTGATTTATATCATAATGATTATGAGCGCTATAATTACGTGTGTCTTTATCACTCTCATTATTAATAGCAACGGCGATATTATAAGGCTGTCTGCTGGCGCGCAGGCTAATTACCGTGTGGCACTGTCCGGGTGTGATGTTATTACTCCAATAGCTCCAAGGTCAGCAAAGCATCAATGAGCTCCCACACTTACTTAATTCTGCCACTCATAATCTCCTGTAAATGATAGAGAAAGCCTTAATTCTCTCCCTGGCAATTTATTAGTATGTGTTTGTGCTTCCGGGACTCCAGCAGTGCATTACTGTCACGGTTAATCCAATTACAGCGTGCGTGTGACTAGTCGGGCCTGAGGGAAGGAGTGGGGAGCAGGTAGGGACGGCAGACAGGGAGACGGTGCACCCCCGCTGAGGGCGCAGCGCATTAGGGAGCCTTTTTATCACCGCTATGATGGCCTGATAATTGCCGTGTGATGCAATGGGATCGGCAGCATGATGGTGTGGATGTGTGTGTGTGTGTGTATATTATGCATATATTTGCAAGAGTGCACCTTTTTGAACGCTGTGTTGTGTTTACATAGATGTGGCAAAGTCTGAATCTCTATGAGGGTGAGACTCAGTGAACTTCAACAACCAGTTACAGCTGCACATCCTACAATTTAGTCTTTCTCTCGCACTACAGTGGTACTTCTACTTACGAACCTCTTTTCATAAGAAATTTTCAAGTTATGACACGAAAAATAAGGAAATATATTCACAAAAACAAGGAAAACATTTTTGTGAATGTACCGTAGCTCCACTTAGTTAGCTCTAACGGTTGCTGTTAGCATAAATACTTTTTGTTCTGAATTTATCCGTCTGAATTGTTTGGAGTTCATCCAACTGTTTTTTGTTTTTTTTAAACAGTGCAATGGCAGGAGTTCTACTTTATCACACTGATAATTAGTTTAAAAACCTTAACTGGTGTCACAGAGAGCTTGTTTTTTTTCCCTCCCGTCTGAAATGTTTTCCCTCCTCTCGCACAAATAGATCCACTGAATCAACCGCTTTGTTGTATTAATGTCACTTTCACTGGTTCAGCACAATCACGCAGAGTATTTGCAGCACTTGCGACAGCAATTACAGCCGAGGCTTTAATTAAAGACGGCAGCAATCACACTCGCGGGACAAAACAAAACAGCCTCTCGCTGACATCACGTCGCAAAAAGCGACATATTTCATCTCGCTAATTACGCTGTGATAAAAATAAAAGTTGTCTTGTTTCAAAAGAATATGCGCAGTATTTGCGTGTCGCGTTTAGACGGTTCGTTCTGCAAAATGAGGAGACGTAGCCGTTGTTGTTTTACCTCATTTTTTAAATGTTTGGAATAGATCTAGGCCGTATGGTGATCTATTGATTCGTGTATCAAAAAGAAAATTACAATTGAATGTGCTGACAAGATCATTATCGTTGTTTATTTGAGCAGGTTTGAGAACATCAATAGTTGAAATGGACAAAATGACCACACTATAGTCATAAGGCAGACAAGGTCCACCGGCAGACAAAATGTTGTCAAAACTTGGAGAACATTCCACACTTTTCTTTTTACCATTAAAAGTGAAAGAGTTCAAACCGCTACATGGCAGGCAGCATGAACCAATTCAGCAAATGCATCCTACTCCTCCACCATTATGATTATCGGTTACGTACAACATTTCGGCTCGACGTCTTTTTTGTTCATTTGTCATTTCGTCTCCCAAAAAGGTGAGCCTGAAAATATCAGGCGTACAAAAAGCAGAGACACAGAGCTTTCTTAAATAGAGATGTGGTATTTTCAAAGCCCATTCTTTTGCCTCAGCTCAAATGACATCAAGTGCCTTCCATCAGCAATTATGTCACATTTGAGGCAGAACACATGCTGGAGCTTGAGGACCATGCAGAGAGGATAAGACTGTTTTTGGTGTACTTGTCATTACTCAGATGGCGGAATTTGTGTGTGTGTGTGTGTGGGGGGGGGGGGGGGGGGTAAAAAAAAGAAAGAAAATTGCAAGAGTCTTCCTGCTTTGTGGAGGACGCAATTCGAAACGTATTTCCTAAAACAATGAACCCTGCTCCATTTGTCACCATTGCTCATCTTCTACTACTAAAACGATTACGGATGGCTGAACGTAGACATGCGCGCCAACTGACATGGCTTCTTTAAAGCTGAAGTTTATGGAGACTTTTCCAAGGAGTATTCTGAAGCAAAAAATGTATAAAAATTACAGCAATACTGGAAATCATTAAATAGGCTAGTGAAGATTAATTAACAGCTATTGATGCGATTGTGACTCTCGTTAGCTATTTTCGATAACCTCCACCTTTCAGAATAGAAATAATGACTCAATAAGACATACAACTCAATAATGTTATGCTAAACAGGTGAGGATGCGATCCTACACTGTCCAGGCTCAAAATTATCCCAACCTCTGCAGGGAACTTCCCCCCCCCCCCCGGCACTAAAACAAAGACGAGACAGTTTTTACCCCAAGTGTACGTGGGCTGTCTATGAAAATCGGGCCCAACATCTTGCAGTGTTTTGCTGCTTTTGGTAGCATTCGAAACTGCAAAAGCACCTGCTCAACAAATGCCGATATAGTTTACAAATTATGATGCCTGAGGTTGGCGGAGACACTACGTTCACGCCCAGCGGATTGTTCACCATTGTGCAGACGCTGACTGAGGGGAAGTTTGCACTGCTCCTGATCCTGCAGGATGTGTTTGTTCAGTGTGAGTAAAAGCTCATTCAAGGTGCTCCAGGATCCCTCTGGATCAAGCCGGATGGGTGTTACGAGGGACAATCGAACACAAAAACAAGGGCGGCGATGGCCTCTGACTGTCACACACACAGGTTGACAAACACCCGCCCCCTGTGTGGTGTCTGTCTGTGTTGTCGTCTCAAAGGGGTTACGATGTGGGGGAGGGGGGGCGGTGCTTTTCGTTAGACCGGAATACAATGATCTACAAACTGTAAGTTGACATTTAATTGAGTAAAGCGTCAAAAACATCCGATACGCCCCACCAACAATCTTCGATCACTTTGAACAAAGCATACAAGAAACTGATAATACGGTGTAATGGTGGTTTGCATGTCTGTCTCACATTCAGTGGATCTGGGTTCAAAACTCATTTTGGAAGAACATTTATTTCGGGTTAGCATGTTCTCTCTTTGCTTGTTCATTTCTTGCCATATTCCCAAAATATTCTTCTTCTTTCAATTGAAGGTTTTATTCACCTCATTACACTCCATGTTGTGCTTTTTCATTGACCTTTTTCAATTTTTATTGATTTATTTTTTCCAAAGGAAGCAGTCAAATGAAGTAGAATGCAGGAGAAAGCATTCCAACATGTTACCTTTCAAATTGTCACTTACCAAAATTCATGATCGGCGATTACCATTTTTATTACGTGACATTATTTCTAAATGAAGACTTTTAAAACATTAAAATCTGCGCGGGGCACATCTTCGATCCGTATCACCTTTGCATTATGCCTTTCTGCTAAGAGTGTTCTTCTGCCCGTCCGTCCATTTTCCATCGCACTTGAAAACACAAAGTGGAGGAGAGTTGACCAAGTTGGTTGGCTAATTTTCAAAGTTATCAGTAAAATAACGACATTATTTTATCGAGGTGACTGTGGGCCGAGGTACCGTTTGCACTGACAAATCACAGGCCAACCAGCAATCCCTGAATGGATTGCATTCATTCTCACAAGGCCAACTGTCTTAGTCTATTCTGCCCAGGACACAAGTCTAATTTGGGGCCGCGTGTGTGTGTGTGTGTGTGCGTGTGTGTGTGTGTGTGTGTGCACCTTTTATTGAATGGGAAAAAAAAGAGAAGCAGACTTGAGCAAAGTAAAGAGCTCAATCCGCAAAGTGAATCAGTAAGAGAAAGAAGTCAAGAGGAGCCACTAATGGACTCCGGTATCATTAGAGAAGAAGGTACCAAGCTCCTTCTAAAAGGTCATTATGGCGTTGATAAATAATGACAGTTATTCTGTACATTCAAGGTTTGTGCTGTCCACCCTCATAGATGCGCACGTGCAATCACACAGCAGTAACGTCATTTGCTGGCCTGTGACACAAAACGGGATTTTGATGTTTGAGCAAGAGGGGCCTGGGTGGAGAGAGAGAGAGAGAGAGACACGCACACGCACGCGCGCACACACACACACACACACACACACACACACACACACTCGGAGGTGAAGGCTTTATCAACATAGATGCCAGATTGGCTGTCACTGCAGCATGAGCGACCACTATGCGATGTGTGTGTGCATGTGCACGGGAGGCCTCCTTGTAGACGGCTAGACTTCAGACGGAGCAGGAAAATTGCCCTCCCTCTGGTCCACTTCATCGCCCTGCAGGGGGTAGTGGGATGGGGGGATTTCCATGTGTCCACAAGTATACACACAAACGTACACACACACACACACACACACACACACACACACACACACACACACACACACACACACACACACCCAAGCATGCCTCCATCATGCATACATGCAATCGCCCCCCTTGACGTCAACACTCATGCATGCACACTGGCAGAGAAACACAGGGATGTGCTCATTTGCATTGCATCCCACACATCTCTCCTCCTTCTGAAAACATCATAGCAAAAGCCTTGGGCCTCCTCCAAGCCCTCATGCACGCACGCACGCGCGCGCACACACACACACACACACACACACACACACACACACACACACACACACACACACACACACACACACACACACACACACACACACACACACACACACACACACACACACACACACTCTATTTTAGTCGACCCAGAACTGCAGCACGTCAGCAGTAGCACCAGCGATTGTTAATTTAGAGAAGTGCAAGGATGTACGCATGATATAAAAGGGTCAACACTGGAGGTGTCAATTCCACCACGAACACCAAAATATGTTATGATGTCTCCATATTTTGTTTTGTTAGCCACTGCATATTGTTCAATGTTCAAAATCTTTAATTGGGCTATGGAACATGTGTCTCCTTTGTATGTATCTCTCACTTTCCCCTTCCTACACAGCTTGTGATATTCAGTAAAATATTGCCTGGATAGTAAATTACGGTTTGAAATTAGATTCCCGGATTATTACTTCAAAGGTAGGTTTGGATGCAAAGATTAGGATTCCAGATTTGAGTTTCATATTCGGGTATCAAACACAGGTTTGGTTGTCAAACTTCAAATTACAGTGTCACGTGTTAGAGGAAAACAGACCAACATTTACACTCAAACGAGGAATAACGATGTTATCAAATGAGGTTTAACAGATGATGAAAATACTCAACATCAAATCTGAGCGGAACATAAATGTTTGCTTCCCTTTGCCAAAGCACGCATGCGATTTTAGCCTATTTGTACATTAGCATCTGCGTGCACTGACAAGCTAATGGCCTCCGTGCGCACGTCCGCGTGCACAGTGTGACACTCGTGTATGAGTGTGAGGCGGCAATGGCAGATGCTAATCTGCGTGGCAAGTCATTATCTGGGTTTCCTGGGCCATTAGACTAATGCTACGGGAATAACACAGAAAGGTAGATGAGACCCAACGCTAACAGAGGCTAATCGCCGGGACCACTTCACACGGCGAGCTCAGCTATGACACTAAATATCCCACGAGGCGCTAACCCCCAGGGTGTCGCAATCACACAATTACAGGAGAGTGGGGCATTTTATGAATAACGTTCAATAAATTGTCTCCAATATTTGAACAAGTGGCAGTGAGAGGCCTTTGGTTTGGCTCTTGAATAGACTCTAAAGTGTTCACAAGCTCTTTTATATCCAGCAGCAACACCGTCGCGCAATGGATTTGAATTGAAATCAAATATGAGATGTTTCTTTTGACAACAGAAACATTCCCCGCTTTCAAGTATTTCTCAACAATCATATCTAAGTCAAAACGCAGAGAAAATATTGGCGGTGATGCCTCAAAACACTCAAAAAGCGTCCAACCAGCTGTCGTTCCTATTATACAGCTCATCTTTTGGTTTCACTTAAGAGTATTCCGGGCAAGGTCACTTTTGCTCAAGTGGCACATTAGCAAGTGTGCACTTTTCATTCGATGATGGTGTGAATTGTTGTCCATGCTTTTAAAGCTTTCAGGGACAGCGGTTACTGCAGTAGACAGCTTATCATGTTATCGGGTTACAGCGTACATGAAAGGGTTAATGTGCCCTGTGAGTGACTGGTGACCGGGGTTTAGGGTGTGGTTTGCCTTCTGCTCGACAGGGGGCCTCTCTCGCACATTCCTGTCAGTTGACACACCATCTTCGGTGTAATTTAACTTTTTAGTGGGATCGTTGTTGGAAAAAGACATTTTTAAACAAATGTTACCGACCTGATCGTGACTTCAGTGCAATGCTAAGGAGAGACACATCACACATATAATTCACATTCCCAAGCCGAATATTCACCGAGGCGAGTATTCGAAAAGACATTGGTTCGTATACTCCCTTGAACATAATAACTGTGTTGTATGAAGATTGATTTCTTTCTTTTTTTATCTACCTTATTTTCTGTCAAATTATTACTGTATATATGTTTTATGTTCAATAAACAAACAAAACAAACAAACAAACGTGTTATGGGCGTGGCGTGCAAATGTGAGTGGTTAAGGCTTGGGAATGGCATAATTTTGTTGATAATTTTTGACAACAATTCACTCTCGGCTTTTGCTAAAAAAACATGAAAAAATTGACAGCATGTGGAAAAGAAGCATTTCCCTCGCCAGGCACTTTCACAGCAGGGCACATATCGTCTGCATATCAACCGATCCAACCAATGAATGAGCCCCCATTTAATCACTTCATGCGTGCGGGCAATCGAAAGCACCCAGCCAAGCTGTGAACTGGCAGAACAGATTACATCCCACCCAAGAACCTCACAAGATCAAATGTTGAAGAGAGTCCTAACGAGGCGTCTTTCTGGAACCCATCTTTTCTCTTTTAATGAGCTGCTTCCCAATGAAAATGACACTGAAGCAGCGGGGTCACGCCGCGACTTCTTGAACACCACCCCCACGGAGTCGTCGAGGCTACAGCGCTCGGTATGAAGTCACAGGCACATACCTGTATTTACCGAAAGTTAATGGATGCTGCTGCATTTGGTGAAGCAGCATGTGGTTCATTCCCAAAATTATTCTTGTAGACCGATGGGTGTCAGCCAGTATCACAATAAGGTGCTTTGGTGTCACTGTGAAAAGGCAGCAAAGTAATGAAACTGTGAATGGCCAAACATGTGCACACATAGTACAATTATGAATCTCTGTGAATTTCCTTCTGTCTAGAACACAGGTGTCAAACCGAAGGCCTGGGGGCCAGATCAGGCCCGCCACATCCTTTTATGTGGCCCGCGAAAGCAAATCAAACATGTCAACTTCCATGATTGATGCTTGCCCAAATCTTTCAAATTGTCATATTTAATAAATAACATATATTGTAAGCATTTTCTTGTACCAAAGTCCTCCTTACAGCCACTTCAATAATCGTTGAATAAACCATTATTCTTGACTTCTTCACATGGTTTGACAGTCATAATGGCCCTCCAAGGGAAACGGAGACTCCAATGTGGAGTGTGAACTTTTAGTTCAATTTAGAAATATATATTTTTTGCTCCTCAATTAGATGCATGTGATTTTGGCATGTTCCATACACTGCTCTGCTAACTACAGTGTATGTGTCGACATGGTTTTAAATCATTGTTCATCTTATATGTTATTTTATGTTTTAACAAAACATTTGATTTTTGTCATGTAAATCGCACAATGTTTTTAGTTTCATGATGACAAGCATTCTGTCGGTCTTCAATGGAGGCTGAAACAAGGGCTTGTTGCTGAGTAAATATTTACGAAGCTGTCATTGTGCAATATCAGTTGATATAAAAAACATTTCAAAATAAATTATATTTTGTTAAACAGTACACTGTTAGCATGCTAGCTGAATCCTGTTACCAAGAGAAGGTCCACCGTGTGCTTATAAATGCTAACTTGTCCACCCTGTCATGAATTTCTAAAAACATAACATATAGGGACCGACTTAATGTAATGAATTGAAAAAAAATAATTAAAAAACAAGTTTTTGCGGTGAACTGGGAAACTATTAAAATTGACTCGGGTAACAGTAAAACCTTGGTTAGTGCAAGTTATGAGATCTATGTTTGAATATGGTCAAACATGGGTGTTCGGAATGTATTTATACATCAACTTGAAAGCAGATTTGGACATCAAGAAAGAAACTGAAAGAGGAAGACAAAAAGGGAAATGTGTGTACAGTATATGACCATTGGGGAAACTTTGTGAGGTACACCAAATTAGAAACAAAAATGGAGAATTGCTTGGCTCTGGCTGCATTTTAAAGGGGTAAAAGCTGTCTATGAAGAAATTCCTTTCTTAACTGGTGATGGTATGGAGACCAAAACTATCCACAACTGGTTTGGAAGATGGTGGAGCCAAGTAAACATCCACGGGTAAAGCTTCCAATGACCATGTGCTGAGAAGATGAAGGGAAGGACTGATCCCTACTCTTGTTTAGCACACAAGTTTCTTCATTATACTTTTCATTAGCAGGCAATCAACTTAAAGAAAGACAGCGAGAGAGATAGCAGAGAGTGGAACATGAAAGGGGACGCCTATTAGGGAGGTCTGTCACCTTTCGACCGACCTGGATCTCCTCATCACCATAACAAGATGACCCCCCCCCCCCCCCCCATGGGCCTAAGGCTCATTAGGAAGTCAGAAAGCAGGGCCCAACTGCCACCTTGATGGACGGGATAAAAGACAGATGAAACCCATCTCATCCTGCTCTTCCTCTAGCAGGATGAGATGGGTGGTTGGAACCCAGGTTTAATCAGGAGGAATCTGGGGAATATCAGGTATTTAAGGTGGAATGATCAATGAAAGGGAACAACCTGCTTCTCAAAATTGTGATATCATTAAAATATTAAATAAATGAGATGGGCCCATACAAATTTTGAGCAGTTCAGTTGTGTATCATCAGAATTAGGGTGGGGGGAAAAAATACACAAGTAAAGTGGCCCACAGCTACTTTTGGCTCTCTCTGTACATATTAAGAAAAAAATGTAATTGAGTGGCAACTGGTGAAAAGATTTACAAGAAATCCTTCAAATGTTTGTTGAGATGTTTTGCTGTGAGCCCAAGTAACGTTGACTGCACAAGCCAACTTCTTATGTGCATCCACTCCATCATCTTCATCAGACAGCACATGCACACAACCATCGATGAATTCACTCTTGCACCCAAATAGCTCCTCCCCTCTGTGTACAAATCCTTCATCTGTCACAGCTCATAAAAACAAACAAGCTTGTAAAAAGCGAGACACGACACACATGATGCACACTCGCACAGTCTAGCCATCGCTTGGATCCATCTCATGGGAGCACTCGTTTTATTACACGCTGCCCCCCCTCCCCAAGCTAACGATTCACCAGGCATCCCCAATGCCAGACTCCCTTGGGACAACACCCGAAGGTCATAGGAGCAAGGTCAAAAGTGACAAGGTCAATGACCCCATCTGGCCTTTTCACTATTGGACTATAACTATCACGATTAGTGGTCAGGGAGCGCAACTGACTGAGCAGTAGGTTAAGTCGATAGCCAAGGGCCGTCCGCAGGGAAATCATAGCTGATACGAGCATACACGCAGCCTTGTGTCTGTTCAAAAAGAAAAAAAAAAACACAGCCATTCCTTCCTCAGGGCTATTGAGAGAGAAGTCAGGAGGCTGCTCATGCAAGTAAAGCCGATCGATTTGTCGGGAGCTTCCTCGTGCAAACGTCCATTGACAGTGACACGGTCCTCCAACAAGTGCACAAAAGAAAGCCACTCTTGTGCTAAGGTGGGTAGAGTAAGACAAAATATGTATTCAAGTAAGAGTACTGTTACTTTAGAATAACGGGACAAGAAGGAAAAGGAAAAAGTAGTCCTGCAAATAATTCCTTGAGTCAAGAGAAACATTTCTGCTTTGTGTGGGATTGTATTAAGTCAGTGTATTTGTTCATCTTATTGGGAGAGATTCTCTGTTGACAGAAAAAAAAATATCATTGAGGCTCAGAGGGGAATTATTCAACAAAATTGAGTCATCATCACAACAGGGTAGTGGAATATGCTGTGACCTAGACGCTGAGAACAACAACAAAAACAGCAACAAAACATGAAAGACGTTTAACAGAAGCAAGATTTGCTTTATTCACAAAAATGACCGAATGAAGAATCCTCCAGTGGATGAAGGCTTTTAAGTAGCTCTGTTTTATATGGTACTTAAATTGCTCAATTAAACTGTTAGCATATGCGCGACGAAGACAGGTAAACTCCTTATGAAACTGTTAGTTTTCCTCCACTTAACAGTAAACATTCTCTTGACGTGAGGCCAGTACATGTTTTGTATTCATATAAAAGTGCGTTTAAAAACCTTAAAAAATTAAGTGTCGTAAATACTATAAAAACAGGCCGACTGGGTCATTTCACTTCTTGTGGAAAAGTAACGCGGGCAATGGAGGGTGTTTACTGGATGATAATTGTACCTCTGAGGCAAACCTTTTGTCTCTCTCCGTCTCAGTCCACTGTTTGCTCTAATTTGCATTTCTCAGCTCATGGTTTATTCTGATAAATTGAAATGGGAAGCCCTGCTAATAAATCAGAGGCCCGCGACGATGACGAAAAGCCTTATATAGGATATTAAGATTTATATCGGAGGCTGCGCTTGTACACCGACAAGCACTCAATTGCCGCCCTCTTCCCGCTGTCTTCCTTTCCATTCTGTCTCTCTCAAGTCAAATTGCGGGCCGCCCGTTTCACGTGCCTGACAGGGAGGCTTCTTATCAGAGCCGCGCAAAGCGAAAGCAAAGGAGAAAACGGGAAGTACAAGCGGAAAAGGTGGAGGAGGGTGGCGGGTCAGGATCGGAGAGGGAATTTCTCTGGCGCCGCCTTTGCGATATTGACTCAGTGTCCAGGCGTGAAAGCAACACGCAGAGCTTCATTACGCCGGCACAGTGGTTACATATGAGTGACAGGCTGCGGCATGGCATTGTGGGAGTGTGCGCGCATGTGTGGGTTCCACATTGCTCCTGAGATGCGAGATTGAATTTGTGTGCCTGTACACGCTCATGGGAGTCTGCACTTCTGTGTAATAGGTTCTCACATCTGCACCCAAACCCTCTTACGAGTGACTTATTCACTCCATAGGTGAGGTGCGGTGCTCCTCACACAATAATTGCTTTTTTTCTTCTTCTCTGGTCACCGTCCCCATGCATTGCGCCTGCTATTGTTCCTAATCGCTTACGTGCAATACGTTAAATCGATTTGTGAGTGGGAGGATCGCGTCCGCCTGCATATGAACAAATAAGTGTGCCTGTTTTAATTTCTGCGTGTGCCTGCATGAATGTGAGAAGACATTCAAGTTTAAACAATACGATTATGTGTTCTTTTGGTCTGTTGTGTGTGTGTTCAGTGCGCATTATTCCGTGAAAAATTAATGTGCTATCATTTCAATTTCTTTGGGGGAGAACGGTTGGAACTTGGGTTTATCACTAGACTATTGCTAGGTTACATTACACTTGTCTGTATATTCTAATAAATTATGCCCAAATCTGTGACCATTTAACTCATTCAGTACCAGCCAATTCTAGACCAAGTCTGAAAAGACGTCTAAAAACGTCTTTGGGAGTGAATGAGTTAATCAGGAAGTAGGCTTCAAGTTCTTTATTGCCACTCCTAGTTGAAGTTTATTGTCAAACTAAACCTAAAGTAAAGACGATTACACACTATGTGTTTTAAACGAGGAAACAATGTTGGCTTAAGGATGACCGGCCATCTTAACGCTAACATCATGGGAAAACATGCTAATGCTCACAATTAACATCAACAACAATAGATATTTGAACACTGGTGACACCAGCTATCACTATCAAGAGAGCAACAGCATTTTAATGGTCTTGCTTAGCAGCTGAGGCTCAGTTGGTACAGCTGGTCATCCACTGACTAAAGCACAGGTGTCAAACTCAACGCACGGGGGCGAGATCTGGCCCGCCACATCATTTTATGTGGCCCGCGAAAGCAAATCAAAGATGTCAATTTCCATGATGCTTGCTAAAATCCCTACCAGCATGTAAAATTCTCATATGTAATAAATAGGAGACAAAGATTTTCTTGTAACCAAACCCCTCATTCCAGTCACTTAATAGGTGTATAAACCGCTATTCTTTACTTCTTTATATGTCATAATGGCCCTCCAAGGCAAATTGACTAAAATCTGGCCTGCGACAAAAATGAGTTTGACACCCCTGGACTAAAGGGACAATTGGTGTAATCTTGGGTCTGACTGTCTGCTGTTGGAGTGTCCCTGGCTCGACACTGAACCCTAAATTGCTCCCAGTGGTCTTAAAAACAAGTAATTGAGATTAAGAAAATTGTATCGGCAATATCGGTCCTATAATTTTAGTATCGGATGACACCAAAATCTGAATATTTGAAAATATCTATTTATCTATTCCCAGTATCGAGCATAGAGTGGCTTGAGTGCAGCACTTCCAACACAGGAACAGTGGAGAACCCTTCCACGGACTCCATGCACAGCGATTAAACAGATATCCATCTTATTGAATGCTCACTAACAGCCATTAGGCAAATTGTTGCAATATTCCTTAAACACCATTAGTGTATTTTCTAATATGCCCGTGTTAAACAATGTATAAGGAGCAAATCAGTGACGGCGTGTGTGAAAAAATTACCAGTGTGGCAATGAAACATTCACTTTCGCAGAGACCTGCTCCAGTATCGGCTCTATTAGGCTGTTGACTAATGCTTCTAACCGCTTTTCCATAATTAAAGGCGGTGTACAATTGAACACTCAAAGGCGGGTTCCCGGCGTAATGGTTGCAATTAAAGGTCTCACACAAAGCCGTGGCTGCTTTTGCAGTCGCTGCGCTTGATGTTGGCAATTAATTGAAAATGCAAATACGCGTACTGATGAATACGATTGAGAGTGCTGTAGGGGAGGGAGAAAAAATTATTCACCACACTTTAGAAGATAGAGGAGGTGCGGGATGAGCTTTGTATTCCTTCCGAAGGGCAATCCAACCAATCAGATAGGAAGCAGAGGGTGACCTTGCATAACACAAAACACATATACACCCACACACACACACACACACACACACAAAGGCACGGCAAGAATGACACTCAAGCTTTTGCAGGCCTTCAGCGAGACCAAACTGTCCACCTCCTTCATGCAGGTGCCTAAATTTTTTTCACGACAGTAAATCCCTGCGATTTTTCAGTTCATCTTTCACGGCACTGCTCTATTG
Source organism: Hippocampus guttulatus (assembly GCF_054856545.1). Lineage (NCBI taxonomy): Eukaryota > Metazoa > Chordata > Actinopteri > Syngnathiformes > Syngnathidae > Hippocampus > Hippocampus guttulatus. Next base: position 7,637,941 of record NC_141269.1, on the reverse strand, counting down.
TGGATTTTTGAGTGATTTTTTTAAAATGGGTTTTTACAGTACTGTTCAGTGGCGTGCCCAGGCAAAAGTTTGATTTTGATGTCACTGAAAAATTTGGGTCCACAGGTGAGGGTGGGATTTAACAGTGTATCAATTGCTCAAACTTCATTTCACAATATACATCAATAATCATGGCCAAAAATGTACATTAAAAAAGAACCTACAGATGTCACTTTCTGTAGGTCTAAAAAGCAGGATTACGGCAGATGACATTCAATCATTTTTAAGGAAAAACTTGGCTCGACTGAAATGTTTCATTCTTTTTTTCAAATTTACACTGGCTCAAACTAAGTGCGACACCATCTAGTGTTCAATAGTGGAATTACACCTCAGGGGTCGCTAACTATACATTTTATGTTTGCATTTTTTTTGTATGCTGAAATACATTTACTGTCTTTGAAAAGTTGTGTTTTACTACTTTGTTTACTTTGTATACTGGAGTGTGTTTTAATACATTTAAATGTGTTGAAAATGTGTGGGAGATAAACTGAATATTTTATGTCTATGTGCATAGTCTCTCTACACAATATCAGAGATTTTTCTATCATAGGGATGGATGTGGAAAGTATCCTTCTTGATGAAGGGGGCTCCACTGTATTCTATTTATATAATCATTAGTACACAGCTCCACATGTACCCAATTTTATCAGTCAGACGCAGTGGCCCAGCGATTAATCACGCCTACGCTGCTGCCAAGCTGACACCAACTTTACTCTGCAGAGAACTTTTTTTTTTAATTCGAAAAGCACGAGTCAAATAAAAATAGAATCGACAAAACACACACACTGGCAGAACGCCGGCTACGTGCGTGCGTGCTGTTGCCTTGGCGATGGAAGAAGGAATGCAGCAGCCTTGTTTGGATGAGTGACATGCGAAAGGGCTTGACAGCAAAAAGAAGCAAGCTCATTAAATTTACGAGGCACTCAGACAAATCAGCACAAAATTCAGCAAGTTTTCACGCCAGCAACATGAAGTTGAGCTAACCTCAAGTCATCTACGCTATTCCATGTGTCAATGTTAATTTAGATTTCTGCTAAATGTTGCCCATTATGGTTTATTAGGTGCCCTGATCAGAATACTGCACACAGCCAAGCGATGAAATACAAAGCTGACAGCCAGTTGCTCATAGGAGTTCACTTGCCTCCATTTAAGATTTTGAGGCAGATTCCAATATTTGGCAGAATAAAATTCTGATGACCAATTCAGTGAAAAAAAAATTGAAAATGAAGAATTTGCAACAATAAAAATATGCAATACAGGCAGAACATGTGACTGTTTTCCATTTCCTCACTTTACAGCAGAGAGAAAAATTGGAAAAAATATTTTTTCAGGGGGGAGGGGCAATGTTAGAATGTCGTTACCTTTGTTCCATGTTGTAATGTGTTAATCCGCACAAGAGGGATGGAAGAGGGAATCATCTAAATCATGCAGGGCAGTTTGATGCCCCTGTTGTAGATGATTGACAAGCAAACAGACCCTTGTTTGAATCCAGGTCGAGGGTTCTCCTCCTCAGAGTTCGGTGACAAAAAAGTTTCTCTCTTATAAGAACCCGAGGGAGAGGTGACGCCAGTGCGATTGACACCCAGGAATGGGGGGGGGGGGGGGGGGGGGGAATAAAGAAATGCATAATTCTGTGTTACGCAAGGTGAATAAGTCATCTAAGTAGATCTGCCGTATTCAGAGGCTGAGGCCAGGCGTGTGTTCATAATGGGGGCACGGGAACATGTGATATATGGACGCCAGGACTCATGTTTCCTGTCCTGAAGGTGCGGACCCTGTCTAATACTTGGAAGCAGGCATACACACAGGTGCATGCCAGCATATGGTGACAGATGGGGGGGGGGTACAATTGTCAGAGCCTTGTTTGAGGGAGCTGTCGGCACGTCTTGGCTAACAGCGGCTTGTAAGCCTCTGTTGGTCATGTTAATTAGTCTACTCGTCTCCTGTTTGGTAATTACAGCTGGGATTAGAACACCCACTAGGGGCCATTGCACCTAAATCCACAGGGCAGGCAGGATTTGTGTGCCGCACGTCTGGCTGAGTTGGTGCAGTCCCAAGTCTTGGAAATTGGCAAAACTGGGAAAAGGTTGTAGCTTACATCACATCTGCACAATTGTTATCTAGCAACAAGATCTTCTTGTTCAACAGTCCACCACAAGTTTTGCTGCGATTAGAATTTTGAAGCACAGGTGCACAAAAATATACCAAGTCACAACAAAAACGTATGTGGAAGGGCTCCGAATGGCTGCTGCCAAGCCAAGTCAGTTTATACAGTATATAAACATTGTGTTTTACAATAATATTAACTATACTACACTCTATACATACTACAACTGTGTAAACACTTTTGGCATTTTTTTAGACACATTGGGATTGCAAGACAAAAGAAGGTCTTTCTCCTCAAGGGAAGACATGTTGAACAGGAAACGCTGTCATCTACTTCGAATCAAGAACAGAGACAGTGGGTGGCCAAGCATCCGCCCCCTCATCCACCTTGGAGTGGTCACCAATAAATCGTCAGGGCACATCCAGTACAGATATTCACACCAATGGACAACTATGAATCCTCAATGATCCTAGAATGCGTGTTTTGGGGGGAAAAAATGGACAGAAGAACTGGCAGAACATGACAAATCCACAAAAAAGGGCAGAGATTTGGACCTGAAGTCTCAGAACTGTGAGGCAGACAAGCAAACCGCGAGTGCCCTAAGCTGCCCCTGTACATGGGCGTGTCCATCTCACGGTCTTCATTTCCTGCTCCTTCCCTCAGGAAGCAGCACGCCTGAGTGTGTGACAGAGCCGACGAAGAGCAGTTTGTTTTACTGTCCTCAGTTAATTGACTTGACCAGCTTGGCACCACTGGCACTGGCACAGGCTCCCCCCCCCCCCCCCCCCCCATCTCTCTCTCTGTCTCGCTTTCACGATTGAAGATGACACATTTCCCTTTCATATCTCGCCGCTGCAGCCGCCCGACGAATCCATCTCTATCCCGGTAGACTCCCTCTACCACCATGTAAAGTGTGTGTGTGTGTGTGGGGGGGGGGGGGGGGGGGGGGTTGCTCCTTCGTCTAATTAACGCTCCTCTCCATCATTCTGCTCTCGGCAGGCTCACGACAAGATCCTTACCCCTGAGACCTTACTTTGCCTCTCCTCTCCCTCTCTGACCCCTTCTTCTCATTACCGCCTCCTTTCTCTCACTTCTGGTTCGTGCCACTCCATATCCCCCCCACCCCACATCTCTCTGTCGTTATTCACTCCTCCACTCCCTACCACAAAGAGTTAATTAGGCTCATCCCTGGCACCCCACTGCCAAAGCTTGTGCCCATTGGCCCTGACGAAGCGCTGTACGGCCGTCTCCTATTTTTAGAAGACAACACAAAGAGGAGAAGTGGAGACACGATAAGAGACAGCCGAAGGTCATTGGGTAGTCAATAAACCCCTCTCTAGCGAGTTGTGGAGAGAGACGAGGCACAGAGAAGATTGAATGTGTGACATGTAGCATTTTGTATTAAAGAAAGAGTTCATTGTGTGTCTTTTTGGTGAGAAGAAACCCGAACCCTCGGAACCTTCGAGGATGACATGCAAAACCCTCTGAGTTGGGTTGACATTTGCACAAAAAGTAGTCGTTGGTAGTAGAAAATTGAATGGCATCTATTCCAGGTGGTACATTCCAGAATGTCCCACAATAGATGGAAATTCGTGATACAGAGGGCATATAAAGTAAGCTTTGTATCGGTTTTACCACTTCGCCAAGCTTTAAACACATTTAAAATTGGTGGAACACACTTACAGATGTGTTCTTTAACATCTATTCTCACTCTGTCACTCGCACTTTTCTCCATATAAGATGAATATAACCGTGCCGCCGTTTTGAATACAGATAAAGGTATTCCCAATAAATAATACAATAATGAAATATATAAACTATAGGGGCAGCACGTGGTCGACTGGATAGCACATCCGCCTCACCGAGCAGCGCAGGGTTCGATTCCGGCTTCGGCCCTCCTGTGTGGAGTTTGCATGTTCTCCCCGTGCCTGCGTGGCTTTTCTCCGGGTACTTCGGTTTCCCCCAACATTCCAAAGCATATACTTTTCACACATGAAACATTGAAACATCTAAATACTACAAATCGATTGATATTATGATTGTTTCTCGATGTGTTTTGATTAAATGCTGAGACCCTGGAATGGATACATTCTATATCCATTTGTTTTCCTGTGAGGGGAAAATCTAAAAAGCATTTCACTGAATTGTCGAAAATGGTTTTAAGGAAATGATTCATGGTTCTCAGCGGTTGATGCTGAAAACGGTAAAAAAAACAAAACAACTATATTCATTCATGGCTTCATTTGCTACGAATTCATTACAAGGACATTTCCCACTGATCACTCCTTATTCCTTTCATTCCACTTCTATGCTGCTGTTTGCGCAGCACTTTACAGACAGAACGAATCATTCATCATGCGCAAGCTGCAAGTAAACAAGGCGGGGTTTTTGTCTATGAAAGAAAATATGCAAAACAAAAACAACCCCCCGAAAAGTGATTACGGTACCACTTGGCAAACACAATGGCATACTAAAAAGCTTGCAATCGTACCTCATGTGGCTCGAGCATGAGTGCGATTTTGGCACACCGCTGAGTGACAAAAATGCTCACTTTGACACTCACAGCCAGACTGATTCAGGCCTCATCACTTCGCTTATATTTAAAAACAAAAACATTACATTAACGAGCTCAGCCGCGTGCTACGCATTCCTCACGACTATATAGACGTTAAGGAGTTCATTTTCCTCCAACCTCTTATAAACAAAGCAATCGCTGACAAGTAGGCTCAAAATTATGAGCGAGTTATGCAAAACAACATATTTTCCCATTTACACCTTCCACGCTTGTTTCACACGACGGCACCCCTCCCCTTTGCATATTCATAATCAGACCGTTCTCGCCCTAATCATATACGTACTAATGCAACATGCAATGTATTCACACACGCCATGGTTTTCTGCTAAATGAGATTCACGGTAATGTGAGTCATCATTCTGTAGAAAGCCCAAGTCGTTTCATGGTAATATTTTCATCAGTCTCCCTTCATCAAGATGGTGCTAATGAAGTGATTTGAGTGGGAGGCCGATGTGGAAAACCTGCAAAAAAGTATGTGCAATATTTGGAGTGTCAGTAAAAAGCTCCCTTCGAAGAGTAGTAACTAAAAGGCTGAACACAAGTCTTTAGTCTCGTTGATTAAATTCGATTTGTTGGCATTTTAAAGTTATTTTTGCCCGTAGGTAAAAATGGAATTGCATTTATTAGTTGTTGACTGAAAATGACAAGTTGTTCAGGGATTAGATAACGCTCAATCATCGCTCAGCTTCAGCAGCTAGGCGAGCCGTGATTGGTCATAACTGTAGCTGTGATGTCATTTTCAGTTGACAAAAAGTGGCAATATGGCCACCCCCCCCAGATGACTAAAAATAGGTGGATTTTGCTGATTAAGTCACAACAGTAATCAGAATGACGTGTTTCGTCTCGTGAAGGCACATAGAACATGATTTTAAAGAAAATCTGGGGGTTGACTTCCCCTTTAAGAACTCCCCTTTTTTATTTTATTTTATGAACGAAAATGATTTTTTAGTTTCAGTTTGAGTGGTTACGTTAGTATCCTTTAACTAGAATAACCTTGGTGAGTCATCCGTGTGGCATTTACGGAAGTGGAGAGGAAGGCTCGCTGACGGAACCAGACCTTAAGTTTGAGTTTATTTGCATACATGCAAATTATTTGGTTGAAATGAAATGACCCGAGTAGATGTGTGGTTTGGCAAAAGAGCGATTCATTTAGAGTTTGATGTGGCGTCACGAACCTCTGCTCTGGAGGGAGTCGCAGACTATCCACAAGCCTGCAGCAATGCCACAATAAGTGGCTAGATTTGTTGCTAGTCACTTTTCAGAAAATCAATAAATAAATGACAGGAGTGAGCTTCGCAAATCTTGCTAAATATAGCAACAAAGTTCCCAAGTTGGCAACACCGAGTATTCCCTCCCTATCATTGTTACGAAGGCCACAAAATCTGCATTTGCATGAGACAGAACAGAAGAATGTCACACACCTTTTATCAAGACATCTGGGAACGCTTTGAAAACCTTCTAAATTTCTCTCAAAGCAAATGTATGCACCCATCGATGTGGGAACAGTCCGGGGAAAGTCCGACGTCTCCTCCTCTACTCGCAAACACAGACTTCCTTGATTTAGGTTTTGCTGCCGTGCCAACTGGCAAGCCACCGTGCCCCGCATGGCTGGCTGGCAGAGGGAAGGCTGTGCCTTTCACAGCCCAGGCATTACTAAGGGCCACTCCACAGGGAGTGCAGATGCTAATTGAGAGCGGTTGAAAGTGTCTGCCCCCCCCCGCCCCAAAAAAAAAAAAAAAGAGAGGTGCCAGATGTGTCCTGATATCATTTTATATTGGTGCAATAGATCAGGGTTTTACAATGCTGTAAAAATATGTAGAAAATATTTTAAATTTCAACATTTCTGTCAACAAGGAATTGCGTCAGAGCCTGCGACACACGTTTCTATTAGCAGGGCGGGATGCCAGGCAGCTGGCTGTTGTAAAAAACAAACAAACCTGCGTTTCTGGTACAATTCATCGAGGGTGCGTCTGATGCCTTGTTCATCTTCGGGGGCATTGTGGCTGTTGCTTATTATGGAATGCGCGTGTAAGGGTGTGCGTAAGCACGTGTGTGTGGTACTGGGTCGATCACGGGAGGATGGTTCATCGAAAAGTAGATCTTCTGTCAAAAAAAGGTTGGGCACCCTTGGTCTATAGGATGCACTGCAGATGGGAAAAACATTTAATCGTGAAGGCTCATTGTATATTTGTAGCCAACTTAGTTATTTTGACAGTAGGCTAATATAGCACATACAAAATGTTTTGCCTTCATTATAAGGCTTATATAAGGCTTGTATTTTTTTGCGGCTCAAGACGTATTTGTTTTTTTAGTCCAATATGGCTCTTTCAACATTTTGGGTTGTCGGCCCCTGGTATAAACAAAGGAGGAGGAACGCATGAAATGATACATTGCACTGTGTCTCTGTTGGATTGAAGACTATTTGGAGGACAAACGGTGTCCATTTAACACAAGAACGGGAAGCCAGATTCCCTTGAACTCCGTTGTTAACCTGCGAGGCATCATGGGAGGTCCTGGGGTTGAGAAGAGCAGCTTCTGCTTCCTGCAAGCTGCCCTGGAGGCATTGCTCTATTCCTCTGCCAGCGCTCAATTACAGCCCATGATGACGAAGCACCTTGTGCTAGCTAGGTTACAGAACCACAGGGCTCCATGTCAGTTCCTTATTAATATTTCACCTCCTTCCTTTTGTACTGTATTTACCCTTATCTGCTCAATGATAGGCCACGTCACACCTCGGCCTCGCAACCCCTTCAGGCAAAGAGTCGTTTAACAAAATGGGGTCAGTCATACCTCAGTGAGGTGTTCACTGAACAGGGAGTTGATCAACCTTGATTAAAACAGAGCCAAAATGCAGTGCGAGGTCACAAAATGTCCAAGATAAGCGACCTGTTTAGATTTAAATGTTTGTCTCGTGAATGGCTTTGATAAAAGACATCTTATAAAAAAGGTAGTAAAATGCCATCTTGGCGTTTTGCCCTTAATATACACGAGAGATTAAAAAATAATAAATGAAGTAGACCTGAAAACAAAATAGAGCCCCAAAAATCTTTTGGGGGATTGTGTTTTTTGAATGAGTAAGGATTTCCCAATTTATGTTCTTTGTGTGCGGAGTTACCACATTGTGAAAATCCCTTTCTTATTGAATACTGCCTTGGAAATCTTTTTAGGCACATGGTAATTAATAACATTTTGAAGGTCAATGTGTGGCTATTGCAATATTTGACATACAGTAGCTGGCATCGGATCGCTTCCTAGACTGTGATTGACTGGTGACTGGTTGACGGATGATTGGTTCCCTTAAATGTGGACAGGAAACAAACCATATAAAAGTTGGATGGACGAACATGTTGCCCTTTGTGTTACTCAACACTGCAGTTGTAGATGCAGTCTTATTGATTTCACTACAACCCAAATTGAGTGTGACTAGAACCATAAGACCAATTTTGCCAGAGCTCAGCAATAACTTAAACGAGATTACCGGGGTGATGTAAAAGCCAGAAATAGACATGATTAAAAGTTAACAAGGACTGTTGCACATCACCAATGGAAATAAATGCAGCTGTGATGGTCAGGAGCGAGGAGTGGATGAGGGCAAACGGAAGGGAGGCTATACGCTCATTCATCTCACAGCACTCCAATATTATCAGACGGAACAACCACCCCCTCCTTTCCAAACACGCATACCCCTCCCTTCTGTCGCCCACCCTTTACTCCAAAGCTCGGCGCCTCTCCCGTCCTCCCCGTTGGACCCCCTTTGGCTTTCAATCACAGCTTGTGGTGCCCATTTTTCCCAGCAGGAAGCTAATTCCGCTTTTATCCCCAAGTAATATTGGCCTTATCACCCGCGCCACTGCATCCGTGCCACGACTCACTGAGCCAAGAGGCAAGGGTTGGGGGGGGGGGGGGGCTGGCATCAGACGAGGCAGGACAAATGTCAGCTTGGTGGAACCGATTGGGAGTCTGCTGCTCCGTGACACACACACACACACACCAGCACTCCCAGTTATAGGGACAAGACGAGTAAACTCCCCGTGGATCTTTCACACTCCAGCCCTTTTGAAGACTGCCAATATTACTCCCGATATTGCGGTGTTGTTACATCACTTATGGCACATACACACAGATAGGTCTAAATGTCCCAAAACACAATCATTCTGACAATCCGATATTCTTACAATGTCCATAAAAAAAGTTTTGAGTGGGGAAAAAAACCCAATGCCCAGCCTTCACGAAGAATACTGCGTTTCCTCAAATAGTGTGGAATCCTTGAATAGATGCTGTACCGACTGCATCGTCCGTATTAGATAAATAAAGGCCTCCTTCATCTCAACAACTTTCTTTTCCCCATCAGAACAAAACAGCATGTTGACGTAATTGTCTGCGTTCATAAATAGCTCAGTCCTACCACGTGGGCACTTCTACCATGATTATTTGTGTACATGTGTCTCTGTGTCTTTCATAGTGATAAGAATTCAGGGGGGGATACAGTCTTTTTATATGTTGTCTACATGTTTTTAGTCCGTACTTCATTTACAAACCTGAGCTCTCCCTTGACCGCCACTGAACCTGTTGGGATACACTATTTCTTGTAAAAAAGATGTCATCGAATGCAGCCGCCTTTGTTACCTCGCCATCTCGCTCCATGCTCAACTCTCTGGTTTACATTTATTGAAAAGACAAATGCACGGAGACAAGTTGACAAATTATACAGGGGAGACTTCCTGGTAGTGAAATCTAAATGCCACTAATAGATTAATTCTGCACATGCTATGCATGCAAATCCTCTGCGGTGCCCTACATGGAGCCTGTGACTTGAGCATTTCCATCAAACTGGGGGGAATTTCCCTCATTGCCTCCCAGTGCAGTGCTAATGAAGATGTATGGTACAGGCAGAGTGATGACATTTACACAGGCAGCAGACAGCCAGCCTCCATCTGTAACACGCGGCTGTCTGCGCCGTGATTTGGAATGGCCGCGCTTTTAGGACGCGAGCGCCCGAATTTAGGGGATTTAGGGAAATGAAGTCACTCACTTGTAAAATAGAACATTGGAATGGAATGATAGTTTTATGCGATTGTTTTCTGGCCCGGGTAGAATTACATTCCCCTTAAATGAACATAGCCCCATTCAGTACGCAAGTTAGTTTTATTGTCTCGCGGCAAATTGTACTTTCATGTAACTGAAGAGACGTTTTGAGTATGGATGAGTGAAATGGTGTAAATAGAGAGCGAAAGGAAAGATGAGTGAAATGATGGACACATTATACGATATGAAATAAAAACGGATGGCTGGATGTGTGTAACAACATCGTTTCCTGGGTTTGGTCATGTGACTTTCGCAAGCAGTGCCCTGCGATGTCATTATCAGTTGCCAGCAAGTGGCAAAATGGCTACCTTCTGAGATGGCTAAAAATAGGTGGATTCTGCTTCTTAATTCATATTTCACAAACGCAGTATGAAACAAAACACCGTGTTTAGACTAGTGGGGTGCAAAAACCTTTTGGAAAGAACATTTTTGATTTGACTTCCCCTTTAATGAGACACTGTTGTGAGTTTTCTCCTGACTGTGCCACTGGTTATTGTCTCCCCGGGGAAACAATTAGAGTGCACATCCAACATATTTTGACGGGTTTATGAAATGACTGACAATATTTACTTGTCTTGGAAACAAATTCATAAATGTTTCCTCGTATCCCTTGCACTGTGCTCATGTACCTCTAGGGGGGATGCTGGCGCTTGGTTGAGAAACACTGCAATAGATAAACAAATGATTCCGACAAATGGATGAGTAATGGACACGGGAAGAGGAACGACAGAGATGGATGAAAGATGACCAGCGGTTGAATGAATAGAAATGGTAAATGTAAAATTGGATGAGTGGAGGTCAATACAGGAAAATCAATCTGCTGTATGTGATGGATAAAAAGCGGTACTGTACTCTCATTTGAAATATGTGAATTCAAACTCTTATTCACCTTCTCCAACGACCTAATTCACACAAAGTCAGATGTCATTAATGGTGATTATTTTCTATTTACATGTTTCTCTCACCCGGTGGTCGGACTTGAGCGGGTCAGCGTGCCATCTTAGTGATGGATCAGGCTGTGCACTTTATCAGGCTACGACCTGGGGGCAAACGTTCCTTCAATGAGAAGACGACACCAGCATGAATGTGTGTGTGTGTGATTTCAGAAATAATAAATACCCATACAAGCAACTAGATAGCCTCAAGGGCTGACGCGCATCACAGCATCAGCACACGGCAAACAAACGCACGCGCGCTTGCGCGCGTTCCATTTGCTGAAATCAAATCTGGGCGATTTCAGAGACGGCGCAAGTGGAATTATTTATGGCCGGTCGTCTCCGGGCAGGCAGGACCGCAGTAAAGTTATGGGTGAGACTAATATGCAGTTTGATGAGGTGGGCTTTTAGCACTTGATTCTGGGCCAACATTAAGTACATATTGTTTTTACAGATTTGATTACTTCTTTATTGTTATTATTAATGCACTGACTCTGTGTGTGTGGGGCATATAATGGAAGCTACTCATTTGCTGTAGTGAATTAAAAAAAAAAAAAACCTGACCAGAGATGAATAAGTGAGTAATCTGTGTGCGGGGAACCATAAGCGACATAGTGGAGGTCATCTCATTTAAAGCATGCAGTAAAGATGCGCATGCAACATCATTTTACAGCAGCTTGGAGGCATTCCATGTCTAAATACATACTTGAAAGCAGTGAATCGTCTTCCCGTTTGTGGATAGAGGCTCAACTACGCGTACGCACTCCCTGACCGCCTATAGAAACGCAGAAGGAATGACTAGCTAGCCATGGCCACACAGGACGCTGAGGCGAAAGCCGGACTGTAGGAAATTCTGATTCAAAACAAATACCCACTAAACCTTATAGCCTAATTTGATGTGCCGTTGTTGGGGCTGTAAAAACAAAGCACTTTAACAAGCTTTTAAAAGCATACAGCCTGTAAAAGCGGATATGGAGATTAAAAGACAAGGAGAAATGTGGTCTTATACAAGCCCTGGTGGACCCTTTGGAACAGAGAGCCAAACAAGAACAAGACGTAGTGCCTTTGCTCCCCCTGTGAGTGCTTTGATTAATGACACCCTGCATATTTATTGCTTAACACGTGGAACAGGAGCTGACAAGCCCAACAATTAGGTCAATTACCAGATGACGACGTTGTTGTGTTGGGTTAATTACTGCACCCTGGACGGTGGGAAGCATCCATTTGCACGTGGGTGGCATGTAACAAAGCGAAGATGCAAATGAGCTCACCTGTTGGCCAGGGCAACGTTCATATGTGGGGTTTTTTTGGGTGGGGGTCCATGTCATGTTTTCCTGCTTCGTTGGCATAAAATAAATGTATTTTATCTTTCGTCATTTATCACGGGTTGGGTTGCATGCATACATTGTGCCTCTGCTCCATGTGAGAATATATTGAGCCAAAGCTAAATATTTACCAAGCAGAGCCAAAGAAAATGTTGGTGTAGTTCACAGACTAGTTACAGAGGTCTCTGTTGTGCGCTCAAGGGTCTCGTTTGCTTTTTGAAAATTAACCGACGGGCCAGGTAATTGTGGATGAGGTTTATATTTGTTTAAATGTGTACAAAGTAGGGAAGACCGATTTTGAAAAAAAAATTTAACCGCAAGTATTTCCCCCCCCTCAATATTGTGATTGAGATTTAAAAGGCAATTATTTTTCCAAGATGTGATTCCCATGCGTGCTTTTTTTTTTTAAACAAACACAAGCAAAATGTGACACTTGAGCAGTTGAACAGGTTAATGTCATTCCACATGGCCCATCGTGTTATCATCCACTTGCCTTCCGTGGTCGTGACACAGATAAGTGAGAGAATTGTTTAAATGATGATACGAGCATGAAATTTGATCATCTACTCTCCTCTATTATGGTTGTTGAGACACAGCATAATTAATAATACATTGTCTGTCTGTCTATCTCTCTCTACAACGTAATACTAGGTCACGATGCAACATCACAATTTGAACGTGACGATACGATAACCATCACCACATTGTGGGGAGGTTGGCAATATTTAAAAAAAAAAAAGCTCATGCTGTGTAAAAATTCATTTCTATGGAACACAAACTACAAATACAAATAAACTAAACAATCGCAATTGCATTTAAATGTCTCGTTTATACAATGCTACGTCGCTGAGGTCATGGTTATACATAAGAGGGGAGAATAAAGAGTCTCCTTCAACCACTGGTTCCAAGACGTCATGATCACAGCATGCACGACGTCAAGCCGTAGCCGTTGTGAAAGCACGCTATAAATAAACATGTGTCGTATTGTATTGTGGTCGACAGGTTAGCATGTCTGCCTCACAGTGAAGAGGTGCAGAGTTGCATTCCGGCAACCAGTTTTGGGTGTCCGCTGCCTGCTGCTCGAAAACAGCTGGGATAGGTTCCAGCATGCTTGCAACCCTCGGGAGGATAAGCGGAGAAGAAAATGGATGGGTGGATGGATGTTGTGGTACATACAGTCGTTCAAATAGGCAGGGTGGTTGACTGGTTAGTGTGTCTGCCTCACAGTGCAGAGGTGAATAATTCAAGTTACTGGAAAAAGGGGTTTGGAGAAAAAAAAAAGGCTGCAATATTTGAAGACCTTCATTTACAAATTTGAAATTTGGGAAGATTTTAGCAAGAATCATAGAAGTTGAAGCGCAAGATTTGCTTCTACGGAACAGATCGGGCCCCTGCCCTGTGTTTTAACACCTGTGCCATTGGTGAACATGCAGCCATAGTTACCACATTAGCCCAACTTCTAACCGGAACACTCAGATTGAAGCATGGTGTTCCTTCTCTTTTTTTCAGTTTCTGGTGAATCCTGTTTTGTTTTAAAGTGGAAAACCTACCACTGAGTGGAGCTGTGTAGGTTATCGCGCAGTCGAACAGCGGCATTAAAAGTCACTTGAGTGTCGCCGCCGCTCCGCACGACGGCACTTTAATCAAAGCGCCCGGCTCATCCGCCACTCCTAAATGGCCCTGCAGCACCTTTTGAAACACACCGACAGCCTTTTGATGCTGAAAGGACCCGCTTTTATCCCCTTAAATAGCTTGTAAAAGGGCCCCCATTGACTATACAAGCAGCCGCCACTTGCATGCCTCCTCGCTTTAGGCGCTATTGTTTGCCAAGTGAATGAGTTAACTATACTGGGGGAACACTGGAATCCTGTTGGCCAATATCCCCTTCATTTTTTTTCTCTACTCAATAGCTTTTTAAAGAGCGGGGAAAAAAAAGAAGATAAAGATTAATATTGACGTTTGAGCTTTGATGCCGCAGTGCTGTGAAATTTACACTCTCCGGACCCCCTCCCATCTTCTTTTCTTTTACAAAAAATAATAACACAAAGGCTTGGAGGCAATAATGGACCTGCAAGACAAACAGCGGAACAAGCACACTAGCATGTTGAGTACACTTCAAGCTAGAAAGCAAAGCAGCCCGGTGTGAGTGCTGCCATCCATCATCAGGTATTGCCTGTCCTCATTAGTGCTAATCCACTTGTGTCTGCAGTCTATTCAACTCGTCATACACTACTATGACTGTCATGGGGCCCCAAACACACACACACACACACACACACACACACACACACACACATAAAAAAAACCATTTTATATCTATATAAAACCAGACTCTTCTCCATCTCCCCTGCTAATGGTGTAGAGGTGCAGAGAGACACAAAAGGAAGGTGGCCTACACTTGCCGATTGCGCTTAAAGAGACTTTGTGCACAGACAAGACACTGCGGTTTTCGGATGTTGATGCTTTCTCCGCCAAATAATCGGACGCCCAGTCGCTATGCGCAACTACCGCCCAACTTGTCACCTGCACCGAGTAAGTTCAAAGCAATTACGTTTCAGAAAGCAGAGAAAGAAAAAAAAAGATAAGAGCCAGTCAGGGTTATCTGTGTTTTAGTCTATCGCGAAGAATCGTACCGCCCCCCCAAAAATAATTGTGGTCTGTGGGAATGGGGACTTGTACACCACAGCCAGCTTCCACTATTGGCTAAAAAGGGGGAGTTGGCAAACCTGTTCAGTGTCCTTTTGTGTTTATAGCTGTTGAAATGTGTACCAAAATTGCCATAGCCTGATTCACTCGTGATGTTCAAACATTTTTTTTTACTGTCAGAGGAGAAGGAGAAGCTCCTCCTCTTCTCTGTTGTGGCGCGGAGCAAATGAAGCAGCGACGTTTGCATCAACTGCGATCAAACTCATGCGAGAAAAACAAGGCAAAGTGACATTTCGTCTTCAAGTGGCTTACGATTTTGTCTTACGATGTTGGCATGTGGGAGGAAGAAAATCCCTCAAAAAGAAGCCACGATGAAAGAAGTATACTGCCCGCGGAGCAGTTTGAGGTATCCGTGCCTTTTAAGGATATCGCAGCCGTGTGTCTGGAATGGTTCACGGCCGTTCAAGAAGAAGATCTCATTGACCTCAATTCAACCTTTGTAGATACCTGTACCTTATAAAACCGCATACATACATACTCCCAGTGAGTTTATTTGGATATCCGGTGTAGCATATCATCATTTCCGATCCGCTTTATCCTCACAAGGATCGCGGGGGGTGCTGGAGCCTATCCCAGCTGTCTTCGGGCAGTAGGCGGGGGACACCCTGAACGGGTTGCCAGCCAATCGCAGGGCACACAGAGACGAACAACCATCGGCGCTCATACTCAAACCTAGGGACAATTTGGAGTGTTCAATCAGCCTGCCATGCATGTTTTGGACTGTAGGAGGAAACCGGAGTACCCGGAGAAAACCCACGTAGGCACAGGGAGAACATGCAAACTCCACACAGGAAGGCCGGAGCTGGAATCGAACCCGGTACCTCTGCACTGTGAGGTCGACGTGCTAACCATTAGACCACCGGGCCATCTCATCAAATATCATCCATCGAAAAAGTCCATCATCCAACATGGGGCTCGAAACTACGACCCTGAGATCAAGCGAGTGAGCTCGTCGGGTTTTTTCCCCCGAAACTTTCAAACAACCGCGAGCAGAGGTTCTGTTCCATAAATGTCGAACAAACCGCACACTTTGACTGTTGATGCAACGTTCATTTTCTCAAGGTTGTTGCGAGGTGTGGAAAATTGACCTCGCGGACAAAACGTATTGACAAGTAGGTTTATCGCCACTCGGCGCCGAGAGACTCACTGCCGCCGCTGGATTAAGTGTCACTGACTCAAACGCGATGGCCGCGCTCGCGTGTGTTGCGTCGGCCTTGAACAGGTATCTAATTACGTTTTGGGTTTTTTTTGGCACTCATTTTCAAAGCGACTGTGTGATGTTTGTAACTCCTATATGAGTGATAATTGTGTATGTGTGTGTGTAATTGAGCAGAGTCTTTTCTCTCCTTTTCAGAGGCTTTTTCTCTCATTGTCATTCTCTGTGGTGTCTGAGCCCGCGGGGAGCCGTTGTTTGAGCAGCAGCGGTAGACAAACAAGAATGCCAGCGTATGTGGGAGCTCCCTGGGTAACACTTGAGACTGCTGAAGTCAGTCACTCATCAACACGCGCATAGATTACACATTTACATACAGTATACAAGTATGGACATCAATTAAGATGCACATATTCTCAGTGGTTGTATTTGTAAAGCACGGGAGCATTAATATGCCCGGATTCATACGGAGATGATTATAGTACATCGTTGTTCTTGTTTGTAAATTGAAAAAAAAAAAAAAAAAAAGTCCAAAGGGGGTGGGGGGGGGGGGTTAGGGGTGTACACGTTTGTACACAAATTACACCCTGAGGGATAACTCAGCCTCGTTTCCACAACGAAAAGCCGCAAGGTGCCGGATGCTAATTTGGTCAGATGTGAATACTCGGATGTTTCCTCATGCGGATCGCACAACTCCGAAGGGGGGGGAAAGAGCCCACGTTGGGGAGAAAAGAAAAAAAAAAAGAAAGAGCACTTTCCCTTTCCATCTCACTTTGTTTTGACATAACAGAATAAGACTATGTTTGGTGGAAGCCTTTCTTTGGGATTTATCCGACAGTTGGGTAGGCGGGTAAAGGTGTGAGAAAACAGTGTCACCACCTCAAAATGAATTGTTGATTTCCTGCAATATTCTCTTGGGGAATTTTGGGGAAAATTCTTTGAAGTCATAATGGTGAAAAAAGTACATTTTTAGCATCCGCATATTAATCTATTCACGTAGCTCGCTCTTTTTTTTTTTTTTTTACCAATTCCACTTTTTCGTGGAAAATGCTACACACGTGTTTTCAGAGGCTATTTTGAAACAAAACAAGGGCTTTATTGTTCTTAATGTCTATAAAAGGGAAAATGCAACTCCCGGGGAGACAAGAGTTGAGAACCACTGCCCTGGAAAAAAAAAATCCGTTTTTAAAGCGAGCGTTACTTTTGGTTCAGATCCCGCTAGATTATTGTGCAAACGACTTTCATTTATCCTCCTATAGGTCGTACTTCACACTTTCAGCTTTCAGTGTCACTACTAAAGCCCGCGCAAGTATATTGACTATTTTGCGTGGACGCTCGAGGAATACAAGCCAGCATTTCTCGGGTGCAATCTGCAGCCTTTTCACAAAATAAGGCAATGACTTCCACGTTCGGCAGGAGCCAGAAAATGGGAAATGACAGTTATTCATCCGACAAGGGGGGCTGGGGCGAGAGGAGCCGTCTCTTTGCTAACCTATGCGGCAGGCTGTAAAATAGCAAACGAGCCAACAACAGGAGAAATAAATGACTTTCTGGACAAAAGGCTGCTGCAAAGCAGAAAGAATTTCTCCTGGGGCTAAGAGGGGGAATGGGAGAGATGGAGGAGGAGGAGGTGGTACGTCCCCTTGCGCAGCGCTCCATATCATTTGCATGCTTTATACTCTCCCAGGCCCCAACCATGCAAATGACTCATAACGTGGAAATAGAGAGACTTTGGAGTCGGTGTCAGGAGTGAATTTATACGTGATTGCCTGACAGGCTCCGTGTCCTAAATCATTTTCAATTAGATGACACTTTCAATATCCAGCCTCTGATTTAGAGATATTAAAAACTTCTCCACAGTTGAAAGCAGGCGAGCTTATCCGCAACCCTCCTCAGCCCACCTTCTCTCTCACTCTCTCTCTCATCCCCCCTCCCCCTTTTCAACCCAGTTTCTCATCTTCACCTTGTTAAAAAGGTGTACCTCACAAGGATACTTTAGAATTGAGGAGGAGGAGAACTTCTTGCATTTCAAATGGGCCAAGATTTGTCATTCATTTGAAATTCCCCTGTTGCAAGCAAATGCAGTGGCGAGGACCCCCCCATTGTGAGCAATTGACTTCAGTTCCGGTGAGAAAGCAGGGCTGTAAATCAAGACTATCTGTTTACAGAGAGGCTTTTTTTCTCACTTTAATTTGAAATTTATGACAGTATTGTGACTCTTAACACTATTAACAGTCAAAGACATACAGAAGAACTTGAGTACTCCAACGCCTAACCATCTACTCATCTTCCATCACGTTTGCCCTCAATGCGGGTCACGGGTGAGCTGGAGACAATCCCAGCTGACTTTGGCTGAGAGCCGAAACCAAAATCCTTGTCAATATTTGCAGTTCCACCAAAACTTTCAGGAAGAAAGACTCACTTAGCGAGCGCGTGACATCGGCGTACTATGCTAACTGATAGCGCCTGCACCTCACTAGACCTCATTTCACCGGAATGAAGGACAAACTCCTTTGACACTTTATTCACAAAAGACAACTAAGAAGAAGAGAAGATGGGTATCTACCACACTTCAGCGTGTTTCCGATAAATAACCACTAAAGATCAGTAAAGTAGGTTAAAGTTAATACTCACAAAGAACTGTTACTTTCAGCACAACCAGCCAAGTGAGTATCAATTCCTGAATCTCTTTAAACGGTCCTCACACATTCACATTCTGCTCATGTGGCCCTCTGTCTGCCCTTCGTGCAGGCAGCCTTTCAAGCATCGGCTGTAGAGCATTTAATGACTGTTGTATGTGTGATAAATGTCTGCCCACGTGCTTTTAACCGAGAGCGCCGCCGACCCGCTCCCCGCTTCATCCAACCTTTCTTCAAGGCAATAAAAGTGACAGGGAGGAGTCGTCATCAAATGCTTCTCCTGCAGGCTTGATGTGTGTAACAATGCATTGAGCACAGTTAACCTCTGCAACATGTTCCATCACGCATGGCAGCGTTGGCCCACTTCAGTCCAAGAGAGATTGCCTCCCGGGTAGCTAGCTATAGCTATAGCTGTATTGTATCACACCGACAGCTCGGCTTTGCACCCAAACTCTCAATTCGCGATACGTGTCGACAGTTAAGAAGCTATAGCTATAGGTAGCTATACCTTTAGCTATAACTATAGCTATAGGGTGTAGCTGGTCAACAATGACTGTTAGTTATTTATTCTATCATTGGCCACAATGCCGAATGGGATCCAGGTTAAAGTAAGCTATTTAAAACAAAAGAGAACAACTTTTCCAGAGTTTAAAGGAGCAGCAACCAGCGTTCAGAGAATGTTGGTTGGTGCATCAAAATCTGTACTTTCCGGTTGAATACCTTTGTGAATGTAAAGTCTTGATAAAGTGCTTTATAACTGCTCTCCATCGAGCATTTACTCTTATGAAAATTGGAATTTTCATTTGTTGGGCTGTGTTTGTTTTGGGTGTGGGGCGGGTAGAAGAGTGCAATGACTTCATTCTTAACTGTCAACACGTATAGTGAATTGAGAGTTTGGGTGCAAAGCTGAGCTGTCGGTGTGATACAATTTCTTTTTTTTATTTTTATTGATATAAAGAAGGTGTTGCATTTTTCAAGAAAAAGAAAAGCGTAATTGTTCTTGAGGAGAGCAAAGGTGTATTTTGTTGTACTGGAAATTTATAATCTGGCAAGAAAGTTGCATTTTTCCTAGATAATCACATGACAAAATATGATATTAAAGTCACAAAGTTTAACGAACGTTTTTTTCAAGCAACTTTATTCTCAAAATGAATGTTTTATCCTGAAAATTACATCTTTATCTTCTCAAAATGGGATTATAAAATGTGACTGTTAATAATATGCCTTTTGCAAAAAAAAAAAACAAAACAAAAAAAAACCACAACAATAACAAACCCAAAAAACTAATTTATTCACGCAGAAACATAAGGGATTTTGATTTGCCCAAATCTCAGCTATGGAGTACAGTACGGTAATCGGTTTAGCATGTTTTTTAAATTGATGCAACACATTCAATCTGGTTTGTTGCTGAACCCTGTCAGGTTCCCAAGACCCCAGTTTGGTGCGAATCCAATTGGTTTTGTCATTTTTGCATCAACCTGCAACCTGTGCTGATCAGCCTGCAATTCCCTTGATCTTTATTTCCAGTGGAGGATCTGGCTATTTACGCTTCAAGCTTCCCTTCCGTCAAGGCAATAAAGAAACAATGAGGAGCTTCAGTGGCAGGCTTGATCTCGACAAACACCGCGCCGAACAGCCCGGCCATTCTGAAGCAATAAAAGCGAGATGGTAATGGACACGCAATAAGTGAAAAGTCCATGCAAGCAAATAGCATCTCCTCCTATCACCATTACCGTCGACCCCGCAAACTTCAATCTTCACCCTCGCTGCCCTTTTCCAAAGCAATAAAACCAAAAGCTTCGATGGGCATCTCCAATCTGTGCCGACATGCTGCCCCGCAGCTCATCTTCCTCCTCCCACCGTCTCCCTCCTCTACCTCATACCTCTCTCGCCTTCTCTTCATCTGCGCTCGTCCTAACCCACCCCTTCCATCTCTTCCCCTTATCAACCCCCCCCCCCCCTCCAGCCGCCAAAGCTTGTGGTGCGATTGTGCGAGGGACAAGTCCCGCCGACAGGCCTGCGCAGGGCTGATAACGTCAGGAGCTGAACAATGGGGACAAAATTGTATAGACTAATGGAAAGGAGCCTGAGGCGGAAGGGGATCAGGGACATAAATCAGTGCGCCCAGCACTGATGGGGCTCTTCAGTAGCAATAAGAGAGGCAATACCTCTTGGAGTCGGGCAAGGGGATATAGCACGGAGGACCTTCGTACTCCTCCTCTTGTCTCAGATTGAGTGAATACCACATGAGAAATGACCTGACAAAGGGACTGCGGATGCAGAATGACATCCATGCAAAATAAATAAATAATAAATAATAAAATAAAAAACACATGGAGAGATGCACGTAGATGCCTCGCGGATAGTTTAAAAGCATATAAAAACAGATCCTGCATGTGAACAATCTAAAAGCACTTTGCGAAGGTGCTATGTTCAATAGACACGGCGTCGCTCTGTATGGAAGGTGGTGGTGGGGGTTTGGGGGCGGCGGCAAAGGAGCTGCAGCTCACATAAGGCATTGAAAGCGATAACCAGTCGGGATGGATGAGTCGCATTTTACCTTTATGGTGTTCAGCTCTTCACAGTGTAAAGATAATAGACTGAGCCACTTAGCAATCAGACAGAATTAAAGAGCTCCTCTCATCCCATTCCCGCTCTGTGCCTTTCTAATGCCAGCTTTTTTTTTCACCTGGCATTTTCCTGGTAAATTCATTTCTTCCGCATCTTTTATGCAAGTAAAAATGGGACCGAAGCATTGAGAAGGGACTTAAAGTAGGAGTTTACAATATACTGTTCATTGAGATGTCTCGACTCCTCATTGCTCATCGGTACGTCACTAATTCTTCACACAAGATAACGAATGTAAGACCGTGACGACTAGTGTGCATCTCTCCGAGAAAAAACAATTGGTACGTATCCCAATGTATGGGGTGAGATACGAATCAAGGACGATTCGATTTCAAAGTGGACTGATTTGATTCGGTTCGCACGGCGGCTCGAATGAAAAAAAATTCCATTGGCAACTTGTGAAGTTCCAAGAGGATTAGAGCAGTTGTCCTGGTTTTCTTCTAAATTTCGCACCACTTCTCTGATCTTAATATACTGTATAAATATCTCCTTTGTCATCTCAGGGGATTCTTCATTGTAACCGCTTTCTTCACAACACCTTCCCTGTCCTGAGGAATTCTATTTAGAGAGGCCAGTATTGTGTAGGTGAGGCAAGATTAGGCATCCCGCATCGGAATTAAATCGCCATTAATCATCGGCTTTCTGCTCATGCACCCGCCACTGACACAGATAAAAGCTGGCTGTGAACCTGGAAAAGACTGAGATGGGGAGAGTAGCCAAGAAAAAAAAAAAGAAGGGGGGGGTGGAATCACAGACTTGTTAAAAAATAATAAGCTGCTACAGAGCCAGGAGCAGAGGCCTTGGCGAGATGGGAATCGCTGATTAAATTAAAAGCTCATTAATCAATCCTTGACCGCAACTACTCCCCCGTCATGTCTCTTGTTCAGCTTTTCACCGTTGACCGCTCGCTATTCCTTGCCAAAAGGAGGAACCTCTTGCACGGGGTCAGAGGTGAGAGTGAACAGCAGAAAGAGTGGACAACAGAGGCTTTCAAAATCATCGTGGAACAAAAAAAAAAGAAAAAAAAAAGCAATTTGGCCTTGCGCCTCCTTGACTGCCACCCAGATGAAACTGCCTGCACGATCCGGGAATGCCAGCGCAAAAGTGGCGGCGATTTCACCAGGCATGCGGTCGTGATCACCAAAGAAAGCTTTGTTGCCATGTGATTTGGCGCCGTAACGTCTGGCTGAGTTTGTGAAACAGGAGAGGTGCGAAGGAGGGAGAATGCCGCGCTCTGATGAGGATTATGAAGGGCACTTGAGAGTCGAGCGCTTGCTTCATAATGGTCATTTAACCTGATCATGACATCACGGCCGCCTGATGAGGGGAAAACCGTGATGATCAATTCGTGCATCAGCTGATCAATATAGGCATATTCTTTTTCTGGAGTGCCTGCTAAACCAAGAAGTATGAAGTGAAAGAGGAAATCTGTCCCGCGCATGTTTCTGAGAACGAGTGAGTGAGCCTTTTGGCACTTTGCCTCACTCTTACATAACCGGGGTGCTAATTTACATGATAAAAGCCCCCAAACTAAGTTTCTCGCCCATGACATGATCACCGAGGCTGGCCGAAGGTCCACTATCAAGTGACGAGCGGAATCTTGCTTCCAGACTATACTCTCTGAAACATTGTCACGGGGAGAAATCCAACGACAGGTGCAAAGCTTGTACTTATAAATCTAAAGCGGAAATATATCACGCCGAGATTAGCATTTGCTAAAAGCACGATCTTCCGATAAGCACGTCATTGCACAGTGACATCAGATAGGCGGCGGTGGTGCCGTCTTAGAATTCATGTTGTGTTTGGGAATGCCGCTCCTTCATCCCTTGGCATGTCATTGGATTGATGGATGGATGATAAAAATCACAGCACAGAACAGCACACCAATCACTTTCAATTATCCATATTTTCTCATTTTGGGTACTACGGAGGATTTGACCCCCCTCAAAGTCTGTTGGCACCTCCTCTCAAAACTAGCGGGTAAATCGAGCAGGAGTCCCTGACAGATCTGACAGCATCCTCGCCTCGCTCCTTGGCTGGCCTTTCCTTCCCTCACCCTGCCGTCCTCTTTCTTGGGTGTGGGGGCAGTAATGGGATCTCTGGGCTGTCTGACCCCCCATATATGAAAAAGGCCACTCCAACAAAGAAAGGAGGGAGGGAGCCACTTAAAAAAAATAAATGGAAGTAAGGGGGAGGGGTGGGGGGAAGGGGTAGAGTATGAGAAAAGCAGAGGAGGAGGATGAGGAAAGTGTCGGGGGGAGAGAAAAAAACAAGTGCCTATCGATGTGTGAAAGACGTAATTGAAAATGTCAAAAGATGTAAGGAATGACAGCAATGAACTGAGCATGGCAATGTGGTCAGTCAGTGAGATACTCGCTTCATCGTGGATTGATCCCCCCCCTGGCCCCTCTCCTCTCCCTTCTAACTGAAACGACAAACATAAGGTTTTACGTGAACCACCATTATTTTAAAACGGTTTATTTCTAGCGTGCCAGTATGCGCGGGGTCGATAGGTTCCCTCTTGTGCCTCAAAATTTGAAAATGTACTTATCGAGACATCATCTGGATTTTCTCATGATTGAACAATCGCCAGCTGAGCGCAAATCTACTCGCCTTAATTTTCGGGGGGACGGTTTTCTGCTTCGAAATAGCTACACGAATGACCAAGGAGTACTGTGATAAGCAAGTTGCACCGAATGCATCAGTCAGAAGAAGAACAATAGAGGAGGAACAACGGACAGGAAAGTGAGAAGAGTGAAGTGCACAGAATACATCTTTCAGAATAATAACAATGGAGAAAATAAGAAACTGCAAAAAAAAAGCTGAATTGAACACAAAAATAGCAATGGATGAGATCTGCGATTGAAAAACTGCAAGAAAACAAAACGAGTTGCACTGAATGCATGAGTGAGAAAATAATCATCGACAGCAAGGGACGAGATACCACAAAAACCAACTTGCATTGAACGGATCAGTCGTAACGAGAACGACGGAAGAGTGCGAGGGATTAGAAACGATGAAAAATGAGCCACCGTGATGAAAAAAAAAAAGTCTACCAAACAACATAAACAGTGACCTATGATTAAATGGAGCAGGAATTGTTGCTTCTACCAAGTACTGTCTGGTTTGAGCAATTTTCTAGCTTGTTCAAAAAGGAGAGAGTAAATAAATGTTGGATTTGTGTTAGGGGTGCTTCGGCGCTAAAAATGCCTCTGCTGCTTATGCCACAGTTCGGAACTGCAGTTGCTCCTCATGGCGGGGCTGCGGTACGCTGCCGTTTCATCAACCTACTGATTGAATTTGTTGAGACCTTCCAACAATGAACTTTCCAAATGAAATTGTGACGATCCGGGTCTACATATCCAGATGCGAAGACGCGCAGACTCTGTCAGGCTCCTCATCATATCGCATGTGAGCATATTCTCGTTTTCAAACGGGAATGCCAGATCAGCACTTGACCCGAATGTCAGCTTTACCATTTATCCTCACCTCAATTGAACTTGCCCTACGACTCTCATCCTCTTCCTCGCGACTTCTCCTCGCCTCTCCTCATCTCTTCTTCTCATCTGTGAAGATGAAGAGGAAAATCATCACCTGCTTTACCGCGGGGGAGATGAAAGGAGCGCAACTTATAATTCAGCACATCTTCCCGCGATCTGTTTTATTTCATCTTAAAGACTGCGTAAGGTGGAGGAGAGCGCCTTTTGTACTTCTACAATGTTCACGCAACTGGAGCATTTCGGCTTGACTCATTGTCAAATACGGAGCCGATAATGTGTGTTTAAAAAAAAAAAAAAAAGAATTTTCAAGAAAAAACCTTCCTTTATTTAAAAAAAAAAAAGATTATGTTGTGCTGTGCGATTTGTCTGTAGGAGACCTTCGGACCACATTAATACGCAGAGAAATTGGATACAGGGTATTAATTATCAGCTGAAAGGAGCAGATCAAAAATGCATGGAAAATGTGCACGGCTCATTTCAAATAAGCTGCTGCGAGAGGGGAGAAAGGAGCATTTGTTAAAAATTGCATGATACCGAGTAAACGCTTTCCAACTCAAATGTGATTTTGGTGCTAATTCATTTACGCAACGTAGGCCACACCCACTATAGAAAAAAAAAGTTCTTTTAAGTACATGATGCATATTGCTAGCGCAAACAAATGTAAATACTTGTGAATATCTCCCAACAAAAGCACACATGACTTAAGATGTGCAACCATTGCCTCAGAACGTACGTGAATAAATATGTCGGAATTTGTCGGCTTCCATAGGCGGTTTGATATCATCCAACCATCCAAACCAAATCCAGCTACTACTCCGGCCTCATCCTCTCCAACGAAGGAAATTCAAGAACTCTCTTCTCCGTCATGAACAAAAACTTCCGGCCACCAAACTCTCTCCCCCTCCGCCTGTACTCCACAGCAACCTGCAACTCCATAATGGAACACTTCAATCACAAAATCCTTAAGATCCATCACCAACTCCATCAAAACCTGCCTGCTCCCCCCCCATCTGAACCTTCTTCTCCTTGTCATTTCTTCTCCAGTTTTGTTCCACCAATGACTGCTGAATTATCCAACCTCATACTCAAATCCAAGCCCACCACTTGCCAGCTTGATCCCCTCCCTTCATCCCTTGTTAAATCCTGCCTTCCTTCTGTGCTTCCTCTCATATCTGCTATTATCCACTCCTCACTCTCTTCTGGTATTGTCCCATCACTCCTCAAAACCGCTGCTATCACCCCCACACTGAAAAAACATGGCTCTGACCCCAACAACTTTGATAACCTCCGCCCCATCTCCAACCTTCCATTTATCTCGAAAATCCTTGAAAAAACTGTTGCTGCTCAACTCCACTCCCACCTGTCCCTTCACTCTCTCTATGAACCCTTTCAGTCCGGTTCCGCCCCCGCCACAGCACAGAGACTGCCCTAATCCGTATTGTAAATGATCTCCTCATAGCATCTGATTCCGGTTTAGTCTCCATCCTCATCCTCTTAGACTTTTGCGCTGCCTTTGACACAATCTCCCACCCTATCCTCCTCAATAGACTCTCCTCCATTGGTCTTTCCCACACTCCCCTCAGTTGGTTCCACTCCTACCTGACTGGCCGCACTTAGTTTGTCCAGCTCAAATCCTTCACCTCAAAGCCCTCCCCAGTCACCACAGGTGTACCACAGGGATCTGTCCTAGGTCCCCTTCTCTTCATCATCTACCTCCTGCCTCTTGGCCATATCCTCCACAAATTTAATATCCACTTTCACTGCTTTGCTGATGACACCCAGCTCTACCTCTCCTGCAAGCCAAACTCCATACTCCCACCCCCCTCCCTCACCTCTTGCCTCTCTGAACTCAAAACATGGTTCACAACAAACTTTCTTAAATTAAATGCTAATAAAACTGAAGTCCTCCTTCTTGGCACCAAATCCACTTTATCCAAAGTAAACAGTTTTTCCTTCAACATTGACAGCTCCCTAGTGTCCCCCTCCCCCCAGGTTAAGAGTCTGGGTGTCATCCTGGATAGCATGCTCACCTTCCACTCGCATATCAACACCATCACCCGCACTGCTTATTTCCACCTCCGCAATATTACCAGACTTCGCCCTTCCCTCACCCCCCGCACCACTGCTATTCTTGTCCACAGTCTTGTCACATCCCGCCTTGATTACTGCAACGCTCTCCTCTTCGGCCTACCTCAAAAGTCCCTTCATAAAATCCAGCTGGTTCAAAACGCTTCTGCTCGCATCATCACAAAAACATCTTCCCAGCAGCACATCACCCCCGTTCTCCAACAGCTCCACTGGCTCCCTGTTCAACATCGCATCAATTACAAACTGCTTCTATATACATATATGGCCATCCACAACCTGGCCCCTCCTTACCTATCCGACCTTCTCCGGGTGCATATCCCCTCTCGCTCCCTCAGATCCTCGTCCTCCCTCCGCCTGTCAGTGCCCCCTGCCCGACTGAGCACCATGGGAGCCAGAGCCTTCAGTCACGCTGCTCCAAAGCTCTGGAACAACCTACCTCCGGACCTCCAAAACTGCACACCTCTTTCCACTTTCAAGTCCCGTCTAAAAACACACCTGTTCAGGATTGCCTACAACACATAGCTCTTCCATTTCCTATGTTTTTATGATTTTATGATTTTATGTCCTGTTTTTATATAATATCTCGTTTACTAATTTTTACATTGTATTTTCTTATTGTCTGTACAGTGTCCTTGGGTGGCATGAAAGGCGCTTTTAAATAAAATGCATTATTATTATTATTATTATCGTACTCAGCTGGAGCATTAAAAGCAGCTTCTTTAACAAAGAAGAATCGTATTCGCGTTGTAGTTTTTTTTATCTCTTTGTGCTTGAGAAAAATCCATCAGACTTTGCAAGTCAAAGTTGGGCCGAGTTGTCATTACCGTATTTTCCACAATAAAAGGCACACTGGATTGCGAGGCGCACCTTCAATGAATGGCCTATTTTGTAATTTTTTTCATATATTGGACGGACCGGGTTATAAGACGCAATCTATAATGCATCCACTAGATGGAGCTACGCTCAAGGAAATGCAAACAGAAGGATCAGATGTCAGTAAAATGTAAGAGCCTGGACTGTCTCAAAAGTGTTTGTTATTTATTCCTTTGTTGTGTATTCACAAACAAGGAAATCACAAAATAAATTCTGTCTTGGGCTATAGAAATTATTTTGTGATTTCCTCGCCTGATTTTCTGTTTCGATGCATTATTTTCAATTTTCGTAGTTTGTTTGTTTGTTTGTTTATTGAACATAAAAGTTTCATTGAAGGAATCGTTAATTTACGTTTTTCGGACGCGGTCATGAACGTCTCTCGAGTCGAACGGAAGAAGAGAAGTCACGGAGACAGACAAAGACGTACCCATATTTGTTGAGACTGAGAAAACCATAAATAAAGTGTGCATTGTAAAAACAAATAAATAAATAACAAAACACCACAGATCTCCTTTTTCGGAGCTGTAAAAAAATAAAAATAAAATAAAACACCACAGATCTCCTTTTTCGGAGCTGCAACAAAAACTTATAAAAGTTATAACATTGACACATTAACATTGAACTCTCTTGCCGCTATTCTACTTCCGTGTTCTATTGCATGTCTCCAGCAAGGAGCCATTTTGGGGTCGACATATTGCCGTAATGACCATACACAAGGTTCACCGGATTTTAAGGCGTGCTGTGAGCTTTTAAGAAAATGGAAGGCTTTTAGTTGCACCTTTTAGTGCGGAAAATACGGTATTCCATTTTTTTTTTTTAGGTGAGAATGCAGCATAAATACAAAAGTAAACTGACGACACAACGAGTCACACCTGGCCACGACACGAGTGGGTGGAAGGAGCAGATTGGTAGACGCGAGGAACGGGGCTGGTGAGAACAGGGAAAAGAGAAAACATGGCAAAGCAAACAAAAATCTAATCTTGTAAAAAAAGTCAACAAGCACACAAATCATGACAGTACGGCGTCCGCATAGAACGAATTGAAAACAGTTGGCGAAAAACAGAGTAAGCGCAACGGTCCAGTTGTTTTAATCAGCATCTTACATTTTGTTCTATCACGGCATCCGTTCAAAATAAATACGAGTTATCGCGTCCAATTAAAATCCACAACACTTCCGTCTTGTGATTTTTTCCTCAGAAGAAAAAAACGACTTTCTCGAGGCTATTAATTAAGGAGAAAGCGGAGCCCTGCGTGTGAGCGTATGGAGATGTAAAGGAGGTAATTTGCATAACTTGATGACAGCAAAGGAAATCATCATGATACATATAGAGGCACACGCATGAATATTCATGTTTTGTGTACGGCGCCAACACACAGAGAAGGCATCAAAACGAGATGTGCCGAGGCGAGCCATCTTATCAGTCGAACGCCGAGTGTGAGACGCAACGTTCAGCCACTGCGCCGATCCGGGCAGAATCTAAGCTCACATAAAAGTTCATCTGGTTTTCATTCGCGGGATAAGCTTCTGATGGAGTCAATTTGATGACAGAAATGTCACAAAACGTCTTACGGGAGAGATGGTGAGACCCCTCTGTTGTCAAAACACGGAACTTTGAGGGCTTCGGTACAGATGTGTTCGTCTTTATCGGTTCCAGGGCAAACATTGCACAAATGGGATTACACCATGTTGTCCATAGAAGTTTGGTGAGGTAGATATCATGTCAAAGATGCAATTCTCTTCATATATGACAAAGTCAAGATGGCGCCCGAGTAGGCAGCCGTCAGCAAGTGCTCTCACGAGCCTTGCTTTTTTTGTTGTTTTTGAGTTTGTTTTGTCACTTTGTGTTTGTTGTTACGTCGTGTGGACCTGATGTGGACTTTTTTCAGCATTTTTTGGCCACGACATTCATCAAGGAGGAGACTCTGTGCTTGGTGGTTGCGCCTTCTCGGCAGCATGGGTATACCAGCACTGTTTTTGACTGGGAGGAATGTCGGCGCCATTTGACTGTCGTTGCTGGACAGTCCCGGGGCGCTTGTGTCTTGCGCCTGTAATGGGCAGCATTTTTCACAGCCCCGCTTTGTTCAGCGGAGAGATCGGTGCTGTCGAACGGTCTGCGGCTGGATGGATGTAAGGCTTGAGGAGCCGACGATGAGAAGAAAGGAGCGTTAGCGCGGAGCGCCGATGCGGATTTGGAGCTGAGAGTCGCGGCTTGGAGTTTGAAGCGGATTACGTGGGACAGGAGAAGTGAACTAATCTCTTTTCGTCAATGGACGCTACAGCTTCGTGTTTGCTTTCAAAACTTAGCTTGTAGCAAACGTGTGCACATTTTCAGCATGACGTCTCTGATCCACTGGGGAAAGGACACTTTGATCCTCTCCTCTTTCACCTATAACTGCTTCAGACAACAAAGTGTATGCAGAAAATTGGTGAAGATTGCACGACTGTCTGTGACCGTGTCCTATGTGTTGTGTTGTGTTATTTTTGTTATTTTGACTTCAAAATGGCGCCGCGAGAGTGGCTGCCTTTCCAGCAGCTCCTATATTTTGTTGTTCTACTTCTTGCTTTCATAACTTTGCTGCTGTGAATTGGGAATTTCTCCATTGCGAGACTAATAAAGGTTTTCTTATCTTATCTTATCTTATATCTCCTGCAGAGAGGTGATTTATACGTCAATGGCTCTATATGAGGGGTCACCAGCTACTCGCTGAAAAATCACAATAAATTATCAACAATTAAAAAGTTAGGAATGAGTTCATATCAGTATTCATCTCTGCAAATATTTACACTGTCATGTTCAAGATGGAGCCGCGAGAGCGGCTGCCTTTACAGCAGCTCCTATGCTTTTTGTCTTTCAACTTTCTTCCTTTCATAACTTTGCTGCTGTAAATTGGGGATTTCTCCATTGCCAGACGAATAAAGGTTTTCTTATTCTGATCATCATTTCTACAACATTCAACCCCCCCACCAAAAAATACAATGTCCCATCAGTGGTAAGCTTTATTTTTTCCCCTTTTAATTTTAGAACAGACTGGCGGGCTACTCATGGCTTCCTTGGGGGCAGCACGGTGGCTCTCTCTCTCTCTCACACACACACACACACACACACACACACACACACACAACTCTCATTCAGTCTTATGGGTACGGTAAAGATATGCGAGTTTTTACATATGCATGCTTTGTAAAGTAGAGCCAAAACTCCAAACAGTCACACTACATTACAGCGAGAGATGAGCTGACCACCCCACATTGCTGCAATCGGTGACACTGTGTAATGGGATAAGTGGTGGGCTGCCGACGTGCCAACTGGAGTGTGAACACCGTGTTAATATGCAAATGAGGATGCCGAACTATAGGCTTGGCTTGAACGCTCTGTGTATAATGCAGCCCGTATGAAGGCTTGTCAGATGCAGCCACATGGTGGCTGCATTAGGTTTAAGCCCTAAATTTTACTTGATTCCAACCTCGTAAGATTAATTCCGTTGGTCCCACAAATGAAGCAGGAGCATAATTCTTTCAAATCATATAATACCGCAGTGATGATAGTCCGTATGTTTGTGTGTCAGTTAGCCACATTAGCCTGCTAGCATCGGTCCACAGCCATCAGTCATCATTACGCTCACATCATGCTCGCAATGTTGTTGGCTTTACGTTGTAACAATAGTTGCTCTTTGCGACATGAATGTGGAAGGGCGTGGGATTTATGTTGGTAATTTTTTTTGTCTTTTTTTTATATGTCAAGAGAGAGGAAAGCCTTATGCCTGTGATCAAACTGAATACGCTTTCTGTTTGCAGACTACAAAACAATGTGATGCATGCAGATATTTAAAAAAAAGGTTTAGGCAAGGCGGTGCTCTAGATGAAAGAAAATCACGATATCTGCTCCCGGGTGACATGGTTTCTTGACATTGAAACCATAATGCTGGACAAAACATACACTAAATTCATGAGAGTAACTATAACACTAACAGCACGTCGCTTCCTCCTCTGCTGCTAGTTTTCTTTCCGATTCGCTTGACTCGCACGCCGGGGAGTTTGTTTTTCCATTTATGTGAATTAACAAGGCAGGAAAGGCAGGTGAATGCCATGGTGAGGGAAAAAAAAGCTGATGAGAATGAAAATGACCCGTGGCTGTGGCCACATGATACCTGTACGCACCTATGGCGCATTCGAATAAAAGTCAAGAGGCCTTCGTGTTCGCATTTCTTTTCTCTGCATTTTTCTTTGTCCTTCCAAGCTCTTGATTCTCCGCCCCCCCCACCCCCTTCCATCTTTTCTAATTTACCCGAGGATGGAGGTGCCTGCCTGGCTGGCACATGACATTGATTTCCATCAGAGCTTGGAAATAACCTCCGAGCTGTTGCCAGGGCAACCTGCCTTTTTGCATGTTTGCATATTGCCTCAGAGAGCTTCTTTTTTTTCTTGCCCATCGGCCGTAGCTCACAGAGCGACGGGATGACAAATGTGCTCAGGTAGAAGACGCAATGGGGGGGGGGGGGCGCAATGGGGGGGATACATTTGTGCGCGTGTGATGCGTGGGGGAGGCGAGAGCAACGGCCGGGTGGGTGCAGAGAGATGGATGGCTATGCCAGGCAAGAGCAAGCAGGGCCACGGAGGCTGTGGCACGTACAGCGAGCGCGAGTGTGTGTTTATGGGGGAGGGTTATTGATGTCTCCACATCGGAGGCCGACGAAGACAGTCTGGGAAGAGGGCGAGAAGGAGGAGGGGAGCTCGGGTAACAACACAAGTCCAAAGCATTGACGGCGATGGACTCCTGCCTCCTGGTTAGCGTCAGGATGAACACAGGCAACGAGGAGGGGGCGGGGTGGGCTATGAGGTGCACGGAAACAATTACCTTCAGTCATAGTTTAACGTCAAATCTAACACATAGCCTTGTATCTGTAATCATCTTCGCCCATTGAAAAAAAAAAAAAAAAAGGTCCAGGTCAAGGTCATCTTTCTTGTCAAATATACTCTATGTACAACATACAGCACAGATGAAAAAAATGCAAAGGAAACTAGCACTCGATAAATAATAGTAAAATTATGAGGTCGTTTGGCCAAACAGACTTGCACTTCTGCACATCAATACAGCTCACTAGCAAAAACTCGTCTCTCTCCCCAAATGCTTCAAATCTAGACTCCCTTCCCGTCTAAGGAGTCAGTAGCATCAACAATATCATCAAGATTCCTTTGCCGCTGTGTTAGCACTGCAAGACAAATTCATAGATGTTTTGCTGCTATGGCCAAGGTCAACCTAACAGAATACAAGGATGGATAACGCTGAAAACAAACAAAAAAAAAAGTTGCACATTACACACACAGCACTCATTGCCAAGGATTTTGAAGCCATTTTTATTTTCGCACAAAAAATCATTTCTATACATCACTGTAGAGAACGTTAAAAGAAAATTCAGTCCAGTTTTCAATAGTGTCCTGCACATGCTCAAAATATAAACAAACACACACACACACACACAAATAAATTATATTTAAAAAGCATACACTAGTCTTGTAAATAAAGTTTCACAACCAAAGTAAGACTTTCACTGGTTGCTATCGTCACCCCTTCCTCTCCCGCCCTACATCCTCGTCCTCCTCCAGGCCCGAGATGTGCTGCACTTTGTTGGGCCATAGATTTTCCTCCACAACGCAAACATCCTCCTTCGTTAGTCAGGTTCCAATATCAGCTGACTATCAATTACTCTCATGAATTTATCACGTGTTCCAAGGAATTTGTATATGGTGTTCATTGTATTATGTTCTTGTCTAATTATGACAATTGAACAGACAATTTTGCAAATGAAATCATGGTTGACACGTTTTTGGAGTGTAGACTCATTAGTTTGACAATCAACTAATACGTTTAAACCAACCAGCGAGCTCGATTTATTAAGCGAATGTGTTAAATGTGGGGTCATTGAGCTAACTGTAGCTAGTTGTACAAAACCATTTGCAAAGATGCACTGTGACACTTGAGACATGACATTTGCAATTGGATGAAATGAATGAGGAAAAAAAGTCCGTTCTGTTGTGAACAATTACATGGTGGTTTGACGATTTGTCCGTGTTATTTGAGCTTATCGTTTTTGTTTCAAGAAATGAGCCAAACCGAAGGTGAAAAGCTAATGCTAATGCTTTTAACTATTTATATACAGTATTGGCCCGGTAGTCCAGTGGTTAGCACGTCGGCTTCACAGTGCAGAGGTACCGGGTTCAATTCCAGCTCCGGCCTCCCTGTGTGGAGTTTGCATGTTCTCCCCGGGCCTGCGTGGGTTTTCTCCGGGTGCTCCGGTTTCCTCCCACATTCCGAAGACATGCATGGCAGGCTGATTGGACGCTCTAAATTGTCCCTAGGTGTGAGTGTGGGCGTGAATGGTTGTTCGTCTCTGTGTGCCCTGCGATTGGCTGGCAACTGATTCAGGGTGTCCCCGCCTACTGCCCGAAGACGGCTGGGATAGGCTCCAGCACCCCCCGCGACCCTAGTGAGGATCAAGCGGTTCGGAAAATGGATGCATGGATATACAGTATTGGGCTAAGCCTTCTGTTGTACCCACTTTGGCCACCAGGAGGCAGTACACCACAGTCATGTCGATGAAGGAAAATAGTTTCACAAACTAGGGTGACTCTGGAATTTGATGTCATGTTAGCCTTGTCGTATACAGGTACTCCTCAACTTACGAGCAGAATGGGTTTGTCCAAGCTGGAGATGGAAGCCTGAATCGTAGGCTGTAATTGCCTAAAACGTGACTCCCCATCTTGAAGAATAAAGACTGGCCCCTTGCAAATATGCTGACAGAATGCAATTTGCACTGGGAAGTGCATTTCCCCTTCCGCCACCCACAGGACGCACATGCAGCACATAAACATGTTAAACAGCCCGCAAAAGCCTCTCCTCACATCATCAAAACAACATGATGGTGAAATTTAGAGGCCAACAAAATGAAGGGAAAAGGAACACATCCAGCGGTAGGTACAGTTTGTACATTTGAGGAAAGAAAGATGGATTGATACTTCAGGTGTACATCAATCTCATGTTGTATATCCCGGTAGCTCAAAATGTCCTTATACGTCTAGAAGGGCCGACAGCAAACAAAATTGATCATTACAAAATTCATGAGGTCCAGAAATCGTACATCAGGTCTTTTTCTCCTAGAGGGCAATGCCATTACTCCCTTTTTTTTTTTATAACCTTCTTCCATCACCTGCTACAAATCTACCCATAGTGACTAACACACACAAAAAGGGCACATTTGCATAGCGTCTATAGGGTAGAAAATCTGATCATATAAATGTAAATAAGGTGAGCTTAGCGTAAATTTTCCTTGAGAAAACAGCGATCTGATATCGCGTCGAGAGAACGTGCACGCGAGGAGATGTGGATGGAGTGCGGCGGTCTCGGAGGGGGCTTGTGGATCAGTAGATGCATTAATGTCACCACTGACAGAGTTGGATTTATTTATTTGGACATGTTGGCAGGAGCCGGAGCTGGTGCTGCTGTTGGTGAACAGCAGGGGGCAGTAGTGCAGTACCCACTTCCTGCTTTCTACAGTTAGTTTCAATGCAGTTCAATACAAATCATTGTTACAAGGGTAACTTTGACATTATCGCAGATTATATGGTTTCATAAAATAAAATAGTTCAAATAAATACATTTTAAATAAACCCCTAAAAGCCCATGTCTGATACGAATTGAAAAAGAACGAAAAGGATTGTTTTGTATGCAATTTTTATTTTAGCTCGTAAATGAAAATGTATTTCTCCAATTTTAGCTTGAGCTATTTTGT